>NC_142484.1:14240000-15660000 GCF_049115385.1 Moschus berezovskii
TTGAGCACACCCGGTGACAGGGAGCTTGTTACCTCCGGGTCCTTTGTTGGAGAGCTCTCACAGTCAGAACGTCTCTCCTAAGGCTGAGCTGACCTCTGCCTCTTGCTAATTTCCATTAATCTCAGTTCTGCCTTGTTCTAAAGGTTTCTGGGTTTCAACAACCCAAGGTCGTCTGATTCCAGCAGTACCTGCACTTGGGGGACAGGATTGCTGCTGTGTCTCATTGTCCTTTGCCCAGGGGATCTGCCACCTGGACTGCCCATCTGTCTTGGGCTCAAGGTGCTGAGGCTCTTCCTCTTGTCACATTGCTTCTGCTGGATGGCCAGGGAGACAGACGGTATATACTTCATTTACTGTGCTTTGTGATATGCTCTACTGTGAGACAGCGTGTACGTGCCCTGGAAGGCAGGCCTTCACTTTCCAATTATGCGGAGGCTCAGAAAACATTACCTAGGTTACTCAAGGTCACACAGTTGGTGCATGGCAGAAGCCAATGTTCAAGAGACTCTCTGCTAGACTCTAAATCAGGTTTTCCTGCGTCACACTGGACAAAGACGTGGATTACATGGCTTACCAGGTAGGAACGTGCCTTAGTGTCCTGTAGTCAGCCACTCAGGAAAATCCAGAATATGTTATGTTTATACAGACTAGCTGATTGGTTAGCAACCTGAGCTTTTCCAGAGATAGTCCCTATACTTTGTTCAACTAGCCTAACTTATTCCTCCCGCTCTGCACTTGGGAGCTGTTTAAAACAAACACCTGAGAACGATGCCAGCAGAGCCTGAGTATACTCATACCCACCTGCTTGGCCTGGCCTAGGGAGTTGGCTCCCTCCTCCACAATCTCCCATTTCTACATGCATGCACACGTGTGTATGCGTACACACACACACACACACACATGCACACACTTTTGTCCTTTCATCCTTTTTTTGTCTCGAGTCTTGTTCCAAATTTACCTGGGCAAAAGCAACACAGAACAAAAACATGAATGCGTTTTGGAGGTGTGGGCCACTGATCCTCAGCATCATCAATAGACTGCGGCTGGGACTCGGGAACTGCCCGGCAAGTGAGTTGTGACGTTGCAATGGGTGGGTGGGGTCTGCCTAGTGGGGGATGGGGGCGCTGGGGATCTGGAGGCTGATACTAACCCAGGGAGCAGAGCATTAGAGACCTGGACCCACCTGTCTGCAGCTACAGGGCACCTATTCTCCATGGATCTCCAAAGCCCAGAGGAATGAATGTTCAGAACCAAGAACCCACCTTGCATTAATTCAGTGTGTGTAAGTGTGTTTCCCCCCCGCAAATCTGTGTGGACTAAAAATACCTGTGCCCTCCATGAGGCCGGAGACAAAAGATTTCACATTTGCAGTCATAAATGACCCTTGGATTACTTTTGAAAGCACCTCCCTTACATTTTAAACAGGTTGGTGGATTCATCATTTAGGCTACTGCCAAGAGGCAGCTATTAAGAGATGTGGCCGGGAATGGCATTTTTCTTAAAAGGTTAAAAAGAAAGGCAGTTATTTTCATTAGTGCCATGATTTTTCTGGTTTAGAAATAAAATCCATCTGAACTTGGGATCCTTTAGACAAACCAGTATCTCTGGGAAAGTGGGTTCATAGGAAATGTGTGTGGAGGAGCCAGGTTGTCTTCCGGAATCTTCTGGAATGAGCAGGGGACGGTGTGTGCAGATGCCAAGACAGAGAGCAGGACACCGGTGGGCGGGAAGAAGGGCCAGCCTCTCTCCTCCTGGGCCACTGGGACAGGAGAGCCGAGGGTCAGAGGGAATCGCAGGAACAGTTAGAAGTCTGCAAGCAAATTAACCAGCAGATTAACTTCTCAGACGCCCAGCTGGCTGTCCTCTCAATCCTGCAGTCCTACCCGTCTGCCGGTTCCACTTTGCAGCAGGGCTGGGAAAGCGAGGCTCAGCTTTAGTTTCTGGTCCTGACAGAGAGCAGAGCTCGGGGGCTGGAGAGCACAGAGGGGAAGCAAGAGCAGGAGGCCAGGCGGGCAGGAGGTGCATTTAAGGCCGGGGCGTGGAAGAGGGAAAGAGCCGGCCGCATGTGTGCATGTGTCCGCTAGTGAGTGCATCGGTATCTGTTCTGTGTGTGCATCTGTGTGTGTACATCTGTGCATCTCTGTAGGTGCATCTGTGTATCTGTGTGTGTATATGTGTGCTCTGTGTGTCTGTGTGTCTGTGTGTGCATGGGTGCGTGGGTGAGATGGGCAGGGAAAAGGTGTGGTGGGTGAGGGTGTGTTGAGGGCACAGAAGGAAGATTTAGCACAAGCCCAGAGGCCGCAGGATCCCACACCAGCAGATGGTGCTGTAGGTACAAGCTTGAAGGAGGCAACGCCTGGATTGCTAGAGACCTAGAGGGAAGATAGTGTTGAATGCAGGGATTAAGGGACATCACACCCCATCTGCATGGAGAGCATGGACCCTGAGGAAACCTTGCACACACCTAGCAGCTCAATTTCTCCACGAAGGAGCCTGTGTGCTTTAACGCTGATTGAAGCGCCTGCACTAAGGGACCTCCTTCAGTTCCCTTCTCACTGGCCCTCTCTGCACCCACCCACAGTGAGAGCCTTACAGTCTGAGAGCAGCCGGGAGTGTGGGGTACCCGTGGTTTCACAGGGGAAGTCATGGGGCTGCATTACCTGGGCCGCCTCTCTCCCACCCTTTCCCTCTAGTCCTTCTCTCTGCCAGGTTTTATTAAAGCATCTCTCCCATCTCCTCATCCCTCCCCTCCGGGAAAGCCCTTCCTTACTTCCCAGGAGGACCTCACCTAGTTCTCTCCTTGGGGTCTCTGCCCACAGTCTCTCCGACTCCCACCTCATCTTGCCCGCTGCCAAGAGGTTAATCTTCCCCAAGCGCAACTCTGCAATTTTATCTGTGGCCCCGGCGCCTCAGCTGTCTCCACCGCCAGCCCGCCTCAGCCTGGAGACACACCTTCCCCTCCTGCCACCTCTTCACCTGCTCCTTCCAGAGCCAGGCGGAGCCCCTTCCACTCCCTCCCCCGCGCTGAGCTGTCAGCCTCTCTCTCCATCATTCTATGGTGTGGGTTTAAATTCGTCCTTCTTCTGTTTCATTTCCAGATGCCCCGCTCCCTTCAAATCTCCCTCTTCATGAGCCGCCTGCCCCATGAAGCACCTCACTGACCTGATCTCACAGCATCCACTCCCAGCTCGGACCTCCCTGGGCGCCCTGCCCTGTAACCTGCCCCTGCTTTCACATACTGCGTGTGGCTCCTTGCAGACCTCGCCCCCCACCATGAAGCCGACTCACTTCCTGTTCCCACCACTATTCTACCTGGGAACTCAGTAGAGCCCTTGGGTAGATTAACACAAACGTTTTCCTCTGTTTGCTTTTTACTTAGCTAAGCTTCAGTGTGAGGCTGTTGGTGGCGATCTTTCCCCCAGCCCAGAGGCAAGAGACCCCTGTCTTTTTCCCCTGACATCTCCCTTCTGCTTTCAGTTTCCTCAGCTCCCGAATGGGGGCAGTCATTTGTTCTGTAACTCCTTTGTCTTGTCCCCTCGGGACTGACAAGTCTTCCCTGTCCGCCCTCTCCCGTCAGGGGCAGCTGAGGGAGGGAGGGTGGGACTCATCTCTTGGGTCAAACTCTCGCCCACTCTCCTCTCCTCTCCTCCACTCTCCTCTCCTCTCCTCTCCTCCAGCTCATGAGAGCACCATGGTTTCAGAGAAAGGCAGTCCCTTTCAGGCCCATACCTCACTGTGTCATTCTAACATGACTCTTCCTACTCTTCCTAGCTTGACCATTTTTCTCTTCCCCTTCCAGAGGCTGTGGACATAAACCAGGACCCAAGAAGCTCTGCAGCCTCTGACATCTGTTAATGCTCCTGAGCTTCCCTGAGAAGCTGGCCCGTCCTTTCCTTGCTCCTCTTTTAAGCCAAATAAAATTTAACATTATTTCAGATGGCTTAGTCGATGCCAGCTTTCAGGCTTCCAAATGCTATTTCTAAAAATTTATGTTCTCATTTTATTTTATTCTTAGTAAGATTATATAGACTTTTAGAAACAGAAGGAAACTTCAGTGATAATTTAGAAGACTTAATTGTGGATCTCAAGTCATCTGCCATCGTCACATCCTTTCTCTCCTGTCCCCATCCTCCTCACCCAGGATAGCGCCTGGAATTCCTGTTGGGAAGAGGGTTAACTCCAAGGCCTTGCCTTGGCCATACAGGCGGGAACCATCACTACAACGTGAGCACTGGCAGTTGCCTAATCCATCTTCCCTAAACCCAAGGGTCTTCATCCTTGCTAGAGGTCTAGATAGCTGGCATGTGCTGATTACTGACTCTGTGCTGTGCAGAAGTCATCACATTTGATTTAGGCCACCTCTCTGCAGTGTGTGTGTGTGTGTGCTAAGTTGCTTCAGTCGTGTCTGATTCTTTGTGACCCTACGGACTGTAGCCCAACAGACTCCTCTGTCCATGGGCTTCTCCAGCAGGAATACTGGACTGAGTTGCTGTGCCTCCTCCAGGGGCTCTTCCCGAGTCAGGGTAAACCTGTGTCTTTTACGTCTCTGGGTTCCTGACCACTAGCATCACTCTGCAGGGTAGATGCCAATCACACAAGATGGGCGAACTGAGACATGAACAGTGAAAGTAACTTGCCTAAAGGTCCGCAGCCTTCAAGAGGTGAGGCTAAGACAGGAGCCTGGGAATTCTGGCCACAGAGACTTGGCCTTTAACAAGTCCATGCTGCTGAGCTCTGGCGAAGGCACAACCCAGAGGAGGAAAAATATTTCCTCAGTGAAAAACAGCAGAAAGGGAGTGGGTGGGCTTTGGTTGTAAACACAGCTGAGTTGAATCCTGGTTTTACCAATGACTTGGGTGATCTTGAGGTTATTTTAACTTTTCTGAGCCTGTTTGTTTTTTTTTTTAATATAAAACAGAATAATGATGCTATTTCAAAAAAAAAAATAGCACATGAGCTGAAGTTCTCTGTGTGGAATGCCTGGCAGTGGTATCTGGTGAAGACTAGGTATTCTCTGAGTGTCAGCTTCTTCCCTTTGAGTAGAAGTTCCAAAGTCCTCACTTTGTTGGTGGACGCACCTGTCCTGGTTGGTGTGTCTCTGGAACTTAGCCCAGGATCTGACACCAGGCTGCGAGCCGGTGTGGCTCCTCTTTAAGCTGTGTCCCTTTGTAGTTTTGAGCAGGACCTCAGTCTCCCCTCCCCAGGGGGTACGAGGCACATTACCATTTCCAAGGTTCAAGGCCTTCTAGTTCCCTTGAACTTTCAAGGTGAGAACATGCTGATAGAAAGACACCAACCTGCAAAATTTAGAAGCTGATTCTCAGAGAGAAAATGATTGAAATAAAACCCTTTCAACCCACAGTACAGGTATGAGCATCAGAAATGACCTGTGGGCACTGCCATGTATATCTATCTATCTGTATTTAAATTCTTTATTTTATATTGGAATATAGCCAATTAACAACATTGTGATAGCTTCAGGTGGACAGCAAAGGGACTCAGCCATACATATCCTTGTATCCATTCTCCCCCAAACTCCCCTCCCATCCAGGCTGCCACAGAACATTGTATTTTAAAGATATCTTTGAGCTCTCCCCCTCCACTGAATCCCATTTCATCATGTTTGCTGGGAACTCAGATCTGTGGTTTAAAAGTATCCCTGTTTCAGAACCACCGTGCTGGACCTGGGAGAAGGTGCTGTGATGGGGCTATTTAAGAACCTGACCCTGCTAAACAGAGGACCTGCAAGCTGCCATCTACAGGGAGCAGACATAAGAAAGCTTCTCAGAAGTCACTGTTATAATTGCTCTAAATCTGTAGCTAAAACAGAGTCAGTTTATTATCTGTTGCTGCACATGCCAAACGGTACCCAGAAAGAGTCTGTGTGATCACGTGAGCTGATTTCCTCCTGTTTCCATCACTGAGGACATTCAGGTCAACACACGTGCTCTCCTCCGTCTTGGCAGCTACGTTTGAGGTTCACTCACTCTTGTTCGCCCAGGCCAGGTGGCGTTGCTTGCGTTTCCTCCCTTGTTCATTTTGACGAGTTAGTGTTCCTGTTTTCATTTTTAGCTTTTCCGCTTTCTATATATTTTAACATCACAAGCTGTCTCAGGCCCTTTTTTCTAGGTAGGTGGAATATAAATCAAGAGTAAATAAATAAAGTTACTGAGGCAATGAGTGACTTCTGAGAATGGGGAGGTATTGTGGGCAGACAGACGCAGCAGGACTGGATAGCATTATAATGGGCTTTTATACTTTGATGTTAAAACTATAACTATTAGCTGTGAAATATAGCTTATGCATTGTTGCCTCTTGTATGTTTATTAATTGATTTGTATAACCTGACACACAGAGTTTTTCAACGCAGATGCTTTGCATCTATGGGCTTGTTTTCTTGCGATTAATCTGAGGAGTAAGTAAGAGAGACAACTCTGCACCCTTGGTCTGTTCCTGCTCTGGACCTCAGCCCACGCTGTTTTTGTCCTGTGTGGCCTCCTGCCCTGGGTTCTCAGGGGAGACTTTTCCCTCTCTCTTCCTTTGCGTTTTCAACTCTTGGTTTCCTAGGTCCTTCCTTTCTCATCGTGTACCTTGCCTCCCTCCTCTTGTTTCCCTGAAGCTTCTGCAGTTTCTCCCAATTAAAAATGAAGTGGCTCAGCCAATTTCAGTCCTAAAACTGGGAAAACCTGTCAGTGCCTTTAAGGGATTTCAAGTCTCCTTGTGAACACATGCTGTATACATCCCTAGAATCCCTTGGCACACCCACGAGCTTCATTCAGTCTTCCGTGCCACTGGATTGCGTGCTAGTGCCCCTAGGACTTCTTATTACCAAAGCTTTCCCCCACTGGGCACCCCTCTACCAAATCCCAGACCCCCTTCAGCAAAAGCAGGGTAGATTCAGCAGATCCGGTGCAAATTATTCTCCAACAGGTGAGGACACAGAGCTCAGGCACTTTGGCCAGCCTTCGATTAGCTCTGAGGAAGTCCTTTAAATTTTCCTGGGGCTCCACAGGATCTGGCTTTGGGTGGGAAGATTCAGAAAGTTTATAAAAAGGACAGATAGATACCAACACACTTAGGAATGACCCTCTTTGTCAATTTCTCAGGGTCCTTCTTCCGTGTTTCCACCCGTCTTGATTACCTGAAGTGACTGTCTCATGTATTGGCTGGTTCCACCAAGATCTATGCCTCTCCTGCCTCCTCGTTCATCCTATCGTATCGTCAAATGGCCACTCACTGTGTTCTGGGTTTCTTCATCAAATGTTTATAAATTTGAAAATAACTCGGTAAAGTTGGTCTATCTATGGGCCTGTGAGCAGGCATCGTTGGAAGGATGGGGTGATGCATATAATGAGCACAGATACAACTGTAGTATTTCAGAGCATCCAACCTGGGGATTTGTATTCTCCCCTCAGTGGATGGTGGCTGCATTGAAAGCCGGGGCCATGAAGATTTTATGAATGAGTTATGCTTGGGTGTGGGGCCAGATTTGAAGTGGGCAGCACCGGCAATCAAAACTAACAGAGTGCTTGGCACGATGTCTTGGTGGTTCGATGGGGAAATAATTAAGAGATAAAGCCCTTCTTGAGCCCACTCAGGCTCCCATGGTTTATATAGGTTGGGGAGGATATGGTCCATCACCTCTCCTTCTGCACAAATGGTGTCAATCACTTCGACTGACAGTCCAGCAAGACAAAGAGCTGGAGCCGTGAACCTGTGGCAGGTGGCATGCTTGGAGAATCATGTTTTTCATCCTGAGGCTCAGGGATTTCTTCTTAGCTGATTTGTTTTCATCATGACATTTAGTTTTCCAGTTACTGTTATTAAAGCAAAAAGGAAAGCGTCGGCAGTAAAATAACAGTAAGTTGTTCTCTATTAAATAAACATCACTAAGTATTATATGAAGAAAATTAAATCTAGAATTCTATATAATTAATTGGTCAAGTTTCTTAATTGCAATATTAAAAAAGATTACAGGCATTGATTTTGAGGGTTGTAGTTACATCTTACTTTGGTCCCCTGATGCGAAGAGCCAACTCACTGGAAAAGACCCTGATGCTGGAAAAGATTGCGGTCAGGAGAAGGGGACGACAGAAGACGAGATGGTTGGTTAGCCCCACTGACTCAATGAACATAAATCTGAGCAAATTCCAGGAGAGAGTGGACAGAAGAACCTGGCCTGCTGCAGAGTGGGGTTGCAAAGAGCCAGACATGACTTAGTAACTGAACAATAGCAAGTTATGTCTTAACTACTGTGCTGCTCGTTGAGTATTCTGTTTGTTGGGCAAATCTTTCTCCTTTCCTTCTAAAACTGCCTGTATTATAGTATAATACTCTAAACTAGTTTATATGCATATGGTGAACACTTAGGGTCTTTTGGGTTTAGCTTATCAAAGTCCACCAAATGATTGGTTAAGGGCTTTATTTTGCCAAAGTTCTCTTTCTGATCCAGATAAAGGATCAAAATATTGATTCCCAGTCCCATCTTGGACATTCTGTATCAGGAATAGGGCTACAGAAATGAAAAGCTTGGTTGTGAATCATGATTTGAGAAAACCTTGACATCTGTCATATCTGCAGAGGGTGAGCTCAGTGGGGCAAGAGCTGGCTTTCCTTCCCTGTTGTATTTTAGGACCCGGGGAGGAAGCGGGAGAAAGATTTTGAGCTCCAGCAGAATCGCTACCACATCCTGTGTTCTCCACTGGTCAACTGTGGGATTAAAAAAAAAATTACCAGGAGCTTCCCCAGTGGTAAAGAAACCACCTGCCAATGCAGGAGACACCAGCTCTATCGCTGGGTCAGGAAGATTCCCTGGAGAAGGAAATGGAAACCCACTCTGGTATTCTTGCCTGGGAAATCCCAAGGACAGAGGAGCCTGGCAGTCTACAGTCCATGGGGTAACCAAAGACTCAGATATGACTTAGGGACTAAAACAACAAGAAAAATTCCCAGACTTCTCTGAGGCTTTTTCACTATGCCTAGACTGGGATTTATACTTTTCCCTTTACAAGTTATCTCCATCCACTCTTTCCATGTAACCAAAAACCTTGATTTCTTAGTCTCAGATGTTGGGCTTTCTAGAAATATTTTCTTTAAAGATATTTTTTCTACACTTTAGAAGAAACAAAAAATCGAATATAACAGCTCATAGCATCTGTGAGTTCCTTGAGGGCAGAATCCATGTTTTGTCTATTGCTCTGTCTGGAGAGCCCAGCCAAGGACCTGGTATATAACACAGAAGCTCTGAACTGATTTTGGAATAAATGAATCTATAATTATGCAAACACTCTCCTGTCCTGCGTCTCACAGCCAAGCACTGTTGTGGTTGCTGTTATAATAGAAGTAGAGAAAAAAGTGAAAGTGAAAGTGTTAGTCACTCAATTGTGTCTGACTCTTTGCGACACCATGGACTGTAGCCTGCCAGGCTCCTCTGTTCATGAAATTCTCCAGGCAAGAATACTGGAGTGAGTAGACATTCCCTTCTTCAGGGGATCTTCCCGACCCAGGGATGGAGCCTGGGTATCCTGCACTGCAGGCAGATTCTTTACCATCTGAGCCACCGGGGAAATGCTAGAATAAAGTTATTCAAGGAAGATTTTTGTAGGACTGTGAAACACGTGATGGATTTTAAGCTACAAGAAGGCAGAAGTATCTGTATGTAATTTCCTATTGACTGTGACCTGGGCATAACCTCACAAAATCAACTGGCATAATAAAGGCTTGGACAATGATGACACTGAAAATGATGATAAAATTCCCCCTATGTGGTCCCCGGTGGACATTGTCCCAGAGTTGGGTATAGCCAGCCGGCCAAGGAAGATCTCTTACCCACTTCTTTGCCCTTTTATTTATTATCTATTATTCCCCATAGTGAGAGGCTTTCCAAGGGCTGTTTTTGAGTTCATCCTCTTCTGGAGGCTGGAGATGTGGCTTCCTGAGAGGTCTGGAGGCAGAGGCAGGAAGGCAGCTAATAGGCATGGGAGAGGAGCCCTGTATGAAGAGAAAGTCAGGCCAAGGGATGACACTTGACAATTTTGTTTTGAACCTCTCTGTTATTTCCAGTAAAGCAATTTCCTTGACATTTTCCTGTGGCATTTGAAAGGGGGGAGAAAGCAGGTTTTTTTCTTTATCATCTTTTTTTCCTTTTCTCCCTCTCCAGAGTGATTTATCTTGTCTTTTTCCAAAGCCAATGCTTCCCAATGTCTAGCAAACACTGTGAGTGTTGCACAAAGATGCTCATCTGTGCCCCTCCATCAGTGTGGGGTTTGTGTGTGTGTGTGTAGGCAACAGCTGGGACTCATAAGGCCTTGTACTGTCACATAAACCTCATGACAAAGATCCCAGGCACTAAAGCAGCCACACAGTGCATGGTTAGAGGCCCGCTCAGGTACACTCCACTTACCTGCCTCCTCGTTTGGACCACCTGGCCTGCAGATGACCCACAACTTGTCTTGACACTCTGGCTTGTCCTCAGGTGACAGGCCCTATTCACCTCCCAATGTGTGATCACAAAAAGACCGAGCAAAACAGAACGAGAGAAATCTGCTAAAGGCGTAACATGAGTCATTCCCAAACCAGAAGCAGGTCAAATCCTGTCATGAGGAAGGTCAGGACATGGCCTGCTTTCGTCTTCTCTCCATGAGCTAGAGCCACTTTGAAGAGAAATTAGCAGGAGCGCAGCATCAGCAGGAGCTGAGGAAGGCCCACTGGTGTGAGTGAGACGTCTATAAGACGCTCTGTCTACAGAATGAAAGCCGCTATGGCTATGCTGGAGGGGTTATGTCGGATGTGAAGAACGAGATGTAAAGTGTGAAGTGCTGATGAACGCAAAGGTCAGTGTTGAGTGATGCTCACCGTACTCCCTGGGATCCCCTCACTCCCTGGTAGTCAGTGGGCTCTCTTCCAGAGAGTTCAGATCCTGTGCGTGTGTGCTGTGTGCGCTCAGTCATGTCTGACTCTCTGTGACCCCATGGGCTGTAGCACTCCAGGCTCCTCTGTCCATGGGGTTTGCCAGCGCAAGAATACTGGAGTGGGTTGCCATTTCCTTCTTCATGAGGTCTTCCCAACTCAGAGATTGAACCTGCATCTCTTGCATCTCCAGCACTGCAGGCAGATTCTTTACCACTGAGCCACCTGAGAAGCCCTGGGAGTCTTGTCCTGACTCCCCTGTTAACGATCTGTACTGGTTAGTGCTGCCTGCCAGGACCCATGTGGACCCTTGCCACCTGGCTCCTCTTCTTCAGCTTGGTCTGGGGCTTGGAATGGACAGGCTATCTTCAAGTTCACCTCCACAAGGAATCTGGCTGGAATTCCTGACTCACAAAAACTTCGTAGGAATATTCTCAGATGCTGCTCTCTGAGTCCCAGAAAGACCTCAGCTGGTACTTGCTGGCCCTGAGAGGGCCCTTCATGCTTCCCTGGGGAGGCAGCAGCCTCATAGCAAAGATAAAATGCACCCATCTCAGGCATGCTTAAATCTCAGTTGCATCTGCATTTTTTTTCTAGAAACGCTTACGGAATAAATGGAATTTATAATCAGAAACCATAAAATGCCTGATTTATTGCTCATCTTGATGATAATATTTAATAACTCGTGTATATTTTATCATGTCTTTTTAATGCTCTGTTGTGGAATTTTACTTAATGGGGTGATTCCATCCTCTGTATCATACTATCTTCAGCGCCAAAAGGGAAGAGCATCCTTTTGAGTTAAGGGTCCAGAGATAATGGGGAGAATGCCCAACTCTTCCAGGTGGTCTGAGGAATCTCAGGTTATCAGGGCAGGGCTAGCTGCTTCCCAAGTGGCAAGAGTCTCACGACACTTGAGGAGAAAGACAAGTCAGGGTTTCATCGCCTACTTCCCGTGTGGGAAATTCTATGTTTAGAGATTAATTCCTGTGAGCCTTGGAGGCATGTTCTTTTCAAGTGTTCCTTATTGAGATTCTTATATCCCCAGAAAGAAAAAGTGCTATCACATAGACTGGGAATTATGTAATAGCCAAATTGAAAGAAGCGTCTTGTAAGAAGAAGATATGTGGGAGTGGCTAGAGATGGGGAGAGGGAGAGAGCTCAAGAGGAAGTAAGCAGGAAAGGGGGCTAGAGTGGAGTTGGAAAGCCTGGCAGTTTTGCTTGGTGAGATAGATTCACCTACTTGTTTCCTGCTCCTTTCTTCTGGGTCCAGAGTCTCTTGAAAGAGAGAAAAATGTGCCTAACAATGAGGTCCATCCTCTCTAAGGGACCTCCAGTGTTTATTTCCCCCAAACAAAAATTCTATCTTCCTGACCAGTAAAGGTGAGGTGAAGTCACTCAGTTGTGTCCGACTCTTTGCGACCCCACGGACTGTAGCCTACCAGGCTCTTCCATCCATGGGATTTTCCAGGCAAGAGTACTGGAGTGGGTTGCCATTTCCTTCTCCAGAGGATCTTCCCGACCCAGGGATCGAGGTCAGTATGATGCCAACATAACCTCGCCATACAAGGAACTCATTCATGTTGCCCACAGTTGTAACAATATCTCTTCTTCCTCTCCTGCCCAGGAGCTTCTCCAGGAGCACACACGAAGCTCAGTTGCCATAACTCAGTCTCCTTCAGTTTGAAGCGGTTGTCTGTCCTTCTGTCTTCCATGCCATTGTCAAACGTCAGGGATATCCAGACCTCACGTTCCAAAGCATGACTTTGAACCTGGCCTGCCCCACCTTTGTTTTTCACCAGTCTTGGCAGGAATATCACAGAAGCAATGTTGCCACAGGTCAGGAAGCACGAGTCTCCTCTGTCCCACTTGGAGATGTTAACCTTTATTCGTTATCGAATTGGTCCTTCCACGGTTCTTCACTGTGTCAAAAACTTTACTGAAATCAACACGAAAAAGACCACACCTAAATCATCTAGACAACACACCCCACTCCCCAATTCCAGTCTTCAACACTCTTGCACTCAAGCTGAAGTAAGGTCACTGGGGTTAATTCAGCTATAAATCTGCAAAATAGAGAGGTCCCTCCAGGTGGGAATGGGAACTCTTCTTACCTGCCAGCTTAGTACCTTAGTGATGTCCTAGGAGGACCTGATGGGCTTCAAACTCAAAATATATTCAATTTTATTTTTCAAAAATATCTATTTGAAAAATATGTTTAATTTTTTTCATCCTCTGGATCATAGAGATGATTCCAGCTACTTCGAGTCTTATGGATAAATTCCTCCCAAAATCCTTGGCTCAAGGCATAGGTCTTCTCTTGCTGTCTTTTAAACAGATTGTCCCAAATCCCTTTCTTCTCTTTAGATTCCATATATAGTCTTCTTCATGTTTCAATGGTCTATGGCCTCAGAGTCTTGAAAAGCTGAAAGAATCATCTATGTTTAAAAAAGACTCTTTCAGGATTTTTGTGTGTAGTGTTTGAGATTTTCATTTTTTGATTTTTTTTTTTTTTGAGTTTTTTGGTTTTGTCACCTTTAAGAATTATGATAGAGGAGTGAAGCCACAGGACCAGAAAGCTAGATGCTGGAGAAACAGGAAATCCAGTGTCCCTGTTTTTACTCTTCTTTCTCATCCACCCAACCTGCATACACGCACACACATGCACACAGACCTCTGAGCAAATCTCCAGATCTCTGTTAACCCAGCAGACAAACCATAAAACTCTCATTCAGAGAATCAAGAGGACCAGTTCTGAGAGTGACCTTCCCCCCTTTTCTGAACCAGTGCTGAAGCCTGAACGAGGCTTCCAGATTCTTCCCAGCACCAGCTCTGGCCCCAGAAATCCCAGACATGCTCGGTTTCACAGTCGGCAGATCTGGGTCCGGTGTTAAATTACCATCTACTTAGCGAGAGGGCTCAAAAATCACTGCAGATGCTGATTGCAGCCATGAAATTAAAAGACGCTTGCTCCTTGGAAGGAAAGTTATGACCAACCTTGATAGTATATTAAAAAGCAGAGACATTACTTTGCCAACCAAAGTCCGTCTAGTCAAGGCTATGGTTTTTCCTGTGGTCATGTATGGATGTGAGAGTTGGACTGTGAAGAAGGCTGATCGCCGAAGAATCGATGCTTTTGAACTGTGGTGTTGGAGAAGACTCTTGAGAGTCCCTTATACTGCAAGGAGATCCAACCAGTCCATTCTAAAGGAGATCAATCCTGGATGTTCATTGGAGGGACTGATGCTAAAGCTGAAACTCCAATACTTTGGCCACCTCATGCGACGGGTTGACTCACTGGAAAAGACTCTGATGCTGGGAAAGGTTGGGGGCGGGAGGAGAAGGGGACGACGGAGAATGAGATGGCTGGATGGCATCACCGACTCTGTGGACATGGGTTTGAGTGTACTACGGGAGTTGGTGATGGACAGGGAGGCCTGGCGTGCTGTGATTCATGGGGTCGCGGAGAGTTGGACATGACTGAGCGACTGAACTGAACTGACTGAACTAGCGAGAGGGCTCAGGGACATATGATCACAGGCTAAAAATACCTCCAAGGTAACAATACAAATGACGAAAGAGGATTATTGGTTTGCTCAGCAGGTGCTGGGACCAGGAGCAGTGGCCTGGAGCTGAGGAAGAGAAAGTTCAGACAGCCGATTAGCAGAGAAGCTCCTCACACAGAGCTTCCTGTTCTGGACTTCGGAGTCCAGTGTGCCAGGTGCCAGGGACTGAAGCATGGTGATCAGTGCCCGCAAGGATTCCTGCCAGATTCAACGGAATCTGGGTCACAGGGGCTGACCTGAAACTTTCTGGTCAGTATATGTATTTCTAGGGCGGCAGCCACACAAACCCCTTTGCCTCAGGCATTTAATCTCTTTTTATTTTATTTATGTATTTATTTCTTTTTGGCTGTGCTGGGTCCTTGTTGCTGCATGGCTCTTCTCTAGTTGCAATGCACTGGATTCTCTTGGTGTGGAACAAGGGCTCTAGGGTGCACAAGCCTCGGTAGCTGTGGAACGTGGGCTCAGTAGTTGTGGCTCCCAAGCTCTAGAGCACAGATCAGAGTTGTGGCACACGGGCTTAGTTGCTCCACGGCATGTTGGTCTTCCTGGATCAGGGATCAAATATGCATCCTCTGCTTTGGCAGGTGGATTCTATACCACTGAGCCAACTGGGAAGCCGCAAGCATTTAATTTCTAACCTGGATGTTTAGGAGACAAATTCCTCATGTTTGATCCTTTGTGTTGCTGAAAGATCAACCCTTTTCCTTTGGTCCCCAAAGTTGGGAGTGATTAAGTGAAAGAAGCTCAGCCTTGTCCAACTCTTTGCAACCCCATGGACTGTAGCCCACCAGGTTCCTCTGTCCATGGGATTTTCCAGACAGGAATACTGGAGTGGGTAGCCATTCCCTTCTCCAGGGGATCTTCCCAATCCAGGGATTGAATCAGGGTCTCTGGCATTGAAGGCAGATTCTTTACCATCTGAGCCACCAGGGAAGCTGCACTCAAGTATGAGAACGAATATCCAGCCCAGAGGGCTTATTCCAGTGTGCAGAGATGTAGGGCCCTGAGTCAGATTGGGTGGGTGGGGGGCTGGGGGAGTGGTGTTGTTGGATGTTCAGAAGATAATAGAAGCAACAGGAAGAACATTCTGGTAATAACAGTTACTGATTAAAATATGACCTGACTGTGTTTTATCTCCTCAATAAAAGTGTTAGTGGGAACAGAAGGAAAAAAGAAGGACTTGACTGTGAGACTTTATCTTTTGAAATCCAGAAAGCTTCACATCCAGCAAATGAACATGCCTGAGAGAACATTTTGCCTGTAGGGAAATGGTAATGTTACATCACACTATGCTATACATTAGGGTTCCTCAGAAAGGAACTAATAGGATGTATGTGTTTGCGTGTATATACACTAGGATGCATATGTAAAGAGAGAGGGTTTTATTTCAAAGGATTGGCTTACTGGATCACGGATGTAAGTTCAAAATAGGGCAAAACAACAGGCAGAGTCAATGCTGCTGTTTGAGTTTGAAGGCTGTCTCCTGGCACAATCCCCTCTTCTGGACGAAACACAGTCGTTTCCTCATAAAACCTTCCGCTGATTGCATGAAGCCCACCTACATTATGGAGGGTAATCTGCTTTGCTCAAAGTCCGCTGATTCTATTTCATCTGAAAGCAACCTCCAGAGAACCATATAGACTAACGTTTGCCCAAATGTCTGGGTGCTGTGACTCAGCCAAGTTGATACAGCAAACTAACTGTCCCAGTACCACGGAGAAGTCACTTCCTAACATACATGCTTAATACATTCCTTCCCTTCTAAAGTGTCCCACACACAGTGTGTTAGGACTAAGCCTCGCATCAGTCAGGGAACCAAGGGGAAGGACAATTTACAAGTAACATGAAGGAGTTTGTGTCTGCAGAGTAGAAAACAAGGGAAAGCAGATATTCTCTGCAGATTTGGGATGGGTGCTGAGGCAGGCGATTCTTAACCTCAGTACAGAGAGCCTTGAAGACCATGTTGGAAAAAGCAAACAGAATGCAATAAAAATCCGATAAGACTTAAGACTACCTACTTCATTTTATTCTTTCTTGTTTTTCCTAAGAGGACACAGAAGTCAGAAACATTCAAAAAATCATGAGTGGTGAGTCAGGCTGCATTAAAGGCACTTAAGCCATACTCCCTGGGATAGGAAACACGTGGTAAATCCTGGTGCATGCCCCTCTGGAGGATGGGGAGCTGCAGGGGCTGGTCCTCAGTCCTGAGCTCAGGAAGCAGCCCAGGCAGTCCCCAGGAAGGAAAGAACCAGAGGCTTCTCGTCTGTTGTTTCCTGTCGGTCACAACCTACACAGCAGCATGCAACCTTGTCACGCCAATGACAGTGCATCTCACACAATTAAAAACGAAAAGTCAAAACATTAATATCTCATGTTCAAAGGTCAGGATATCTCCACTCAGCTTTCCAAAGCGGGTGATAGAGGGCTTGGAGCCTTCCCATCATACGATCCAAGCGGAGGTCATAGGCCAATACACTCTGTCTCAAGGTTTTTGCCCCATTGTGGCCAGACTGTTAGACTCTCAGAGAACTTGGAGTTATGGTCATGTTCACAGAGTCTGGGAACAGAGAAGGAACCAAGCAGCATCCAGTGTGCTCCCATCACTGTTCAGCTATGGGAACTGGAGTCTGGAGGGAAGTGGTTTTCTCCATGTTGCACACTAATCTGTGAAAGAATTAAGACTAGAACTCAGTTTTATGACCCCAGACAGGTGCACACTCCCTTTGGCTTCTGTTCAAAAGCCAGCGTCTGCAACAGTAAAGCAGAAGGGTGGTAGAAGAAGGTGAAAAACCAGTGCCAAAGAGAGGACTGTGTCCCTGCCTTTTCCTCCAAGGTGCTGAGCTGGGATATATTGTCAAGGTAATTTAATATTAAAAAAAACCCCATAAAACTCATTTTCACAGCAAAAGAAGAGAAGACAGCCTCATAGCAAGTGGAAATGACCTGCTATCCATAGGCAGATGAAATAAAATGGGAGGAGTCTTCCCTATAATGAAATGGCTGCTTGCATGTGTGTTTGGGGGGTGTTATATAGTATCTATAATTAATAGTACTTACAATTGATTGAATATTTAATACGAAGCTGGAGCTTTTCTAAGCCCCTCATGGGAATCAATCTATTTAAGTTTTTTTTTGGGGGGGGGGCGCACTGGGTCTTCATTGCTTTGGGCAGACTTCTCTCTAATTGTGGTGAGCAGGGGCTATTCATCAATGCAGTGAGCAGGCTTCTCATTGCGGCGGCTTCTCTTGTTGAGTGGACTCTAGAACACAGGCTCAGTAGTTGTGGCCCACAGGCTTAATTGCTCCAGCATGTGGGATCTTCCTGGACCAGGAATTGAACCCCTGTCCTCTGCATTGGCAGGTGGATTCTTAACCACTGGGCCACCACTTAAACCTATTTGATCTCTACAGTAATCCTGTGAGCTGGGGACTCGGTGCCTCTGTTTTACAGATAAGGAAACTGAGTTGTTGGAAGTTATTCACACTGACAGGGTCACACAGCTAGAAAGTGTCAAAGCTGATATTTGTGGCTTTGGAGGCAGGACTCTCAGCTCCTACCCCGAGATGCCCATCTAGCTGTGGAGAGCTAGAGGAAATGCCACCTGTGAAAACACGACTTCCGCACAAAAGAGATCCCTGGGCCTAGCACAGGCGAATACAGGAGTCCTCCTAAAATACCAGGGGCTCTAAGGAGGGAGCACATGTGGGAAGTCTTGGCGGAGGATCGTGGAGGAAGAAGGTAAACAAGTCTGTCTTGAGCTTGTGATGGGATCGTGCCCTTGAGAGACAGACGGACAAATCCTGGAGGAACTATATCTCCAGCGGGTTCCCAGGACAAAGCACCCAGATACGGAGAAGGAATACTCATGTCCTTTTTCAGACCCTTATAATGGCTGATCATTATCAAGTGCTTCCAAGCTCCAGGTCCTGTTCTCAGCCCTTTTGCACGTGTCACCTCATTCAAACTTCACAGCAAAGCATGAGACAGGGAGTATAGCATCTCTGTTTTCCAGAGGAGGAAGCCGAGCGGGCTCAGAAAGTTTCAGAAGCTATATAAACAAGGTCACAGCTGTGTTGACTCGATCCTGAGAGTTACAGAGCTGGGCCAGAGCTCTGCTATCTCTCATCCAAGCATAAAGACTAGTCCTCAGGAGGGGACCAGAGTAGCTGGAGGTCTCGGTTTTGAGGAGTAAGAAGGCCTGCAAAAAACAAACTGGGCACCAACTTGTAGGAACGTGGATGGACCTACAGATTATCGTGCTAAGTGAAGTATGTCAGAATACGATAACATTTATCTGTAGAATCTAAAATATGACACAAATGAACTTATTTACAAAACAGAAGTAGACTCGCAGATATAGAAAACAAAATTATGGTTACCAAAGCAGGAAGGGAAGGAGGGGGATGAATTAGGAGTTTGGTATTAACATATCCACATTACTCTATTTGGACTCTGTGGGAGAGGGCGAGGGTCGGATGATTTGGGAGAATGGCATTGAAACATGTATATTATCATATGCGAAACGAATCGCCAGTCCAGGTTCGATGCATGATACAGGGTGCTCAGGGCTGGTGCACTGGGATGACCCAGAGGGATGTGATGGGGAGGGAGGTGGGAGGGGGGTTCAGGATGGGGAACATATGTACACCCAGGGAAGATTCATGTCAATGTATAGCAAAACCAATGCAATATTGTAAAGTAAAATAAATAAATAAATAAAACTAAAAATAAATAAAATAGATAACCAACAAGGACCTACTGTATAGCGCAGGGAACCATACTCAATATATTTTGTAATAGCCTATAACGGATATGAATCTGAAAAAATATATACTTATATATGGGCTTCCCAGGTGGCTCAGTGGTGAAGAATCCACCTGCCAATGCAGGAAACACAGGAGATGCGGATTCGAATCCTGGGTCAGGGAGACCCCCTGGAGGTGGAAATGGCAGCCTGCTTCCCTGCTTCAGTATTCCTGCCTGGGAAACCCCATGGAGAGAGGAGTCTGGCAGGCTACAGTCTATGGAGTCACAGAGGGTCAGACACGACCAAGTGATTGAGCATGCACATACGTATATGTGTATAACTGAATCACTGTTGTACCCCTGAAATTAACACAACATTGTAAATCAACTATACTTCAGTGAAAGAAAGAAAAACTGGGCACCATATGGGTGATGGATGGTAACTAGACATGTTGTGGTGACCATTTCTCATTGTATACAAACATCAAATCGTTATACTATACACCTGAAACTAATATAATACCGTATGTCAATTAAACCTCAGTTATAATAAGAAAGCTGGTCACCACACATTGCCTGGGAAGCCAGGCATATGGGATTCCTTGGTCCACCTGCTGGGGCACTCACCAGGCTCCCTGCACTGTGTATACAGGGAGCATAAAGAACCCCTGTCTTCACAGAGCTTTCAGCCTGGTGGGATCCACTCAAAAGAGAAGGCAACCAGCATCCCCCATCAGGACCAGCCTGGTCTGGCTGTCCCCATCACCTCAAACCTGCACATCTCACACTCTTCCAGGCGGGTGGGGGCCCCCGTGGTGAGCCGGCTGACACATAAAAATGGCCTTCTGCATTTCTGCTGACACATCTTCCATATCTGATGGAGTTAGATCTTCATTATGAAATTAGATGAGATTTCTGATGCGCAGACTAATAGATAACATCCCACATTCTTCCTCTGAGCAGCGGCAGAAACAGCCAAGAGCAGGGAGCAGGGGGCCGCAGCTGCCCCCGCCCATCCCATCCCATCTTCCTATCCACCTGTCATCATCCGCTAACATTGTTAACTCACCGAGGGGACAGCATCTCATCGCATTATCCGCTCCCCCGCAACCAGAGGGTTTTGTGTACTAAGGCTGCGGTTAAGTTATGGAACAAATAGATACATTCTGCACAGGAAGCGGTGATAAAGATAGCCAGCAGCTGTCCTTCACTTTCCAGCAAGGAGGAGGTGATCTCTGGGGGTTCCCCAGGGTTGGGGTTCCCTGGCACCACTCCGGAGGCTGCCTTCCCCTCTGTCTTCCCTGTGAGCTCTCATACACAGAGTGCCTACTGTGTGCCAGGCTCTTCGTGTGCAATGTCCCATTTAGTCCTCATGATAAACCTGTACGTGGGCACTGTTATTTCTAGCTCACAGCTTGGGAGCCTAAGGCTGAGGTGGTCAGGTGACGCCCAAGGCCAATGAGCTGGTCAAACTCACGTCAATTGCACTCCAAGGCCCCTGATTTTTCTAACATTTTTCATTGAGGTATTCACCTATTCTTTTATCTTTTTTCTATTAAACTTTTAACTTTGTATTGGAATAGAGCTGATCAGCGATGTGGTAATTTCAGGTGGACAGCAAAGGGACTCAACCATACATATACACGTATCCTTTCTCCTCTAAACTCCTTTCCCATCCAGGCTGCCACATAACGTTGAGCAGAGTTCCCTGTGCTGTACAGAAGGTCCGTGTTGGTTAATTCACCCCAGTGTACCTCCATGCCTTGCATCTGTCTCCACTTCTGCTTTATGACTGCAGGTGGAGACCAGAGCCATCTCTCCTTGCAGCCCAACCTTTATCTCCCCAGCAACCTTCGGTCCAGGCCTCAGGGAACCATTCCCCTTTGACCAGCCGGAAACAGAGCTTCTGATGTCCTTAGGGGATTGCTTTCTTCTTCCCATGAAAGACACATCCTCGGCCCCCATCGAGTTTGCAAAGATTTCATGGCTAACATTTACCCTTTAATGCTGACGCTTTTACCCTTCCTTCTGGGCTGAGCCACACAGTGGCTGAGTCTTGGGGGGTCCAGGGAAATTTTTCTTCACAGGGTAGTTGATCTACGGTTCCCTCCTGATAACACAGAAGAATTTAGGTTGCGGTAACTAACACACAGGGAATGCTGGTGAGACATGGACCCTTTTTCCCAAGTGCCAAAGAGAAGCGGATTTTGCTTCTGATGTGTCGGCAGCTGTGCCTTCCTAGCAGTGCACGTTCATGGAGGCTTTCATCTACACGGCCTCCCGGTGTCAGGGTCTGCTTTCCACTGCAGGTACCAGGAGCCCAAGCTCACAGGCCTCACTGTGGAGCATGAAGTGAGAGGGGCAGGCTGCCCATTGTGAGGACCTGACGCCATCAGCCCCTCGGGGGCCTCCTGTCTGTCCTCTCTGCGATCTTCGGCGTCAGATGCTTGTCCTCATGGTGGAAAGATGGTACCGCGACCTCACCCTCACTTGAATTTCCAAGGAGGAAGAAGAAAAAGAAGTCGGAAGGGGGAAGAAGTGTTGCCAGAACGAGGAAGCAACTCTAGGCCGGGTCCTCGCCATGGGCTGCCCCTCCGGTATAAGGAGACATGGAAAAGTGGTGCTTAGATAGGCCCGTGCTCCCCTAAACCAACTCGAGATACTGAGAGAGGAGGACGGGGAGGACACTTAGCTGGTGGATAACTTGCTGTGGCTGCCACTTTCCCATCCCTCCTACTTGGACTTTTCTGGGGCAGGGAAGAAGCCATTAGAAGGAAATTCCTATGTTCAATCTGCCCTTAAAGACAGAGGCCTCCATGGCCCTTCCCACTTTCTGTTACAAGGTCGCTTCTTCTAAACTTTTCATTCATAATGGAGTATAGCCTGTTAACAATGTTGTGATGGTTTCAGGTGGACAGCAAAGGGACTCAGACATACATGTACATGTATCCAGGTTTCCCAGGTGGCACTAGTGATAAAGAACCCACCTGCCGATGCAGGAGACATAAGAGACACAGGTCGATCCCTGGGTTAGGAAGATGCCCTGGAGGAGGAAATGGCAACCCACTCCAGTATTCTTGCCTGAAGAATTCCCATGGACAGAGGAGCCTGGTGGGCTATAGCCCATGGGCTTACAAAGAGCAGGACATGACTGGGTGACTTAGCAGGCACATGATAGTGGAGGAGGGGCTGACTTTTGTTGCCTTTGGCCCCATACATTTTTTTCCCCTTGGGCTTCCTTGGTGGCTCAGATGGTACAGAATCTGACCTGGGTTCGATCCCTGGGTCAGGAAGATCCCCTTGAGGAAGGCATGGCACCCCAACTCCAGTATTCTTGCCTGGACAATCCCATGAACACAGGAGGGAGCTGCAGTCCCTGGGGTCGCAAAGAGCCAGACACGACTAAGTAAAACACACATTCTCCCCTACAAGGGTCTCTTAACAGTGCCTCTATTCCTTCTCTGCCAGCCCATCAGTCCACCATCCACTGCTGCTTAAGAATTCTGTGTTGTTTTACTGTAATTTTTACCACTGGGGAGGAGTTACTGATATTATCTATTATATAAAGAATTTGTGAAGATAGGAAAGCAATTAAAATATTATAACAGTGGGTAAAATCATTCAGCTGGATCATGCCTCTACCCTTTTTTAGAAAAACTCCAGTGAATCCACATTTCCAAAAAAAGATGGAACCCAAACTCTTTACCAAAGCATGTGGAGTGCTTCAGCATCCCCTCCCACTATTCCCCAGACACAAACAATTCCTCACTTTTTCTTAAACAAGCCTTGATCTTTTAAATCTCCATTTCTTCATTCTCTCTCTGTTTGCTGCAAATAGATCCCTCTTCTGAAGTTGGTGACATGCTACCTACCCCACAAAGCCCAGCCCTTCTGCTAAGTGTCCTCCAGGTCCTTTAAGTCTCAGGTCCAAAGTTTCAGACTCACTAGTTGATCACTATTGTAGCTCCCATCACACTGCTGGCAATATGTTCACACACCGGTCTCCTCCACTAAGCTCTGAGCCCCTGGAATGTGGGCATAGGCTCTTACACACCATTGCAGCCCTTGTGTCTAGGGCAGTGCTTGCTACATTGCAGTTGCTTATTTGTTGTTCAGTGGCTCAGTCGTGTCCAATTCTTTGCCCTTCTATGGACTTTAGCACGCCAAGCTTCCGTGTTCTTCACCATCTCCCTGAGTTTGCTCAGATTCATGTCCATTGAGTTGATGATGCCATCCAATCATCTTATCCTCTGTCACCCCCTTCTCCTCCTGCTCTCAATCTTTCCCAGCATCAGGGTCTTTTCCAATGAGCTGGTTCTTTGTTGCTTATCATGTCATTAGAATAACACCATTGCAGCCACTTTGTATAAAGGCTGTTATTTCCAGCCCCATTTTACAGATGAGAAAATCGAGGCTGGAGAGGGTACTTGCCACTTTCCTACACAAGTGAAAGAGGCGTGATTGGAGATTCTGGCTCCAGTGCCTGAACTTTGAGTCATGGCTCAGCATTGCTTCTGAATAGAATATTGGATGGAAGAATGAGTGAGACCATAGACATTGTCTATGTTTTGGAAAGGGATCACAGAACGCAGAGAAATGTGCGGCTCATCCCCTCCAACGTATGACTCACTTCTGACCCATCTGCCAGCCCAGCTCTCCTGCCTTCAGCGGTGCGTCGGCACAGGTGCAGGCTGCCTGCCGGGGTTTAGGCCCAGCTTCAGCCCCTTTAGGCCAAAGGCCACATTACAGCGTCCTGGCCAGGTTCCTGGGTGGCGCCTGCTCTGTCTGTCTCTCTCTCCTCTGCCCATCCTCCTCTCTCACTGCCCCCATCCCTTCTGCTTTCCTGTCGCAGATGTAGAATCTGTGCAGCCATCTCCGAGGCATCTAAGCACAGGTACTCAGGGACAGTCTTGCTCCAGGTCCTGCCTCCTATTTTCATATTTCCTGTGGCATTTTGTAGAAATAGCAGAACAATTACTCATCCACGGGGGGTAAAGGGAACAGGGTTTTATATAATCAAATGTTAAAGTGACAAAGTTTTCCAGCCAGTGGGGGAGGTAAAGGGAGAGAATGTGGTGGGGATGGTTGGGGGATGGGAGAGGAGCCTGGACCCCTCATCCGTGGTGCAAGCGCCAGCAAGAATCCGCTTCGTACCTGTGATGCTGAAGGTGGATACAACCTGTGCCTTTGGTTCTGCCTCCCCTTCAGTGAGGCCCTGCATCACCTCTGGCTAATGAGTCTGCCAAAGGTTGCTTGGAACGCCCTAGCTTCCAGAGGGACCATTTCAGAAGACTTGATGCTTTATATCCATCTCCTGCATCGATTGACGAGGGGAAAAAAATAGTGGTTCATCTCCCAGCAGGAACATTCTTAGCCAGACGAGGGACAGAGTCCAGAAACATCTGTCTGTAGCAAGCATGCTCGGAGTTTCCCATAAACACACGTTTCCATGAAAACCGAACAAAGGAGGATGAGAGAAAGGCCAGACATGTCCCCACATTTAAATGAGCCCCACGGCTTTGCATCCAGGTCGGAGTAGGGGAGAGGGTGCTGGCTGCTGTCTGCACCCAGACCTGCAGCTGGCTGTCCCCGCCAAGGGCCTCGTTCCCACCACCCGCACCGCTGCACATGGCCAGGCTCTCTGGCCATTTGTTCTCTGATGTGCGCTAAGTGAAACATAATTACCCACTTTGTCACATCTCATGTGACTTTGACGGCCCAGTGTGTGGGCTTTAAAAAAAATTACATTAGAAGGTCTTCAAAGGGAACCAGTGTTCCTTTGGGGATGGTTTTTGGGATTTCGATGGGATTCCGAACAACAGAACCCCATAGCTGGTGCCTCCGGGAGCAGCAGCTGCTTCCGGCCCTACCTGCCATCACCAACTGCCCATCCCCTACAGGGAGGTGGAAAGGCAGAAAAAGAGGGAAGGCGCGGGGCAAAGGGGAGGGGGACATCCAGAGGCTTCAGCAAAGAAGACAGGAAAGGAGGCAAAGGAACACGAGAGGCCAGAGCACACTTGATCCCCTTCTTTTGAGGGATGAATTGTTTCCAAAAGCAAGGCTGGCCCTTGCAGGACCCTCTCCCTTCACCTTGGGAAACAGTCCACTTACGCACATGTTTAGTCTCTTTTCCAGATTCCTTGTACCCCACATCTCGTTTTTCTTGCTCACAAGACTCCTCCCCAGAGGGGAAAGCTCCTCCCTCTCCAGCAGCACTTGCCTCCCTCTCCCAGGACCCTCCCCCTTGACCCAGTTCCCTTTTCTAAAGGAAGGCTCTGGGCCTTCTGAGATAGTGCCCTCATGAGCAAGTGGGCACACACACACACACACACTCCTGACCCTCAGAACCGGCACTTCTTTGTGGAGCCACACACACTGCATATACACCCTGGAAACAGAGCTTCCGCAACACAATTTGAGCCCGTCAATGCTTATAGAGCTCAGGCTGTGTGTCTTGAAATGGGAAGCCTGCTCGTTACTGCAATTAATTGGCATTGCTGTGCTAATCGGAAGGCAGCCTGCCTATAATAAGCGTGGCAGCAGCCTACTGCGTGCAGCGGGGAGGCAGAGGTGTGCTTGGAGCCCTGGGCAGTGTTTACAGCGGATGATACAGGAAATCCATAAGCATTCTCAGTTTTTGTAAAGCAAGGTTGCACTATTGGGTTTATATTAGCAATTTTCAATCATCTTTTATTAGTGCTCCATTGATCTTCTGTCCATTTTCTTAATGTATTAAAGCATAACAATCTGCAGACATTCTCCCCTGGTCAGCTGACTACATAAAAGCATCACCACCCAACCGCTTATTCAGAAGCTCCGAGTCCCTCATGCAAACCCCTTTGGATGGGAACAGACATGTGCCGAATGAAATGAAGTTTCTCTGAAGTGAAGTGGACAGAGAGGTCCATACTGATCCTGCACGTCTCTGGCAGGACGCCTTCCGGCCAGGGAATAGCAGGTCTGGGGGAACTTGCAGGAATCGCTCATATAGTATTTCACTCTAACTCATTCTAGGCAAGCGACTCATGGAGTTAACGGTGCAAATGAGTTCCAGCTCCAATCTGGCCTAACTGTATGAAGACTCATCTGGGCAAGCTCTGGAGGCTTGTCTTTCCTCACCTATAAAAAGAGGATATTGACCTGGATGACCTCTATGGGTTTTTTCAACAATGAATTGAATTGGTTTAATCAAAAAACAAAGACCTTCCTGACAATAGGCTTATCTTCTTGTAGGGAAGATCATGTGTATTTATAAGCATTTAAAATGAAAGGCAGTATGTTTTATATGCTGGAGAAGATCCTTCCCCAGGGGATCTTCCTGACCCAGGGATCAAACCCAGGTCTCCTGCACTGCAGGCAGACTTCTTATTGGATGAACCACCCAGGGAAGTCTTATATACTGGAGAAGATACAAAATATTGACATAAAAGGAATCCAGAAGAGGGAAACATTTCTTAGTGAGATGACCCGGGGAGACTGCCTGGAGGAGGCATCATTCGAAATGCGTCTTGAGGAGTGGGAACTTAGGGGAAATGGAGCCGAGGGTGGGACCTGCCTGTGATGGTGACATTGCACTCCTGGGAAGAGAGGAAGGGAAGTCTAGAAGGTACGGTGCTTTGAATTCCAAAGACTGAGACCATTTCAAGAAGGAGGAGAGTATTTCTGGGGGCTACATGCTGTCAGGAGATCAGGGAGGCTGACTGCTGTGTCCTGAACAAACACAGCCCCAGACAACAGGCTCTGGTCCTCTCTCTGGACCCTGCCTGGGCTGCCAGTGATCACCTGTGAAAGGCCTACCATGTTCTTCCTGGTGGAGCTGCACTCGTGCTCCCCAAGCCTGTGGTGTCTGTGAGTCCTGCTCACTGTTCTGTGGACAACACAAGCTGCTTTTCCAGATGCTGAGAGGGGACGCAACAGGAGATGAATGGCGGGCGGCTCCTCTGCTCAGACAGCCTGCACTGCCTTCCTGTTCTTGCTGTGTCACTGGGACCACTTCTGCACAAGGTTCTGATGCTCATACATCTGCTCCTGAGTTGTAGGAGTCCTCCCACCCCTCATGAGTTATCTCCCTTATCCTGCCAAAGTGCCCCCTACCCTCCCAGTGAGCTGGGGTGTAGGGGATATTCCACAGGGAAAGAGGCTGGGTCCTTGCCTTCATTCAACTGCAGGTGAGTTAATTAACCTCAAATGAGTCTCTCAAACTCCTTGTCCAGCAGAACCACTGCCTCCATTTGATGGATGAGCCAACCAAGGCTTATGTGTAGGAAGCTTCCCTGGTAGCTTAGATGGTAAAGAAACTGCCTGCAATGCAGGAGATCTAGGTTTGAACCCTAGGCCCGGAGGATCCCCTGGAGAAGGGAATGGCTACCCACTCCAGTATTTTTGCCTGGAGAATTCCATGGATAGAGGATCCTGGCAGGCTGCAGTGTATGAAAGAGTCAGGCACAACTGAGTCTTGAATTTGGAGTCAGAGGTTTGGATGTGAGCCTGGATCTTCCTTATTCTACCCTGGGAACCTTATCCTTTAGAGACGTGAACCTTGGTTGACTCATCTGTTCAATGCGGGCAGGCAGTGGTTCTCCTGGCCAAGGAGTTTGTGAGAGAATCAGATTACATGACAAAAGGGAATTTGTTTTGTAAATCCAACATTTCGATTTCTATTATGGTTGTTTCAACTGTGCAGAGAGAGATAATCTTTATCATTTTAATAAGTTCATCAACCATTCCACAAAGGAAGTTAATACATCTGATTTTAAATTATGTGTACATAATATATAGCTGCTCTCAGACAGTTTGCAACTCCCTTTACTGTCAGGCAATCCTGGCTGATTTGTAACTTAAGTCAGGTATTCAGAGCTTTCCTCCATTGTCTTCCAAATACGGAATTCCTCCGGTGATCCTAGGGGTCTGTGAAGAGTCACCATGTCTTGCTCTCTGGGTGGCCGCACTCACATGCTGGAGGGAACTGAAGGGTGTTGGATGTGAGAGTTGGACTATAAAGAAAGCTGAGTGCTGAAGAATTGATGCTTTTGAACTGTGGTGTTGGAGAAGACTCTTGAGAGTCACTTGGACTGCAAAGAGATCAAATCCAGTCAATCCTAAAGGAAATCAGTCCTGAATATTGATTGGAAGGACTGATGTTGAAGCTGAAACTCCAATACTTTGGCCACCTAATGTGAAAAACTGACTTATTGGAAAAGACCGTGATGCTGGGAAAGATTGAAGGCAGCAGGAGAAGGGGATGACAGAAGATGAGATGGTTGGATGGCATCACTGATTCGATGGCCATGAGTTTGAGCACATTCTGGGAGCTGATAATGGACAGGGAAGCCTGGCATGCTGTAGTCCAGGGGGTCACAAAGAGTCGGACATGACTGAGCGACTGAATTGAACTGAACTGAAGGGTGTTGGGGTGTCCATGCTCAGTTTGTCCTTCTCTTAAGGAGTGATCACCTTGTGGACAGATCTCGTAGAGTAGCAGTTCCCAACATTTTGCCACCCGGGACTGATTTCATGGAAGATGATTTTTCCATGGACCAGAGGTGTTGGGGGGATGGTTTTGGGATGATTCAAGCACATTGCATTTATTGTGTACTTTATTTCTAATCTAATGCCACCACTGATCTGACAGCAATTACCAGTCCTTGGCCTGGAGGTTGGAGACCCCTGCTGTAGAGGGTGCCTGGTCCTTATCCTGGACCGTCAGTGGCTCTCAGGCCAGCCCACACTCTCAAAGAACAAGAGCATCCTTCCCCTGACAGGGCTTCACAGCAAGCCCCCACCTGCCTGAGCCCGTAGAGCTGGCACTTTGCTTCTGGGCAGAAGGAAGTTTCTTGCCTTCCCCCGCCGCTCCTTCCCTGGGAACAGTCTTGCCTGCCCTTTCTCTCCTCCAGCATCATTTTTAGAACTTAGCATCACTTTGCATTATTGATCCCTATCTTGGAGGACTCTTCCTTGACTGAAAAGATACAGGGAGGCAAAAAAGGCCTAGAACATCAGAGAAAGACATGTTTGCTGGAAACTGAGGATTTGTCCGTTGGTCTTGGTTATTTGCAAGGAGTCCTATGGGGTTAGGTGTTTAAAGTATGCTCTTGTGCATCAATTGCTTTGGGGGCATGACTGTTCAGATGAAGGCTGTTTGAATTGCATCCCTGCCGGTCTAAAGTATACTTAAAAGTGTGAACACTGGAGGAGGAGAGGGAGCTGGAAGCCCACTCATGCAGATATAGAGACTTTCATGACTCAGTTTCCTTCTCCAAAAAGAAGACAATGATGTGGCTGCTTTCTGGCACGTTAGCTAGCATGTGGGTGCTGTGCTAATTAATGTCATATGGAATTGCAAAGCATGCAAACTTTAGAAGCACCCGGGTGCAGTACAATTCTTGGTGCATGAGTCAGCCTGTGTATGCCAGTATTTATTCATATAAATATGAGTGAAGGAGTAAGAGAAAGTTGGCAGCAGGAGGCAGAATACGTGTGCACACAGAGCAGGACCAATTCAAGGCTGAGTGAAAGCAAAGTGCGAGTGTTAGTCAGTCCACTGTGTCCGACTCTTTGTGATCCCACGGACTATAGCCTGGCAGGCTCCTCTGTCCATGAATTTCCTAGGCAAGAATACTGGAGTGGGGTCCCATTCCCTTCTCCAGGGGATCTTCCCCACCCAGGGATCGAACCCTCGGCACCTGCATTGCAGGCAGATTCTTTACTGTCTGAGCCACCAGGAAAGCCTTAAGGCTGAGTAAAGGAGTCTAAATAGATTGTCATCCTCATAAAATTAATACAGTTTTCCTGATGAAAAGCCAATGCAATGTTTAGGGTAATTTGGGCTGCAAGTAATTGAACCGTTAGTAATGGAAACTTAGAAAATCAGGACTTCAAAGAAGCCTAGAGGTGGGGTGACCAAAAGTTCAGTAATAGCATCTGGGATTGTCACAGCTGGCCTCCATCATGCTTGAGACGTGGGGTCACCATTCCATGAGTGGGAAGCAGCTGCTTTTCTGCAGCCCTCACACCATCACCTCGCTGTGATCAGAGATAGGAGCAGGGACTTCCCTGGTGGTCCAGTGGCTAAGACTCCATGCTCACAATGCAGTGGGGCCCAGGTTCAAGTCCTGGTCAGGGAAATAAATCCCACATGCTGCAACGAAGTTCAAAGATCCCACATGCTACAACAAAGCCCTGGCACAGTTAAATAAAATTTTTAAAAATTTAAAAACAGCCAGTCAGTTCAGTTCAGTCGCTCAATCGTGTCCGACTCTTTGTGACCCCATGGACTATAGCACACCAGGCCTCCCTGTCCATTACCAACCCCTGGAGTCATTCAAACTCATGTCCATTGAGTCGGTGATGCCATCCAACCATCTCACCCTCTGTCATTCCCTTCTCTTGCCTTCAATCTTTCCCAGCCTCAGTGTCTTTTCAAATGAGTCAGTTCTTATAAAGAGTAAAGGTCTTTTATTTTTTTAAAAAAAGCAGGAGCAAAGGGAGTTGGACAAGTACACACACATCTTTTGATGAGGGCAGGACAGCCCATCTACTGGGCATGTGATGTGGTCAGCCATGGATATAAGAAGGTGACCAGCTGGCATTTTTAGCCTCTGTTATGAGAGAGTAGAAAGGAAAGGAGGGGAGAAAAAGGATTTTATAAAGCTGTCAGCACCTGGTGTCTTTGTGAGCAATGGGCTTGTAGATGAAGATCTGCGATTTGTTGGGGAATGTTCACCCTGTGAATACTTGAGATGACGGTGCAGCCTCCCTCTAGCTGCCAGCAATATGCCTGTCTCACTAGATTCTCTGCGGTGACGCCTCCCTGTGCGTGCAGGCTGCGGAGCGTTGGCCTCACGGTGCCGTCTCCCACACGTGGATCCTCCCCAGCCACAGACCCCCCTGAACATGCACATGGCGCCTGTGGTGTCGACTGGGCTCCTCTGGTGTCCCCCTTCCATGACACAGACAGCATGTGAATGAGGGTTGTGGGATGCCCACCCACTCTGCAATCTTGTCGGTTGACTAACCCTGAAAACCTGGATACGGTACAATGTGTGTATGTCGTGTTTGTCACCTCAGTTGTGTCTGATCCTTTGCAACCCCATGGACCGTAGCCCACCTGGCTCCTCTGTCCATGGGATTCTCCAGGCAAGAATACTGGAGTGGGTTGCCAGGCCTTTCTCCGGGGGAATCTTCCCAACTCAGGGACTGCACCCGGGTCTCCTGCCTTGCAAGCAGAGTCTTTACTGTCTGAAACACCGGGAAAGCAGTACGTGGAGGTGGACCTGAAAGCCAGTATGAAGCCCTGCTTGGGCTTGACAGAAATGGGGCTGTTCTATTGAAAATCCCGGGCAGCAGGCCTAATGAGACCTTAGTCAGCTGTTCAGGGACACTGTCTACCCAGGGGCTTCCATCTGCTTGTACCCTTCTCTTCCAAACCAGGGTCCAACTGTGTTTGTTGATCACCAACTGGCCACCCTTCCTCTCCTCTCCCTGAGCTACTGGCCAGTTGCTGAACTTCCTCCCCATCAGACCGGAGCAGCCGATGGACCTTGCTCCTGGTCCTCACTCTTTCCTGATGCATTTTTCATCATTAAAGGGAAAATGTCATTCCGGTGACAGATATTAGTGTGATTGGTGTCAGGAATGAATCTTCCTTTCTCTGTCAGCCTTGCTTCACACAATGCTAAGACAATGTTCCGTTAAAAGGCCACTTCCATTTCCAGCTCAGCCAGCGTGAGAGAAGGGCAGGCTTTGGCTGTGATGGATGGCCTCGCTCAGGGCTGGAGCTGGACCAGGGAGCACAGCAGGAGGCTGACCCTTCCAGCACCGGGAGAGCCCAAGGGCTCTAGGAAACCCATGACTTGTTTCTGCCTGCATTCCACGGGGGACGTAGTCTGATGAAGTGGACATCTACCGCTCTACTTGGCAAACAAGTCTTCGGGATGGATTTTCCATCATCGGTGGTGTATTACCGTGGTATAATCCAAACCCTTATATTGAAAAGGCAACCTAGCTATGAAAAGTTCTGTGTTCTTTCAGCAAAATGTAGGCCAGCCTCTAGATGTCCTCCTAGGTGCGGATCTGAGCCTGAAATGAGCTCGTGATGGTGAGGTGTCTACCTGCCTGTGCGTGTGTGCTTAGTTATGTCTGGCTCTTTGAGATCCCATGGACTGCAGCCTGCCAGGTTCCCCTGTCCATGGGATTTCCTAAGCAAGAACACTGGAGCAGGTTGCCATCTTCTCCTTCAGATTCCCAGGGGTTGAACCCACATCTCCTGCATTGACAGGCAAATTCTTTACCACTGCGCCATATGGGAAGCCCGGTTACCTCCACAGCATGCCTCATATGATGCCCTGCGTACAGTAAACTTTCAGAACTCATTTAGAATTCAATTTCCTCAAGCCGAAATAAAGAAAATAGTGCCTGGGGTTTCCCTCTCCACAATTGAGCTGCTCATTCAATTCGATGAATGTTTATTGAACTCACGCTCAGGGCCACACACTTTGCTCAGGTCTGAGAAGGTACAAAGATGAATAAGAAGTGTTACCTGGCTTCAGATAGCTTCCAGCCTTCTAGGTGAGATCAAATGAATAGGCAGTCAATTATCATACAAATATATATAATAAACTCAATATTTTGAATTATTTCTCAATGAGATGCATACAAATGTATCTTAAAAATGTTTGATTCTAACCAATGGAGGAGAGGGATGGGGGACTCAGAAAAAGTAATATTTTATAAAGAAAATTAAATTTTAACTGATCCTTGAGTATAGGGCTTCCCTGTTGGCTCAGATGATAAAGAAGTTCCCCTGTAGGAGGAAATGGCAACCCACTCCAGCATTCTTGCCTGGAGAACTCCATGGACAGAGGAATCTGATGAGCTACAGTACTTGGAGTGGCAAAGAATCGGACATGACTGAGCGACTAACACACTGAAGTTTGAATGGGATTTAGAAATCTGCATGGAAAAGAAGGGACCCTATAGATAGGAAGTCTAAGCAGATGGTTAGACTTGGAAATACAGAGAGGCTGAAGAGCCCCAGCATGGTGGATAAAGCTGTGGATGGGGCCACAACAGAGACCAGACTGAGCCTAGTCAGTTAGGATGACATATTTCTAAGAGCCTTGATTACTCAGACTCCAGAATTTGCTATACGTAAAAGCAGGGGAGCCACTGAATTTTCCTGAACTGAGCTATGCTTCAGAAAGATAAAACTGGTTTCTGTGTACGAAGTTGTTTATATCAGGAGTTATCTCCTTTATCTGATCCAAATCTTATTAAAAAATATTTTGTAATACCTTTATTTCTATGAACATTAAATTCATAGAAACAATAAGCTACCTATATACCTACTTGAAAAAATGACCTATTTAATGTCTTAGCTGGATCTATAAGATACATAAATAGAAAATGACTAATAATCAAGTTAGTGTAAGATAATTTTTCTTTTTTGATGTAGACCATTTTTAAAGTATTGAATTTGTGACACTATTGTTTCTGTTGTATGTTCTGGTTTTTTGGGTATGTGGGATCTTTGCTCCTTGACCAGGGATTGAACACATGCCCCCTACATTGGAAGGTGAAGGCTTAACCACTGGACCCCCAGGAAAGTTCCTAAAATAACCTTTAGGCACAATGACATCATACGATGCGATGAGATGTGGAGGCTTGTGTCTGTGCATAGAATCTCCATGAACCTATTGGCTACTGCACACATTGACACCGGGCTGGAGAACTGGCGACTCAAATCCAGTGAGCTTCACCATTGGTCATGTGATCTTTCAAACTAGTGAGCAATTCTTGGTGAAGAGCTGAGCAAATCAAAGTACAATCTTCCCTTAGCTGACAGGTAGCTGCATTCCTAAAGGATTAGTGACTGCTAAAACCTTGTAAAAATATTCTGTCCTGATATATCAGAGAGAGTTCATTTTAGGCTACTCACTTAACTGTGAGGCGGGCATTCGACAATAGTGACAATGTCCCATGCATGGCTGAATGTCTAGCCTCTCTGGTCCCCGTGCATGGGAAGCTGACGCGTCTCTGTAATTACAGTGGCAATCAACCTCCCCCCAGGAGTCTATCCTGCCCCTGTAAGGAAACAGTGGTTTAGGGAAAGGCAGAGTTGGAGACAGAGAGATGAGTTAAGATTTAATTAAAATAGTGGAGAAAAGAAACAAGGGGAGACTTCGTGGTTGCAGTGGAGCCTGGAAAGGAGGAAAACGTAGGAGACATGCCTACATGAGTGAGATAAGGGATGTCGGTGGTGAGGTTTCAAGCTCTACGCAAATATTGCTGCTGTTAGAGCTGAATGTCATTATGTTCACTTCCAGAAAGGAAATCTGAAGCCCTGAAAAGATGCAGTGACTTTTCCAAAGACTTAGAACAGGTCAGGAATTGCATTAGACACCAAATGCCTCTGACCTACATTTCTCTGTAATTACTGATGCAAAGGAGCTTCTACTCAGCGTGGAGAATTATAAGCAGAGAACTAGAGCAGAGCCAGTACAAAGATGGAAACAAGTTCTGGAAATTGTTGAATTCCAAGTGCTCTATTTAGCATCTCGGTATTTCATAGAATGCCTAGAAAACTCCAGGATTCCAAACACAGATCAAGATTCTCCAATCCATCCACTTCCGTGTTTGCTTAGGCCTCTAAATATTCATCAGTAACATTTGAGACAAAGGGAAAAGATAATTACAAGGAGAGGTTTTTCAAGATAGTAAAGGTTAACAGGATTCTTGGCATTTGTGGCCTGTCAATTTCCATGTAATTATGCTCAATTCCCAGAATTCTCAGTCAGTTGTACCTGTTAATGCTTAAAGATGATACCCTTGGAAAATAATTTATAAGATCACTTTTCACAATTTTTAAGTTCAAACCAAGCACCCTGGCTAATAGATGATTATTAATGTCCTTCTTGGGTGGAGAATGGTAGGAGGTCATAACGTGGATGTTGGGATTAGAGTGGATTTTTTATGACAGCGTGATAAGCTGGCTTTCCCAAGAGCAAAATGAGTGCCCTGAAAATATTTATATAACCTGATATGCAAATGTGTCCTATTTTGGTTTGATAAATAACAAGAACTTGGGAAGGGTGCCCCAGCTCCCTAGAACCTACTGCCTCTTGGAAGAAAGAAAAAGGTCAGAGAGATGCCTGTGTATGGAACAGTCCAACCACCTGGCCTCACAAACAGATACTGAGATGCTAGATTCTAGATGTTCTTACATGCTTATTCATTCAGCCACCCTTCTTATACTCTCACACGATTTCGTCTATGTTACCCTGTCCTGTGCTGAAAATAGAGTGATTATAAATAAGCCACTGTCCCTTCCTTTTTCTGTTCCCCTGTCCTCTTGCTCTTTGTAAGGTGCATTACACTTGTGATTCACTGATTATTAGTACAGTTACTTCTAGTGTTTGTCTGTAGCCCTGGGGTCTGGACAGAGGTTATGACCATCCCTGTTGTACCATAACACTGGCCATGCTATTCACCTGTTGAATCAGTGTGAGAAGACCGTACTCATTGCCCCTGTGGATCAGAAACAAGCTTTCCAACTAACTTCCTTGAAACTCTATTTGGGAGAAACTTTCCTAGAGGGCTTCTGGTCTTGGGTTTGCCCTGTCCTTGAAATTCTGAGGTCCTGTGATGTGATTCAGCTGTGTCTTAAGGAAATGAAAGTGCCTAGTAGAGATTCTCAAATGAAGTTACAGTTAGAAATCTTTTGGTGAAGCAAATTGTGCGGAGAGGAAGCTCAGCCCACAGGTCTGTGTTACCTATTGTTTTGGACTACGGCTGTCATAGTGCCCTTTCCCAAGAGGGAAAAACAAAGAATGATATGAGAAACCGATTGCCCTTCATCATCCCTTGGAAAGTAGGCTGACACAGGAAAGCAACATGATGGAGGAGAAAGACCAGGGGACCAGGAGTCTAAAGACACATGCTGCGATCCACATCTTCTGGTTACTAGAAGTTGAGCTGGATTAGAAAGAGGGAGTCAGGAGAGGTGAGCAAGTGGCCCAAGTACTTGGGAGCTGATGTTCAAGGAGACAGTGGTTCAGGGTGGAGCAGGTTTCCCGTAGTTAAGAGTAGAAATCAGGAATTGGACGTGAAGGAAATAGCCAAATAGCAGAAGGGAACTGAAGGCGGTCCATCTAATTCTCCCTGAAGGGCAAAGGGAGTTTTTCCCCTGCTTGGGGCTCACCATTCACACAAATTACACACACCTTTTCTTGCAGCATTTCAAAATTGTTCTTCCTACGTGTATACAACTGTTGTAGAATGGGCTGCCATCAGGTGTGCAGGGAGAAAGATGATCATATTTCCATTATCCCCAGCAACGTGGACAACAAAATTATTGTGACATTACAAAGGCCACCCCTGCTAAGCTGCTAAGTCACTTCAGTCGTGTCCGACTCTGTGTGACCCCATAGACGGCAGCCCACCAGGCTCCCCCGTCCCTGGGATTCTCCAGGCAAGAACACTAGAGTGGGTTGCCATTTCCTTCTCCAAGGTCACCCCAGGTCATATCAATTCAGATGTGCTCCTTACCCATTTCGGACAGTGGCCGTTTAGCATGGGAATCATACTTCAAAGGTTAGAGATATACATCAGACACCCCTAACCTAATAAACCAGAGTGGCTCTGTCACCCATTAATTTATCCAAACTTCCCGTTATCCTATTTAGATATTATTTTCTGCCTGTTTAACCTTTTATACAGACAGGCTTGTTTTTATCCTTAAACTACCATCTTTCAATTTCTTGGAATTGTTATTTCTAGCTAGAGGTTGGTCATTAAGTGTGTGTATGCCCTGTTTGTACACTTCATGAATACCAAATGTTCATCTTCTTAACATTCCTTCACTTGGAAGTCCCTGCCCTGCCAGAAAATAATTTTAATTTTGAGTTTCCCCCAGCTATACTTAAAGTCAATAAATATTTATCAAAAACCTAGTATGTGCCAGACTTCAAGGATATAAGAGGATAAGAACTTAAACTCTTACAAGTGTTACGAATGTTAGAAGGTGCCAATGCAGTGGGCATTTACCTGATTGAATGGAATAGGTATGGTCTTTATGAGGGAGTAAGAATATAGAAGGATGAATAGAATTTAGCCTGAAAAATGTGGGGACAATATTGTTGACAGGAAGTCAGCATGTGCAAAGGCCCCACGTTGAGAAAAAGAAAACTTTGAGGGAAGAAAATAGTCATCAATTAAAATAAACAGTGGCATGGCTCGATAGAGGAAGAGGTGCCAGGAGAAAAAAGTGAAAGCAAACGAGGCCACATCGTGAAGGCTCAGAAACCACAGAAAGCATTCGGGGCTTTATTCAAATTACTGCGTGGAGCCACTAAAGACTGAAGTGGGAGAGGGGAGACGTGGTCAGGTTTTCAGGAAAACTTGTTTTGAAAGTGGAGCTTGAAATAGACCTGGTAAGAGCTGACGGAAGAAATCCCTGGAAGAGGGAGTCTCATTATTCCAAGGAAGACAATAAGAAGAGATGATGGCTCAGGCGGGTAAGTGGGGGTTTGGAAAGGACTGGACACTGAAGGTTTTGCTGAAGAACCCGTGAGAGAAAGGAATTGCAGAGCCACGTGGGAGTGGGCAGTGGTGAGAACAGGGGAAATTAAGAGTGGGTTCTGATTCCTCACCAAGAGGCTGGGCACATGAAGTTCCTGGATGCTTTGTGAGGTGCAACAGTAAGTACCCCGAGTAACATTTTGAAGAATTTATGCACAGCGATTTTAAGTAAACAAAACAATTCTTTGTTTCTGTTTCCAATATTCTTCCAAGAGCTTTCATAAAATGTTACTCCCAACATTTCTTTCTTGGCAAAAAATCCTGATACCTGTTAACAATATGCTATCCTACTCCAAAAATGTGCTTTAAGTCCCCTGACTCAGGAGCCACTAGCCATGACTGTTTCCAGCACTGTTTTCCTGGTTACCCACGTGGAGGCTGTACCACACGCCAGCTCCTTCTCTGGGTACTATACATCTGGCATCTCATTTAGCCCCGCATAACAAGTATGTGGAGTAGGACATGTTCCTATTTAACAAGAGGTGAAAACTGAGGCTCTGAGAGGGAAGAAAGTCATCTGAGGTCAAGCTGGCCACTTGTGGAGCTTGGACTAAAAGTCAGAGCCGTTAGCCTCACCGTCCATGCTCCACCCACCGCTCATCACTGCTCCTATCCTACTGCCCAGAGTCCAGGGTCAAGAAGCATCAAAGATCAAGGCATTTTCCGTGATCTTCACTCAAATATGTGACATTGCATTTCACCCACTTCTCTGCACACTTACATAACTCTGGATTATTTACAGCTCATTGTGTCAACTGAAGGTTTACTTACTTAAGGGGACCTAATGTTTTTTGCAGACGTGGGACAGTTCTCTATAGATCCTCTTCGGCAGATTGTTGATAGAAGTACTACATTTGATTTGCCCCAGCAACGCTCCCCTGGAGAATCTGGTACCAGTGCTTCTGCAGATAGAAACATGTCAATCTGGTTCTTGATTTCCATCTTAGCTTTAAGCTCAGTGCTCTACCTTTGAAAAAAAATACAGTGTCCTCATTAACCACATTCTTTTTAAGGCGTCTTTGATCCTGACACCTTGTGGACATTCCTGTGAAAGCTTAGGTGAATTATTTTCTTGTGCTGTCCATGTTCCCATGTCTGCTTACAACATTTTCCCTGCTCTCCCTCTCCAGGATCAGGGCTACCTGAACCACATCAAAGTTCACTCTCCCAGGCCACTCCCAGGTGATTGTCTCATTACCTGCAGAACCTCTTGTAGCTTTCTGGTATCCTAGATGAAGAGAGCGTACACAGGTTTCAGGGAAATTGTTCCTTTCTAGGAGGGAAGGCCCACATCAGCTCCCAGGTCATAAGGATGTGAGACTATATCTGTCACTTCCATCACTTTGTCTTAAAAGACCCTGAACTTCCAAAGGCAAGTGCACAATGAGATGGACATGGGGAAAGCCAGGGAGATGCATAAACATGCAGGAATGTGTTCCATTATTTTTTTGAATTTATAAGGTTCAATAAAATAAAGAATAAGGGTGCTTTGGAAACAGAGGATTTGTTGTCCAACTGAAGACATTGTGAGGATCTCTAGTCTAACCTGATGATGATTGAAGTAAGGGAGCAAAAAGGAAATGGATGGTTTGTGCATTAGTTAGAAATACAAAGAAACATGGGTTTTCCAGGCAGCACACATGTAAAGCCTTTCATGAGCGAACAGTTGATAATACGTTTGGTCCTCTTAAAAATGTGGAACATGCCTTCTCACCTGCCCTCAGCTCTGCCCTGCATTCCTCCTCCCTAAACCCATCTCACACCACATCCCTCTCTCCATCACTAGGCCTCTCCAGGTCCTGCAAGGCAGACAGTGAGCCTTTATATGTCTAACTCAGGGACCTATACCCTCAGAAACTTTAGGGTGAGATAATTTAGTCTCAACCAGCTCCCACTTCTTGAGGAAAGTCAACTTAGCTTCAACACTAACCCATCTGATGAGGTGTTTATCTTTAATCCATGTTTCACTAATACACTGAAAGCAATGAGCATGTGTGTGTATGCGAAATGCTGCGAATGTGTTAAAATCACAGCAAAATAACAATCCAGAGGTTTTGCTGTGACAACATTTATAATAAAAAATATTGATTGATTTCAGGGACAGCAAAGATCAGTCCTACCCAATTACACTCTCACTGCCCCTTCTAAAGCTGTGTGACTCAGGGATTATTTCACAGCTCTTGGTCTTTTGTATACAACTGCCATTATAAAGTGTTCTTTATGACACATTCAATAATACAAACACACACACACACACACACACACACATACATGCTGTGCTTACTTGCTCAGTCATATCTGACTCTGCGACTCCCCACCAGGCACCTCTGTCCCTAGGATTCTCCAGAACTGGAGTGGGTTGCCATGCCTTCCTCCCAACTCAGGGATCGAGCCGGGTCTCTCCCAGTGTAGGTGGATTCTTTACTGTCTGAGCCACCAGTGTGTATATATATACACACACACACACACACATTCACACACACAGAAATTGCTATGTATCTTACTTAAATGGCCTCTCTTAACAAACTCAAGACAAAAACACTGCAGAATGAGTGTAAAATATGAAGTGTAAGAGAAAAATGTCACCAGCAGAAAGGAAAGAGAGAAACTCAAAATGAAAAGAAGACAGTGGAGAGAAGCAGATGCAGAGATCAGAACACACAACGAAGCCCTTACTGAAGAGATGGGGAAAATGGGCCCTCAGAGAGCCCAAAGACTCAGGGGATAAGACTTACCGGGCCAGCTGACCTCTGAAGCCGTGATATTATAATCTTCCGGTCTTAGAAGGAGGCTGAACTCTCCTTTCTATGGCTGGGTGCCTAGCACACGCTATGATCCAGACAGCCATGTCCCAGCTAGGCTGTAGGGGGAAAGTCCCAAACGGGCAATTAATTTAGATTTAATAGGACAGTTACTGTAAGTTTAAATAAATGCCAGTTAAATATTAACAGCCTATTTATTGAAGATTAACATTGCTGGTTGCATTGTGGGATTTTCTTTTCCTTAAAGAAACCCTTTATCGGAAGACTTTTAATCATCCTGGCTCTTCCATTGCCTGCCTTAGATCCAGTGCAGCTCATTAAATTACTTTGCACCACCGTTTTCTGAGTTTTGAAATGGACACCTGGGTGAGTAGGAACAATGGAAGGACAGGGTGAGGAGGGCAATTTCTCAATAAGAGGAACCGATGAGCAAATAGGCAGGATAAACTGACTTCGAGAAGAGTGTTGAGAAGCAATAAAAGCAAAGACAGAGTTGGAAGGGGACTGTGCATGCTCAGTTGCATTAGTCGTGTTTGATTCTGCGACCCTATGGACCATAGCCTGCCGGGCTCCTCTGTCCATGGGATTCTCCAGGCAAGAATACTGGAGTAGGTTGTCATGCCCTTCTCCAGGGGGTCTTCCCAACACAGGGATTGAACCCACATCCCTTATGTCTCCTGCATTGGCAGGTGGGTTCTTTACTATCTGAGCCACCTGGGAAGCCCTTGGAAGGGGACTATGAGGTTGTTTAATCCCAACTCCTCACTTAGAAGGAAACTAAAAGTGATTTGGGCAACTCCATACAGCCTGTAAGTGACAGACTGGGCAGGAGGGGGCGAGGCAAATGCTTTACCCTTGACCCCAGCCTTCTACGAGCTATCACCCTACTGTTGCTGTTCAGTAGCTAAGTTGTGTCCTACTTTCTGCCAGCCCACGGACTGCAGCATGCCAGGCTTCCCTGTCTTTCACTATCTCCTGGAATTTGCTCAAACTCATGCCCATTGAGTCGATGATACCATCCATTATCTTACCGTAGAACAGTGCTTTCAGCTTTCAAAAGTGCATTAGCCCATTTGGAAGTATTGGTTGGCACTAGATCTTCTCAAAGACCTACATTTCATGGAGATGTTGGTTTTTCTGAACACAAAGAAGCTAAAAAACAAACAAACAAGGGACTTGTTTAATGTTGGCCAGAGTTAAGACTTTGATCCAGATACTCTGGTTTACAAAATGATGTTTACAAAATGCCACGTCCGGTAAGAAGTACAATTGAACCCATTGGTTATCGAGCAAATTCCTGTCTCATTACAGTTTTTGTCTCCTGCAGTTGCTCCTGGCTGGGGAGAAAATGCAAAAAATGCAGAGAAAAGGTTAAAGAGAGACTTGAAGGTAACTGATTAGGGAGAAAGGCATCAGGGCATGGCTAGGCAAGCCAGGTTCCTCTAAGGTACATTTGGGGTTGAAGCTTCAAGTTTGGGGTTGGCTGGTTACCATCCAAAGGCTCTTTCTCTGAGAGAGTCGCTACTGACCCTGGTTGGGCTGCATCATGTAAACCTTGGAACTGGAGTCTGTGTGTGTGTGTGCAGGCAGGTAAGTGCAGGTCACCCCTGCTCACTTCCATGAGGCTATGAGGCACTGGGGAGCTCAATGGTGGGAAGTGGGAGAAATGAGGCCTATGCTACATGGTATTAATAGTATCCTTTGACTAGTGTAAATCTAGACCCTAGAGTGGGTAGGGGGCTTTGGGCTCCTCTGCCAGGCCCACAGGAGCAAAGAGGGGCCCGAGCTCCATGCAAGGGGTCAGAGGCACTACTCATTTGCTGCTCATTTACTCAGAGGAGGTGTCTCGGCTTTTTCTCCGGTTGCTTCCTTGCCCGGTACATGTGGGAGCCTGAACAAAGGTACCCAGGCTTCCACACAAAGAAGCAGCCCCGTCCTCTTTCTCAAGCTTCAGGCTGCTTCCCATGGGCCCAGATTCTGTGTGTTTTTCAAGACCTTGGGGTGGAAACAGGAGGGTCACCCATTTCCTACCCTGGTTTGAAGTTCAGTGACTGCCCTTTCTGACCACATCTCAGCGTGAAGTTTCTGCCCTGCTCCTGGGACGACACCCTTAGGATGTGCCCAGGGATGGTTCCCCGACACTGAGATGGCGGCTCCTGGGTTCTCAGGATGAATATCCCACCGAGGTGCCTCTGAAGGAGAGGAGCACACACGCAGCCCCCTATTGGTGCCCCCACGGGAGGCCTGCAGCTGCCAGGCCCTCTGCTGCCCACTGTCCATCAGACCCTCATAGCATCCTCATGCCACCCCTTCAGGGTAGGTACCGTTTCGAGCACTATTTTGCAAACGGGGTTATTCCTGCAAGGTCATCCAGCTAGTGATGGAGACGAAGTTTGGCTTCTGGTCTGTCTGAGTCCAAAACCGCTGGTCATTCTTAATCGATGAATATGTACTGAATGAATCAATGCATGCAGGAACACAGGATGAAGAAGCAGTTAGGGCTTTCCAATCAGCAGAGCACTTCAGACGTCCGTCCCCACCCTCAGTCTAAGGGAGCAACTTCGGCCCAACCTCCTCTGGCGAGTCTGGAACTAGCTTCCGGCCCACGCCGCCTGCACACTCAGCTCCTTCTCACTGTGAAGTCCCAATTTCATCGCCTGATCTTCCCGATTCTGCGAGAACCTTCTAGCATGTGTGTTCTTCCACTTCCCCACAGTGCTTATCACCATCATATCGACTGTCTTGTAAAGTTCTTGCTTTCCTGTCTGTCTCCCCTGCTGGACAGTGTCCTTAATGAGGGTTAGACACAGGATGGCTTTTGTTTTTGTCTCTCTTGCCCACAGCTGAAATCCACCACCTAGTGCATCGCTGGCATTCACAGAACTAAAAACATTGTTTGTCAAGTAGATGAATGTTTTCCCTACAATTTAAAAATCCTTGAGAGTACTCTGCCACCTCCGATGCCACTTTATTTTTGTTTTTTTTAAAGATTTTTTTTTTTTTTGATGTGGACCATTTTTTAAAAGTCTTTATCAATCTTGTCACAATATTGTTTCTGTTTCAAGTTTTGATTTTTTGGCCATGCACTGGAAGGGGGGTCTTCATCACTGAACCACTAGGGAGACCCTAATGCCACTTTCAATGAAGCTTAGCTGGAAATCTGGACACATGAAACGGGATCGACTGTTCCCAACTAGGAGGCACATCCCAACTCATTCTTGGCAATAAGCCCCTGAGAGGGGCTTCCAGGGATATAAATGCAAAAAGAACCATGGACAAACCCGATAGCACTCAACTGTAGGCAAATTGAGGGCAGGGTGATGTCATCCCTCTTTGTATCTCTAACTTTCTGCTCCATAGGAAGAGTTCAAAGTCTACTTGGTTACCTTCAACATTTCCTGGCTACACTGAATTCAGTTGAATAATCAGACACTCAGAAGTATGATACTGGGCAATAATAGTAACACTTCTGTGGTTCTCTCTTGCACAGATGTAGCAGCCATGGGAGATATTTTATCATTTGGTTCTTAAGCAGTGTCCTTACCTGCCAGGTACAGCCAAGAGAACAGGGCAGTGGCCAGCAGCCCTGAGTTCTAGTCTTGATTTACCAGTTGTTAACTTTATTTGCATGATAATGGGTCCTCTCTGCTGGGTTCACTCCCCACCTCCTTTTGAAATGAGTGGGTTACACGTCTTTCAAGGTGCCCTCTGACCCTACCATTCTGTCATTCTCTGACCCCAGGGTCTTATGATGACCCCAAACGTAGAAAAGGAGAGATGGTTCCTCTCAGGACTCGAGTGCTGTTCCCCTCTGGGTATCTGGCGTTTGCTGTGACGTCACTTTGATTCTGCTCATTTGCTTGGCTTTCTTTCCTTTCCTGTCTGCCTATCACTCTGCTGACAACCTCTCCTCTTGATGTAACTTACAAAGTCCGTGGGCAGCCTCACCTGCGCCCTTGTTCCCTTCCTCCTCGGTTCTCTCCATTCATGACCGCTCTCTTTTCCTCTGACGCTTCTTTCCCTTCTTCAAGCTGCTCTTTGGCTCTTCCCTGTGAAATCCTCACACACCAGACTCTAGCCCACATGAACAATGATTTTTTGATCCTCTGCAGGACAGAAAATCACGTATTCTTCCAGAGCCCAGCCCTTCCCACTCCCCTAGAGCCATCACTGATCCAGATGGACTCCGCCCCTCCTGATTAAACATCCTGATGTCCATTTGGTGCCACCCCATTCTCTGTAACCACCTTGCAAGCAGCATCTTCTCGCCTGAGCTCCTATTTGGAATCTCCACCAGGAGAGGGGGGCCTTTCGCCTTTTTAGAGAAGGCAGCAGCAGCACTGGCATGTCTCAGGCTAGAGCTCTTCTTTCGGTCTCTTGTGTGTATGGAGAAATCACAGCTCTTCAACCAACCCCAGCTTGCTGTAGGTAACACAGGGAAAAACAAAAACAGCCGATTTCCCTTCCATTGGCAAGTGTTCCCTTCTCCATCCCTTCTTTGGTGTGGAGATGCTGCCACTGCTGAGTCTTCATCTCCCCCGCGTCCTCACCTGACTGCCAGCCCTCCAGTCCCCACGGCAAGCTCTTCCATGCCCCCTCCTTTGCAGTCCCAGGATTATTAAAGGGAATATGATTGTTTTCTTTCATTCAGACAGTTTGTGTGAGTGTGTATGTGTGTGCCTGAGAGCTTGAAAGGCATTGTCCCATAGATATTTTTATAACCTGCAGCAATTACAGCTGCCAGCACAGAGACAAGCTGTGACAAGTTGATTTATGTGTACAGTAGATGTGTATGCAGGAGGGAAGGGGGTGTGCAGAGAGAGATGGGGCAGGGGGTATGGGGGGAGAAGGTGGAGGTGGGCGCTCGTTAGGAATCCTCTTTCCAGGAGGTAGAAAGGAAGTTGTTTCTATAAAGAACACAAATAATGAAATTGCTCTGACTGTCATTCCTTTTTCATTAACTCGGATAGGCTGGGAAAAAAAAATAAAATAAATCCAGCAGTTTTTATGAAGCAAGAGACAGGATATAAGATAAGCCACTAAGTGTTGGTTATATTTAGGGATTAGGAGATGAGACGGGAGCTGACATATGATTTTGATCTTCATCTATTCAAACCGCTTCAATCACGAGTTTCAATAAAATGGATTCTGCCTTGTTAATTGTGCCGACATTTCTGACCTTGCACAGCTTTCTCAACTTCCATTTTTGAATGAAGTTTGTATCCCGGGGTCCATGAAGCAGGTATGAGGTTGCCAGTGGCTTTTCTTTGTCCACCCTGATCTCTGCTGGGTTTCCTGTTGGCCAGGCCAGGAGGCTGAAGCTCACCGCTGTCCCTTCCCCAGCCAGACACAAAGATGGTGTGTCTATCTCAGACCAAGTGCCCGCAGACTGGTATAAGCCGAACATCCTACAGAGCCTGTGAGAAGAGTTCTTTTTCTGCCTGGCTATAATAATGAAGCAGTGGCAGGCAAAATATATTAATAAACCATCTTCCACCTTAAATGGATTTCTAAGTATTTTACCGTAGAGTTAATCATGTCTGTAGGCCCCTCGGGAAGGCTGGTTGTTGTCATTACCCACATTCCGAGATGCAAAAACTAATGCTCATTTGTACCTACCTGGGAATTAGATGCAAGAGCCAGGATGAGAATTTATCATGAAAGGAGTCATGCCTGCCATTCTCAAGCCTGGAGGGAAGTGACTCCAAACCCCAGCAAGAGTCCCTCTCCCTTCTCCACTGCTGTGCTTGTTTCTACTTGAGGTGCTAAGGCCTGTTTACCAGGAGGAATTGGAGGAGTGGTTTCAGTGGTGGTGGAGGGTCAGAGGTAACTTCTTGGCCCCTACGGAAGAACCCCAAATTCAGACTGAGGTCAGCAATCATGATATCACAGCTAACATCTGCTATCATATAACATTTGAGCTTGGGGAAATCACGCGATTTCCTATTTCCCTGAGATTTCCCACTGCAAATATCGAGACAAAATAGGGTCTGGCAAGAAACTCCAATACTTTGGCCACCTCATGCGAAGAGTTGACTCACTGGAAAAGACTCTGATGCTGGGAAGGATTGGGGGCAGGAGGAGAAGGGGACGACAGAGAATGAGACGGCTGGATGGCATCACCGACTCGATGGACATGAGTTTGAGTGAACTCCGGGAGTTGGTGATGAACAGGGAGGCCTGGCGTGCTGTGATTCATGGGGTCGCAAAGAGTCGGACACAACTGAGCGACTGAACTGAACTGAACTGAAGCTATACTGCTGCTGCTGCTGCTGCTGCTAAGTCGCTTCAGTCGTGTCCGACTCTGTGCGACCCCACAGACGGCAGCCCACCAGGCTCCCCCGTCCCTGGGATTCTCCAGGCAAGGACACTGGAGTGGGTTGCCATTTCCTTCACAAAACAGAAAACATACTATATAGCACAGGGGACTCTGCTTAATGCATTGTGGTGACCTGAATGGGAAGGAAGTCCAAAATGGAGGGGGGCATATATGTGAGCATGAGCTGAGCTGAACTGGCTGAAGAATGGACTGGTGCTGAAATTGGTTAATTCTCTTCTTCTTTCAAAAACATAAACAAAATCTCCTGCTCCCCATAGACATCATTTTTGGTTTTCCTGAGAGCAAAGTCATCCTTTGTGGTCACAAGTTGACAATTGATTTTTCTTTTTTTGGTGTTATATATCAAATGGCCCCACCAGCTAAAAGTAGCAGATGGATTTCCCTGAGAATTTAATATTGGAAAAGTCAGCAGAGGAAACGAGGGGGAAATGGGCCTAATGATGGATTAAGTTCGATCTTCAGTGTGAGTTCGACTTTACCTGGTAGTACATTTTCTGGGGGCTTCCCAGGTGACTCAGTGGATGAAGAATCCACCTGCAGTGTAGAAGACCCAGGGTCCATCCCTGGGTTGGGAAGATCCCCTGGAGGAGGGCATGATTGACCCACTCCAGTATTCTAGCCTGGAGAATCCTGTGGACAGAGGAGCCTGGAGGGCTACAGTCCATGGGGTCGCAAAGAGTCAGACATGACTGAAGCGACTGAGCATGCATGCACGCACACTTTCTGGTTACCTGTTAAAAGAGGAAGCCATACGTTCTCAGTCTTTCTTTGTTACCTTGTTTGGCGTCCACATCTGCACACCCACCTCCATCCCTTCCAACCCAGGGCAGTTGTGGGCACAGGCTATGAGGAGTGAAATGCTTATGCATCATTCACACACGTGTTATCTATACGTACCTCGGATGATCAGTTGAGAGATACACAGATTTTATGGCACCAGGACCCTTATATGACAGTGATTTAGTTTCTTTTTGGTGGTGGCTGGATGACTTTGGGAAGAACACATGTTTTGTTGTTATTGTTGCTTTTAAACAGTTGTTTAAAAAAAAGAAAAAAGCTTCCTGGTTGGATTTGGGAGAAAGTCCAGGGGAAAAACAAAGCCACGTTGCCTCTTCTCTTTCCCCAGGGAGAATCTGGGTCAGTGCAGGGAGCTCAGACAGGAGTCCCCAAGCAGAGAACCATATTGGTGTTAGCATGCGGGGTGGGCTGTGTGCAGCTGGGGGCTCCCCCCTCGCTCAGGAGCCTGGCCCAGGAGGGAAGGAGCCACATTCCATCAGAGCTGAAGTGACAGGAAACATACAAAGGTGGGCACATAGCAGCCAGAGAGAAGTGACAGGAACTGAGGCCAGTGCAGCTTTCCCCTGAGTTTCAAGAATCTGAGAAACACACCTCTTAAGATGAAACCGGCTCTGCAAGAGTGTGAAGCTTGGGAATCTGCGGTATCAGTAATGCCAGGGGCTCACACTCATTCATCTGAAATGAGCACTCTGCAGGGCCAGCATCTTTTCATGTCGACAGAACAAGAATAGAGAATGTAAGTCAGTGTCGGAACTTGACCAACATTTTGATGTGGTTTTGCCAGATTCGTACGCTCAGAGGCTTCAGTGATTTTGCATTGGTTTTATATATGGAAGATCCCTATTTAGAATGATGTTTGAAGGAGCTTTATGGGGGGGGGGGTTGGTGGGGTGGGCGTTGACTGTTTAATAACAAATGGAATTATTCTAAAACATCCTCCCAACACTTTAAATTTACTCTAAACGCTAATGAATTAATCTGATAATTTCAAACGCGCGCACGTGCATGCTTCAGGGTTTTCCTTTCCTAGTTAATTAGTTTGTGACCCTTATTAAGATGTCTCGGGCTTATTAAGACCGCGAGGTAACTTTGCTTTTCTTCTTAATTTGGAAATGACAGCTCCTCAAGGTGGGAAATGGTTAAACTCCTCGCCCGGCCTCGTGCACGGCCGCAGCGCGGCGCGGCAGGGGTTAAGGTGGGCGCCCGCGCCCCGCGCCCCGCGCCCGCCGCCCGCCGGGATGCGCGCGGTCCGCCCGCTCGCTCGGCGCCGGCACCGCGGAGAGCGGCGGTCAGTGATGGAGCTGCTGCCATGACAACCTCGGCGGTCGGTGCCCGCGCGCGTCGGGGCTGCTCCCGGGAGGCCGGCGGCGCGGAGGCCGGGGGCGGCCGCTGAGCGTGGCGTCCGCACGGCTCCGGGGCCCGCAGCGCCTCGCTTGCCCAGAGAGCGAGCGAGCGAGGGGCCGCCGCCGCGGAGACCGCCCAGCCTAGACCGGCCGCATCGCGGCAGCTGCAGCGCGCATTTGGGCTCGGAGGAAGTTGACCGAGGCTGCTGCCGCAGCAACCCCCGTCCGGATCGCGTGAAGCCCGGCGTAGCCTCCCTCTCCTGCTGGCTCACCCCTGCTCCACTTTTCGGCTCTGCTATTGTTACAGACTGTTTTCTGCTGGCCATCCTTCTTCCGAAACTTAAAAGAAAGTGTTGGACCTGCCCTTGTTGGAACTGATCATCTCTGGGTGGCCGGATCCAACCCACCCCCTGTCCCCTTCTGGTACCAAAGTGCTTACTCCTCTTCCAAGTGCCATGCCTGAACTGTTAACGCGAGGAAGGGGCTCCTGAGACGTGCCCGCACCTTCGCACCTGTCTGGCGCTTCTCCTCTCTCGGCCACCTCCTCAGCCAAGCAGCACCGAGGCAGCCCCCTTTGGATGTGCTCCGTGGAAACCGCTTCTCCGAGGCTGGAGCGCTGAGGCTCGATTTGGGGAGGAACACCCGACTTGGAGGAGTCTGCGCGCTTTTTCTCCAGCCCGCGCCTCCGGGTCCCAGTGCTCGCTCCCCCACCCCACCCACTTCCTGTGCGCGCCCGGGGGGCGTGTGCCGAGCCGCCGCCGGAGTTCTGGGAAGTTGTGGCTGTCGAGGATGGGGGTCTGTGGGTCCCTGTTCCTGCCCTGGAAGTGCCTCGTGGTCGTGTCTCTCAGGCTGCTGTTCCTTGTACCCACAGGAGTGCCCGTGCGCAGCGGAGATGCCACCTTCCCCAAGGCGATGGACAACGTGACGGTCCGGCAGGGGGAGAGCGCCACCCTCAGGTAGGGAGCCGCCATCCCTCTCTGAATCGACAGTGATTTGTGGAGGGGACGTAGGGGGAGAGCGCTAGGGGTGCAGGTGTGTACTCTGGAGCTGCTGCAGGGAGGCTTCGCTGCTTCGCTGGGCTGCCCGATTCATGGATGAGTTGGGTGTTCTGCCTGGGAAGGTGGTGGTCATGGGGAAACGTGCAGCGGTTCCAGAGATGAGCTGTTTGAGCTGTTTCCCAAACCTGGCCTCCTTGGCTCAGGACTTGGTAAGCAGGAGGGGCGCTGGGCCAGGGGGTCTCTGATATGGAGGCCAGTGTCCTGAGCGCTGTCTGTTGCCCGAAGCTGGTGGCGTGGTGATTGGGGGCCTGGCTGGGGCTCAGCGTGAGCAGTCTTCTCTGAAGTTAATGAGTCCCAGAGGTCGGGTCTGGCTTCCTGTGAATGCCATCACTCTGCCTATGCCATGGGAAGTTGCCAGCCAGCTCCCATACTCTGGTCGAGCAGCTGTTTTGTCCTGGGTCTGACTGTGTCTGGGCTTTCCTGGGGCACCTTCGTGCCTCAAGCTAGTGACCAGAGGGACACACTTTCTCTATCTGAACGTGGCCCTGAGATCGAAGCCATGGAGATGAGTCTGATTTCTCCTTGGAAAATATCACGTACTCTGTCAGTGGTGCCATCCTTCACAGCAGTGTATGCAAAGCTCATCTGCCCAACGGAAAGGGGATTTCATTGTTGAGTTGGGTCCTGATGGACTTCTGGGGTTCAGGCTGATAGGATCTGGAGGAGAAAGAGAAGAAGAATCTTGGCTATGTTTTGTGTAAGGTAGGATGAGCCTGTCTCCCTTTCTACCCTGCCTCCTGAAATGCTAACTCCAATTTCCAGTGTCTACAAACCATACTACACACAGGAGGGCCGCACAGAATATCAGTGATTGTAAGCGGGGATCTTGCGCTCTGGAATTTGATGAGAGTCCGCAGGAGGTAGAAGTTAAGAAGGTTCGTGGAAAGAATGATGTGCTTGCTTAAATAAAGTTTCCCAGACTGGGCCACCGCTGAGCTGACTGCACGGCAGTATGGCAGGATTCCCATTCTCTGTGCATGAAGATTCTTGGAGAGGCAACCTTGGCGCTGGTAGCCAATGTTTTACCCCTTCTGTGACTGCTTTTCTAAGGTTTATGGATGATGCATGAGGCAATACCCAGGGGATAGAAAATGTTGAGGAAGGGGCATGGGTTACAGAGCTGACTTGTCGGGATGTTGCCAGAGGAGGGGTGTGATTTAAGGGCCTGTCGAAACCTGTAGGCACCCATGTTCCTTTGTCTCTGGCAAGCTAACCCATGCCCCCAAGGATTGCTAGGTTTTCTTTGGTTCTGGGATCCACCTCTTCCACGGAACCCTCAGTTAGGGATGATTTTGAGCAAAGGTTAAAGATTTGACTGCCTCGTACCCGAAATAGTTGTGTGTCTGCTTTGTAAAGGATTTCATGGACTCTTCAAATATGTCCTGACCTCAGATTGTTTAGAAAGAAACAAACCAAAAAACAAGCCTCTGAAGCAATATAGTGAATGGCACGTAGTGTCATCTGCATGTGCCCTTTGTCCCCCAACCTTTGGCTGCAAGGTGTAGCCCCCAGGAGATAAGATGGAGATAGTCGTACCAGAGAACACTGTAGACACGAATGGAATGGTACTTTCAAGAAGGTGGAAGGTAGTCAGCTCTGTAGACATTAGGAGATAAAGAAGCAAGACCAAGGGGTCTTGCAGACAGTAGCTCCCTTAGTATAGGAACAGTGAGGGGACATGGGTGGGCCGGGGTGTGGTCTTTGGCAGGCAGCCCCCAGGCTCAGGAGAATCAGGACCCTGGCAGCATATGCTCCACCCGGGGCCAGGCCTGGGTAGGAGCAGCTCCTCTTGAAAATTGCATGATCGTGTGCCTGGTGGCTTCTCTTTCTTTGCCTTCACTACCGTGCCTCTTGCTGGCTTTCTCTGGGTCTCTTTCTCCATCTCTCTCTTGCTCTCACGTTTGTTTGCATTTTGACGTGTGTTTAGACTCACTGGTTTTGACTGGTTGTAGATGGAAGAAGTGGTATACTGTGGGGCTTCCATAGCCCAGCTCTGGTGCAGAGGCCCTCCTGGAGGCCCCCCGACCCCCGTGACACTTAGGCAGCCCCTGGGGCTGACTGTCTTCCCACCACGCAGCAGAGTCCCTCCCAGTGGAGGGAGCACTCCAGGGCGGGGGTTAGAGGAGTGGGGATCTGCCTGATGCCAGCCCACTGGCCGCGGGCCTAAGTGGGGACATGAGCTGGGCTGCAGGGGAACGGGGGTGCTCGAGTCTCCGTAGGACGGGCGTGGTCCTCCTTAGGCCCTCCCTCACTGGATGAGGAAGGGCCACATGGTGGGGTGCACTTCCGTGGAGGGGAAGCCCTTAAGCCCTCAAACATGGGCTCGGCCTCTTGTGATTCTCTGTGCAGGGAAGCCAGTAGGAAATCTCAGAATGTATTTTGTTTGCACAGAAATTGCTAAATTTGCACATAACCTGATTCGAGGTTGCAACACTGTAGTCGTTCAGGGCTCTGGGTTATTTCCCGTTGGGTTTTACTGTGTGTATGCTGGTCTCTTTTTTCTTTCATCCTCCCTCCCCTTCCCTCCTTCCTTCCTTATTTCTTGATTCAACATGTCACCAAGCTACCCAGACCCCAGTCAGGCTGGCTCAGACCACCCCAGCTCTGCCAGGGGAGCCACCCTCCCCAAGTCACCGTGGGTGACCATGCGGTTCACGCTTGTAGTTTTCTCCTCAACCAGCAGAGGACTTTTTGCTCTAATTTCGTTTTATTCTGCTTTGTTCTCACCAGTTTCGTTTTTTTTGAGAATCTTTTGCAGTCCCCAAAGAATGCATGCTTCAGCAGCAGATTCTAATGTGAGGGAACTTTTTAGGAGGTTTTATTTCCTCCAATTAGCTCTAATGATCCTTGTGGAAGAACCAGGAAACCTTTCACTTAGTGTGGCATCCATAGTCTGAATAGAATTACAGACAATTTGGAGTCTCCCACTCCTTCTGTCCTCCTGCCAATAGTCTGCATGCATATTTTTATAAAAGAGTGAGGTTCATACAATAGACTGTGCAATAAAAATAACAATGCGAACCTAAGTTTCTTGGGTGCTCACTATGTCCTAAAGAGTATTCTAAGTGTTTTATACACTGTCTCACCTATCACCAAACTTATAAACATTTTACCCTAATGCCACCCCTCTGATTATAGGTGCCATGATCATCCCCATTTTACAGATGCTAAAACTGAGGCTTGGAGAGTTTATATCATTTGATTAAGGGTGCACAGCTAGGAGATTTGGAAGCCAGATTATGTGGCAGTAGTAATAATGTTAAATGGATACATGCATGTGTGCATACTAAGTCGCTTCAGTCACATCTGACTCTCTGAACCGTAGCCTGCCAGGCTCTTCTGTCTGTGAGATTATCCAGGCAAGAATACTGGAGTGGGTTGCCATTTCCTTCTCCAAAATAAATGCATAGTACTATCAGTTACTGGTCAGTTATTCTCAATGAATCCTCACAACAACTCTCTGAAATAGATGTCATAATCTATTACATCTCAAATTACAAGCCCAAAGTCTCTGTGTTGGGCTTCCCAGGTGGCAGTGCTAGAAGTAAAGAATCCGCTAATACAGGTGATGTAAGAGACGTGGGTTCGATCCCTGGGTCGGGAAGATCTCCTGGAGGAGGGCAAGGCAGCCCACTCTAGTATTCTTGCCTGGAGAATTCCATGGACAGAGGAGCCTGGTTGGCTACAGTCCACGGGGTCACAAAGAGTCAGACACGATTGAAGTGACTTTAGCACACACGCATGCCTCTCCGTTTTATAGATGAGGACGCTGAGACGCAGAGAGGGGAATTTACCTAAGATCACACGTTAGTGAGTGGCGCAGCTGGAATGCCGAGTCCTTGACTTTGCAGGACGAGCTTTCCCCAGCGCGTCCTATGCTCTCCTGATGACTCTTTTCGAGTGCTTGGTGTCTCCCCACTTGTTTTCCCTCTTGCCCTGTCTTGCAGTGTCATTCATCTCCCTTTTCCCTCTCCTTGTGGTTGGGGAACAGTGAGCTCTGGGAAGCAGGGATCTGTTTGTTGTGCCCAGAGCGCCATGTGCCCCCAGATGTCTACTGAACAGATGAGATGACTAAAAACAAAACAGTCTCCATACAACTGTGGTCCAGCCAAGATGTGTGGAATGGTTCTTACTTGAAGGGCGTGAGCTGGGTGTTGGGTGTGGAGAGGCTTGAGGCTGAGGCTTCTCACCCCAGGACCTTGGGTCCAACTCACAAGGCCGGGCTGTGGGCACAGAGGTCAAAGAGGTCATCAACTGTGGAGGACGTTGTGTCCATTAATGTGTGGGTGGGTGGTCTGCCTGTGGTCAGAGAACAGTATCCTCCTCCCAGTGGACACGACTGTGCTGCTCTGATGGGAGCAGAGGAGCCTGAGATATCAGCTGTGTGGCTCTCATTAATTAGACCATCACTAAATGTCACCATGTCACTTGACAGCTTTGATGAATGCGTGTCACATTTGCATAGATTCCCCCAGTGAGGCACTTGGTGAAGTCAGTTGTCTCCTTGGGTGAGATCTGGTAAGTGGGTATCACAGCTGAACTATACTTTCTGTCCTGTCCCTAGACTCGAGGCTTTGCCACTGCAGGATGTTTTATTTTAAAAAAAAAAAGTAAGTTAAGAATAAAAAGTCTGAGAAATTTACAAGACGAAAGTGGGGTTTTATATAGCAGTTCCAGGGGATAACAGAGAACAATGTGGTTTCCATACTTGAGGAACCCCGCGGGGCCACTTCCGCTGTAGGAGGCTGCAGTGTGTTACTCAGGTTTGGAAAGCTTTTAACATTTCATTCTCGAAGCTGGTCGGTCCTCTGTTAGTCTCTCCAGCTACTGCATGGCCTCTTGAAGCCAGAATTATGCCAGCTTCAGGTTTCTGTCCGTAGTTCCTAGTGCATGACTTGGACCAGGGTTTTTGCTAATAAAGCCCGACTTCCTTCCCTTGCTGTGCTGTGGACACCCTGACCTTCTTTCTGTTTCTTGAACACAGGAAGATTACTCTTGCTGGAGAGCCTTTCCATGTGTGGCGGTGCCCCTTTCAGCTCTTCCCACGGCGGTAGCTCTTCGTCATTTTGGCCTCAGCTCAGATGGAATCCTCTCCCTCTAGCTTGACACCCAGATGAAATTGATTCCCCAACACTTCCACCAGGCTTGGGCTGGCATATTATCCTGGATTATTTTCAGAGCAGTTTTTCCATTCGCTTGTCTGGTTATGTGCTCATGGGTTTGTCTTCCCCAACTGGGTTGTAACTTCCTTGAGTCTTGGAGTCTTCTCTGAATTTTCCTGTCTTATCCTGTGCAGTGTCTGGGAGATGCTAGGTGCTCAGGATAGAGCTCTTGCATGAGTGGGGGAAGACATGAGGGTCTGAGATCACCATCTCCCCCTTGCCCTCTCTGCCCTCTGTCCTCAGTTGTCCAGTGTTGTCCTTGGCCTGGGTGTATTCCTGGCTCAGTGTCATTTCTGTCTGGGTCGTGCTGTGTTGGATGTGAGGATGCTCTTGAGGAGGGCACAGCCACACATAAGTAATTGAACTGGTGTCCTTCTGTCCAGATCACAGATGGTCTGTGTCAATTGTCTGCTATTTCATAACCGCACCCACGACACATGCCATCTTTCTGCCAGGTCACTTTCCTGCCCAGTCCTTAAGCTTTTGAAGAGCTGCTACTCTCTGAGGATGTACTCAGCCCCAGATAGATCTCAGGGAAATGAACATTTTCAAGATAAAGAGGGGCACAGAAAGGCACCTCTCCGCCCATCCTTCTTTCTATCTGTTTGCAGTCTGCTGTCAGTGGGTGCCTGGTCGTGTAACTATTGATTCGTTGCTTTTGAGTTAACTCCTGCAGAATAGCAATGCCACTTGGGAAGCGGGTGCTGCCCTGGCCCCTCCCAGGATGGACCTCTGTGTGCTCACTTTGCCAGGCATCCTGCCGGGGGACTGAGGCTCAGAAGAGCCTGGACAGATGGGGTTGTGGAGGGAGGCTTCTGGAAGCACACTCAGCCTGTTAAGGAGCCAAAAACTAAAATGGGAAAGCTGCAAACCCAGCCAAATGCTGGACAGAAGGGAAAGGACATGTGAGTTCACAGGAGAACCTCAAGAAGGTACAGAGCGAAAGTCTGGTTCTCAGGGACTCCTCACCTGTAAGATTAGGTGGTTTGCAAAAATGCTTCTCTTTTCTTTTGAGAAGGAATGTCAGAGACCCGGGAGTTCAGCCATCTAGTTTTCCAGATAGTGAGACTGGTGACTGTCAGCTCGCCTGAGGAGGGCTTCCTGCAGAGTGAGGAGGAGTGGCACCCAGCCCACTGGATCACTCACTGTGAGCCCTTGCTTACCTGTGTGTCCAAGACAAGGTCACCTTGTACTGCTAAGTTCACAGGCCTCTGGCCACCTGCGATGCCTCCGACAGACCTGGCTAACATTTACCAGCAAGCTCTCTCCTAACCGCTTCTCCCCTCGGCCACTAAAGTCAGCATTCTTAGCCTGTATCAGCTCTGACTGTGACTCTGTGGGACAATGTGTCAGGCAGGCGCTGAGCGCTCTACCAGTGGAGACGTACTGAACACTCGGAGCTGCTCCACAAGGCAGATCCAGTTATTATTCCAGTTTTACACGTCAGGAAAGCAAAGGACTGGAAAACAGAGAGAGCCGTTTCCCAGCCATTTCCACATGGTCGGATGGAGACGGTGCCTGGGACTTGGGACAGGTTTTGTCTGGGTTCTAGGTTCCTTCTCTTTTTGTAACAAAGGATTTTCCTCATTCTGTTCCTTTTCTCGTCGTCAGTTTCATCTCCTCCCAGAAACCAAGTGCAGTTTTTGCTCTTCCTTGTCCTGGGCACAAGAACCCCCTTTCTGAAAGTGTTTCAGGAATTGGGTATGGGGGACGTGTACAGTTTGGTATAGTCTATGACATGATGGAGTGTGTAAGGTTTGGTGTGGACTGTGACATGATGGAGTGCGTAAGGTTTGGTGTGGTCTGTGGCATCACGGGACTGTGTAAGGTTTGGTGTGGTCTGTAACAGTATGGAGTGTGTAGGGTTTGGTGTGGTCTGTGCCATGATGGAGTGTGTAGGGTTTGGTGTGGTCTGTGCCATGATGGAGTGTGTAGGGTTTGGTGTGGTCTGTGGCATGATGGCATGTGTAAGGTTTGGTGTGGTCTGTGCCATGATGGAGTGTGTAGGGTTTGGTGTGGTCTGTAACATCATGGGGTTGTGTAACGTTTGGTGTGACATGGAGCCATAAGGAACAAATCAGAATCTCCATATATTGTTCAGAGTAAAAATTTTATTCCAGGTTCTTCCACCAGCCTTCTGCTTCAGATATCAGCAATCTTGGACTCTCTCACAGAGAGTTCACATTGAATACATTTCAATGGAAACACAAGTCTGTGAGGACTCCACAAGCCAGTCTATCTGGATGCCCAGGCGTTGGGAGGTGAATAGGTAACAGCTCAACCTATTAATGCCCTTCTTTGTTGTACTAGAAATAGGGCCATTGGCATCTCTCCTGGGGAACCTTGAAAAAATTTTAAGTAATATGAATATCGTATTTCTTTAAGTTCGGAGTTCCACTGAAGGGTAAAATGTCACATTATTCTTGCATTCTTTGAGATTATTTTGCTTCTTCAGGAGCAGGTTGATGGAATCCTGCTATAATAAATAAATAATACCATTAACATCTTTTAAATGGTCAAGTAATAGTATTTTTGAGAAAGGAAGAATTAGTTGGGGTTAAGATGCAATTTCAAATCACAGATGGGAACCAAAGGCAGGAAACAGTAGGAATGTTTAAGGGGAGTGCAATTGCAGGAGACAAAGCTCTTCACAAAACAAGATCTTTCTAACTCGTATTCCTGCAGGAGTGGTGTGCCAGTGAGAAAATGGCCTGGGAGACAGGATTCTGCTAACTCTGACTTTCTCTGTGTCATGTTGGGCAGTTTTTACAAATTCTTCTGTATAAGGAAGATAGCCACTCCCTACCTCAAAGGATTGTTTTGGGTTAAAGTGAAATAATGTATACAAAGTTTAGTCTAGAATTATAGCTCTCTTTCCATGTGTGTGTGTGTTTGTGTGTGTGTAAGCATATAAGTATATGAATGTATGTGTATACATAATGGGAACACATGTAGCAATTTTCATTAAAATCTATTGCAGCTTAAACACTCCTGTGCCCACACTTTGATGGATGAGCTATGACTGGCTTCTGGAAGATCTGTGAGGAGAAGAATGCCTCTTCTCCAGCTCATACTTCTCTGGATGTTTCTCCTACACATCTGCTTAGATCCTAGGAATCTTCTGTTCATATACTTTCTTGAGCTATTTTATATCAGAAACGGAATGCGGAAAAAGGTCTTTATTTTTCATCACAGATTCTTGGATAGCAAGTTATGACAGTTCATGGCTCTCAAGATGAATTTCCTACCCAAAAAAGAAAATTATGCTAAAGGATCTTTGGAGCCCAGTTCAGTTCAGTTCAGTTCAGTTGCTCATTTGTGTCTGACTCTGCAACCCCATGAACTGCAGCACACCAGGCCTCCCTGTCCATTACCAACTCCCAGAGTTTACTCAAACTCATGGCCATTGAGTTGGTGATGCCATCCAACCATCTCATCCTCTGTAATCCCCTTCTCCTGCGCTCAGTCTTTCTCAGCATCAGGGTCTTTTCCAGTGAGTCAGTTCTACACATCAGGTGGCCAAATTATTGGAGCTTCAGCTTCAGCATCAGTCCTTCCAATGAATATTCAGGACGATTTCCTTTAGGATGGACTGGTTGAATCTCCTTTCTGTCCAACCTACCTGGCACAGGTTACCTGGCACAAATAGTGGGGTCAGGAGTTGATGCACAGATTTAGGATTCATAGACCTTTTTACCATGGAAAACTGATTCTTCCATGACAGGTCCATTGAAGTCAGCTGGCAAACCTGGGTAGGGATGACACTGAAGTGGGGCAGAGAGGTTAAGCTCTTTGATGCCCTGAGATTGCATTTCCCCTCATCCTCACCTCCTCACTGAGAGGCCATCTCAGGACCCCCATATCAATGGGGAAAATAGAAAAGGATCTCTCTGCATTTGGTAGTTTTTCTCTGGTACAGTTCTGGGATAAGACTGGTGTGCCTGGCCTGAGAAACTGATCTTCAAAGTGTCAGTCACTCAATCATGTCCGACTCTTTGCGACCCCATAGACTGTAGCCTGCTGGGCTCCTCTGTCCATGGGATTTTCCAGGCAAGAACACTGGAGTGGGTTACCATTCACTTCTCCAGAGGACCTTCCTGACCCAGGGATCGAACCTGGGTCTCCTGCATTGCGGGCAGATTCTTTATTGCCTGAGCCACAGGGAAGCCCATAGAAATTGATGTTAGAATTAAAGGAACCACAGAAACCATCCTTCTCGCTGCAACCCCGTGCCACAGGGCTCAAAGTAGTTTAAATTATAGATAGCAGTCTGAGTTGTTCATGATCTGTTTCTCCCAAATCTCATTGATTCATGTGGTTGAGTTATTTGGGTTGATTTGGGTGTATTTGGCCAACTTGCTGCCTTGTCAGTATGAGATGTTTTGGCTTAGAAAGCTTTAGAGAGGTTAGATTTGTCTTGTACTATGTACATATGAATTAATCTTACCATCTTGCTGATGGATTTTTAAAAATAATAGAATTTTTAATGAAAGCAGCAGCAACCATGAGACTGATGGAAAATGACAAAACTGACATCAACCTTCAGATAAAGCTTTGTTGGCCCCACAGAGGAAAGTGAGATATGTTTGTGTGCAATAATTTCTTGATCTTCTCTGGCTTTCAAACAGGCTGTAATGTAGTGGATGAGTGGAAAAGTGCTTTTGCCCTCAGAATAATCATCTTTGGACAAATTTACTTATCAGGAAAGCTCAATCCAAAACAATTCTAACTGGTCAGAACCCATGAGGAAGAAAGAACAGTCTTTTGGACTCTGTGGGAGAGGGTGCGGGTGGGATGATTTGGGAGAATGGCATAGAAACATGTATATTATCAAATGTGAAATGAATCGCCAGTCCAAGTTCGCTACAAGATGCTCGTATACAGGGTTATCGTTACCTTCTCTCTAAATTCCATATATATGCAATAGTATACTGTATTGGTGTTTTTCTTTCTGGCTTACTTCACTCTGTATAATAAGCTCCAGTTTCATCCATCTCATTAGAACTGATTCAAATGTATTCTTTTTAATGGCTGAGTGATACTCCATTGTGTATATGTACCACAGCTTTCTCATCTGTTCGTCTGCAGATGGACATATAGGTTGCTTCCATGTCCTGGCTATTATAAACAGTGCTGCTATGAACACTGGGGTACATGTGTCTCTTTCGATTCTGGTTTCCTCGGTATGTATGCCCAGAAGTGGGATTGCTGGGTCATATGTCTATTCTATTTCCAGTTTTTAAAGTTTTTTCCACACTGTTCTCCATAGTGGTGTTTTGACATCAGCCCCATGTGACTCATTGCCAGCCAACAACAACTTGATCTTCCTTCAGTCTGCCCCATCTTGGGCACAGACACCACCATTCATCCAGCTGCTCTGTCCCAACACCTAAGAGATATGATGTTTTTTCTTTTTCTCCTATGTGGTATCTAGTCCGTCAGTAAATCCTGTGTCTTTTTAAGACACATCCTGAGTTTGATCCCTTTCCCCTTCTGGAACATGACCGCCCTAGTGAAAGCCACTGTCGGCTCTTGCAGGACCATTCCAGGGGCATCTCATCTGGTCTTCCTGCCTCTATGTAGTTCTCCCAGAGTCCATTCTCACCTAGTAGGTCAAGGGATCATTTCAGAACATAAATGAAGTCTTGTCCCTCTGTTTAAAGTTCTGTAGTGGCTTCCGGTTATATTGAGAATGAAGTGTGTGTAGAAGACTGCGTTCCCTGGTGTGTGCCTCTCCCTCTATCCTCCCTGCCCCGCTCACCAACCTTCCTTGTTGCTCCTTGAACCCAGCAAGTCCATTCTTGCTGAGGGCACGTTCTTTCCTCTCCCAGGACCCAATAGGGTGGCTCCTTCATAGCACTCATATGTCTGCTCCAGTCTCCCATTCTCAGAGAGGACCTTCCAGACCATGCTATATGAAATAGTTATACCCTCACGTTGCTCCATCCCCCTACCTAACTTCAACTTTCTCTAAAGCCCTAAACACTTAGGAAATTGTTATTTATTTATCTGATAGTTATTTATTGCCTCTTCCACTAAAATGTGAGATCCCCAAGGCCATTGGTTTTATTACTCTCATTTATAGTGGCTAAATTACCGCCTGGAACATGGCATAGATCATGGAGTATTTTTCGAGTGAATGAGAACTTTATTAGGAATCGTAGTAAGCTGCTAATAGTGAGAAGTATTTATCTTTTATTGGAAAGAGGTGACTCAGGAGTAACTCTTTCTTGGCCTAGGTTTGGGGTTTTTACACAGAGCTCAGAGCGGGTGTATGGGACTCAGCCTAGTTTTCTAGACAGCAGGTGGGTCAGGCCTTGCGGATGGAGTCATGGGGTAGCATGACACACTTCATAAAGTCTACACACCCAGAATCAAGAGGACCTTTACAATTCCAGCTTCACAAGAGGTTTTATAGAAAATCTAATAAACACTTGAAAATCAGGATTAGTTTCTAGCTTAAAGCCTTTAAACTTGGGCCGGGGAGGAAGTAAGGAAGTGGCAGTCAGGCAGAAAGCAGCCTGTGAGCCTGAGAGTTAACAGATTGTTCAATGTCCATTATTTTGTCTGACACTTTCCTGAAGAAGGGAATTGTACCTTGAGGCTGTGGAGCCTGTGGATGGAGTGCAGAGTCTGGGACAGACCGCTCTCTGGGTTCCAGTCCTGTTCTAGCCCACTTTGCAGCTGTGTGACCTTCGGCACGTTGGTCCACCTCCCTGGGCCTCCGTTTTGTCTTTGTTTAAGGGAACTGATCATAGGAATGCTGACCCCTGAGTGAAGTGTGGAGCATTGCGAGCAGTGTCCAGCACTCAGGAAGTGTTAGTGTTGTTTAGCTGGGGAAGGATGGAGTGCTGAACGTCACCGCTGTGGGCCCAGTGTGCTGATGTGTCCTGTGACCCCCAGGGGTGCTGCCGAGAGGCACGTAGAACAATAATTGGAACACCGGAGCCCAGGCTGGCATTGGTTAGTGCAGACCTGCCATTTCAGGGGCATCTTTGTAGTGGAAGATTTTGAAGGGTCTTGGCAGATTTCAATGTTTTGGGAATGTGAGCGGTGGTTTGGGGCTAGGGTGACCTGAGTTATAGTCGTGGCTCTGTCACAACCCACCATGAGATGCTGCTAAGAAAATCAGTGTACCCACTCCCGCCCCTTTCCTGTGTGGGGAGTGGGAACAGATCCATTCTGCTCCGTTCAGTTTCTTACATCTGAGAAAGAGATTCTTAGCTGTTGACAAATATCTAAGTTGCAGGGACTGATTACATCTTTTTCTAAAAGGAATTTTTATTGGAGTATAGTTGCTTCCCTGGTGGCTCAGATGGTAAAGCATCCGCCTGCAATGCGGGAGACCTGGGTTCAATCCCTGGGTTGGGAAGATCCCCTGGAGAAGGGAATAGCTGCCCACTCTGGTATTCTGGCCTGGAGAATTCCATGGACAGAGGAACCTGGTGGGCTACAGTCCATAGCGTTGCAAAAAGTTGGATGAGCCTGAGCGACTAAGCACAGCACAGCACACAGATATATATCTACTATATCTATCTATCTATCTATATATATATAAAGTTTTTACCCACCTTCTGCCACAAAACTTGACTGTGTTTTCCAGCCTCTTTTGAGTTTAGGTGTGGCCAGATGACAGAGTTCTACCCAAGGTGAGCAAAAGGGATGTTGGACTGGCCCCTAAAAATCTCCCACGTGAAATACTTCAGACTGTTTCACCTTGCACCATCTGGATTTGGTGCCCCAAATTACCTTGGGAACCGTGGCCTATTTGGCAGATGGTTCATGAGCCAAGTGATCGAATGTTCTCATAGAGAGGGCTTCAGCCCCCACCCCGCCAGCTGACCCAGAGCCTCACTCCTTAGATTAGTGCATGAAGGAAAATTGCACTAAAATATACTTCCTTTGTGATAAGCTTCTGTGATTCTGGAGTTCATTTGTTACAGTAGCTAGCTTTACTCACTAATTCAGTACGATTCTTATAAGTCATATTGTCTGATTTCAGCAGCATAGAAATACACGGATCTATTTTTTTAATCCAAACTTAAGCACTTATTAAAATTTCTTAGCCAGGCTTTTGGTGGTTTTTGCCTGTGTCTGAAAGGAGGAACTATGGCCTTTTCAAACTGAAGCTGCAGATGTTTGATTTCCCTTTGCTTGAGTCTTTACATCTCTGAACCAAGTCACATGTCTGCTTTACTCTACAAGTTTGTGAAAACCAGTGACAAAGAAAAGTTCTACCTTGAAGTAAATTAGCACATGTCTGCAATGGCTGCGGTTCGAGACACGCTGTAATTAGTGGAAATACCTTTTAGATGACAAATTGCTCATTAATGGCTGGAGGTGTCTTATTTAGAGTAACCTTTTGTGCTGGAGATATTCTAACATTCAGTGTTTCAATTGACACACAAAAGAGACAGATGGGATGATTTTTAGCCTTGTTCTTTAAAATGTTGAAGAGGATGGAGAGAATTGCTGTCAGAGGGCAGATTTTAAAAGAGTAGCCGGGTGGTGAGGCCGGAACTTGTGGCTTTGGGGACAGGGAAGAGAGAAAGGCGTCGTGTCGGAGAGTCTGCAGGAAACAGAGGCCGAGCAGAGACCGCGGATGTGAAGTGGTTCCGTTTCAGGATTTGGCGATTCGGAGGGGGGATCCTTTAGCTTTCATTGCTGTTTCAGGATGATAAACAGTGACTGGCACAGGATAGGAGATTCCTGTTGTTATTTAGTCACTAAGTCCTGTCCAACTCTTTGCGACCCCGTGGACAGTACCCCGCCAGGCTCCTCTGCCCATGGGATTTCGCAGGCAAGAATACTGGTGTGGATTACCATTTTCTTTTCCAGGGAGTCTGCCCACCCCAGGGATCAAAAAGCATCTCCTACATAGAAGGCAGATTCTTTTCCACTGTGCCACTAGGAGCTTCCTGAATCTGTACTGTATCCATGTGTCACTTGGGTACCACTTCCTGTGCATCTCTTGTGGGCCAGGCATTGTTCTAGGTCCCAGTCCCTCTCTCCCCACAGGAGAACAGGAGCTACAGGTGGTACAGAGTGAAGGAGAGTAATCACCTCCCAGCCTGCAGCTCGCACCAACCACTTAGCGATAGGCGCTCTTTTTCCAGCCTGACGCGTTCGCTAGGACTCCTGTCTGGAGAGACAGACCTGCACTAATGCAACTTCTTCTACTCGGTGCTCTTTGAGCAGTGCACAGCCTGCACACCTGTACCAGACGGGCACCAGCTGTCAACATGGAAATAAGCAGGCAGACAGTATGCTGCGTGGTGAAAAGCTAAATATGGGTGGGGTGCGGGGGCATTTGCAGGGTGGTCCAGGGCCTCATAGTGGGGACAGCTCTGTGGTGATCAGCAGGAAGCACATTCTCGGCAGAGGAATCAGCAAGTTTCATGATCTAGTATAAGAAGAGCAGGGCGGGAAGGAGGCAGTCTCAAAATTGAAGGCATGAAGGCATGAGGAAAGGAGGATTTAGGATGATGAGTGTCTTCGGGAAATAGAATAACATCAGGATGAAGAAGAGCATGATGGAAGCATCTTCAACTTTAGGAGGTGAGAAAATAAATAAAAATCCCACCTGAACAAATCCAGCGCCTGTGTCGATGTTACTTCCCATGTGAAGGTTCCTGGTGGAGACTGTCCAGCCTCTCAGAGACGTGGTTGTGCAGCAACTGGTACTTACTGTCTGGATCCCACCTCACACATGTCTAGTCGTGTGAGTCTCGTGTTTCTTAACTGAAATGTTGTCTTTCTTGGGTTCATTATTCTTTGTCATCTTCATTTATCACATACAAAAAGTATCAACATTTAAAATCTGCCCGATATCTGATCTGACTTCTTACCTGTTGCCATTTCCAGGAGATTACATCATGAAATTAAGCCGGTGTTTTACGACCGTGTGCAAATGTGTGTATGTATAGCAGACACATATTTGGAATTAATGGACTTGTAGAAATCAGAGATGGATTAGGCCTAATGAGCTGTTGAGAAGAATTATTTAGCACATATTTCATATCTCTGTTCGGTAATCAAGCCTACACACTGAGTGTGCTAAGAAGGTGAGGTCTTTGCATCTCTTCTCTCCTTGGATCATCTCCGTGTGTGCCTGAGAATTTAACATCGGACCTCTGGAGCATTTTCCACCAACTTTATTAACCATCCGGTTTGACATTTCCTTGCCCTTAGGGTGATCTTGGTATTGAAAAAATAGTTGCTTAGCTTGTTACCATTTATATGGAAAATAACTGTTGTCTGGCTCTAAGGAGCCCCCGGGGCTGCTGGACTGGCTCCGACCAGGTGGCAAGAGTCATCAGAAGCCAGGTCCTGCCCCTCCCCAGATGCCCCCTAGTCTATAGGACAGACAGGCCTGACCTTCGAGTGTGCTGGTTGGAAGACTTGGAGAATTAGCCTAGATGAGAGGTTTAGATATATGATGTTTTAAATTTGTACCCAAAACAGATGATTTCTCTACTGCCTTCTGTTTTCACCTAAGGTATGGTAGAGCCAGTGCCCGTCTGTCCAGTTGGACAAAATGCACTTGGCTGAGGCTCACTCTGTTTATACTGTCCCTTCAAGCCTGCATTTTCAACAGACCTTCAAAATCCTATTCACAACAAAATCCTATTCACAGCCTATTCAGGTTTTCCTGACTAACAAAAAGGAAGGCATTATGAAAGGTGGGCCCCTTGATAGAGTGGAATTTGACCCCGAGAAGGGCTGAGTGTTTGAAGCCGTAACAGAGACATGAAATTATAGGACTTAAAGGAGACGGGTCGACACAGGTCAGCTTCTGATAGTCAGATGCCTGCCCTGTGGATTTTCTTTATAGCCTGGTTAGGTATAATACATAAATGCAGAGCCTAAACATAGAGGCTTCTCAATTCTTGTCTGTCTGCATAAAACATGCTCATTGAGAAGGTGTTCTGTAGTGGAAAAAAGATGGAATCCATAGAGGTTTTTGTAAATCAACTATACTTCAATAAAAAACACTGAAAATGAGCAAAAAAGAAAGTTGGGCAGAAATGGAGAAACTAAATGGAAAGCAAAATGAAAAATACAAATGGGAAAAAGAAGATAGACTCAGAGTTGGGTAGCTTTGAGCTGGAACTCAGCTTGATCTGGGAAATTGTTAAACCTCTCTGAGCCTTTATGTTTCTTATCTGTGGAATGGGGCTTAAATAACACCAGGAAAGTGGAGAGTAGGTGCTAATTTGAAGCACACTGGTTGGAGATTTTTCTGAGACAGGACCTTTAAGTGACCTAGTGAAGGGAGTGTGTGTATGTGGATGTGGGAGGATGTTCCCGACAGAAACACCACCCGTACCCAGGTGCAGAGACTGGGGCATCCTTGACTCCAGCAGACAGAGGAGAGGAGGGCGGAGCCGAGGTCTTCGCCATGGGGATCTCGGGGTCCACAGCGACCACTTCTCATTTTGGCCTTAGTGTTTTGGAAGCTGCCGGAGCAGTTTGATCATTTTGGTTGCTGCATTTTAACGCAGTTTTCTAACTTTATTTTATGATTATTTTCATGTCCCACCCTTGTTCAGCTGTAAGGCCAAGCCCGTGTATGACATGCATCCTGTGTCAGGGACTGGCCAGAGCCCACACCAGGCTTAGTGAGCTCCCTAGCCCCTAACTCACCTAAGCCCCTTGTCATATCAGCTCTTTTCCTGCGTCTCTGCCTCTGGTTAGACTCAAAGTGATTCACGAGGTAAGAAGCCACTTCCAGCTGTTACATTGTGAGGATGTCCTTGATGGATCAAAAGTTCAAGGCCACTGGCTTCTTGGGTGAATAAGCAGAGTGCCATTACTCGATTTTCATTCTCATTTATGATCAAAGCCTTGGCCACCTCACCAGGCCCCTGTTGCTCACGGCCTAATGATGGCTGAAGTTGATGAAATGTCCTGGAAGAATGATTTGTGATAAGTGCTTCAGCAGAAAGGCCATAAATCCGCTATTCTTATTTTATTATTTTAATTGAAAATTTTTTTCACTAATTTAAAAAAATAGATAATTATTGTTCATATGCTTTGTAATTATTACCTTGGCTGATGCTGGGTTGTTGATTAACTCTACAGTCTGCACTGACGGTGTTTTTGGTCTGTATTTCACAATAATGCTGCTGAGTTGTCGATAAAATATTAATTAAACATACTCTTGTTTTTTATCTTTTTACATATAGTTCCTATCAGAAATATATTTTAAACTATTCCATTAATTCTATGAGTGATAAGTCACTTCAGTTGTGATTGACTCTTTGCAACTCTGTAGCTCACCAGGCCCCTCTGTCCATGGGATACTCCAGGCAAGAATACTGGAGTGGATTGCTGTGCCCTCCCCAGGGGAATCTTCCTGACCTAGGGCAAACTCGAGTCTCATAAATCCATTGGCAGGTGGATTCTTTACTACTAGTGTCATGTAGAAAGTATCATTAATTCTATAATTTCTATTAATTCTGTAATTTGTTCTTTATTTTCTATTAATTGTTTTAAATGGTAGATTATATGATATAATTAAAAAGTATATTTTATTGGCCATGCTGCACAGCATGTGGGATCTTAGTTCTCTGACCAGGGATCGAATCGGTGGTGCCCCTTGCATTGGCAACTCAGTCTTTACCACTGGACTGACAGGGAAGTCCCTCTAAGTTCTTTTCTACTAGAAAGTGGGGATCAGGAATATCCCCTGGAGAAGGGATGGGCTACCCACTCTAATATTCTTGCCTGGAGAATCCCATGGACAGAGGAGCCTGTCTGGCTACAGTCCATGGGGTTGCAAAGAGTCAGACACGTCTGAGTGACTGAGCACATCACAGGAAATAGGGGTGGGTCATAGACCAAGTCAGGGGGGTGCGGTGAAGGACGTGCATCACTCCTTGACCTAAGATTGGTCCTCCTTCCATCGTATTCATTTTGGGGTCTGCAATGGCAAGCCACTCCAGTCCTCTTGCCTAGAAAATCCCATGGATGGAGGAGCCTGGTAGGCTGCAGTCCATGGGGTCGCTAAGGGTTGGGCACGACTGAGTGACTTCACTTTCACTTTTCACTTTCACACATTGGAGAAGGAAATGGCAACCCACTCCAGTGTTCTTGCCTGGAGAATCCCAGGGACAGGGGAGCCTGGTGGGCTTCCGTCATGGGGTCACACAGAGTCGGACATGACTGAAGTGACTTAGCAGCAGCAGCAGCAGCAGCCCCTCACAGCCCCTCACAATGAGCCTGGCTTATGACAGGCCCTTAGTAATGGTTTGATGAAATGTTTACTTGAGTAGCACAATATTTTAGGAATCCTGGAAGCCGAACATGGATTATTTTCCTTTTTTTGTTTTTGTTTCAGAGATACGTTATTTTTTTTTAATTTTATTTCATTTTATTGGAGGCTAATTATTTTACAATTTTATATTGGTTGGTTTTGCCATACATTGACATGAATTTCCTTTTTATTATGAAACATTTTATACGTCAAGTACATGTATCATATCTGTGTTTTAAAAACATAACCAATTGTTCGCTTATGTGCCCTCCCCCCATTCTTTCAAAAGCTGTGAAACCTGCTGCTGCTGCTGCTAAATCACTTCAGTCGCGTCTGACTCTGTGCGACCCCATAGACGGCAGCTGACCAGGCTCCACCGTCCCTGGGATTCTCTAGGCAAGAACACTGGAGTGGGTTGCCATTTCCTTCTCCAATGTGTGAAAGTGAAAAGTGAAAGTGAAGTCGCTCAGTCGTGTCCGACTAGTAGCGACCCCATGGACTGCAGCCCACAAGGCTCCCCTGTCCATGCGATTCTCCAGGCAAGAGTACTGGAGTGACCTCCTATGTTCCCACTATTTCATACCTTGTCTCTGAGGAGCTGACTATAGCCCTGAACTTTTAGATCGTTTCATTCCTTTTTTTAAAGTTTTACCAAATCTGTAAATATCCTTAAACAGTATATTGTTTTGGATACAGTTTTGTTTTTTTTCTTTATGTAAAAATAAATTTTATTTATTATCCTGCAAGTGTTTTTCATTTAACATTAGGTATTTTTTAATAATTTGAAATTAATATCATCTGAGTGTGCATAAAGGCAGACCTCTAAGTCATTTCAGATCATTAACTGGTCTATAATTCGTCAATCAAAAATGGTTCAAAGCCCTGGAATGTGAGTGTGTGCACACAAATGCCTGCAAAAAATAATAAGAACCGGAAGGCTTTTCTACCAGCATGATGATACTCATAAATCTTCAGGGTCGGGAAAATTATAAGTGACTTTGATTTTCTTCTTGTGTTTTCTGTATTTATTAAATTAAAACAAATTAAATTTCAGTTTTCCAAAATTGGAAAAAGGCTGATGTTGTAAAATTGAATAAAAGTTAAAATAGCCTACCCTTTGAGCCCATGCTGCTCTATCTGGGTCTTAGGGCTTTTTGTACACATACTATATTGTGTGTGGGGTTTTGCTGGGCCCTGTGTGGTCTCCCAGGATAAATAGAGCATGGTGTCTTTCCTTGACAAGCCTCCAGCCTCACCAGGATCAGGGCACAGGGAGAGTTGGAGAAGGACCCCACCGCTGGTCTGGGAGCCAGCTGTGCCAATGGGGCACAGAAGGGGACTTGGGGGGTCAGGGAGGAGGCCGGAGGGGGCTGCCGGTGGCTGGACTGTAAGGCCAGAGCATGACACTGCCTGGAGCAGCAGCAGCAGGTCACTCACTGAATCTGGCCCTCTCCTGGAGGGGGTCTGGGCTCTCTGGGCTGGTTGGTCTGTTCCCTATAGCCATGGTCTGGCCCATTTCACCTGAGTCAGGGTTGGGGGTCTGCCCAGACACAGACTAAGCCGTGGATGCTGTGTGTTGCCAGGTCACCTTTGATTTTACTCAGCAGAAAATCAATATCTGAATTCTTGCCACTGTGGAATCTGCTAGTTAACAAGACAGTCCCTGCCCTCATGGAACTTTCTTCTGGGAGAAGGAGACAAACAGAAACAAGATCCAGTGAGTGGTCTACACACAAACAAGTTCCACTCTGAGAGCACATTTGTTAAGACCAATTTGTCATTAAGTCCAACAGTTAGCTTAGGTACCCAACTAACACAATTGACTGTATAGTATGGCACTGTAACAGGTTTATAATACTTTTCACGCAAATAGTAAAAAAACAAAGACAAAAATAAAGCATTTTAAATCTTACAGTACCTTGAAAAGTACGCTAGTACACAGAACAGCAGGCACACAGGGGCTGGCCTCCAGTGAGCAGACAAGAAGAGTTAGTGACTGGAGAAAGAGGGAGATGGGAGATGGTCGAGCTGAAGGGTCGTCAGCAACAGGAGACAGTGGACAGGCTGCAGTTCCACCCACACCTGACAGTGATGGAATGCGTGTTCATGTCTTTGAAAGTTGGCAACTTGAAGGTTTGTATGCAGGGGACCTACTGTCCATACAAAATCTGGACTCTATCAATATTAGCTGGTGCTGCAGGCTGCAGAGAAGATGGAGTGTGGGGAGCTAGGGAAGGGGTGAAAGCGACGATTTCAAGTGCGATGTCAGACAAGGCCTATGGGGTTACTCTTCATGTACCTGCATATTTTAAATGGTCAACGAAACACGTTATTTTGACATCAGAAGAAACGCATTAGGACAAAAGTGAAAGACACCATTTAAGGCAGTGCATGCTTTGCGCACGCGTATCAGAAATACGTCCCAGTGTCTAATGCTCTCTGCAGCCACAGTGCTGATACTCCCTTGTCAGCCACGCTCTTCTTCTTCTGTCTTACTTGCTGCTGCCAGAAGGAATAATAAATGGAAGAGCTTTGTCCAGCTTCATCACGGGAAACCCGTCTCTGATTAGCACACGAGGAGCGGGTGCTGATGATGGGATTATTCACGACTTCATGAGCGTACACGTCTCATCGGTGGGTGGGTGCTGCAGAGAACTGGCTGGAGATGCACAGCTGTCCTCAGGAAGCTTTCTGGAAGCTTCTGAGGCTGGTCTGGGCCAGTGCAGACCCAGGGCAGCATTTAGCCCCTTTAGAACCACTTTGCATGGGGCAGTTTAACTGCTGGAACGCCTTACAGCCTCTTGAAGGCGATGGCAGGGGAATAAGGCAGGAGTTGTAAATAGATAAACCAACCAGCAGATAAAGGCGTTAATAAGTGGATAGGGGAGCAGAACCCGAGCTGTGAGCACCCGCCAGATCAAGAAATGTCAGCTTTCCTCTCAGCTTCTCCTCCACGGCGCCAACTGTCAGTAATTTAACTAACATTTTGTAAATAAATGTGGCACTCGGACAGCTGTCAGCGCGCCTGCTATAAACACTCCTTTTGTCACTGAGAGCTGGCAGGGCCGCGCTGTTTCTCTGTGACTTTAGCGGCCACTGCCAGTTGGCTCCTCGGCCTTGGACTGACTGTCGGAGGGGCTCGGGGAGGCCTGTAAACCTATGTCCCCATGTCCCTGTGTCCCACGCAGCTCCGATCCTGTGGCCCCACAGCTTCCTGTAGGCTCAACACTTCCAGTTGTGTTACCGACCAGGGTTCTTGGCCTGGTCCAATCAATAGGAATTTGACCGGAGGCCAGACAGGAAATTCAGGCTAGGCTTTTGGGGCGTCTGCTACAGTAGAGGGGAACGAGAACAAACAACAGTTTCCCTGCCTGCTCCCTGTGGTGAGGTGAGCTTGTTCCACATATGGGGTGAGGGTAGGGGTGGGTCCAGGAGTCGGTCAGGCTGGAAGGGTGGCCAAGGTGGTCTGCCCACTCCTCTGGTGGTATTGAGTGCAGGGGGCATGTGCAGTGCCCTGCTTTTGCTCCCGACACTGTTTTTGCTTCAGGCTACTCAAAAGTGGCAGTTGGGTTTTTTGGTCTCTTTGTATCATTTGGGTACAGAATTTGCCCCAACTGTGCAGTCCATGGGTTCACAAAGAGTCAGGTACAACTGAATGACTGAGCATGCATGCACTCACATGCACATGTTGCTTTTGGTCCCATACAGCTTCTTTGCATTTTGTAGCTTGAGGAGAGGTGTGTCCAGGTGCATGCATTGCAGCCAAGGATCCCAGGTCCCAGCCTGTCTCAGTTGTACTCGGATGATAGGGGGAGGCCTTGCTCTTTCCTGCTTGTCCTGCATCCCAGGTTAAAAACCCAGGCTGCAGTTTTCCAAACACCTCGGTGTTTTAGGTCGCAATTCCAGGTCCCTGATCCTTTGGTTTCCCCAAGTGGCTTTGCTTTTGCTAAGGAAGAGACATTTATTTATCTAGGCCCAAGATACTGAACTTGCTGTTTTCCACTCCGGCTGCCTGATGATTATTTAATGTTATGCAGACAGATTCCTCCTCCAGAGCATAAGACAAATGGTTCAGGGCTGTGCATGGATTCTCCCAGGTCTCATCACTGATCTTTATCAAATAGTTAGCGCTTCCCTGTGCTCTGCCGCCCAGCTTCAGGATTCTTAACGTATACCCAAGCAAAATCAGAGGGAGAGGAAGGATCTGTCTTAATAGGAAAGTGCCATGGGCAGTGAGTAAATGGGGGTTATTGTAACTTAGGTGATGGAGCTCGTTGAGAATGCAGGTGGACTGGGTGATTAAGTAGGCAGAGATGTGTTTAGTAATAATACAATTTCTAGCGAACATTCGTGAAGTCTTGCTGTTTTTTGGTCCTGCTTTGTCCACCTGCCATACATAGTACCTCACTTAACACTCACAGCTGTGTGTCCATCCCCATTTTACAAATGAGGGTCAGAAGTACAGACACTCCTGGAAGCTGCTGAAGGCCTAATGCCTAAAGCCTGGAGGAAGGGGTTTGATCGCCAACCATTGATTCCTGGTGCTCCTGGCAACTGCCTTAGGCTTCTGCAATTGTAGGTTCCACGTGTGCTGGGTATGGAGTCACCGATTTTATTTTATTTTTTTTTAATTTATTTTATTGGAGGCAAATTACCTTACATTAATATATTGGTTGGTTTTGCCATACATTGACATGAATCCGCCCCGGGTGTACATGTGTTCCCTTTCTTGAACCCCCCTGGAGTCACTGATTTTAAAGAAGTTGTGTGTGTGCGTGGCTGCATGTTAAATCACTTCAGTTGTTTCTGACTCTTTGTGACCCCATGGACTGTAGCCCACCAGGCTCCTCTGTCTATGGGATTCTCGAGGCAAGAATACTAGAGTAGGTTGCCATGCCCTCCTCTGGGGCATCTTCCCACCCAGGGATGGAATCAGCTCTTACGTCTCCTGCATTGGCAGACGGGTTCTTTACCACTAGTGCCACCTGGGAGGCCCTTAAAGAAGTTAGGACACCATAAAATAAACCCCACACGAAAACCAAGGGACTAGCTTTGATTGTCTTCCAGTGAAGTGAAGGGCTTTTTATAGTATTGGGGAGACCCATGAGGGTCATTATTCCCCAGAGCGGGGGTCCACAAACCTCTGTGATCTAATGCCTGATGATCTGAGGTGGAGCTGATGTAATAATAATAGAAATAAAGTGCACTATAAATGCAATATGTTTGAGTCACCTTGAAATCATCCCCCCACCCACAGCCCAGAGCAAAATTCTCTTCCATGAGACCAGTCCCTGGTGCCAAAAAGTAGGGGAGCTGCTGCTCTTGAGGATATTATAGTTAATATAGAGAGAATATAGAGGAATGATTATGAGAATGGACTCGGGTGTCAGCTGGGAAATTTACTTAACCTCTCTGGTAACACAAGAATAGTAATTAATAGAAACTACCTTGTAGGGATGTCCTAAGGATTAAATAAAATAGTCCATATAAAGTATTTAGCAGTACCTGGTGCAGAATAAACATTCATTCTCTCATTGAAATATTTATTACACGCATGTGGTGTGGATTCTGCGGTGACTAGGAGACATAATATGTTGTTGGAGCTTCTGTTCTCTTGAGGAAACCAACAAACAGACCTATACAAATATATGAGCTCCCAGGAAGTGCTATGATCAGGGCTACTTGAGTGGCTGCTGTAGGTTGGTGGGTTAGTGACAGTCTCTTGAGAGGAGCTGAGATCCAGTGGGGATCCAGTGGTATGGGAATGGACCCCTCCAGGCTTGGAGGATGGGCTTCATGTGCTGGAGGAAGAAAAAAGATGTCGTTGTGTCTGGAGTGAAGTGGACAGTGGGGAAGGATTCAGGATGAGGTGGGAGGGGTCAGATGGGCAAGGCTCTGAAAGTTAGGTACTGGATTTCTGTCTCATTTCTTTAAATGACAGCACGCTATGGGAACATTTCCTTTTATTCTTAAGATTTTTTTTAAATGTGGGCCAATTGTAAGAAGTCTTTACTGGATTTTTTATAATATTGTTTCTGTTCTATGTGTTGTTTTATGGCTGCAAGGCATGTAGGGTCTTAGTTCCCCAACCAGGGATTGGAGGGTGAAGTCTCCCAGTGGACCACTCGACCGCCAGGGAAGTCCCTGCTGTGGGAGCACTTTAAATAGAGCCGTGGCATGGCCTCAGTTACTGGGTTACAGCAAGATAGTGCTGGCGGCCATTTGGGGGATGGTCTGTTAGGCTGAGAATTGGAAACTCTGATACCTGTAGAGGTTATGAGAAATCCAGGTGAGAGCTGGCAGCAGATTTGACAGTGGGGAGGCATGAACACCTGAGACGCTACAGATATGTTTGATGGTTAAGCACACTAGACTGATGGAGTTAGTTTAAAGGTGTGAGTGACTATGATACTTGTACTCTATGCTACTTTAAAATAACAGAACACTGGGTTTTATTGGACTTTCATTATTGTGGTGTTTCCATGATGAATTACTTACATTTTGAAATACACTGAGAAAATGATTTGCCATATCACTGTTTTGAATCAAAGATGGATGTTCTGATTTAGAAAGCATCACCCCTCCTCCCCTACTTAAAACCCATTCAGGGGCACCTATTTTTGGCTTTTACTCACTTTCTCTATTTTACTTATGAAATTGAGATTCTTTTTTTTTTCTTGTTTATTAGTCATAAATATTTGCCCGAAAGTTATTTGGTGATTTGGTGTCGTAAGTCCATATCCAAATTTCCTAATAGAGTTATTTTGAAATTGGAGTGGGGTGTGTGTGTGTGTGTGTGTGCGTGTGTGTGTGTATGCTGACCACAGATAATTAAAGGAAATAGGAAGAGGGTGCATGCAAGCTAAGTCACTTCAGTTATATCTAACTCTTTGCGAACCCATGGACTGTAGCCCACCAGGCTCCTCTGTCCATGACATTCTCCAGGCAAGAATATTGGAGTGGGCTGGCATGCCCTCCTCCAGGGGATCTTCCTGACACAGGGATTGAATACACCTTGCTTATGTCTCTTGGCAAGTGGGTTATTTACTAATAGCACCACCCGGGAAGCCCAAGAAGAGGATACGATAGGGATTTGGTGAGGAGGGGAAGGAAGGGGGAGAATTCCCTGTCCTAATTCATCAAATTCTCTCTGCAGTCCTCCTGTTTACTCCCAGGGTCAGATATATTTTCTGTGGACCTGGTTTAATCTTAGATAGAATACTAGAGTTTACTTAGGGTCTCTTTCTTGAGTCTTCTTACCTGTAGAGTTTTAGTCCAGGAGGACAGAGGAGACTCAGTCAAAGATGCAAGCCCTGTCTCCTGTAGAACAAAGAGCAAAGGGTGGGCAAAGACTGTGACAAGTTAATTTTTAAATAAAATACTGGCATTCACTGTCATTAATTCTGATATTTTGTTCTTTTGTGGAATCGTGATAAAGTACCAGAATGGTGACTCTGCTCAGGTATTGCAATAACCAGGAGTGGTAAAAAGAGAAGAATCAAGGAAATCACAGCTGTCCTTATATATAGAGAGCAGATTCTTAAATATCTCATTAACTCCTAAAAGTATCAATGTAAAAATTGGTGTTTGGAATGAAGAACCCGAGACATCAACGCTTTAAAATATATTAAATTACATTCAGCCTATTCAGTCTCCCGAGGCATTGAAGGGAGTCATATATTTTCAGCAATTTGTCATCACAGTCGGTTAAAATTAAGGTGATCATTTCAGCGCATATAGAATTAAACTTCAGTTTGTCTCAACATTCATTTATATGATACATTGCACTCCTCTACATGATACCAGCAAACTGAGGTATTGCTGGAAAATGCACGTTTTTAATCTCTTTTAGATTTGAGCATCTTTTAAGCAAGTTGTTCCCTTGAGTGTCTTTTTCTCAAGCCTTAGATATGCTAAGTGGTGGATTATCAAACCACTGGCCAGAAGGAGCTAGTTCTCAAGATCAGTCCTTGCTGAAAAAGAGACCCAACCTGTGATGTGTCAGTATTGGAACCAAAGAGCACGTAGATTTTACATAGAGTTAACACCAGCATCAGTCACTTTCCATGTACCAGTTAGAGTTCTGGTGTTTGCATCTATCTCATAACAATATATCCAATAGACTATTATTACCACTCCATAGTTAAGGAGGGGCTTCCCTGGTGGCTAAGTGGTAAAGAATCCTCCTGCAATGCAGGAAATGCGGGTTCAATTCCTGGGTTGGAAGATCCCCTGGAGAAGGAAACGACAACCCACTCCAGTATTCATGCCTGGAGAATCCCAAGGACAGAGGAGCCTGACGGGCTGCAGTCCATGGGATTGCAAGAGATTGGGACACAACTTAGTGATTACACAACAACAATAGGTAAGGAAATTGAAGCTCGGAGAAGTTAAATAATGTGACCCCCCCACCCCAGTGACCAAGTTTCCTTTATAGTTCCAAAGGAGATTCTTGTCTTAGGTCATAAGGAAAGCGTCCATCCTACTATTTTAACTTTAGGTTTCAGCTGTGCAAATCAAGAGAGGCAGGGAGAAATACGGTGAGTGCCCGTCTGTGAATGTATCTAGTGCCTCCGCTGTTACTAAGCTCTGCACTTTCACTTAGGACTGAAGTCAGCAGTTTATGTGTTTTGTTTTTTAATACTATCTTAGCAATTAATTATTCCTTTTAATAAGTGCAATGAAAAAGAATCATTATTGGGCTACTCCTTTAATTGAATTAATGATTTATTACGGCTATTAATGTATTTTTCATTTTCTGTGTATTATTTTTTCTTCTATTAGACAGATATGACAGGGAGAAAGAGTGTGAAGCTCTGTGGGCATCCATGGATGGAGTCTTCTGAAAGGCACAGACTGACAGTGGTCTGTGTTCCATGGGTGGGGGCAGTAGGTAGATGGTGTGAGATGCGCTGAGATATTCTCATCCCTGCAAACGTGATTGAGGTCTTCTGGGTAGTTTTTTGGGCAGAGGGGAATGAAATCACAAAGTCATTCACGGATGCTGCAGACTTCTTCATCTGAAAGTGACTTCTCCATCAGGTCCGTTCCCATATCTGTAGTTATCGACTGACCTAGGCAAGGGGATGCTTTGCACTTAATAGCATGATAATGTAGTTCTGGGTATAACTGTAGAAATAAATCATAATTTCTTTATATCCAGCATTCCATTTAGAGAGATTGCCCCTGTGTTGAAGTTATAATAAAGGGTGCGTGGTGTGGATTAAGGTTATTTTCTAGGGGGCATTCAGCAAAATGTCTCAATGGACAGAGAAAAGCTGAGAAATTCTTTTGGGTTGTACATAGCCTGTCCTCTGTTCTTGACTGCTTCTTGTCTAAGATTGTGTGCTGTGTTATGAGAGTCTCTCAGTTCTGTCTGACTCTTTGCGACACCATGGACTGTAGCCTGCCAGGCTCCTCTGTCCGTGGAATTCTCCAGGCAAGACTACTGAAATGGGTTGCCATGCCCACCTCCAGGGAATCTTCCCAACCCAGGGATTGAACCCAGGTCTCCCGCATTGCAGGCGGATTCTCCACCATCTGAGCCACCAGGGAATAATCAAAATTAGGGTCTTCACGCTATCTCAGTGAAGATAGGCGTCTTGCTATCAGTTTAGCTGGTACACATGGTTCCTGCCTTCATTTACTCACTTCATTTAACACTCATTGAGGGCTTCCTGTGTGCCGGCGTTCATCCAGGCAGTGGGAGTACACAGGTGATCAAGATACACAGCCGAAAAGTCCTCACCTTCATGAAGGCTCACGTCTTCGCATCTTCATGGGAAAAGCAGATGATAAGCTGAATTAAACAAGGGCTGCGAAGAAGAGGAGCCAGTGATGTGATGGGAAATGAGTGGGTCAGGGTGGCCGGGAATGGACTCTGATTGTGGGAGTCGTTGAAGTGAGCCTTGAGGGCTGGGAAGGAGCCGGCCAGGCAGAGAACCTGGAAGGAAGGATGGGATTCTAGTGAGGAGCAAATAGGTACAGAGCTTGTGTGTCTCCACTCGTGTGTCTTCTTTGGGGGAAGACAGAAGATGTCACTGTGGCCAAGCGCAGTGACGAGAGTGACAGGGCAGTAAGAGAGGCCTGGTAACCAGGCCGGCATCAGCTCCCGCCCTCCCTGCTGGCCAGGGAGGAGCCTCTGCATTTTCTTTGGGTGCAACAGAAAGTCGAGGTGTTAAGCCAAAAAATGGTTCAGCCATGTGTCTATTTCTGAAACACCCTGGCTGCTCTACATTTAATGCAGAGTGGGAGGGAGCAAGGATAAATCATCACTCTGGAGTCTCTGTGGTCATGCCAATGAGAGGGAGAGGTGGCAGCTTGGACCAAGTATGTGGCAGTATATATAGAGAAAGGCAGATATGGAAATACGTGTTTCAGAGGAGAGTTGTAGGACACTATGCTGGAATTTGCAATGAGAGAATAGAAGGAGTCAAGGATGACTTCCAGCTGCTTGACTGGAGCGCTTGATGGATTGTGATTCTTTTACCGAAGTTTACACGATGAGAAGACGTAGGCACGGGGAGGAGAGGAGGAAGTGAGAGGGCCATCTGAGGTTTGCTGAGTGCAAGATTTAGGATCAAGAGGAGTTTTCAAGTGAATTTACGACCGTGGAACTCGGGAAAAAAGATGAGAGTTGTGGATATAAATTTGGGAGAGATCAACTTCTATTTGTTGTTAAAAACTTGAAGCTGGATAAAACCATCAAAATAAGGAGAGGGTGTCTCTGGAGTGGAGGATCAAGGATTAGAGCCTGAGAGAGGAAGAGAAAAGAAAACATACAGAGTCAGCAGCCAGTCAAGCAGGGAGAAAACCAGGAGAGTGTGGATTCAAAGGGACAGGAGCAGATGTTCTAATAGGGAGTTACCAACCTATTGGGATGCTGCCGCAACCAGGAGTCTGAAAAATGGGAAAATGGACACATCCGTGGGATTGTGTAATACGGAAGAACAAACCTGACTCCATACTGGATCTTTTCCTTTTCCTTTAAACTTTACATTCTGTTGCCTTTGCTACAGATTAATCACTGAAGGAATGTTGTCTGGAGCCTGTAATATGTGAGGTAGCCCATTCCCAAAGCTTGACCTTTAAGGGGATTGACACTTTTCCATTCATTGAGAGATAAAAGTTATAGAACAGAGAATAATTTGTCTTGTTGGAGGTTTATAGGAACACTGTGACCAACCCTACCACCTCCCCACTTAGTATAAAAGAAATCTGAATTCTAACTTGAGGAAGATGGTTCTTTGGGACTTTAGAACACCATCTTCTGAATAAACTCACTGGTTTCCATATAAACTCGCTATTTCTTGCACCAACAACTCATCTCTCTGGCCTGCCGTGTGGTAAACAGAACGAGCTTGAGGACTCTGTAGCAATTAAATGAGATGAAGGCTTGGCGATGGTGGCAACAGGGATTTCACGTGAGCAGTAGGTCAGAAATGCAAAAGCAGATGGTGGTAATTGGAGAAGTAAATCAAATAAAAGTTATTGTGTGTGTGTTATGTGTTCAGTTGAACTGCCTGCAGGAGAGGAAGTTATAGCAGGGACGGGGTAATTGTGATGCAGGAGGGCAGAAGTGAGAGGCAGAGTGTAAGTAGAGGGAAGCTGGGGTGCACCCTCAGTGTGACAATACTTCTGGTACTGGCTTCCTAATTTCCTCTCTCAGAATCTCCACCCCTATTCTTCTCTTTGAAGTCTTTATTTATTTATTGTTGGCCGAGCGGGGTGTCTGTTGCTGAGCATGGGCTTTCTCTGCTTGCGGCCAGCAGGGACTTCTCGAGTTGTGGTGTGCAGGCTTCTCACTATGGTGGCTTCTGTTGTTTCGGCACACGGGCTCTAGAGCACAGGCTCAGTAGGTTGTGGAGCACGGGCTTAGTTGCCCTGTGGCATGTGGACTCTGCCCAGAGGAGGGGTTGAACCCACGCCCCAGTCCCCCTGCATTGACAGGTGGATTCTTAACCACTGGACCACCAGGGAAGTCCTCACATTCTTATAAACAACTTAGCTGGGACAATTTCACTACATAGTTTTACCCATTTGCCAGTGAGATAGTTGGGAGTATGAGGAATTTAGCATATGAGGTGGATTTTTAAGATTCCTCTTTTACTCCCTTGAATGGATATGTTTTGTGGACCTAGGGGCAACTTAAGACAGTGGGACGGTTGGGTACCACATTGCATTAGGATGGATGTGACTTGGTGATGTAAACGTGTGAGGATAGTAGAATCTTCCATCCGTGTCCGTGGATGTGCAACCTGTGGATATGAAGGGCTGAGGAAGGGATTTGGAAGCATCTTTGGATTTTGATATCTGTGGAGATCCTGGAACCAGTGCCCATGGGTACCAAGGGGTGACTTACCAAGTTTGATTCAAGGAGAGCCACCATGGGCTACTTCATTACTGTTGAGAGTTTTACCTGTATCTTCCCTTCTTGTTTGAATAGTTTGTTATACGAATCTGAGCTGGACCAAAAGAAGTCTGTTTTAAACTGTGTGTAGAACATCTCACTTCAGAAAACTTTTCCTCCCTGATTTTAACTCCATGATCCCAACCTAGGATGGACAAGTTTGAAGAGATCTGATGTGTCTTATATCCAGTCTCCAAACTGAAATATGACTCTGATTATGGTTTCTTACCAGACTCTGATTATGGTTTCTTAGTTTCAGTTTTGACCTAATGCAAAGTGTCATCTGCAGCTCCTGTGCAGTTTTATTATTGTATAATCTAATATAATGTAACATAACATAGCACTGTATAATATAATGGATTAGCAATGTAATATTGTAGGCTATTCTCAGGAATGCTTGTGGAAGAATGGATATGGGGAATGCTTATTGGAGATCAAACAAGTAAAAACATTAATTGGTGTAATTTACTGGATAAATTTACTGACTGGGGGCCTGTGTTTATTTGCTTGTCCCAAGTGTTTTCCAGCTAATACCAAGTATATGTGTGAGCAGATTTCCGTGCTTCGCTGTTATCTACCATCCCATTTATTGGGGAGTATCTTACAGACATAGTTCACCAACTTGAGTCTCAGATGTTTACAGACACTGTGAGTCTTAGACGTTTACAGACACTTTTATCCCAAATGATTGTCCCAAGGCTTTCAGCAATGTTTCCTTATTTTATCTCTTTAATAAGTCTTTGTGATTCTTAGAGACAGGATGCCTTCTTTCTGATTCTGGGTAAGTTGACTGGAATATTTGAGTGCCTCATGCCAAACACAGGCTCAATCACTCTTTGTACCCAACGAATGTTATTAATGAGTGTGAAAAAGAGATTTGATGCTGAATCTTGCATGTTATCCTAGTGTTGCTGCATCCTTGAAGCATGAAAATTATTTAGATAAATTGACTAACCTTATTTTGATGACATAATCAGTTTATGAGTTGGCACAGTAATTTTTTTTTAAAGATGTCATTTATGAATATGTATGCAAGTTACCAAAATGTTTTATCAAGGTGAACCCATCCCGAAAAATGCATTACAATTTTATTTTTAATTGATTCAATTGACCAGAAAGATAAGGTCACATGATGGCATGAACACAGCATGTGGTGGGTTCAAGAGTAGAGGGGAAGAATACCCTAAAGCAGGGGTCCCCAACCTTTTTGGCCCCAGGGACCAGTTTCTTGGAAACAATTTTTTCCACAGTCTGGGTAGGGGGAGGGAGGTTTGGGGATGACTCAAGCACATTACATTTATTGTGGATTTTATCTTTATTATGATTACGTCAGTTCCACCTCAGATCATCAGGCATTAGATCTCAGAGTTTGGAGACCCCTGCCCTAGAGGCTAAAGAGAGGAGAGACACATTTGACAGTTTCTCGCACATCGTATTTGTATTTGCATATTTTTTAAAGGGCAGTCACTCATACATCTGTTGCTCTGGTTCCACTCATGGTCTGGCATTTTTCCAGTTTATATTTGTGGGCAGAGCAGCATCCGCTTGGCCCGGAGCTGGGGCTGCATCTCTGACCACTCCTCTCTTTCTGGCCCCGGCTCCTTTGAGGATTCAGAAGAGCACATGGAAAAGAGTCCAGGGGTAGTGATTCAGGTCCTGTCTCTAATCAGCTGGGACCGGGGTTTCGAATCCAAGCCTGCCTGAACCCTGGGCTCCTGCTCGTTTTCACTAAACCATTCTGGGTCCCCAAGCTGGACATGGGCTAGCGGCTTCCTGCATCCGTGCAGTGCTTTCCAGGCTGTGAAGCGTCTCCTCAAGAGTCTCTTTACTTCTCCCTCTCCCCTGAGACTCTTAGCACCTGGAGAACAGGGAGTGCATGTCTGGGCTCTGCATCTCCAGAGCGCGGCAGGGCTCCTGGCCACGAGCATTGTGGGACAGAAGCAGGTTCAGGGATGCCAGACTCCATTCACTCCAGCCACAAGTCTGAGAGGTGTCAGGAGGGCTGGGGTAAAGCTTGGCAAGCACCTAACACAGCTCAACAAGCACAGGTTCCTGCTGTTAGTAATGGGGGCTGGTCTTATTCACTCCGTGATCAAAACAAAGCAAAACCAAAAAAACCCCTGCATAATCGCTTTGAGCTCTTAACTCACTTCTTGTGTTTCCACTCGACTCCGTTGCCCTTCAACCTAAGTGAAGTGTTCAGTTCAGTTCAGTTCAGTCGTTCAGTCGCGTCCGACTCTCCGCGAACCCATGAATCACAGCACGCCAGGCCTCCCTGTCCATCACCAACTCCCAGAGTTCACTCAAACTCATGTCCACAGAGTCGGTGATGCCATCCAGCCATCTCATTCTCTGTCGTCCCCTTCTCCTCCCGCCCCCAATCCTTCCCAACATCAGACTCTTTTCCAGTGAGTCAACTCGTCGCATGAGGTGGCCAAAGTATTGCAGTTTCAGCTTTAGCATCAGTCCTTCCAATGAACACCCAGGATTGATCTCCTCTAGAATGGACTGGTTGGATCTCCTTGCAGTACAAGGGACTCTCAAGAGTCTTCTCCAGCACCACAGTTGAAAAGCATCAATTCTTCGGCGATCAGCTTTCTTCACAGTCCAACTCTCACATCCACACATGACCACAGGAAAAACCATAGCCTTGACTAGAAGGACCTTTGTTGGCAAAGTAATGTCTCTGCTTTTTAATATGCTGTCTGGGTTGGTCATAACTTTCCTTCCAAGGAGTAAGCGTCTTTTAATTTCATGGCTGCAATCAGCATCTGCAGTGATTTTGGGGCCCCAAAAATGAAGTCTGACACTGTTTCCACTGTTTCCCCATCTATTTCCCATGAAGTGATGGGACCAGATGCCATGATCTTTGTTTTCTGAATGTTGAGCTTCAAGCCAACCTTTTCACTCTCCTCTTTCACTTTAATCAAGAGGCTTTTTAGTTCCTCTTCACTTTCTTCCATAAGGGTGGTGTCATCTGCATATCTGAGGTTATTGATATTTCTCCCGGCAATCTTGATTCCAGCTTGTGCTTCTTCCAGCCCAGCGTTCCTCATGATGTACTCTGCATATAAGTTAAATAAGCAAGCTGACAATATACAGCCCTGACGTACTCCTTTTCCTATTTGGAACCAGTCTGTTGTTCCATGTCCAGTTCTGACTGTTGCTTCCTGACCTGCATACAGGTTTCTCAAGAGGCAGGTCAGGTGGTCTGGTATTCCCATGTCTTTCAGAATGTTCCACAGTTTATTGTGATCCACACAGTCAAAGGCTTTGGCATAGTCAGTGAAGCAGAAATAGATGTTTTTCTGGAATTCTCTTGCTTTCTCCATGATCCAGTTGATGTTGGCAATTTGATCTCTGGTGCCTCTGCCTTTTCTAAAACCTGCTTGAACATCTGGGAGTTCACGGTTCACATATTGCTGAGGCCTGGCTTGGAGAATTTTGAGCATGACTTTACTAGCATGTGAGATGAGTGCAACTGTGCAGTAGTTTGAGCATTCTTTGGCATTGCCTTTCTTTGGGATTGGAATGAAGACTGACCTTTTCCAGTCCTGTGGCCACTGCTGAGTTTTCCAAATTTGCTGGCATATTGAGTGCAGCACTTTCACAGCATCATCTTTCAAGATTTGAAATAGCTCAACTGGAATTCCATCACCTCCACTAGCTTTGTTTGTAGTGATGCTTTCTAAGGCCCACTTGACTTCACATTCCAAGGTGTCTGGCTCTAGGTCAGTGATCACGTTATCGTGACTATCTTGGTCGTGAAGATCTATCTATTCAAATAGGCAGGTGTTGGCCGCATACGAATCCACATTAAGGAGCACACTTATATTTCCTGAGCGTCATCTCATTGTCTATAGCTGATTTTCCTTCCTTTACTTGTTTCCTTTTCCCAGCATTTTCTCTTCCCTTCTGCATGCATTTGTCAATGATCTATTTTATGCCAGGGTTTTATTGTTTGCTGGAGATGAAAAAAAAAAGTAGAGTAAAAAAACCTGTAATTTTATGGGAAGATGGGCACTTTAAAAACTAACCGTAATGTAAATGGGAAGTGAGAGAGCAGAGGTAGGTATGAACTGCTTGGCAGAGATGGAAGGGAGGGTTGATTAGCAGGTAACTGTTACTAGCTGCTGCAATAAACAACTTCCAAATCCTGGTGAGCTAGAGTGGTGCAAATTAATTTCTCCCTCTTGCAGAGTCCACTGCAGGTGACGTGGGTCCCCTGGGTGGCCTCCTCCAGGTGATGACTCAGGGACCTGGGCTCTTTCCATCGAGTGACTCATTTATGTTGGCTCCCTCACTTCCTTGCAGGTGGGCACAGGAGAGAGGAGAGGGAATTCTGTATCCCTCTTGGGTCCAGGCCTGAAAGTGGAGCCCAGAACTGTAGCATGTCCCCACTTGGATGCAAAGGGACTGGAGAAAGGCATTCTGGCTCTGGGCCCAAGAGGAAAGTGATCACGGTTTGCTGGAAACGTAGCAGTGTCTGTGCACAGGGAATGCTGTTTCCATTGAGAGCCAAAGCAGGAGTCTGGAGTCTCGGAAAGACTCCATGGGGCCGTGTTTGCCCCAGCTCTTGAGGGACACGCAGGCTTCAGCCATGAGAGAGAGTGGCTGGTCATCCCAGGCAGAGACTCACAGGAACTGGGCCCTGTGGCTTTGCCACTTTGACACAGTTGAGGGTGGCGCCCTCAGGGGAAGGGGCATTTCAGGAGCATCCTTGAGTCCTCTTCCTGAACCTTCTTGCCACCAACCCCCTCATGGTGGGTATTTACCAGTTTGGTTACCCAGCATCCAGACTCCTGTCCTATTGGAGAGTCTCTGTGGTGTGTGCTGTGGGCCAGCTATGGGTCCGTCTCCCCTCTGGACGCCCACTCCTCTTCTTGCCCTGCTCATTCCCTGGCACCTTGGGTGTGGACGCATGATCTAGGCTCATCATAGCCAAAGCCATGTCCAAGGTGTCAACTCTGGGCTGTGATGCAGAGGAGGAGCAGGGTAGCTAGAGGCCAGAAGCTCTCCAGAGCGGGCAGGCAGGGGGATGGTTGAGGACTCTGCATCTCAGCAAACCCGTCAGGCGCATCTGATGGATGCTGCAGTGTGAGAATCACCAGGAATTGGCGCTTTACCCTTCTCCCTGCTGAGATCACTCTCAGAGTTTCTGATTCAGTAGGCCTGGGGGCAGGGGTGGGGCTGGGAATTTGCATCTCTGACAAGTTCCCAGATGATGCTGGGTGCTGCTGGTTCAGGGACCACACGTGGAGAGCCTCTGTGCTTCCTCATTACCTCAAAAAACATGAAGAATAGGAAAGAGACGGAGGAGGGACAGAAATGCATGGACTATCATCCAGGGTGGTACAGGGAGACCAGTGGGGGGCCTGTGGGCTGCAGCTCAGCTGCCTCTCTTGTTTCTCTCTACCCTCTGAGCTCAGGACTCTTGTCTCTGCCCCATCCCTTCCCATCACATCGGCCCCCTTAGCAGGGCTAAAACCATTGAGAAATGCAAGTTTCTGTCTTTCTTTTTCTCTGCAGATGTCAGTTCTGTCATTAGAAATGTCTTGCCAAATTAGATCACAAAATAAGCCAAGAATATCCTTCAAAATGCAGATAATCAAAAGCACAGCATCAGAATCTGATCATTCGATCACACATCCATGGTGACGGCCCAGAGCTGCTCCCTTTACTGCCTGGCAAGTCATTCAAATTCTGATTCACATTTTTTTTTTCTAAAAGGGGAAAAAAATTACCTCTTAGACTGATATTCCTTAAAGAAGATTATTTCTTGGAGGAACTTTATAAAAATCATATTTGAGCATTACTTGTATGTGAAAATTGAGCTCGTCCTGCTCATAAACTTTTCTGAAACAAGTTTTCTTCCTCCCCTCCCCCCAGCTTTTTTGTGAAAGCTTAGAAAGGGCCTGGCGATTTTCAAACGTATGTGACAGTGATATGCTTTTGGTAGCAGATAAATGCCCCTGTCTGAGGTGAAGACAATTTGCCTGGAAAATATGAAGGGCTATATATCCAGAATTACTAGGCACCGAGTAAAATTCTCCATTTGTTAAGAAAAAATAATATCGCCTGACATGGACTTGAGGTAGTTGAGTTTGTTCTGTGCCTTATTAATCCTTTGTTCATCTTGCGTTTGACATGGGAGGAAGGGGCTGCTGGTGAGCAGTGAATTCTTAATGAACTCTGTTTGGGTCACCAAATAACCTGTGTTGTGGGCTGAGAGCTTGGGCAATTCTCTGGGCCGTGCAGGAGATGTCGGGAATGCACCCGGCGATTTGAACTTCCACATCCCATCCTCGCCCTGGCTTTGCTTCCACTCAAGGAGCGATGCTGTCAGCTTGTAATCTCAGCATTTTGCCCTTGAAATAAAATCCTGCCTGCTGCTCTTGATATCCAGTAGCTCACTCCTCACTAATTCGAAATGGGTCCCCATGGGTTGGCATCCCCTCCATCTGAATTGCATCATGCACTTCATCTCCTCCTGTTTAAGATGAGCATGAGCGTGCTTACCGAGTTTAAGAGTTGGAAGCTGCTCAGGGATAGGTATTTGCAGTGTCATGAATTATTTATGTAAGCAAATGTATACAGAGCGTTTATGTGTTGGGGTGTATGCCTGATCAAGTCAAAGGGGTGTCGTGGAAATGCATCATTCCACAGCATTACCATGTTGACACATGTAGCGTGTGGAATCAAAACACTGTTACTGGGAGAGAACGGGATTAGCTGAGTTTGGAGTCATTTGGCTCTCGTGATGCAGGACTAAGTACATGCGTTTTATCACCCCCCCTGTTGTGTAAGGATGAAGCCAGTCTGCATCTAGTTGGGCTGCATGCCTGGAGTTTTGAACTAAACACAGTCCCATTGGTGTGTTGCAGGATTTCATTGTTTTTGTTTGGTTTTCTCCTATCTCCAAGTACAAATCCAGGAAGACAGCAGGGTGTGTTTTTTAGGTTTTCCTTATAGAGAGACTCACAAAATAGTATAAATTGAGTCTGATTTTTAAATACGTGTGTAAGACAAAGTCTCTTCTTGCCCTATTTCCTCAGCATCTCCTGTCTCACAGGTATGCAACATGGGCACTCAGCCGGAGGTCTGCTGTGACACTTAACGATGCATTCAGGTGTTTAATTTGAAGCAGTGCCAGAAGCCAGAACCTGAGTATCCTCACACACCTGGGCATATCCAGCCTGGAGCTCACTTAGAACGCTTCATTCCACCAGGCCTGGTTGGGGGCAGCTTCTTGACCCCCTGGGCATCCTCAGCTGTCCTTTCTGGTCCATTGGCAATTAAAGTGAAGTTAGGGAATCTAGAATGAGGTCTTAAACTCATGTAAGCGGTATTACTCTTTACACATAGTAAGAGCTGAAAGCCCAAGAGGAAAAGGTTAAACGGGTGTTCCAAGTTTTTTACCTCAATATTTCCAAAATAATTTGAGGAATTAACCTCAGAGGAAATTATCAGCCAGCCAATGTTTGTCAAAAAGAAAAGGCAAATAGGGTCCATTACCTGGTTAATTGCCCCTGAGAGGTAGCCTCTGAATCGTGCAGTGACCTCTGTTACCCTCCTGGAGCCCCACACGGAAGGGTAAATGTAATCGCTAGCTGTGATGCGTCCACCCTGAAATCTCAGGGAGACAGAAGTATTAAAATGAATAGATGGCGTCTGGCAGATCGCTCGCTGCCAGCGATAAGCAATCTTGCCTATTAAGTGTCTCCCACTGCAGGCAGACACTTATATTCCAGGCACGGCCACCGGCGTGGCGTGGGGTGATGGATGGAATGTATCTGTACTTTGTATACAGCTAATGAACTGGGGATGCTTGCTTAAAAGGAAGACGGATAGAACCCAGAAGTCACAGCCAGACTCTGGCCAGAAGGAGAATGAGAAAGCCATCCAGGGAATTGGGCTGGAGGGGAGACAAATCAGATGGAAGGAGGTTATAAACAGGCCTGGGAGGCTGGGGCTTGCCGGCAGCGTGCGAGATCTCAGGAAACAGGGTGAAACGAGGAATCGGACCACTGATGGATCCTGCACAGCTTTCCATCCTCAGCAGACTTGGGCTGAGCAGCCATATGTGCTTTTTAGAAGGGAATCTTCTTTCTGAATCCTAGAAACAGTCGCCCGAAAAGATGTGAAAAATCATACCAAGTCCCTTGTTTTATTTTTTATTTATTTTTATGATCTATTTAAATAAATCACCCTTTACTTTTTTCCGAGACTTTAAACTTTTAATTTTATATTGGGGTATAGCTGATTAACGATGCTGTGATAGTTTCAGGGGAACAGTGAAAGGGACTCAGCCATGCATGTACATGTATCCATTCTTCCCCTAACACTCCTCCTATCCAGGCTGCCATATAACGTTAGAGCAGAGCTCCCTGTGCTATACAGTAGGTTCTTGTCGGTCGTCCATTTTACATATAGAAGTGTGTACATGTCCATCCTGAACTCCCTAACTGTCTCTGCCTCTCAGACTCCTTCCCCCCGCAGCCGTAAGTTCATTCTCTAAGTCTGTGAATCTGTTTCTGTTTTGTAAGTAAGTTCATTTTTGTATCATTTCTTTTTAGATTTCACATATAAGGGATGTCATATGATAGTTCTCCTTCTCTGACTGAATTCACTCAGTATGACAATCTTCAGGTCCATCCATGTGGCAAATGCCAAGGCCCGTATGTTAGATAGAAAGCACCTAGCTAAAATAAATTGTATCAAAAGTCAAATGGGCAGATTTCCTCACCTTTGTTGTTTATAAACTGAAACGAAAAATGTTTACTATTATTGTTTAAAAGAAGGAAAAGAAGAAGAAAGCGAGAAAAAGGACTTAGGCTCATTATGAAAACCTAAACAGTATTTTAAGAATCAGGGAAAGTTTGCTTAGAGAGGTCTTTTCCCTCCTTTTCAGAGGAGTCTGTAAGTTTGCATGTATTTTCACGTTAATTTCTACCCAATATGATGAATTCATTATGAATCGTACACAATGAAATGTGTTATACGTATTGATCTATGGTTTCTTTCATTTACAAACAGGATTTTGACTGTATACATCCTTGCCAGCGTGAATAAATTAGTCTTACTTCTTTTACCTTGATGAACAATGTGCTATTTTCTAAGATGCCATCCTTTATTTCACTGCTGCTGCTGCTGCTAAGTCTCTAGTTTCTTATAAATTCACATACAAGTTGTTTCTCTTTCCTCTGCTCTGCCAAACAAGGCCACTGAGAGCATCTGGGTGGATACATGTGTCTATATAAGGAAACCTTCTAGATATGGAATTTCTGAGATCAATGCTATGCAAATTAAAAGTTTAAGAAATATTGTAAAATTGCAAAAAGAGAGGTTGTTGTAATGTGCAGTCCCACTGACTGTGTATGAAAGTTTTCAGAAAATATAGCTTTTTACATTCAGCCTGGTAGGTGAGAAATGGCTAATTTATATTTAACTATAAATTTAAATGTCTTTTCATAGAGTTACTGGGCATTTTTATTTTATTATCTTTGCTTATCTATATTGTTTGCCTACTAATCTGTTTTTTCATCTTTTTATTATTGATTTGTGAGAGTACATAATATGTTAAGGTGATTTGATAATTGTCATGTGTATTATAAATTACCATTTGGTTGTTTGCAGTCTTATTTTGTTTATCAGATATATTTTTCTGCATAAACTACTTTACTTCTACGTAGTCAAAAAACTTTGCCTTTATGACTTCTGAGTTCATGGGATCTTTCCCTTCCCCTCCTCAAGATATTGAACAATATGAATTATAATAGTTTCCTAATGGTCTTTACGGATTTAATTTTATATTTAAATTGTTGATCCATCTGAAATGTATCTTATATGAGGAGGGGGATCAAGCTTATCTTTTGTATAAATGGGCTCATAGCCCCACCGTCATTTATTAAGTAATCTATCTCCTCCTCAGATTGGAATTGCCATCCCAGTTGTATAAAAATGATTGTATGTGTCTGGGACAAATTCTGGACTCTCTTGTTTCACTGAGTTGCCAGACTGTTGCTGGGCAGTTCTACACTGTGTCATTCTTATAGAGGAAACTCTGTTCCATGGCTTCTCTGCTGCCTCTGGACTCCATGTACAGCTTCCTCCTTTCCTTGCTTTCTTATCTGATGCTCTCCCATGATTTCCTCCCATGCCTGACACTGATGAGCCGGGTGCCTCAGACCTGATTCTGTTAACCTGATTCACGTTAAGTGTGGGATAACGTCACGGCCCACTGGAGGAACTTTCTCTGTCCTGTGGGCGCGATCTCTATCTTCATGGTCCATAGGTTCTGCGTTCCTGTCTCCAGCATTGCGTCCGTCCACCTTCACCGGATCCCTGCACCTGGCAGAGACTCTGGCAAATAGAAGCTCTCAGGAGGTGATTGGTGAGGGAAGAAAGGCTGAAGGAAAAGGGGGGATAGAAGCAGGGATGCTCCAAGGATGCACCAAGCATCTGGAATGCATCTGTGGGATGCTGGGATGCCAAGGGCTCTCCTTGATTCTGGTTTGGTGGTCTTGTTCGAGTGCATCAGCACCCTGGACTGTGTCCCGTCACAGCCGATCCATTCAGTTACCCACATGAGGGGAAGCTGGCGTACCCCTTCATCACATGGGCTTTGACAGCAGTCAGATCTGAATGTGACTAATGGCCAGATCACATTGGTTTAATTTACCTTTTTAAGCCTCAGTTTTCCTCCTTAGGTTAATAGTGCAGTTGAAATGGGATAATGTATTTAAAATCCTTGACACAGAGCCTGGTATGAAATTAGCATCTGATAAATATCAACCTCTACTAGTAGGATTTCTGTTTTATTTTTTTAATTTTTGCTTTTATTTCCTCCAGCACTCTTTATTAAAGCCCACAAACCATTCTCAAAAAAACAACATATTGAAACCAACATTCCTATGAGTGTGTTCTCAAGGGTTTCTGTTAATTTTATTAATATTATTACTATCTTATTATTATTAAGTGGCAAGATGATGAATGCAATTTTGTCTCTGGCCTTAAGGCTATAGGTGCTGCACTGGGCAAGATATAATATCACTTCCCTTTAACCTCATCCCTTTCTTTGCATAGTTGGGTCCTCAGTTGAGTTAGTCACTCAGTCATGCCGACTCTTTGGGACCCCGTGGACTGTAGCCCTCCAGGCTTCTCTGTCCATGGCATTCGCCAGGGAAGAATACTGGAATGGGTTGCCATTCCCTTCTCCAGGGGATTTTCCAGACCCAGGAATCCAACCGGGGTCTCCTGCATTGCAGGCAGATTCTTTACAGTCTGGGCGACCAGGGAAGCCAACAATTACAATCAGGTTGCTCAAATAAGACTTTTGTTTTTCTTTACATTTTTAAATTGATCTCGTAATTTTAGAAGAATAAATGCTGGTAACCTGCCTAGAAAATATGTGAAAAAAACAGTAGGGAGACTGATTTGCCCTAGAAGATATCAGAAAATGCTACTGCTGTTGTTCAGTCACTAAATCATGTCCGACTATTTGCGACCCCATGGACTGCAGCACGCCAGGCTTCCCTGTCCTTCAGTATCTCCTGGAGTTTGCTCAAACTCATGTTTATCTTAAAAAGAACTTAGAATCTGGTTAAGTCCTGAGTCTGCTTGGCCAGTGGATAACTCTTCCCTGAGCTTATGTTTAGTTTAAAAATCTGTCAAAGGGCAGGGAATAATGATACCTCTCTTATCAGGATATTGTTAAGTAAAATCTTGTGTATGAATGGTTTGGCATAAAGGGAGTCCCATAAATATAAGCTGTTATTTCTTTTCAAAGCCCAATTCAAAAAATTTCACTCTGCCAACTCTCACCTCCAATCTTCCCAGACATGGCTTCTCTCCTTCCGTTCTGTCATTTTGGAAGTCATGGCAATGCTGGCCATGCATTAGAACTCTTCCTACACATGCTCTGTTCCCTCCTGTCCATCTAAGATGAGAAACACCTTGAAGTCAGGGATCCTATCTTGTGTTCCCTGTGACACTCTGAACACTGCAGTTGCTCCATATATATATATTTTAATGGACTGAATCATTTTGCTGCTACCCAGGCTTTTTTTCTATCACAATATCCTGCAGATTAGGTAAAGATAGCCTATTTTCCACTGTGGTAATGGCCCAGCAGCTAGGCCCTGATTTTGAGCTCTTAATATGGTACCAGGAAAATCACTAGCTTTGAAAGAAATAAGATCTGAGGCTGAATAAAAAGGCATTTGATGAGGCTCTCAGTGTAACAGTATGTCTGGCTCATCTTTTTTCCTTAGCCTTTGAAATAGACAATGGCCTGGAGCCTTCTCGGCAGATGGACCATGTTTGTGCCTTAGCCACTTAACAGCCATTAGCCTAATTCCATACACTGCAGCCAAATTAAATGATAAGTAAGAGCCTATGAAAAGCTGGTTTGGAGACAGCGTTACTGCCTTTCACTCGACGGCCTCCTCTGAAGCAGATGCTCCCTCTTCACCCCGTTAACCTGGTCCAGGAATAAGGAGCCTTCCACGTGGAAACCAGGAGAGGCCTGGAGAGAGCTGGCTGGACTCTGGAGAGAGGAGATGGGCCCAATGGTCAAAGTCCAGTTTCCTCCCATGCCTGCCTCCTACATGCCACCTACCAGGAAGACAAGAACTTCAGCCCAGAGGCACAAGGTTATGTCTGCTTTGATGGGTCAGAAGTCGCTCTTAGTTCTAATGCAGGTACAGAACCTGCACAAGCTCAGAAAAAGGAAGCAGCATCCCTGTCTTACTCCTAACAAGTCTGATTCGCCTTTGTTGCCCCCATGTTCTTTTTTTTTTAGATTTTTTATTTTATACTGGAGTATAGCTGATTAACAATGTCATGATAGTTTCAGGTGAGGTGGACAATGAAAGGACTCCAATACATGTATCCATTCTCCCCTAAACTCCCCTGTCATCTAGGCTCCACATATCATTGAGCAGATTCCCTGTGCTCTAGAGTAGGCCCTTGTTCGTTATCCATTTTAAATACAGCAGTGTGGACATGTCCATCCCAAACAATCCCTTCCCCCTATCCTTCCCCTCCAGCAATCATAAACTCATTCTCTAAGTCTGTGAGTCTGTTTATGTTTTGTAGATAAGTTCGTTTGTATCATTTCTCCTTAGATTCTGCATATAAGGGATGTCATATGACATTTTCTCTGTTGCCTCCCTTTTCTTGCGTTTACGTCCTCGTTTATAAATTCCTCCTCCAGGAATGCCTCCCTGCTAACCCACAAATCCTACACACTGTCCAAGGACCAGCCCAAGCGTCCCTGCCCCCATGCAAATGCGTCAGACTCTCCACGTTACTCTATTGCGCCTGACCCAGCACAACCTCCTCTCAGTGCCCACATTCTGAGCCTCATCACAATTTTAATGGTACTTGCCACCTTCCCACTTGTATTATGAATTATTTGTATGTGTGCCTTCCTTCTAACATCTAGGTTCTTGGAAAGCATCTTTCTACTTCCTACAAGTTTAACCTGACTTGTAGTTGATCTGTGAGCATATATATCGGTATGCACAAATACAGTAAATATTTTTTTAAACCAGTGCATGCAAACTCACAGACATTTTAACTATATCTCCCAACACCTGCCCCATAGTGAACTTAAATCCTTTCTGTATATAGGCAAACAGGTGTCTGTATTTGTGAAGCATCTCCATCAGCTGTCACTGCTCATTATCTGGTTGTCAAGGATTAGATTCAGTTATCTTCTAGAAAGCGTGGCTGCATTTTTAGCTCAGATTTTGGCAGAACAAAAAAGCAGTGAACTCAATTTTCATTTAAAAAAAAGGACATCCCTTATTCTACTGCGAAGATCCTTATTGCAAGTTCAGGTCAGGTCAGGTCAGGTCAGTCGCTCAGTCGTGTCTGACTCTCCGCGACCCCGTGAATCACAGCACGCCAGGCCTCCCTGTCCATCACCAACTCCCTGAGTTCACTCAAACTCATGTCCACAGAGTCGGTGATGCCACCCAGCCATCTCATTCTCCGTCGTCCCCTTCTCCTCCCGCCCCCAACCTTTCCCAGCATCAATAGGCCCACCTGGTCACAGGTGTGGTACCTCTGACTGCAGGTTGGTACTTCCCTGCTGTTCTCTCTTCTTACCTTTGCTGAAGATCCCCCAGGGTAAAGGGAAGAAAGACAAAGTTGTTGTGTTTCTGCTAAGTTAGATGGCATGTAATTCTCAGGTCCATGATCCTGGTAACTCACGCCAACTTGTTTGGGGTCTGTTTTATCAATTTTTCAAAGGCAGAACATAGTCCATCATCATGGCTCCCAGACAGAGTTCAGACTCCTGTTCAGGTTCCTCCAGCTGCTGGCAAGGAAGAGCCTGAGGTGGATCCGGGCTGGTTTCAGGCATTAGGAAGACCGGATGGTCTGTGTGCTGGCAATATTTCTTTGATGTTGCAGTAAACGTGGAAGATGAGGTGCTAAGTTGTCCAAAAATAGAGGCATAATAGATTCTGTTTTTCTCCATTTTTTTTGTAAGATATTTTCACCCCATTTCTTAGGAGTAAAAATTGACATCATTTTTCCTGGTTGTGGGGGTGGGGATGGTGGTGGATGTGATAGCCCGGACATTTAGAACGGCGGGAGCCAAGTCTGTGTGGCATGGGTGTGAGTGTGTGAGTGTGTGTGAGTGAGTGTGTGAGTGAGTGTGAGTGTGAGAGTGAGTGTGAGAGTGAGTGTGAGAGTGTGTGAGAGTGTGAGTGTGCATGTGTGTGTGAGTGTGTGTGTGTGAGAGTGAGTCTGAATGTGTGTGAGTGTGTGTGTGTGTGTGAGACTGAGAGTGAGTGTGTGTGAAGGAGTGTGAGTGTGTGTGTGTGAGTGTGTGTGTGAGTGAGAGTGAGTGTGTGAGTGTGTGTGAGTGTGTGTGTGTGAGTGTGTGTGAGAGTGAGAGTGTGTGAGTGTATGTGAGTGTGTGTGTGCGAGTGTGTGAGTGTGTGTGAGTGAGCGTGAGTGAGTGTGTGTGAGTGTGTGTGTGAGTGAGAGTGAGTGTGTGTGAGTGTGTGTGTGAGTGTGTGTGAGAGTGAGAGTGTGTGAGTGTATGTGTGTGTGTGCGAGTGTGTGAGTGTGTGTGAGTGAGCGTGAGTGAGTGTGTGTGAGAGTGTGTGTGAAGGAGTGTGAGTGTGTGTGTGAGTGTGAGTGTGTGTGTGTGAGTGAGAGTGAGTGTGTGTGAGTGTGAGAGTGAGTGTGAGAGTGTGTGAGAATGTGAGTGTGCATGTGTGTGTGAGTGTGTGTGTGTGAGAGTGAGTCTGAATGTGAGTGTGTGAGTGTGTGTGAGTGAGCGTGAGTGAGTGTGTGTGAGTGTGTGTGTGAGTGAGAGTGAGTGTGTGTGAGTGTGTGTGTGAGTGTGTGTGAGAGTGAGAGTGTGTGAGTGTATGTGTGTGTGTGCGAGTGTGTGAGTGTGTGTGAGTGAGCGTGAGTGAGTGTGTGTGAGAGTGTGTGTGAAGGAGTGTGAGTGTGTGTGTGAGTGTGAGTGTGTGTGTGTGAGTGAGAGTGAGTGTGTGTGAGTGTGAGAGTGAGTGTGAGAGTGTGTGAGAGTGTGAGTGTGCATGTGTGTGTGAGTGTGTGTGTGTGAGAGTGAGTCTGAATGTGAGTGTGTGAGTGTGTGTGAGTGTGTGTGAGACTGAGAGTGAGTGTGTGTGAAGGAGTGTGAGTGTGTGTGTGAGTGTGAGTGTGTGTGTGTGTGAGAGTGAGTGTGTGTGTGTGAGTGTGTGTGTGCGAGTGTGTGTGAGAGTGAGAGTGTGTGTGAGTGTATGTGAGTGTGTGTGTGCGAGTGTGTGAGTGTGCGTGTGTGTGAGTGAGCGTGAGTGAGTGTGTGTGAGAGTGAGTGTGTGTGAGTGAGAGTGAGTGTGTGAGTGTGTGTGAGTGTGTGTGTGAGACTGAGAGTGTGTGTGAAGGAGTGTGAGTGTGTGTGTGAGTGTGAGTGTGTGTGTGAGTGAGAGTGAGTGTGTGAGTGAGAGTGAGTGTGTGAGTGTGTGTGAGTGTGTGTGTGTGAGTGAGTGTGAGTGAGTGTATGTGAGTGTATGTGTGCGAGTGTGTGAGTGTGTGTGAGTGAGCGTGAGTGAGTGTGTGTGAGAGTGAGTGTGTGTGAGTGAGCGTGAGTGAGTGTGTGTGAGAGTGTGTGTGAAGGAGTGTGAGTGTGTGTGTGAGTGTGAGTGTGTGTGTGTGAGTGAGAGTGAGTGTGTGTGAGTGTGAGAGTGAGTGTGAGAGTGTGTGAGAGTGTGAGTGTGCATGTGTGTGTGAGTGTGTGTGTGTGAGAGTGAGTCTGAATGTGAGTGTGTGAGTGTGTGTGAGTGTGTGTGAGACTGAGAGTGAGTGTGTGTGAAGGAGTGTGAGTGTGTGTGTGAGTGTGAGTGTGTGTGTGTGTGAGAGTGAGTGTGTGTGTGAGTGTGTGTGTGCGAGTGTGTGTGAGAGTGAGAGTGTGTGTGAGTGTATGTGAGTGTGTGTGTGCGAGTGTGTGAGTGTGCGTGTGTGTGAGTGAGCGTGAGTGAGTGTGTGTGAGAGTGAGTGTGTGTGAGTGAGAGTGAGTGTGTGAGTGTGTGTGAGTGTGTGTGTGAGACTGAGAGTGAGTGTGTGTGAAGGAGTGTGAGTGTGTGTGTGAGTGTGAGTGTGTGTGTGAGTGAGAGTGAGTGTGTGAGTGAGAGTGAGTGTGTGAGTGTGTGTGAGTGTGTGTGTGTGAGTGAGTGTGAGTGAGTGTATGTGAGTGTATGTGTGCGAGTGTGTGAGTGTGTGTGAGTGAGCGTGAGTGAGTGTGTGTGAGAGTGAGTGTGTGTGAGTGAGCGTGAGTGAGTGTGTGTGAGAGTGTGTGTGAAGGAGTGTGAGTGTGTGTGTGAGTGTGAGTGTGTGTGAGTGAGAGTGAGTGTGTGTGAGTGTGAGAGTGAGTGTGAGAGTGTGTGAGAGTGTGAGTGTGCATGTGTGTGTGAGTGTGTGTGTGAGTGAGTCTGAATGTGAGTGTGTGAGTGTGTGTGAGTGTGTGTGTGAGACTGAGAGTGAGTGTGTGTGAAGGAGTGTGAGTGTGTGTGTGTGTGAGTGTGTGTGTGTGTGAGAGTGAGTGTGTGTGTGTGTGAGTGTGTGTGTGCGAGTGTGTGTGAGAGTGAGAGTGTGTGTGAGTGTATGTGAGTGTGTGTGTGCGAGTGTGTGAGTGTGCGTGTGTGTGAGTGAGCGTGAGTGAGTGTGTGTGAGAGTGAGTGTGTGTGAGAGAGTGAGTGTGTGAGTGTGTGTGAGTGTGTGTGTGAGACTGAGAGTGAGTGTGTGTGAAGGAGTGTGAGTGTGTGTGTGAGTGTGAGTGTGTGTGTGTGTGAGAGTGAGTGTGTGTGTGTGAGTGTGTGTGTGCGAGTGTGTGTGAGAGTGAGAGTGTGTGTGAGTGTATGTGAGTGTGTGTGTGCGAGTGTGTGAGTGTGCGTGTGTGTGAGTGAGCGTGAGTGAGTGTGTGAGTGAGTGTGTGTGAGTGAGAGTGAGTGTGTGAGTGTGTGTGAGTGTGTGTGAGACTGAGAGTGAGTGTGTGTGAAGGAGTGTGAGTGTGTGTGTGAGTGTGAGTGTGTGTGTGAGTGAGAGTGAGTGTGTGAGTGTGTGTGTGTGAGTGAGTGTGAGTGAGTGTATGTGAGTGTATGTGTGCGAGTGTGTGAGTGTGTGTGAGTGAGCGTGAGTGAGTGTGTGTGAGAGTGAGTGTGTGTGAGTGAGCGTGAGTGAGTGTGTGTGAGAGTGAGTGTGTGTGAAGGAGTGTGAGTGTGTGTGTGAGTGTGAGTGTGTGTGTGTGAGTGAGAGTGAGTGTGTGTGAGTGTGAGAGTGAGTGTGAGAGTGTGAGTGTGCATGTGTGTGTGTGTGAGAGTGAGTCTGAATGTGAGTGTGTGAGTGTGTGTGAGTGTGTGTGTGAGACTGAGAGTGAGTGTGTGTGAAGGAGTGTGAGTGTGTGTGTGAGTGTGAGTGTGTGTGTGTGTGAGTGTGTGTGTGTGTGTGTGAGTGTGTGTGTGCGAGTGTGTGAGAGTGAGAGTGTGTGTGAGTGTATGTGAGTGTGTGTGTGCGAGTGTGTGAGTGTGCGTGTGTGTGAGTGAGCGTGAGTGTGTGTGAGAGTGAGTGTGTGTGAGTGAGAGTGAGTGTGTGAGTGTGTGTGAGTGTGTGTGTGTGAGACTGAGAGTGAGTGTGTGTGAAGGAGTGTGAGTGTGTGTGTGAGTGTGAGTGTGTGTGTGAGTGAGAGTGAGTGTGTGAGTGTGTGTGAGTGTGTGTGTGTGAGTGTGAGTGAGTGTATGTGAGTGTATGTGTGCGAGTGTGTGAGTGTGTGTGAGTGAGCGTGAGTGAGTGTGTGTGAGAGTGAGTGTGTGTGAGTGAGTGTGAGTGTGTGTGAGTGTGAGTGTGTGTTCACTTAGTACTGAACACACTCTGCAGACCACTGCATCTACCTCGGGGCATGAAGTACAGTGACGTGTGTATTAAAATCACGTTAAGTTTTTGTGAGAGTGGGTAGTTCTGCCTCCTAATCCAGAGGAAGGCACTGTCTCTTGGTGAGTGAGTCCACTGACTTGGGGGCTCTGTGTGGCCTGTTTTCTGTGGTGCTGCTAGTCTGGTCTGGCTTCCCTGGTGGCTCAGTTGGTAGAGAATCGCCTGCAATGCAGGAGACCCGGTTCGATTCCTGGGTCGGGAAGATCTGCTGGAGAAGGGATAGGCTACCCACTCCAGTATTCTTGGGCTTCCATGGTGGCTCAGATGGTAAAGAATCCACCTGCAATGCGGGAGACCTGGGTTTGATCCCTGGGTTGGGAAGATCCCCTGGAGAAGGGAAAGGCTACCCACTCCAGTATTCTGGCCTGGAGAATTCCATGGACTGTGTAGTCCATGAGGTTGCAAAGAGTCGGACACGACTGAGCGACTTTCACTTTCACTGGTCTGGTTGGCACTAGGTCTGATTGAGGCTCAGTGCTGGACAAACTACACAATGGCCCCAGAAGTCTGGACTTAATATAAAATAGTCAATTCTGTAGCGATTCAGATTTTAATGAAAAAGGAGAAGGAGGAAAGCATAGGAAGAACAGAAAATTGCAGATCGGCTGAAAAGAGCTGGATAAACTGAGAAAAGAAAAGATAGCGGGATCACAGGTGAGAAGAAAGAGGAGGGTGAGTGAGAAGCAAGCCCTGTGTGGGGAGGCTGGCTCGCCACGGCGCTCTTGAGAGGACAAGTTCAGGGCATTCCTTGCTCTCTGGAGCCACCAGGGCCTCTAGTGCTCTCCGTCTGTCTGTCAGGACAGAGAAGTGAGTTCCTTTTATTTAAAGACTTGTAATTAAATTAGTCAAATCAGAGGGATACAGCAGCATCTTCCGGCAGCGTTCTCAGGGCTGAGATGCTGTCAGAGCTGTGATTTAAGATAGGACCTCCTTTCCCTAAGACAGCCCCTTGAAGGATGCCTCCTGGCACCGAAGGGAGCCTGGGACTCAGAGTTCAGCAGTTTGGGAAAGGGAGTGACACAGGCATTGCACAGAACAGGGGACTTCTCTCCCTGATTGAAGAGCCCTGGTAGACTTATGGGGGGCGGGAGGGGCAGGACCATCCTGCTGTCCTCTGACCCTTGATGAGGCTCCGCAGCACCCAGGCTGCCGGCCAGGCCTTCCCTGGACGTGGGTGGAAGCCGCAGCTGTGCAGGGAGGAGGTGACCCCGCTGTTCCTGTGTACTTCATGAGGTTCATGTTCAGCCAACTGGTGGCTTGCTCAGGGCTGGTGGTGCTATGGCAGGATGGTGCGGGTCCTTCCATCAGGACCTCCCACGCCTGCTCGCCTGATAGAAATAATTTCTCCCTGTCGTGCCTGAAACTATGCGCATGCTCAGTCAGCTTTTCTAGAGTAAATTGTGTGGTGTTTTTTTTTTAACAAATCATTATGTTTGTTGCGGGAAGTTTTAGGAAACACTGATAAGAAAACAGACACACACGTGCTTATACAATTAAAACTATCTAATTTATCCTCCACAGTTCATCACTGTTAAATAATCATGTGTATGTCTTTATGCAGTTATATATCTAATTATAATTTTCATTTACAAAAACTAATCTCCACCTTACACAATCTTTTGTTACATATAGAGTATGTATATACCATATAACATATATGTATTGATATGTGTTTTACATATATGCATGGTATATAATATATAACATGCAATATATGTAATAAGATATATAACATCTGATATATATAATATGTACATGTATTATACATAATATATACATTATATGTTACAATTATATATTATGTGTATGTTACATATAATATGTATAAAATAATACGTATAATGGGCTGCCCTGGTGGCTCAGATGGTAAAGCATCTGCCTACAATGCATGATACCCCAGTTCAATCCCTGGGTCAGGAAGATCTCCTGGAGAAGGAAATGGCAACCCACTCCAGTACTCTTGCCTGGAAAATCCCATGGACGGAGGAGCCTGGTAGGTTACAGCCCATGGGCTCGCAAAGAGTCAGACATGACTGAGTGACTTCACTTTCACTTTCAATATGTGTAATATACATTTTATATATTATGTATAACGTATACTTATATAAAATATATTTATATGTGTAATATAGAATTGTACATGTTATATTTACAATATAATATATAACATATTTCTGTGTTATTGGGTATTTTATAAATTATATTTCATGGCTGCAAAAATTCTGTTTTATGAATGGATCATCATTTATTTAACTAATAATCCTCATGGCTGCGCAGTTAGGTTATTTCCTATGGTTTTGCTGTTGTAAATACCATTCAAATGAACATCTTTGCTTTTGAGTCTGTTCACAACCAGAGTTCTTTCCAGGATGTGTTCTTCCAAGTGGAGTTGTAGCAGAGTATGTGGACCCCAGAACTTCTTGGTGTCTGCTGTCAGGCTGCCCAGTGGGTTGTTGCTGTGCCCTGCTAGCGGAAGGACCTCTCATGCCCACAGCTTCACTCGACCCCCACCCCCATCAGTGCTTCTGGACCGCTGTCCTCATTTTGTTGGCATTGCTAGTTTGTTAGGTAGACATGCCAGGTCATTGTTTCAGATTGCATTTCTTTTCATAGTAATGAGTTTGCAGTTTTCTCCACTTGTTGATCGAAGCGCTGACATTTTTTCCTAGTTACCTGCACAGGTAGATCCTGGTTTGGCCCTTGACTGGAGCTATAGCAACCATTAGGCTTTCCCTCTCCTTGGTGAGGGGTCAGGTAGCAAGGATGCCTTATATATCCAAGAAAATATTTTAAAATATAATATGAAAAATAGAGAGGCAGATTACAAACCAAGGGCAATTCTCCTAGTTCTCAGGAAGGCAGTGGCTCAAAAGACACATGAATAATAAAAAGAACAGGTTGTCTGGGAAATCCACTCATTAGATTGTCTGGGAAATCCATTCATTAGATCATCTGTTCATTAGATGATCAAGAAAAGCACGCCCTCCCATCCTCCCAGTGGAGCCCGAGTTCAGTGCGCCACCATCACTTCACAACAGTGGTTTTGTGCTAGTGTTCCCAGCAGTGACACATCCTCCCCTAACTCACTGGTACCAGAACATCCCTCTCCTAAATACACAGTCCATGCTTTAGCGTTTAAAAACAACAGCAGAAAATGACCGGAGCAGCACTCGGTGACGTCTAAAAATCCTGGGGCAAATCAGCTTGTTTGTAAGATAGCTCTGTCCTTGTCTTGCTGAATTATTTACAAAACCTGTGGGGCAGGGGCTGTGTGAAGGCATTTCCTGTCTGAACACCGTGCTCCAGAACTCTCAGGGCCTGGTGGGGAAGCCAGCGTCTCATACCTGGAGTCGGGGAGTCTGCCATTGATTTTCTCCAGAACAGACCTCTCTGCCAATTCCACAAACCTGCATTAGCCAGCCCTCCAGAGACCTGCCCAGAGGCAGGCAGAGAGGACGGGGAACCCCACGTGCTAGTTCCACCTCTGCTGTGGATGGCTTCTTCTTTTCACTTCCATGTCTGAATGGTGGGGAGAAGACACAGGCTCCCACACCTCAGTCTGAACGGTGACCCCAGAAAATCTGAAAGTCCTGGCTGTTAAAGACACACTTCCATCCATCTGCATTAAAAAGGCATTTGGGAGTGGGAGGAGGGAGATGGGAAGAGATGATGGGCTTGATGCTTGAATTGATTTCTTCTCAACAGTGGTGCTTTCAGTGGGCTTTCTCAGATAATTTAAGATACTCTATCATTACTTTGGGTCTCTGGCCAGATTTTTCACTTTTGCCAAGTGGGGAGGATCTTAGGAGGAGGAAATCCGGAGAAGCCTCCTGGCCTTCAGGCACCACCAAGCATACCTTCTTCTCAACATCTGTCTCCCTGTGGTTGGGCCACAGTGCAGAGGAGACTCCATGCAGGTTGGTCCTTCCAGCTCAGGAACCATGCTGTCTCTTCACGTTCACAAGCTTCCCTTGCATTCCTTTAAAACTTGCATTTCTCTCCTAGTATCTTTCCTTTAACTGAGGGAAAGTAGGCACAAGTACCTGGCCTTTCCGCTTCTCGGCAAGGTCAGCCCACACCTGTGTGGGGCTCAGAATTGAATCCCAGGGTCTGCAGCTAAGTAGCTCTGTATCATTAATCATATCCCCTAACTCTTCAAAAGAATGGATGTGTGCACTTTTATTCCTCAAGCATCTATTTTGCACTGTCTACTTTATGACAAACCTAGACAGCATATTAAAAAATAGAGACATTACTTTGCCAACAAAGGTCCATATAGTCAAAGCTGTGGTTTTTCCAGTAGTCATGTATGGGTGTGAGAGTTGGACCATAAAGAAAGCTGAGTGCTGAAGAACTGATGCTTTTGAACTGTGGTGTTAGATAAGACTCTCGAGAGTCTCTTGGACTCCAAGGAGATCAAACCAGTCAATCATAAAGGAAATCAACTGTGAATATTCATGGGAAGGACTGATGGTGACGCTGGAACTCCGGTACTTTGGCTACTTGATGCAAAGAGCTGACTCACTGGAAAAGACCCTGATGCTGGGAAAGATGGAAGGCAGGAAGAGAAGGGGATGACAGAGGATGAGATGGTTGGATGGCATCACTGATTCAATGGACATGAGTTTGGGTAGGCTCCGGGAGATGGTGAAGGGCAAGGAGGCCCTGGTGTGCTGCAGTCCATGGGGCCCCAATTAGTCGGACACGACTGAGTGGCTGACCAGCAATGACTTTATGCCGTTTGTATGTTCGTCACTCAGTCGTGTTAGACTCCCAGGACTCCATGAACGGTACCTGCCAAACTCCTCTGTCATGGGATTCTCCAGGCAAGAATACTGGAGTGGGTTGCCTTTCCCTTCTCCAGAGGATCTTCCTGACCCAGGGATTGAACCCAGGTATCCTGCCACCTTCTGAGCCACCAGGGAAGCCCTGTAAGTTATGCCCTGTAAGTTATCTCATTTAATTTTGGTCATCTTTCTTAAGTTAAGTAGGGAATAGCATCACTAATTCACATACTGGGTAACTGAGGTTTGTAGAGGTCTATGGTGATGGACAGGGAGGCCTGGCGTGCTGTGATTCATGGGGTTGCAAAGAGTCGGACACGACTGAGCGACTGAACTGAACTGAACTCAACTGATGGTCACAGGAGCTATGAGGTGGCCATGTAGGAGTTAAACAAATACCAGTTTTTATTTTAGCACAGCTCTTATTTTCTTTTCAAAGTACTGTGGTTGCATTATTTCACAGGGCTGTTTTGAGGAGTAGATGATTGTAATATATACGAAGATAAAAGAAAACAGTCTGGCCATTGTTGGGACTGTTTGTATTCTAGTTGCCTGTCTCTTATGAAAAGGCAAGTTTTCAGAGACCCTGGCTTTGAAGGAAAGCAATAGGAGAAATAAGGGGAGGGGGAGTTGGAGCTTCTTCTTTCATCCCAGGAGACCAGTTCCACTCTGGCCTCATTCTACAGGTCCACTTGTCAAACTGGACCTTTGGCTACAACCCTTCTCTGACTACAGAGGGCCGGCCTCTCCTGGCTGGGCTCAACTTCACTTTAGCTTATGATCGCTTATGTTAAAATCACTCTGAATTATCTTATTACATCATTTCCGGGTTCATGCATCCTCAGACCCTGGACACTATTTCTTACTCTTGAATTCTTTTTATTTATTGTTGAAACAATCCAAATAAGAGTAAGGATAATAAATGTAAGAGTATTTTGATGGCCATCCCACTTATCTTAAACATCCACCCTTTCTATTCTTCTGCCACTCTGGAACATTTTGAAATATGGAAGATTATTTTATCATCTTATCCTCTTTTCTTAATCTGAAATCAGAGGGTATGAAATTTTAATATTAATGTAGTTTTTTAGAGACAGACTTTTTCCAGAGGATGATGTAGAAGATGAATGATGGATGGATAGACAGGTTGAGATACACACACACACTCACACACACACACACACTCTCTCTCTCTCTCTCTCCAATGGCTTCATGTAAAGTGGTTAAAGATCTTGGAAATTTTGCTCTAGGAATGGAAGCAAGAGAAGCCTCAGGCTTCATGGTTGATTGCTTTTCTGATTGGTGCCATAAAAAAAAATGCATTAGAGGGAATGTTTGATTTAAAGAGCGCCTAGATGCCGACACCACCTCTGTTTGTTTTCCTTCCTTTAGCAGAAACCTTGTAAAATTTTTATGAAGCATTAATGGATCTGAGATTTTCTCAAGCAAATTTTATGAGGTGAGCTTAATCCCACACATCCGACCCAATTTAGCAGTCTTTAGAGACACAGAACATAAAAAGCACTTGGAAAACATCCTGGGAGCCTCGGTGCCACAGGGAAAGGAGCACTGGGCGGGTGCCCCACCTTTGCTCGCCTGTAGCAACTTTGATAGGAAGTTCCAGGCCCTGCTGGGTGGTAAGAGTAGCAACCAATCAGGATGGAAATGAGCCTTCCTGGCCACAAAGATTACCCACAGGTAAGCCCGCACTGCAGGTATTCAACCTGAGTTCATTATTTAGCACTGACTGCAACAACTCCCCCCATACCTCTGTTCATCAAGGAGAAAAATCACATTAGAAAAAACAAAATGTATTTGTATCAAGAACTTCTGCAACGTCAACCTGAAATCAATGGCTTTGATCTCAGAGACAAACACAAACAGACGCGCACACATACACACATACAGACAGCTCGCCCTCCACGCTGATTTGTTTTCTGTATCAGAAACAAAAGAGCTTTGAAGATGATAAGTTAAATTTGGATGAGTGAAGGTCTGTTCTGTAACATGAAGTCAAGAACCTCAGCATGTATTCAGAGGCGCATGGAGGGAAACCCCGGAACTGCTTACGTTGCTTTTGTCCTGCTCTAGGGAATCCTTGTCATTTACTGTGGGCATTCGGTCACATTTATGGTCAGATTTATGTTGCTGGGAGAATGGCATCTTCTGGAGGACAAACAGAAACCCTCAGTGCAAAGACATGCGACTCCCCTACAAAGACAAGATATCCTGTTTCCTGGATGCTGACGGGGGACACGAGACCCCTGGGCCAGAGACTAAGGATGTCATGACCCTTGGCACAGTGAGCAGCTTGCCCTTCAAGTTCCCATCAAACCCGTTGGTTTTCTAAGTCCTTGGAGGGCAATGTGTGTGGCCCAAGTGGCTGTCCAGGCAGTTTGTGTGACTTTGGGAGAGGGGTGGGGAGACAAAGTGGTGTTGACAGGTATGTAGTGAGGGCCTTGCAGGAGCAGCGCTATTGCTGATAAACTTTTCAGAAGGTTCCGGGAGTATCAATCAAACTATGGTCAGGGTCACGGGACGTGATGGCAGATTGGTAGTCAGTTGAATTAAGGTATTGACAGCGGTTTAGGAGAGTTGTGCTGGGTCATTTTCCTTGTGAAGAAGGCTCTGTGGGTGGCTTTATTTTTCACTAGTGTTATTTTTCTGTGTCTTTTGTGTTTGGCTGTGCTGGGTCTTCTTGCTATGCGTGGACTTTCTCTGGTCGTGGCGAGCACGGGCCCTTCTCTAGTTGCAGTGTGCAGGCTCCTTGCTGTGGTGGCTTCTCTTGTTGTGGAGCTTGGGCTCTAAGGGCTTCAGGAGCTGTGGCTGCCGTGCTCTAGAGCACGGGCTCAGTAGTTGTGGCACACAGGTTAAGCTACCTCCTGACAGATGGGATCTTCCCAGACCCGTGATCGAACCCTCGTTCCCTGCATTGGCAGGCAGATTCTTAATTGCTGGACTCCCAGGGAAGTCCTCCACTGGTGGCTTTAAAAGACAAGCAGGTGGCTTGTGTTGCTTCTTCCCTGTCCTTCCCAGGAGTGCCTGGGGTGTCCCCTCCCAGGTGCCTGGGTTTTTACTCCCTACCTCCAAAAAATTGGAATGTCATATCCAGCAGCTATAACTTCACCTTTTCCAGTCATCGCCTGTCTGCACCTAGGCCTTTCATCTGGAACAGTCAAGTGTAGGAGCGTGGTGGACATTGTTATAAAAGTTACAAAGATGCACTATGTCCCCATGTTAACCTGTGTGAGCCATGGTGGAGGGATTCAGGTGAGAGGGTATGGAGCCATGTGGCCATTTTCCTTTTGATCCTGGACCTTGTCAGTCCAACAGGAGAACCAGGAGGTTGACCAGAATCGAGTTTGAATCCTCTAGATTCCCTTTGGTCAGGCTACTGCCGGAGGATGGACCAACCCTCTGGCCTGGGCTTGCTGGTCTTGGAAGGAGAGATGCCATTCCCAGGAAAGGTCTTGAATTCTCAGGAAGGGCTTATACAAAGTCTCATTCATTTCATCCTGCTCATTATCCGATAAATGGCTGGAAAGGGATGATATCTTTCCTGCAAGAGCCACAGTCTGTTGTCAGGAACTGTGAGGGTCTGGGAGTTGAACTTTCACGCTAACAGGGAAGCCAGCCACAGGCTCATGGGTGCTGATGGGAGACATGAGACCCCCTGGGCCAGAGGCAGAGGACTTCATTCCTCCACCACAGCATGTACAAAAGCCTCCCACTCACACCAGCTTCCCACACTTCCCAAGTCCACAGCTGTGACACAGAGCAGCCAGCCGGGGTGTTGTGCATCCAGGGTATTGCATCACAGCTGTGTAACCCCAAGCTTAGGGAATCTGGGTCTCTTGCTCTAAAAGCAAACCTCCCTAACATATATCTAGGAGGGAAACCTTGTCTTTATTATACAGGACAGCAAAGAATATATTTACTGTGCTCTGGAGGAAGGTACTAGCTCTGTCTTCCGAGGTTATTCACTCTGCAAACATCTGTGAAAAGACTTCCGGGGCCTCTGTTTGTAAAGAAGTGCAGAAATGCAAGTGACCGTGATACTTTTCTTTTTTCCTGAAAACTTGTAAAAGGATTCAAGTCAGAGGCACTGGCCAGGTGACGGTTGGAGTGCTAGTCCTGACTTGAGAGCATCCTTTCATTCAATGGCTAGTTTCTAGGATGTTGTAGGCTCTAGAAGAGGCACAGAATCTATAATAAATAGCTTGCATTGTGCATGCTCAGTCACGTATGACTCTTTGCAACCCTATGGCCTGTTGCCCACTAGGCTCCTCTGTCCATGGGATTCTCCAGGTATGAATACTGGAGTGGGCGCCATTCCCTTCTCCAGGGGCTCTTCCCTACCCAGGGATCTCCTGTGGCTCCTGCATTGCAGGCAGATTCTTTACCCACTGAGCCACCTGCCAATAGATACCATAGCTCTGTTTTTCTTCCATGGTAGAGCTTCTGCAGGCAAAATAACAATGGTGACAGCTGCACTTTCACAGGATGAATTATGTCCCAGGCCTTTTGTAAGTCTTGTACATTTTAGTCGTTTTTAAATGACACTTTGAGATGGAAACTGCTATGATTACTCCTCTGTGTACAGATGAAAAAGCTGACACTGAGATGGAGTCAGGATTCAACCCCGGCAGTGTCTTGAGTCTGGGTGTCTGATCACTTGGTCTTCTGCTCCTTCTGGTGGAATTGTCACATGGTATCATGAATTGTGATTTATGGCTCGTTTAGTGGGAGCTTCTGGGCCAGACTGAAGGGCATCCCAGAGGAAGTGACCTGCAAGAGCATGGCTGGAGGATGATTAGGTACTAACCAGGTGGAGGAGGGAGGAGAGGTTATCCAGTAGGGAAACTGCATGTGCAGAAGGATGGGCAGTGAGCTGAGATGGTTCATGACAATAACATTTGCTTTGATGGGTCAGCTATTCTAACGTGCAGGTTTCTTGAGAATGAGTCAGGTTGATGAGATTTCCCCCAGAATTCTAACTCACAGCTCTTTGTTTTCTATGTATTTTTAACTAAAATTATCCATACATGTATTTTATTTTTAGGGATGCTTTATTTTATTTTTTAGAACTTTTTATACTTAAGTATAGTTGATCAAGGGGCTTCCTTGGTGGCTCAGTGGTAAAGAACCCAACTGCCCATGCAGGAGATGCAGGTTCCAACCATGGGTCAGGAAGATCCCCTGGAGGAGGGAATGGCAACCCACTCCAGTATTCTTGCCTGGAGAATTCCACAGACAGAGGAGCCCGGCGGGCTACAGTCCATGGGGTTGCAAAGAGTCGGACACGATTGAGTGAATAAGCAACAACAACAATAGTTAGCTGGCAATGTTGATAGTTTCAGGTGTACAGTGAAGTGATTCAGTTATACATATACGTGTATCTATTCTTCTCCAAATTCTTTTCCCATTTAGATTGTTATATATTAATAATATTGAACAGAGTTCCCTGTGCTATACATTTATTGTTGAGATGGCCCAGGAGCCTTTAAAATGTCAGCAAAATAAGCCATGGCATGGTGAAAATGACCAACAAAATCCACCATTATCCAAGTTTATTTTGATTTATGAAGGACTCATAATTGTTTTGGGGGCTTCCCTGGTGGCTCAAGACAGTAAAGCGTCTGTGGGTTTCCCTAGTGGCTCAGACGGTAAAGAATCCACCTGCAAAGCAGGAGACCTGGGTTCAGTCCCTGGTTCAGGAAGATTCTCTGGAGGAGGAAATGGCTACCCACTCCAATATGCTTGCCTGGAGAATCCCATAGACAGAGGAGCCTGGCAGGCTACAGTCCATGGGGTCACGACGAATCAGAAACAACTGAGCGATTAATGCTTGCACACTTTCATAAATATTTAGTGACCAGAGAAATTAAGATCAGCCACGCATGGGATAAGGGAGAGAAGAAAACTGTCCAAAGCCCGGAAGACTGGGCATTACTAGCTTCTTTGGTGGCTTCCCTTCCATGACCATTGGTAGACCTTACTTGCTGTCCACCTCCTGGTGCACTGTTGGGCTCCCCAGGGTGTGAGCACTAGCTAGATACTCTGGTCTTCCGCACCCTAACCTTCCCTGTGATCTTTCGTCCTTTTCCCAGCCGGCAGCCCCAGGTGGCAAGTGCCCTGTGATCTGACAACTCTGAATAATTGATACCCCGCACACAGAAGTCAGGTTTAGGTCCTGTGGTTCAGCATGATGCTTTACTCTTGTTGACCGTAACCTTCAGAGGCGCTCGGGCATTACAGAGAGATCAATAAAACTTCCCCTGGCCAGTCTGAGCGGACAGGAGCCTGACAGAGAGTGATGACCAGGGGGAGAGGGAAGGGAAGGTGGTGCTGCAACCTGGGGAACTGGAGAAGGGAGAGGGCAGGAGGTGGTGATGGGGAGGGGTGGGTCCAGGGGGAGCATAGAGAGACAGGGAGAGAGAATTTTTAGGTTCCATGAAATGAATAATAAAGTGATGGGGGAAGGGGTTTGGCAAAGAGCGAAGACAGTTGAAAGGATATAGGAACACAAGGATAATGCAGGGAGGATAGGAGATTTGTTTCTTTTTTAAAAAAATTGGAGTATAATTGCTTTACAAGGTTGTGTTAATTTCTGCTGTGCAACAATGTGAATTAGCTGTGTGTATACATACAGTCCTTCCTTCTTGACCCTCCCTCCCACCCCACCCTAAGTCTCGCCCCTCTCGGTCATCACAGAGCCCTGAGCTGAGCTTCCTGTGCTGTGCCGCAGCTCCCCACTAAAACTGTCCACATGTGGTGTATGTATGTCAGTGTTATTCTCTCAATCTGCCCCACCCTCTCCTCCACTGAGGACACAAGGCCATTCTTAACTGTCATGAAGTCTACAGCATGCAAAGCTCTGTACTTTGGGGATGTCCCAAGTTGCTCACGACTCATGGGAAACAGACGACTAAGTACTATAGCATTAATCTCTCACTCATGTTTAACTCTTTGCGACCCCATGCACTGTAGCCTGCCAGGCTCTTCTGTCCATGGGATTTCCCAGGCAGGAATACTGGAGTGGGTTGGCATTTCCTTCTCCAGCAGATCTTCCTGACCCAGGTCTCCCACGTGGCACGCAGACTCTTTACCGTCAAAGTCATCAGAGAGTGAGGCAAATAAAATAAGGTCATGACACAGAAGTGAGGTAACTGCTTGCCACTGGGGGAGGGGAAGGGCCTTAATGCTTGACTGTCAACTCTGCAACAAGGGCATCTGATATTATTCGGTTTCATTATCTGACATCAATTATATTATTTCATAGTATATGATATGCTGCAGTTATTTATTAATTGTTATTTAGTTGAATTATCTAGGTAGAATTATAATCCTCACCTTAAATGTGTAGAAATGTAAGCTTAGAAAGGTTGGATGTCCTGCATAAGCCGGTTGATAAATGCCAGAGCTGGAATATGCACTCGGCTTCTCCTGACCCCTAAGACTGTGTTTTCCCTTCACCATCTCAGGCTGCCACCCACCAGATGAAGCTTCAGAGTGATTTATTCATCCGGAGTCATTGGAGAAATCTTTAGTGAACTGTAAGCTCATTAAAAGTGGTCTGATTTTTTACAAAACCTACCTTGCCTCTAACATCATATAGACTGCATAAAGTATGCTAAAATATTTGTAGAAAGAAGGAGGAGGTGGAGGGAGGCAGGGAAAAAAGGATGGGGTGAAGGATGAAGGGAGGAGGGAAGGGAGGAAGGGAAGGAGCTGTGCTTGAGCTGAATCTACAAGAATAAATTATATTTTTCTGGGGATGATGGTGGGAGGAAGAGTTATTTGAGGCTGAGTAACATCCTCAGAAGGACGGGGTGTGTGTTTATGTGATAAAAGAATGACGAGTGATTCTTTCTAGTTAGACTGTAGAGGGAAGAGCATAGTGGAAGGGAGAGTTTGCTGAAACAGAGCCGGGACTTGTGTCCATCCATTCCATCAGTGAAAATCTACAGAGCGACGGCTATGGAGGGCATCGCTAAAGAGGCTTAGGGCATGACAGTGAATGAAACACCTGACCCATGGCTCTTATCTTCTAGTGAGGGAAACAAGGATAAACACGATGCGTAAATAAATTATACAGAATGTGAGAGGTACTAAATGCTTAGGGGTGGAAAATGTTAGTTGCTCAGTCGTGTCCGACTCTGCGAACCATGGACTGTCAAAATCCCACCAGGGTCCCTGGTCCATGGGATTTCCCAGGCAAGATTACTGGAGTGGGTTGCCATTTCCTTCTCATGGGGAACTTCCTGACCCAGGGATCAAACCTGGGTCTCCTGCATTGAAGGGAGATTCTTTAACATCTGAGCCATGAGGGAAGCCCCCTGGGCGGGGGGAAGCAGGAACAGACCCAGACAGCGTATTGAAGGTAAGTTATTAGGAAGGTGACATTTGACTGGTATCTTGTGTCGGGGCTGAATTCCAGGTAGCGAGAACAGGCTGCCTGAGGACTCGAGGGCAGAAGGCCAGCATGGCGAGGGTGTCTATGGTGCGCCAGTGAGGCTGGAGTGTGGAGAGGGGCCAGGAGTCCAGAGCATGTCAAGCCTTAGGGAAACAGGGAGCACTGGCTGGTTCAAAGTACAGGAGTGGTGCGTGTCTGGGAAGGGTTAGTCTGGCCGCTGTGTGGGGGCAGGTGTGGGGTTAGTTGGGGAGGTATTACAGTGGCTCGAGCCGCTGGCGGTCTTAAGGAAGGTGGCTCTGATGGGCTCTGCTACCCAGGACCAGATTCTGGGTGTGCTTAGAAGGGAGAGCTGGTAAGATTTTCTGATGCAGAGTCTGAGAGAAACATGGGGGTCAAAGGTAACCCTGGGCTTTTTGTGTTCAAGTTTCCAATATCTGGGGTGGAAATAGTGTGGATGACTCGAGTTTGTTGGCAAGGCTTTGGAGCTATTTTGTGCAGGATCCTCTGACGATTAGACACCCAAGTGGAGATGTCAAGTGGGCAGATGAATATAAAGAGGCTGGACCTTAGGGAGAGGACCCGGCAGGAGGCTTCCAGTGTGGAGTCATAAGCACGTAGAAGGGATTTAAAGCCATGAAATGAGGAGAGGTAGCCAGAGAGAGGAGAGACGTCCACGCATCACGGATGGGCTCATCTGCCATGCCCGTGGCTCGAAACTTTATTTTGGATCGATGGGGAGCTATTGATATTTTTTGAGATTAGAAGTCACAGAATCTCAGCAGGGCTTGTTTCCTTGGCGCTTTTGTTTGCCTGTTTTATACAGATGCTGTTGCTCTGGTGTCCCATGGGGATGCCCCAGGGAAGGGCGGTGGCGAGCCTATGCAGTAGCCACATGCAGGGGCAGCGGGGGGCCTGCAGCAGACCAGGAAGGGGCGGGGATGGGGAGGCAAGATAGAGGGGAGAAGGGAAAAGGCGGCAAAACCAATTTTCCCTTCCTCCCAGTTCAAAACAGAAATCACCAGATCAATAGAATAGAAAAGATAATTTAAGCCTAAAAGAGGGTTTTATGTGTTCTCTCTCTCTCTCTTAACTGCTTGAGGCATGGCTATGGTTTCGAATGCTTTGCTTCCTGGGGGCATGGCTGACAGCAGCCGGAAAGGAAAAGAGAGTTTTCAATGTCTCAGAAAATTTCTGTCTGAACCAAGGAGCATGAGAAGCTTGCTCTTTCCATTAACTGTTTCGCACGTTCAGAGAAAACTTGTGAGACAGAGAGAGCTGAGTCCATCCTGATAGAAAGGTGGGATTGCTATATCCCCTAGACCCCTCAGACTGAATAATTGTAGCTGTCTCACCTTGTATGGGAATAGATGAGAAGGAACACGGTGCAGTATCTAGCCTTGTACATAACACATGCTAGTTGCTATTTGACCAAGAAGAATGCTTTATGGTTTAAAATCACATTTTAAGGTTTTTATTATCGGAGTATAATTGATTTACAATGTTGTGTTAGTTTCTGCTGTACGCAACATGAATCAGCTGTAAGTATACATATATCCGCTTCTTCTTGAGCCTCCTCCCCACTCCCCGCTCTGGCCCATCCCACCCGTCTAGGTCACCACAGAGCACCAAGCTGAGCTCCCTGGTACGTATATACAATGGAATGTTACTCAACCAATAAGGAACAGAATTGAGTCATTTGTGTTGATGTGGATGGACCTAGAGTCTGTCATACAGAGTGAAGTAAGTCAGAGAAATACAAATATGGTATATTAATACATATATGTGATGATCTGGATGAAATCTAGAATCTACAAACCTACTTGTAGGGCAGGAATAGAGACACGGACATAAAATCACTTTTATATACCTTATCACAATGAAGAATCACAATGAACCTTTGACATAAATAAGGAAGGTTTCCATCTTTTACTGAGAACAGAGAAAGTTGGTCCTAACTAGGTGAAGTGACTTACTTGCATCACAGAGAAACAGAACTGGGAACCGACCCAGTTTGCAAAGCTGAGATCTGCTTTTCCAGAGCTTGTGCTGCCCGTAGAGGGGCCATGATACCGAGTACACCTGGCCTGGTGTTTAGAGTATGGTCAGGCTAGAGGGTGCATAATCCTCTCCCCTCAGCTCCATACTTGACAATTGTTTCTTGAAAGTATAACACTGAAGTGTGGCTGGTCACTGCCATCATCCAAGAATGGGCCTGCAAAGGCAAGCTCCAAGCCTACAAGGGGGTTAAACATGGTCCCCATGTTGGTCAAATAGCAGTTGCCAGGTGTCAGGTCCAAGGGTAAGAATTATGTTGTGTTCTTATCCACACATGCTCTGTCTCCTCACCTGGTTATGTCCGTGTCTTCCCCATGCTGTGCATTTTGCTGCTAGGTCTTCCTGGCTTCCTGGCCTTTCCAACTGGAGTTTTTTTGCTGTTTAGTCACCAGGAGAAGTCCCACTCTTTTGCAATGCCCTGGACTGTTATCCATCAGCCTCCTGAGATCTTTAACAGGGCATGGGGGTGGAATTTCTTTTTCATTGTCCTAAACCACACACGTGCATGTGCGTGCATGCTCAGTCGCTTCAGTCATGTCCGACTCTTTGTGACTGTATGACCCACAGCCCACCGGGGTCCTCTGTCCATGGGATTCTCCAGGCAGGAATACTGGAGTGAGTTGCCATGTCCTTCTCCAGGGGATCTTCCCGACGCAGGGATGGAACCTGCATTTCTTTTGTCTCCTCCATTGGTAGGTGGGTTCTTTACCACTAGAGCCACCTGGGAAGCCCAAATCACACGTTTCCTCCCCCAGAGGCATTTTGAATTTAGTTGACAGAACACAGGCAGCCTTTTTCTACCCCCTTAATTCCCTGGATGAGGATTTCAGCTGCTTCCCTGTCTCTCCACTGAACTTTGTGCCCGTTGAAGACCAGTGATGTTGGAGACCCACCTGATGGATTCGTTTGTCAGCAAGCAAGGAGACTCCACCTCTGTCCCTGAAACACTGTGATCAAACACAGTTAATTATAGGGCAAAGGCAGTACAGCAGCAAGGCTTTTAAAAATCAATTAGCATGCAATTCAAGATTAAAAACAGAAGAGGACTAATTCTGCTTTCCATTTGGGTGGTAGGCCGCTTAAGGAATAGCGGGACAAAGGCCAAAGTCTTTATAGGAGAATTTAATCAGAAGGGAAGTAAGAAGCCAGGTGTCTTTGTTGGGTTCCCCGAGAGTGCTCAGTGGTTGAAGGCAGGAGTCATTCACCAGGACCATTCAAGGCTTTTATCTTCCTAACCTCGACTCCACTCCATTCTTTTAGCTCTACTCTGTATGAGTTATGTGTACTTGTTCATGTTGTTTTTTTTTTTGTAATTATTCAAAACTATGTCTTCTTGACCTGTACCATTTGCCCGTCAGCTCTAGAGAGCAGGGTCCTTTAATCTGCTGACTTTGGAAGCTGGGGAGGGGCAGGGTACATCTTCCATGCCTTTTACTCTGGATTAGAGCCCCATAATGAATGTCAGGTGTTCATTGTTTGGGGTTTAGTGGCAAAGGATGTGAAGAGAAGTACTTTAGACACTGCAGATCTGTGCCTTTGAAGTTCTCCTATTATGTCTAATTTCAAGCACTACACAGAATGGACACTTTACATTTTGAAAATGATAACCTATTCTAGACTGAAATTTCTCTCTAACCCCAGGATCCTCTCTCCCCTTTCTATGTTTTCATCTGAGTATAAGGAGAGAATGGAGGAGGAAATGGCTACTCACTCCAGTATTCTTGCCTGGAGAATCCCATGGACGGGAGCCTCACAGGCTACATCCGTGGGGTTGCAAAGAGTCAGATACAAATGAGTGTCTGAGCACATATAAGGAGAAAAACGATAATTCATTTATAAAGGCTATGAAAGTAATGCAGGTAGAAACTTCACCTATGCCTTATCACAACTAGATCATAATTGTGTTCCTGAGTCCAGGTCAGGAAAGACTGTTAAAGTGTTTTAAAGTGTTACCAAACGCACGTTTGTGTGCCTGACACACAGTGAGGCAAAACAAACCGAAACGTTGGAGTTTAGAGCAAAGAAAGGCTTAATGCAGGGTCCTTCAAGGAGAGGAGGGGCTTGTACCCACCACACCCCTGGAGGGTTTCAGCAAAGCATCTTGTGAGGGAGCGATGTGGTTAGTTGTTGCAAACTTCTTGGTGTTGGAATCCTTTGTTTTTGCAGCCATCCACATAGGTAAACCTCCAACGAGAAAGATGTCATTTTCTATTCCGCAACTTTTTATCTCTGTGTGAATGGGAAAGTGCTATCCCCTTAAAGGCCAGAGTCTTGAGAATGAGCTACCCCTTTGTTTCAGGCTATGCGTGGGTGCTAATTCGCTTCACTTGTGTTCGACTCTTTGTGACTCTATGTACTGTAGCCCATTGGGCTCCTGTGTCCATGGGATCCTGTAGGCAAAAATACTGGAGTGGGTTGCCATGCCATTCTCCAGGGGATCTTCCTGACCCAGGGATCAAACCTGTTTCTCTTTTGTCTCCTGCATTGGCAGATGAATTCTTTACCGCTAGTGCCCCGTTTCAGGCTACAGGCAACATTCTTTCACAAGAGCCAACATGACTAAGCATAGGAAAAGGAACAGATCTATTACAGAGTCAGATTTGTTCTTCCCTGTCACAGAAAGACATTCACCATGGCTCTGGTTTTCCTTGTGTTTCTCCTTAGCTCTGCTCGTATCGTTCATGAGATTCGATTGTGTGTTTCCTGTCTGCTTCCATGTTCTAGCTGCCAGTGAGCTTGGAGTGAAGTTCATTTCCTCTGGGCCTTTCTCCAATTCTGCACAGAGTAAACTCCATGCAGACCTTCCAGTTCTCTCACCCCGGCTGTCATTCACCTGTCATGCCTGATGTCATCATCACTTTCCTACAGACTTTATCCTTCCCCAGCTGGGCTGCTTGATTCCTCCCTGTCTGCTCCCAGTTCCCCAGACTCCTGGGTGGAAGCAGTAGCTGTTTACATTCTTGTGGTCCCCGACTTTGGGAGTCAGCAATGTTCACCCTGCCTCTTGTTCCACCATGACTGGTGTTCCAGTTTCTCCTCCTGGGCTCTTACCTCATCATCCATCCCTAAGCCACTCATGAGTCTTTTATGTTGTGCTTATTGATGTATAATGGACACAACATTATATTCATTCTAGGTGTACAACTTAGTGCTTCCATATATGTATATATTGCTAAGTAATCACCAGGGTAAGCCCAGTGAACACTGGTCAGCGAACATAGTTAGTTACACATTGTTTTTTTCTTGCTGTGAGAACTTTTAAGATCTGCTCTCTTAGCATCTTTCAAATATGCAAAATAGTGTTATTAACTATTGTCACCAAGGTTACCTCGGCCTCTCATTATTCTTCATTATTTACATACAGATGCCGGGCGGCTGAGGGCTGAGCTAATCTCATTCCTCAATACACAGCACACTTTCATTCCTGGAAAGGGCTTGGTTGACCCCTGAAAAACACTTCCTTATTTTCCCTGCCTCTCCAGTTTCACTCCTGTTCTCCTTTTCCCTAGTGGTCCCCATGTGAATGTGTGCCATGAGTTTCCATAAATGTGCGGGAATGTGCGTGAAGCATGATGTGTACTGCATGGGCCTGTCACTGATGGATCCATTCCTCTGATTCTTCAGGGATCTTTCCAGCTTCTTTGTATCCCACACAGTTCCCCCCTACAGACACCCGCTTACACACACTCTGCTTCCTAGTGCCTCTAGGAAGCAGAACCAGTGCTGGCCTGGCTGGGTGACGGGGCTCCACATGCTGACTTGTAGTCGGAGCTGCCATATTGCATTTCCATGAGGCGCTCCACGTCTATCCTCCACGCACCGTGAGTTCCCATCTGCCACAGCCTCACCGACACTTATCTTATCTGCTTCCTGACGCCTGTGTTTGTATATCGTGCTCATGGGCACAGAGCTAGCTCATCATTACTTTCTTCAGCAATTCTCAGTTTACTGCTGAGTGAGAGCCTCTCTTCAGGGACTTGTTTGCTTTATGGCTTTTTCTTTGGTATAAGGCAGAGATTCTTTTGCTTATTTTGTTTATTTTTGCTGTACTTTTCTTAGAGATCTGTAAGAATTTTTTTGTTATTCCAGATATTAATTTCTTGAGCTTTAGATGTTAAGAAAAATATATATGTGCCTCTGTTTGTGTGTTTGTTAGTTGCTCAGTTGTGTCCGACTCTGTGACCCCATGGACTGTAGCCCACCAGGCTCCTCTGTCCATGGAATTTCCCAGGCAAGAGTACTGGAGTCGGCAGCCATTTCCTTCTCCAGGGGATCTTCCTGACCCAGGGATCAAACCTGGGTCTTCTTCAATATGTATATATGTGTGTGTATATATATATATGTTACTTTTGTCAGTGATGCCTTATATGGTGATTAAGAGTATAAAGAGTATATATGCTGTAACCCAACTGCCTAGGTTCAAATCCTAACTAAGTGGCTTTAGAGATGCTCCTCAGTTTTCTGTCTATAAAATGGGCATACTAGGTCTTTATTGGACTTTGGGATTAAATGATTTTACATTTGTAAAGAAAAAACATCTGTGTGTGTATTTTTCCAGTGAAAGCAAATATATTTTTTTTCTTGGCTTAATACTCTTCCCATTTAGGTAATTAATATGAAGCCCGCCTTAACACAATTTAACCTTGATGTAGCGAAAGGTAAGGCTCCAGCTTTGTTTCTCCCCATGGCATGAGCCGGTTTTCTTTCTCGGATCATCTGCTCAACAGGCGGTCATCCTGTTGCTTTGTCGGCCCTGTTCCTGTGCTGAGAGCCTGCGTGTGCTCGGTTATTCCCCCGAGCTCTCTCACCTGTTCCATCCGTCTGTTGTCCTGGGCTTGTCCCGCACTGTACCCTCGCCACCGGGAGAAGGCTTTTCCTCTTCCTCTGAGTCCTTTCTCCCGGATCCCCATTGTGCTGACGGTGCATGTGGTATACATCTCATGGCTTCCGTAAGATTCTCAGAAGCCCTCCTGGACCAAAACACTCTTACCACATTTTCTTCCTCCGTTGTTAGACTGCAGACCTCTAGCAACCACAACACGGGTGCATCTTTTGTTCTTGTGGAAATTTCCAGGCATAGTATCAGGGGCAATCAATTAAGATATTTTTAAGGATTGAAAATAAGCACCACTTACCAATTTCACTGTATCATTCTAAATGAAAGAATGTCTAATGATTTTCATGCACTGTTGAGTGAACTGAGTTGGCTTTGTCATTCTGAGTTTGTCCGTTCGAGGCAGAGAGTCATTTTTAAAACCAGCTCTTTCAGAGAGGTCGAAACCATTGTGTACTCTCTAAGCTGAACTGATTCAAAACAATGAATAATCCGACAGATACACATATAGCAAACAAATTAACGTGGAATAAATGCTGTGTATTTACCAGTCTGCTGGGTCATCAGGATCCTGAGAAGAACTTTAAGTTCATTAAAATGGACTCCAGGTTTCCTAGAGGGCGGTCCTGGCCAGATTACCTCTCCCCTCTGTTCCTGTCTAGGATGGAAGTGGAAAAGAACCCACCTGCCAATGCAGGAGACACCAGAGACTCAGGTTCGATCCCTGGGTTGGGAAGATCCCCTGGAGAAGAAAATGGTAACCCACTCCAGTATTCTTGCCTGGGAAATCCCATGGACAGAGGAGCCTGGTGGGCTGCAGTCCATGGGGTCGCGAGAGTCGGACACGACTGTGCTACTGAGCATGCACGCACTGTCATTGGGAAAGGGGAAGAGTTCTGCCCAGAATTTCCTGTCATTTATCATAGAGAGCTTTGCGGTGTTCTTTGTGCGGGACGAGGAATGAGATGGCCTAGACCAGCGACCCCGCAGCTGCTTTGTCAGAGCCCCACGCTGTCAGCCCCAACAGCCAGACATCCTCAGGGGGCCCTGGCCTGTGTCCACGGGGTCTTGTTACCTTTGCAAAAATAATTAAGTGGCCTTAATGTATTTAGAGCATATCATTGGTGCAGTTTAATTGCTGATTTTTTTTTCATTTTTATAATTTTGGAGAATCTTGAATGCATATATTGGCTTTTGATATAATGGCATAAAGTCAAGGCAGTGAGAGCAGGGCCGTGGGTGGGCTTGGACGTGGAACGGGTGAGTGGATGATGAACTGTTCTGATCCTTATTGTTCCTTTCCTGTCTCCACTACCAGTCGGGCTGGTGGGAGGGAGTCTGGTCTGCTGGGCAGCTGTCAGTCAGCTCTTGTCTAGAAGCTGCCGTTTACACCTCATAGTTTTCAATGTTCTCTTCGCATTCAGAAGGGAAATCATCTGATACATTCAGTTTTCTAAATTCTTCCTTTCTTGTTTCTGGTTTCTGGCTCTATGAGATGGGCACCCTGGGTAACACACAGGTAACTTGGAAGGATGTGGCAGAATCATCGTCTTTGCTCCAGCCCCTCCCAGCTGAGGGGTAACTGAATTCACAACCCATGGATCCAATTACTAGTGTAAATAACCAAGTCCATATGCACTCTGCAGCTCCAGGGTCTGCAGTTTGAGGGCATACTCTCAGAATTCAAAGTCTTCCCCATGCCTCTGTTTCTAATTTATAGTGGAAAACAAGCCAATGTAGGGAGTAGTAAAAAAAAAAAAATTCTGGCAAAGATGCCCATGTGCTAACACAGCTCCTGTTTCCCTGACTCTGCCTCCTCTGAGCACAAGCACGTTAAATTTCCCACAACTGTTACTTAAATGAAGAACAGCAGGAGTCATACACCTCGGACGAGGCTATGAGTGTGTGGGTAGCACACGGCCGCTAATCTCTGCTGACATTTACTTCCACTCCTGAGCAGGGGGTGACCAGCCCCGCCGGTCCTCCTGCAGAAGATAAATGTCAGCCCCATCCATCGGACGCTTTCTATGCATGCATGCATATTGGAAATCAAACCTATTTGGCATATAACACACGGAGGCCCTGGTGCCCAGCCCTCAGAAGCACATTGATTGTTCTTGGCCATCCCTTTCACCACCATGTTTGATAGAGCTGGAGAACAGTGGATGAGTTTGCTGCCTGTTTAATGGAAGAACAAAAAAAAGCCGACTAAGCCTAACAGTTACCGCCTCTTGTGCCTTCAGGGCTCGGCTTTGTCTCCCCACGTGTTGTGCTTTTCCAGGAGCATCTGCTTGCCTTCTTGTGAAGGCAGTGAGCTGGTGCGTGTCCGGCAAGGGCTTTCTGTTCCTGTCCAATAGTTCTGTGTGTTTTGATTGCCCTCAGAGTGGGCCCTACCCATCACTCAGGTGGAGCCTGCTTGCTTCTTCAGCCCTGGGCAGTGGAAGTCATAGCATTCTTGAGCAGTTGCTTCCTTCACATAAAGGAAAAAGAGGTTTTGGTTTTAAGGTCTGGCAAGTTCATTAATGAGCTTACTCTTTAGAAAAAAAAGCAAACTTTTACTGGAGTATAGTTGATTTACAATGTTGTGTTAGTTTCCGGTGTTCAGTAACATGAATCTGTTACATACGCACACAGAGATCCACTCTTTTTAAATGCTTTTCTCCTATAGATCGTTACAGAGTATTGAGTAGAGCTTCCTGTGCTGTATAGTTGGTCCTTGTTAGTAACCTATTTTATATATAGTAGCGTGTATTTGCGGAGAAGGCAATGCAAGCCACTCCAGTACTCTTGCCTGGAGAATCCCATGGATGGAGGAGCCTGGTAGGCTGCAGTCCGTGGGGTCGCTAAGGGTCGGACACGACTGAGCGACTTCACTTTCACTTTTCACTTTCACACGTTGGAGAAGGAAATGGCAACCCACTCCAGTGTTCTTGCCTGGAGAATCCCAGGGACGGGGAAGCCTGGTGGGCTTCCGTCTATGGGGTCACACAGAGTCGGACATGACTGAAGTGACGCAGCAGCAGCAGCGTGTATATGTCAGTCTGTATCTCCCAGTTAATATCCACCCTGCTCTTTCCCCTTGGTAACCACACGTTTGTCTTCTAGATCAGTGGCTCTGTTTCTGTTTTGCAAATAAGTTCATTTTTATCCTGTTTTTATTCCACATGTAAGTGATGTCATATGACATGTTTACTTTTAACCTTGAATATCTAAAGCCATTTGCACACAGTGTTCGTATGAGGTGGAAAATGGCTGATATAAATATATCCAGTAAGGGCTGGCATCACAAAATAGTCTTACACAGGAAATTTTGTTTCTTTTGGTTTCATCCCATAAAAATGTGGTGTCCCATGCAGATCTGAAGTGCAAACCTTAGTCACTCAATGCTATGTGAGTTGCTTTCAAGAAAGAAAATGGAGAGGGTGGCGCCCAATCTCCATTCTTGAGGAATGATTAACAGTGCAGCATAATGTGGCCTCTGATAGGCAAGAACAGCACCAAATAATTTTTGGAGAAAATCAGTCGTGAGCCAAAGAGAAGAGAAAGTTGCCCAGAATGGTTGCAGAGTCAGAAGGTTGTGTGCTGGAGGGAGCTGGACTGATACCCAGGGGCTTTGGGTGCTCAGGAGGAAAGCAGGGGTGTGTGGAGTCAGGCTTCCATGTACCTTCTGGAATGTTAAGAATGAGAATGCACGTCATTTCTGCAGCTGAGATAAAAAGCCTGCTTAGAAAGTAAAGCTGAATTTATACTTTGGAATAGAAGGTGTGACCTTGGAAGGAGCAGTTGTGGAGGAGGGATTACTTGGAACAAACTAGTAATACTTTGAGTCCAGAGAACTCCAGGAAGTTAGTCATTTGGGTATTTTGTTATCACATATCTTTCTTCAAAACAGAGCTTCGCAGGTGGCGCAGTTTTAAAGAATCTTCCTGCCAGTGTAGGAGATGTAAGAGTTGCAGGTTCGATCCCTGAGTCAGGAAGATACCCTGGAGGAGGAAATGGCAACCCACTCCAGTATTCTTGCCTGGAAAATTCCATGAGGAGTCTGGCAGGCTATAGTCCAAGGGGTCAAAAATAATCAGACACGACTGAGCACAGCACACGCACTCCTTCAAAACAGTGATAGACTCACAGAACGTTTGAAGTGGGGAGGACTTTAGAACTTCTGGCCCAGTGATATTCAAATAAGTTTGGTCAGAGGATCTGTTCTTATGAACTGATCTTATCTAATATTAAGAAGTGAAAGCTAACAAATCAGAAGAAAAAAAGCATAGCAGCCCTGCGGTGGCTAACGGGCAGGTGCGGTTCAAGGCCTTCCTTCTTCGGCTGACCCTGTCCTGGAGGCCACCCCCACCCCAGCAGAACCCGAGGGGTTTATGGAACAGGTCTGGAACCCTATTATTTCTGGTATTAGTTCCTCAACCAGCCTCACACGTACTCTATCAGAATAGGCTTTCTTAAGTTGTTAAGTTTTCCGAAGCTGCTTATATAACCAGTGCCCAGAGAATGGCAGTGCACGTTAGTGCCTGGAAGGCTGTGTGGGATCCTTCGGTTCTGAGGTGCATTCATGCATGTTTGACTGAGCTTCTCACCTGTTTCCTTGAGTGTATCCGCACCTGACTCGGAAACCCTTTCATCAGAAAAACCTATTAACATCTGGGACAAACAAGTGGCCTGGAATGCGGTTTAGGAAACATGCCTTTTGTCAGGGCTCCGGTATAATTCCCTCATTTTTCAAGTGGGGGCTCTGAGGCTCAGAGAGATGGTGACATGCTGGGGTGGCACATTGGAACATAGTTAGGAAGTACGTGTAGGACTCATGGATTTATGAAGCTAAGGGGCTTTCCAGATATTCTTTTGCTTTTAATATTTCCTCACATCTCTAGAAAGGTTGGGGGCTTTCCAGGTGGCTCAGCAGTGAAGAATCCACATGCATTGCAGAAGATGCAGGAAACGTGGATTTGATCCCTGGGTCAGGAAGATCCTCTGGAGGAGGAAATGGCAGCCCACTCCAGTGTTCATGCCTGGAGAATCCCATGGACATAGGAGCCTGGCAGGTTGCAGTCCTATTCTCTTCTGTCCAGGCTGCACCCTGAAACACAGAAAGTCAAGATTTCCTGGCCTGACCGGACTATGAGACTCCCTACTGTGCCCCGATTTACTTACTGGGTACTCAATCAGTCAGTCTCCCTGATGAAGAGCAGAGGTAAGGCCGCCCGTTTCTTAGATTTCAGGACATGCTAAGACTGAGATTTCAACTCAAGCAGATGTGCAATGGCATCTTCAGCAAGTGCCATGGTAATTTCATGAGGTTTCAAGGAACCATTGGTCCTCGCCAGCCCTCTGTAGTGATCTAGGTGTTTTGCTCGGTTGGCATCAGGAAACTGGACAAATCTCTGACCAAAGAAAAGGGCAGCCTACAAGAATTATGGAGGTGCGATGAAAGGGAGCTACAGAACCCTCTCGACTGCCCCGCTTAATTAAGATTTGATCGGGCAGGCTCTCTGTGGCCATTAATTCATTATCTGGTAATCCAATAAGGGGTGATTGTTTGAGGCTGTTTGAGAGATACTTGCCTCATTATTAACTCAAAAGCGGCCAGAAAGCAGCAGGCACTAAGCTGTCATTCTTTCTACCCAGAAGACGGTGTGACATTGAAAGATATTTGACATTCATTTTTGACAGTGCTTTTACTTTCAGACTTTATGGCTCAAACATTCAAAAATCTGTGGATATGATAATGGAGCTGGTGACATCTAATTACTAACAGCAATTAATGATAATAGCCCTTCGTGAATATGGAGGGCCATTCTGAACAAGGAGCTCACTGCTCTTTGCCCGTGTTAATTAATAGAGACAAGCACATAGGACCAGAAAGGCAACTTTTTGACTTTACTGCTGCTGAGTAAACTGAGTCATATTTGAGCTTCCTCTTACCAATATACAACAACTCATCACTTGCTTATTAGAAACCACACAGCCTATAGTTTTAAAGTTAATTGAAGAGGAAAAAGAATCAGAGAGAAGGAATTAGAAGCAATGGATGTCAGGAGGAAATTTGGTATTATTAGAATATATGGATGCCTTGGTTCCTTCTATTCATGTATTTTTGAAATGAGAGTTGGTCATTTGTAAGGGCTTCGCTGAAAGCTCAGTTGGTAAAGAATCCGCCTGCGATGCAGGAGACCTGGGCTTGATCCCTGGGTTGGGGAGATCCCTTGGAGAATGGAAAGCTACCCACTCCAGTATTCTGGCCTGGAGAATCCCATGGATTGTAGTCCATTGGATCGCAAAGATTTGGACTTTCACTTTCACTGGATTGGCAGCCAGACCTTATCCGGTAGATAAGCTGTTGGTACAGTGATGTCTTGCATGTGTGTCCAGAGCAGGATGAATTTATTAACTTCCTGTAGAGCCCCCAAGATTCTGGGTTCTGCTGTGAAGTCAAATTCAACCTGAGTGGTGGTGCTTTATTGGCCCTGGTAGATGTAACCAGTGTCTGTTTGCCAGACTCCTATTTAAAAATGGAAATTTTAATTAAAAGCAGGAAACTGAATTGCATGATCTCTATTGATTTCTTCTAACCTCCCCCAGATTATCTAATGATGACTTACTTATAGAATGTCAAACAAAGGATCATCTTTAAAAATGAATTTATCATAAGATCCAGCAGACTCACTCATAGGCATAGATCTGGAAAAGACAAAGTACCCCAGTGTTCATAACAACACTATTTACAATAGTCAAGACATGGAAGCAGCTTAAATGTCCGTTGATAGATGAATGGATAAGGAAGGTGTGATACATATACACAGTGGAGCACTACTCAGTCATAAAAAAGGATGAAATAATGCCATTTGCAGTAACGATGTGTCTAGAGATTATGATACTAACTGAAGTTAGAGAAAGACAAATATCATATGATGTCATTTATATGTGGAATATTTTAAGAAGTACAAATAAACTTATTTACAAAACAGAAACAGACTCACAGACATAAAAAGAAAACTTACAGTTACTGAAGGGGAAAGGGAGTGGAGGAGGGATGAATTTGGAGTATGGGATTGGCAAATTGGCCACCTCATGTGACGAGTTGACTCACTGGAAAAGACTCTGATGCTGGGAAAGGTTGAGGGCGGGAGAAGAAGGGGACGACCGAGAATGAGATGGCTGGATGGCATCACCGACTCTGTGGACATGAGTTTGAGTGAGCTCCGGGAGTTGGTGATGGACAGGGAGGCCTGGCGTGCTGTGATTCATGGGGTCGCGGAGAGTCGGACACGACTGAGCGACTGAACTGAACTGAACTGAACTGAAACACAAACTCTATACTTAGAGTAGATGAACAACAAGGTTTCTCTTTATAGCACAGGAAACTGTATTCAGTATCTTGTAATAGCATATAATGGAAAAGAATTAAAAAGCACACACACAAATATGTATGTGTGTGTGTGTATATATATATACCTTCACAAGTGGTTCAGTGGTAAAGAACCTTCTTGCCAGTGCAAGAGATGTAAGAGACTTGGGTTTGATCCCTGGGTCGAGAAGAGCCCCTGGAGGAAGAAATGGCAACCTACTTGAGTATTCTTGTGTAGGAAATCCCATGGACAGAGGAGCCTGGCAGGCTACAGTCCATGGGGATGCAAAGAGTTGGATATGATTGAGCACACATGCACATATATTTATGCACACCTGAATAGCATTACTGTATACCTGAAACTAACACAATATTGTAAATCAACTATACTTCAATTGAAAATGTTTTAAAAATAAAATTAGAAAGGAATAATTACTCAAATTTTTCAGTGTTCCATATAGAAATGAAGTGACTTTTCACTGTACTCTCAAAAACAAATGGGAGACCACACCATCATTTTACATATTATTTTAATTCCCAAATAGTTAATAAAGGACCTCCTAGATGCCAGGCACTGTGCTGAGCCCCTGATTTATTAACAGAAAAAGCTTGATTGTGGCCCTTAAGACACTCAGTTCAGTGATAGAAAAGAAGATAAACCAATATAATCCGGTGTGATAAATCCTACAACAGAGGCATGAGCAAGCTGTGGCCAACTGGGTCGCAGAGTAGAGCAAGAGACGACCTTGCAGGTAGTCTGATGTGTGTTCAAGGGCTAGAGTTTGAATCAGAATCTGTTCTAGCTAGTAAGATTAATTCTTGTTCTACAAACCTCTTCCTGCCTGTTACTTAAAGTGGATTTCATAGCTCTGCAGCTTGGAAGGGTAGTGAGCGTGTGTGCATGTACAAGTGTGTGTGTGTATGTGTTTACAGTAATTTTAAATCTCCTGATTATTTTACAACTTCACTAATTCCTATTGGGATCTATTTGTTTTGATGTAGGGAGGGAAGTGAGATTTGGCATGTCGGGCATTCAGTAAGTGTGATTTCAGATGTAATACTAAGGTGGACTGCGTCCTGAACAATTCGGGCAGTTTAGTGATGCTCTATATGTTTTTGCTCCAGGTTTTTTAAGGCTACCTGTTGAGGCCCAAGGAAGAGAAGAGTAAAGTTGTTTCAGGTTGCATAGGTGTTAAATAGGCCCAGTTTTTCCACCTGGGAAGCTCGAGTATGTCTCTGATGGACCAGGAACTCTCTGGAAGCCCCCTGCAGTCCCTCCCTCGCTCTCTCCAATCACAGGCTGGAGTGGTCTTGATGAATCTCTCTGCAGGCATTTCTTCCTCTACCGAGGAATGATTCATTGGCATGAAGCTGTTTGAGCAATTACAATAAAACACTTTTATGGAAATGTTCTGCCTTCTCTGTGTTTCTGGCACCTCTGCAGTGTCTCCGTGGCAAGAGAAGGCCAGAGAAGACACACAACATCCTTGATTCTTCTCTCTTGTTAGAATATGCAGTATTTTATGCTGGGATGGGGTTTGGAAATTTTTCTAGCTTGTTTCAGATCACCTTACATGTGCTCGAGGGTTTTGGAAAAGAGAGGTTATAAACCCCCCAAACCACAACTTGAAATTGGGTCTGAGACAGCCCTTCCACCTTGAGGGCCAAAAGAGGATGAGACACGACTGTGGATGAATGGCACTGGGCAGCAACAGCAGCCTTACCAGGCAAAGGAGGGCTTTCTGTCCTCCTTTTTGTCATTTCTACAAAGGAACTCACCCTGAAGACCACTGAGCCACCTGGGAAGCCAAAGAATCCGCCTGCCAATGCAGGAGAGATGGATTCGATCCCTGGGTCAGAAAGATCCCCTGGAGAAGGAAATGACTACGTACTCCAGTATTTTCCCTGGAGAATGTTTTGTACAGAAAAACCTGGGGTCTCAAAGAGTTGGACACGACGACTGACTCAGCATGCATGCACGCAGGCACTTGCCCTGATTGGGGAAGAGTTTGCGATGCTCACCATTGTGGGGCTTCTTTGCTAACAGAAGGCACAGAGAATAAGAGTCTAAAGAGGAGGAAGGAGCACAGCTAGAGATAAAAGGAACCGGAAGGTGGAAGGGGGAGGGGTAGGGGGAGGGGGACAGATGGGGGATGGGTTAGCTATAACTGCTTCTCAGATTGCAGAAGCAGCTGCGGCCATGCAAGGGGATCTGCCCAGAGGAGAGGGTCCTCCCAGGAGGGATGCTGTCTTGTGGTAACCAGCGTATCTGCTTCTCTAATATGTACCCTTCAAAGCTAGCAACACGGGGGATGTATATAGTGAAAGGAAGGGAGGGTGGAGAACAGAGGGAAATTATTATACTTCTTACATAGATGACTTTACAAAGCAATGATTTGGGTCCTTTTATTCATTACACATCATAAAGGACCCAGACCGTGTTGCCCATGGCTTTAGAATCTAGGGCCCTATTAAAACCTTTTCTTGTTAGTTACTCAGTGCTTTGGAAACTAAGGAAAAAAAGCCAGTTTAATCAAGGCAAGATTTAATACAAAGAGAGGACCCGATCTTGCCTTTCTGCGGAAAAACTTTCAGGATCAAATGGCTTATGGTGTGCGTGTGCCTAAAGAATCCCTGTGGAATCAGAGGCTGAGGGGAGGGTGTCCTTACATTAGCATGTAGGGCTCACCCAGATTTTGTTTTTCTTTTTCTTTCTGTTTCCACCCTGAGTCCTGACTGTCTCCTTACTGATTCAGAGAAAAATTATGTTTTTTCCAGTAATTCTTGGAAGAAAACTGATGCCCTATGCTGGAGATGAAAACAAACCTACCTAACATCTGAAGGTGGGGAAAGATTGGTTTATCTTGACCCCAATAGACCCTTTTCTTAATGACTGATAGTGTATCTTCAGTATTTGGTTGATTGTGGGTTCACTGAGAGGAGATGCTGGAGCTGGGGAGACAGAGATGGGTGGTTATCAGGATTATGTTCAGTGCTTAAATAGCATCAAGCCCCTGGTTTTACAGTTTTGTCAGTCTTTGCCTCGAATCCGGCTGCCAATGCAGGAGACACGAGAGACGTGGGTTCCATCTCTGGAGTAGGAAATGGCAACTCACTCCAGTTTTCTTGCCTAGAGAATCCCATGGGCAGAGGAGCCTGGTGGGCTACATTCCACGGGGTCGCAGAGTCAGACACGACTGAAGCGAGTGAGCACACGTCCACTGAAATGAGTGTTTCTGATTGTTGGTGAGGAGAGAGGCTCTGCTCCTCACTTTTGGGGACCCAGGCTGACAAGTTTCTGCTGCCATGAACTTGTGATGTTTAAGGTCAGCCTTCCAGCCAAACCCAGAGGAGGCACACAGAGAGCCACACATTGGAGATTCTCAAGGGTCATGATATTACAGGGTTTTTTTTTTTTTCACATTTCTTTAGCTAAAGTGCAGTCCCTGACTACAGAGCCTAAGGAAAGGAGTCTAGCCTAACGCCAAAAAAAAAAATGGAAAATTTATTTTGGTGTGTGTAACTGGTCATCGTAGCTACGGTATTTTAACCAAATATCCATCGGCACCTTCATTCGTGTATTGAGAACACACAGCCCCAACCCAGCTATTGCACCCGGCTCAAAGTCCAAGCTCACTTGGTTGTATTTACTCCTTCTGTTCATGACTAGACACAACTTTTCATGAAGAAGTGACCCGTGACCTATGGACATGAATTTGAGGAATCTCTGGGAGACAGTGAAGGACAGGGGAGCCTGGTGTGCTGCAGTCCGTGGGGTCACAAAGAGTTGGACAGGACCTAGCGACGGAACAACGGTGATGAGAGCGATAAAGGTGGCTACCATTTAATATAGCTTCCTTTTTAATGGCTTGCAGGAGAGGATCCTCACAGTGGATGTTTAGGAGCTTTAGAATTTGGAAAGGTGGAGAATTGGAGATACAGAGCAGTTACTGGTGCGTGCTGGTAGTGATACCCAAGTCCTGGCACTTGGAGACACTCCATCTCAGATTCTGTTCCCTGGAGGGATTTCTTGGTCTTGCACTCTGGAAATCTCAGCCCCCTGGGCGGTTCTTTTTTGTGCCATATTCTCCATGACCACGCCTGCAGTGAACGCTGTGGAGTACCTCCTTGGGGCTGAGGGGTTTATGTAGCTTCTTTCCCGTTAGGACTTTCTTTCCTGTGTTGGGGAGCTTGGCAGCTGTTTTACAGTCGTGGACTCTTTCAGAGTAGACCCAGGGTTTCTTTGGCTACATGACTGCTTCAGAAGCACCATAAATATTGCTGTTTGTTTTCAGGCAGATCCATTTGCCACATGAAAAAATATCAAAGGCATAACAATATCACTTTCAAACCAGCCTTCTTTCCTTCTGTGCCCCCATGCTCCTCTCTCTCAAGTCAATGTGGTTACATTAAGGTCATTCTAGAGTCTCTCTCTCATTTCACTGTCTTCTTGAAACTGGTAGATTCTTTCCTGAGCTGGTCTCTTTCTTGTAATCATTGGTGAAAACAGGGAGGAGTGATGAATACACACAGATATTTTGGCATTTTCAATCCATTTCTCTATAGTTATCGGCTCAGCAGGCAGTGAGTTTGCCTTTGAAGTTATCCAGAGTGACAATTGTACCAAATGTCCTGCTATTGCAAAACAGGGTTCCCCAGTCTTCTCACCCCCTCTCTCTGTTTCATTGACAACCACAGCCCAGCTTCCCAAGGTGGTGCTTCTGGTTGTAAATTGTGGGAGGCTCTACATTTTGGGATCACTCAGGGATGCTGCATAGTGAGCTGTTGCCATTTAATGTGTGACTTCCATGTTTGCAGAGCTTCCTATGTGGCTCTAGTGGTAAAGAACCCAACTGCCAATGCAGGTTTGACTTAAGAGACCCGGGTTTGATGCCAGGGTTAGGAAGATCCCCTGGAGAAGGGAGTGGCAACCCACTCCAGCATTCTTGCATGGAGAATCCCATGGACCTAGGAGTCTTGCAGGCTCCTGGCAATTACTCACGTTAGCCCTGAAAGTACCCAGTAACTACTTAATAAGCACAGGATAAATGAATCACTATTCTTGGTTATTTCTCCTCGGAGTCAGGGACCTTTGAAATCTGACCCTGTTTTGGATTGAATGATGGTGAATCTCTTTGGGTCTGATTTTTGTCTGAATTAAAAAGATCTCTCAGGAAACCTAGACTCTTTTCCAAAGAACCCCATCTGGTCTATTGGAAACTGTTTCAAAGTTGAAACATCAACCCTGACAGGTCCTTTGGCCACTAAAGATGTAGCCTCCAAGGACATGTCTGTGCTGGCAGTTAACATAAAATAGCATAGCAAAAATCGGATGAAAGTCGTCTGCTGTGATGGATTTGGCATTCTTCTTAAACATACCTGCTTTTAAATATACTTCTCACAGAAGCTTGGTTTTACTTTTCCCAGATTTTAAGTCATATTTCAGACCACAAAAAGAATAATAAAGAGCTTGTTTTGTTCCTTTCCATTTCTATACTTATTTATAGTGTTTGCTTCTTTTCCCCTCCATTCACTTTGTTTTTTTCAGTTGATTAAACTTGTTTCCAACATTATTGTATTATTGACAAATAAAATTGTAAGGCATTTAATCTGTGCGGTGTGATTATTTGACATGCATGTACATTGTGCTTTCGAACTGTGGTGTCGGAGAAGACTCTTGAGAGCCCCTTGGACTGCAAGGAGATCAAACCAGTCAGTCTTAAAGGAAATCAGTCCTGACTGCTCTTTGGAAGGACTGATGCTGAAGCTGAAACTCTACTACTTTGACCATTTGATGAAAACATCTGACTCATTGGAAAAGATCCTGATGCTGGGAAAGATTTAAGGCAGAAGGAGAACAGGGTGACAGAGGATGAAATGGTTAGATGGCATCACCGATTCAATGGACATGAACTTGGGCAAACTCCGGGAGGTGGTGAGGGACAGGGAAGCCTGATGTGCTACAGTTCATGGGGTCACAAAGAATTAGACACGACTTGGTGACTGAAAAATAATAACAACAGAAAAATAAATTAAGAAAGGATTCTCCCTATTAAGTTACTTGCTGCTACTGCTGCTAAGTCACTTCAGTCGTGTCCGACTCTGTGTGACCCCATAGATGGAAGCCCACCAGGCTCCCCCGTCCCTGGGATTCTCCAGGCAAGAACACTGGAGTGGGTTGCCATTTCCTTCTCCAATTAAGTTACTTAACATATCCATTATCTCACATATTTGCCTTAATTTTTTAATGAGGACAGTTAAGTTCTACTCTCACTGCAAATTTCAATCAAACAACACCGTGCTATCAACGTGTAAGTTGGTCATCAACCTACACATTAGACCGTCAGACTTTATCTTGTACCTGGAAAGCTTATTTCTTTCTCCAACTTCTCCCTATATCTCCCACCATCCCGCCACGCCCCACCCCCCACTTCAGCACCTGGCAACAATTTTTGATTCTATGTTTCTCTGAGATTTTTTTGGTTGGAGACCTGGGTTCCATCCCTGGGTTGGGAAGATCCCCTGGTGAAGGGAAAGGCTACCTACTCCAGTATTCTGGCCTGGAGAATTCCATGGATGATATAGTGAGTGACCTTCACTTTCATTTAACTTTCACTTATTTTTTAGATTTCACATCTAAATCATGCCATGTGGTACTTGTTTTTCTGTGTGACTTATTTCGCTTAACATAATGTCTTCCAAGTTCACCCATGTTGTCACTAATGACAGGATTTCACTTCTTTTTGAAGGTTGAATATGTGTATATGAATATATAAATAGTGGAATAGCATATATAAAATTATATATAAAATGGGCTTCCCTGGTGGCTCAGATGGTGAAGAATCTGCCTGCAATGCAGGAGACCTGGGTTCAATCTCTCGGTTGGGAAGATCCCCTGGAGGAGGGCATGGCAACCCACTCCAGTATTCTGGCCTGGAGAATCCCCATGGACAGAGGAGCCTCATCTGTGGGGTTTCAAAGAGTGGGATCAGTTCAGTTCAGTTCAGTTGCTCAGTCGTGTCCGACTCTCTGCGACCCCATGAATCACAGGACGCCAGGCCTCCCTGTCCATCACCAACTCCCGGAGTTCACTCAAACTCATGTCCATCGAGTCGGTGATGCCATCCAGCCATCTCATTCTCTGTCGTCCCCGTCTCCTCCTGCCCGCAGTCCCTCCCAGCATCAGAGTCTTTTCCAGTGAGTCAACTCGTCGCATGAGGTGGCCAAAGTATTGGAGTTTCAGCTTCAGCATCAGTCCTTCCAATGAACACCCAGGACTGATCTCCTTTAGAATGGACTGGTTGGACCTCCTTGCAGTGCAAGAGACTCTCACATATATATATATATATGTATAAAATATATAATAAATATATAAATATGTATATTTATATTTGGTGAATATTATATATTAAGTTATATATAAATTATGTTAAATTATATTATATATATATATACAGAACTGTGCGTGTATATATATAGGGTTAACAAATATATATATACATATATAACCAAAAAGTTCATTTTCTATTACATCATATGGAAAAACCAGAGCAAACTTTTTGGCTAACCCTATGTATATATGTTTCACATAGTCTTGATCCATTCAACCGTCGACAGGCACTTAGGTTGTTTCTGTTTTAGGAGGCAAGTTCCTGTCCCCAGTGCATAGTGAGGCCAAACAAACGTAAGCATCAGAGTTTAACTCAGAGGAAAGTTTATGGCAGGGTTCTGAAAAAAGAGAGGAATTCCTTGCACCCGAAGAAACCCAACTTCCTGAATGTTTTCAGCAGAGCATCTTTAAAGACAAGGCGAGGAAGGTGTGTGGTTGTTTGCTGCAAACGTCTTCATATGGGAATCCTTTGTTCTTATAGCAGAGGTCAGTTCATGAGGTTCCTCTAAACCTCAAACAAAACAAATGTTATTCTCTATTCTGCTCTATGTTTTTTTTTTTTTAAATCTCTTTATGAATGGAAAAATGTTATACCCTTAAAGGGCAGAGCCATGGGAGTGGGCTTCCCTGTATGTTTCAGGCTGCAGGCAACCTTCTTTTCAAAAGGGGCAGAGTCAGCATGACCAAGCCCAGGTCCAAAGCACAGGGGTTACAGTAAAAGGGACAGGTCCGATATAGAGTCAGATTTGTTCTTCCCTGTTACATTTCCATGCCTGGACTGTTGAAACTCATGCTTGAATGGTCATGGGAATACAGGTGTCTCTTCCAGATAATGCTTTGCTTTGGATATGTACTCAAAAGTGGGATTGATATGGTATGGTAGCTCTTTGGTTCCTCTTCCTTGGAATCAGAGATCAAATTGCCAATATCCCTTGGATCACTGAAAATGCAAGAGAGCTCCAGAAAAAAAACATCTACTTCTGTTTTGACTATGCCAAAACATTTGACTGTGTGGATCACAATAAACTGTGGAAAATTCTTCGGGATGGGAATACCAGACCACTTTACCTGCGTCCTGAGAAATCTGTATGTAGGTCAAGAAGCAACAGTTAGAACTGGACATGGAACAACAGACTGGTTTGAAATTGGGAAAGGAGTACATCAAAGCTGTATATTGTCACCCTTCTTATTTAACTTATATGCAGAGTACGTCATTTGAAATGCCGGGCTGGATGAAGCACAAGCTGGAATCAAGATTGCTGGGAGAAATATCAATAACCTCAGATATGCAGATAACACCACCCTTATGGCAGAAAGCGAAGAAGAACTAAAGAACCTCTTGATGAAAGTGAAAGAGGAGAGTGGAAAAGTTTCAACATTCAGAAAACTAAGATCATGGCATCCGGTCCCATCACTTCATGGCAAATAGATGGGGAAACAATGGAAACAGTGACAGACATTGTTTTTTTGGGCTCCAAAATCACTGCAGGTGGTGACTGCAGTCATGAAATTAAAAGACGTTTGCTCCTTGGCAGAAAAGCTAGACAGCATGTTAAAAAGCCGAGACATTACTTTACTGACAAAGGTCCATATAGTCAAAGCTGTGGTTTTTCCAGTAGTTGTGTATGGATGTGAGAGTTGGACGTAAAGAAAGCTGAGCACTGAAGAACTGATGCTTATAAACTGTGTTGTTGGAGAAGACTCTTGAGAGTCCCTTGGACTGCAAGGAGATCCAACCAGTCCATCCTAAAGGAAATCAGTCCTGAATATTCATTGGAAGGACTAATGTTGAAGCTGAAGCTAAAATACTTTAGCCTCCTGATGCGAAGAACTGACTCACTGGAAAAGTCTCTGATACTGGGAAAGATTGAAGGCGGGAGGAGAAGGCAATGGCAGAGGATGAGATGATTGGATGGCATCACTGACTCAATGGGCATGAGTTTGAGTAAGCTCCAGGAGTTGGTGATGGACAGTGAAACCTGGCGTGCTGCAGTCCATGAGGTGGCAAAGGGTCAGACACCACTACTGAACTGGACTGGATGGTAGCTCTGTTTTTAATTTCTTGAGGAACCTGTATGCTGTTTTCCACAGTGATTGTACCAGTTTATAGACCACCAACAGTGCACAGGTGTTCATTTTTATGCATATCCTCTTCAGCATTTGCCATCTCTCATTTTTTGATAGGGCTTCCTTGGCTCAGACAGAGAAGGCAGTGGCACCCCACTCCAGTATTCTTGCCTGGAAAATCCCATGGACAGGAGCCTGGTAAGCTGCAGTCCGTGGGGTCGCTAAGAGTCAGACACGACTGAGTGACTTCACTTTCATTTTTTACTTTCATGCATTGGATAAGGAAATGGCAACCTACTCCAGTGTTCTTGCCTGGAGAATCCCAGGGACGGGGGAGCCTGGTGGGCTGCCGTCTATGGGGTTGCACAGAGTCAGACACTACTGAAGCTACTTAGCAGCAGCAGCAGCAGCAGTGGCTCGGACAGTAAAGAATCTGTCTGCAATGTGGAAGACCCTTGTTCAATCTGTGAGTTGGGAAGATCCCCTGGAGAAGGAAATGACTACCCACTCCAGTACTCTCGCCTGGAGAATCCCATGGACAGAAGAGCCTGGTGGGCTACAGTCCATGGAGCTGCAAAGAGTCGGCCATGACTGAGCACATCAGCATCAGGTGTGAGGTGGTATCTCATCGTGATTTTGATTTGTATTTTTCTGAAGGCTGAGCACCAAAGAATTTATGCTTTCAAACTGTGGTGTTGGAGGACTCTTGAGAGTCCCTTGGACTGCAAGGAGATCCAGCCAGTCTATCCTAAAGGAGATCAGTCCTGGGTGTTCATTGGAAGGACTGATGCTGAAGCTGAAACTCCAATACTTTGGCCACCTGATGCGAAGAGCTGACTCATTTCAAAAGACCCTGATGGTGGGAAAGATTGAGGCCAGGAGGAGAAGGGGATGACAGAGGATGAGATGGTTGGATGGCATCATCGACTCGATGGACATGGGTTTGGGTGGATTCTGGGAGTTGGTGATGGACAGGGAGACCTGGTGTGCTGCGGTTCATGGGGTCACAAGAAGTCGGACACGACCGAACAACTGAACTGAACTGAACTGAACTGATGGTTAGTAAAGTTGAGCACCTTTTTATGTGTCTGTTGGCCAACTGTATGTCTTCTTTGGAAAAAATGTCTGTTCTAGTCTTTTGCCCAAGTCTTAATTTGATTATTATTTTTTTTAGTTTGAATTGTATATATTTTGTCTTGTACAGTTTTTATATTAATCCCTTATCAGATGCATGGCTTGCAAATATTTTCTCAATTCCGTAGGTTGCTTCTTTTTGTTAAAAGTTTCTTTTGCTGTGTGCCAGTGGTTTTAGTTTGATATAATCTCACTTGTTTATTTGTACTTTTTTGCCTTTGTTTTTCATGTCAGATCTAAAAACTCATTGCCAAGACCAATGTCAAGAGTTTACTTTCTATGTTTTATTCTAGGGCTTTTACAGTTTTTAGGTGTATGTTCAAGTCTTTAATCTATTTTAAGTTGATTTTTGTGTATGATGTAAGATTGGGTCCAGTGTTATTCTTTTGCAAACTGATTCATAAACATTTGTTGTGTAATGAACTATATATGACACATATGTACATAACTTTTCCTGACCCCTCTAAAATAACAATTCCTTCCACCAAGCACTTTCTGTCCTTCACTTAAGTTTTAATGTTTTCTTTAATATGTTAGCTGGGGCTCCCTTGGTGTCTCGGCGGTAAAGAATCTGCCTGCCAAAGCAGGAGACGTGGGGTTGATCTCTGGGTCTGGAAGATCCCCTGGTGAATGAAATGGCAATCCACACAAGTATTCTTGCCTCAGAAATCCAATGGATAGAGAAGCCTAGTGGGCTACCGTCCATGGGGTCACAAGGAATTACACAGAGTCGGACACGATTGAAGTGACTTAGCAGCAGCAGCAGCAGCGACTAAGCAACAATTAACATGTTATCTACCAGCATATTTCTTCTTTGTTTTTTGCTCATCTTCCTCATCTAGAATTAAAACTCCATGAAGTCCAGGACTTTTTACTGCTTGTGTTTATAGCTGTCTCTCTGTTGGTTAGAACAGTGTCTGACTGTAAAAGGGGTTTAGTAAGTATTCATTGAATTAATAAATGATTCTTATCTGTTGCTTTTAAACAAAACTTAAATGCTCGTAAGCAGAAATCTGCTAGTAAGCACATACTCAGATAATTAATAAGGCAAAAATGACTATATTAACTACCTTTAAAAGTTGCAGTATTCAGGTAAATCAAGGAGAAATAAGAGAGAACAAACTTTTGCTAAAGCACTATTATAGCATATGAATCTCACTTCCATTATTTTATTTTAATCCATAGAGTAATATTGGAAAATAAGTGGCTGATCTCCCATTTTATAGACGAGGAAACTGATGCTCCAAAAGGCAGTCATTTGTTCAAAGTTACAACTGGTAGAGACAAGATATTACTATACTCTACCTGGCTTTTTTTTAAAATCGTCAGCAGTGATTTACAAAATTCTTTCTATCCACCCATAGAAATAAGCATATTCTAATTATAATGCTGTACAGATAAGCACTCACACATGTGTGCATGCACACACACACTCACATAGACAATCAGAAGTATTTACTTTATATGTGAATCTTGCTAACATACTTCTAGTCTATTCTATTCTGTTCTGTTCTATTCTGTCCTTCTACTCTATTCCATTCCATCCCATTCCCTGTTTTATCTTTTTCATCCAATCCTATTCTATCCTTTTCTTAATTTGATTTGACCTATTAAAGTGTTTTTAAAGCAAAATCTATGGGTTGCAAAACAGAATTTGAAAATACTTACTCTTGTCAGTGTTGAAAGAGACTGGCGCCCTGGACCACATGCTGAAGAACAGGAAAGACTTTATTGAGGAGGTGACCTTTGAGCTATGCCTTGAATGATGGGTTGGGCATAAGGAAACTATTACAATACAAATTTCACCCATTCAGGCAATAGAATACTTATATAATTTAGGCTTCTATCAAATCATTGAGATGCTTGACATTTTATGATAAGGCTGAAAAATCAAGGTACTCTGATGTCTTGCTTTATTCACTTGGATACTGAATCCATCAGGCGCTGGTTGCTATACTTAGGGAGTAATTACTGAGCATTAGTTACATATCAGGCAGTGAGGTCAGCACCGGAAACCTGTAGACATCTCCAGGGTGATGTCTGCCCTGAAGGAGAGTGTGTTCACATCTCACTTTCCTCAAGCTGACCTGGCCATGGGTGCTTTGCACTGGGCGTGTCCAGCCCTAGTCCACTGTCCCCAGGGAGCTGGTGTTCTTCATGTTTGGCTTTATGCTGGGCAATTCTGGGGATATGGCATTGTCCTTTCCTTTCTTCCATCTTGAAATGGGATTCTGAGTTAAAATGGAGCTATTCCTTGTGGCCTGATGACATATTGATTGGCGATGGCTTTTCTTTCTTAAAGCATTTCACGTGAACGATGCTTCTAGACATTGTGAGGTAGGGTTATGGGTTTTGCCATCACCTCTTTTGCCCAAGATCAGATTTTTATCGCCCCAAGTCAGAAAAATGAAAGTTGACTCATCCATTTAAATCAGGGATTCTCTAGAGAAATTGATGTGTGGTTCCATGGGCAGTGCCTTCATTTTAACAGTTTTTAGGGTCTGGTGAATTGATTGGCAGTGGAGGCAGTTAGGCAGCTGGTCTTTGGCAAAAAGTACTCCGACAAGGAGGCTTCTAGCAAAAGTCCTCTGTTTTAAGTAGGCTTTCAATAACTAAATCATTACACCAAAAACATTAATATATTTCCTTATTTTAAGCCTGTTGTAATGAACTTGCATTGATTTGGAATGGATAAATAAACGAAGATAATAGAAACATGAAATAAAATAGAAAGAGGCACCATCTTCCTGACCTTGTTAACTCAAATATACTGGGGCTGGAACATTCTATACCATTTTCTGTTTGTTTGTTTTAATGGACACAGTGGTGTTTATTGGTACTAGGCTCAGTCACTGAGATATGTTGCTGGTTAAGATGCTGGTTTCCTTTTCTAATCTTCAGGGCTAAAGTCCTTTGAAATTAGTTCTGTGTTATATGCTTCGTGTTATTCCCAGCATGGTGTGTAACAAAGAGTAGCTTCTCAAAAGCATGCTAATTGACAAATTGATATCAACTCATACACCAACACGGCAATTTGCAATTAATAAACACTTTCATATACATTTTCCCATTTGATTTTTAAAAACTCAACAGCAATGTATTTAGTGATTTGTTTTTATCAAGTCTTAACAATGTACTGAACTTACACTTCATAGAATGAAATTACAGTATGAAATTACAGTAGTTCTGCATGGTAAAAAGAAATTGATTCTTGGCAATTATTTGCCTAACTTGCAGGATCAGAAAAGTGCTGATATACTAAGTATTAGTCTAATAAGTTTGGACTTTCAGTATGTTTTGGAGAGGAAATAGCATCAGTTTATCTCATGGGGTATTTCTATGAAAATTAGTTAAGAGAGATACTAATGTGTATTATTCAGCTTTGGCTAAGTTATGCTGCAGTAACAAATGTCCCCAGCATGTCTGTGGCTTACAACTCAGTGTACATTCTCTATCTGCCTACTGATACAGATGTATGCATAGGCAGACGGGATAGATGTAGACGTCTATGTATATATTTATATGGATTCACAAATACTGCTCCATCCTCCCCTCTCTTTCTCGCCCCTCCCCTATCCAGTTATTTCTTTGATTCCTGGACCACAATTTGAAGGAGTAGGTTTAATTGGGACATGCACTATGAGTCCAGAGAGAAAAGAGTGACAGAAACACATGATGACTCTTAAAGCTTTCATTTCATCATGACACAAGAGATTTCTATTCCCATTGCACTGGCCAAAGCAAGTCGGATGGCCTGTACCGAGGTCAGTGTCAGAGCTGAAATATATGACCCTTTCCTACAGAGAGGCTGAAGATACTTGGAACAATATAGCCGTTACTCCCTGCTGTTAGTATATGTAGCTAGAATGGTGATTTTGATCCTCATATTAATTTAGATCCTTATAAATAACCATATAGTCAACAAAATATGTCTTATTCACTACATTGTATAGATAAAAAAAAAACCTAAGGCTATTTTTAAAAACAATTTTAAGTATTATAGCTGGTAAATGGCACATTCTAAATTTGAACTGGAATCTGAATCTGACTCACTTCCTAACCTAAATCTAAATCTGATGCTCTTCGTGGCCGTACCGCATACGTGAATGTCTGTAACTGGAACGAACAGAGACTGTTTCAGCTATAGTGTGCTCTAGAATGTGGGTTTAAATTTCCATTTATTTGTTTCATCCTTTTTTAAGGTGACCAATATTTGACCAAGGTATTCTTTCTGTCAGTGGATATACTCAATTATTTTAAATTCTTTATGTGAAGATTGTAAGTTTTGGTGCATGAGGGTATTTGCGTGTGTGTGTGTGTGTGTGTATGTGTGTGTAATAAAATCAGGTCCCTTCAATCCTCTGCAGGACCTTGACAAAAGATTCTTACAGACCCTGCTAAAACTGCTGAGTTTCAAATCAGGTATTAGTTCTGATTCTGTTGATGTAAACCTGAAAAGAGAAGAGAAATAGAATCCACCTTCCTGTGTTATTAAGATTTCAGATATACAGTTTTGATAAAAGCTTGCAAGTACAAAATTTGCTATCAAGCCTAATGTAGCATGGAGGATTTTGTCTGAGCTAGCAAAGGATCACATTTTCATCTCCTATGAGGCAAAGACTGAGCTCTATAAACTATTTTCCACATGCTCGCTTTACTCAAAAAGAAGAAAAAGAATATTTTGTTGTGAATCTTTGTCTGATTTTAGAATGTGTGTGTGGGGGGGTGCATCCTAGACCCAGTTACCTGATAGATCGCATTCTATAGGTGTGATGTGTATGTATGTGTGCGTGTGTGTGTGTGAGAGTCACTCAGTTGTGTCCTACTCTTTGAGACCCCATGGACTGTAGCCCGCCAGGCTCCTCTGTCCATGGGGATTCTCCAGGATAGAATACTGGAGTGGGTTGCCCTGCCCTTCTCCAGGTGTGATGCACACATTGCCTAAACTGAGCAAAAACATTGGCCTCAGTTACCAGGAAAACCGATATCACACAATAAATGGGCCAAGTGATCCATTCGGCTCTATTCGTGCATGCAATGCAACTAGGGCTGGAGTGGTGCCCCAGAGAAGATGCAGCGCCCTCCCAGATACTGAGGGGTCCTCCCTGAAGAGATGAGTTAAACTGTCTTGGGGCAATGCTCTGGAATCAAGTTTTAAAAGAGCCTTTTTCCATCTGACCTGCCTTTTTCCTCCCTAAGATTGAAACATGGTCATGTCCTCTGCTGCATAGTTGAGAACAGTAGTTCCAGAACAAGAGAATCTGGTTTAGAAGTCAGATAGTGAGTCATTACTGGTCGTAGACAGTCATTTTTCTGACCTTTGCTTCATTTGGCACCCTCTTCTTATTATTTAGTAACTAATAACTGATTTGTTAATGAAATCAGTTCAGCCCTTCATTTAATAAACATTAAATGAGGCCATTCTCTTGAGTCCAGAGCTGTGCTAAATGACAGAGAGCTAAGGTTATCAGCAGGCCCCTTACCCTTCATTTTCAAGTCCTTGAGGGAAAACAGACAAGTCAACCGACGCTTCTAAATGGCATGTGACAAAAGCTGGTGTTGGATATGAGCACAAGCGTTTCAAGGACACAGGAAAAGAATACCTTTTCTAGATTTAAACATCCTGGTAAGGGATTTCCAGAGGAGGTGGTCCTTGAAATGAATCTTCTTGGATGAGAAGGCTAATTGCCCAGATAAAGAATGTAGAGGGAGGGGATTGTAGACCTGTGTCACATGGTAGCATGCCAGGAGAATAAGGTACCAGTGGTCATGACAAGGCGGAGAAGGCAATGGCAAGCCACTCCAGTACTGTTGCCTAGAAATCCCATGGATGGAGGAGCCTGGTAGGCTGCAGTCAAGGATGGTGGAAGTGGAGGGGCTTGGGGAGGAGGAGAAGAGCTCGGGATGATGGTAGACAAGTAAGATAGAGGTCGACTTCATGAAGCACTCAAAGTTCGTGGTTATTAATCTGCACTATTTTGAATTTATGTATAGAAACCAACTCAGGAAGGAAGGAAGGAAACTTGCTTAGAAACACTGAATGTTTTCCTGGAGTATATGTGAGGCTAGAACTTGGCCACAAATATAGGACAGGGATACCACCAGGGACCTCCACTCCATTTTTCTGTCCTCTTTGTGAATTTTTACTGCCCTCATTCTGCAGAATTGCTCATCTCCTTTTTTTTAAAGGCAGTGATGGACACAGAGGATAAGACTATCATCTGAGATCGTACATCTTATACATAGATCCACCTGGAAAGACTGAGTGCCTCTCTCTGTTTATACAAATTCTTTCCGAAAGGAAATCGCTTTGGTCAGCTTGAGCCTGTACCCCTTTGTGATGAGAAGGCAAATGGTGTTGCATGAGCTTTGTTTCTGGGACCTTGAGATGCCAGGGGACTGGTTGCCTTGGAACTTCCCAGGGAAAGAGACTGGGACTTTTACAAATAAATGGATTATCTCTGTGGGTTTCAAATGACAGTCCACTGGTAAGGTGCCTCATGACAGCTTCTGGAGTTTTGGAAACAGGCAGAAGCATATAACTGGGGTGTACCTGCACCACTTTCTGAGCCAGTAGATCTGAAGTGGGGTCTATGGGGCGGCATTTAAAAATTCAGTAATTGATGGTGATGCCCTGGTAGTGTCGGAATCCTTTTAAGGAAACTTCACATTATCTCAAACAAGAGAAGAAACCTCAGGAGGAAGAAGGGAAGGTTTGTATCATGGGACACCCGCGTGGGCAGGTGATTTGAGAAAGAGGTGACGATGTGGTGACTTTGTAGCAGCCTATTGCATTCATGCAGTGTCAGCACTCACTGAAGGCAGGAGTCCTGCAGGAGAGAGAAAGGGGCTTAGAAGGAAGAGCTGACAGCTTGTTGTCATCAGTTCTATCTAGGGAGGCAGGAGGGTGAGTAGTGTGATGGAGCAGGGCCCTCGGGACCTTCCCCCATATTCTCTGCTTCAGCTCCTCTCTGAAGTACCCAGATACAGTATTTGATGCACGTTTCCTGAGTTGTTTTGCAGATGTGAACGCCCCTCCCCCAAATGGAAGATGTTAACTACTTGATGACCGTGAGCACATTTTCCCAGGCCTCCTGGAGCCTAAAGACCAATGACATGACGTTAACCCCTGTGACCCTGCCCTGTTCCCTCACCATCAGCCAACCACAGAATTGTGCACAAGCTGATCACACACCCCTCTCCATCATCTACCCTTTAAAAACTCTTTGTTAAAATCCTTCCAGCAGCTCTAGGCTTTTTAGGGCCTGAGCCATCGGTCTCCTTTTGTGGCCCCTGCAGTAAGCCTTCCTCTGCTCCACACTCCGACGTTTCGGTTTGTTTGGACTCACTGCATTGGGCATAGGAACTTGCACTTACCGGAGTGCATCTAGAGCAACTTGCATATTTTGGGGCATGGGTACTGAGGTAACAAGGGCTTCCCTGGTGGCTCAGTGAAGAATCCACCTGCAATGCAGGAGACCCAGGTTTGATCCCTGAGTTGGAAAGATTCTCTGGAGAAGGGAATGGATACACGCTCTGGTATTCTTGGCTGGAGAATTCCATGAACAGAGAAGGATGGTGGGCTATATAGTCTGTGGGGTCACAAAGAGTCGGACACAACTGAGCAATTAACACTTCCACTTTTTTTTTTCATTGAGGTAATTAGGTGATACAGAAGGAGAAATGGGACTTAGGACAGGATGGAATATGACACGAGACCAGAAGGGAGCTGGGTGCAGGGGACATCTGAGCCAAAGATGATGCTTTTGTAATCATTGCTTGCAAATGACAGATGAGGACTCTGTGTGCCGATTTCCTAGGGTGGGTATGATTAAGGAACAATAAGTCTATGGATTTGGGGGACATCAAAGATTAAGTAGGAGGGGAGGTGAGAAGGTTGAGAAGGAGACACATCAATGGAAGGAGAATATAAGTCAAGAGAGACTGGTGTCCATAAAACATAGGGAGAGATTTTAAAGAAGACAGAGTTAACCATATGAAGTTAGCCAGATTTTCAGTGTCAAAGACATGCTGTGAGTCTGACTAGTAGCAAGTGAATTATGACCTTGAGGAGAGCAGTTTTATCCTTTAGAGTTATTTTCACCTATCTTTCCTCCCTATCTGATAGTAAACTTCACTCATGCGTTTATTGAGTAAACACTCTGTAGGCAGGGCTAGGATTCCTGAAATCCATAACTTTTGACTCAAGGAGCTCATAATTTAATGGAAAGGCAAATAAAAAGATTATAGTAGACAGTGATGAGCTCCAGTGAAGGTACACAGGAGTACTATGGGCGCCCCCAGGAAGGACAGCCAACCCCTTAACTAAGTAGGCACTCAATAAAATTATGTTAAATTAGCATATTTATTAATTTTGCTGGTGCAAAAATGAGTAATATTATCAATAAGTGAACAGACACAGGGCCAGATAATGAGGGCTGGGGTGCTGGCAGAAGTTTAAGAAAGGCAGTTACTCCTCTCTGGTTTCTTTAAAGGCTCGTATTTTTCAGTTTTGTCACAACACCACTGGTCTGTTCTGGCTCTGCATGGACACCAAGGACTGCTTCCTTCCACTTCAGTGATTTTAGCCTTTGGACTGCTAACTCCCCAATTTATGTGTCTGGCCTTTCCCGGAAACTAGTCTAATCTCTAGCTGCCTGTGGGACATTTCCACCTGTGTGTCTCACACACACTTCTATTTAACAGGAGCACAAATTGGACTCCATTTCCAGCTGCACATTCTGAATTCTTTTTTTTTTTTTCCTAAGCCCATCACCTACCTGGTCACCAGACCTGGGGTCATCCTAGACTCCTCGCTTTTTACTTCCCTTTGCTGCTGAGTTTATTTTTGAATGGCTTTCATCTCTCATCTGCATTCACACTGCTACTATGGCAGGTCAGACTTGTTTCTTCCCCGCCTGGTTGAAGCCAGCAGATGCCCCATTCTCTGTACACCCTCTTCCCTGACATCTTTCTAGGTCTTTAAGCTGGTGCTTCCAGCATCAGTGGCTCCCTGTTAACAACAGTCGACCATCTAAACAACTTAGGTGGTCACGCCACACAGTCTCCAGGCTAGGTCAATTCAGCAATTTAACAGAATTTTATTTTTTCATATCATTTGCCAGTGCTCTAATGGGGCAGACCTTCCAGTGTGGATGACAAAAAAATGGAACTTGGAATTGAGAGTCCAGTGATTGAAAGAAGTAACTGGAAAGTGTGGCTGTGAGTCTTGGTTAGTCCCGGGGACGTGGTGGCATTGGGGGCCAGCCAGGGAGGCTTCTCAGAGGAAACCACATCTACGCTGAGGCTGGGGAATGAAAGTGAGGTGTGAGAAAGATGGGGTGTGGGTAGAGTCAGCAGACAGAAGAGCTAGGGTTATAGGTGATCCTGGTTGGACCTCTGTAGGGGGCCGGTCAGGGAAGACCATAAAGGATTGTGTTGGGGGACTTGGACTTTGTCTTATGGGCTATGTTTTGTGCTTGAGAAGGCAACTCTGGACTGCTCTGAGAGGAATGGATTGGGTGGGGCCAAACATCAAGGCAGGAAATGCAGCCACCTTACTGGTCTCATGCCAATTCTTGTCTCCTGAGCTCACTGACCAGCATCTTCCAGGCCCAGCACAGCATGTTCAACACACTTGTTCAGCCAATGACTTAACACATGATGCTTCCCTACAAGGAGCTGATGTTCTCTGCAGAGTAGCTGCCTACCTTGACCTCTGCATCAGGGCTTCCTCCACCAGGAACTTCCTTCTCCTTCAGCACCAAAGACTCATATCCACCTGTTAGAAGGCCATTCAAACCCAAGTTCCTGTTCTCCTCTAATCCTTAGAACAGCCACACGAGAAGCCATGTTGTCTCCATTTTATTGTGGCTGTTGTTCAGTTACTAAGTCATGTCCAACTCTTTGCGGCCCCTTGGACTGCAGCATGCCAGGCTTCCCTGTCCTCCACTGTCCTCCAGAGCTTGCTCAAATTCATGACCATTGGGTCGGTGATGCCATCCAACATCTCATTCTCTGTTTTCCCCTTCTCCTTTTGCCTTCAGTCTTTCCCAGATTCAGGGTTTTTCCCAGTGAGTCAGTTCTTTGCATCAGGTGGCCAAAGTACTGGAGTTTCAGCATCTAGTGAATATTCAGGGTTGATTTCCTTTAAGATTGACTGGTTGGATCTCCTTGCTGTCCAGGGGACTCTCAAGAGTCTTCTCTAGCTCCCCAATTTGAAAGCGTCAATTCTTTAGTACTCAGCCGTTTTATGATCCAACTCTCACATCCATACATGACTACTGGGAAAAACCATAGCTTTGACTATGTGGACCTTTGTCAGCAAAGTGATGTCTTTCCTTTTTAATTTGCTGTCTAGGTTTGTTACCTCCGCTTTATGAGAAGGAAAAGGAGGTTCACAAAGGTTAGGACTTGTCTGAAGTTATCCGGTGGGGTCAGGGCTTTACAGCTAAGTCTTCTTTTCATACCCGTTTCGCACCTGACCAAGACTCCTGGGAAGGTGAGTGATGGAAGAGGGATAGTTACCCACTGGGGTCTCAGCCCCGAGGTGAACCACGCCCCCTTGATGTGCCTGTGACTTCTGACCCCATCTTCTGACTCAGCTGCACTGCTTTGTCCCTCTAGACAGAGGGACCCGCCTCACACAGCAGTCACTCTGTGCAGCCTGTCACTTGATGTCCTGTCTATCTCTCTTCTCCAACCTGGAAAACCCAAGGCCTCCTGGGTAACCCTTTAGGGCCACCGTCAGCTTCATCCTGATCCTCACTGACCTGGACACTCTGGGGACAAAGCCTCTGTGTCTAGGGTATTCTGTGTGGTCTGAGGTCAGCCTCTATCACTTCTGTCTTGCTCAGGTTCTGTGTGTGGATGCCTGCGGGTCAGAGTGAACCCATGGGCCAGTCCATTCCCCCTGCTCCCCCACTGAGTGCTTCCACCAGGAGCACCCACACTGCACCCCAGCCGTGGCCCCTGACTCTGCGGAGTGATGCTGACTCTTCGTGGGGATGTGTAAAGCACACAGCCTGGCTAGCACATTTGGATGATTGAAGATTCCAGATGTGGGCACAGGATGAGGTTGTCTCAGCCACAGTGACTCAGGAGGGGCCGATGGGCATGAGCCTCATTCGTGCCCCAGCTGAGGAGTGAAGCCTGCAGGGTTTGCAGCACCAGGCGGGCTCTAGCTGGGCGGAGATATTCTCACCCTAGTGGGCAAGTTTCTCTGAACTGCATGAACGCTTAAATTGCTCTGGGCTGGCTTTCTGGCCCCTCTTCTTTCTCTCTCTGTTTTTTTTTTTTTTTTTTCTGTAATGCAGGTGTCATAATGATGGGAAGATGTCCTTGAAGAAGTGCTATGGAGCCTGTGGTTCCCTGGCGGCTTCATTTTTTATCTTTCCACTGAAGGCGCTTTCTTGCTCAGCCCCTGTTAGTTATGGGTCTGTCTGCAGAACCTCAGCTCCCTCTGTGTTTGGTGAATAGTGTTGGGATGTGGCATTTAGGTGCTCTTGAGTGCTGAAGACTGCAACGCCACGTTCACGTGCATCTCTCCCGCCTCCCTCTCCTCCCCTCCCCCTCCTTCTGGGCCTCCCCTCACTCCCCATCCTTCCACCCCACCCACACCTGCCTTGGCTCAAGGCAGACCCCCAGCGGTGTTTCCTCCATCTTTCCTGGAGGCCTTGTAAATGCACAGACCATTTAGACTTTAAGACGGTGGGGCCACTTTTCATCTCAGGCCAGGCTGCTGCCTGGTTTTACGGGGTCATAAAAGTCCTGACAGGAGTCATAAAAGCCTCCAATTGCACTGCAGAAGCCCTTGGAGTATATTTTAAGGGCCCCTGAGTTTTCATTTTGCTGCTTTTATGGGGACTCGTAAAAGCTGCGAGGAGGGAGCCCTCTGATTGGCTGTTCGGCACGGAGGTAGTTAAAATTACAGCTTTAGACAAATTGTTCCAGTCCCAATAAATCAGCAGTGGGCATGTGGCGGGGACCGGCTTCCAGCTCTGCCGCATTCCCCGTGGCCTCCTGTCCCACCTCACAGGCAAGGCTGCGCTTGGGGCCATGGTTCTCCAAGCCATTCCTGCAAAGAGAACTCTGGTTAATCAACCAGCTGCTTGTATGCCTTTTACCAGAGAGCTGATTGAATTTTTTATTTCCATAAACCTGGGTGTTTGAAGGCTGATTGATTTATTTTTTGAATCAGCGGGAGTTAGAGACACGGTCTCAGACTGTCCATTTGGACGGTCACAGCATCCCCCCACCCCCATCCCTCAGCATCACCTGCTGTCTCCCTGCAGATTCCTTGGCTTCCTGCATCCCCACAGACCCTTCTTTCCTCCACCTTCGACCTACTCTTGTGCTGTGTGTCCTTATCACTCGATGATGGGCCCGTGTGGGGCCACTATCATCAGTGGGAACGCCATTCACTGGCCCCATACCAATTATTCTCTGATTGTGACTGGCAGTGAACCAAATGACAGTGGATATTATGGGATGCTGTTTTGTGCCATTATCAACTTTTTATAAGCTTTTGGTCAAGTACATCACCACTCAAACAAGCTGAGGCTCTGTCAAACTCTTAACTGAAATTTGGATGTTAGGCCAGACTCACCCTTCACAACTTTGGACTTCTCTCTTTTCAGGCAAGGAAAGTTTTCAGAGAGGCTTGGAAGGTGCTTGAACCAAGGAGGCTCTACTCAGCCCGCTCTGGGAGGAATGTGCTACTCCTGTTTGTGTGGCCGCCTCCATTCCCATGGCAACCACCTCTCTCCCCTGCTATTTCTGAGGAGCACGTGCTTGTGGGAGTATCATTCTGGAAAAAAAAAAAAAATGATGCTCTCTCCTCCTCCTCTGGAGATCAGCCAAGTCAGCACCTCCAGCAGCATGAGGTTTCTCATTACTTAGGAGACAGACAGCTAGGTGGAGATGGGTGGGGGAACCGAGTGAAGGAGGGCGACAGGCTTGGGGTAGGGACGGGATGAGGGGCCTGCTGCCAGGCAATGAATTAACTTGAGAAATCAGACCAAGACACATGTGAGGAGAGCTCTACCACCATCAGTTTCCTTTCAGAGCCATGGGCTGGCAGATCAGCCCATCTGAAGTGGGGAGGAAAAGGGATGCAGGCATTGCATAAGTCAGGGGAGAAAACAGCCTCTCTGCTGACACATGCCTCTGTTTCGAGGGGACTTATTCTTTTCTTAAGTAAGTGAACCAATCACAAAGGTTACAGGCTACGTGAGAGAAAAGCTCATCCTATTTCTGTCTTGCTCTAGTTTTATATAATTATTATATCAACTGTGGCTGATCAAAGCATTCATTAAAGAGAAACTATCTCTCCTATGCTTTTGTTACAGTTTGGAGAGAGTTGACAGGCTTTCTATGTCTCTGGCTGTATTTCCCCTTTCCTTTTTCATGGTTGATTTCTCTCTTCTTCCTCTCCTCCACCCCTTTTTCTATACCGGTGATTTTTAACAGATTTTTTCTTTTTTTCTTTTTCTCCACCTGGCTTAATCACATCTCTTTTAAGGCAGCAAGGGAACCATGAGCCCAGGCAGCTCCGGGTTGTGTCTGTGGTCTGGAGAGTGGGCGGATCTCCAGTTTGAGAGAATGGAGCCTGCTCTTCTCTAGGCATGGCCCTCACCCCAATCATCCCTCTCTGGTGTCTTTCCTGTGACTGATTTTGGTGTCAAGCTCACTGCCCTGTCCCAGCAACTTCCTCCCAAAGACAGGCACAGGTTTGACATCCCTTTGTCAAAATTAGGAGAATCCTGTGCCAGCAGAGGAGTTCCGTGTGGTCAGCTTTCTGTCTTTGCAAACTCTCACCTTTCAGCGTTGTTGTTTGCCTTTCCTCTTTTCCTTATTCCAGTGCTCTTGCTCCTGTGGAGGCTGCTCCAACTTCCTTACCATAGAGGGTTTTCCCCCAGGGATTTCAGAAACCCAATCAATTATGGGAGGATATGACTTGAACTTGGAGAGCACTGGGCTTGAGTGTGTGAACGTACATTTTTCATATTAGCGTATGCCTCTATATCCCGTGGTGTGGCACAATTTTATCTCACTCTCCACTGGGCTGGCTAATGACAGACTCCTTCACAAATTTATGAAAGAGCTTTGGTCTGCAGTCTATATTTCATCCTTTATTTGTTCACTGGTTCAACACACAAAGCACAGACTGTGCGCTAGGTACCATGCCAATGTGCAGGCACGTGGCGATAAATAAAAACAATTCTGTCTTCTTGCAGTCCCTAAACAAATAAGGCAGGAAGAAAGCACAATCAGTTACCTGTTAACCATTGTGGAACATGCAGTGATACATAAGGAAGCGGTAGGGATAAGCAGTGACTTTCTGGCAGTTTTTCTTCAAGAGGACGAAGTAAGACAAGGGCATTCCAGGTAGAGAGAGCAACGTGGAGAACTCCCAGAAATATATGACAGTGTGTGTGTAGCGTTCATGGTTTTCTGCTGAGGAACAGCTGAGAGAAACATTGGACAACAGAGGAGCTGGAGAGGAAATCAGGGATCAGATCTGGAGGGTATTTGTGTTATAGGATGAAAACGTGCATTTAGATTACTAAAAACAAACACATCTCTCTATGTTGCCATATCAACTGGGGCATTTGGCAACCCACTCCAGTATTCTTGCCTGGAGAATCCCATGGGCAGAGGAGTCTGGCGGGCTACAGTCCATGGGGTCCCAAAGAGTCAGACATGACTGAAGTGACTTAATACACACACACACATACACACACACCCTTCAACTTAGCAAACACTTTTTGAGTGTCTGCTGTATACAAAGTGGCATACCAGGTGTGGCAGAGATGCAATGACAATTTAAAGATGTGTCTTAGTACCGACAGGACTTCATAGCTGATGCATGGCCACACACACACACACACACACACGCACACCAGACAGACATCAGTGGAAAGTGGGACGACAAGGTCATACATGAGTAACTGTTAAGTAATCTTAAGGACGATTATGGAAGTGGAGGAGACAGTAACTCCATAGATAGGTATGGCTGAGGAAGGCAGTGTAGAGCAGATAAATTTGAACCCAGAAGGAATCTACATGGGTAGAAAGATTTGATGGAAAGCGTAGTGGCAGGACAATGCAGATGTCCGTTAGATAGAGCGAGTACATGAAACATGCTGGGAGGGGAGCAAATGGCAGTGCCGGGTGACTGGGGCAGGAAGTGAGCTGCCTTCAGACCCTGCAGGGTCTTCACATGTCAGCTTGAAGCCTGTTGGACTTTCACTTTGGCGACAGGGATCTACTGCAGGTGTGAGTGGGATGGTGACATAGGCTTGGCCAGATCCTTCTTATGGACTGTTCCTGGCACCTTTATTGTAGGAAAACCATCACCTTTAATAATTCTTCAATTATCTGGAACATTACTGTAGCAAGATATCATATCTTTTAATGGGAATTCAGGAATGGGAGTTTACTGATAAGCAGCTGAATTAGAAGGATATCAGGAGGGAAAATTTGGGGCAAAGAGGATAAGAAGGTGAGTTTTGAGTGGCAGTGGTCCAAGATAAACCTTACTGTATCAATTTCTTTTAAGGAAATGCAATTAATACTCTGTTAACCATATGCAGAGAAATGAAGTGGTGCCTTTGGGCTTGTTGCCAAAACGAGGCAGTTTCTGGCCATTGCTTGTGTAACTTTCTGCCATTAGTGGGCACGGATTTATGTGTTTCCTTTCCTTTTGTACTTATAATACCCCTGATTCTCCCGAATCATTTCTCTACTCAAGAATCTCAGTCAATCTATTGAGTTTTATGGCAGCAGATTGCCTGGGTTTGGATCCAACTTCTGCCACTTCCTGGGGTAAGTTATCTAAACTTTCAGTGACTGTATTAAGTCATGTGAAAACAGGGAAAATTACTAGTAACAGTTTCATCAAGTTGAGCAAAAAGTACACCTTACTTATAAGAAGTACTTAGACCAAGTCCTTCACTTATTAGCAAGCTCCTTTCTCAGATCTGCTTGCAGAGCTAGCCTCACTAAAATGTTTCTTCTTCAGGATTTGTATTTTCAGCCACACTGATTCTCTGAGTGCAAATTTCTCTTGTGACCTTTTTTTTCGGGAGCATCCTTTAGCCCCTGGGTGGCCCAGACCTCCTCTCTTTATTTTTCTGGCCTAATAGCCTTCTTAATCAAACATTAGCATAAAGTATGTGCTATATTTTGATTACTGTCATCCCTGTCAGACTACAAGATGCCTTCAGTCTAGATATAAATAATTTAGCCTGTTTACGCCAAGGGAAATTACAAGGTAGGGAAGGAGAGACAGAGTATTTGTGTGTATGGGAGTTGGTGGGTGTCAGGGTTGTGATGGTGGCAATAAACATGTTAGACCTTGGAACACCACCTGATCCCGTACTCTTGTCTGTATTGTTCTCTGTAAGAAGGCGTGTGTGTGTGTGTGAGTGATTGTGTGTGTGAGTGATTGTGTGTGTGAGTGAGTGTTGTGTGAATGTGTGTGTGTGAGTGTTGTGTGAATGTGTGTGAGTGATTTTGTGTGTGTGTTGTGTGAATGTGTGTGTGTGTGAATGATTGTGGGTGTTGTGTGAATGTGTGTGTGATTGTGTGTGTGAGTGTTGTGTGAATGTGTGTGTGAGTGTTGTGTGAGTGTTGTGTATGTGAGTGTTCTGTGAATGTGTGTGTGAGTGATTGTGTGTGTGTGAGTGTTGTGTGAATGTGTGTGAGTGTTGTGTGAGTGGTGTGTGTGTTGTGTGTGTGTGTGTGAGTGTTGTGTGAATGTGTGTGTGTGAGTGATTGTGTGTGTGTGAGTGTTGTGTGAATGTGTGTGTGAGTGTTGTGTGAGTGTGTGTGTGAGTGATTGTGTGTGTATTGTGTGAATGTGTGAGTGATTGTGTGTGTGTTAGTGATTGTGTGTGTGTGAGTGTTGTGTGAATGTGTGTGTGTGTGAGTGATTGTGTGTGTGTGTGAGAGAGAGAGTGTTAATCTCTCAGTGTGTCCAACTCTTTGCGACCCCATGGACTGTAGCCCATCAGGCTCCTCTGACCATGGGATTCTCTAGACAAGAGTACTGGAGTGGGTTACCATGCCCTCCTCCAGGGGATCTTCCAGATCTGGGGATCGAGAGAGAGAAAAAATATTGAAAATACAAACAGCATTTTGAATTGCTTCAAATCCTCTCCTTCCTTTTAGTGTCATTAAATCTATCAAAACTGTGTCTTATTTATTAGGTGAAGATGGAGGTTTTGGCCTCTGTTTGTTCCCAGGGGCCTAGGATCCGTTGCTGAACGCTCCTTCTTCCCTGTGCAGGTAACTTCCGCACCTGCATCGCTGATGTCACCTGTCTTTGCGCTCCTTTATTGTCGGTGTCGGAACCTCATTCCCCTTGATTGGAGTCCTCTGTAACCAGCTGCAATAAATCTTACTACATTTTGGCTCTAAGGAAGTTTCACTCATGAGTGTGTGCGCGTGCGTGCGCACACACACACACACACATGCCGTATCAGCTGGAGCCTGGGTGTATCTGTGGTAGAATCACAATCACTCAATGTCTGTGCAGTTCGGGCTGCCTCAGAGATTGATTCAGCTTTCAAGTATCTGTGGATGGTAAGATAAAAGGACTTCTTTCCTGGGGGACTTCTAAGTGGTGACATTATTGGTTGTCTTCTGAGCAGCATGGAGAGAAATTTAAGGCCTGAAGTGGAGATGACTTCTAAAGTTACATTTAGAATGAGTTATGTATATATATAAACCCATCCATGAAAATTGTCCCTCTCGTACCTTCCCGCCCAGAGTGACCGCTGGAGGCTTCAGAGAAGCAGATCCTTTTTTTTTGGTTTTTACTTTTGATGTGCTGTTGATAATGGCTGCAATGGTGTGGGGGCTAAAGAAGCAGGGATGACACTGTGGAGTGACATCACTGGTGTGGCTGATCGTATGATTAGGTTCACCAAGGGTGTTTAAAATTTTTTTTTACTGGTTTCTAGACCCAAACTTGGAGATTCGGCATCTTTGGAGCTAGAGTCCCACGGGCTGACTGGCAGCCCGCCAGACTGGGGTAATCTGGGTTTAGATGTGTCAGAAACACCTAAGCCTGAATCTAGACCTGCTCGGCGAGACGCGTCTCTCTGCATCTCAGTTTTCCCGCGCTGTGGGCTCTGTGCTCCAGCCCCGCCCCTCGCCAGAAGAGAAACAGCTCAATGGCTTAGGTCTGCTTTTCTCTTTGTCATCAGTCCTTTGCGTAGCACCAGACAGAGCGTAGGAAGCCAATTTTAATTCTTTCAGAATGCGTGAACGAGTGAATGAGTGAGTGCTGGAAGAAAGAAAGGGTTGCTTGAGTGAGACTCAGACGTGCGTTCTGCGTGTTAAATGCGTGGTCATGTCTAATGCTCTCATGGCCGGTGGGTATTCAAACTTCTTTCCCCCCTTTTCACTTGCATTTCCTACAATCCAATAAGTTCATTGCATTGTCCTTGTTTTCATATTCCTTTACCTTTCACTCTCTTTTTATTTACTTAAAAATTTTTAAGTAGATAATTTTATTATTTATACATTTTATTTATTATTAAATAAAATAATTGTGGCATGTGAACTTCATGTTGTGGCTTATGGGAACTAGTTCCCTGACCAGGGATTGAACCCAGGTCCCCTGCTTTGGGAGCATAGAGCCCTAACCACTGGACCTCCAGGGATGTTCCCCGTTGTCCCCTTTTTAAAAGGGGGAAAGGTGCTAAGACGTTGTCTTCACCTCATCTATTTCACTCGCTTCGATCCTTAGCATACATTATTAGCACACCTAGATTTACAGACTGTCTTTCTGACTCAAATCTTTCTTCTTTTCCTTAAGAGAACAAAGACATCTTTTCCTTCAAAATTATAAAATAGCTTTAAATAAAAAAGACATCTTTTGAAGAAATGGAAAATAAAGGACTGTAACTCCACCTGTGTGTTTCTGTTCCCAGTGTTCACCTTACCCCACTGATGGAGATGAGTGAGGTATCTTTGTGTTATTTTTTTATCTTCCTGCCAGAAACACAGCCCCTTTCCTTGCTCTTTCCTGGTCAGCTCGTTCGGAAGCCTCGTTGCATTTGGCTAATGCATCCTGACACCTCCTTTAATAAGAGTGCTTGATGTTGGCATTCAGGGAGGTGTAGGAGTTGACAGAACCTTACCTTGCAATCTTTCCCTGGCTCGAAAATAAACCAGTCACCCAGGGAGACCTGGCACCTGCATCTCTCAACCCAAAATGGTGAGAAAACATAAGCGGAGAGGAATGGCCATGGATTTCCAGAGACAGTTTGATTTCTTTGCGTTTCTTTTCTTCCTCATGAAAAGGCTAGAGGCAGGAGGAGAAATTTAGGAAGTCGAACCTGTTTCAAGTTACCCGCACCCAAAAAAAAGAGAACTGCCAACAACAAGACCCAAGAGAATTTGAAGAAAAGAGCTGCCCTTTGAAATACATTAAAGACTCCTGTTGAAAGAACATCATGGGACACGGGAATTTCTGTAGGATTGGAAACCCCAGCAAGGCACCTGAGATCTGGGGCTCACACCTCAGGAGAGCCCTGGAGGGGCATCCCGCAGGGCAGGTGTGCCCAGGTGCCATGCTGAATTCAGGACGCTCTGCAGTCTTTTCCTTTGGGTACACGGCTTAAGGGGCTGGTCTAATCAGTGATATGCTATCAACAGGGCTCTTTCTCCCACAGAACAAGCTTGTCCAGGGTCATCTGGAACTCACTCCATGCATCTCTTCCCCAGGGGCCCAGGTTCTGTGGTCAAAGGATAGTCTGGAAGGCACCACTGTGGGTCTCCAGGGAACACCAGTACTGCACAGGTGGAGCTCTCTTCATCCCGACCACATCCTTGGAAAGGATTGTAATCCTCTCCTGTCCAGGAGGCATGTGCCATTCATCCTGGCCAGTGAGAGGCAAGCAGAAATGACCTGTATCATCTGGTGGATGGTTTCAACATCTCCTTTCCGACATGGGGTCTCCCAGAGCGCTCCCTTCACCCTGTCATGGCAAATAATGGCTTTCAAGCTTGCGGCTGGTCCATCAGCCTGGGTCCCTGAGTGAGAGGACAGAATGAGCCCCAGCCCACTGTGTCCCGTGTGCCAACCTCTGATGGAATCTAGTGTAAAAGACAAATGTGTTGTTTCAACCACTGAGACTTTCCAGTTTACAGACAACTAGTTTTGGCATGACCTGACTTATCCTGACTCATACAAGCTCTGATACTAAAGCAGAAGATAATCAGGAGTTGAAGCCTGGCTCTACAAGTGCCTGCTTAGTTGTGAGGCTCTGCATTCTGCAGGATAGTTTGTTGTTCAGTCACTAAGTCCTGTCTGACTCTTTGCCACCTCATGGACTGCAGCACGCCAGGCTTTGCTGTCCATCACCAACTCCCGGAGCTTGCTCAAACTCATGTCCAGTGAGTTGGTGATGCCATCCAACCATCTCATCCTCTGCCATCCCCTTCTCCTCCTGCCTCAGTCTTTCCCAGCATCAGGGTCTTTTTCAATGAGTTGGCTCTTTGCATCAGGTAGCCAAGGTATCGGAGCTTCAGCTTCAACGTCAGTCCTTCCAATGAGTACTCAGGGTAGTTTGATGAACTGGAAGTAAGGGAGAAGTGACAGTTCCTACCAGGGTTCTTGTGAGCACAGATAGACTGGCACCCGATGCCAGGTTGTGAACAGAAGCGGGCCCCCAGGACAGTCAGTGGGGCCTGCCTCCCACTAAATATTAGGAAGAACAAGAGGTTTGGGCAAGAGCTCAGTGCTCGGTGAATAAGCCCTCGATGTGAGGTCTCCAGGCAGATGCTTTCAGTGCTCCCTTTCATTGCAGCTTGCTTTGCTTTGTGCAAAGGATATATCCCTGGGGGAATATCAAGTCGTATCGCAAGTGCATCAGAGAAGCTTACTATTTCAGGAAAGCCGTGGTGAAACCTTTTGTGAAGGAATGATCAACCACCCTGATTTGCATTCACTTTGTACATGTTGGGGTGTCTTGGTATGTGCTTCGGGTTTTATGAATTTGGGGCACATTGTAATGCATGTCAGGTATAGAGTCCAACAGAGCTGGATTTTATCTTTAGGTCAGCTAAAGCGCTTAATTTGACTTTATAATGGGAGGAGGACAACTTCTTCCTAAAAAGCTCTTCCCCATGGAAGGTAGGGATGAAGCAGATGGTGGGAATAGTCCTGGTGGGGTTAGCTGGATGTGAAGGAGGCCAAAGAGAGATGAAATAGGGGGAGTGGAAAAGAAAGTGTTGAGCAGCCTGAACTCGGATTTTAGAGTGCGCTTTAGTCTTTGGAATGTGGAAATTGTGAAAACTCCACCCAGCCCTGGAGTCAGGAGGCAAGAGGGCACATCTGAATGTACTAAGTGAGAATAGAGAGGACACTGGGATTTGATTCATTCAATGAGCAAGAACATGAAATAATGGGAAGAGCATGGACTATGGTCTGAGATTGATGGGAGGTTAAATTTCAACTCTGACACTTGCCACTTCCTTGGAAGGATCTCTTTGGGCAAGACTTATATATTTTAATTTTATTACCATTATTTTTGTCTTTCTGAGCCTTCGTTTCCTACCCATGGGCTGAATGTCATAACCTGTCCTTGCAGGACTGTTATGTGGATCAAGAGGTTGTGGATATCTAATGCTGATATTATAGCTGACCCTGAGCAGGATGCAGGAAATTAAAACTATTAATATTGTTGACTGCATATTTATTTTCCCCCAAATCCTGTTAAAGTGTTAACCATAGTGTGGAGTCCATGGTAGGGCTTTTCTTAAACAAATTATTTATTTATTATTATTAATTTTTTTTTTTAAATTTTGGTTGTGCCGTGTCTTTGGTGCAGCTGGCAATCTTCTCTAGCTGAGGTGTGAGGACCTAATTGCCCTGCAGCATATATAATCTTAGCTTCCCGTGTGTGTGTTTGTGTGTGTGTGTGAGAGAGAGAGAGAGAGAAAGTTCAGTTGCTAAGTTGTGTCTGACTCTTTGCGACTCTATTGACTGTAGCCCACCAGGCTCCTCTGTCCATGGGATTTTCTAGGCAATACTGGAGCAAATTGCCATTTTCTCCTCTAGGGTATCTTCCCAACCCAGGGATTGAAACTGTGTCTCCTGTATCCCATTCTTTACCACTGAGCTACTGTGAAAGCCCACCTTAGCTCCCTCACTAGGGATCAAACGTGGATTCTTAACCATCGGACCACCAGAGAAGTCTCATGGTAGAGCTTTGATAAGTATCTGTTGAGAGACAGCCACAGTGCTGGTGTAGGGACCATGCAGGGTGGAAACCAGATGAGGGTGCCTAGGACAGTGGACTGCTCTGTTTAACCTTCTGCTTTTCCTTCTAGCAATACTGACGCCCACATTCATGCTTGCATGCTAAGTCACTTCAGTAATGTCCAATTCTTTGTGACCCCATGGACTGTAGCTTGCCAGGCTCCTCTGTCTGTGGGATTTCCCAAGCAAGAATACTAAGAGTCAGTAGCCATGCCTCCTCCAGGTGATCTTCTTGACTCAGGGATCAAACCTACGTCTCTTATGTCTCCTGCACTGGCAGGCAAGTTCTTTACCATTCGGCCCCTTTTCCCCCTAAAAACATGTCTATTTCACAGAACCCACGTTGCTCAGAAAGATGAAACCGTTTTCAGCAACTCCATGTTCTTTTCATCCCTTCTCACCTGCCCCGTCAGGCTCCAACCCTTTGATTCCACCAACTCAAAGAACACTCCGTTTTCTTTCCCTTTTCCTTTCCTTTTCTTTCTTTCCTTTTTTTTTTTTTTTTTTCCCTTGTTGTCAGAGCCCTAGGAGTTTTTTTTCCTTTTTTAATTAAGAGCGAATGAAGGTAGCGGAGTGTTTTATCACTGGAGAAAATTCCGCAGCAGGACACCGAGGTGGAAACGCGTGTGGTGAAAGGCGGGCAGCTGCATCTTGGCGTGGAGGGGAGGTAGCCGCCACGGGGTCTGTGTCCTGCTGTCCCATGGTCCATCCCTCCCTCTGCCTGGCAGCTTGGAAACTTTACCTCAGGCGCCAGTCCCCCCATCTTTTGTTAGGAAAAGCTGCAATTGGAAGCATGTTTCTAAAAAGCATTTTTAAGCACACAGTGTGCTCTCCTGAAATATGCCTGTGCCTGCAAGGGTCCTGCAAGTTTATTCTTGCCGCCCAGGGAAACGTCCTAATTTTCCCTGCCTTCACTCACCTGCGCCTCGCGGTGTACTTGGCTGTCTTTAAACACAGGTATGGTTTGGGGTTGGAACAGCAGGTCTGGTGGAAGTGTCTGCCAGGTGTGTATGCATGTGCTGATGTGAAGCGTGGACAGGAGGCTAAGAGGACGCCTGTAAGCAGGGAGAGGGAGGATCAGGTCCTGTTGCAGAGACCCTTTCCACCCTGATGCTGTGGCCAAGCCAGGCCTGTCTTGCTGTCCTGGCGACTCTGGAGGTTCTCCTCTTGGGTGAATGGACCAAGTGTAAGCTCTCAGTGACTTCGCCGGAGCCCTGGGTCTGACCCATTGCTTTCCCGAGATGTGTTCCGGATTCCACATTTAGAAGATGGCGTTATGAGATTCCTAATGAGGAAAGCTTTTATTAAATTCCTGGACCAAACTGCCTCCCTGTTGCCCTCTTTCTGTTTCCATGAGACATGATGGGTTATTACATTTGTGATTAAAACAATCCGTCATCGGTGTGTTTTGCCCGTTCAGTTTTGTAGGAAGGCGATCATGATGCCAGTTCTTAGAGGAACAGAATGACGGCAAAGAGCAGGCAAGTTCGGATATTTAGGGAAGTGGAGCCATAGAGAGGGCTGAGCCTTTTTTTCTACATTCACTGCTGGCCAGGTGACTCAGTGGCGGTGGAGGGTCACTGCGCTGATCACAGGCACACTGTCCCAGTTTTGCATGGCAAGTGAAGTCAAGGGATGGGCTGGCTTCTCAAGCCAGTGATGAGACTATAAATGCCCGTACAGATAATTCTGGAACTTTTAGATCATCCAAATAAGTGCTCATCCTTGCCATGGCTTTCAAATGGTACCTAATCATGCCAGTTTTGTCCTTACTCTCTATTTGGATCTGAATGTTTCAGAAATGACAATTTCCTTTAAAAGATATTGAACACAAAACCGAGCATTTGAAATTCAAACAGTGTCTAATACACTGGCAGTCCCAAACGTCCAGCTCACCTCAATCACTTAGATATGAAAGGAGGAAGAAGGTAAGCGTTCCGTTTCTCTGTGGCTAGACCACCTGCTTATGGATGTTGTTCTGAAGTTACCAGGAGGCGGATACAGTACAAAGGTCGAGGTCCTTCAGAAGCCCCCACTGCTCTTCCTGACGACTTGACTCCTCCTTGGAATTGGTAGGATGGTGTCTTAACTCATTTCTTCATTTCCAGTCTCAAACCTCCCATTTGTTCTACGTCTGGGTACAGTCCTTTGTGCTGAAAGAATGCCTTGATCCTGTCTAGTCTCTCCTTGAGCAAACTTCAATGAGTTTTCCCTTCAATGGCCATTCCTGTCTCATCCTGGCATTTGAGGCTCCCTGTTAAGTTCCCACTTGTACTTCTTCTTGTCTTCCACTCGACTGCACTTCATGGCAGCTGGGTGGTACTCTCAGCAATCATGGAAGGGGCCTCATACACTTCTCCCAGGCTGGGACTTTACCAGCATCTTTATGTCTGCTCATAAGTAAAACTTCCCCCTCCTTATTTTTGTCTATCAAAACTGCACAGTTTTCTCAAAAGCATGGCTGCTTGCTGACCCTCTTAAGATTTCCCGATGAAAGTAGCATTTACTTGATGCCAGGAGACTTGGGTTCCACTTCAGCTCTTGGGAAAGACTCTTAGACTTCCCTTAGTTTCAGTTACTTGTCTAAGTTCTTTTTAAGATTTTTGTTTTTTTGATGTGGACCATTTTTAAAGTCTTCTATTGAGTTTGTTACAACATCATTTCTGTTTTATGTTTTGATATTTCTGGCTGTGAGACGTGTTGGACCTTACCTCCTTGTGTGTATGTGTGCTCAGTTGCTAAGTCGTGTCTGACTCTTTACGACTCCATGGCCTGTAGTCTCCCAGGCTCCTCTGTCCCTGGGATTTCCCAGGCAAGAATACTGGAGTGGGTTCCCATTCCCGTCTCCAGGGGATCTTCCTGCCCCAGGGACCAAACCTGCGTCTCTTGCATCTCCTAAGCTGGCAGGCAGATTCTTTACCTCTGCATCACTTGGGAAGCCCTTAGCTTCTTGACCAGGGATCAACCCTGAACCCCCTGCACTGGAAGGTGAAGTCTTAACTACTGGATTGCCAGGGAAGTCCCTACTTGTCTAATATAATCTCTAAATGATCTTGGTCTTTATTCTGTGATGAAAAGTGACCTGATACTCATGTACCTCATGTGGGCATTGCCACTATGTGTATTACCTGGCAGTGAGTCATTTGCGTACCTGATTAATTATAAACCTCAACAAGCACGGGACCATTTCTTATATGACTGGTATCCTATCATAAGAAGTAGTCCTTATATCATAACAGCAATTAGTTCTATGCTTTGTAAAATTTGTCCCATAAAGTGAAGAGCTGAATGAAATCACCTCTAGTGAAAACTCTGTGAATGATCCTGTGACTTGAAAAAAATAAAGGCATACAGGGAGATGAGGATCTCCGTGCATGAGACAGAAGTTTCTCACAGTATTTCTCACATTTTCTTGAAGTATAAGTAAATGAATTTTAAGACGTTGACCTCTCTTTGAAGTGACCTGAATGCTGGCTGTGCTCTGGAATGGAAGGAATCAAGCATCTCTGTTAAGAAATAGGAAGCAGATGCTGGCAAGGTCAAATCGCTGCCTCACCATGAACTAGGTGTGCAATCCCTATGCACCTGTCCAGTTATATCTTCAGTAGGGGCATTTATAGTTGACATGGCCTTTTTACTTGTTAGAAAAGGATATGTGCATGGATGATTTACATTTTTCTTATTTACAATGTTGCTGAACTTTATGAGCATATTCCAATTAATATTCTTAATAATTCTGTGATCTAATATATACACATTGCAAAGCTGAGGAAAAAAAAAACAAAAACAGGACTTAAGGAGTGTAAGCAACTTGGGCAAAGTTACGCAATTAGTAAGTTGGTAGAGCCACTGTTCCAAACCAGAAACATCTGAATTCAGAGCTCATGGGCTTTCTGGGTGTCACGTGGTTTCTGGGTAGGCCCCTCCCTTTTCCTGCTTCTGTATCTTTGTGCAGACTTCTTCCCAAGCTTTCACTGCAGTCTTCCCGTCTGCATCTCTACAGGTGTCTTCTCTTATCCCTAAGCCCTGTTCTCCATCAATTAGGAAGTAATTACTCTTTTCTTGGGAATTCTCCCAGCACTTTAGATTTTTATCTAAAATTCCTTAAAAAAGATTAATCACTTTCATCCACATACTATAGTCATTTATGTACTGATTTCATCTTCCTTGCTGAGCAGAATGCTTCATGAGGGAGAACGGATGTCCTTTGATTCATTTGGATTCTTCAGTTAATACACTGTGTAGTCACCTGATACACATCCGTGGAAGACGGGGTCAGGGAAGGAAGGAGATAGAGAGAAAGGAAGAAAAGAATGAATTAGAGAACAATAGAAGCTGGTATATAATTAAGTGTTAAATTGTGTGGTTCAGACTAATTATAAAGCCTTTTAAAAGAAACGTGGTTTTATTACTTTCAAGAACATAAAGTTAATTAATGGCTAACACAGTGTTGTCAAGGCGCTGTCTTGTCATTCCCACTGTAATTAATCAATGCTTTTTTGCATAAATGCAAAAGTGGACTTAAACCCAGCCAATCTCCAGGTTACTGAGAATTTTAAGTTAGCACAGTCTGAAATAATGAGTTTCTTAGAGGGTAAGATAGAGGACTAACAGTGAAAGTGTATGTTGATAAAGACGGCATTGGACACTTCTAAATATTTTTTTCTCTTTAAGCAGTACTAACCAAGTGAAAGTTGCACAGTCATGTCCAGTTCTTTGCAACTCCATGGACTAAACAGTCTGTGGAATTCTCCAGACCAGAATACTGGAGTGGGTGGCCGTTTCCTTCTCCAGGGTATCTTCCCAACCCAGGGATTGAACACAGGTCTCCTGCATTGCAGGCAGATTCTTTACCAGCTGAGCCATCAGGGAAGCCCCAGTTTTGTTAAAGCACATATAGGACCTTGCTGCTGCTGCTGCTGCTGCAAGTCACTTCAGTTGTGTCCGAATCTGTGCGACCCCATAGACGGCAGCCCACCAGGCTCCCCCATCCCTGGGATTCTCCAGGCAAGAACACTGGAGTGGGTTGCCATTTCCTTCTCCAGTGCATGAAAGGGAAAAGTGAAAGTGAAGTCGCTCAGTCGTGTCCGACTCTTAGCGACCCCATGGACTGCAGCCTACCAGGCTCCTCCGTCCATGAGATTTTCCAGGCAAGAGTACTGGGGTGGGTTGCCATTGACTTGCCAACATTATAGCTCATTTGCTTAGAATTTTGACTTCTTCTTTCTTCTCTGTCAAAGGTTCAGAAATAAGAAAAGTAATACCAGTAAATACCAAAGTGTTAAATAATAACAGTTTACTGTGCACGCAATAAATGGACAGCTTGTAAACCCGGATTCCTCAGGCTAAAACATGGAATGGGGCTCAGGGGTGTATTGTTATAAAGCAGCTGATATAGTGAGAAAACAGTGACTGTGTAAAGGTGATTGGTTATCCTTTTAGAAACTTCTTAAATGATAGGGAATTGGTTAGTAGTTACCTGATATCAACTTTGAGATACAGTTTAAGTTTTGCTTAGAGGCTTGAGCAAGAAATGGCCCAGGTCAAATTCGTCTTGCAAAATAAGCTAGGGAGTTTTCAAGGCTGGTCTCCTTTTTGTTTGTTTGTTTATTTTAACATCTCCTTCTTTTGATTAATTTAATAGTTTATTTATTAATTTTAAAATAGAGATTCATGTATGGCAGAAACCACTACAATATTGTAATTAGCTTCCAATTAACACAAATTAATTAATAAAAACATAAAAAAGAGATCTAAAATGACTACTTAAAGGCTCATTCAAGAATGCTAAAATGAATGCGGATTCATGTCAGTGTATGGAAAAACCAACCAATATTATATTGTAAAATAATAATAATAATAAAATAAATAAAATAAAATAAAATTCAGGAAAAAAAAGAAATAAAAAAAAAGAATGCTAAAATGATACAATAATAAGGACAATGGAGCCAGTAGTAGGGGAGAGTGAAAAGGAGAAGATAGAATCAAAATCTAAAAACGATAGGCTCGGACTGGGGAACAGTCTAGCATAGGGATCAGGGAGAGAGAAAGGGCTGCTAAGCAGCTTCCATATTTCTTCTTAGACAACAGTTTGGCGAAGGTTCACAGATGCAGAAGAAGAAAGGAATTTGTGAGGAACAGTGTGGGGTTAAGTCTTGGACCTACTGTGTTTAGAGTGATTATGAGATTCAAATTATTCAGAGAGCAGGTGACCAATAGGCCTGAAACTCAGAAGACAGGGTCACCTAGAAATAACTTGCTTGGAGTCATAAGATATGGTAGGTGAAGCTTTCTAACAGGGAGGCTGTGTCAGGTCAGTCGAGAATGGACCAAGGAAGGGGCCACAAAGACCTACGGTACGACTCAAAGAAGCTTATCTAACTAATGGCTTTGAGAGTCAGAGAAAAGCCCAGAGAGTGAGGCTGACGGACTGAGAAGAGAGTGTTTTTAAGAAGGGATTATTAAAGAAAAACCTACAGTGCATCTACAAGCTGTCCTATTTAGAATGTCATGGACCAGAGGAACCTTGCTCTCACGATGGAGGAGGAGCCCCACTGGAGCCAGCTGTGGGATGAGAACTGGGAAATGGCCATGTCTATCACAGACCATTCTTCTAAGACGTGTAGCAATAAAGGGGAGAAGCTAGTGGAGGACTTGGGAGAAACAGAGAGAGTTGGGAATAAACAGGATCCAGAAAAAAAAATTGATAGAGGTCCTTTGGATCAGGACCAGCATCCCCGCCTCCACTCAGGCAGAGAGGAATATAGTCACCAAGGTCTGACTTTGGGAGACAGCTTAGTGAAAGGTTCAGCTTGCAATCGTGTTGTTGTTCTTTGTGATAGCTTTGTTAAGATATAACTTAAACAGCATAGAATTCACCCACTTTAGTGTAAAACTTGGTTAGTTTTAGGTAAATTTATTGAGTTTTGTTACCATCATCACAGTTCAGTTTTTAGAACATTTCTAATCACTGCAGGAAGTCCCTTTGTTCCTGTGTGTTTAGTTCAGTTCAGTCTCTCAGTCATGTCCAACTCTTTGACCCCCATGGCCTGTAGCACGACAGGCTTCCCTGTCCATCACCAACTCCCGCAGCCTGCTCAAATTCATGTCCATCGAGTCGGTGATGCCATCCCATCTCATCCTCTTTCGTTCCCTTCTCCTGCTTTCAATCTTTCCCAGCATCAGGGTCTTTTCCATTGAGTCAGTTCTTTGCATCAGATGGCCAAAGTATTGGAGTTTTCAACTTCAGCATCAATCCTTCCAATGAATATTCAGGACTGATTCCTTTAGGATGGACTGGTTGGATCTCCTTGCAGTCCAAGGGACTCTCAAGAGTCTTCTCCAACACCACAGTTCAAAAGCATCAATTCTTCAGCGCTCAGCTTCCTTTATGGTTCAACTCTCACATCCATACATGACTACTGGAGAAGCCATAGCTTTGACTATATGGACTTTTGTCAGCAAAGTAATGACTCTGCTTTTTAATATGCTGTCTAGGTTGGTCATAGCTTTTCTTCCAAGGAGCAAGTGTCTTTTAATTTCATGGCTGCAGTCACCATCTGCAATGATTTTGGAGCCCAAGAAAATAAAGTCTGTCACTGTTTCCACTGTTCCCCCATCTATTTCGTGTGAAGCGATGGGACCAGATGCCGTGATCTTAGTTTTCTGAATGTTGAGTTTTAAACCAGGTTTTTCACTCTCCTCTTTCACTTTCATCAAGAGGATCTTCTGTTCCTCTTCACTTTCTGCCTTAAGGGTTGTGTCTTCTGCTTATCTGAGGTCATTGATATTTCTTCCAACAATCTTGATTCCAGCTTGTGCTTCATCCAGCCTGGCATTTCATATGATGTGCTCTGCATAGAAGTTAAATAAACAGGGTGACAATATACAGCCTTGATGTACTCCTTTCCCAATTTGGAACCAGTCTATTGTTCCATGTCTGGTTTTAACTACTGCTTCTTGACTTGCATACCTATTTCTCAGGAGGCAGGTAAGGTGGTCTGGTATTCCCATCTGTTTAAAAATTTTCTGGTTTGTTGTGATCCACACAGTCAAAGGCTTTGGCGTAGTCAGTATAGCAAATGTAGGTGTTTTTCTGAAACTCTCTTGGTTTTCCGATGCTCCAATTTGATTTCTGGTTCCTCTGCCTTTTCTAAATCCAGCTTGAACATCTGGAAGTTCTCAGTTCATGTACTGTTGAAGCCTCAATTGAAGAATTTTGAGCATTACTTTGCTAGTGTGTGAGATGAGTGCAATTGGGCAATAGTTTGCATATTCTTTGGCATTGCCTTTCTTTGGGATTGGAATGAAAACTGACCTTTTCCAGTCCTGTGGCCATTGCTGAATTTTCCAAATTTGAGTGCAGCACTTTAACAGCATCATCTTTTAGGATTTGAAAAAGCTCAGCTGGAATTCCATCACCTCCTCTAGCTTTGTTCGTAGTGATGCTTCCTAAGGCCCAACTTGACTTCAGACTCTAGGATATCTGGTTCTAGGTGAGTGATCACACCATCATGGTTATCTGGGTCATTAAGATCTTTTTTATATACTTCTGTGTATTCTTCCGTGTTCCTGTGTGTAGTTAATCTCTTTTGTCTACCTCCGCCCCAGTTCAAGGCAACCACTAGTTTACATTCTGTATGTATACATTTTTTCCTTTACTAGATATTCTGTATACATGGAATTATAGAATATATAGCTTGCATCTGGTTTCTTTCATGATGTTTTGGAGGTTCATCCCGGTAATTCATTCTTTTGCATTGCTTAATAATATGCTATTGTAAAGATATAACACGTTTTGTTTATTTACTCAGCAGTTGTTAGCTTCTTGGATTGTCTCCAGATTTGGGCTGTCCTGGATAAAGTTATTATGAACATTCACCTTCATGGCTCTATGTGAACATCTGTTTTCATTTCTCTTGAAAAGATTCCTAAAGTGGTATCACTGGGTCCTTTAGTAAGTTTATTTTTAACTTTAAAAGAACCTGCCAAGGGTTTTTCCAAAGTGGTTACAACATTTTACATTTCCAGCAGGAATTTATGAGTTTTCCATCTTCTCCCCATCCTCACCAACACTTGCTTTTATCTCTTTTTTATTATAGCCATTCTAAAAGTAAGTAAAGTAGCTCAGTCGTGTCTGACTCTTTGTGACCCCGTGGACTGTAGCCTACCAGGCTCGTCCCTCCATGGGATTCTCCAGGCAAGAATACTGGAGTGGGTTGCCATTTCCTTCTCCAGGGGATCATCCCAACCCAGGGATCAAACCCGGGTCTCCTGCATTGCAGGCAGATACTTTAACCTCTGAGCCACAAGGGATGCCCTATAGCCATTCTCGGGGGTGTATAAATCACAAAGGATATCTCCTTATGATTTTAATTTAAATTTCTTTAATGACTGATGTTGAACATCTTTTCATGGCTTAATGCCTCTCATATATCTTCTTGTGTGAAGTGTTTATTCAAAATCTTTTGGCAATTTCTTCTTCATGCTGTTTTTGTTCTTAAGTTGTAAGAATACTTTACACACTGTAGGTACAAGTTCTTTATTAAGTGTATGATTAGCAAATATTTTCTCCCAGTCTCTCACTTGTCTTTTCATTTCATAAGTAGTGTTTTTTTTTTAAAAAGACAGTAATTTTAATTTTTATGAAACACAATTTATCATTTTTTTTCTTTTCCAGGTCTTTCTATTTCTATTATTTTAAAAACTTTTTGCCTAATCAAGGTCATGAAGAATTTCTCCTACGTTTTCATTTAGAAGTATCATAAGGTTTTGTTTCTTATATTTAGATCAGTGATCCAATTTGAGTTATTTTCTGTGTATGATATGAAGTAAGGATTTACATTCATTGTGTTCACATGAATATTCAACTGTTCTAGATCCATGTGATAAAAATACTCTTTCTCCCATTGAATTATTTTAGCATTTTTGTCAAAATTCTACTGATCATATATGAAAGATTTATTTCTGGAATTTCAGTTTTATTCCCCTGATCTAAATGCTTGTCCTTGCACCGATAATATGCATCATTGATTTCTGTGGTTTACAGTGAGTTTGAGATCTGCTAGTGTGAGTCCTCCAACGCTGATCTTCTCTTTTCAAATTACTTTTGCTCTTCTATATCCTTTGCATTTCCATATATAGTTGAGAAACAGATTGTCAATGTACACCAGCCTGCTGAGATTTTTATAGGGATCACATTGAATTTATAGATCAATTTGGGGAGAATTGCCATTATGACAATATTGAGTCTTCTAATCCATGAACATGGAATGTCTCTCCATTTATTGAGATCTGTTTTAATTTCTTTCCACATGGTTTTGTAATTTTCAGGGTAGATTAAGTATTTCATTCTTTTTTATACCGTTGGGAATGAAATTATTATCTGAGTTTCATGTTTGGCTTGCTTTGGTTATTGATACACAGAAATACAATTCATATTTGTTTATCCATTCTATTTCCTGCAACTTTGGAAAATTGTTTATTAGTTCTAATAGTTTCTTTGTGAATTTTTTAGCATATTTATATTCAGGATTCTATCACAGGATAATAGAGACTTTTATATTTCCTCCTTTTCAATCCTTTTCATCTCTTTCTCTTTCTTTTCTTCTTTCTCTTTGAAATGAGTAGCACTTCTGGCTCATTGTTGAATAGAAGTGTCAGAATTGGATGTCCTGCCTCCTTCCTGGAGAGAAACATTGTCTTTCATCATTACTGAATGATCTTAGCTGTGGATTTTTCATAGATTGAGGATGTTTCTTTATAATACTCTTGGTTGAGAATTTTTTCTTTTTGTCATGATTGGGTGTTGGATTTTTTTTTTTTAATTTTAATTGGAGGTTAATTACTTTACAGTATTGTACTGGTTTTGCCATACATTGACATGAATCCACCCCGGGTGATGGATTTTATCAAATGTGTTTTCATTATTTGTTAAGACAACCATGTGGCCTTTCTTTTTATTCTGTTACATGATATGTTTCATTATTTGATTTTTAATATTATATCAAGCTTCCATTTCTGTGATAAGTCCCATTTGGTGTTGGTGTATAATTCTCTTTATATATTGCCTGATTCATCCAACTAATATTTTGTTAAAGTTTTTTTTTTTTTTTCTCATGATTTATTTTGGGGGAGCATGGGTCTAAAGTTAGTATCAGGTAATACTAGTTTCAAAGCATGAGTTGGGAAGTGTTTATCTTTCTATATTTTAAAAGAGTTTATAAGAAATTAGTATTTTTCTTTTTAAAATATTTGATAGAATGCACCTATGAAATCACGGATTTCCCTAGTGGCTTAGGTGTTAAAGAATCTGCCTGCAATGCAGGAGACCCAGGTTCGATCCAATGCCTCGGTCAAGGAAGATACCCTGGAGAAGGAAATAGCAAACCATTCCAATATTCTTGCCTGGAGAATCCCTTGGACAGAGGAGTCTGGCAGTCCATAGGGTCTCACAGAGTCGGACATTATAGAAGCAACTTAACATGCACACATGGCTGTGAAAATCACAGCTGTGAAATCACAGGGCTATTTTGTGGGAAGAGTTTTAATTATTTACTTATTTGTTCAATTTAGTTCTATTCATATTTTTTCATGTCTTCTTGAGTCAGTTCGGGAACTTGTGTCTTTCTAGGAATTTGTCTATTTTTCTCTAAATTGGCTAATTTGTTGACATAAAATTGTTAGTAAGATTTTCTTCTATTCTATTTATAGTCATATAATCTTATATATAATCTTAGGGTCTGTAGACCATGTCCTTTATTAGATTTTTGGTATTTTTTTCTTAGCTACTGTAACTAAAGATTTGTTCATTTTGTTGATCTTTCAGATACCTATTTTTTGTTTAACCGACTCTATTGTTTTTCTCATTCTATTTCATTGACTTTTCTCCAAATCACTGTTATTTCTCTTCTGGTTAATTTTGATTTAGTTTTATAAACTAGAAGTTTCTTAAGATATAAACTTTGGTTATTTATTTGAGACTTTTCTTCTTTTCTAACATAGGTGTTTGCAGTTATAAATTTTTCTCCAAGGATTGCTTTTGCTTTGTCCCATAAATTTTGATGTCTTGTATTTTTGTTTTCATTCAGCTCAAAATAATTCCTATTTCTTTTTGTTATTCCTTCTTTGATCCATGCATTATGTATAAGTATATTTCTTACTCTCAAAGTATCTGGGGATTTCCCAGATTTCTTTCTGTTATTGATTTATAGTTTAATTATGTCATTATTGGGAACGTGATTCAACCTTCTTATTTTTACTTTGTAACAGATTTTTTTGGATATGGACCATTTTTAAAGTCTTTATTGAATTTGTTACAATATTGATCTGTTTTATGTTTTGGTTTTTTGGTCAGAAGGCATGTGGAATCTTAGCTCCCTGACCAGAGATCCAACCAATACCCCTTCATTGAAAGGTGAAGTCTTAACTTCTGGACTGCCAGGAAGTCCCCAACCCTTTCAAATGTTGAGACTTCTCTTGGTCCACCACGTATTGAGTCCTGGAGAATATTTCATGCACATTTGAAGTAAATATATCTGCTATGGACATTGATTGAAGTCTTCAAATATATCTTTAGGTCAGGTTGATTGATAGTGTTGGTTAAGTTTTTTGGCTGTTCTATAGTTATTCAGGGTAAGGTATTAGAATATCCAACTTTAAATGTTGATTAGTATATTTCTTTTTTTCTTGCAATTTTGTCAGCTTTTGCTTGCTGTGTTTTGAGGTTCTCTTTTTAGATGCACCTATAAGTTTTACTTTGCCAACCAAGGTCCATCTAGTCAAGGCTATGGTTTTACCAGTGGTCATGTATGGATGTGAGAATTGGACTGTGAAGAAAGCTGAGTGCCGAAGAATTGATGCTTTTGAACTGTGGTGTTGGAGAAGACTCTTGAGAGTCCCTTGGACTGCAAGGAGATCCAACCAGTCCATTCTAAAGGAGATCAATCCTGGATGTTCATTGGAAGGACTGATGCTAAAGCTGAAGCTCCAATACTTTGGCCACCTCATGCGAAGAGCTGACTCACTGGAAAAGACTCTGATGCTGGGAGGGATTGGGGGCGGGAGGAGAAGGGGACGACAGAGAATGAGATCACTGGATGGCATCACCGACTCGATGGAGGTGAGTTTGAGTGAACTCCAGGAGTTGGTGATGGACAGGGAGGCCTGGCGTGCTGTGATTCTTGGGGTCGCAAAGAGACGGACACAACTGAGCGACTGAACTAACTATAAGTTTTATAGTGACTTCCTTGGTGACTCAGACGGTAAAGAATCCGCCTCCAGTATAAGAGACCTGGGTTCGATCCCTGGGTCAAGAAGATCCCTTAGAGAAGGAAATGGCAACCCACTCCAATATTCTTGCCTGGAGAATTACACGGACAGAGGAGCCTAGTGGGCTACAGTCCATGGGATTGCAAAGAGTTGGACATAACTAAGTGACTAACACCTTCAGTTTTCATAATATTCATATCCTCCTGATATGTGGACCATTCATGATGTACATCTTATATGAACTTCATTATGAAATGTTCCTCTCAGTCTTTAAATATTTCTAGTCTTAAAATCTGTTTTGCCTGATATTAAAATTCTTTCTCACCAATCTGACGCCTTCTTTTTATGGCTACTATTTGCACGATACATTTTACTTTTGGCCTATTTGTAGCCTGAATCTAAGGTGTACTTCTAAGGTTTGTCTTAACTTTATTCAGTCTGATTATCTCTGACTTTTGATTGGATTATTTATACCATTCAATTTTAATTATAATTATTTTTACATTTGGATTTATATTTGACATTTTGCTCTTTGATTTCTTTATGAGTCCTATCTTTTAAGTTCTTGTTTCTTTTAAATTGATTTCTTTGTACTAAATAAATATTTTAATGTATTATTTTGGTTATTTTATTGACATTTTATCTATATGTTTCAGTTGTGCTTTAATTGGTTGGCCTAATGATTTTATGATCCAGATTAGCTTATCATGATCTACTTCATATTAAGGTTAACTAACTCTGATAAACTATAGAAACCTTGCTCCTTTAAATCTCTACTTTCTTACCTTCTTTTTTTGCTATACTATTGTCAGATATATTGGGTTGGCCAAAAAGTTTGTTTGAGTTTTTCCATAAGAGGTTATGGAAAAATCTGAGTGAAGTTTTTGACAAACTCAATATTATATCTGTATATGTTTTAGATGCAATGAAATATAATACTTTTTCTTTATTCATTTTTATGCTTTAACTATGTTAGAGAAGAAATGAGAACATTTTTATACAGATATTTATATGATTCTATGTTTATAGGATGTTTGTATGTGTTATTTCTTCTGTTCTTCGTTTCTTCCTGTGTGTTCAAGTCACAATCTGGTCATTTCATCCTGAAGGACATTTTTTAGTAGTGCTTGTAAGCTAGATCAACTAACAACAAGTTATTTGAGAATGGTTATATTTTACCTTCATGTTCTGCTGGATAGAGACTTCTTGGTTAACAGTCCATATATTTTTCCTTTCAGTGCTTAGAATATGTCACACCCCTGTCCTGGCCTCCGTCATTTCAGATAAGAAGCCAGTGTCTGCTGATCACTGCTCTGCTGTCAGTTGCCTTTTGCTGCTGTCATGATTTTCTGTTTCTCTTTGGTTGCAGTAGTTTGATTATTATGTGTCTACATGTGGATCTCTTTGGAGTTATCCCACTTTGGATCTACTGAATTTCTTAGATATGTAGATTAATGTTTTTCATCAGCTGTAAGAAGCTTTCCCAGTTATTTCTTCTTTTTTATTATATAATGGCTATTTCTTCTTCTTCTTCTTTTTCCTGGCCAAGCAGTATGGCTTGCAGGATCCTAGTTCCCCAATCAGAGATTGAACCCAGACCCTCGGCAGTGAAAATGCTGAATCCTAATCACACGGAATTCCCTGCTAGTTACTTCTTTGAATGTTTTCTGTTCCTTTCTCTCTTCTCCTGAGACTCCTATTAAGTATATGGTGTTACTCTAGGCTCAGTTTTTCATGTTTCCTCAATCTTTTTTCCCCTCTGTTTTTCAGTTTGAATATTTTCTATTGATCTAAGTTCATGGATTCATGAACTGGGCAGTGGCTTCAGCCAGAACACCACAGAGTCCACAGGTCTCCGCCAAGTTCAGCAGCTTCCCACGGGGGTGTTCTCAGATGGTTGTCTTTGTTCAATTTACCTCACTTTTATGGTTGTTTCCACCAGTTGTGTTAAACTGTATAATCTCTCTTGGGCTTCCCTGTGAAATCTGTCTTTCTTGGTGATGGACAGGGAAGCCTGGCATGCTGCATTCCATGGGGTCACAAAAAGCTGGGCACAACTGAGAGACTGAACTGAACTGGGCTTCCCAGGTGGCTCAGTGATAAAGAATCCACCTGCCAGTGCAGAAGATTCAGGAGATGTGGGTTCGATCCCTGGGGCGGGAAGATCCCTTGGAGTAGAAAATGGCAACCCACTCCAGTATTCTTGCCTGGAACATTTCATGGACAGAGGAGCCTGGTGGACTACAGTCCATGAGGTCGCAAAGAGTTAGACACGACTGATCACACAGCACACAGGATCCCTCTTGTGGGCAAAGTCCAGTCTCTCTTCTGAGCCATGGCAGGAGTCACTGGGTTTTGTTTAATACAGATCTCAGACCTTTATATTTGTCACTTTGGGTGATGTTTCTTCAGGACTCACATAACATTTGTTATCACATTCTCAAAACTTGTAAGCAAGTTTCTAGTCCCAGGAGCCCCTGCGGGAGACACTGCCTCCTCTGTCTGTCAGTCTCCATGAAGTCACCTAAGAGACTTGCTCCACTGAGCTTTCAACACGCTGCCTTCAACAGTGATGTAAACTCAGAGGCTTGCATTTGTTGAGTAGTGTAGAGTCAGTGGCAGTCCCCAGTCTAAGCACCTCTTGAACTCCCTAGTTCACCTCGGGATGAACATACCATAGGCAGCTTTAGCCCCGAACTCGCCATGAAGACAGGATGCCAGGCCTGCACTGAGTCACGTACCACGGGAAGAATCTCAGAAAATGTGCAGCGTGGTCCTTTAAGATTTGAAAGCTGCAATTCAGGGGCTGTTAAGACCTTCAGCTGGTGATAATTGGATTTGTGAGACAGTGCAACATGTGATAAAAGCGCTCCTGCTGGATGAGATCCCAGTTTTCCTCTACCCTTCCTATTAATGTGATAAATGCTGCTGTCTCAGCTGATAGGGCCGTGTTGGATAATCAGACTGGAATCAAGTTTGAGTTCCTTGGGCTTGCTCCGTGGGAAGCTCGTGGGAAGACTTGGAAAAAAAGGTGGTAGAAAATGAAAGGGGGACCTGGGTTTGCAGAGAGGCAGTCTTACCTTTATCATGAGGCTCTGTGGGAGAGTTACTCACCAGAGACTGAAGTCAGGGTGGAGCCTCTGCCCGCATGTCCCTGCAGTGGGAGGGGTAGGGAAGCATTTCTTGTGTTACTTACTGGGCATGTTCATGTGCCTACTGGATGCTGGGGAGCGAGGTGGCGGGGGACGGGCGGGAAACAGCAGCATCTCTTGATGTGGGTGTTGGGCCAGGGAGGAGCCAAATAATGTTGGAAAATTAAACCTCTCTTAATTAAAGCTGATGGCAAACAAACTCGAGTAATATGGCACTACAGCTGGGAAACAGAAGTACGATTTGAAACTGAACAGCTGTGAAATTGGGCGCTCTGGTCACAGCTGGGCCTGAGAAAAGGACAGACGCCCTGGCAAAGGCATTCACCCTGGCTGGACTGGGCTGCGGACTGGCGGCCAGACTGCCTCCCTCCACCCCTGACTGTTTCTGCCTCTGCAGACCCCACCCAGATCCCCGCTCTCTCTGAGTCTCCAGACTCCTGGGATCTGCTCACCAACAGCACCCGTCTATCCCACAGGCTGGTTTAGGATATCTTTCTGAAGTGAACGGCATCGTTGCCAGTGTGTGAATTAAAGAGACTCGGAGAGGGGAGGAGAAGAGAATGTGTTTTGAAACATCTCGATCGATTCATTTTCCCATCGACCCCCAGGCTGTGCCCTTCACTGTTGGTATGGTCCACTAGTCAGTTCCTGCCAACTGTTTCCAGTCTGGTCCTGAAATCCCTGGGCTGCAGCTGGCTGTCTGGATGTGGTCTGGCCGCATACTTGCTGGGATGGGAGTGTTCAAGGCTTCCCTGAAGTTGTCACCTTCTGACTCGGTCACATCCTCCTCCTCGTAGGCGCTTGGCTATCACTTTCTTCTGCATGTTTTCCTTAGTCCTCTTTCTGTGTTAGGAACCACAGCAGTGTACACTGATCACCACGTGTGGGTCAGGATGGGCCAGGCTGTGCGGCTGAGATAAATAAGCCCTGAAATATTAGAGGCCACATTGAAGACACCTCGTTTACTGCTTGCATCAGGTTGTGCAGACCCAGCCGTGTCTCTTAGCTAACTGGTGACTCCTGGACCACAGTTCCTTCTCTTGGGTGACACCTCTGTCTCGGAGTTCCATGGCATCTGGCCACAAATGAGGGAAAGCCGAGCTAGGAGACTGGGCAATGGGAGGGCAGGGCGGTGGAGCAGGGCGTTTCAGGGTGTTTTCCCCCTCATTCTGTGGTCCAGTTCATTAGTGCCTTCAGCCTCCCTGCAAGGGGACTGGAGGAGGGAGCCTTGCCCTGTGCCCAGGATTTGGCCAGTCTCTACCACACCATAAATGCTAACATTGGTCTGTCTGGTTGTCCACAACTTATTGCCTGGGCTTGAAGACATCCTTGGAAGCAATTTGGTACTTTTTCTGTCTGCATCTGAAACACCTTAGCCCAGAGCTTCCAAGAGTGTGCCCCTGGGACAGGGCAGTCCTGAGCATCACCTGGGAACTTGTTAGATGCAAATTCTGGGGCTTTCCTTCTGAAACACTGTATTGAAAACTGCGGGGCTGGGGCCAGGCGGTCAGTGCTTTCGTAAGCCCTCCAGGTGATTCTGATGCCCCCTGAAGTTTTGGACCCATTTTCCTAGGCTAGCAGTTTTACTCAACCAAGGCCACCCTCTGGGATTTTCCAGATGGCCAATCTGAAGGGTCAAATTCATAGTCGTACGTTAGTAGATGCCAGGGGTCGGGGGATTGGGAGGTGAGGAGCGGGGATGGGGAGTTAATGTTCAATGGGGACAGAGTTTCAGTTTAGGAAGGGGAAGAATTTGGGAGCCGGATGATGGTGAGAATTGCACTGTAATGTGAATGTACTTAGTGCCGCTGAACTGTACAGTTGAATATGGTTAAAATAGTGTGTATGTTTTATATCATGTGACTTTACCACAGTAAAAAAATACATTTAATAAAAATATAAAGTCCTTGTAGGACCATAAAAGAGTACTGATTGCTGGGTCCACATCCAGAAGACTCTGAATTGACTGGGGTTGTGACTTGAGTCAGAGTGAGAACTATTGGCCTAGGAGGATTTATTTAAAAACAAAATTTTTTTTTTCAGTTGTCTACTTAGCTGTTCCTGGTCTTAGTTGTAGAACATGGGATCTTTGATGCGGCCTGTGGGGTCTAGCTCCCTGACCAGGGGTCAAACCCGGGCCTCCTGCACTGAGTCAGCCACTGGCCACGAGGAAAGTCCCGCCTAGGAGGATTTCTGATGAATGCGTTTCCCCCTGAAGATTTTCATGAAAGTAGATTCCATGCAGCTTCTGTGGCACTTAACAGCCAGTCAAAGGCTATGGGAGTGATGGTGTTTTATGTCCTAGGCACTCACCTTTCCTTTTTAACTGGAAGCACCACCCAGCTTTGTACTGAGTGAAGACAGAAGCGGAGAATTGGGGACTTAGAAATGGAATCCCGATTGTGTTGTGGACTCATCACGTGGCCGTGGGCCAGTCGATTCGTTTCTCTGTGTCTTGTGTCTGTGAAACAGGAATAGTAAGTTGCCAGCATTATTTAATTAATGAGCAGAGTGTGTCTGGGAAATACAGAGTACTGTACAAATGCTCAGCATTATGATGAATGCAGTGCATTTTGCTGATACCAAAGTGCTGTGTATATACTGATGATTATTATAATTATTGCTCATACCAGTAATATTGCTACTGCTGAGACTACATTGCTCTTGCAGGGGGAGCTCAAGTGTATCCTTTGGGTTCACATCTTCCCCACATTGTCAGGAAGTCTTGCTAAGCAGCTGTCGATGACATTGCTCCCCATCTCCTGGGAAAGTGTCATTCATTGGAGGTGCAAACAGTCATGTGTGCAAACCATTGTGGAGTCCACTTAGGAGAGGTCCCTGACTCTTAGGCCATTGTTCGCTCATGTTACATAAACTCTTCTTTAGGTTAAGGAATGTCCTGAATATACAGTTCAGTGGTTCTCTTTACTATTTTCATCCAAGGAAATTCTGTGTTCCTTCCTCTGCTGGTCTTTTATCGACAGTAGCTTTGCCATCCGCTTTCATTAGGTGGTAAATGTGCTGAAGAGAATCCTAGTGAGTGTGGCAGAGTGAGACTAGGATCTGGTGCTGACAATTCACAGATATTATTGGCAGCGACTGGTGTTGAGAGCAGTGTAACTATTTTCACTGTGGTTTTGCTTTGTTCAGTTTTAGCTTGGATTTTGATCGGGCGGAAGGGCCATGGGGGCAGGCAGTTGTGTCTCTACTTCTGAAGAAGGAAGTGGTACTGGGAACTGAGGAACTGATTTGGGCAAAGCAGATTGGGGAAAAACATTGATAGGTGATACGAGGATACAGTCAGCGACGTCAAGGCCTTTGCCTTGTATTCATGATCATTCTGACTCCCGTTTTCTGTTCATAAGATATGGAAGTCTGAATTGCTTGGACTTCATCCACAATTGTGCTTCCTGATGGGGATGAAGCTTACAACATAAAGTCATCCAAAGAATTATTCCAATCTAGTTCAAGGCCTTGGAACAGATACAGAGTTGCCCAATTGTCCCTGCCAGAGACCCCTGCAGGCCCTCCAGGCATCATCACAATTCCAGAGCCCTGATGGCTGTTTTCTTTACTTCTTGGTGAGGACACATATGAAACAGAGATGTCAAGCTTCTTTATTTTCAGCTGGAACAACACCAACTGGATTAGTGCTGATTGTCTCATGCTGATCAGACTCTCTGATTGACAAGGTTGTCTTGGATAAATAAGAAATGTGAAACAAAATTATTACGACTTTTAGATGGATCCAAGTTTCTGACCCACCTCATTTTTCTTTTCTTCAAAGAACTTCTTTTGATGTTTCTTGCAAAGTCCTTCTCAGTCAGTTCAGTTCAGTCGCTCAGTCGTGTCCGACTCTCTGCAACCCCGTGAATCGCAGCACGCCAGGCCTCCCTGTCCATCACCAACTCCCCGAGTTCACTCAAACTCATGTCCACAGAGTCGGTGATGCCATCCAGCCATCTCATTCTCTGTCGTCCCCTTCTCCTCCCGCCCCCAACCTTTCCCAGCATCAGAGTCTTTTCCAGTGAGTCAACTTGTTGCATGAGGTGGCCAAAGTATTGCAGTTTCAGCTTTAGCATCAGTCCTTCCAATGAACACCCAGGATTGATCTCCTTTAGAATGGACTGGTTGGATCTCCTTGCAGTCCAAGGGACTCTCAAGAGTCTTCTCCAGCACCACAGTTGAAAAGCATCAATTCTTCGGCGATCAGCTTTCTTCACAATCCAACTCTCACATCCATACATGACCACGGGAAAAACCATAGCCTTGACTAGATGGACCTTGGTTGGCAAAGTAATGTCTCTGATTTTTAATATACTATCTAGGTTGGTCATAACTTTCCTTCCAAGGAGTAAGCGTCTTTTAATTTCCTGGCTGCAGTCAGCATCTGCAGTGATTTTGGAGCCCAAAAAATAAAGTCTGACACTATCTCCACTGTTTTTCCATCTATTTCCCATAAAGTGATGGGGCCAGATGTCATGATCTTTGTTTTCTGAATGTTGAGCTTCAAGCCAACCTTTTCACTCTCCTCTTTCACTTTCATCAAGAGGCTTTTGAGTTCCTCTTCACTTTCTCATAAGAGTGGTGTCATCTGCATATCTGAGGTTACTGATATTTTTCCCAGCAATCTTGATTCCAGCTTGTGCTTCTTCCAGCCCAGCATTCCTCATGATGTACTCTGCATATAAGTTAAATAAGCAGGGTGACAAAAACACCAATTCCCCCAATTTTTGATTGTTTGAGAAAGTCTTTATTTCTCTTTCACATGTGAGAGATAATTTTGCTAGGTACAGGTTTCGAGGTTGGCTGGGTCTTCACTTTTAACACGTGAAATATTTCATTCCACTCTTCTCATTTGTGTGTTTTCTGAAGAGAAATCAGATGTAAATCTGTCCCTTCCTCCTCTGTAGGTGAGTCCCTCTTCCACTAGTTTATTTAAAAGTCTTGCTTTGGGGCTGCCTGTATACATGTACCACATCTTCTTTATCCATTCATCTGCTGATGGACACTTACAGTTGTCTTGGCAACTGTAAATAAGGCTGCTGTGAACATTAGGGTGCTTGTGTCTTTTCAAATTAGTGTTGTTTGTTTTTTTTTCTGATACATATGCAGGTGTAGAATTGGTGGGAATGTAAATTGATGCAGCTACTATGGAAAGCAATAGAGATTTCTTAAAAATCTTAACATAGAACTAATATTCATAGCTGTGTATTAAATTCTCAATCTAATACCTTCAATATCTCTGCCATATCTGAGTCTGGTTCTAATGCTTGCTCTGTTTCTTGAAACTATCTTTTTTGTCTTTTGGTATGTCTTGGTGATTTTTTTGGTGAGAGCCATAAAAAATGTGTGCGGTAAAGGGAACTGAGTTAAACAGGTGTTCAGTGTAAGGCTCTATGTTTATCTGGCTAGGGTTTAGACACTCTTTACTCTTTGCCTTAGCTATAAGTGTCAAAGGCTGAGACTTCCCCTTGGTGTCCTTGTTTTTGTGTGCCTGTTGTCTTTGGGTTTCCCTAGAGACTTCTCACATAGCATCTGAGAAAATGCACCGTTATTTCAGTTGGGATCTCCTGCTATTATATACAGGACCCCTTTTGGTGTGTGAGATGTGGAGGAGAGAAAGCGTCCGGAGTTCTGTGATTAGGTCTCAGCATTATAGTGAGCCCAGGTCCCTGGACTATGACCTTTATAATCACTTCTCGGTTTTGTTTTATTCTCTTCCTTAGGTGAGTGGGTGCAGTTTGGTATTTTCTTTTGCATGGTCATTTAGGTGATGGTGAAATAATTTCTCTTATGATCACGCCTGGTTCAGAAGAAGAGGATGCTCTCGATGGATTTTACCATGGCCCTGTTTTCTCTCTTCCTACTGGAAGTAAGGGGGGGATTTTTCCTGATCTTCACTGTGAAAACCTGGTGGGACTTCTGGAGGTAACATGACAAATGTGTGTAGAAGCGTCACTAAGGCGAAAGCCCCTGGGGTTATTAACCTTCAAACTTGTCCACACTGCTCCTCCAGTGATTCCTGGATAACAGTGTAAGTTTTTCTTTCCCTGTGCTGATCCCCATGAAATTACTTCCTCCTGTGACTCTGCCTCTGTGGGTTTGGACCCTCTGTATCCACCTGTCTGTCCCTTCAATTTTGGGGCAGCAGTTTTCCCTGTGACCTTAGTTCTCTGATGGGTCCAAAGAGAGCTGTTGGTTTTCAGTTTGCTCAACTTCTTTCTTGTACTGTGGCGGGAGCTGTAACTTCTGTGCTGGACTAGAAATTAGACATACTGTTTGCTCTAATAACTATCACTCAAGATATTCAGTCCATGTAGTTCATCAGGCAGAAAATAATCATCTGGGCCTTTAGCAGGGAAAAGGTGGAAATAGACTCTAACTCATAACTACTAGTATTTGTTTTCACAAACTGCCTTTTTAAGAGAAAAAGAAGAAAGCTGCCTAAGGTCAGAGAAGAGGAGTGGGTAAAAAATCAATTCTGCCTGTTATTCATGGGGAAAGAATAATTGGCAAACTCATTTCAGATCCTGATGTTTATAGAAGAAAGTCTTGTTTATGAAGCAACTTCTGTGTTCCACATGAATGAATTTGTCGTATAGCTGAGCTGTCGTCCTTTAAATTGAACTTAAAACATTACAGTCCTTTTTGATAGAGTTCTTTTTCTAAAATATATATATTATTGTTCTGTCTTATTGAGCAAAGCATGGAGAATACCATTTATCCTATTTTGTTACTCAGGTCATGACTGTAAACGTCAGTCACAGAGCCGCTCCCAAGGGCTCTCGAGGTGACTGGGATCATGGGCAACTGAGCACTGTACCTGCCTCCTTCCTGACGCTTCTCACTGGCGACTCGTCAAGCCCCCAGCTCGTCGGTTCAACCTCAGTAAAATGAAATCTATTTTATTTGTTTAAAGGCTGTCCATTTATCTCGTAGAAGCATTCCACGTTTCACTTCATGGTACACATACAACAGCTGGAAAACCACTGCTCTGTAGGGTATGGAGAATTGAAAGTCAGCAGGGGAACCTAAATTTATGTCTGTTTGGTTACTGAGCAGACTGCAAGTGCGAAAGTAAGTTATAGGCTCTGGCCTATTGGCTAAAAAATAAATAAATGTTTAACATGTCCGTTGTATTATGGAGTACCGTGGAGAAAAATAAACCGAGGCAAAGGGTCAGAGAGAAGTTGCGACAGAGGCCCTGGAAAACCTCTTTGTGAAGACGATATTGAATAGATACCTAAAGGAAGTGAAGAAGGAGACCATTTGGGTATTGCGGAATAGGGAGCGGTGGCTGCTTGTGAAGAAGGCCTGTGGCAGGAGGACCCTGAATCAGGAAAGAGAGGAGGCAGCTGTCTAGGTAGAGTGGGGCGGGGGGACACGGCTGATTGTTGAGAGGCAGTACAGCGCTGCAAGCAGAACTCAGAGACATACTATAGCAGCATCTTTGCCCCTCACTTTTGGATTTGTGAATTGACTGCAGTGGACGTAGACTGCAAATTAGGCTCAAGCTTCTTTCACACATGTTCATTCTGGGCCCCAGGCTGAAGAGCCAGAAGCTACCCACCCTGCCCAGTCTGTTCTCCAGGGAGACCCCCAGAGTGCAAGAGGAAAACCTGACCACCCGAGCACTTTACAAGCTTCAAGCCTGAGCACGTTCTGTCTACAAACATCCCAGAGGCCAAAGAGGGTCACACGGCCCAGCCCCAGCATCAGCAGGCAGGAAGGTACACCCCGGCCACATGGGGAAGGGGAGGAAGAAGACTCAAGCCCTGTCATTCAGTCCACTGCCACCAGGAGGAATTTGCAGGCCACTGAGAGTCTTGATGTTTGCTCTTTATGTAAAGGGAGGACGCCGAAGAGCATCGAGCCAAGTAGTGACTTGTTCTGACTTTTGTTTTCAAAGAGTATCTCTGGGAACCCGAGGAGAAGAGGCTGTAAGGGACTTGCTGGATGCAAGAAGAACAGTGAGGAATAAGTAATGTGTCGCCCTATTCCAGAGGAGAGGTGATGGTGGCTTTGGGATGATGTGGAAGAGTCCTTTTCTGGATCTTTTTCAGGGGTCTGCATGGCAGATTGGATGTTGGGTACAGGAGGAAGAGAGTGGACAGGAAAGGCTCTGTGGTGTTTGGCTGGAGGACCTGGAGTGGAGTAGGAAGACAGGACAAAGGTTTGGGAGCTGGAGGTGGGGAATCTGAAGTTCCAATCTGATCATGGAAGGTTGTGATGTCCATTGGGCTTTCAAGTAGAGATGCCAAGCAGGCAATTGCATGTATGAACCTTGGGCTCAGGAGGGAGGTCCAGGCTGGAGACAGGATTCCCTGAAAGCTTATAATAGACTTAGGCCTCTGTTTGTCTTGGTACTGAAAATACTACTTCACTTAGGACTCAACTCTTCCATGTCATTTCTTGTGGGTGGAAGTGGCTAAATCTTCGTGTTCTCTACTGGCTTTTCCCCCAAAACACAACTGAAGGTCAAGTCCTCTACTCCCTCTCTCTTTTCCTGTTCATTTATTTCATTCTTAAGTGACATTTTGGGAGTAAAATCTACTTTCTTATTTCTGTTCATTCCTTAATATTCTCACAACTACATCTATGAAAACAGCTCTGACAAACTTCCCAAACTCTACACACATCCAAGTGTGTACAAAATCTTTCCTCATTGCATTCAAATCAGCCCTTCCTGAGCCCCCGTCCAGCTGTGGCTTCAGCAATCCTGCTTCCTTGCTTGGTTTTCATCATGCCGCTCTAGATATTCTGGCTTTGTCTCCTTGGGTGCACTTTTCTGCCTCTGCTTAAACCCCTTAAACATTGACTCTGTTCCCGATCCAAAGCTGCTAGCCATCTCTGTGGGAAATCTAATGCATTTCCTAGGTTTTCACTGTCACTTACGTGTAGGGGCTGCACACGGGACCATCTCTGACTATGATCCCTTACTTGAATGTAATCAAAGTATTTCTAGTTACAGCTTGTCACACTCAAATCCATGACCAATAGGTACTTCAATGCCAGTGTCTCCAACATAAAACATCCCCTGGTAGTTGGAGAGGTAGAGGCTGCTGTTCTTTCTTTAAATGCTAGTGACTTAGACCTTCTTGGAGATGGCAATGGCACCCCACTCCAGTACTCTTGCCTGGAAAATCCCATGGACGGAGGAGCCTGGTAGACTGCTGTCCATGGGGTCGCAAAGAGTCGGACACAGCTGAACGACCTCATTTTCACTTTTCACTTTCATGCATTGGAGAAGGAAATGGCAACCCACTCTAGTATTCTTGCCTGGAGAATCCCAGGGATGGTGGAGCCTGGTGGGCTGCTGTCTATGGGGTTGCACAGAGTCAGACACGACTGAAGCGACTCGGCAGCAGCAGACCTTCTTACAGATATGGTAACCACCAGTCCTGACTTTACACCCATCTATCTCTGAATGTCCCTGTGGTGCTCCCATAAGGGGATGTCCTCTGAATGCTCCTTTCCTTTATTTCAAGTTGCTCTACTTCAAAACATCTGATTCCAGTGGTATTTCCTCTGAGAAAGTGCCCTAAATTCATAACCAGGATTAAGTGTTTGTCCTTGGTCCTCTGCCAGCTGTTCACCCATCTCATCACACTGTCTGGGCATGCTGTGTATATCTTTTTGCCTTAGTTTATTAGTTCAGCTTCTCCAGGGAGGAGTACTGTATCATCAGCACCCCTCAAGTACCTAGATCAGTACTCAGAACCTGATAGGATCTCAAGAAATGTTCCTAAATTTAACAGAAATGACATATCGGTGTATCCCAGTAAAGATAAGCCAAGCCTTGATACAGAGATAGTCTTTTAGACCTCAGAGTTTCACCTCTGGAATTCATGATCACTTTGGTCCATGCCAAAGCTTATTCTTCATGCCTGTTGTACATACAAAATGAGGGTGTGCTCATGACTATAGGCCAGAGCCTGGATGATTTACATGAGTTCTGACAACTCCTTAGAAGGAGAAAGTCGCCCAATCATCTCTGGCTGGGTGATGAGTGTGTCTCATGTTATTTCCAGGCAACGTAAGGTTTTATTTTTGTCGTGCACCAAATGGACTTGGTGTCAGGCAGTCAAATGCCTGGCAATCTGCCCAGCTGAAGGGATAACACGAATAGTGAATAGAACATTATTGTGTGATAATGATTTCCAGCAGCTATTGAAGATAAATTCCAATGCAAAGTAGAAAGCTTTATTTCCAGGGGAGGAGATATCGATCCTGTGGCCACTGTAAATAACATCAAGTTGCTGGTGGGGAGAGACGTCTTGTCCTGTCATGGGCGTTGAAATCTGACCAGGGGGAGAAATTGCGACCAGAAGTGGGTGCAGACCCACGTGTTGGGGGGCAGTTGGACTTTACCCTGATGCTGCTGTTCCCTGCAGGGACATGTCCTGGAGATCAGATGCATTATGTGAAATGTAGCTTCCTCCACAGTGTTACCAGGATGTTCCTAAATGCGTACCTTGAGACTTCTGTGGATCAACCATGCTTTGTCACAGTACAGCCCTGGGATCTCGCTTGGTTCTTTGAGAGAAAATATTGTATGAGCTAGAGATAGGTTAGGAGCCTAGGTGACTGAATTAGTTTATAGCCTTAATTGTTGGTTTAAACGTGAGTCTGTTTATCAGCATCTTGATTGAGAATGTGATTATTCTTCATTAACTTTTGAAAAACTGATTGTTGCAGCCCTTCTAGTTCATAGAATGTTCAATCTAGGGTGGACCTGAAGGACCATATCTCCCAACCTTTTTCTTTTTTTAGCAAGGAAATGACAGCCCAAAGATAGGTAACACACACAAGGTCACATAGCTAACTTGGACTTTTGTTTTTAAAGCGTTATCAAAATGTGCCACTCTTTTTAATCTTATTAGGATTCTGGTGGCTGTAGAAGGTATCTTCTTTGGGATAGCACTGATTTATTCCAGAAAGAGAAAATCTCCACTGACACCTTTACTGATGCTAAAGCTGACACTGCAATATTTTGGCCACCTCATGCGACGAGTTGACTCACTGGAAAAGACTGTGATGCTGGGAAGGGTTGGGGGCGGGAGGAGAAGGGGACGACCAAGAATGAGATGGCTGGATGGCATCACCGACTCTGTGGACATGAGTTTGAGTGAACTCCGGGAGTTAGTGATGGACAGGGAGGCCTGGCGTGCTGTGATTCATGGGGTCGCGGAGAGTCGGACACGACTGAGCGACTGAACTGAACTGAACTGAACTGAACTGAGAGGGGGTGCAAAGTCTTTAGTTTTTCCATGGAGAAATGCAGACTACCTGGTGCCCTCATTTTCCTTAGCATCACCCAGAGACCAACTACCAATGGGCCCTAGAGTTTAAGGTTTCCATCTCCAAGGTCTCTGGGGGCCCTGAACTTCAGTGTCACTAACTTCAGGATCCATACTGAGTGAGTCTGCACCCCAAGGTCAGTGAAGAACATTTACAGGGTAAATGTTGTAGATCTGTGGCTGGAAGGCCAGCCAGTCAAAAGTCTACGCAAGTGCCAATCAGATGATGGCAAATGGGTTTCCATTAAATCCAGATAAAACCCAAGAGGCCATTTTGATTAACCTTCAGCAGTAACTCTATAGTAACTCTGTCATGTCACTACTCCCTGGACAGCCGGTTAGGAACAGTGATTGGAAGTTTGGACGTTTAGGGGCCAAGGGACCTGGAGAGGGGAAGCTCTTTGTGTCTTGGAGAAATACCCTTCTTGATCCCTAATGGATCGTGCCCTGTATTAACTGGATGCTTTGATTAAAGCTTTTGTACTTTCTCGACTTGACAATTGCATTTTTTTCCTATCTCAGACAAGTTTCTGAGTCCTTTGGTTAATCAACGAACATTCCTACTGCCGTGGATATAATAGCACCCAAGTTATAAACATGTCCTCAAATACTGAAGGGACATGCGAGGTCTTAGTATGTATCTGGTCTCCTTGCACCTTGACTATACACAGTTTTAAACTTGTTTATGCTCGTATTTCTGATATTTTCCTTCCCAAGGTTTCTGTTTTTCCTGTTTGTTCATTCAAAAAATGAACTTATTTACAAGACAGAAACAGACTCACAGACTTAAAGAACAAACTGATGGTGTCCGTTGGGGAAGGATGAGGGGAAGGGATAGTTAGGGAGTTGGGGATAGACATGTTACACACTGCTATATTTAAAATGTATAATCATCCAGGTCCTATTTTTTAATGCAGGGAACTCTGCTCACTGTTCTGTGGCCACCTGGATGGGAGCAGAGTTTGGGGGAGAATGGATACATACATGTGTATGGTTGAGTCCCTTTGCTGTCCACCTGAATTTATCACAACATTGTTTATCAGCTCTACCCAATACAAAATAAAAAGTTTTTTTTTTAATTCTTTTTTTTTTTTTTTTTAGTGGTTGTTGTTGGTTTGCTCTTGGAGAACTGAAAAGACTGTGGATGTAGAGAAATGTGAACAGTTTCTTTCTAACAGACCTTGAGTGAATGTGGTATTTCAGCTCTCTTAGATGTTCATTTCAATCTATAAGAAGCTATGGCTATGATTATACCACCCCAAAGTGAGTTTCCTTTTTCTGTTATTTCTATAGTTCTCGTGTCTTTTCCAGTCATTTGGCAGATAATTATACATTGCCTGTGGAGTTATAATTTAACTTTTGATGTATTTATGTTATCTGTGTAAGTGGACTTAGATACTTGGGGGTGGAGAGAACTGAGTATTATTCGTCTTTGTTTTCTCTCTAACACCTAGCAGAATGCTATATGCACAGTCGGCTGTCAAACAATATTTGCTGAATAATCTACCACACAGAATTTCTTAATGCCTCTGCATAATGGTCCCAGAGAGTATGTTGCATGAAAAGAGACAATATTCTTCGCAGTATTAAAATATTTGTGAAATGTTATAATAGTGATGTTTCAAAAGCCTGCAGATTAAATGTTCCAGGCAGTGTAAATTGGCTGTTGGTATGTGTGTGTGAGCCCATGCACACATGAGCATTTTGGTGTGTGTGTATTGGGGAGCCTCTGCATTTTGTCTCTAATTTGGGGAACCTTCATCAGTCCCTCTGATGTGAAGGATAGATAATGCTACCTGGATAATGGATGTCTTGCTATGGATGGTGAGGCTGTCGTGTCTCACCCAGAAAATCATTAAATCCCAGATTTCAGCCTGTCTGTCTATCACCTGTCATCAGCAGCAAATCTGCTTTAGCAGCCAAGAATTCCCTTATCTCTCAGTGACTATGGACCATGCGCTGCCGCTTTCTGTAGATACGAGATAGAGCCGCATCGTTCCCAGAGGTGACAAGGATGCAATTTACAGTCTCAATCTGCTCTCGTTACCGTGTAATTACAGAGTTATTACATGGCCGTTTGTTCCTGATGGACACCAGCAATCTCTTCTCCTGTTCTCCTGGGATCTGTTTCTTGTCTTATGCAACTAAGGATGTTCAGTCTCTTCGGCCTGGAGTGTTAAATATGTACTGGGGAGGAAGGACAGGGATGATGTGGGATGAGATGTTGATTATCCATTCGTCTTCCTGAATGGGCCTGGTGTTTATAACAGCATCCTGAGCCTTCCCTCCCCTTGGCTCCAAGTTCACATTTGCTCCTTAAGAAAGATGGAGGCAGTATTTGATGGCATGGGGGGCGGGATGGGTGTAAGAAATATTCTGTCCAGTCCCACAAAGGAAGAGGTGGCAATATCAACCTCGAGATTATGCCACCACCTCTTGTCATTTGAGGCTCATGTTAACATAGTACCTCTTGGAAGAAAGATTTCTTTTCATAATGAAGAGGAGAGGAAAGCTTTTGAGTGTGTAATTCAGTATCACAGAGAAGTCAGGAGAAGGTTCGGTCACCTGCCGAGCATTACCCAGGGAATGCTGTGTCTGGAACTCAGATGACAGGCCTTGATTCCTTCCACTCTAATGAATCTCAGTGAACTCCTGCCTTCAGGAGCCAGCGCACTGTTAGAAGCACAAGTACTAGGAACCACGTGAAGAAATTTGAAGATTGCTACACACTTGCTTGAATGGCTTAGGACATGCTCCTCCACTCTGGGCTTGCATGTATTCATTACCAGCGGATTGTGTGATACCACTTCATTTTCTGAGGGTGTCTAATATGTGTGAAATTTTAATTTAGGAGAAAATGGTCCTTGTGGGGCATTTCAAGAAGGGTGACGAACGGTGCTTCAGATGCGGGTGGTACACTGAACAACAGCGTAGGCGTGCAGTTCAGGAGACTTGAGTTCTGGTCTCAGGCTTCCCCGCTAAACTGTGTCATCCAGAGCCGCTCCCTTGCCTGCCCGGGCCTCAGTCGCCCTCTCTGACTGGTGATCAGTGGGTCAGACCACGGCTGAGGTCCCTTCCAGCTCTGACAGTTGTCTGACTCCATGTTTGAGGGCCTGCAGATGAGTCTTCGAACGCGGGTGATATCTTGGGTCCAAGGTCACATAGAGACAATACCTACTGCTGTTCGAAGGTGAGCATCGCCCCTCCTGGGAGGCAAGAAGGTGCTGGCGTGCCCGTCCCATTTCAGTTGATGGAGTGTTATGAATCATTAAGCTCTCTGCCGCTTCTCTCTGCTCAAAACACCTTGCTGATTTAATTAAAATACTTTTTTTTTCCCCACCTTTGAATGGCTGAAAACCAGCACTAATTATAATGTAACTGCTATGTAACTAATATGTGCAGGTAATATTGTGATTATATATAGACAGCCATATGCTACGAAGCAGCCATTCTCCCTGCCATTAAACTGCTGAAGCGGATGACTCCGTGTCCGCGCACAAAGTAATTGCACCAAACTAATTTGTGTTTGCAAACAGATCCCAAATTAACTATGTAAATAGGCAGATCTGCAAACAAAATATTAACGTGTGCATGTGTGCACTTGGCCAATGGGCGATTTTCTACCTGCACAAGTGATGTCGGTGAGAAAAACCAGGGTCTGTCTGTGCTGTGAGTGCCCTTCTCGGCTTGAGTTTCTCTGAATTCTTGTCCCATGTCACTCTGTTTGAATGTGGTAATGAAGGGCAGTCTGAGTTTGTTTTCGCTAAGCATAAAGCATCATTTCCATCAATCTACCTTTCTTGACCTCCCTTGCTATCCCCATGCATTCTTTGGCCAATGATGCTTACAGCATACCCATCTCTGGCTAAGGGTTTAACGCAGAGTGAAGTGTTTTTCACTGTAAAGAGATAAGTTGGTTTTCTGGCCTGGCATTTGTTATTTCCCAAGGACTGCACACGGTCTTTTGACGCAAAACAGGGCAATTTGCAATCGTGATCCACCTTGGGCGAGTCTCTTGACTTCTCTAAGCCTGTTTCCTTGTGTGAAAGGAATGGTGTGGTGTTGTGAGTTGCCTCCTAGGACTGGTGGCTCAGATGGTAAAGTGTCTGCCTGCAACGTGGGAGACCCAGGTTCGATCCCTGGGTCGGGAAGATGCCCTGGAGAAGAAAATGGCAACCCACTCTAGTATTCTTGCCTGGAGACTTCTGTGGATTGAGGAGCCTGGTAGGCTACAGTCCATGGGGTCGCAAAGAGTCAGACACGACTGAGCGTCTTCACTTTGCTTCTTCTTCGCTTCCTAGGGCTGTTTGGAGGAGGAAGTGAGTGTGTGGGGGTAGCGTCAGCCCAGAATCAGGGGTCCTTCGGTGCTTGAAGCCACTTGGGCACAGTCCTCCCCGGCTGTCCCAGCACAAGTTCCTGGAAGCCCTGTCGGCAGAGGAAAGGCTGATTTCAGGCAGGTTCCTGAGAAGGAAGCCCATGGTAGTAGCCGAGGTTCTCCAGAGAAACAGAACCAGTAGGATTTATAGGGAAGAGAACAGCTGTCCTAGTTGTCAGCTCCGGAGGTCATGCAGGCTGAGGGCGTGCTGCTGTGATCTACCATTGGATGCTGGAGAGCCTGGGATGCTGATGATGTAACTTGGTCTGAGTCTGAAGACCCGAGAACCAGGAGCTCCAGTTCTGTGTGCAGAAGACAGACGTCCTAGTTCAAGGAGTACCTAGTGCCTTTGTCCACTCTGGGCCCTTGCTGGATGGATGATGCCTGTCTGCCTTGGTGAGGGGGTCCTCCTGACTGAGCCTACTGATTGGAAAGCTCACCTCCCCGAGAAGCACCCGCCAAGACACACCGGCAAGGATGCTATCTGAGTGATCTGGTTGATGTAATTAGCTCTCTGGACCGCCCTTAGCCCAGTCAAATTGACACATAAAATTAAACGCTGCACCCCAGAAGGTGGGCCCTGAAAGATCACACCTGCCTGCCTCCTGTGTCCTCTGCACCCTCCACCTGGTCCAATACCTTCTCCTTCAGCGGGGAGCTCGGGGCTCATGGTGATGCTCCACCAGGCAGGCCCCCATCCTTCACTTTTCTGACCTGCTCCTTGTTCTGTTCAAGCCTGGTTCCTAGGGCCCAGCTCTGCAGACTTGCCCTGCCCCTGGGCATTTGTGTTGAGCAGGGTGTTTGTGGGCACAGTGGCCAGGCTGGTCTCTGGGGGTCCCTTGTTCTAGCTGCTTCCTTCTCCCCAGGTCTTCAATCTGACCCCACTTTCCCCAGTGCCCCCCACAAACGCAGGATGGCAGAGCAGCCCTAAGTCCCACTCATAGATTCTCCATTCTTTCCCTTTCCCTGTCCTAGTTTTCTTTTATTCACAGCTGTCATCACCTTCTAATATTCTGTGTTTTCCTATTTGTATTGTTTGTCGTCTGTTTTTCCTCACTTGCTTATGAGCTCCTTCCAAGTAGCGTCTTTGTTTTGTTCATTAATGTTTGTAAAAGAGCTTGGTCTGTGCCTGACAGTAGAAGGGTCCCTTGTAAGATTCATCACAGCTTTGACCATGCTCTCTGACCGTGGACACATCACTTGAGCACCCAGATTCCTTATACATATAAAAAAAGGTAACAGCCAGTCCCATGGTTGTTGCAAAGACTCAATTAGTTGGTTACATGGAAGTACTACCTGACAGAATTCCTAGCACATTTTAGGAATGCATGTTCATTTTGCCCTTCTGCTCATAAATTAGACTGTCTGGAGTCTTCCACACCCAGTATTTAGAAAGAAAGGGGGTTCAGTTACATTATCTAGATGAGAGCCTTTCTTTGTTTAAAATGCACACATCAGCCTGTGTATTGTTTTTGCTCTTCATTTTATGGTGTGTGTGCGTGTCTGTGTGTATAAGTGTGTCTCGTGGTGGCTTGTTTTTTAGGGGAACTATTTTTGTTTTTTTCAATTTGTAGTCAAGGCAATGGAGGGAACCGGAGGAGAATCAGGTGGAACTGATGATGGGAACGTGGAAACAAAGGACGTTCACTAGGCTCAGCCTGAAGCGCCGATAGCAAAGGACGTTCATTTGTCAAATCCACTCACATGTATTCGGAATAACCTGAAGCTTATTTGGACAGGCATGCATTTTATTTTTGTCTCTCAGCCTTAATGTGCTGACTTGTAGGATTATTAAACTATAATTCCCGGCAATAGATTGCTGTCACTCAGTGGGTATGAATGTGCAATCACCAGCAAGCTCGAGGTTCAGGAGTCTTGATTCTCTGTTCAGTGGAAACAGAAGGAACGTTAGTGATGCCAGAAGCTGGGGCAAATTCCCACTGTGTTCCTGAATCACTGGAAGGTTCTAAGTGATAATGGATTTGGAAACAGAAGACATAGGAACCAATTCCAGCAGTATGACTTTGGGAAGCCCACTGGGCCTCTCTGAATCTTAATTTCCTCATCTGTAAGAGGGGGAGAATATTGTTGTATTGTGAAGATGGAGTAAATTACATCTATTGGCAGATTGCTGCTGCTGCTAAGTCGCTTCAGTCGTGTCTGACTCTGTGTGACCCCATAGACGGCAGCCCACCAGGCTCCCCTGTCCCTGGGATTCTCCAGGCAAGAACACTGGAGTGGCTTGCCATTTTCTTCTCCAATGTGTGAAAGTGAAAAGTGAAAGTGAAGTTGCTCAGTCATGTCTGACTCTTCGCGACCCCATGGACTGCAGCCCACCAGGCTCCTCCATCCATGGGATTTTCCAGGCAAGAGTACTAGAGTGGGGTGCCATCACCTTCTCCGTATTGGCAGATTAATGAACTGCAAAATGGTAACTATGGTTTTGTAATTTGACATTAGCCATCCTGAGTTAGTACTCAGTGTTCCAACTTGGGAAATGAGTACCAGATGGTGCTAGTGGTAAAGAACCCACCTGCTAACGCAAGAGGCATAAGAGACATCGGTTTGATCCCTGGGTCTGGAAGATCCCCTGGAGGAGAGCACAGCAAGCCACTCTAGTACTGTTGCCTGGAGAATCCCAAGGACAGAGGAGATTGGCAGGCTATAGTCCATAGGGTCGCAAAGAGTCAGACTTGACTGAAGCATGCACTTAGCATGCACACATACAAGCATTTCTGCAAGATTGGAAAGTGGTCATCCATTATGGCTGCTGGCTGTACCACTGGGTCAGTTCAAGCACATGACTGCGTTATTCTCCCCATAGCTGAATGCAGGGAAAACCAGACCCAGTACCCGATATTCAGGAAAAGCTGGGATTACTGTTGTCCCAGCAGCATCCACGGGGTCTGAGAGGAGAGGAGAGCATTCAAATTGAAGAATCATGCAAAGATTAAAAGTGCTGATTGAATAGCATTGACACAGATACACTGCTGCTGCTGCTGCTGCTACTAAGTCACTTCAGTCATGTCCGACTCTGTGTGACCCCATAGACGGAAGCCCACCAGGCTCCCCCGTCCCTGGGATTCTCCAGGCAAGAACACTGGAGTGGGTTGCCATTTCCTTCTCCAATGTGTGAAAGTGGAAAGTGAAAAGTGAAAGTGAAGTCGCTCAGTCGTGTCCGACCCTTAGCGACCCCACGGACTGCAGCCTACCAGGCTCCTCCATCCATGGGATTTTCTAGGCAATAGTACTGGAGTGGCTTGCCATTGCCTTCTCCGCACAGATACACTACTGTGTGTAAATAGGTCGCTAGTGGGATGCTGCTGTACAGCACAGGGAGCTCAGTTCTGTGCTCTGTGAAGATCTAGAGGGATAGGGTGGAGGGTGGGAGGGAGGTCCAAGAGGAAGGGGATATATGTATACATATAGCTGATTCACTTTGCCGTGCAGCAGAAACTAACAAAGCATTATAAAGTAATCATACTCTAATAAAAAAAATCACCAAGGATCTCTACCGTGCATCTTCTCCAGATCAAAACTATGTCTTCTTTCTGTGTCCTCCTGGAACCCCACAACTGTGGGAGAAAATGAACAATACAGGACAGAAGGGCTGGAAAAGGAGAGAGAACCAGGCTGTCCCGCTTGCTGTTGCAAGTGTTTCCTGGGGCAGGAGGTTAATCAGTCTCCTTGCATGTGCGTGCTCTTAGTCACTCAGTTGTGTCTGACTCTGCAATCCCCATGGACTGTAGTCCGCCAGGTTCCTCTGTCCATGGGCTTCTCCACTCAAGAATTATTGGAGTGGGTTGCCATTTCCTCCTCCAGGGGATTTTCCCGACCCTGGGTTGGAATCCGCGTCTTCTGCATTGGCAGACGGATTCTTTACCACTGAGCCACCTGGGAAGCCCCTTCAGTCTCCATAACTGGGATGGAGATGGTGCGAGTCCCCTAAAGAGATCCTATTCCAGCACCATCTCTGCTTCCCTGAATGTGCCTCCATGGCGCAAGCCTAGAGGAAGGGGCTGCGGTCAGATGGGGAGAAGAGGGCTTTTCTTGTAGGAACAGCTTGCTTATTGGGTTTGTGGTCCTGTGATGAGCAGGTTCACATCTCTGCAGGCAGGAAAGGGTTAAGCTCTGGCACTGTGTGGGAGGCTGCAGATCTGAAGGAGTTGGAAGATGATGCTGACAGTGTTGCTGGAAGGAAGAGAAGTGGAGAAGGACTTGGAGAGACAGGAGTGGACCAGGCGGAGTCATGGGCCAGCCCTCACAGATGCAGTGGGAATGAGATGACTCTTTTAAAAAAAATGATAACACTTCTTTTTTCAGCTTATAATTCAATACCTAGAACTGTCTGATGTTATTCCTCGGGTGCATTTCCTTATTTTTCACTTCTTTTACACAAACATAATATGATTTTCTATGTAAGCAGTTATTGTTCAGACACGTGATTTCAATGACTGTTTAATATTCTATTCTATGGTTAGTCCACCAATTCCTTAAATACAACTCAGCAGGAAAGGCATGGAGGGTCCTCAGCTCCCAAGTTTGAGTGCTGCTAAGTCAGAGCTGGGGTTTCTTCCGAGCATGTTTCTTGGTGTGGGTCAGTTGACAGTGGGGTTCCTTTCTGTTCTGGGATTTCTCCGTCCCTGGTGCAGGGGGCAGGCCCGATTCTCAGTGTTCACAGTCACCAGCTCACTTTCTTTGACTCACTTACTTGGAAGAGCTGACCATTTGTTTCTGAGCTCTTGCTGAACTCCCACTGTCTTTGGACATCTACTGGTGGGCCCCCAGCAGTGTTTGGATGGGAAATAAAGAGGTGAGAGAATCCTGCTGTCCTGCTTGTGTATAGAAAAGTAGTTGCTCATATACAATAAGAAACTGCAACGCATTTTTTCTATGCAGCTACCTGTCTCTCCCACTGAACTCTAACCCTCCTTTACTGCATGACCTTGGACGAGTTACTCGACGTGCTCAATCTTCCTTTTCCACAAAATGGGGATAAAAGGAGCGTCTACTTCATGGGATGGTTTTGGGAATTAAATGAGATAAATAAGATCCTGTGCTTAGCACAGAAGCTGGCATTCTATGTACATTTACATAGAAATGTACATTCTTGTACATTTACAAGAAACGATGACAATTCTTGCGTGTTTGTCATTGTTACTATCATTCTGACCTTTTCTACAGCAGAGACTGTGTTGTATTTATCTTTGTCGGAGACATTCAATAAATATTTGTTAAACTGAGCTAACTGTTCTAAGTAAAAATAAATAAGTAAGAAAAAGAAAAAAAAATCTATCCCTTTAAATAACAGTGCAGCACTTCCACTGACCAGTGGAGAAAACACACATCCTTACTCTGAGGATGTGAGTTATTATCTCTGAATAAACATAAGCCTTTCATATGACCTAATGATTAATGACTTAGGCAAGGAAATTTTAATACCATTAATAAAAAATTAAGCAGCAAGCGTTCACCACTCTTTTGACAGTGTCAGGCTTTCACCTGTTCTCTTGGGAACAACAGGTTTCCGGGAACATGCTGAGTACAGAAAATAGATCATCCCCAGACAGTGCTCCCCATGTTCTCTGAGTCTTTCTGATCATTACGTGGGATGGAGACAAGACACTCTAAAGAGAGAAGAAAGGGCCATGAAGCAGAGGGAGCAGCTGAGTGTTCTATCTGTCTACCATCTGTCCTTTATCCATCCAGTCATCCATTTCTCTATCTGTCCATCTGTCTGTCCATCCATCCATCTGTCTATCCATCCATCCTTTCATTCATACATTGTTTATTCATCCATCCATCCATTTATCCATCCATCAGCCTATCCATTTGTTAATCCATCCATCTATCCATCTATCCGTCCATCCGCCCACCCACCCATCCATCCACCCACCCATCCATCCATCTAGTATCCTTTAATCTCCTTTGCTAGGTCTTCTATGCTTGTATAAACTAGGATCTGAAATGACAGCAGTCATTCAATCAAGAATGAACATGATTCTGGCACTGAACGCCCAGGAAGGGAGTCTTATTCAGTTACCTAAACAATCTTTTAGTGTTGAGGCCAGATTTCAGCCAGCATATCCAGGCCAGCCTGATGCTAATTCCTGGGTATCCCTTATGCATACCTTGTCTACAAGCCTTTGAACAGCAGTGTTTCCACGTCAGATGCCGTTTTCCTTTTTCTTCCAAGGCATGGTTTCAAACCATCATTTGAAAGCAAAAATCCCAAATTTCTAAAACCAGAATTCTCATACTTCAAAACTAAGGGAGTCTGCCAGAACCTCACCATCGCTGAAATGTCTGAGCAGCTATGAGCTCCCTAGCCTCAGCTGCATCCCTGACCCTCCTGGACTGACTGGACGATGTGCACTTTCATATCTTTGACATCCTTGCTGTCCCTTGGGCCTCCGTGTTTTCTCACATCACTGTTCTGAGGCCAGGAGAAGAGAACTCCTTCCCAGTGAACTGCTCCTCGGCATGGTCTTGAGGACCCCATCCTGCTCTTGACCCACATGAGAGTCCTTTTCAAGGTCAGAGCTGAGTGGGTCAATTGTGTGCTGTCTTGAGTGTGTGGTTTGGTTGCCTGTGTAGCCCCAACTCTCTCATTCTCTATGCCAACCTAACTTTTCATCTTTAGTTAGTTTCATATTATTTCTTTGCAGCCGTGTGTGTACACCTAAGTTTATGCTCATACCTATTCTTCTCAGCTACACTTTTAGGAGGAAGATGCTATTCCTTCTTTATCAGCTTTTTGGATGAGCCCAGAATATAGGGATGAACCTGAGCATCTCAAACACATTGCTGCCTGGTGGATCACAGGCATCCTCTTCTGCTGAATCTGAAGACATGCCTGTGGAGCAGCGGTGCCCCCCACCCTCATGCCTACACCCCTCACCCCTCCCTCCAGCTCCAAGCAGAGCCCAGGTGCCTCCCTGAAAAATCAGATTACCCTCTGTGCTGTTTAATGATCTCTGGGTCCACACCACACCGAACCTGGCAGCAGGTGCACCTTTCTTTGCTGCCAGTTACGGAGGCGCTGATATTACCTATTGGGGGTGAAACGCAGGACCATCGAAGCTCGTGAATCTTTGCTTGTATTCACTCTGAAAACAGAAGAAGAACAGACTCTTCTCACACATCAAAGTGGAAAGAGTCCTTTGTTTCTTGCCATGGTTCCAGAGTCCCTCTGAAGTCATGTGGGAGAAAACCGCGTGACTGTGGTAGACATTGGTGGATGGTTGGTCCCAGCTGGCAGTGACAATGGCTCAGGGACCCAGAGTCAAGAAACCCCAGCAGAAGTCATCTTGGTTTTAGAATTAGCATCCTGACATTCTTGGAACAGATAAACAGAGAAACCAGACCAAACCAAGCAGCAGCAGTGACAACGTCAACACACAGAAATAGCAAGAACTGTGATCGCAGTAACCCAAGAGCTACAACTGCTAAAACACAGGACAGCCACCGGCTTGTGCCTGGGGCCAGGCGGGAACACATCTGAAGAGTCAGCCATTGTCCTTTAAGAGACTCCACATAACTAGCCCGGAGAAAAAGACTCCTGGATTATGACCCAGGGTTTTTGTCTGTATTTTGCTAATTATAAGCCCCAAAGAAAGGAAATGCAGTTTTTCAGATATGATCAAGCCACAAGAAATGAAGTGGAAGGCAAATATAACAGCAAGGTGATGTGCCTTCCTGACTTCAGGATTGCACACGGCACATGTCTACTGACGAGAAGCAACAAAAAGAACTACTCAGACCTGTGTGACACAGAAGAGAAAAATCCGAGGGTAAGTATGTCTTAAAAAACTCACAAGCGACCCCTGGAGGAAGACGTTGGCAGATGACCCAGGAATGGAGACCATAGTGGGTCACGTGGGCATGAAGCATTTCTGAGGAGAAAGGAGAGTGAGTTTTCCCCTTTGTCTGTCACCGCTGTTGGGACTGGTTACTCCTGAGAAGGTTCACTGGGTCCTTTTATCCAGTCAGCCTCCTGCCTGCAAGCAGAGCTGGGAGAGACAGAGAAGGAGATGGCGAAGAACAGGAGGCAGGAGGTGGCACCCCCAGTGAACAGAGGACCCATCCCACAAAAACATAGCTTCTGAAGTCAACAAAGGCTCTCTTGAAGCCACAGTTGGTGGGAGGAGTGTGCCCTTCACCTGCAGCCTCGCTGGTTGTCAGCACTGCTGGTGATGTTCATTTCATCTCACTCGCCTGGGATCAGGTTATATGATGGCAATCCTGGTGGCTGGTGGGGATGCACTTTACCTGGGAGACAGGCACAACGCCGGGTTCAGCTGGAGGTGCCATGAGGAAAACTGGAAGGAGGAGAAAACAAAGCAAAGAGGGACATGCATTCCGTTTAGCTTAGGCAGGAGGGCAGACTTTAAAGCTCTTGAGTGTTTGATGTACCAGCTACCTGATGGAGGTGGAGCTCCAAGTTAGGGGAACCTTGATACCCAATTTCTGAATTTCTGAGTCCCTTCCTGTGAGGCTCTCCAACAGGGCTCACAGGACCCCACCTATCTCCAGGTTATTTGGAAAGATGCCATCCGTGTCTTCCTCACAGCTTTTGCACTGACCTTTTCCTAAATTTCTGGGTTGGGCCATCCCAAAGGTGACCGGAATTTTGCTCAGTGGCATATACCTAGCTGAGGCCACTGGCAGTGTGACAGAGTCGGATGATCTAGGATTTAAAGCAAAAACACTGGCAGGAGAATGAGGAGGGCAGGAAGGCTGGAAGGGAGGCATAGGTGTCCCTTTCCTGTAGTGCTGTGTGATGCTTGAACGCCAGCTGTTTGGCTGATCAGTATCCATCCTGGGAAGTGACGGGAGACCCGCTGCCCAGTTTGGTGCTATTAAAAAAGTGGAGCCTGGACCTGAAGCTGGTGGGCTCCCAGAGCTGCCTCCTTCGCCCTGTCTTCTGGAGCAGCAGGACAGTCCCCAGTTGGTCCTCACGGCCAGCGTGGAAAGCACACCTCTTCATGATATGTCCTCTCTGGAGATTCCTGAAATAGGTTCACAGGAGACAAAGGAGGGTGGAGAGAGGCCAGGCAGTCATGTCCCTGGAGGAGGTGCCGTCAGTAACCCTTCACTGTGTACCGGGTGCTGCAAGGGGTCAGACCATGAGAAACCACCTCTGCCTCCATGGGTGTTATTCTCAGGTGCTGAGACATCAGCACAGCACAGAACATCTGGGCTTCAAGGGGGACTGTGTGTAGTGAAGGGCTTACAGGAAACGGAGTCTAGACTGCAGAGGCCAGGAGCTCACACGGAAAAGCCATTGCATCAGGCACTTCAAGGCTGGAGGGGAGGCGGTTAAGCAAGAGGGAGGGCACAGCTTCACCAGGGACAAAACCTCCCGCGACTGGAGCAGCTGAGCACGCTCATCTGAAAGGCCACTGACTCCAGGGCACAGCACAGGACGCTGCATGGGCGATGGAGGGACGTTTCCCTTTCGTCCTTATTTGCCTGTTCCTGCTGTTTGTCTTTTCACAGTTACATGGGATTCCTCCCTACAGATAGGGAAGCAGCTTTACCACCTCTTCTGCATCACTGTGTCCAACTGGTAGTAGGAACTCCGTGAGTAGGACTTGATGTGTCAGAGCCAAACCCTGTGTCAGGAGGTGGGAAGGATATGTTGGTGCCCACTGCTTGGATAACCTTGACCAAGAGAGGCGTCTGGATTCTTGGTTAAGCATTTCCCCTCCGGAGTCAGATATCTGTCCATTTGAATCCTAGCTCTGTGACTACATAATCTAAGTCTCAGTCACATCTGTAGAAAAATACCGATCATATCTGTCTTCATTCACCTGCAAATAATGATGATGGTGAAAACGACACTATTATGCCGGGCACGGTCCTGAGTATTTCACAGGTATTAACTCATTCAGTGCTTACCGTGGCCCTGTAAGGAAGGGAGTATTATTATTATTCCCATTGTACAGATGAGTAAGCTGAGGCCCTGGGGAGTTATTACACACTGACCGTGGGTTGGAGCCAGAGTGTGGATCCATGGTCTTTGGATCCTGAATCTGCACACTCTGCTACCATTTTCAGTCTGTTTGGGGTCTGGAATTGCGGGTAATGCTCTGTCCTGAGGGACTGGACAGGGAGGAATTGAAGCGGCCACAGTGAGCCAAGATCCCCCCTTACCCCTCCCTCAGTATATCATTTTTATTAGTATTAGTTTTATTTATTTATGTATTGGTTATGCTGAGTCTTTGTTGCTGCGTGCAGGCTTTCTCTAACCGCAGTAAGCCAGGGCTCCTCTCTAGTTGCGTGTATGGGATTCTCATGGCGGTGGCTTCTCTTGTGAGCATAAGCTCTAGGGAGCACAGCTTCGAGGCTTGTGGGCTTCAGTATTTGCAGCTCTTGGGCTCCAGAACACAGGCTCAGGAGTTGTGCTGTGCAAACTTAGATGCTTCATCTCATGTGGGATCAAACCCATGTCCCCTTCACTAGCAGGCAGATTCTTAACCACTGGACCACCAGGGAAGTCCCTGTATCACTCTTTTGTTGGAGGCTATTATTTATCTGTGATGTTGGCCTCTGGAGTCTCTGGGGTAAGGAGGGAGGGAGCAGAAGGGGAAGGACCGAGTCCCTGGTGGTGGAGGACTGACAGACTGCCAGCAGGACAGGCCAGGTGCTCCCTTCTTGCCTGATCATCCTTGAAGGAAGAGTCCCCGCTAAGTCCCGCCACCCTGGATTGTTCCCCCAGCCACTCCATCTACAGTTTTGATCCAGAACGTGCAGGGCAAAGCCATGTAAAAGCTTTCTCAAGTGCTGAGTCTATTTCAGAAATGATTGTCAGGAACTCGGGAATGCAGGCAGCTTATTGCACTGTGATCCCTGCAGATTGGATTCAGTGCTGTGCGAGCTGATGGCGTGATGGGCTGACCCCACTGGTGGGGTCACCTGCTGATTGCGCCCTGCAGCCCCGCTGCTCCTCTCCCCGGCTGTGGAGAGACTGGAGGCAAGAGGATCAATTAAATTGGTGGAGCAGGCTTCACCTTTAAAATGTGGGGAAAAAAAAAATCAGGCTTTGTATATAGAAGTTGGTATAATTATTAAGAAATAAAAATAAAAATATTGGCATGTTAAGAAAATACCCAACTGGTTTAGAAAAAAATGTTTCCTAAATCCTCAACAGACATTTATCCAGAGGAGGAATATTCACTAAGCCAAATTTGCTCTTAATCCTTAATCCACAAGGCTATGATCCCTGATTTCACCAAGTAAGAGCAGGCATGAATGCTAATTGGAATCCCGGACTCTCTCCCTCCCCCGTCTCTTCTGTTTTTGGAGGCCAGAATTTTATGTTTGGAAGTTCTGCCTCGTTTTCCCTTGGTTGGGGGCTTGTGTTTGAATGACACACCCCACCATTCTCTTTGTCATCGGTGAAAATAGGTATCTTGTCAACGCCCCCAGCTCAACCAGGCTTATCAGGGAACCAGAGAGGGAGAAGGAGATTCAGAGAGATGTACCTGGCCTGGTTCATTCCAGAAGAGTGATAGATGGTAACATTTCCTGGCAAGACATGGCAGGAAATCTGACAGACAGGAATTAGGGCACCAAATGGGAAAGTCAATTGCTTATTCACTCTAATTTTCATAGTTGAAGGAAATGTTATTTGATTTCGAGGCTCCCTCCTTCCCCTCTATCTGCAAGGCAGGAAGTACAGAAGAATCAATTCTCTGTCTTCACAATCATTTTCCAGGCTCAGTGAGTCTGTGTTTGTGTATGTGTAAATTCACATTTAAACTTGTACTAATGTTTTGCAGATGTGTATTTCTCAACAACCTTAGGTCTTTCAAAGTCTCATGTAAGTAAAAGCCTGTGATTCCTTTTCTCAGAATGTCTTCTGTCACTTCCACGATAGACCCAAAGCAAGAGCAAAAATAATAAGCATTTAAAAAATAACAATACTATTTTTCTGTATTATTCATCTTATTTGTACACCATTTGATAGTTTTCGATGATACTTGCATTGCATTTGATGGAAATTGCTAACAGCAATGGTACACCATTGACACAAATACTTATCAACTAAACACTGGGCATACGTGTTATAAAATGTTGCTTGCACTGACCCTGCGACCAAGTTGCTGCCATGTTCCTCACTTAACAGGGAGAAGCTCAGGCTTAGAGAGTTGATTCATGTCCCCAAGATCCCCCACCAACTAAGGGGTAGAAATGAGGTTTGGTCCAAGCCACATTGACACTGGAACCTAACCTCTTAAAAGATTTGTTCTCCCCGTGTTCAAAGTGAGAATAGGGCCAAAAAATGAAGGCCAGACCCAGGCACTAGATTCAGGTCTTGTTAACTCTTACAGCTGCTGTCCTCACCCTGCTGAGGCCAAGGATAAGGATAATCTTGGCACCGAAACGGGAATTCCTGTAGGGTGCCTTCCAGTCACCCTCTCAATACAAGAGGAACGGGTTCTGAGATTCTGGGCCAACCTATGCATGGTCCCTTGGGAAGTGAGAAGGGAGAGGGTTAGTGAGGGTGGAAACTGACCTTCTGAGTGTGAAATACTATGAAACAAAGAAGCAACACTCTCTCCTCCCCGACCCCGACCTTCCAAATAAAATTCTTACAAAATTAAGCAAATGCTTGCTTCAAAACCTCAGATAAAATATTCATCACCTCTAAAGCTGCCCAGGTGTCCCCTGAAATGGAAGGCATATGGGGACTGTGTGCTCTTTCTTTTCCTCAGACTGATTATTCTGACTGGTGGGTTCCCTTCATAGCCATGGGCTTCCCTGGTGGTTCAGATGGTAAAGAGTCTGCCTTCAATGCAGGAGACCCAGTTTCGATCCTTGGGACAGGAGGATCCCCTGGAGAGGGGGATAGCAACACACATCAGTATTCTTGCATGGAGAATGCCATGGACAGATAAGCCTGGAAGGCTGTAGTCCATGAGGTCCCAAAGAGTTGGACACGACTGACTGGCTAACATGTTCATTTCATTTTCAGTAACAGCTGTCAGCTCCCCACCAGAATTACTGCTGCTGTTCAGTGGCTAAGTTGTGTCCAACTCTTTGGGACCCCGTGGACTGCAGCACTCCAGGCTTCCTTCCTTCACCGTCTTCCAGAGTAGGTGCACTGATTCTTGGAGTCTATTTACAGTAGTACTGACAGGGTTACCCAACAAAATTCAACCAAGAAATCAAATTAAAATAAAGTAGTGTGCCTTGGCTTCCGCTGCACAAGCGGCCTGAATTTGATCTAGAGCTGTGTACATTCCATAGAAGAGTCGGGATTATCACCTTATAGTCTTGATTTACTTTTCTTTTTCCTTTAAGCAAATCTATCAATTTAGTTACAAAGCCATCGACTACATTATTGTGGATGAAAGCAACTGATTCCTATTAGGGTCATCAGTTCAGTTCAGTTCAGTCACTCAGTCGTGTCCGACTCCTTGCGACCCCATGAATCACAGCACGCCAGGCCTCCCTGTCTATCACCAACTCCCGGAGTTCACTCAAACTCATGTCCACAGAGTCGGTGATGCCATCCAGCCATCTCATTCTCCGTCATCCCCTTCTCCTCCCGCCCCCAATCCCTCCCAGCATCAGAGTCTTTTCCAATGAGTCAACTCGTCGCATGAGGTGACCAAAGTATTGGAGCTTCAGCTTTAGCATCAGTCCTTCCAATGAACACCCAGGATTGATCTCCTTTAGAATGGACTGGTTGGATCTCCTTGCAGTCCAAGGGACTCTCAAGAGTCTTCTCCAGCACCACAGTTCAAAAGCATCAATTCTTCGGCAATCAGCTTTCTTCACAGTCCAATTCTCACATCCATACATGACCACTGGAAAAACCATAGCCTTGACTAGATAGACCTTTGTTGGCAAAGTAATGTCTCTGCTTTTTAGTATACTCTCTAGGTTGGTCATAACTTTCCTTCCAAGGAGTAAACGTCTTTTAATTTCATGGCTGCAATCAGCATCCACAGTGATTTTGGAGCCCCCAAAAATAAAGTTTAACACTGTTTCCACTGTTTCTCCATCTATTTCCCATGAAGTGATGGGACCAGTTGCCATGATCTTTGTTTTCTGAATGTTGAGCTTCAAGCCAACCTTTTCACTCTCCTCTTTCACTTTCATCAAGAGGCCTTTGAGTTCCTCTTCACTTTCTGCCATAAGGGTGGTGTCATCTGCATACCTGAGGTTATTGATATTTCTCCCGGCAATCTTGATTCCAGCTTGTGCTTCTTCCAGCCTAGCATTCCTCATGATGTGCTGTGCCTATTAGGGTCATAGTCATTGAAAATAGCCAAATGATTTTTTAATTAATTTTTATTGGAATATAATTGCTTTGGGCTTCCCTGGTGGCTTAGACAGTAAAGAATCTGCCTGGAATACAGGAGACCCGGGTTTGATCCCTGGGTCGAGAAGGTCTCCTGGCGGAGGGCGTGGCCACCCACTCCAGTACTCTCACCTGGAGAGTTCCATGGTCATGTGCCCTAATCTGCTTTGTTGCTGTCGTTCAGTCACTAAGTTGTGTCCAGCTCTTTTCGACTCCGTGGACTGCAGCGTCTCAGGCTCGCTGTCCTTCACCATCTCCCAGAGTTTGCTCAAACTCATGTCCATTGAGTCGGTGGTGCCTTCCAGCCATCTTGTCCTCTGCATGTCTGTCCCGGGGACATGTAGCCCTCACAGAGCTGGATGTGACTGAGTGACTGCCATTTTTATTTTTCTATAATTGCTTTGCAGTGCTGTGTTAGTTTATATTGCACAGCAGAGTGAATTGGAAAAGACCGAGGGTGGGAGGTAAAGGGGGTGGCAGAGGATGAGATGGTTGGAAGGCACCACCGACTCAATGGACATGAGTTTGAGCAAACTCCAGGAGATGGTGAAGGACAGGGAAGCCTAGTGTGCTGCAGTCCATGGGGTTGCAAAGAGTTGGACACAACTTAGTGACTGAACAGCAACAACAGAGTAAATTAGCCATACACAACAAATAATGTGGAATGCACTTCCGTTTAAAATCCTTTCTCTGAAGATCTCAAAGCAGCTTTGTGTTTCTTATGCCTTTTCTACTCAAAATGCTCCTTTAAGATGGGAAGGTGATAGTGGTAATCTTCACATTAGAGAAGGGAAATGGATGGAAGCAGAGTTAGTTTGCCAGTGTGTCTCTGTGCTGGCGACTGTAAGTGGATCTGCTGCTGCTGCTCAGTCACTTCAGTCATGTCTGACTCTGTGCGACCCCATAGACGGCAGCCCACCAGGCTCTGCCGTCCCTGGGATTTTCCAGGCAAGAACACTGGAGTGGGGTGCCATTGCCTTCTCTGTAAGTGGATCAGGTGTACCTGATTATTCCACCCAGACCCAGGTGCAGTGGGAGGAGGAGGGAGCAGCCGGAGGGGACACCCTAGCTTGGAAGCCACTGGAGACTTAGAGATGTCACCAATCTACTTTGAGTGGAAAAAAGGAATCCCTTTAGGGAGTATTGCTGACTTTCCTAAAACTAGTCGAAGTGTTTGTGTAACTTATGACAAACTAATTATGTGAGATGATGGAATTGAGATAGAAGTCTTGGCAAATGACCAGCTGCCCTTCCTGCTAGGATGGCGCCCAGGACCTTGATGCTGCAAGGGTTGAACAATAGAGGTAGGCAGTTCTGATGAGGACTTCAAAGGGCATGGGGCAGGATGGAAGAGGGTGGAAGAGGGTATGGGACAGATGTGGGCAGAGTCTCGAGAGCTCTCAGAAGGTGTCTTTTAAGGTGCACTGCCCTCTGGGCAGGGGGATGATGCTTTGTCTGGGAACGTGACTGCTGTGGACATTTAGAGATTCGTATCTCTACTGGCAGTAACCGTGGTTGTCAAGAGCTGAAATCCGTACCAAATGAATGTGGTGTGTGTGTCAGTTTCATCTGATTTGGTTTGGTTTCTTCTCCATCCTCTAAAAGGCCCTCTCTGTGTCACTGTGATTGACATTTCCTTGTCTAGGGATGGGCATCCAGGGTAAAGAGTGAGGTGCCACTTCCGACACATTATTCCCTCAGTCTGTCTCCATGTGACCATCACCCTTGTTGAGGAAGTAAGGAGGCCAGGGCTTTTAGAGATTCAATAACTAGCGCAAGGTCAGGTGGCAAATAGTAACTGCCTGAGGATCATGGACTCAGCTACCATGTCAGGCTTTGGTCATTAATTTATTTAGAAAGAAATTTAAAATTCCCATCGATTCACTTATAGGTCTCAGAATATGTCTAAAAATAAGTGTCCTTTGGTCAATAACCGGCACGGCGCTGTGGTTAACTCCTTGCGTTCAGCCCTGGCTCCCTTGCTCACTAGCTGTGTGCCCTCGATCAAGTCGTTTAACCTCTCTGTGACTTATTAGAACCCTCGTGAAGGTTGAATGAGTGAGCTTTTATAAAGCACTTAAGACAGTGTTAGTTGACATCCCAAAGGTTTAAGAAAAGTTGGCAGGCCAGAGAATGAAGTCAGAAGGGTCCGAGCTCCCTGCCGAGGGGCCGGATGGAGTTAAGTTCTGTTGCAGAGGATTTGATGCCTTAGAGGTAGGATCAGGTATGGCTGTGTTTTTGACTGTCAATTTCCATTCCCAGTCTTCTCACTTGAACACCTTTTATTGGCACTAAATTTGTTTTCGGATAATGAAAGCAGATGTTCTGTTTATGCCCTCAACCGCTCACCTCCAAGTCTCACCTCAAAGACACCTTCCTTCCTCCAGCCCTGCATCTGAGCTCAGTGGGGCCATGTGTCCGGGGCTGAGGTGGGGCGTGGGGAGAGCGCGCTGCTGGAGAGCCACAGCCTGGGAGCCACAGTATCTGGACCTCTTCCTCCAATCATAGGGGCTCATCAGATAAACAAATGCACGAACTCACAAGTGACTAGAAACATGTTTACCAGAGTGGAAGAAAAACAGCTTTTTGGCCTTGCTGGCGCTGTGGCCTCAGGAACAGCAGCTGCAGCCTGGGACAGCAGTCACGGGGGCGGGGAAGAGAAAGTCCACGTGGACCTTCCAAGTGTTCCACTTCCGGATTGGGTATTTCTAAGCAGAGGGGAAGCCTGTGTGTTTGAGAGAGAGAGAGATGCCAAAGGAGATGGGGAGAGGGAAGAAAAGTACAGGGAGAGTGACAGTGGCACAGCATGGTGGCCCAGAGGCAACAAGGCAGGGCCAGGTGAATATAAGACCCAGTGGACTTGGGTTTGAATCCCATCTCTTTCAGCCAGGAGCTGAGTATCCTTGACCTCACTCCTTGCCCTCTCCAAATCTTTGCCTCTTCACCTGCATGATCCTGACCGTAATCCATCCTTGGCATCTCAGTGTCGCTTGCTGTGCCTTTAGCATCTAACACAGGACCCGCAACACAAAAGGTGCTCAGTAGATGCTGGCTATCTCTGTGGGTCTGCAGTGGATCTTCCAGGAAGGCTGCAAGAGCAGAGGGCCTTCCATGCTGAGTGCAGTGCTTTCAGGAGGGGAGCGGGACAGGTGAGATTTGTAGGGCAGCAAGAACTCTTGAGAGCATATTTTTACTTATGAAGTCACTCTTGCAGTGGGTGGAGAAATAAGACACACTTCTCTTTTATAATTAAAAATGAAGCATATTTATTTTTATTCAGTAAATACAGAGTATGACTAAACTATACACTCGTCACAAACTTTGCTATTTAACAGGGAGAGCGGGAAGAAGAGATGTTAGAACTGAGATGAGCTTAGCTCGGTGCTCTATGATGACCTGGAGGGGTTGGAGGCAGAGGGTGAGGGAGGCCCACCAGGGCTGGAATATATATATGTGTGTGTGTGTGTGTGTGTGTGTGTGTGTGTATATATATATGCATGTGGCTGATTCTCTTCATTTTACAGCAGAAACTAACACAACATTATAAAGCAATTATACTCCAATTAAATAGAAAAAGAAATGAAATAAGAAAGGGCCCTGGATTGCAATCCCGGGTTCCTATACATCTTCCCATTCCAACCCCAAATAAAGAGCTCAGTTTCGTAACTTGATGAACTTTCAGTATAGGATTTCATTGGCCGAGAAGACTCTGTTACCTAAAAGGCAAGTGTGATAGCCATTCATGTACACTGTTTGGTTTCTGTTCTTTTCCAAGCAAATGTAAGCTCCATGAGGGCAGGATCAACGGTGCCTACAGAGGGCGAGCTTACACAGATGATGAGCTGGTGAACACACGAGTGAAGGATGGGAAGAGGGGAAGCACAGACAAGGGAGAGTGTCTTCTGAATCTTGCTTTCTTAAGTGAGTCTCGCCTAGAGTGTTGTTTAGTCACGCAGTCTTGTCCACCTCTTTGCAACCCCATGGCCTAGAGTGAGAACTTCCTAAATTTGAAATGCTAATTAACGTGCCATGGATGAAGAAGGCATTCCCCTTTAATGGAACGTGGACATTAAAATACGAGCTTCCCTGGTGGCTCAGATGGTAAAGAATTTTCCTGCAATGCAGGAGACCCAGGTTCGATCCCTGGATTGGGAAGATCCCCTGGAGAAGGGACTAGCACCTCACTCCAGTATTCTTGCCTGGAGAATCCCACAGATGGAGGAGCCTGGTGCACTATGGTCCATGGGGTCAGAAAGAGTTGGACAGGACTGAAGCAACTTAGCAGGCACAGGTGTTAAAGTGAGCTATTCAAAGTGCTATCCTTCACTGATGTAAGCTGGGGGAGAGAGAGCTTTCTGCTACTGATATAGCAGTAAATTTACTAAAGTAGATCAGAAATGTGGAGCGACACAAAAAATGCTTTGCCCCATCACGTGTTATTGATGCAAACTGTTTATAGAAACCAAAGGCAGACTTTGACTTCCAGTCCTGGGAGTAGTATATACTATGTCAGATTCCCTTAGGAGCATACATTCTCTTGTGAAACTATGGCTGCTACCCTTTTTCTTCCATGGGGTCTAGACCTGAGGCTGCAGAATAATTTAGAAATCCATGCATTGCCTGCTTCATATTGGTGTGATTAATCTTTTCTGATTTTACGTGTCTACAAATGGTGTTAGTGGTCATAACTGCACATGACTGCTATTTTTATCGGTCTGGAAAGTGAATATTTGTGTTAGAACATCTGCAAAAGCAAACACTTTTGCTCTGTTGAAAAATAATGAAGATCTAAGTGATTTTAAGAATAAACACTTAAATGCTGCTAGATTTTTATTCCTTTTACTGTTAATGCTGCATTGAAGAAATTGTCATGCTGCGGCACACTTTTTTCCTGTTTCTTCTTTTCCTTTGTCTTTCAAAACATATTCATTCTAGCTGCATTTTTCCTCAAAACTCAAGATAGCCATGCACTATGTTCATAAGTAAATATACATAAAATAAGCAGGATCAGCTATTTTCTGTCACAGCATATGTCACGGTCATATAAAAGTCCTTCCTGACACCTTTGGTGTTATACTCACTAATGTTTAGCCTGCTCATGCTGCAGTTATAAAAGTCCCTCAAACAGGAGCTGATCAATTATTTCAAGTTCCTTGTGTGGGGAGGGGTTGTGTTTAATTTTCATACCAGCTTGTAACTAATAGAGTATGTGGTTAATGAAGGTATTGAATTAAATTGAATTAGATGGAATCAAATTGAATTGAACAGGAAGAAATTGAATTGTATTGAATTATGAACCAGAGAGTGAAAATACATGACAATATAATAGCATCTGATAATCACAGAATACTGAATACATATGCCCAACTTAGGAGACATTTGATAACTCATAAGTGAGAAAATTGCCCTACTCCTATGTTATTGGGTATCCTTGCCAAATGGATATGAACGTCACAAGAGATCCAAGACAATTATACAGTTCAGGCATCTTCTGTATTTGTGCGGTGGTAGATGGTGGCAGGAGGGTTACAAACCAGCTCTATTGTTCTGTATGTCACCAGGTAGGAGCTCTGATTTGTCAATAATTTAAAAAAAATTTTCCTTTTGTTCAGCAGCAGCTGGCTGTGTGCAGGCACTTAGAATAATGTGATGCGAGTGTGTGTGCGCGTTGGATAGGGGGTGTCATTTGCTAGTTTTAATTGGTAGATTCAACATCTTCCACTCACAGTGCAGACGCCACTGGCTGAGATGTTACCATGGTAAATCAAACCCTGGTGTTTGATTGGTCGTTTTCTGAAGCAGGTACACTCATTTTCATCAACTCCAGGAAAGTTGAGGCCATCTGGTTTTGCCTCACCTGGAAGTAATTTACCACCCCAGGTGCAAAAAAAAAAAAAAAAATTACCCTGAGGTCAGTAACACCAAACCTAGCTCACGATGTTCCAGTAGGGCATGAAAGAGGAGCAGTGTCACATAGTAATTTTTATCTGTTTGTGTTTATATTTTTGAGGGGAAAAGTGAGGGGCTAATCATGAAAAGCAGAGCCAAGAATAGATTTGGCAGATTCTAACCCAGCTCATTCCAAAGAGCAGAGCAAAAGCCTTCCATCTCATTCTATAGCAACTATTTTAATGGTCCTGTTCTGAATGTCTACTAAATGGGTTTTTTTTTTTTTTAAAGTCAACTTTCATAGGATTCAAGTATCTCATGAATATGACTGAAGAACATGGTGTGATTTGAAGGAGTAAAGAGTTAACTGGATGCACTTGCAATAAGGGACATTTTTCAAAAAGGCTTCCTCCTCCAGAAATGTATTTTGGACATATGTATATATTTTACATAGCAGTTTAATATTTTAGATAGTCTTGGGGTCACATACAATGTAACCAGCCCTCACCCAAATATAGAGGGTGAGAAGACTGCAGATCATTAGTTCTTTGGAATCCTTAGAAGGATTTATTTGGCTCATGTGACATTGATTTGTTTTGGCTGCACTTGAAATGTGTGGTCTTTGCAAGTCAATAGAAATGAAGTACTTTATTGAGAAAGAAACTCCATGGAGTGAATTACACAAAGAAACTGAAGGCCAAGGCTCTCAGTCTCTTGTGCATTTGTGAGAAGGCACGCCAGGGAGAAGGGGTTGGAGGTTGGAGGCTGGTGATGAGTCAGAGATGGGGGATTGGGGGGGAGTGACGACTGGGAGTTGGAAAGTCCATTTACAGGGAAGTCCTAGGAAACATGTTTTGGAAGCTGGAGTAATGAAATGTGTGGTCAGTGGGAGCCTAGGAGAAGACGAGACAGAAGGCCACAGTGAACCCCTAATTCTTCCAGAATGCCATCATCCCGAGGGCTGGGAATGCAAAAGCCCTGCAGAGTCATTTTGTAAGATGCCTCATTTTATTAAAGAGGGGCTGCGACCCCATGAATCACAGCACGCCAGGCTTCCCTGACCATCACCAACTCCCGGAGTTCACTCAAACTCATGTCCATCGAGTCAGTGATGCCATCCAGCCATCTCATTCTCTGTCGTCCCCTTCTCCTCCTGCCCCCAATCCCTCCCAGCATCAGAGTCTTTTCCAATGAGTCAACTCTTCGCATGAGGTGGCCAAAGTATTGGAGTTTCAGCTTTAGCATCAGTCCTTCTAACGACTGAGCGACTGAACTGAACTGAGCTGAACTGAACTAGAGGGTCACAGAGCAGCTGAGGGAAGAACTGATAAGAAGTGACGTGGGTGGATCTAGAGTCTGTCATACAGAGTGAAGTAAGTCAGAAAGAGGAAAACAGATATCATATATTAACGCATATATGTGGAATCTAGACAAATGCTACTGATGAGCCTATTTGCAGGGCAGGAATAGAGGCACAGACGCAGAGAACAGACTTTGGACCCAGTAGGATAGGAGAGGTTGGGACGATTTGGGAGATTGAGGTTGACATATATACGCCACCAAGTGTAAAATAGAGAGCTAGTGGGAAGCTGCTGTATAGCACATGGGGCTCAGTGCGGAGCTCTGCGATGACCGAGAGGGTGGGGTGTTGGGTGGAGGGAGGGAGGCCCTAGAGGGAAGAGATGAATGTATACATAGAGCTGTTTCACATTGTACAGCAGGAACTAATATAACACTGTAAAGCACCTATACCTCAATAAATAAAGAAATTATCAAGCAGAGTGAACCCCAGTTTCACAGACAGCACCAGCTTCAGGGATCTATTACTTTAGCAGGACCCAATTTGTTCATGGAATCAGGTTTCTCCCCACCCCCTCCATGAGCTGATGTTCAGTTATTTCAGAGCCTTCAGACTTCAGTGGCTGGAGATGAGTCCAGCATTGCGAGTATCCGGGTGGATCTCTGATCATCCGTGTTCTCTTTGATCCTCGACTCTGTGTCTTAGAGGCCATAACGGGCGAAGGAGGAACATACAGTTCTTCCCTCTGCCTCCTGGGGCTTTTGCTGCAATGGAAACACAGTGAGACATGCTCTTAGTGAATCAGCCTCCACTTGACTTTCTCCACACAAAGGGGACAAACACAGTGCTTGCCATAAGCCAGCCCCTTTTAGCATCTTCCCCCACTTAGTCTGCTGGTCCTGTCCCCAGAGTCAAACCCAGTGAGAAGCCACTTAGCTTGGCCGAAGAAGCAGTAAGTTTAGGGAGCAGGATGTTCTGTCCTGGAGCATTGAGGACACATCCCAATTCGCTTTAAAACCTCAAGTGCAGGGGCAGTTAAGGAGGGGTGGGGAGCGTGTGTTGAGAAGGACGGTAAGGACGATGAGAGAAGGGGAGAGCTCAAAGGAGGGCGGGTGAGAAGGAAGGAGAGTGGGGAGAAAAAGGGAAAGTTTAGTGCCAAGAGCCAACCTTTGGGAGTTGCACACTGCTGTTTTTCCTCCTTTTTTGTCTGCACATCTTGTGGGGTCTTAGTTCCCTGACCAGGGATTGAACCTGGGCCCTCAGCAGTGAAAGCGCCAAGTCCTAACCACTGGACAACCAGGGAATTCCCAGTACACACTATGTTAAAGAATCTGATAAAGATGATGATCTTTTTCTCCAGGAAACCAAGCCAGCTATGTGTCTCACGTTATGAGTTACATATATACATATGTGTATATATATATATGCATATATAAAATCACAGTTTAGCAAAGTTAGATACATATATATGTATGTATGTATGTCTATTAAACACATATATAAATGTGTCATGCTGAGTTGCTTCAATCGTGTCCAATTCTTTGCAACCCCGTAAACTGTAGCCTGACAGGCTCCTTTGTCCATGGGATTCTCCAGGCAAGAATACTGGAGTGGGTTGCCATGCCCTTCTCCAGGGGATCTTCTGACCTAGGGATCAAACCCGAGTCAATGTCTCCTGAATTTACAGGCAGGTTCTTTACCACTAACACCACCTGGGAAGTCCCATATAAACATATATATATATATATATAAAACCACAGTTTAGCAAAGTTACATATATATGTGTGTGTCTCTGTATTTTTTTCTAAGTTGCAGTTAGGTTATGCACGTGTTACCCAAATGGAAACAGGACACAGATATCAACTATAGCCCTGAGTATCTAAATTGTACAAGAGTGAAAGATGAGCAGAAACTCAGCCAAGACAAGTTCAAGGTGACTGTCAAGGAGTGAGGAGTTAGTGGTGTGGCTCCCACCATGCAGTGCTTTCTTTAAGGTAGAGGATTTGATGATACCGGTTTTGGATGATTTAAGACGAGCTTCACGAAGTCCCGGATAACACATTGCATGAGACAAACCTGAAAATAGCCAGAGGAGCAGGCGGGGAAGATGAACAGATATTTGCTCTTTGAACCCTGTGGTTCCCTTCCATTTCATCTTTCTTCAAGCCAACATGGTTTCTTTCCCTAAGGAAGGCAGCTTAAGTGGCCACCACCTTAGATTATGGGTCAGGGCATCGTATCTCACTATCTCAGATGGATGAACATTTCATAAAAGTACTGCATTTCAGCTGTTTTCCAGCACATGACTCATTGCCTGTATATTTCTGCGTTTCTGCTTTGTTGTGAAGTACAGTGTGATATTATGGACTTGCAGCCATCCCCTGCAAGGATGTGCCCCGTGCTGAAATTCTAAGAGAATGTTTGTCTCCACTCTCAAAGGAACAGATTAGGGACTTGCATGTTGCTGCTGACCTATCCATGCCCAGAGTGTATGGCTCTTGGAGTGACATATGCAGCTGGCTGTCCACATCATTAGGAATCATGAAAGGCAGGCTTTGTAAACATTGCATGCATTCCCAGCCATTGAACACTGTGACATTTCATAATCAGCTCTCTCAGAAGAGATGCCAGGCTCAATGTCCCTTCTGGAGTAGCCTGGTGTAATTAGGCTGCCCCCAACTCTTCACCAGCACGAACACGCCTGCCACATCTTTCTGCCATTGAGTCATCACATGTGTGCGGTCACTTGTCTGCCTCCTCAAAAATTGTCTCAAATCAGCAAGCACGCTATTTGGAAATATGCTTCTTGTTCTGTCTTAATCAAGGCTTCATTATCTACCTCCCAGAACCTCTTGCAGCAGGGTCCAGACTAGTTCCCTTCTGACTGATCTTTCCACTACCAGACAGCCATCTGTCTGGAACACAGAAAAGGCTGTGCTATTCCATCCTTGAAAGCCTCTCCATGGATCGCAATTCGTATCATAAAGCTCAGACCCTTGGTGTGTCATTCAGGGACTTCACTTTCTGCTTTGAACTCAGGTTTCTAGCCTCATGGTGGAAGGGAAGCATCAGCTATCTAGAGGGGAATCCTGGCTTTTTGTCTAACTTACTGTTACTGAATACTGAGTTAAGTTCAAGGAACTGTGCAGGTGTGTGGCAAACATTAGCTAATTGTCCTAACAGTTGGGCAAGGCAGATGTCCTTCTCTCTGTTGGTTAAACTGAACTCACAAAAGTTCAGTCACTTACCTGTGGACACACACAGGCGCTTCATTTGAACTCAACTCCGTCAGATGCCAGCGCTCTCCCTTTACCCACTGGGCTGTCCTGCCTTTCTTTGTCTCCCTCTCTCTCTGTTCTTGGGAAGTCTCTCTCTTTTCCCAGCATCAAGTTCAGGAATGGGGAGTCGACCAGAAAACAAAACCAAAAAAAAAAAACCAGTGGATTTAGATCTTTTTATAGTTCTCCCATGTCTCTCATACAGCATGATTTGAGGGTCACTAGAAGGAAATGGCAACTCACTCCAGTGTTCTTGCCTGGAGAATCCCAGGGACGGGGGAGCCTGGTGGGCTTCCGTCTATGGGGTCACACAGAGTCGGACACGACTGAAGTGACTTAGCAGCAGCAGCAGCAGCAGCAGAACATCTCAGCATGACTTTACTAGCGTGTGAGATGAGTGCAATTGTGCGGTAGTTTGAGCATTCTTTGGCATTCCCTTTCTTTGGGATTGGAATGAAGACTGACCTTTTCCAGTCCTGTGGCCATTGCTGAGTTTTCCAAATTTGCTGGCATATTGAGTGCAGCACTTTCACAGCATCATCTTTCAGGATTTGAAATAGCTCAATTGGAATTCCATCACCTCCACTAGCTTTGTTCGTAGTGATGCTCTCTAAGGCCCACTTGACTTCACATTCCAAGATGTCTGGTTCCAGGTGACTCAGATATGCAGATGACACCACCCTTATGGCAGAAAGTGAAGAGGAACTCAAAGGCCTTTTGATGAAAGTGAAAGAGGAGAGTGAAAAGGTTGGCTTGAAGCTCAACATTCAGAAAACGAAGATCATGGCATCTGGTCCCATCTCTTCATGGGAAATAGATGGGGAAACAGTGGAAACAGTGTCAGACTTTATTTTTCTGGGCTCCAAAATCACTTCGGATGCCGATTGCAGCCATGAAATTAAAAGACGCTTGCTCCTTGGAAGGAAAGTTATGACCAGCCTAGATAGCATATTAAAAAGCAGAGACATTACTTTGCCAACCAAGGTCCATATAGTCAAGGCTATGGTTTTTCCTGTGGTCATGTATGGATGTGAGAGTTAGACTGTGAAGAAAGCTGATCGCCGAAGAATTGATGCTTTTGAACCGTGGTGCTGGAGAAGACTCTTGAGAGTCCCTTGGACTGCAAGGAAATCCAACCAGTCCTTTCTAAAAGAGATCAATCCTGGGTATTCATTGGAAGGACTGATGCTAAAGCTGAAACTCCAGTACTTTGGCCACCTCATGCGACGAGTTGACTCATTGGAAAAGACTCTGATGCTGGGAGGGATTGGGGGTAGGAGGAGACGGGGATGGCAGAGAATGAGATGGCTGGATGGCATCACCGACTCAATGAACATGAGTTTGAGTGAACTCCGGGAGTTGGTGATGGACAGGGAGGTCTGGCGTGCTATGGTTCATGGGGTCGCAAAGAGTCGGACACGACTAAGTGACTGAACTGAACTGAACTGAACTGAGAACATCTCAGAGACATTGCTGCTGTAGCATCCTAATTTTAGCTCTTGGCCAGTTGTGGCACTGCTGTACCACTTCTCAGAACCACGAATGTCATGATTCTTCCACGTGGAGCATCGTCTTCTCTACTTCCCTGCCTCCTTTCTCCTACTTGCTTCACACACTTTGCTCTCTGTGAATCCTGTTGATGCAAAAACAGTCCAAGCTCTTCACACTTCATTTGCTTTATTGTTATCTTTATTGTTGCCAGTCGTGGGTTGGAGTTTTCTGACTCTTCATCTTATATGGCTTATGAGCTCTTTCAAGGAAAGTCATATCTTTTTCACCTGATTTTTTAAAATATTAATATTTATTTATTTGTCTTGGCCAGGTCTTCGTTATGGCCCGTGGGATCTTCCACTTTCGTTGCTGTATGTGGGACCTTTAGCTGTGGAATGTGAACTCTTAGTTGAGACACATCCAGTCTAGTTCCCTGACCAGGGATTGAACCCAGGCATTTGCATTGGGAGCATAGAGCTTAGCTGCTGGGTCACCAGAGAAGTCCCTCGTCTTCATTTTTGATAGAGTCTGTATTGGCTTCCTGTGGCTGCTGTAACAAATTACCACCATCTTGGTGGGTTAGAACAACACAAATTTATTTTCTCACAGTTCTAGAGCCTAGAAGTTCAAAATCAGTTTTACTGGGCTGAAAACAATGTGTAAGTAGCGCCACAACCCCTTCAGGGGCCATAAAAGGGAATCTGTTCCTGGTCTCTTCCAGTATCTAGTGTCTGTCAGGAGTCCTGGACTTATAATTCATTGCTCCAGCCTTTGAGGCCAGCATCTCTAACCTCTCCGCTCCATCTTCAGTTGCCTTCTCTATGTGTATTCAAATCTCCCTCTGCCTTCCTCTTATAAGAATGCACCCATTTAGGGCCACTGCCTAATTGAGGATCATCTGCACATTAAGATCCTTAACATTTACATATGCAGAGACCTTTCATTTTCAAATTGTTTCCATATGAATTTATATTCTCAGACTCCAGGGCCAGGGCTGTAGATATCTTTGGAAGAGATTTTATAAGATACTAGGGTTTGCTCATGCCTCCCTAAAAATTTATATCCATTCCACATGCAAAATATCTTCACCATATCCTGAAACCCCCAACTTTCTCAACCAATTGCAGCATCAACTCATGTAAAAGAAATCTCACCTAAATATCATCAGCCCTCAAGGTCCCAACTTTCATCATCTCATCAGGTATGGGTGACAGTCTGGGTACAGTCTTCCTAAGACAAAATGCCACACTGTCTATGGAGCTGTGAAACTTAAAAGTATGGCACCTGCTTCTCGAATGCAGTGGCAGGGCAGGCAGAGGAAAAGAGTTCTATCAATACTCTTCTTCCTAATGAGAGAAGAATGCAAGGAAGAAGAGGCCACCAGTCCACAGCACCTTAAAAAGTCAATTTTAGGGTGCAAGGGCTGGGAATAATCCTCTGTGAGTTCTCTCTTCATCGCATGGGCCCACAGTTCTGCCTTCTAACCCTGCATTTCTGGCTTTTGGACCCAAGTCTCAGCCCTTAGGGTCAAACCTTTTATGAAAGGCAGCACCCAGTTGTACCTTTGCTTTAGCAACCTGGAAATCCCATCAACAGAGGAGCCTGGCGGGCTACAGTCCTTGGGGTCGCAGAGTCGGACACAATTAAGTGACTAACACTTTCACTTTCTCTTGCCTGTAGAATTTGGGAAGCCCATGGTTTTCTTTTATTCTGTCACATCTTCACCATTTTCAGCCCAAGCTGGCAATAGTTCTGCTTAAAATTTTCTCAAAACTTTGTGGGTCTCTTATGAATATCATGGGAATTCATATCATTAGGCAGAAAGGTCTTCACTGAACTTTTTTATATAACCCCTATCTGTTTGTGGCTTCTGCTAATATGGCCGAATGGTCCCATGAGTCATTATCTGATATCTTTAGTGCTGATGAAATGCTGTCCACCCTTGCTCTTCTCTTCAGAGCATATTTTTCTGACAGTAAATCTCCTGATTTTAGCATCTTTTGCAATTTAAATAAGCTAAAAATTTCCCAATTCATCCACCATTTTTTTTAACAGTTTTCCCCAATTTATATTTTTCCCATTATATTTTACTACAAGCAGGAAACAAAAGGTCATGTGTCCCACCGTTTGCTTGACACTCTCCTCAGCTGAATTCCCAGTGCGTAACTCACAACTTCAGCTTTCCACTCACTATAGGATGCAATTCAATTATGTTTTCCACCTCTAAATTGTGAGGGTCATCTTTCCTCCAGTTTCCAATAATGTTTTACTCATTTGCTTCTGAGATCTCACCAAAAGTGTTTTTACTGTCCACATCCTAACAGTAACCTGTTTAAGGAAATACAGCCTTTTTCTATCATGCACCTAAGAATTCTTCCAGACTACCCATTATCCAAGTCCAAAGCCACTTCCACATTTTAAGGTATTCGTTCCGACAGCACCCTGGTATTAAAATCTGCCTTAGTGAAAGTTCAGAGAAACAGAAGCAGTAGGAACCGTGTACTAAGGGTCTTATTGTGGGAATTGACTTACGTGACTATGGGGCTGTCTAGGCAAGTCCAGAATCCACAGGGCAGGTTATCAGGGCAGCTGAAGCCTCTAGTGGAGGTTGAAGCTGCTGTTCATGATGGGACTTCTGCCCAGAGGTCTAGTTCTGTTCTTATGGCCTTTTAGCTGATCTGGGGAAGGCCTGTCCTGATTATCTAGGACCATTTACTTGAAGTCAGCTGAGGATGAATATTAATCACAGATTAAAATGAAACACTATGTTAGTGGACTCTTGTCTTCATACCAGTGAGGAAGTCGTTTGGTGAAAGTCCAAGACCATTAAAGACTCATTAAAATCCATGAGACACCTAGAGACTGTCATACTGATGAAGTAAGCTGGACAGAGAAGGAGAAATGTCCTATGACATCCTTTATACGTGGAATCTGAAAAGAAATGATACAAATGAACTTATTAAAAAAAAAAAACAGAAGCAGACTCACAGACTTAGGGAACAAACTCATGGTTACCAGTGGGGAAGGATGAGGGGATGGGATCGTTAGAGAGTTTGGGATGCATATGTACACTCTGCTGTATTTTAAATGGGTAATCCTCTGTATAGCCCAGGGAACTCTGCTCAGTGTTATGTGGCAGCCTGGATGGTAAGGGAGTTCGGGGAAGAATGGATACCTGTATATGTATGGCTAAATTCCTTTGCTGTGTTGTTAATCAGCTATATCCGAATATAAAATTTAAAAGTTTAATAAATAAACATCCATTGAAAGTGAAGTGTTAGTCAGTCATGTCCGACTCTTTGCAACCCCATGAACTGTAGCCAGCCAAGCTCCTCAATCCATGAGATTTTCCAGGAGTAGGTAGCCATTCCCTTCTCCAGGGGATCTTTCTGACCCAAGGATTGAACCTAGATCTCCTACTTTGGCAGGCAGATTCTTGACAGTCTGAGCCACCACGGAAGCCAACTTTAGGTAGTGTAGTACTATCAAATCTTGTTTTAATCACATAAATGTCTATTTTATTTATCCCATTCTAAATAACCAGCCAAAGAATTTCTTTTAAATTCATTTGTGGTAACACCTTAAAAAAAATACCTCACTGAAGTAATAGCTAGACCTTTTTTATTTTTTTCCAAGTTTTTTTTTTTGTTGACATTCTTAATTGCTCTTATTAGCATCTGTAAGCCCATTGAGAAGGCCTCAATGAAGCTTCCTAAACTGGTTTTTCCATTCAAAAAATCCATTAGATATAGTTATAATGGGAAGTCAGGGGTGGTGGAGAGGGAAAACCCACTCAATATTTAGCAGAAGTTAAACTTCTAATAAAGTGAAATTTCCTAGCCTGGGGCTGGTGGAGCCAGATAAACTTCAGGACAGCCATGAATTTTCTAGATATAAGTTGTGTGTGTTTGTGTGTGAGAGAGAGAGAGAGAGAGAGAAAGAGAACATATATTTGTCTGCAATCAGAGTCCATAGTTTTCATCAGATTCACAAAAATATTACCTTATCATATGTAATAAACAGTAAAATATTGCCTCGTTTATACGGTAGCCAGATTATCCATCAATAAAAATAGGTCTCCATTAGAAGTCTGAACTGGTGGATCTGATAACATCTTTTCTTAAACCCTCACCCACCTGGATATTCTACAGCCAAGTCCTGGAGAACTCCCAGGTACTGCTGAAAACGGTTCTTCTGAGGACTGGCTAGGGCAGAATCAGGAGATGCTTATTAGCCCAAAGCTTACCCAGAGATGTTTACCACTAATAACAGATAACGTCTGGCCTGAGTCAGTGGCCGAGGGAGCCAGGTAGCAGTGATCAGCGCAACCGCACAGATGAGCCAAGCGCTGCACCTCCCCCGACTTAGAAAGGGGTTAATGCGCACAGATGGCTGCAAGCCCCCCAAGCAGTCAGCATCCTGTAAAACAATATTAACATCACTGCCTTTTGAATACCATGTCTTGTAAACCCCAGGATATGACAAGCCTCTTTAGAATCTTCTTTGATTGTGTTACTGAGTCTCCCGTAGGGAAGTAGGGAGGGGTAGGGGGTAGATTCCAGAGGAAACATATAATTAGATATCTCTTAGAACAATAAGGGTCCTCAAACACAAATGCATGAAACTGCTTTGTTGCTCTGGTATTGCTGTTGGTGAGTAATTAGCCAAGTTTGGTGGGGAGTGTGTATAGTTTGGGCAATCCCATTGTTGTGAGCCGTGGGGACAGAATAGTTCCCTTTAGCTACGTTTTCAGGGAAACACTAAATGGAGATGTGAATGGAGAGGAAATAGCAGACTTTCTGGAGAGATTCCACTGCGGTAATGTCAGAACTTCCTCTCAGACTCAGATAAATCTTTCTTGTTCTCATCCTTATTTTTAGTTTCGCGGAAGACAGCAGGCCTGTTTCTCTGAGAGGATGCTGTGTACGCAGATCTTGTCACTTCCTCAAGAGAGACCCAGGGCTGTCTCTACTGGTTTCTGGTTCTGTTTTTATTCTTTTTTTTTTTTACTGTAGCGATTCCTCATCGTGACACTGACTGTGCAGATCGCGGGGAGGAGGTATTTTTATTTTAGTGCAGAGAGAAAGAGAGGTTTTCTCCTGGGAACTCTTCTGAGAGAACACGTTTCTGACAAACACTTTCTGAAAGTTACTCTGTGGCCAGATCCAGAACAGATCCGAAGACGGTTGTCACCGCTGAGAAATGAGGCTGGCCGTATGGTTCTCTGCCTGCGGCCACTGGGCCTCTCCACTTGAGACACCCCTGAGATGCTCCGCTGGTCCTGGGGACCACTCGGACTTGCTGTCATAGACATAAGAAGAAAGAGTTTGGCAGTTCCCTAGGCTAAAGGTTTCCAACGTAAGTGGCTTCTGTATTAAAAATAGGGAGCTCAAATGGGATTTTTTGTGTTTATGAAAGAAATCTGTCTAAGGAAAATGAAATATTTTAATTGAAATCAGAGACCTTGGGCATGTGAATTATCTTTCCTGGGTCTCAGTTTATCTATCCAGAAGAATGGGAGCAGAGGTATTTACTTATTCATAAGACTGTTAAGAGACTTAGAGTGCTCATGCAATAATATTCTGATATAACCGGCCCCCAAAGTGCATCAGGTTAGTTGTGTTAATAGTAAGTTTTCCAGGGTACCTGGCTCCTCCGATAAAAATGACGTTTTAGAAATGCCAAGCTGTGAATACTATATAAAGGAGGAATGGCTTCACCTGCTCTCCAGAAAAGTGAGGAACACAGGGGCTACTCTTTAAGCAAAGGAGGAGACTCAGACTGTCCTGACCTGAAATTGTCCTTAAAAACTGCAGTCCAAAACTCCTCAGTGCAATTCACCAAGCTTACCACTATAGTTAATTCTGTCTGGAAGTAAAGCATCATTAACTCATCTGTCCAGTAGTTTAGGCTTCTGTGTGGTCCAAGGCTGCATTTGGAGGCTAAAGTAAATCCTGGACTCAGGAACCCCTACTCCATAAAGAGCTTTCCCTTTCTGGAGTCGGCGCTCTTGGGATTCCACTGTTTGTTTTTCGGCCAGCCCTCATCTCTGGCCACAGAGATAGAGTTTGATGGGTCATCAGTGGACACAGACAACTATTCATCCAACAGGTTGCTGACTGTGGAGGTCGCAGTGGGTCTGGAAGAAGTTTCTTTGGGGACTTTTAGGGGATTGATGCGATTTGAATGTGTGCTATCCGGCCACGGTCACAGTGACAGTTCTAATTGGCTGAGGATGAACCTTGAAATGTCACAGGAAGATTTATCTTTCAGCACAGACTGTCCCTTGGCTAATTTTGCAATAGAACGTGGGATAATGGGTTGCTGGGAAAATAGTGCCGTCTCCGTGGCTTTTTGCTTTGGGAGGAACCTGGTAGGCTTCTTGGAGCAAAGGAGCGCCTGGGGAAGAAAGCCATGATGGGCTGAGAGACGGTTTTGCTCTGGGAATGAAGGGCCTGGATACGGCGAGCAATTTTGCTGTGTCTTCCCCTGGTGCTGTCACTGTCCTTGTCCTCATACGTGTGAGTGGGGAGACCTGCCTTGGGACTTAGGACCCCTGAAGAAATATGAGGTTTGACATCTTGGGCCTGTTCTATCCGCAGCAAGGATTGATTTTGGACAAGGTATTTCATGAAAAATGGACTTCCCCCCCACTCACTTTTGGTGTCCCAGGAAAATACATTTTGTTGAGTTGAGATCCCATTGCCTGTCAGGTGCTTGTTGATTTAATAATAACTTTTTTAGGGCTGGGAGAAGTAGGAAGATGGGTACCATGTTACTTGCACATACAGATTATAAGGTACATTTCTAATTCAGAAACTTTAAAATGTGAACATATATTTTGTAAAACAGTGCGCAGAAGTAAAGCATTATTTTTGGTGACCCAGCATCAAACATTCCACATATATTTGCTCTGAAATCTTTTTCCAGTGGGATTCCTAGCTTGATATGGCATTTCTTAAGACAATAAAGGACTGCTTGTTTTACACATGTGTACATCTAAATGAGAAGAGAGTTTCTGATGGTTTTGATTTCAAACAAAGCCCCTGTCATCTTTAGACAGCTCTGGATTTCCTGAGCTATTATTAGCCTGCAGAGTATACATAATTGCAATCCACACAGAAATCTAAAAATAAAGTGTTCATTATCTCTGAAGATTTTTTTTTTTTTTAGCACATAGCATTTTTCCAGAAAGGTTTACAAGTGCTTAGATTACAGGATGACGTTTTGCATAGCCCACCGTCCCCCTGGAAGTTTGAAGGAAAAGCAAAACAGCCCAAAGGCAGAAATCAGGAGTGGAGAGAAAGTGCAGAAAAGGTCTTATTAATCTGTCTCAGAATGATTGAGAATTGGATGAAAATCTAAGTCTTCTTGTGCAATTGGTAACCTTTGTGTTGATGGCATTTACTTGCACAAAGGTAAATGTTGATAGTGTTGGTAATTATATAATCAATGACATCTTCTCATCATTTTTTTTTAAAGGACACAATAGTATTGATCACCCCATACATTCCATGCTAAGTAGTGGCATTAATCTGACCTAATGAATATGTGTTTTTGAAACATGGTTGTCCTGCAACTGTCACCAACTTTCAGCCATGGTCCTGCTTGCTAAATATATCTTTGTTTTATCTACAAGCTCTGCTTGATTCTTGTGAGCCAAGGGTCAACATACTTTTACTGCAAAGGGCCAAACAGTTACTATGTTAGGCTTTGTGGGCTGTCCTGTCTCTGATGCAACTGTTCAGCAAAGCTGTTGAAGGGTATGCAGTCACGAAGGCATGGCTGCTCCATGTGCTTAAATTGTGGGCCCTTGGAGTTGGGACCTGTCTGTATGTGATACACAGACTGTATCTGCTAATCACGTTGTGATCTGGGATTGGAGAAAAAGCTGCAATCACCACTGTGACTTGTTGAGGATGCAAGTCCATGGTGGCAAGCTGGTCAACTTTCCTGCTCTTCCAGGGTCAGCATTCTCACTGACAATAGGGAAACAGAAAAATAAGAAAGTAAGTTAGCCTGGTGGGCTTCCGTCTATGGGGTCACACAGAGTCGGACACGACTGAAGTGACTTAGCAGCAGCAAGTTAACAAAGTAATTTCACCTATCTGTGAAAAAAGTAGATTGGATGAAAGATAACTTACACTTGTTGGGTTTTGATTATGAGCCCGAGTTTTTGAGAGCCAGGTTATCTTTTCCTAATGAATTTTGTGATTCCCTTCAGACTCACTTTTTTATTTGTAAATTAATAGCAATACCTGTCTCATCAGGTCGCACTGAAGGATGAAAGATTCGGGAAGGGTCTTTTGTGAACCAGTAGCACCCATTCCCGGAGAAGGCAATGGCAAGCCACTCCAGTACTCTTGCCTAGAAAATCCTGTGGATGGAGGAGCCTGGTGGGCTGCAGACCATGGAGTCGCTACAAGTCAGACATGACTGAGCGACTTCACTTTCACTTTTACACATTGGAGACGGCAATGGCAACCCACTCCTGTGTTCTTGACTGGAGAATCCCAGGGATGGGGGGGCCTGATGGACTGCCGTCTGTGGGGTCACACAGAGTCGGACACGACTGAAGTGACTTAGCAGTAGCAGCAGCAGCACCCATTCCACGTTTATATACCTTATTGTCAATATTGTTTTTAATGTCATTTTTATCATTCCCATCCTTGTTATCAGTCACATTTGCTTAGAAGATAAGAGACTATAATGAACCTAACAAAAGGTAGTCTAGAAGAGGAGAGTGGACTGCAGTTCTTTGCCTTTTGTAGCCACTGAAGAGACTTTCTGTAGGTCACTGGCAAGTTGAAGCTGGTATCTTCTGTTCAGCCAACGTGAGGGGCCAGTGTGTACTATCCACAATTTTCCCCCTCCTGGAATATCCATCTTTGTCAGCAGCCAACCCTATGGACTTGTTGATAACATTTGAAAAAGCACAGGAGGAGTTGGTCCAGACGCTCCGCAAAAGACGGTGGGCAAACTTAGGAATTGTCCTTGCTCGTCGGCAGCTTTATAAACATCCATTGACAAGTGCGATGAATGACAAACTGAGATAATGAAGCTCTCTCTTGCTCTGTCCTCTCTGATTCAAAATGACCATATGAAATGTGTGCTCTGTGTCTGCCTCCTGAAGTCAGATTTCAATGGAAACTCAGAGTGCTTAGACTATGTGTGACTACAAAATACAAACGGCAAGAAGAAAACACAGTCGTGGCCATCTATTGCTAAGACTTTAAACGTTGGATTCAACTTTTTCCTAAGCTCCCCAATAAACTGCCACAACCTTTGTAGGTAGTAAAATTCTCATTTTACGAAGGAGGAAATGGAGCCTCACAAACAGAGCGTCTTCCCCAAGGTCATCTAGCTGCTGAGCGACAGAAGCAGAATTCAAGCCCAGGTGAGTCTGAACCAAGGCCAGTGCTTTATTTACCCGACAGCGATTTTTAATTTTTTTTAATTGCTTACATCCTCCAATAGGAAAATAAACCATACAAAATAAAACAAAGAACAACAACTTAAAAATACTTATCTCCCCATTATATGCATGGGTGCATAGTGAAACGTGAGAGCGTTAGTTGCTCAGTTGAGTCCAACTGTTTGGGACCCCATGGACTCTAACCCGCCAGGCTCCTCTGTCCATGGAATTCTCTAGCCAAAAATACTGGAGTGGGTAGCCATTCCTTTCTGCTGGGGATCTTTCTGACTCAGGGATCGAACTGGGTCTCCCACATTGCAGGCAGATTCTTTATCATCTGAGCCCCCAGGGAAGCCATCAGTTCAGTTCAGTTCAGTCGCTCAGTCATGTCTGACTCTTTGTGACCCCATGAATCAAAGCATGCCAGGCCTCCCTGTCCATCACCAACTCCCGGAGTTCACTCAAACTCATGTCCATCATATATTTGTATATCATCCATAATTATGCATATTTATTAACAAGGTAAATCTCTGTGTCGTTATACTAATGCATATTAAACAAAATTATCAAACATTTAGTAAAAAAGTGTAGCCTACTGCACTGGACCACCCAGACAGGCCAGATAGACACAGCAGGTCTAATGGTGTTTTGTCTCCCTGGTAATCAAGTTTAATCTCTGCATGCAGCCCTATCTACATAGCCTTCATATAGCATGGCGTGGAGAGGCTGGTTCATGTGATGGGGGGCTGGTGCCCATGGGTGTGGTGCCTTAGCCCTCCACAGACCAATGGCGCGTGTTGGGGAGCAAAGCACAGGCTCCCTCTGAGTGACTCTGGCTCCTATTGCCACCCACTCAGCACCGGGTCCTTGGGTAAGTACTGCCAGGCAACACCAACAGTGGGCTCTGGTCATTTCAGAAATGAAGTGCTTCTTCCAGTGCACAAATATCTGGCTCATCAGCAAGCCATCAAGGGAGAAGAAACGAGGGAAATTGGGGATCTGAAATAGTCTCCTAAGAGATGTTGGGGGAAAAAAAGCCAGCACTTAAAGTAAGCCAGATAAAAATGGGGAGCTGCCTCACTTGGGCAGGATGTCTCGTGCTGTTTTTCTAAATGTTTTTGATTCAGCAAAGGGCCCCAGTGCATTCTGCCAAGGTGCTTTTTCCCTTTAATTTTTAAATGCATTCAGATTTCAAGGGGAATTTAATCCGTATGTTTCTGGTTCTTTTACACTTAACTCATCAAAATGTTGTTCTTTAAGAGCTGTTTGATCTGTAAGGCTTATGAGCCTTTGTTATAAGCCTTTTCGAAACCTCTTTCCCCCTTTTGAATCAGCAAATGGAATTGTGCCAATTCTGAATGGGATTTGAGTAAAGAGAAGTCCAACTTTAGGATTAAGTGCAGAACCTCTTGGGGATCTGAGCGCACTCTGCAGAGACGCACACGTGGCCCTGGCATGGAGGGAACACCACCAGCATCCTGGGTGCACTCTACACGGGGCGCAGGGCTTGGTCAGAGCCAAGAGATAGGGCTGCAGAGGGTGCGCATATGTTTGAGAACCAGCGGCCTTAGAATTAGGCCTGAGAAGCCACCTACTCCATCCCTCCCTCTGGTGGCATCTGTGACACACAATAATGAAAATGACATTATCAGTAACAAAGGAGCTGATGCTCAGGAGCACCAGCTCGATGGCCAGCTGTTCCTTTATCCTCATCAAGCTCTGAGGGAGGCTTGGAGTTTGTGAAATTGAATAGCTAGAGCTTAAGATTTAGAATCAGCTGACCTGATTTTGGACATCATTGTCAACAGGGTACACTGCAGAACATCAGGAACATTCTTTAATGCTCCCCAAACTGTGCTTCCATTGCTCTTGTTTCCATTGTCAGGGTTGTGATAATGCTGCTGAGGATGCTGTCACACTCCACTGTCTTATAGGGCAGCCATTGTTTCCATTGTTAGCTGCTATTGTTAGAAAGTCGTCTGTCCCCTTTTTGGTTTGTGTTTGTTTCTGTGTCAGAATCTCCTATCTTACAAAGTTGACCCATTCATTCTATAGTAGACGTCGGCTAACTCCTCTTTGACGTCACAGGCGTCTCACACTTGAAGACGCTTATACCCCTGAACTTCTCTTTTCCAGGGTGAATGAGCCATATTTGATCTTCAGGTTTAGAAAGGGCCCTGTTTCCTGACCTCTGTCCACCTGCCCCCCTTGTTGCTCTGTCCTGATGCCCTAGAACACGCCGTTGAGGTCTGGCCAGGGTGAAGCACAATGGAAGCCTGCCTGCTTTGAGTTTGTATTCTATGCCCTAATTGACACAGTTGTTGCCTCCTTTAGCTTGTGGAGTTCACGTTACACATTTTTGTTGACTTAGGGTTAATGCCAGTAATATAGGCTTCCTGGGCTCAGTGGTAAAGAATCTGGTGCCAGTGCAGGAGACTCAACAGATGTGGGTTCGATATCTGGTTCAGGAAGATCCTCTAGAGGAGAGCATGGCAGCCCACTCCATGCCTGGGAAAATTCCATGGACAGCGGAGCCTGGAGGACTACATGCAGTTCATGGGGTCGCAAAGAATCAGACAGGACTGAGAAACTAAGCATGCATATGCACGCCAAAAACATAAGGGTTATTTTTTCATGAATTGTTTAAGGCAGTGCTCCATCTCCTGTACTTCTGCAGTTGATCTTTTGTTTCAAAATATGGTGCTTTCTCATAGGCCTTGTTGAATTCATAAAAATGAATAGGGATTTAATGAGGGAAATGCACATTGTACTGAGCATTTAGATGTTAAGAGGGGATGTGATCAAACAGGAAGAGTTCCATGGATTCCTCTTCGTACGTGAACGGAATTCATGGCTCTCAGATTCCAAGCCTTTAAAGCCTCATTCTGGAGTCATTGTGAAGCTCAGGTGAGTTTTATCATGAAAGAATGCTGCAAAATCAATTGCCCTTGGCCCTCCCATTGGGTAGGCAACTGAGAGTGAGCTTACAGCCTGTGTAGGACATCTTTTAATTTGCCAAGTGACTAAATGTGCAGTCACTGCAGCAGTCGTCCGCCAGCTGTGCCCACATGGTCCACTCAGCTGGACTACATTTCAGAGAACAGACCGGGCTCATCTACCTTGTCTTGACACTAAAATTCCATTCCAAAAAGATCATCATTGGATTTTAACATTAGCGTGAAATCTCCAGCAGCCAAAGGGAGGCGGCTTCGCTTGACAAAGGCCATTCTTGTCCTTCAGTCCAACAGGCAATGTCTGGGGAGTGCCTTGCCCACTGTTGGGAACCATGAAAAATGGTCAGTCCCAGGAGCTGACCACCAGTCCTGCTGGTGAGGCCAGCCATCTGTCCGCTTACCTTTTACCTCCATTTCATCTCTGTATTCTCGTGGGTGCCAGTAAGCCCTTTAAGCTTCCCTGACCTATTCTGCTGTGAGCTGGGAAGCCCCTGAAGGTCCTTACTTAACGTGAGAGCTTTTCAAATGCATCTCCATGGAGATGTCTTCTCTTGCTAACAGGCCTTGGTTTGTATTTTAATCCCAGAAACCTGTGAAATGTTATTGTTGTATATAATGTTTCTGAGAGGCTGCTTGGAGATCAGATATCGGGTAGATTAGAACAAGAGAATTTATTGAGAGACAGCACCTGACTTCCTAATATGCACCCAGCCCAGGGCTGGACCCAGAAAACCACATGTGACTTAAGGCAAGGACCCATCCCCTTCCAGTCCTGATGGCCATTTAATTTGGTAGAGATGCAAGTGCTCAGGAATTTGGTACGGGCTCTAAATTCTGTGGTCACTGGAGTGAGAAAGGACAATATAAGCCAGAAAGCAGGACCGGATCTGGGCTTTCAAACTAGTAGGACTGAGAGTGGTGCAAGAAATGGTGAGTTCTGGGAATGAGGGTATATTGATGAGAAATACTGTACATGGAATCCAAATGGACAGACTACAGACAGACAGACACATCACAGAAAATACAGGTCAGTGGTATTGCATCCTCATTTCATTTCCTAACACCCCAAAGCTATGAGACCTCTGTTGCCAGTGGTGATGGACACTAGCATCTTTTTAGTGAGACTTTTTTCACTGCCCAACAGGGCGGACACTATCCCTTTTCAGAGACAGAGTAGCTCTCTATGACACTTGTCTGAAATCACAGGTGGAAAAACCAGAGAAATAGTGCAGGCAATAGTCCAGTGGCTGGCGCTTGGAAGGTGAAAAGCACCCCTATTGTGTGTAATTCCTAGAGCCCTTGCTATGTACTGAGCACTCCCCAAGGGCCATGTGTCTGTGTGCATGGTTTCCTCTAATCCTTAGGAGGACCTCCGAGGTAAGGAACGTTATCATCCTCATTCACAGACAAGCAAAACAAGGTAGTGAGAGATTGAGGGCAGAAATGGAATGAAGCTGTGAACCACACATCCTGAATAAGATCAGGCTTGAAACAATGGTTTGTGTGTAATGAAGCCGTCACATCCGCAGCCAAACATTTGCAAATAATCTTCTCATGTGAGATCTTCTTTGTCCTTCAGAACTTTTCTGGGAAATGGAGAGTATCATGGTCATAAGAAGCCAGGTTGTTCAGTCACTCAGTCATGTGCTACTCTTTGCAGCTCCATGGACTATAGCCGGCCAGGCTCCTCTGTCCATGGAATTCTCCAGTCAAAAATACTGGACTGGTTTGCCATTTCCTTCCCCAAAGAAACCGGGGAATATGCATGTATCCTTTCTTTTTTGAAGTCTGTGAGTCTGTTTCTATTTTGTAAACAGGTTCATTTGTATCATATATATATTTTTAAATTCCATATGTAAGCAGTATCCCGTGATACTTGATTTTCTGTAACTTCCCTTTGTTATCATCACTTGGTCCATTCGCATTGCTGCAAATGGAATTATTTCATTCTTTATTATGGCTGAATAGTATTCCACTGTATAAATGTACCAGGTCTTCTTTATCCTTTCCTCTGCCGATGGACATGACATTGCTTCCATGTCTTGACTATTGTGAGTAGCACTGCAGTGAATACTCGGGTGCGTGAATCTTTTGTAACTGAATCAGTTCGCTGTACACCTGAAACTAACCCCACATTGTCAATCAACTCTACTCCAGTATGAAATGAAATATTCAAAAATAAAGAAAGAAAATGTGTGAAAGAGAAAAAGGAGCTGAGGTGCAGAGAAAGATTCCCCCAAGTGCTGAGTCTTCCCTCTGTCCAGGCCTGTGTCGTGCCCTGTTTGGCGATGACTCAGTAGATGTTGTCCGTTTAGTGTCTTTACCCTCCCATCTCGAGTGCACTTCACGTCCCTTCCGTGTTAGCGTTCCATCCATGCGTCTCCTCCAAGCTCTGCCATCACGCCCAGTTCTCCAGCTCAACCAGGCGATCAGATGGCCTGTGCCCTGGCCGCACCTCCTGCCCCTCCCCAGGCTGTTCATCTGGTTCTTCCTCCTCCTCCATGGCACTGAGACCGAGGATTCACTGACCACTCTCCTTCCCTGAGTCTCTCAGCATCATCCTTTCTCTGCTCCCTTCTGTATCTGGCAGAGGTGAGTGATCCATGGTTTCATCTTCCGTTGCCAATATCCTCAGCATTCTTATCCCATCGTCCTTGTCTCAGACTCTCATGGCAAAATTGAATTCTGGTGGGGGGGAGGGCATCAGAAGAGGTGACTGTGGGTGCTGCTGGAGAAAAGCCTAAAATTCTTTGTAGTGGTATCTCCATAATGACATTGTCTCTGATCTTACCGATGTCTCCGATCTGGAATGCCAAACAGACAGACAAGCAAAAACAACAGAAAATCCTGGCGATTCTGTTTCCCTGTTTTTCCTCCGTTCTCATCTAAACAGTGGCCACTTTACCTTGCCTCTAACTTGGCCTCTCTTCCTTTGGCAAATATGTTTTAGCTTCACCATTATTTTTTCCAGGGAGGTTCTTCCTCACACTTATTCTTTCCTGGTTCCCTTATCTTTCTGATTGTAACACCACATGTTTTATTGCTTGTTTAAATTTGCTATTATCGCTAAGTTTGAAGAGGTCTAATGGCATGGGTTGTATCCTCTGTGAGTACATGTTCTAGTAGGCGTCTAATCAGTGCTGAAGTGGATGAATGAATAGAGGGATGAGTGAAGGAAAAACACACACATGCCAGCACGTAAGAGCTTTCTTAGCCCTTGCACTGGAGCTGAGTCCGCCTTCCACGCCATCTTCTGTCCTCCTTAAAGGAAACGTTGTCCTCTCCCAGCCGGAGCTCTGTCTCCCTGTGAGGCTGGGGTCCTGTTTACCCCCACCCTCTCGGCCACTTTGTTTTATCCTTCTTCTTCTCTGATGCCTTTAACATTTTACTTCTTATTGTTTCTCCTCAGCAGTTGGACGTGATCAAGTTTTCTCTTCTTGAAAATAAAACCGTTTCCTGAATTCCTTCTCCAGCTCCTGTTTTGTCTCCTCCTGGCTTTGTTTGCCCTGCTGCTTCCTCTCCTGGTCATGCTTGGTCCTCCCTGCCTGACCTCTGCTGCCACCGCTTCGTTGAGACTGGGATCTCTGTGGCTCGACTTCCTGTGACAGTCGTGGAAATATTGCTGTCCCCCTGGGGCTCACGGGTGAGCCTGGGCTCCAGGCCATCTGTGTGCAGGTGACTCACTGGCCAGTAGGTCCAGCCTGGCTTCCCCTGCCCCTCCTTCCCTGTCTTGTGGAGACCACAGACACCTCACATTCAGCAGGTGGATGCTCATTCCATCCGCTTCTCCCAAACTGGCTTCTCACACAGCGATCGCTCACCCCGAGGACCGAGTCAGAAACCTCGGTGTCATCCCAGCTCCTCTGTCTCTTTTCCCAAATGTCCATCAACCCTGACCGTGTCTCTCCAATCCCGTCACCACTTGGCTGGTTCAGGTGACCTTGACCTCTCACCGGGACCACTGTCCCTAACTGCTCTGCTCAGCTTTGGCTGGACCTGATCTGATTCACTCCTTGTGCTGCAGCCAGAGAGGGCCTTGGGGATTGAATGTGGCTTCTGTCTTGTCACGGTTTAGGACTTCTCATTGGATTTCTCCTTTCAGGGTGAAGTCCCGCCTCCTTGACGGGGCTTCCGGGGCCCTAAGTCTCTCGCCATCTGACCTCTTCTAGTCTCTCATCTCCACCCTCACATCTTTATTACCTCCTTCCCCTAACTTACTCCCCAAATCCCTCATTCTATTCTGGCCACACTCTGGCCTAATTGCGGCGTCCTCCCTGGCCTGCTCCTGCATCTGGACCTTTGTGGTACTGCTCTTTCTGCCTGGACACCGGTCAGAAGGTCTGTCATAGTCACACGTGCTTGCTGAGTCCATGTGTTACATGGGGCACCAGAAGAACACACAATTTGGAACCAGAGAAAACTGGCTTACCAGTGTATGCCTCCGTCTGTCCACCCCGCCATCCAACAGATGCTGGGTCAGCTCCCTCCTCCCCTCTTCCAGACACACTTGACCCGGCTGCTTCCTACTTGTCTTCAGGCTGCACCTTAGCCCTCAGCTACTCCAGAAAACCTGAACACATACACATACACACACATACACACACACCCATGCTCCCACGTGCACTCTTCTCTCTTTTTAGGAGTTGTGTTGTACCCTGAACTTTGCCCATCACAGCAGCTTCTGTCAGTCAACAAACCTGAGTTGAATGGCTCTGTTGTACCAGGCACCGTGGTGGATGCTGGCCACACTGCGTATTGCTGTCTGTGTCTGCAGTAGGACCCATGCTGCCTGAGGGCTGTGACAGTGAGCATCCCACAGCTGTATTGTGCCAGCGATGAGCCCTGCTCGTGGATTATGGAAGATTTCTAAATAATTTTCGTTGGCTGCTGGCTGGCTGGTGAGAAAGACAGAAAGTTAGCTGGCAAGCCCCTTCTCTGTTTTCACATCCTGTGCTTTTCCAAGTACCCCAGGCTCTCTGTGACTTCAGGAAGTGTTCCTAAGACAGTCCTCCTGGTTTCCCTTGGGGGGCCCTAGCCAGTCTCAGGGGCCCAGGCCTTCTCATCCCTGCCTTTCTGGTGTCTCCACCTCATTTGTCCCAGTGAGAGTCTCAGCCCTTCATGATTGTAGCCCTTTTCTTTAGGAAGGCTCAGAAAGCAATTTGGAGGGCCATACAGTGGGGAGATGTGCCAGGACTGAATTATTTGGCTAGAATTTAGCATCCGTGGAGGACAGTGGACTCCAGGTGTTGATAAATAGAGGTCCTTTTCAGCAGAAGCGCAGCAGGCTTTTCCTCCTCTTTTATTGTCATGATTATTATTATTTTTGTGGTTCCCATGGAAACAACTAGAGTGAGAGAACAAAAAAGTCAGGGAGGTTAGAGTGATGAGACGGCCCCCATATGCTTGAGAAGACTGTGAATGTGTGTGCGTGTGTGCACGCGTCTGTGTGTGCTACACTCACTTTGTTCCCCTGCGCACTGCTGGGTTGGGGGAAATCGTGCTGTTTATTCATAGCATTTGTTACAATTGGGCTCAAGCAGGAGACAACTATCAGCTTTCAGCAATTAGGGAGCCTTGTAGTGACAGCTCCCCCATCTGATTAATAGCGGAGGGAGGTGGGCAGAGATGGAGACATTCAGAATGAGAGCCAGAAATGTTGGAGAAGAAGACATGGCTCAGAGATGGAGTCATGGATCGGCATCCTGTCCCCTCTTGTTTCCTTTGGTGTGTGTGTGGGGGTCTCTAGATGCCTCTTGTGTGGTTTCAGTGGGACACGGGGAGAGCAGCGGCCTGGCAGCCCTGTCCTGGGGTCCTTCATCCAGAGTCTGCTTGCTGCCTTTCTGATTCTGTACCTGACTCAGGGGTTGGAATAGGAGCCAGCTGAGGACCCCTTGTTCAGTGGCCAAGCTGATCACTAACATCTCGAGCCCCCAGGAGAGGTCACAAGGACCTTGCCAAAACATCACTCCCCACGACTGTCCTTCCTGTGGACCTGGAGGGACTGGTCGGGCCACCCCCTCGTCTCTTTCCTGGCCTTAATGATCGGGAGGCCCTAGGATCTAGGTGGAGTGCCAGCCACAAAAGGCACTGAAACAGACCTGCAATCCCTGGACCGAGAGCGATTCATTCAGCTGGCACTGGAAAGGAGAAGACAAAGATGAGACCCAGAGGAGGCCTGCATGCAAGAGAGTGACCTGCCCACGGTGGGCGGCCCTCCTCTCCAACCCTACACTCCATGTCTGGAGAATCCCGGGCTTCTCATCAAGCCCTCCCTGCACTGGCTGTGGCCAGGTGTCTGCTCCTCACTCTTGAGGTTACCCGTGCTACTTCCAGACCTCCCCCTGCTGTTATTTCCTTGCAGGACGGTCTTGGAAAAAACCTGCTAAAAACACATGAAGCTCAGCATCCTGGGCCTCTATGCTCAGAGCATTGGCATCCCCACCCTGGCCCCAATGACCAGCAGCCCCCGTCTTTGGACTTGAGAATTAAAATATTGCTACCATGTCAGTTAACAAAGGAGGTTGGAGCCATCAAGCCAGTTACAGATGCCAGAACGGTGAACCCTGAAGAAACTCAGGATGAGAAAACACAGGATGCTGGTTCCAGATAACTGAGGTGGATATTAAAGGAATAATTTCAGTGAGCCCAGACTCTCACATCTTCTCATACATAGACAAGTGCTAAATTCCTTAACCCGAGATATTTTGTTGCTGTTATTTAGTCGCTAAGTCATGTCTGACTCTTTTTGCGACTCCTGGACTGCAGCCTACCCAGGCTCCTCTGTCCATGGGATTTCCCAGGCAAGAATACTGGAGTGGGTTGCCATGCCTGAGATATCTGGTTTTCTTTTATTAACAGTCACCTTCTGACATTCTGACTACCTGGTCTTTTGTTGCAAACTCCTGTGTATATCTTGGCCCCCTCACCTCGCCTCTTCAGAACAGTTTTCTCAGTATCATCTGAGATGCTTTGTCTCAGACTTGGAGTCCTCAGAAAGTCCACTCAGTAAAAACTAACTCTCAACTTGTAGGTTGTGCATTTTTTCTCAGTCAACACACTGTGTGCATGCTAAGTCGATTCACTGGTGTCTCTCCCTTTGGGACCCCATGGACTGTAGCCCACCAGGCTCCTCTGTCCATGGGGATTCTCCAGGGAAGAATACTGGAGTGGGTTGCCATGTCCTCCTTCAGGGAATCTTCCCAATCCAGGGGTCAAACCTGCATCTCTTATGTCGCCTGCATTTATAGGCGGGTTCTTTACCGTCAGTGCCACCTGACTGTACCTAAGCTGAAAGACTCTTCCTCTGCATTTGCCAATGGCATCTCTGAGTTTTCTAGTCACAGCCCTTTCTTCTCCCTAACTGGGAAATCCTCTCTCTGTGCAGTGCAAAATGTGGAAGTCATCTTCTAACCCACCCCATTGTCCTAGCAGCCCCTTGAATTTGCCACAGTGCCTGATGGACTGAGTGCAGCCAGCCCTGAGTGACAGGTCCCACCTCACGCATTCTTCCTCCTTCTTCATGGGTTCTTGGCACCCATACCTTTAAGGTTAATTTTTCCCTGCCCCGAATGATTTTTTTTTTTCTTTCTGACCAGTGGCCTTTGATAGCAAGGAGCAACTCAGTTGCACATTACCAGAGGAACAGTGTGTTGTAATTGGCCAGGGATCGGTCTTGAAATGTCAGGGAAAGATTTATTTCCTCATGCACCCTCTTGGGGTGCTAATTTTGCTATAGGCTGCTGGATAATGGTTCCCGCTCACAATGGCCCGAGTTCCTAATCAGAATACAGGGCTGTAATTGGGTTGAAGGGATTTTAAATCATTAAAGTTGCATTTAGAAAGGGGAATAGAAATAGAACCCCAAGATTGAATGACTCACTTAGTATTTAATGAGGGAGTCATGGAGTATTACTTATAATATTCTCTTAATGACCTTACAAGCAATGTAACTCTCCCCGCCCTCCAGGGTCTATTCACGAGGCACTGTTCTGCAGCCTCCGATCCAGCACTCTGGAGCAATTAATTACTGACCCATCAAAGAACAATCAGGCTCTGCTCTGCCAGCAGAAGCTCTGATTTCTGTCCCCACCATCTCCTTACTCTGCATCTCCCTGCCGGCCCTGTTCTGGGGCTGCCAGGAGGGAAGTGGATGTTTCCCAAGCCATAAGTCATCAGGCAGTTTTTGGAAAGCTTGGCTTACCATGAGACCGAAAAGGTGTCAGGGAGTTCTGCGTGGTAGGTCTACATGGAGAAGGTGACAGGAGGGGGATCAGGGGCTCTGGGGGTTCACAGACTTCAGGTTTCTGAGAATACTCTCTTGGTGCTTCCAGCTGGTCTGGCATGTGCTGGGTTATCCAATGTCAATTACTGGTTTAGTGCTTTAATAGCTGGGTTTCCATGTTATTACTAGCCTTCAGAATCAGGTCAACCCTGAATATTTATTGGAAGGACAGATGCTGAAGCTGAAGCTCCAATACTTTGGTCACCTGACGTGAAGAGCCAGCTCGTTGCAAAAGACCCTAATGCTGGGAAAGATTGAAGGCAAAGAGAGAAGCGGGCAGCAGAGGGTGAGACGGCTAGATAGCATCACCGACTCTATGAACATGATTTGAACAAACTCTGGGAAACAGTGAAGGACAAGGAAGCCTGGCATACTGCAGTCCATGGGGTCGCAAAGAGTGGGCATGACTGAGAGACTGAACAACAATACTAATTGAAATCAGGTAGCAGGTAGCATAGAGTCCAGAGTCCTGTAGATCCGGCCCTGCCTCTTAGGAGACCTGTGGCTCTGGGCATGTGACCAAGGGTCTGGCACAGGGCAGGCACTGGACGAGTGGTCACTTCTCTCAATATGATTGTGAGCAGCGGTTGCCCTCCCACGGCCCCTGCCAAGTAAACCTGTTTCAGGTCGTGTGCAGTTCCAGCACCTATGTTGGCTTTTATCTCTTGTAGACTTGTAAGCCCCCAGACTCATAAATAGCATCCCTCAGCACTGAGTTGCAGAAGGGCTGCTGGGGGTGTGTGAACTTCTTTCTTTGGTGAACATAGAAAGGCCTAGACTCCAGAGGGAGTACGGAGTGCTGCACATATGTGGGTCCTGTCTTTGCCGCTGGGGACAATGGCCAGGTAAGACCCCACCTACCGGGACACACAGTTTGGAGTCATGATCCTTGCCGAGTGAGCTGAGCTACCCTGGAGTCAGAAGGTCCAGAGTCGGCTGCCTGTGGCCACGGGGTCCCTGTTGGCCAGGCTCTCTGAAATGCCTGTTCTGTGCACAATTGACCCTGTGTCCCTAGACAGGAACGGCTTCACCTTCTTGAGTCATCAGTGGTGCCACGTGCCCATTCTGACTTAGGCCCTTGGGGAGGTGACTTCGTCTTTTCTAGGGCTAAATAGTAAGCCTGAGCTGATTTCAGCTTCAGTTGTGATTCCTGTTGTCTGACCTACAGTGGAGACACACTGATGAGCGAGTTGTACTTACACAGCTGCCTGTATCGGGTCCATTGGAAAGACTGTCTGAGAAGGGAGTACGGCTTCCTAAACACCAGGGGGAAGAGTGAGGCCGTGGGTAACATGGGTGTTTTCTTTAGATGATAGAGTTGTATTGCACTTGGGTGACTATCCAGAGGACCGTCCTCCATAAAAGGGCAGGAAGGAGAGAGAGCTGATATTTGTGGAGTGCCTCCTCTTGGGCAGACAGCAGACTGCTCATTGCGTGGAGAGGAACTGCTTCATGATGCCTTTGGGTGGCTTGCTGTTGTTTAGTCACTCAGTTGTGTCTGACTCTTTGTAACCTCATAGACTGTAGCCCGCCAGGCTGCTCTGTCCATGGGATTTCCCAGGCAAAAACACTGGAGTAGGTTGCCATTTCCTTCTCCAAGGGATCTTCCCGACCCAGAGATCAAACCCTCATCTCTTGCATTGCAGGTGGATTCTTTATCACTGAGCCATTTGGGTCAGGTCGTACCCAGCTGCACAGACTTGGTGAATTCCCTCTACCAGTTCTGCTTTTGCCCAATGGATGCAAATTGTGGCAAATGTTTTGTTACAATATTTGTTATCATTAACATCCATTGAGCTTGTCAGAAGGAAATGCACTATGATTCAGAAAGTTAAAACAACTGGGATGTTCTGTAATTATGAGGTGTTGACTGATTTCAGTTTCATCCCTGTGAAAGCATTAGTGGTTAGAGGGATGGTTTATCAAAAGTGAAAGTGATCACGTGCACTTCTTACAAATCAAAGCCAAAACAGTGTGACATTGTGTGTGAAAGAACACACCCTCCTTTGTTCAGTTAGTCCCTTCCACCCCAAACTGTGACATTTATGATAAATCTAATAATGCCTTACATGCAAAAAATTGTAGAGTCCTACAGAAGCTCCTTTGTGCAAAGATTCTTGGTCATTGCCACCATCTGTATTAAGTCATCAGTTCAGAAACTTCCAGTGTCTGTGCTTATCCTTAAAGAGGGCCACCTCTGTGCATTCTGAACCAGATGGTTAGAGTATTTCTGTGTGGGCTGCATTTGTCACCAGATGCTGGAATTATGGGGACAGAACCTCCAGACCACACGCCCCAGCTACTGAGAGGCTGCTCTTTCTGACCCTAATGCCATTGCTTTCCTTTGGTGTTTTGATCTTCCATTTTTGTTTCAGTCAAGGCTGGCTGCCAGACCAGAGGGCCCCTTCTAAGAGTAGAAAAACCTACCCTCATGGGTAAACATGGCCCCCCAAGTACAAGGTAAACTAGGGCATCTTAGTGCAAATTAGATCAGGAGATGCGGCCCCAACCCAGGCATGTTGCTGGTTTCTAGCTCCCTGGAGACCCTTGGCCTGGCTCCCTTGTGCAGTGAACAACCATGTAGCGTGTACACGGCTGCCCTGCTGTCCTACAACCTGACTGTTGTGATCATGGCCAGAGCAGCGTCCGAGGGATCTGCTCCGTATTTAGGTGAACTTGATGATGTTCAGTCGGGAATTATAGTTTTGTATTCTTTATAGAAGCAGCAAATCCCCTGAAGCTGGTCAGGCACCTGAGCTGTTTACCGCCTACAGAAGCTGCTGCTTATCTCCATGGAACAACCTGCCTTTCAGAGATCATGTCTTAATTAACTCGGGGCTGTCGAAACTGAAATCGTAGCAGTGTCGTGAGATCACATTGTCAGTGAAAGACAAAGGGGCAGGAACTCTGCTGACAGGGAATGGTGCTGGGCACTCTCTCCTGAGCTGGACACTGGCTGCAGGCTGCTCAGTGGCAGCTGGCCGAGATTCAGAACAACATTTTATTTCACTTGGAAGGAATCTTAATGCTCTTTTAATCCTGTAACTTGCAAATATCTTTAGAAGTTTTATACCATATAACTTATGGTACTTAGGATGCTCTGATAATTTCTGTTCTATCCTATTTAATTCATTTACAAAATTGCTGGTTAAAAATCATCCAACTGATTCATGGCCTGCTACTGATTCACAACATGAAGACTGAAGAACAGTGATCTAGTTCGGTTCCTAAATATTAACTTTAAGGATTGAGAGCCAAAGAGACAAAGGAACTTGTCCTGGGTGATTGTTAGTATCAGACCTGTTCTTCCACTCTTCCCAGTGGCTTGAGCCTGCTGTTACTGGACCCGTCCCTGGGGAGCCTGTTCCCTTCAGTACAACACTAGCTGAGCACACCTGTGGTGCGTCCTTGGGGAGACAGGTGCTTTCTCGTGTACAAAGTGTTGGCAACAAGCACTGGTCCTTGGCACACAGGTCTGTGTTCCCAAACCGGGCAGTGGGTCACAGGTGCCAACACCTGACGTTGTCCTGTGCCTTCACCCACGCTGCACTTGAACAGCGTGTGCTCACCTCCACTGGAGCTGCTCCCGACATGGTGAAGAGTTCAGGCACTCTTGTGGAGACTGCACTTTCAGTTTTTAAAAGAAAAAATACTTGGGACACCTTGGCAGACGTGTCTTGCTCTCCGGGCCTGGGTTTACGTGTTTTTCATGCACTGAAGGGGGTTTTCCATTGAAAGTCTCCTTGTTGATTACTGCACCCATCAGCTTCCTCCCTGTGGGCTCTTGCAGCAATCCACGGACCAAAACAACTTACAGTGAGTCCCCTCCACTCTGAGAGCATGTCCATAAGACCAAAAATGTTAACATAGGTACCCACCTATTAGATGTGTGCATGCTAAGTCGCTTCAGTCGTGTCCAACTCTGCAACCCCATGCACTGTAGCCCGCCAGGCTCCCCTGTCCATGGGATTCTACAGACAAGAATACTGGAGTGGGTTGCTATGTGCTCCTCCAGGGTATCTTCCTGACCCAGGGATCAAACCCACATCTCCTGCAGCTTCTGCATTGCAGGCAGATTCTTTACTGCTGAGCCATTTTGGAAGCCCACCCAACTAACACAATTGGCTACATAGTTCTATACTGTAATAGGTTTGTAATACTTTTCAGAAAAATACAGGAGCAAACAAACAAATGAGGAGAGTAAAGAAAACATTTTTAACTCTGCAGGGCAGTACCCTGGAAAGCACACGAGTTGAGTACAACAGCAGGACCCCAGAGGCTGACATCGAGCAAACAGACAAGAAGAGTCACTGGTGGAGGAGGGAGAGGAGTGGGGAGATGGTAGGGCTGAAGGATCACCAGCGACAGGAGACGGAGGGCAAGATGCAGTTTCACTCACGCCTGACGTTGATGGAACGCGTGTTCGCATCTTTGAAAGTTCACAGCTTGAAGGTTTGTACGTAGGGGACCTCCTGCAGCCCCTTCCCAGAACACAGATGGGCAGCGTGCATAACATGCTCCCTTCAGAGAGTTGACTCCTCACCCCGGGGCCTCATGTCTTCTGGCCCTGGCGTGTGGGCACCTTCGCAGAAAGTACCACTGTGTCCAGCAGACTGTCACCAACCCTGCCACCTTGGGATGGCTCTGTTCTCTTCTTCCTGGGGGAGCCCCCCTGCCTTTCTTGATTCGGGAGGGTTCCCACCAGCCCCGTCCCCCTCACAGACACAGATGCTGAGCGTGTTCAGCCATATTTACACATATGAGGTGGGCTATCAGCTGTAGTTTAACGAATGGTATCGCTGTCAGAATTTTACAAAATTAAATCTCATCAGATGCTGAAGAAAGATTCTGCACAGAAACTAACAGGGGAAATTTGACAGCCTTTCAATCCAGTTATCAAAGCGTTTGCGGTTCAAAGCCAGTGAAACAATAATGGAGTCGTAGCGCTGAGTGCTCATTTGTATCTGAGTGTTTCAATAAATAAAATGGTGGGGGAACATGAAAGCAGACCTGTTGTCTCCAGTCCACTAAATTTAATATCCCGAGTATTGACTGACAGCTTTTTATCACCATAATTAGTATGGATTGTTCCTGAGGCCATTGATCAATCTTCCCTACCTCTGTGGACTTGAGTTGCTGTTTTCTTCCTCTCTTGCCCTCCCCACCTTTTATTTTAATATTGATCCTGCCAGTTGCAATCTGCCACAGGGAGGCTGCTCACTTAGACAAAGGAAACCTGTCGGGGAGGAGGGAGGCTGAGCAGCCGCCAGCCCTTCCTCACTGGTCCCCAGCTTTTATGTCACGCTGCCTCATCCTCCGTGAGCTCCTGGCCTGGTCCCAGGTCCCAGGGACCGCCAGGATCTCTGATGTAGCCATACCCACACACCATCTCTGCCCTGGGTGGGGGCCATGTGAAGACGAGCCACAGAGCTGGTGGTCAGTGGATACTCGTTGGATGACTATTCCTTTGGTGTCACCAAGATAAATAAAGAAGGATAGACTGATGAACTCAGCTGTGTGTGTGTGTGTCTATGAATGTGATCTGGGCCTACAATACAGACTAGAAACCTAGGAACACAGGGCCTACGTTTTTTTTCACCAAGGTTTCCCAGTTCGACGTTCTGGTTCTTTCGTTCCATCCTCCCTCCCTCCGTCTCTTTCTCTCTGTCCCTCTGTCCATTATCTCATCTCGGTGATGTCGTTGATTTCTTACCGGCCCTTCACTGGTGATCATTTACCGTCTCATCTCCTATCTCCTTCCCTGTCTTGGCTGTCCTCAACCTTCTATCCTTAAATCCTCTCTACAGACCATGAAAGTGTCACTTGCTCAGTTGTGTTCAACTCTTTGTGACCCCATGTAGCCCACCAGGCTCCTCTGTCCATGGGATTCTCCAAGCAAGAACACTGGAGTGGGTAAGCCATTCCCTTCTCCAGAGGATCTTCCTGACCCAGGCCTTGAACCCAGGTCTCCTGCATTGCAGGCAGATTCTTTACCAGCTGAGGAACCAAGGTACAGAGAGAAGCCCGTACAGACGGCAGGTAGATTTACATAAAATGTGCATTCTTATTATGCCCCATGTGCGTTTCTTGTCCAAGCTCCTGACGATAGCATAGAGCCTTCTGTAACCTGATCCCTGCCTGCCCCCGAGCCCACCTGCCCTCTAGGTCCTTAACCCCCCAGGAAAAACTCCCTGTAGCTCCTCTTCTCATCACCTGTCTGGCACCAAAGTCTTTGTTCACAATCTTGAATTTACCTGGTACAGCCTTTCTGCCTCTTCCCTTGACGGCTTTTTCTCCTCCCTGAGGACCCTGCTTAGAGGGCATTGTTCTGGAACCAGTCTTTTAGCTCCAGGAGTCCCCTGTGAATGCCTGTCCTCTGAGATTTTTGAGGAGTACGCATGGGTTTTCTTGCCACGTGTGTGTCTCATAGGAGAAAGTGAACCCCTTGGGGACAGGGGTGTGTATGTTTTTGTTCTAACCCCAGTCGTGTGGGACAAGACACCTGACACCTTGATTGTGTTTTTATCCTGAAAATAAGTGTCCCCGAGAAGAGAACCAGCAGTCTCCAGGAGCAGGGGCCTGCTTCATGTCCAAGAGGATGCGTCTATCCTGCCTGTAAGGTGCTGGGCTGTAGGACTGTGCCCTGAGTGATGGATGCGAGGGTCTCACTTGTGAGGATAGGGAGAAGGGCTGGGGATGCATGCCCTGTGTAGGTGAGGAATAGCCGGGTATCTTTCTCTGACTGCAAGGAATCCAGGGCTGGCACACAGGTGAAGTTACACAGTGTGAGAGAGTTTAGCAACCTGCACATTGAAAGGATGTTTCTCATCCATGTTTCCAGTGGAATTTCTCTTGCCCCACCTCGTAGCAAAGATCACACCATCAGCACCAGTTTTCCGGAGGGCATTTACTGAGGGGTGCAAGACTTGGGCATTTCTCTCAGTGCCTGGGGAGCCCTTGTGGGCTGTCCTGGCGTCCATTGTGCCGTCTTGGAGACAGACCTCCCCCAGCCTCCACCCCATGGCCATGTGGAGCCTGCCTTCCTTGCATCCCCAGCAAGACACACCCCCACCATCTTGCAGGCGCACCCATGCCTCACACGCCCTGTGTTGAGGCCTTCAGCTGAGTGCAGCTGCCCTTCCTGACTCAGCACAGCAGAGCCCAATGGGAGGACAAAGGCTACGCCCTCCAGGGCCCCCAGGGAGCCTGGGTGTCTGCAGTGCAGAAAAGAAACAGTGTCAGGGCCAGCCTGTGTGGCAGCCCCCCGTGCCAACTGTGATCGCTCGTGCAGAAGTTTCTGGAGGTGACCTCCAGATGCGTGCAAACACAGGGCACCTCCTGCTCAGCTGCCCTGCCCTGTCCCGCTTCTGCAAGACAGATTTGACAGACTGATGCCGATTGGCACATCTCTGGGGCCAGATTGGAATCAGCCCCTTCAACTGTCCATGTGGCTACTGTCCATGACGGTCCACGTGGCTTCAAGGAGAACACACAGAAGGAGCGTGATTGTCAGTTAGGTGCCCAGTCCTTTTTGCTCCTGGGCTGGCGTTTCCCAGCTCGGGCATGTCGTGGCTGCAAAGCCCGGACCTCGCGATGCAGCTTCCAGCGCGGGGGCTGTGGCGACTTGAAACTGCCCTTCGAGCCCCTGCAGTTGGTCTGCTTGGTTTACATTAAAGCAGAACCACTACAGGAGGTTCCGCGTGTGCTGTCACGTTCTTCCTCATTCACTTCTGTGTGGTCAGAAGTAAGGAAGGCCCCCACGGTCTCCACGTGAGACTCCGGTGGCTTCAGCCTGTGTGTCCTTTAACCTTTAAACCCGAAGGAAGGTCAGGGCTTGTAGTTCTCCCTCTGGGTCTTGACTGTACCAGAGGCTTGCTGTGAGTTTGGGCAGGGCACTTAATTTTCCTGAAATTTTGTGCCCTCACCTGTAAAGTTCTTTCTGGGTTGGTATGAGGGTTAAACAAGGTGCCGTGTATGCAGCAGCCCAGCACAGAGCCTGGGATGCAGCAGGGGTTCAGTAAATGCCATTCCCCTCCCTTCCCAAGCCAAACAGGGTCTCTCCGGATGGACTTCCCACAGAAGGAATCACATGCCTTCTGCACATTTTCCTTGAAGCTGCATGGACCCTGAAGGCCTGATTCCAATCTGGCCAAGGAGGTGTGCCTTGGGACTTAAAATAGCTTATTCATAGTACAGTCCCATTGCATGTTGTGTATATAATGACACACGCACGTGGATGTTGTGATAACTGTGTGTGAGGATGTGCACCAAGATGTTTATAGTGAACATTTCTCAGTGAGGAGAATATGGATAATCTATTTCCCCTCTGCCTCCTTCCCTCCTTCCTTCCCTTTCACCCTCTCCCCTCCTTCTCTCCCTCCTTCCTTCCTGTTCAACTGTTTTCCCTATAATTGCTGCTGCTGCTGCTAAGTCACTTCAGTCGTGTCCGACTCTGTGTGACCCCATAGACGGAAGCCCACTAGGCTCCCCCATCCCTGGGATTCTCCAGGCAAGAACACTGGAGTGGGTTGCCATTTCCTTCTCCAATGTGTGAAAGTGAAGTCGCTCAGTCGTGTCCGACCCTTAGCGACCCCACGGACTGCAGCCTACCAGGCTCCTCCATCCATGGGATTTTCTAGGCAAGAGTACTGGAGTGGCTTGCCATTGCCTTCTCCGTTCCCTATAATTAACACTTTATAAAGTCATAAAATCTATATTAAAATAAAACATCTTGACAGTTCACCCAAGGCTCTAGCAGTGGAAGGCCTGTGATTTGGGACCAGAGGTCTGAGCAGAGCTGAAGGTGTAATGTGATTTCTTGAAGCTGCACCCCATTTCGTGCAGATGAATGGCAACTTGGAACATGGAAAGTCCCTAGGGAATGGGATGCTGTAAGTTCCGAATAAATAAATGCATCTCTTATTAATTTAATATGCACTGTTAGACCAGGAACCCATTTGTATCGGTGCGAGAGAGAGGGGTATTAAAAAATCATCTCTTAGGAGAGGAACTTGAGAAATCAAAGGAGCGGGGAAAGGAGCAGGGTACCAGGCGGGGGCGGCATAAAGAGGGAAAGAGCCAGGACAGACGAGGATGTGATGAAGAAAGAAGAGAAAGAGGAGTGGAAGAGAGAGAGAGGGAGGGAGAGAGAGAAACAGAGGGAGGGAGGAAGGGACGGACGAAGGAAGGAAGGAAGGAAGAGCAGGCCCAGGCCCCCAGCAGAGAAGCTCTCATCCCAAGGTCCCAGGGTCAGCATAGAGCGGGGGTCCCATACAGCCTGGCCACATGGCTAATTACCCTTAATGATCACGAGTTGACTCCTCCAGGCCCCCAGACCAGGGTTTCGGGTGGTTTTCTCTGCTTGGCTGCCTGACACCGCAGGTTTTTGACATCACAGTCTCGGTGGGCTGGCTTCCAAGTGCTGAGCTGATGGCTTCATGTCGGGTGACACTGGCTGTGGGCCCGCCTCCACCCTACCATCTTTTGCTCCTGAACCTAAAGATTTCCTTGAGACTTGGGAAAAGCATCTTTTCTAGGTGTCCGTGTGGGTAGGAACAGGGGGCCTTGTGACCAGCTACACCGACTGCACGGCTGGAAGTGGAACTGCATATGGAAGTGCGTCTGTTGTTGGGGGTCTGGGTGCGTGTGCTTAGTATCTGCTGGGGTAGGTGTTGGTCTGGAATAAGTCAGTGAAATCCTGAGTTTCTGTGACGTGCCTGCTCCTTGAGGCTGAGACAGTTGCTGTTACCCCACCTCCTGTGGCTTGACCTATATTTTACTTGAAAGCCTTCAGCTAATAATGAGTTTGAATGTTGGGTTATGAATAAGCACGCTCCTATTCCAGAAGTGAAAGGGGGAGTTGCCCAGCAGTTATCCCCTCTCTTCCCTCCTCCCCTTTGGCCTCTGCCTTCTGTTGGCCCTTTCAGCTGAACTTTGTGAAGGGGATCGTGATCAGGGAATCACTTCTCTAAGGGGACCGTTCAGAAGTCACAAGGCAGCCGGGTGCTATCTGGGCAAGTGACAGGGTCCTTGGTGCTTGGGAGATTTGAACCATCTGGCTAAAAAGGGTCAAACTCTCCACTGGCAGCAGCGAAGCTGCTCCATGTGGGGAAGCCACGTGACCACGCCACAGGCACTGCCAAGAGCTAGAGATTAGTAAACAGAAGCCCACAGCAGCAGGCGTCCGGGCTGGCCCGGCTCCGGTCACTTGGCATTTGTGTGATCCCACCCGCTCTGAATATTAAGGAAATCAACCCTGAATATTCATTGGAAGGACTGATGTTTCCAAACTCCAATACTTTGGCCACCTGATGGGAAGAGCGGACTCACTGGAAAAGACACTGATGCTGGGAATGATTGAAGGCAGGAGAAGGGGGCAACAGAGGATAAGATGGTTGGATGGCATCACCGACTTGATGGACATGAGTTTGAGCAAACTCAGGGAGATAGTGAAAGACAGGGAAGCCTGGCGTGTTGCAGTCCATGGGGCTTGCAAAGAGTTGGATACAACTTAGTGACTGAACAACACCACCACCTGCTCTGGGGTCCCATCTGTCTGTGCCCACAGCCTGCTTCTGTGCTGTATGCAGAGCTGAAACAGACTCATTTCTGTCTGACTTTGTTTAAGATGTTGACAGTCTAGTGCCAAGTGGATCCTGATGATGAATCTCAGGCATCCACCGCAGCATCCTTTCCTACACGCAGCCCTGGAGCCTCTGACATTCCGGCTGCTCCTCACTCTTTGCTGTGAGGAGCCAAAAGATGTGGTGTGGTTGAGCGCGATGCTGAACTCTGAGGTGGTGATCATGAAGGTTCATCCAGACATTTACAACAGGATTAGAGCACATGGGCCTGGGTTATTTTAGGGCAGTCATTGTGCTGACTTTCTGAGTAATGGAAAACTTTTATGAAAAAAAAGAAGCATAAAATCAGGTGCAACTCCCAAATGCATCACTTATTCATTCAACAGATATTTATTTGCCAGGCGCTGCACTGGTCCCTGTGGCTAAAATAGAGACCCATCCTCATGCTGACTGCCTCCCGGCAAAGGAAGAATGCACAGGCTCTGTGAGTATAGACAGGCCCTCCACCGCCCCCACCTGCTGTCCTCTTTGTGATGCCCAGTGGAGGCAACTTCACATGACCCAACTCTGATTTTTCCCAGTGACGTGGAACACCTGGAGGCTTGCCTGTCCTCTGTCGTGTGTGATACAGAATGGTTCAGTTCAGTTCAGTTCAGTTCAGTCGCTCAGTCGTGTCCGACTCTCCGCGACCCCATGAATCACAGCACGCCAGGCCTCCCTGTCCATCACCAACTCCCGGAGTTCACTCAAACTCATGTCCACAGAGTCAGTGATGCCATCCAGCCATCTCATTCTCTGTCGTCCCCTTCTCCTCCCGCCCCCAACCTTTCCCAGCATCAGAGTCTTTTCCAATGAGTCAACTTGTCACATGAGGTGGCCAAAGTATTGCAGTTTCAGCTTTAGCATCAGTCCCAATGAACATCCAGGATTGATCTCCTTTAGAATGGACTGGTTGGATCTCCTTGCAGTATAAGGGACTCTCAAGAGTCTTCTGCAACACCACAGTTCAAAAGCATCGATTCTTCGGCGATCAGCTTTCTTCACAGTCCAACTCTCACATCCATACATGACCACGGGAAAAACCATTGCCTTGACTAGACGGACCTTGGTTGGCAAAGTAATGTCTTTGCTTTTTAATATACTATCAAGGTTGGTCATATCTATCCTTCCAAGGAGCAAGCGTCTTTTAATTTCATGGCTGCAATCAGCATCTGCAGTGATTTTGGAGCCCCCAAAAATAAAGTCTGACACTGTTTCCACTGTTTTTCCATCTATTTCCCATGAAGTGATGGGACCAGATGCCATGATCTTTGTTTTCTGAATGTTGAGCTTCAAGCCAACCTTTTCACTCTCCTCTTTCACTTTCATCAAGAGGCTTTTGAGTTCCTCTTCACTTTCTTCCATAAGGGTAGTGTCATCTGCATATTTGAGGTTATTGATATTTCTCCTGGCAATCTTGATTCCAGTTTGTGCTTCTTCCAGCCCAGCGTTCCTCATGATGTACTCTGCATATAAGTTAAATAAGCAAGGTGACAATATACAACCTTGACGTACACCTTTTCCTATTTGGAACCAGTCTGTTGTTCCATGTCCAGTTCTAACTGTTGCTTCCTGACCTGCATACAGGTTTCTGAAGAGGCAGGTCAGGTGGTCTGGAATTCCCATCTCTTTCAGAATGTTCCACAGTTTATGGTGATCCACACAGTCAAAGGCTTTGGCATAGTCAATGAAGCAGAAATAGATGTTTTTCTGAAACTCTCTTGCTTTCTCCATGATCCAGCGGATGTTGGCAATTTGATCTCTGGTGCCTCTGCCTTTTCTAAAACCTGCTTGAACATCTGGGAGTTCACGGTTTACATACTGCTGAAGCCTGGCTTGGAGAATTTTGAGCATGACTTTACTAGCGTGTGAGATGAGTGCAATTGTGCGGTAGTTTGAGCATTCTTTGGCATTGCCTTTCTTTGGGATTGGAATGAAGCCTGACCTCTTCCAGTCCTGTGGCCACTGCTGAGTTTTCCAAATCTGCTGGCATATTGAGTGCAGCACTTTCACAGCATCATCTTTCAAGACTTGAAATAGCTCAACTGGAATTCCATCACCACCACTAGCTTTGTTAGTAGTGATGCTTTCTAAGGCCCACTTGACTTCACATTCCAAGATGTCTGGCTCTAGGTCAGTGATCACGTTATCGTGACTATGTTGGTCGTGAAGATCCTTTTTGTACAGTTCTTCTGTGTATTCCTGCCACCTCTTCTTAATATCTTCTGCTTCTGTTAGGACCATACCATTTCTGTCCTTTATCGAGCCCATCTTTGCATGAAATGTTCCCTTGGAATCTCTAATTTTCTTGAAGAGTTCTCTTGTTTTTCCTATTCTGTTGTTTTCCTCTATTTCTTTGCATTGATCACTGAGGAAGGCTTTCTTATCTCTCCTTGCTATTCTTTGGAACTCTGCATTCAGATGCTTATATCTTTCCTTTTCTCCTTTGCTTTTCACTTCTCTTCTTTTCACAGCTATTTGTAAGGCCTCCTCCGACAGCCATTTCACTCTTTTGCATTTCTTTTCCATGGGGATGGTCTTAGTCCCTGTCTCCTGTACAATGTCACGAACCTCCGTCCAGAGTTCATCAGGCACTCTATCAATCAGATCTAGTCCCTTAAATCTATTTCTCACTTCCACTGTATAATCATAACGGATTTGATTGAGGTTATAGCTGAATGGTCTAGTGGTTTTCCCTACTTTCTTCAATTTAAGTCTGAATTTGGCAATAAGGAGTTCATGATCTGAGCCACAGTCAGCTCCTGGTCTTGTTTTCGCTAACTGTATACAGCTTCTCCATCTTTGGCTGCAAAGAATATAATCAATCGGATTTCGGTGTTGACCATCTGGTGATGTCCATGTGTAGAGTCTTCTCTTGTGTTGTTGGAAGAGGGTGTTTGCTATGACCAGTGCATTCTCTTGACAAAACTCTATTAGCCTTTGCCCTGCTTCATTCCGTGCTCCAAGGCCAAATTTGCCTGTTACTCCAGGTGTTTCTTGACTTCCTACTTTTCCTACAGAATGGTAGATCAAATAAAACTCTATGTTTTTTCAACATGAATTAAAGACAGCTTACTATACCACAGCCCCATGGTACATTTTCAGTGTTCCTAATTTCCTTAGTTCCCAGGCATGTCACACCACCCCCTTGTTTTCTTTGTCCACTTTTATCGGACACTGGTTGGCTCCACACTATCTTGGATGTTGCCTTTGCTTAGGATTCTAACCCTGTGTCTTTCATACACTCCAGATCTCTTCTCACGATCTACATCTCCATGAAGCTCCAGACTTGCAGGAATGATGTGAGGGACAGTCCCACCTGAACTGATTATCATAACGCTTACTATACCTCCAAGGGGTGATTCCAACTGGCCATTGTATGTACGGGTCTAAAACAGGACTACCTACACACTGCTATATATAAAATAGAAAACTAATAAGGACCTACTATATAGCACAGGGAACTCCACTCAGGACTCTAATGACTTATATGGGAAAAATATCTAAGAGTGGATGTATGTGTGCGTAAGTGTTTCACTTTGCCGTACGCCTGAAAATAACACAGCATTGTACATCAAGTATACTCCAATTTTTTTTTAATGTGAAAAAAAGCAGAGCTATTGTTTTTCCCCCTCAAACCCTATTAGTCAAGCCCATTCTGTTTCAATAAAGAATGCTGCCTTCCAGCCTATAGCTCAAAACACAAGTAGAAGTCAAGCTTGACTCATTTTCCATCGTTCCTCTCAGCCCTGCCACCTTCCCTGTTTCCGTTCCCTCCACAGCTTTTGTTGACTCTGCTTGCACAAGGTGTCCCTCATCCGTCCTTTGATCTTTATTTCCACAGCTTCTAGTTAAAGCCAGTGTTGTGAAACACGGCGGGAACCACGTAAGCTTCCACACTGGCCTTCCTGCCTCCTTGATCTTCCTTTACACTTGGTTCTCCACGCATAAGTCAAAGGCATCTTTTATAACATAAATCACATCATATAGCTTCTCTGCCTAGAACCCTTCAGACCGAACTCTGCACATTCACAGCCCAGGCTCCTCACCAGGTGTCCAGACCTACGAGCCCTGAGTCCTACCTTCCCCTTGACCCAAGCTCACAGCATCCCCCAGGGACCCTGGGACCAGCTGCAGTGGCGTCTCCCCTCTGCTTCCAGGACTGCCCCAGATCCCCACTTTCTCAGCACCTTGGTAGGATTCTTCCCTCTGCCCTCCCCACCCCTGCACTCTGTTGGCTGCTGCTCACAATGTAGGTTTCAGGACAGAAGTTCCCCCTGAAAGTGGACTTCAGTCAAAACACTGCCCTGCCTTCTGCTCAGCTCTCATCTCTCCCTAGCTCATCGCCCTGGCGGTCTAGAACACTCACCAGTCTCAGATAATCTTGTTCAGTAGCTCTCTTCCACACCATAGGAACGGAGGGGTTTTGTCTTTGGTGTGGACACCCCAGTGTATCCAGCTATGGCTGGCTGGCCTTGGCGCCCCACAGACACTTGCTGACTCAGCGGATGAATGACCGAGCAAATGAATCATGAATTCCTCACCCCATAATTTTGGTCTTCCCACCTCCGGCTGACTTCAGAAATACGATCTTCCTCAGAGTTTCTATGAGCCATGTCTTTACCAAGGACAGTGGCCAAGGGGCTGGTCGTCGGCCTCAGCTGAACTTCAGTTGCGTGGACGGCCAGCACAGGGTAGATTCACATTGCCTGCTGGCGAGGGGCTTAGCGTCTTCTCCATGTTTGAGAAGTGACTTCAGTGCAAATGTTTTTGGTCATGGTTGTGCTCAGTGGAAATGTTGTCGCAAGAAGTCATTTAAGGAGATAGGAATTTTTAAAAGTTGAATTTTACGTGAAAACATACTGCTATTTCTGGATGTGTTTTCAGGATTTAAATGAGCAGACAGAGTTGTTTCCTGAACTTCTGTATTCATATAGACTATAGTTATGTGTCCTCCTCCTGAATACTCACTTGGCGTTAACAAGAGAAGATACAGCAGGAAGTCTCTAAATAAAAGTTCCTGTGTGTGTGTGTGTGTGTGTGTGTGTGTAAGTGTATGTATACACATACACACACTCACAAACACTTATCTATTATCCATCTTCCTATCTATCTACCCATCTGTCTATCTATTTAAAGTTTTTGGTCTCTTGAATGTCTTTGTCTTTTCTATCTCTTTTTGTTGGGAAAAACTGGAGTTAAAAAACTTCAAACCTAAGCTTCTTATGAGCGAGATTAGTGAACAGAAGGAATGTATTACATTCAGCTGCTTTTTAATTGAAATATAGTTGATTTACAATGTTGTATAAGTTTCTGCAGTATAGTAAAGTGATTCAGTTATACATATGTATACGTTCTTTTCTAAAATATTTTTTCCATTCTGGTTTATCATAGGATATTGAATATAGTTCGCTGTGCTATACAGTAGGAACTTGCTGTTAATCCATTCTATATATAATAGCTTACATCTGCTAACCCCATCCTCTCTCTCCATCCCTCCGCCAACCCTGAGCTACTTTGGATAAGCTTAAAGGTAGCTTTAATACAGCCTAGAGATTTAAACGCAAAGGTGAGCACTGATGTGTCACTCCAGTCTCTGGTCCCCTGGTCTCTGATGCCTTGCAGTGCTGAACGAACCAGAAGCCTCTCTTTGTGCTGCGGTCTTGTCTGTGTTAAATGTTCATTGTTTTAGGACTCTCCATGAGAGTTCCTTGAACTGACCCTCTGAAGAGTTGCAGGCGCCTCAAGCATCGAAGTCAACTGAAGAAAAATAAGCATGAGGCTTCAGATTTATTTCCCCAAATGATTCCCTTATTGAAATTATTTACTCGGTAAGATAGAAAACGTTTCTTCCAGCCAGTTGACACCAACTGGGATTGGAGTGAGCCTCCGTAATCATGATTATTAATAAAAGTTCTTTAGTGCACATTTGCGTTTGCTGCCAAGGTCGTCAGCGATTCATGCTTGAGGCAGGAAGTGACTGGTTTGATTCTAAACAGAAATTTTGGTTGCTGAGGGGAAGGGATAGTTAGGGACCCTGGGAAGATCATTTACACACGGCCGTATGTTAAATGGATAAGCAACAAGGACTGTTGTATAACAAAAAATTAAATCAATAGGCATTTTGGCAAAGGAAGGGGAGTTTACTTTTTTCAGTCAGTCATTTCAGTTGCTCAGTTGTGTCTGACTCTTTGTGACCCCATGGACTCCCAACACCCCAGGTTTCTCTGTCCATCACCAACTCCTGGAGCTTGTGTGAAATCATTTCCATCGAGTCGGTGATGCCATCCAACCATCTCATCCTCTGTCATCCCCTTCTCCTCCTGCCTTCAATCTTGCCCAGCGTCAGGGTCTTTTCCAATGAGTCAGTTCTTTGCAACAGGTGGCCCAAGTATTGGAGCTTCAGCTTCAGCATCAGTCCTTCCAATGAACACCCATGATTGATCTCCTTTAGAATGGACTGATTGGATCTCCTTGCAGTCCAAGGGACTCTCAAGAGTCTTCTCCAGCACCACAGTTCAAAAACATCGGTGCTTAGATGTAGAGTGGCTACTCTACAGGTGCTGGAAGGTCACTCCCCCCCTCATGGTTCCTTCCCCAATTGTCTGAAATAGGGTGAGTCGAGCTGATCCTCCTCCTTCCCTTCTCCTGTCCCCCTGCATGGCCAGCTTCACCTGCTGCATCATGGGTGGTGTGTGTGACCCACGCCAAGACAGCTCTATATAGATGGATCAGACCATGTTTGGCGTGGTCTTGCACCATTGTCTGCCTCCTGAAAGCCATTGAATGGTACATGAAAGAGACCAGTGTTTCTTAGCTTTTAGCCTAGTTCTACATCTTAAAAGACGATTTGGGTCGAAGAGTGGAGCTAACCTGTCAGTGGGTGAAAATACCAAAGAAGAAAAGAAAAAAGACATTTTCAGAAACCATTCACTTAGTAAATAATGGAACTTCTCAGATAATTCCTCGAGTTTCTCTCAGTTGATAGAAAGTGTTGTTTCAGTTTTGGTGTGGGGCGTGGCTGACCAACTCAACAGCAAGACGTCAGACTCCCATTGGGAGAGCGTGTCCTGGCTAAGTTGCACGTGGGCAAAAGGGAACTCTGTCCACAGCACGTCCTTCCACAGAGTAGACCCCTGTTCCCTCATCCTACCCTCCCCAGACCCTTGGGGGGCATAACTTGGACCTGAACGCCTATGTTGGCATAATAAACATCCTGGCTTGGGGAGTGTGTCCCTTCCCTGCAAGTACATACTGCAGGACTCCTGTTCAGGGGAGTGGGCTAATGGCTGGGCCAGCTTTGAATGGAATAATAGCAACTCTGTGTTCTTATTGTAAAGATTACAAGAGTCACAGTGGGTGAAATAGTCAGAGAAGGTCTTGTTACCTCTAGGAAAGCCCAGAAGGTGCTGGAATTCCTGTGGGGCCAGCTGGACCAGCTTTTATGTTTTTGGACAGAAGGAAACATTTCCTGGGAGAGCTCTTGAGAGTTGCTCCTCTGTCACCCTTGCCTAGCGACTGCTGATGCTATTCTGTTGCTTTTTTGTATTGTTGTTATAATTCAGTGACCAAGTTGTGTCTGTTTGTGACCCCATGGACTGCAGCATGCCAGGCTTCCCTGTCCTCCCCTGTATCTCCTAGGGTTTGCTTAAACTCATGTCCATTGACTCTGTGGTGCCATCCCACCATCTCATCGTCTATCACCCCCTTCTCCTCCTGCTAACCTCAATCTTTCCTGGTATTAGACTCTTTTGCAATGATCGGCTCTTCACATCAGGTGGCCAAAGTATTGGAGCTTCAGCGTCAGCATCAGTCCTCCAGTGAATATTCAGGATTGAAATTTTTGTATACATTGTGCAAATTGCCCGGTTGCTTCCGTCAAGTTAAGGTCATAAGCCCAATTCTCTCCTTGCCGTGTTCTGTGCCCACTCGACCCCTGCCCACCTAACTGAGGAGCTTCACCTGGGCGGTGGATAAAGATATTCAACCTGCGACTTGCTTTTTAAATAACTTCGGAATCATAGCCACAGTTGTAATAAATGCCTCTGTGATTTGCATTTAAATAGTATTTTCATCCACAGATCACAAAAACGGAAGCTGTCTTAACTCAACATCATGACCTGAATTCCCTTCATCTCAAAGCCAGCCTGTATGCACCTGGTACAGATTTTCCCTCCGTGTCACATTCAGGTCTGTGAACCACACTGATTAAAACAACAATTAGGTCTGAATGGCTGGGACACGCCCTGGGTTCTGTGCCTCAAACACTCATCCTCGCCCAGATCCAGCGAGCTGGGACCGCAGCACCTCCATCCCCATCCTGGGCGGGATGCAGGGCAGGAGAGGGGGCGTGGCCTTCTCCAAGCCCAGCTGGTGCACTCAGCGCCAGGTAGTTAAGAAAACCATCTCTTAGGTTGTCAGGGAGGCCAGTTTGACCTAGAAGTACTTGACAGGCAGTAAACACCGATCCCAGCTTCACTCTAGCAGTCACTCTGCAGAGCACTGTTGCTGTTTGAAGTCACACCTGTGCACTTCCTTGGTTTCATTGGCTTGTCAGCTCTTGGGAAGACAGGAGAGAGACAAAATGCTGGCAGGACGCAGAGTTGGAGAAGGCATCTGAGCACAAACGGGCGCAGGACTTCAGCCCCATTGGTGATAGCTCCGTCCTCATCATCCAATTTATACTCTGCCGGGGCCTTTCTTGAGTCTTTGTGTCCTGTTTCATGTCATTCTTCTTCATCTTTTATCAGGAACTTTTTTTTTTTCATACCGTGCCATTGAACTTATTTCATCATCAACACATTTTTCTCTGCTCCGTGGATTCTTTAAAAGGCATCCTTTGAAGATGTGTTTCTATTCAGACAGAAGCTTTTGTTTAAAAAAAAATAAAAAAGGTGTAAATATGGAATTTTATTGAAAAGGTCTTATCTTGCTTTAGACATGACATCGAAAAATGTGTTTAAAATAAAGAGCAAGTGTAATACAAGGCATGTGTCAAAGCAGTTGGCTTCCTGTTGTGAGAAACTTCAGCTGCTTAAATGCATCCTTGCCCCTGCAAAAGCATTCCATGTGTTAGGTCTCTGTGACCCCAGTTCCTTATGCGGATATGTCCCTTCCTGATGTGCTGCCAGTGGGGCACATGGGACCCTGGTTTGCTGCCTCGCCTGGATCACCAGTTAGTCCATTTCAATGAGGTAATGGACTTCCCTGGTAGTTCAACTGGTAAGAAATTCACTTGCAATGCAGGAAAACCCAGTTCAATTCCTTGATCAGAAAGGATTCCCTGGAAAAGGGATAAGCTATGTACTCCAGTATTCTCTGGCTTCCCTAGTGGCTCAGATGGTAAAGAATCTGCCTGGAGTGCGGGAGACCTGGGTTTGATCTCTGGATCGGGAAGATTCCCTGGAAGAGGGCATGCAACCCACTCTAGTTCTTGCCTGGAGAATCCCATGGACAGAGGAGCCTGACAGGCTACAGTCCATGGGGTCACAAAGAGTCAGACACAACTGAGCGACTAAATACATCACAGTGAGGTAATGGATGTACGAGTTGGACCATAAAGGAAGGCTGAGCACCGACTAATTGATGCTTTTGAATTGTGGTTCTGGAGAAGACTCTTGAGAGTCTGTTGGGACAGCAAAGAGATCAAACCAGTCAATCCTAAAGGAAATCAACCCTGAATATTCATTGGAAGAACTGATGCTGAAGCTGATGCTCCAATACTTTGGCTACCTGATGGGAAGAACCAAACTTTTCATTGGAAAACACCAGATGCTAGGAAAGGTAGATGGCAGGAGGAGAAGGGTGGAACAGAGGAGGAGATGGTTGGATGACGTCACCGACTCAGTGGACATGCGTTTGTGCAAACTCTGGGAGACAGTGAAGGGCAGCGAAGCCTAGCGCTTTGCAGCCTATGGGGTTGCAGAGTTGGACGTGATTGGTGACTGAACAGCAACAACCATGAGATAAAAATATTGTTTGAAAAATAATAATATCATTCTCATAATGAGCAGAGTCTTCCTGCCTTGACACTAACCTCTTTATTCACTCTCCCATCTTCCCACACCCCTGAACATTAGCATGTAACACACTCATAATTCTATAGATCAGAGAGAAGTGCAGGGAATTCAAATTTGTTCTATAAACCCTAAACCACAGTAGACAATTGTAGCATCTTGGAGAGCTTCCTTAAGATGAGGTGACCTGAGTTCAGAAAGATAGGCAAGGCCGCGTGCTCATTCCTGGAAGGCCCTAGTTGACAGTTGTTAGGCGGGATGCCCTGAATGCCTTTGGGCCCAAGGCTCACTTCACAGGTGGACATGCTCTTCTTACCTGATGTGTGCCAGCTCTGGCACTTGGAATCTTGAGTGGTACTGACCAGTAGATAAGTCAGAAACATGTAATGTTTGTGGTACAGACTTCAAGAAGGCATTGCTGAAGGAGCAGGCGGATGCTTTCATGGAGGGGGGACCACTGCCATCCATCTGGACTTGGTAGCATTCCCCCTGACCATTGGTCACTGCGCCCCGAGGGCATCCTTCGAAACTAGCTCCGGTCCCAAAATCTGTTGCAGACACCATGGCCTGGTGTCCCCTGACCACCTGCTTTCTGCTTCTCATGTGAAGTTTGCAACATCATGATGTGCGCTCCTCTCCTTTCACTGATTACACTCACGCTTTCTTGGAATCTGCTCATGTACACTGTCCAGAGGCTGCCCAGAACAGATGGTGGAGCTCAGCTCCTCTGCAGCCCGTCTCCGTAACCATTCTCTGCCTACGGCCACCATGTGCAGACACGCTGTCCCCCAGGACCTGCCTTCACACCTGCCCATCCTCCTATTATGCCCTTGTCTTTGACTCAACACTGCAGGACCTTCCAAATTGAGCTCAGGGTGGCCTCCTCCTCCGATGCTCTGTTTCCCCTCCCCCTTGAACCAGCCAGAGCCCCTGTCAGTGTAACAGGCGTAGTTGGTTGCACCAGTGATAGAGGTGATGGGGAAACTGAGGAGCCAATCAGGAGACTAAATGTCATCCGCTTACACCTGTCCTCTTCCCATCCATATGCATCTCCAGGCTGAGGGCATGCAGGGAGGAGCACTGGGTCAAGTCTGGATGCAGACCCAGCCATCAGGAGCTACACATACAGAGAGGTGCTGGAGCCCCTGGGAGATGCAACCAAGGTCACAGATGCCACCCAGTGGGGAGGGAAGGTCCCCCTGCTCCGTCCACCCCTTCCCCAGTAGACCCTGTCCTGCACTGAAACCTGAGGACAAAGAGGCCTGGGAGGTCTAGGGGATGTAGTTCTCTCGACCAGAGCTGAGCAGAGAAGGTCAGGAAGTGGACAAGCAGACAGATGCAGTGATGACTGAACCCCTTCTCTGGACTCACAGCAGCAGACCTAGTGGTCACCACGTTGCATCTCCTCATGATTAGCACGACCTCTGATATGCCCCAGGGACCTGGCACAGTGGCTGGTGCAGAGAGGTAGTGAAGGAATGCGTGCCAAGGTCTGCAAAGTGATGACGTCTTGTAGAAATGCAGTTGATTGTCATGTAGGTCAAGCCAGAAGCAGGAACGTGACTGAGGGTGGCCGATTTCCAGATCTTGCTTCACCACAGGTCACAGACAGACAGCTCCACTCTTTTCCCTGGTGCCATCCTCGTTTGTGGGTTTGAAAATGAAAGTTTTCAATAGGAAACTGTGGATGAATAAACTACCTGTTCAGAAAAGAAAGGTGCTGTGACCAGCCCAGGTTAGAGGAGAATGAGAATAGAAATGTCCACGGGGCACTCTGCAGAGCTTAGGCTAATATTTTCTCAAGAGGTGAGTCTTTCCTGGCATCTGTGGATCCAGGCAGGATCTGCCCAGCCCCCACCAACCATAGAAGTTCAAAGTTCCTGAGTGACTCACATTTAGTTCAAATTATGCGTTAGAAAATTTCCATTAGAAATCAAGAGTGTTCTGTTAAAATGAGTGTTTCTTTGTATTACAACTATATTCCACTAGCCTAGTAAACCCTCCAGCAATGCAAATAGTATTCAGTCTTGCCACACGAAGACAAAAAGCATATTTGCCAAGCTCTATACAAGGAAGGAAATGCCATTTTTATTCTTTCTGTTGTTGAGATCAAACAGATCAGAGAGGTCTGTCAGGCTCTAGGCTGGGGGCAGTGGGTGTGCCCCACTCTGCCTGTCTGGTCTGTGTGTGCCTCTTGGTCCATCTTACTGGCCAGATCACCTGTGATCCTTTGGCTTTTACAAGCTCCTACTGGTGGAGTGACAAGTCCTTCATCTTAGAAGTGGAGGGCCGTGCCTTGGCAAGGGTTTTGAAATACCCTGATGCATAAAGAATTGCTATCTTTAGTGTAACTGATGATGAAGCCATAGACCTCCAGGTCCTTTGATTCCTCCCAGAAAGAAAATCCCAAGCTCTGCTTGGTTGATGTGACACAATAATTAAAAAGTAGTAAAATAGGACCTCCACGCACGTTTCCTCGCTTCCTCTCACTCATTTATCTGCCTCCAGAGCACTTATCCTCTGATGCATCTGCTTTCTTGGTTGTTTGTGTCAGCCCCAGGAGAATGGGGGCTTTGTCTTTTTTTGACTATGATGCTGTGCGTGGCATGTGGAATCTTAGTTCCCGGATCAGGGATTGAACCCCAGCCTCTGTAGTGGAAGCATGGAGTCTTAACCCCCAGACCACCAGGGAAGTCTCACATCTTTTCTAAGGTCACTGTGCTGTTCCCGACTTTGAGAACAGACACGCTGTGGAGGCTCCGCACATACACACGTACAGGATATACATATTCCAGACCCCTGTGGAACTTCAGGGCAAAGATTAGCCAAGAGTTACAGGTGTCAATCTAGTTCCCTGCCTGTCCCTACACCCCACGTACCTCCTTCGAAACAGGAGAAGAACTCAGGCTGCTCTGGAACCAAGATCCCAGGACTCTGTTGAATTAAATCCATTTTGTCACTCCCATCTGCCTGCCTCCATGTCGGTATAGATTAATTACAACATAATAGAACACACAGAATATAGCATCTTCACAACAGTCCCGGGTCCTTTACAGTCTTACAATCTAATTAAATTGTAGCTTTGAACATGAATTTCTTCAGTTTAAATGCATAAACTAAGCAGACAGACCTCGTTTTTTCCAACCTCTCTCTTCTAAAAGACCAACTGATTTCAGTGTCCCTGAGTATTATTAATTACCAGTAGCTGAAATCAATGCACACGGTTTGTCTAGGAAGCTATTTCCTCCTTAGGTGAATGGCTGAGAATACAATACGTGATCATCAATAATTTGGGATGGGTGTGGATGGAGGCTGAGAAAAGGCTGGAGCTTGGCATTGCCTTCCCCTCCCTGTGCAGGAGGCAGAGAATGAAACTTGACTCTGCAAGGAAGACAAGGGTGGAGATGTTTTCCTTGCACACATACATGGCCGACATGGCAGAGAGAAGACAAATGCATGGAACACAGGCTTCCTCTCCAGGGACCCATACCTGCAGTTTGGAGCAAGCTGATGTGCACTCCTTTCACCAAGAAACTGCCCTCCTGAGGAGCTGTGGGGAGGGCCTGGGACTAGGGGGCCCACCAACAAAAAGAATGATGAAGTGGCCCTTTAAATATCAATCTCTGGAGCCCCAAACCCGGTGGATGTTCCCTTAAGTATTCAAATGAGATTGCGGCATCAGATTGGTATGCATTAGGCTGGTTTCAATGAAAATTAACATGTAATTGCTTCAAATGAAGTAAGTGAGGAGGTAATCTGTTCTTAAATTGGATTCCCAGGATTTTGTGGTACCATAATGCAGCTGTGAAATGAAATATATTTTAAGGATGATGTCCTCAAGGGGGTGCAGCGGCTAGGAGGGGGAGGAGCAGAGAGAGAACCACTGTCCCCCCAGCCAGCCTCACGCCCTCTCAGGCTGGTTCCCCAACTGCCAGTGGATGAAGGGACTCTCCTCACCCACCCTTGTGCGGCTCCCCTTTTCTTGCTGCCTTCCCCCTCTTACAGCGTCAGGAGCTGATTCCTGGTGGCACTGAGCACTCCCGGCCCCATCGCTCTGTGCTCTTCCTTCCGAGCTGGATGGAAGATGCTCATTCTGGCTGCGGTCCCTCCGTCCTGAGGCTTGGGCCCCCGGGGTTGGTCGTTTCATCTGGAGCACAGAGTGCACAGTTGAATCATGGCTCCCTGTCCTTCTGGTGCCTGAATAAGGGGAGGTGATGCTTCACCTCATGACTGACCCTTCTGTTATCAAAGACAGCCTGGAGCAACAGCAGCAGCAGCAGCCACCAAACTCATGACCACTGCCTCCTCTAAAGTCTTATGTCCAACCAGCCCAGTCCCCACTCCCACCCACCTCCCCAGCAGCCATGATATGGTCTGCGAAGTCTGGAGATGAGCCTGGAAATAATTGACCTTCTTACCCTTCAGTCAAGATGAGAAGCAACGGGGTGAGGACTCAGTATAGGTTAATGAATTAAATGGTTTGCCTTTGCTGCCCTAGACTGAAATGGGGTTTTCAGCTCCCCTTTGAAATGAGCTGGTGGTCCTCAGGTCCTGTGGCCTCAGTGCTCTTATTGAAGAGACATCTCTGGTGGGCTCTGGGGGCCTCCTGCACCCAGGCACAGATGGGCAGAGCTGTTAGAGTAAATGAATCACCTGTCAGTGGGCAGGCAGAGCTGTGGTGAGGTTCACGGTGGTGCTGCTTCTGGGCTGGCCCGAGTTCCCCGTCAAGGGTCTTGGGACCAGGCTGGTAGGGCAACTGTTCCTTGGCTCGTGAAGAGATAAGGATTTGTAATAGGCTGTATAAAGAATATATGTTTCAATAAAGGAGACCCCATCCATGCTACGGAGCAGGGAAATTAACAGGAAACGGGGAAGAATGAGTTTCTGTGGAGTCACGGATGCGCCGCGGAACGGGCGCCAGTCAGAGCCTGGCTCGCCTTCCCCCAGTCACAGCTTGGTTTTACAGCTCAGTTGATGATGTTTTTAATTCCTGTCTTTGTTTCTCCCTCTGTTTATGTTGCTGTTTTCTTTCTGCACATGTTTGAACAGCTCTGGCTTTAAAGCTGATCAGAGCTAATGGCTTCTTCTGATGTACATGCTGCATTTCTCTCTTGGTATGTGTGACCAAGAAGATTTTTGAAAGGACACCAGGCTGGTTCCCTTCTCCCTGGGGACTGCCAGGCTGATGGATTCAGAGAAGATAAAATGCCGCTGAGAGGGAGAGGGAGGAGAGGAGAGAGCACCTGGCTGAGGACAGGTCTTCCTGGAAACGATGGCCCAAGACCCCTGAGGTTACCCTGGCTATTGGTTTTTATTTGCTGCTGTAGGCATGGCCACAGGATTGCATGGAAAATCAGGGTCTTCGCTGTGGGCAGAAGAGGGACTAGGCTATAGTGTTGACATTTTTATTTGCTATGTATAGGGAATCCAACCTCCGGTTCCTCTTGGGAAGAGAAGTTCTCTACCACTTTAGACAAATCATCTATATGGATTGTTCCCTATCTTTATTCATCTGACAATGGGAGGAGACTATTATTTGCTTATCTGCCTAGGGTTCTGCAAAGATTCACAGCTGTCCCATCCCTCAGCCTCCCCCAAGAGGCATGCCGATTGCAACCAAAGAGCTTGGCGTACTTTTCTAGGATGTGCAGATGCTACACTTCATTTGTGCTCAGCCCCACTGCCAGCCCTTGGTAGGATCTGGTGGGGCTGCTATAAGCTGATCCTGGTTAGGAGAGACTGGATGGAAATGAACATCTTGGTGTGTGTGTGTCTCTGGTACACACAAGTACATCAGTTTGTCCCCTGATGATCTGCTATCTTGTATTAATCACTTTGACACCCTCTTCTGCTGTCAGAATCCATCACACGGTCCCCTGGATGTGCTCTTCTGGTTTCACCCTCTCCAAAGTTTGCAGAGTTTGCAGGGAAAAGTAGAAAAGGCCATGGTTGTATTCCTGTTTTAGAGACACAGAAGGAGCATTCCCTACACGAGCCTGAGGAAGTGTAATTTATCTTCATCACTGGATCGTCCGTGTGATGACATCCACACGCCCTTCTACCCTGGACCTCATTTGCTTTGAATATTAAATCGGGGTCACGGTGTTAATGTCCTGTTCTTAAAACACGAGACAGCATCAAGGTCCAAGTATAAAAAGTGAAATATAAACCCAAATGCATAAAGCTGATGCAGCCGGGGATATTTCAGTCTGGTACAGAGAGAGAACAAAATCCTAGTGCTGCGTGCAACTCCCAGGGTCACCAGGGGCTTGAGGAGATGCTCAGGCTGAGGGACCAACATGGAAAATGCCTGGCTCCATTCCTTGAAGTAAAAGGACTACGGAGTGTAGAAAATATAAGTGAAAAGCTGGTCCGGGGACTTGCCTGGTGGTCCAGTGGTTAAGACTCCGCCTTCCACTGCTGTGTAGTCCATCCTTGATTTGGGAGCTAGGGGCCCACATGCCTGGTGGCCAGGAAACCAAAACAGAAGCAATGTTGTAACAGATTCGATCAAGATTTTAAATCATCGTCCACAGCAAAATAAATACATAAATCTTAAAAAAAAAACTGTCCATAATGAAATCCTGTTCTGATTTCATCCCATCCCGTCACTCTCTTAAATTCTACTTCAGAGCTTAGTTCTCATTTTGTTCTCCTCCCCCATGTGTAATCGATGTCCCCACAAGCTCCGCGGCCCTCTCTTCCAACCAGCGGACCCACCCCTCCTGTTCATCTTCTCTCCAAGGAGCCCAGACTGACAATTTTGCCAATAGTTTTCATGCATAATAACTTAAGTGCATCACTTTCGCACAAACATGCTAGCGTTCAAGTTCAATTCTTCTGCTCCTCGCCTTTTGTACCTGGCAAATCTATTCCTCTGACGTGTGTTTAGGAGGATGGCTTCGTTCTATGCCTGTGCCATTAGTGGCAATTGCACAAAGCAGAAACACAAATTACCTGCATTCCGCAGACATCGCTAATAACCTAGACACCACGGGCTGGCATTCAGTGCAGCCCCCGCCTCCTTGCAGGAGCCTGAAAAGGGACACCTGAACCGCCTATTAGTGTGAAATGTAGGTAAAGTGCAGAGGCTCGGGAGAGTCTGTTTGGGAGGCTCTGTGTGCCGGGCGCTGGGGGCTCTGTGCCCTTGCCCTGAAGGAGGGCTCTGTGCCAGCCTCTCTGGGGAGATCTGGGGCTAGGAAGCTTAGGAGCCTGCAGAGGCTGAGAATTCCTATGAAAATAACCCCTGCTGAAAAAGGAGCAGATAAGCTGCCCAATAGGGGAGCCAAGGAGAGCACTTCCTGGCGTTGGGACCTGGAGAGGCATGCGTGGGTTCCCCACTGCACTGCTCTGGAAGATTCTCTTCCCACTGGTTTTATTTAGGCGACTCTGTAGTCAGCAAATCAGCCTCCCCTGGGTCTGTTCAAGTCAAATCCACAGGGTTTTCATGGGAACAAATACTTATAACAAAGAACCTGGGCTCCTCCAATGCCACCTACTGTCAGACTTCAGGAATGTGTTAAGGGAAGCCTAAAAGTGTGCCTCACCTGCCTGGGGAGGAAACAAGGGTCCCTTTTGTGAAAGGGCTCCCCTTCCCTGCCAGCCCTGGGTGGCCAGTATTGACACCAGGAGTCTCAGCAGTGCAGTCTCCAAAGGGAGAAGGGGAGCCTGCGCTGGAGACCCCCTGGTGCTGGGCAGACTGGCCCTTGCCAGGACCTATGCCGCCAAACTCAGCCTTGAGAACTCCCTAGTTGGTATTGCTGTAAAAACACTTCATCGTACCCTGCTCAGACTTATTCCAGGTGTGGGACTTTTCACAGTGCCACCCAGAACTTGATTCTTGATGCTTGTTACACACAGACACACACACACACACACACACATATTCATCCAACAGGAAACAAAGAAGGACTCAGAGAACAGAAAACCTGTCTCTCCGTTTTCTTCTCTCTCCCCATTAAGAAAGCCTCCTCCTTGACAGAGACTGCAAGGAGCTCCTGCCCCTAGAGGTCCAGTGCCCGCCTTATGACTTATTACCTGGCTTTCCTCCTTCCCTCCCGAGCCCCGTCCTGTCAGCCTCCTTGTTCCTCCATCCTGACCACCCCTTTGCCTCTTTCCGTCTCTTTTTTCTCTCATTTGTAATGAGGCTGCTGGGCCCCGGTGGGTCAGTGCTGTGAACCACCAGGGATCAGTGTGAGCACCACACTGACGAGCAGTGAAACAGGTAGACTTCACAGCCTTGCGTCAAGCGCACTGTCCGCGGCGGTGACAGCGAGGACGCTGGAGGGCGAGGGTGTTTGGGGAGAGGGGTGGACCGAGGACTGGCTGTACCTCGGGGAGGGGCGCACCTGTGTGCTTCCACATGGGTTCGGGGCCACGGATCTGCCGTCTCTCCCAAACCAGACATGTCCTCAGAGGGAGACCCACCCATCTCTGCAAGCTCGGATGATGGAGGTTTCTGTGGGCCCAGGGCACACATCAGAGGCCCCCGCAGCCCTCCTTGAGAGGTCCTGGGACTCGTCCTTCTTTAGACAGCACTGTGTGAACATCCCGTACACTGGTCAACAGGTGTCTGCCCACCTTCAGGGGCCAGCCAGCTGGAGCAGCCTCTGAGGCTCAGCCAGAGGCCCCCATCCCACAGGCAATGGCAGACTGGATGGCGAAGTGATGCCAGGCCACAGAGTCCTCAGAGAGCCACCTGTGACACTCACCTTCCAGGCTGAGGCCTCTGTAGACACCGCCCATGCCTTGTTCCAGGGCTCTGCCCTCACCCCCTCGCCCCGAAGGGGATGGGACCTGGCTACAGAGTGCCGGTCTCCTGGAGACAGGCCACCAGAGGTCCTGTCCCTGCCTTGTGACTTATTACCCATGTGACCGTGGGGGATCTGTCAGCTTTGCTTCCTTGCGTGTGAAGTGGAGATGTTGCTAACCACGGCCTAGCTGAGCAAGTCGAGGGAGAGCAGAGTCCTGGCGCCCAGTGCCCACTGGCTCCCAGGATGTGTTCCCTGCTCTTGCTTCTGTACCTTCCTCCCTTCCCCGCCCCGCCCACCCTCAGCTCCCCAACCTGGATGAGCGTCTCTCCATCCCTAGTCTCCATCCCTCCATCCTTCCCAGGCCCTGCCCTGCCCTGCCTCTGCCCACAGCCCTAGTGGCCTGGACCACGGCTGGGTGGGGGGTGTTCTCACAGATGCTGTCTGCTTCTCAACATGCTCTCCCGCGGTAGCGACACCCTTTCACAACACAGGTCTGAGCACATTCTCATCCTGTTTGAAACTCTTAGACTTTACATGTCAGACTCCAGATTCCTCAGGGTCCAGATTCCACAGAAAAGACCCTTCATGATGGTGTCTTTGCTCACATGTCCAGGTTTTTCATGCACCTGATCTCTGTCCAAACCCTGCCCTCCAGCCACTCTGAGATTCAGTAGTAATTCTCAGCTTTATCCATCAGAAAAATCTATGGAGCTTGTTTGGAATTTGGGCTTGGGGTCTATTTATAAAATGCAGTCTTTTTTAATAAAGATTCCATAACTGGGTCTGATGTGTCTCATTAATACCACCTCGAACATGCTCTGTCTTGGGCTACACAGCAGGCAGGCACCTTGCCCTGTTGACCGTTGTATCCCCAGGCTCTAGCACATTGACTGGTTCACAGTAGCGTTGCACTTTTTTTGGTGACTTATTGATGATTGATAAATGAAAGATATTTCCTGTGATAGCAGAGAGAATGAGACTAAACCACGCAGCACATGCACGCACAGGATGCAGGGAAGTAAAAGAGAGTATGGTCTTCCCTGGTGGCTCAGCTGGTAAAGAATCCACCTGCAATGCAGGAGACCCTGGTTCAATCCCCGGGTTGGGAAGATCCCCTGGAAAAGGGATAGGCTACCCACTCTAGTATTCTTGGGCTTCCCTGGTGGCTCAGCTGGTAAAGAATCCACCTGCAATGCAGGAGACCCTGGTTCAATCCCCGGGTTGGGAAGATCCCCTGGAAAAGGGATAGGCTACCCACTCTAGTATTCTTGGGCTTCCCTGGTGGCTCAGATGGTAAAGAATCCACCTGCCATGCAGGACCTGGGTTCGATCCTTGAGTTGGGAAGATCCCCTGGAGGAGGGCATGGGAACTCACTCCAGTATTCTTGTCTGGAGAATCCCCATGGACAGAGGAGGCTGCAGGGCTGCAGTCCTTGGGGTCGCAAAGAGTCGGACATGACTGGGCAACTAAGCACAAGCAGAAGAAGAGAATATTGTGTGCGTGTTTGTATGTGTGTGAGAGAGAGGCAGTCTAGCCTGGGGGGATGTGTGGGCTGTTGCCAGAGGGAAGGAACAGGCCCAGGAAAGGTGCGACATCACATGTTGCAAGCACTGTGAGTCTTCATAGGCACCACTGCATGATGGGGGTGGGAGGCGCGTTTCGGGGGGGTCTGGCCATCTGTGTGTGTGAGTGAATGTGCGTGGGTGGGAACAGGAGGGCCAGGACAAACAGCCAAGGGGAAAAGCGTCCTGCATCCGTCAGTTCTTTCCGGAAGACGAGTCTGGTGGATGGGATCTGTAGGTGCTGGAACACTGCGACAGCAAAGCCGCAGCCCAGCTGTGGCCGGTGACTTCTCCATGGTGAGGTGGGAAGTGCAGGGAGAGAGCCCGGGTGGGGGGTGGCAGGACACCTGCACCAGTCATTCGCCCCTGGAGATGGAGGTGGCTCCTCCTTTTATTCCTTCCATCACCCCTTCTCCTCTGTGATAGATGGGGCCGAGCTGTTTGTGGTGTGCAGAGGCTGACAAAACGTGGTGATCAGATTGGAAATCAAAGCTCTCTCAGCGCTGGCTGGCCGGGTGCCTGCCTTCCTGCTACCTCCCGCAGTGGGCGCAGCAGAGGGAAGAAGCAGCTGCTGCCGTTTTCCCCCAGGAGTTGTTTGGGGTTTTACTTTTATTTCTCCCAAGACAGAGTTGCTGGAGAGGGTAGCCAAGGCCGTCAAAGAAAGGAAAGGAGACAGAAGGCAAGCACTGGAATACACGGGGAGGAGAGGCGAGACAGGCAGCTGAGAAGCCTTTGTCCCTGCCTTTTTTCCTGTGTTCTCTGATTTCCACCTGGCCTCCTATCTTCTTCCCAGCTGCCCTGCCTCTGTTGTCAGATGTGCTGCCTGCACTCCACAAAGCATGGTTTATCGCTCAGAGCGTGATGGAAATGATTCACGTGTTCTGCTCCCTGGAATGGCTGGGAAACTGAGGCAGGGCACATTCAGGGCTCTTTAACTGGATCCTCTTTGGTCCTACCTACTCCCTGTCTTTGGTTTCAGAAAGTCTCCATCCTCACATTCTCCTTACAGGATGAAGCGTTGATTCATGTCTCTGCTTCTCTGACCCCTTCTCCCAGGATGCTTCGTGCCTGGAACTGCCCCTCAGGGTCCCTGACCTAAGTGTTATAGGTTGACTCTGCCCTCTGCTGGATCAAAAGATGGAAATGAGGCAGAAAAGGGGAATCGTTCCAGAAAACACACGCTGGCGTGCTTCCCAGGAAAGTCTTTGGTTAAAGCAACCCAAACCCTAAATGAATACAGCTCAATATGTCTGTGATGTATTAATACCCTGATAAGCCGGTCAGAATAGGTTTCCAAATAGACCTGTTACATAAGAGGCAATAAATACTGTCTCTCTTCTCTCCATGCTTGTGCACAGAGAAGGGCCTTTGTGCAGGATCCTGGGGCCTTGGAGACAGAGTCCTGGAGATTCTGGCCTCTTGACTGCGGGGGTGGGATGGGAGGGTGGGGTCCTGAATCCTATAACGTGGGTCTCCCGTGACACCCACACCACACAATCCTGCCCTTTGCTCACCGCTTAATGACTTTCTATTTTGTTTTACAACCTACAATCTGCTGCCTGTCCCGGTCAACAGTATCTCTCTTTCCTGCTACTGCTGCTGCCTCGGATGCTTTTATGGCCATCGATTCCCTCCACTGGTTCCCCAAAGAGGTTCTTTTCCTTGAGCCAGAGCGTCATTCCGGCGGATTACAGTGCCTGCCACTCTGCACTCCGATTTATTGCCATCCTGGGCTTTATTCTCCCCTACACTTGCAGCCAAGCCTCATTCATTTCGTTTTCTGGGGCAAGCAGAATGCAGGAAGTTGCTATTAATAGGAGAAAGAATGTCATCCCGGCAGGGTTAGTGATGTCTGCCTTTATGGTCTGCAGTTTCAGAGCCTGGCTGTGGCCCGAGCGCCACTCTTCTTCCCAGAAGTGATGAACCCAGTAGGAATCTCCCTTAGGAAATGACCCTCTGAAAGCTTGACACTCTTTTCAAGCTTTAGTGGACAAATGGTGTTCTTGTTTGGGGGCAAGCTCGGCCATATGTCCTACACTTTCCCATGCCTGTGACCAGCAGTTTGCATCTAGGGGGAGGACTGGACAGAGTTGTAGGTGAGGTCTGAGTGCAGAGGGCTGGGCGCGAGGGAGGTGGAGAGGAGGCAGGCACAGCATATGACATTTCAGTTCCCTTTAGGAGGGCTTTGCAGGTTTCCCAGACACTAATGTATGTGAATCCAAATGAAGTTACTCTATGGGTTATATTTACTTTGATAAACATGTTTACTAATCACTTATCACAAATCAAATAGTAGAGCAATTTCTAAACAGTGTCCCACAGATAATAAATGTCTTTTGCATATGAATGCAAAATGTTACATCTCAGCTGTTTGTTGCAAGCCTGGCTCACTCTCTCAGAAGTAGAATTTAGAAACTGGCCAGGGGCTGCAGAGAGCCAAAGGGCAGCAGCTGCCCCTCCAGGGAACTTCCTCAGCTCCTGTGGACTGCCCCCAGGCTGTGTAGACGTCGGCTTCTTCATACAGGAACAGGAGCCACAAAAAAAACTCACAGTGGGTTACACTTGTGGGTGTAGTTCACCCAATCAAACTGACTAGCCAGGAGACCTCACTGAGATGGTCGATGAGGTTGGAGAAAACCAAGGACTGTGTTGGGACTTTTTCCTGGCATGGGCTCAAGTTGATGGGCACAGAAGCCTTCTCTTTATAAAACGTTCCCAGGAAAGTACAATTTGCCAAAGCAGTATGGCTGGGGGATGGGGTGGCTGAGATAGCATCTGTTTGGTCATGCATTCTTTTTTTTTTTTTTAATGTTATTGAAGTGTAGTTGATTTACAATGTGTTAATCTCTGCTGTACAACTGAAGGAGGACGCGATGGTTGGCTAGCATCAATGATTCAATGGACCCGAACTTGGACAAACTCTGCGAAGCAGTGAGGGACAAGGAGGCCTGCCGTCCTGCAGTCCATGGAGTTGCAAAGAGTCAGGCATGACTTAGAGACTGAACAGCAACAACATATATATATATATATATATATATATATATATATACACACACACACATAGGGCTTCCCTGGTAGCTCAGATGAAAATCTCCTGGAGAAGGAAATGGCAACCCACTCCAGTATTCTTGTCTCAAAAATCCCTGGACAGAGGAGCCTGGCAGGCTACAAATGCATGGGGTCACAAAGAGTTGGACAAGACTGAGAGACTGACATTAAAAAATATATATATATATATAATTTTTCATATTCTTTTCCACTGTGGTTAGTCATAGAATATTTAATATGGTTCCTTGTGCTATACAGGATGACCTTGTTGTTCATATGGTCTATATATAATAGTTTGCCTCTGCTAATCCCAAACTCCTTTCTTTTCTTCCCCTCCCTGCCCCTTGGCAATAACAAATCTGTTCTTTATGTCTGTGAGTCTGTTTTTGTTTCAAACGTATGTTGATTTGTATTGTATTTTTTATTATTTAAAATGCATATTTATGTGTTTTTTTGGCTGCCTTGGGTCTTAGTTGCAGCACGTGGGAGCCTCATTGCGTCTCGTGGGTTCTAGCGTTATGGTTTGCCTGAATTGTGGCGCTTGCGCTCTGGAGAGCTTGGACTCACTACTTGTGGCATGTGAATTCAGTTGTTCCATGGCATGTGGAAGTTTAGTTCCCTGACCAGGGGTCAAACACGTGTCACCACATTTCAAGACGGATTCTCAATCACTGGACTGCCAGGGAAGTTCCTGTATTGTATTTCAGACTCGACATTTAAGTGATACCATATGGGCTTTCTTTTTGTCTGTCTGACTCAGTATGATAATCACTAGACACATTTGCTGCTGCTGCTGCTGCTGCTGTGTTGCTTCAGTCATGTCCGACTCTGTGCGACCCCATAGACGGCAGCCCACCAGGCTCCCCTGTCCCTGGGATTCTTCAGGCAAGAACACTGGAGTGGGTTGCCATTTCCTTCTCCAGTGCATGAAAGGGAAAAGGGAAAGTGAAGTAGCTCTCGTGTCTGACTCTTTGCGACCCCATGGACTGCAGCCCACCAGGCTCCTCCATCTATGGGATTTTCCAGGCAAGAGTACTGGAGTGGGCTGTCAGTGCCTTCTCCCTCGGTCCATCTATATTGCTGCAAATGGCTTTATTTCATTATTTTTGGTGGCTGAGTAATATTCCATTGCATATGCATACCACAGCTTCATCCATTCAGTTTTCAGTGGACATTTAGGTTGCTTCTGTGTCTTGTGTTTGGCCACATATTCTAAAAGAGAAGTTTGGAGGTGGTCATGGAGGGACTTGGTGTCTAAAATGATGTGTGTTTCTCAAAAGGGCGACACTATATAATGCACATGATTGTGTGAGAAGCATTGTTGCCATTAGGTCTCTAATGACTGTTTTACAGCCAACATAGAAGGTACTTTTGCAGCCTCCTGCATGAGTACTGATCTGAGTATCGGACTTCACCTCCAGGAAGATAACAAAGTGGCTGCAAACAGAGTCCGGGAGCCTGAGTCCAGCTTTGTGGTTTCCAAGTGACTCTGGGAAACTTGACCCATCGCTTAGACCCTGTGGGTTCCTAGTCTCGTTTTGAAAACAGGAGAAATATATTTTTAGGAGAAATTCCTAAATACAGACCTTGGTGGAGGGTGGGGAGGGTGGTTTCCCATGCCTACCTAGAAGCAAGGCCAGCTTTAGATCAGTCTCCAGCTTTCTGTCTGCTCTCACTCAAAATCGTGGAAGAGAGAATTGCTAGGAAATTAAAATTGGACTTTTGTTATTGTCATCCTTATTTTGCTTTAGCACAGGTGCAATAGCTGCCTCCCTCCACCAATCATTCCAAATTGGCATGTTCCTCATTCTACAGAAAGGCAAGGGTGAAGGGTGTAAAGAATATGGGAGGTACCACATCCCCGGAAGCAGGGAACGCTGCTCAGACAGCAGTGTGGCTGCTTCCCCGACCCTCCTCTACTCCACTCCCTCTTCCTAAATTTTCTGAGCAATTTGGCCCAGGCTTTTCGTTGAGAATAATCTTCAACCCTGCAGGTAACTATATTGCAACCCTCTTTCTCACTGGGTGTTCTTCTGATCACTGAACATTCTAAACTGGTTTTGATGAAGCTAAAACTGCCAAAGTGCATCCTGTTAGGACTCTGGGAGTACAGATGTGTGTTAGCACCACATTCTCAGTAGGAGAAAGAAGCCCAGGGGTGACCAAGAAGAGGGGCTTACCCTGCAAGGCGGGACCCCTGCATCTGAGATCCATTCACTAGTGGGGAAAGAAGCAAAGGGGAGACTTGATCAGCTTTGTAGAGGAGATGCTAGGAAACACTCTATCTATCCGACATAGAACGCCACAAGATCAGGGGACCTGGACGGTCTCTAAGTGGGATGAAGGCGATCTGTGCTTTCATCTCCTGACTTGACGATTCTCTGATAATTACCACTGAAGGAGCCATCATGTTGCTGATTTTGCTTAATGTGATTAAATTCTAATTAATATTATTGGATTCTTCTTAGAGGTGAAACTAAACATGCTTGTTTGCTCTTACACCCTTCTTTCTCTTAAGAATTTGCATAAGGAGTGAAGGCATGTTGGCATTTATTGCATTTCAGCAGTTGGCATTTTTGCCTTCCCGGTTTCACTCCACTTTCTGTTCTAAACTGCTACCCTTTCTCTCTCTGTTCACCTGGGTGAGGAGAGAACAGTATGGGTGTCAGACAGCCCTGCCTGTCAGAGACTGGGATGCAGTGATGGGAGCCAAGGCAGAAACTGGGAAGTCCTGCGGTGCTGGGGTTCCTGCAGAGACGGCTTGTCTTGCGCAGGTGAGGAAACTGAGGTGAAGCTTCACAGAAGTGGAGCGACTCACCTGTGATCACAGGTTTTAGGTTCCTGTGTCTAAAGGTTGAGATTTCTCTCTGCCTCCGGCCTTGTTTTGATGATTCCATGAGATATAATTATACGTGAAAGGATTTTGCCTGCTATCATGTGTCAGAAAGTTTGAGCTATTGTTTTTCTGGTTAACTAATAAAAACAACCCCAAACTCCCATGAAATGTCTGCTGCATCCTCCTGCCCCGCATTTTGAGCTTTCACAGAGCCTGAATTGTGCCACAGTGACTTCTGATGGCTTGCCATATGCCACGTGGGGCAGGCTCCTGAGTCGCCATGGAGGGCAGCTTGGGCGACTCTGTGTTTGGGTTGCGCCTGAGGCCAACCTGGTCTCAGAGGAGCTTGGTTGGGGTGGAGTGTGTCTGCCATGTGCCTTACCTCTGGACATTCACTAACTGGAGGTGAAGATGGGCAAGGTGCCAGGCTGAGCACAACTGGGCCAGGAGGGTAAATAAGAAAATGCGTGAACCCTACCTTCACAGTGGGCACGTGGCCTAGGCAGTGACAGAGGTGACAGCGGATACAGGTATTGCAGGGTGGTGGATGTCAACACAGGCATGGCAGGTGGGGAGGAAGTTGCGTGTGGGGAGGAGGGGTAGACGTGCTCTAGGCAGACAGATGGGGCAGCATGGGATGTGGAAACTGTGAGAAGCTCACAGACACACCCTGAAATATGGCTTCTGCGTAAGGTGATGGGTCTGCATGAGGCTGGAGCGTCCTGGTGAGCTGTTTTGAAATGTCGTACTGAGGGCTCTGGGCACCACTGGAGGTTTGGGAACAAATGAATCTCAAACAGATTTGCCAGAAAGGTCCTTCCAGCAGAAAGAGAGGCTGGATGCCAGAGGTCAGTTAGGAGAGGCCAGTGTGGCTGCCACCCAGGCGGGTGAGGTTGGAGTCTCCCCACCCATCCCATTGTCTGGAGTTCAGAAGGACGTCAACTTGAGTGAGTTTTGGGATGATTTAAGCTGCTGTTGAAGGGTCAAGATCAGGGGGTAATTTATGCAGAAAAAGACGGAGTTCTCCTCCAGCCCAGTGAGAATCCCTTCCTACAGAGACCAGCTAATAGAGAGTCTCACTAAAGGCGCCGGGGGATTCTCTGAAGGACTTGCATAATCACTTGCCTGGTGTTGGTTGAAGGAAATTACTCTGCTAGAATCAGCTGATGTATCTCCAGCCAACATTAGGGCAGACTCCATGTTTGCATCTTTTCTTCTGAGTGCCCACTGCCTCCCCTTGCAGCCACTCTCACCCTCCAGGATCCTTCCTGCTCTTCCTGCTGCTTGGGGAGGCGGCCAGAGGGGTGGAGAGTATCCCTCTGTGCAAGGCTCCCTGCTTTCGGTTCAGGGCTGGGCTTCGTGCTTTCAGAGCTAAGATTGTGTCCATTTTTCCAAGTCTGTCTGGTGTCTATTACTGAATTGACCATGCCGGTCCCCTGCTTACTTTCTTTTAAGCAGTTGTTACCTTCTTTGTAGGATAAGCTCCTAAAACACAGATAGTAAGGAACATGTTTTGCTCTAAAAAGTGAACAGAGCATCCCCACAGGCATAGAAGCACAGTAAATAGCTGTTTAATGCTGAGCATGATGATGGAAGCATGGGTTTGGTGACTTGGAAAATCATACCAAAGAGAGGGGTATGTGTGTCCACACACAAGGTTTTAAACATCAGCACCTCCCTGTTCTTCTCGAGTTCTTCCTACTTTCCTTGTATGTTTCTTTGAATCTTGGATGGCTTTGAGGATTGAGTGGGCAAATAAGTTCTTCCCCATTTGGCACATAGGAAAACCAAATCGCAGGAAGGGTGGGGCCCAGGCTTGTCATAGCAGATGAGATAAGAAGACAAGAACCCAGCTGGCTCGACTCTGTGGAAGTCAGGCCAGAAGCTCGGGGCATGACCGCTGCTTCTCTTAACTATGAACTGGGAACTGAGGTTCCGTCAGATAAAATACACCAGTGTCTGGCAACCTCCAGACGGGAGAGATCTTCTTAAAATCCAAGTAATACCTGGTGCATTGTCAAGCTTTCAGAACGCTCAGTGCACAATCTCTCTCGAATCCACCAACCCCAGAAAACACTGTTGTTTTATGTCAAGTTAAGGAATCAGGAGATACAAGTTCCCATCCCCAACCTTTTTATTTTTCTTTTTTAAATTTCTATTGGAGTGCAGTACTCTTGCCTAGAAAATCCCATGGATGGAGGAGCCTGGTAGGCTGCAGTCCCTGGGGTCGCTAAGGGTCGGACACGACTGAGCGACTTCACTTTCACTTTTCCCTTTCACACATTGGAGAAGGCAATGGCAACCCACTCCAGTGTTCTTGCCTGGAGAATCCCAGGGATGGGGGAGCCTGGTGGGCTTCCGTCTACGGAGTCACACAGAGTCGGACACGACTGAAGTGACTTAGCAGCAGCAGCAGTAGAGTTGCTTTACAATGTGTTAGTTTCTGCTGTACAACAAAGTGAATCAGCCATACGTACACATATATCCCCTCCTCTTTGGATTTTCCTCCCCATTTAGACCACCACAGAGCATTGAGCAGAGTTCTTTGTGCTATACAGCAGGTTCTCATTAGTTATTTATTTTATACATAGTAGTGTGTATGTATCAGTCCCAATCTCCCAGTTCATCTTACCTTGCAACTCTTGTTTGAAATAAATAGCTACATAGCCATAGGCTTAAGAGGGACATAGCTGTGTGTCTAAATTTCTCCAGATTCTGTATCTATAGATGACTTTTCAGGCCCCTCCAAGCACCAAATATACACCTTCTGCAAAGTTCTCAGTAAAACATCTTCCCTGGTACATAGACGCAGCACACAGACTTATTTATTTTCTGTGCAACCCCACATACTATCCTCTCATAAAATGCCCAAGATTGATTATAATCTGTCTCAGCTTCTCTTTGGCAGAGCAGAATATCTGTGTCTGTCTTATTCATCCTATGCGGCACCACTTAAGCACCCAACACACTGCATGGTCCACTTGTCAAACGAGTGAAGAATTCAATAAACCCCTAACCCTAACTCTAACCCACAGACCCGTGGCCATGGCCCCTTCTCTAGGTGCTGTTTTCTTCCCGTGGAGGCAACTCCCCTCCCCTGTGCTCCTGCGTGTGTACGTTTAGTTCAAGGTGAACTCAGAACTCACTCTCCCGCCCTGAGATTCCCAGTCCATGTGCGCCTCCCACCTCCAGGCAGCTGACACCCCCACCAGGAGGCCCTTCTGGTGCTCAGACCTGCTGGATTGACCCTTTGCCCCATGGTATCAGTGCCCCTGGGTGGCCCTTGCCCACCCCGCCTGCTCGTCTGGCTGCCTGCTCTTGTCAGCACCTCCCAGAGCAGGACCTCATTGCCCAACACCCCCCAACCCCCCACACACCCTGTACTGGTTCCTCTCTGCAGCCTCCCAAGCATCTCATGCAGCCTTTCTTATAGGGTCCCCTCCCAGTTGCAAAACGTTTGTGAGAGTTACAAACAGGATTGACTTAGTTCTGAAGCCCCAGAAGCCGGCCCTGAGAGGCAAATTTGTGTGAAATTGACTTATTAAGGTCTTGTTCCCCGGAGAGACCACAGAAGGAGCAGGGGTGGGGCAGCCAGGAAGGGCAGGTGTCCCCGAAGGTGGCTCCCAGGGGACCTGCTCCCGCTTCCGGCGCACCACTGCTGCCCTGGGGACACACAGCCCTCCCCGGGCACCTCGGCCCCTAGGAGTGGGTGCGGCACCCACAGTCTAAGGCAGCATCCGGGGAGAGGCAGGTGTGGCCTCTTTAGAAGAGAAGCGCAGAACCAGGGCCAGGGCACAGACATAACACGAGGACCCCAAGGGCCTGGGCCGACAGGCTGCAGCCACGCGCTGCACAGGTGGGGACACCCTGTGGATGGAGGGCTGGGACTCGTGCCCGGCTTCCTGCTTCCCTAGTCCAAGTGCCGTTTTGTCTCCTCCGCCTTCAGCTTCTCCCCAGCTGGTGGTTTGAGTCCTCACCGGAGGTCATCCTGAATGGTGACAGGAGGACATCGGAGGCAGGATCCAGGCCTGGGGGAGGGATTCTAAGTGTGTCCAAACAAGGAGCTGGAGCTGAAACTCGCCCCAGAGATGGGACCAGCATGGCACATATGCTGCTTCGTCTGAGGCTGACTCCCACGCACAGAGTGCCATGCTGGCGCGTCTTCCCCAGCCACCCCCGGCTCTGGGCTCAGGGACAGTGGGGACTTCCAGGCCTGTTTCCAGCATGACAGGGCACCCTATACACACTGTCCACCCCTCACTGTATCTGAGCGAGTCTTGGTTTTCCAAGTGTGCCTGTGAACAGTGTCAGCTTGGACCAAAGTTAGTGCATCCCCTGCTGCACTCCTGCCAGCTGGTCCACCATCTCCAGGATGAAGCTCCATCTCAGGTGTGGGCTCTACACAGTCTGGCTGTCAGGACAGGCTGGCTGGTGGGATCAGGCACAGATGAGAAGAAGCAGATTCATTTGCCTCCGGGGACCTGGCCCCTCTTCCCAGGGCGGGCCACCCTTGGAGAAGGGGACGGGGCTTAGGCTTGCTGTCTCTGTGGCTTAGTGGTCCTTGACGACCTTTTCAGGTGGTCGTTGAAGAGCTCTTCAGTTTGGGTCTCTGGTCTTTCCTATCTTCAGAAGAAAGGAGACAGTCCGTCACGTGGCTTGCTGCCTTAGTTCCTGTAGAGAAAAGATGGCATGCTCAAACTAGGCAATTTGAGGAGAGTTTAATAAAGTGGATGTTTACAAAGGTGCAGCCAAAGTTCAGGAAAGACTGCGAAGGTTAGTTAGGACCCCCAGGCACAAATGGGGCAGGAGCGGGGATTGGCTGATACCTCCAGGTCGCGAATGGTGAAAAGAGGAGGTCAAAGCTCTTACCAGGAACAGAGGCCCCTGGCCAGGAGCTGTGACCTCTGACAGGAACATGGACGGCTGGTGGTAGCCCCTCCCCTGCCGTCAACTGACCCGACAGGAGGTTGGAGGTCAGGAAACTGTCGATGTGATCCACACTAGTCTGCGGTGGATGGAAGGGACACAGAAAGAGCAGGACGCTCACTCACTGGCTTATCTCACCGACCTTTTCTGTCAAAGCCTGATGCTCCTTAGAGGCCAAATGTCATTCCCTCTACAAACACGCTAATGTCTTTCCACAGCTCCACTGTGCTTTGCCATGCTGTTTTCTCTACCTGAAATGCTGTGCCTTGCTCTGTTCTCTTTTGCAAGCTCCTTCCAACCTCAAAGGCCACCTTGACTCTCACAAGACCCAGATTGCCTTGAAAACAGCCAAAAATCCTTGGAATTGAAAGACACGTGTTGTATGCCCCCTCCCCCCACCCATATTACAGATAGACTGAGGATGGATGGTCTTCAGAGCACACGTCTTTTTTTCCTCTGGAAGGCAGAAACAGTAGCAGTTGAGAGATGTGAGGCCAGTGTGAATTGTGAGTTCAGTGTTTGTGTCTGTAGGTGACCCAAGCCAACTTCATACAGTGTATATTCCAGTAGGGTCAAAATTGGGCTTCCCTGATGGCTCAGTGGGTAAAGAATAGGCCTGCAATGTGGGAGACCTGGGTTCAATCCCTGGGTTGGAAAGATCTCCCTGGAGGAGAGCATGACAAACCACTCCAATATACTTGCCTAAAGAATCCCATGGACAGAGGAGCCTTCCAAAGGATCAAAAAGAGTCGGACACGACTGTGTGACTAAGTACACACACACACAGGGTCAAAATGAACACCGCCCCCCGCCCCAACAGTAAAGAGCTAAGGTGCCAGCTGTTTTTTTGCTGAATTTTCAGCAGGTCGGTGATGGAGCATCCTGGTTTGTCTGTTGGTTGGTGTCCTGCAGAAGCAGACATGGGAGATGCACAGGCCAGCTGCACAGAGCTCGCTGTTGGTATTTCCAGGCCCTCCTCCTTGTGATGTTTTGCTCTGAAGCTTGAAGGGAGGTGCCAGGCACAAGCTCAGAGGAACCAGACTTAGGGGGCAGCCAGACCATTTCTGCAAGATAAGAGGAGATTGTGATCAGGTGCTGTGAAGGGCGGAAGCACTTACTTTGCCATAGGCTCAAATGTTGCTGGAGACGTGTCGCTTTTCAAAGGCAGTTAAAGGGCCATTTGAGAGAAGGGACGGGTGGATTACCCACTGTCCAGGCCCATTATAGTCCTCAGATCTTCAGGCAGGTGTGTTTAAGAAAGGCCGAGCCAGAATTGTTCTGTCTTTCTTCAGTAATCCTTCTCTTTATTTCAACACTCTTTTTGTCTGTCTTCAGAAGGTGCCAAGCAGATCTCTCTGCACTGTTTTTCTTCCAGCTTCCAGGTTCCCATTTCTCTGTCTCTTTTTCTCCTTTCCTCCCAAATCCAGGAGGAGCTTGAGGTCCCGAATCCACATTTTATATTTTATCTCTGCAGCACTCATCTTAGCCTTGCTTAATCATTTTCTCTTGCTATTCCTCTATGTACGAATGCAGTCACTGTAATAAAGCCGCTATTCATCAGCAGGAGATTAAGGGCACAGAGGGCTGCATTTTCAGAGCCTTGGTATAATCGGAGCAGCTGCGGAAAATTTCAGGTGTATCAGCTCTCCCGGACATCCGCTGCATTCAGGTGCATGGTCTGGCATGGCTCCATGGGGCTGGTCCTCTTCTGGGCAACCACACGTGAGACTCCCCATCATCAAAGGGGATGCAGACTATCCATGTAGGCCGGATACCCTTGACAGCATGCACTCACATGGACTAGGCCCCTTCTCTGTAAGAAGAAACCTCTCCAAGGAAAGGAATAGGGTGAAGACAGAGAAGGACACGGGCACAGCTGTGAAGTGGTGAACAAGCCATGCCTCCCAGGTTTTGTCTCTCTGTCTGGATCCTGCCAGGATGTTGCATACAGGCGAGACCATGCACTGTCCAGGGGGGTCTCCACATGGGAAAGGGAAGCCTCCAGTCTGGTGGGAAGAGAGGGCCTTTCAGAGAAGTAGGGAAGGCTGAGGACCGCTGGCTGGAGGGCCGGAGTGTAGACGCAAGTGAGGGCAGACACTGAGGCTCTGAACGGAGAGATGATTGGAGTTTGGGGAGTCCCAGGTGTCAGGCTGGAAGCCTGGTGTTTGCAGAGGTTGTTCCTCTGTTCTTTGCACGTGTCGCGGGACGGGCAGAGGAAAGGATGCTCAGGGTGGGTGCCTGGCACATGTCAAGGTTGTGGGAGAGGGATGGAGACCTTCAGGGTTGGGCAGGGAGTCTCCAGTCCTTTCTGGCTCTATCCTTCTCTTCCTGGCCCGCCTCACGCCGGCCTATGACTCCTTCTCCAGTGACAAGTAGCTATGTCTTGTTACTTTCACCTGGATTAGTTAGGGCCGTTTGAGTTTGAAGCTTTACTTACTCCTGATTAATTTTACAGTTGATCCGTTCCTGGGGGAGTTGAAATAGCATGAAATACCTCTGATTTTAGGAGTAATTTTGTAGAAGTGAATTAAGGGCTGTCCCTGGAAAAAGAGAGCCTGGTGACTGAGTTTTCCACCCAGTCTTCTCCTGACTCCCACTAACCGAAGCTTCAGCTCTGCTTGGAAGTGCACTTATGCTCTTTTCACTTTTTTTTTTTTTTTAAACTACCTGGGAGAATTGTCTCCTGTGCATTGTTGTGGAGACTCGATAAATGAGACAGATAGAAGGGGGCAGGTGTGAGGAAGGGCCAGGAGTTGGCTGCCAGGTTACCTTTGTGATCCAGCTCTGCAGAAGCCACATTAATTCCGTGGAGACTCAGCAAGACTGATAGCCAGCAGTGACAGTTTGGACATCTACTCATGACCTTGGAAGTGCCCCAAGCCAGAATGGAAGCTATGCCAGTTTTTCCATGTAGTATATCACAAGGGGGCCGCCTAACCATGCTGAAATTGGGTGTGTTGGAGCGTGAGTGTTTCTGCAAATGGCCGTGTTTGGCCCTGTGAGCGTGGTGCAGTGTGGTGAGACCACTTCCATTCCAGTCAATTTCCAATCATTAGATACTCACAAGAAAGTCCAGCGTGGTCCTCTCGTGTTCACCAAGAGGCTGTGAGATGCTCCCTTGACGGGCATCAGGAACAATTATGCAGGCAGTTTAGAGGTTGTTGATCAGCCTGTCCTGCAGCAGCTCCGTTCACCTGGTGTCTGGTTGCATTTAAGCTGCTGGAGGAGAAAATGGCCAGAACTCTGCTCCTGACTTGCCAGAGCATATCGGTCATCAGAAACTTCTTTCCTATAAAGTAGTCGAAACGTGTTTCAAATGAGAGTCATTTCCTAGTGCCCATTGTGTTGCAGTTCTCGTGTCACCAACAACCAAAGAAATGTCTAAATTAATGGTTCTCAGAATGGGGTCCCCAGCCCAGGTAGGGGCCGAGCAGTCTGTCCTTTATCAGGAATTACAGGTGGTTCTGGTGCTTGTTGAATTCAAATGTTGTGGGGACTTTGCAAAATATTTGCTTTACAATATTGTGCTGGTTTCTGCCACATGTTAAAATGAATCGGCCACAGATATATCATACATCCCCTCCCTCTTGAACCTTCCTCATATCTCCCACCCCATCCCACCACTCTAGTTTGTTACAGAGCGCTGGGCTGAGTTCCCTGTGTCATGCAGCAAATTCCGACTGGCTGTCTATTTTACATATGATAATCGATATATTTCCACGCTACTCTCTCAATTCATCCCATTATGGGGACTTTTGAGAGGCCCTGGATAAGGACATTCAAGATCACTGACTTTAGGGAAAACAAACAAAAGCTGGGTTTGAATCTTGTTTCTGCAGCTTACCGTTAGGGTCATCTTAGTTCATTTGGATAATATGTGTTAGACTCAGTTAGTCTCATCTGTAAATTGGCAGTAATAAGTGAACCCAACCAAGTTTTTCGAGATGATAAAATAACACACAGCATATACTTCAGTTGTGTCTGACTGACTGCAACCCCATAGTCTATAGCCCGCCAGGCTCCTCTGCCCATGGGGGATTCTCCAGGCAAGACTGCTGGAGAATCCAATCATCTCTCCATGCAGAGCCTCAGTGTCTGCCCTCACTTGCGTCTACACTCCGGCCCTCCAGCCAGTGGTCCTCAGCTTTCCGTACTTCTCTGAAAGGTCCTCTCTTGCCACCAGACAGGAGGCTCTCCTTTCCCATGTGTAGACCCCCCTGGACAGTGCATGGTCTCACCTGTATATGCAACATCCTGGCAGGATCCAGACAGAGAGACAAAACCTGGGAGGCATGGCTTGTTCACCACTTGTTCACAGCTGTGCCCATGTCCTTCTCTGTCTGTCTTCATGCTGTTCCTTTCCTTGGAGAGGTTTCTTCTTACAGAGAAGGGGCCTGGTCCACGTGAGTGCATGCCGTCAAGGGTGTCCCTGGGTTGGGAAGATGCCCCGGAGGAGGGCAGGACAACCAGGGGATCTTCCTGACCCAGGGATTGAATCCGCATCTCTTATATCTCCTGCATTGGCAGGCGGGTTCTTTACCTCTAGTGCCACCTGGGAAGCCCCATAGACTTACAGGGCACCTAGCATATAGCAATATGTGTTCAGTAAACATTAGCCATGAGTATGAATTTAGCCAATTCCTCCATTTGCATCCAAGCAAAATCCTGAGGAGCGGTCGCCCTTAAGGTCGTGAATATGAACAACATCCCAGGTACACTGCTAGCAAAGCAAGCTGTGGAGTGTGTTGTTCTTAAGGGATTTTACACCGTTATGGTTCAAATCCACAGTTCAATGAAGTAGCCTGAAAGGAAGAGCATCGGGTGTGCAAGGAAAGCACAGCCTCAGGGGAGGTCCAGCATCAGGTGCTTCCTTCATTGGCTGCACTTTCTCAGGTATGTTCAGGATGTTGTTATCACGGCTGACAGCAAATGTGCTCTAGACCGGTCCAGACTGCAAGTGCCTTCTGGTGACTGGAGAGCTTATTAAAATACAGGTTCCAGTTCATTACATGTGAGGTGGGGGCCTGAGAATCTGTGTTTCAAATAAGCTCCCAAGTGATGCTCATCTGCTGCTTTTCTGATCGCACTTTCCTGTGGTGAAGTGCTATTAATAGCTCAGTGCTCCTCAAGCCCTCATATGTATATGATTCCCTCTAGATTTATGCTGTTGAAGAAATGGTCTGGGGGCGGCCAGCATTGTCATCTTCTGGGAGCTTACTGAAACTGCAGAATCTCAGGCCCCACCCCAGATGTACCAAATCAGAACATGCATTTCGGTAAGAGTCCAAGGAAATTTATAAAATGTGACATCCATTCAGGGTGTGTGTTTATTCACATGGACCCTGCTCTGGTTAAATGCCGTGCTCTCACCATCTTGGAATTCTCAATAATTCTTGAACAAAGGATTCTGCATTTGCGTTTTGCCATGAAAACCACAAATCATGCAGCCTGGTCCTGGACACCCCTCTCTATATCCGTACTTTTCAAACTTAGGTGGGTACATGAACCAACTGGGGTATTGTTAGAAATTCGTGTGTCTGGCTTCCAAAAGATTCTGAATCCATAGGACAAGAAGATCTGTAACAAACACCTCACCTGATTTTGATGCAAATGGTCCATGCCCACTTTCAGAAATACTCCCCTGGTCAGCTCTCCCATCACTTCTCTCCTTTATTGTCCAAAAAAAAAGATGCAGTAAGCAGCACAAAGTGAGCTGGACAGCAGAGCAGAGGTGTTTCTGGTTGAGCAGTTTTCCCCACAGGGGCTCTCAGCAAGCCTCCACACCTGCGCCTGAGAGGCCCAGCAATGATCCTGTGACATTTACACAAGTACGGGCGGAAAGGATGCACAGCACGGAGAGCCGTCTCGAGAGGGACCGCCTGGGGGGGTGGACGTACCTGGCAGCAGTCCTCAGGCTTTTTATGGTCACAGACAACTTTGAGAATTCAATGGAAGCAACTGTCCCTCCCCACCGAAAACCTCACCTTTGTGCGTCCTAAGGGGAACGCAGGACCAGGAATTAGAACCTGGCTGAGAGGTCTGACTCTATCACCCCCTAGCTCTCTGTTCTGGGCAAGTCATCAGACGGTTCTGACCCTGGAGGCCTGATCTTTAAGGTGGAGAATGGTAAGATCATCTGTCTCAGCAATTTGCTGCAAGAATCACAGTGTGGACGTAAAAGCGCTTTGTACTCTGCAGAAGAAGATATAAATTGGAGGAAATATTGTACCTACTGTGGCTCTGTTGCTATTTCCAGCCTTATACTCAGGATCAGGACACTGCGTTTGTGAATTTAGCCTCGGGCCATAGAACATATTCTGTGTAGCTGGAGAAGGAAATGAATGCAGAAAAACTTGATGAGGACTTGGCGAGAGTAGCTAGGAAATTTGAAAGTGCAGGAAAAGAGAAGGGAGCTTCCACAATTTGGGGACTCCAGATGCAGAAATAAAAGAAAGAAAATCTATTTTTACACGTGCGAACAGTTTTGAGATTTTGGAAAATGCCTTTAGTCTAGCAGTAATTGAACATTTCTGCCCCTGGGTGTAATGAAGAGAAATAGCAATGGTGGTGGTCTGTATTTAGTTTTGACTTCAAAAGCCTTCTGTTGGAATCTGCTATTCTGAGATGAGAGGAAGAATGTTTAGTAGTTAAAGTCTGGGTTTCTGATCTAGCCCATATTATCTGTGTGATTTAGGAGAAGCGTTCAGTGTCTTTGTTCTTCAATTCTTTTCACCAGTAGGACCTTCCTTATGGTGTGGCTATGAGTATTGGACAACTTAGTACACCCAGAACATTTAGAAAGTAATGAGAGGAATTATCATTCATGCATTCATGGAAATCTCAGAGGGAGGGGAGGTGGGGTTAGTCCCAGGGCCCAGCTATTCTTGGGATGGACAATGACTCCAGGTTATAGCTATTGAATATTTAGGACTATTGAAACCATTTGCTCAGAGGTTTTCAGACACAGGGTCACTCAGGACCTGAAAGTCTGATTAGCCAGTGCTCTGAGGCTACAGTTCTTCAAGGCCTCTGATGCTGAAACCCAGGCCAAATCAAACAGGAGGTGCCTGTGTGTACACTGGGAGCAGGGTGACCAGTCATCCCAGCCTTGTCAAGAAGACCCTGATGGCATCTGTTTCTTTGTGGTCCCTTGACTTACCCGTCCGGTCCCCCCTCCAGGTGCACGATTGACAACCGGGTCACCCGGGTGGCCTGGCTGAACCGCAGCACCATCCTCTACGCCGGGAATGACAAGTGGTGCCTAGACCCCCGCGTGGTCCTCCTGAGCAACACCCAGACCCAGTACAGCATCGAGATCCAGAATGTGGACGTATACGACGAGGGCCCCTACACCTGCTCCGTGCAGACAGACAACCACCCCAAGACCTCCCGCGTCCACCTCATCGTGCAAGGTAGGCAGCCTTGGAGGCAGCCAGTGGTGGCTGGGAGGGCCTGTGTCTGACACGTTCACTGTGATCCTCAATTTAGATGAGACTGTCTGTTCCATCTGGCCAGGATGGTTTCCTAATTTTCTCTTTGCCCTTAGATGTTGAAATTTCAAATCGTTTTCCCATTGAATAGGACTAGGATTTGGGGCCTTTTCTTTGCTCCTGATCCAATAAAATATTGTCTCAGAAAATTATCTCCTCATTATTTCTTTCCTTGGCTTTTTTCTCCTCTGAGTTTTTTAAAGGTTCTATCCAGCGCTAAGCGTGCTTTATTTTCAGAGCAGCGTGTTAGTTCTTCTGGCTCTGCGCATATGCCATCCCTCACACAGCCTGCAAAGAAGGCAGAGCCGACCGCGGATGCTCTAGATACCTACCTGGGATGATTACAGCCATCTCTGCTGTTTGCAGCTTGCTTGCTTCTTCTTTCCCCTCCAGCCCAGGACCATGTCTCCCCTTTAATACCTGTGTCTGATTCTCCATGTTTTGGTTGCATCCCACTCCCGTCCTATTCCCCAGAGCCTCTAAAATCACCCCCAGCTTTTGAGATCTGTGTTTCTGCCTCTCTCTTACTTCTGCTGTCTCTGTGCTTCCCTGGCACTTCTGAGCTTCCCCATAAGCAGAGCAGGTGCTAAACATTCAGACCACAGGTGACCACACAGACAGGTTCCTTGTCAGGGAGCCAGCGCTTTCTGGCTTGGGGGAACCTCAAGTTACCAGCTGTGTCTCAGGGTTTCCTTCTGTAAAATGGAATCAGTGTTGCAAGGGTCTGCGGTGAGGCTTACACTTTCCATGTACTAGAATGTGAAGCAGAAGACGGTCTGGCTCACAGAGATGCGATTTAAGTGTTAGCTAGGGCTTCCCTCGGAGAAGGCAATGGCAAGCCACTCCAATACTCTTGCCTAGAAAATCCCATGGATGGAGGAGCCTGGTAGGCTGCAGTCCGTGGGGTCGCTAAGGGTCGGACACGACTGAGCGACTTCACTTTCACTTTTCACTTTCACACATTGGAGAAGAAAATGGCAACCCACTCTAGTGTTCTTGCCTGGAGAATCCCAGGGACGGGGGAGCCTGGTGGGCTGCCATCTATGGGGTCGCACAGAGTCGGACATGACTGAAGTGACTTAGCAGCAGCAGCAGCAGCAGCAGGGCTTCCCTGGTGGCTCAGCGGTAAAGAATCTGCCTGCAGTGCAGGGGACCTGGGTTCTATCCCTGGGTCAGGAATATCCCCAGAGAAGGGAATGGCAACCCTCTCCAGTATTCTTGCCTGGGAAATCCTGTGGACGGAGGAGCCTGGCGGGCTACAGTCCTTGGGGTCGCAAAGAGTTGGACAAGACTGAGAGACTCACGCTTTCACTTTTAAAAAATACAGTTGTTTTTAACTTTTTAAAAAACATAGTTGTGTGTGGGCCAGATACCTTATTGTATTACCTCAGAGGGGCCCCCAAGTGATGGAGCTGGGGGCCTCTGCTGGGGTTTCTCTCCTGTTCTTCATCCCCTGGATGGCAGGCCAGGGGCAATATGCTTCCGGTCTCCAGCAACCCCCTTGGCAGTATACCCACAGGGAGGGGAGCGCCGTGGATGGTGGGTGAAAACACAAGGAGCAGGCTGGTGGTTCAAGGAAGATGAATAGGAAGGAGCTAGAAGATTCACGGGGAACAAGCTGAGAGAAGGCAGGAGAGAGGGCCGCCGGGGTCAGGGTGCCGATTGTGAAAGGCAGGTCGCCGGGCAGTGATTGTTAGAGGTCAGGCTGGAGGGACACTTGCTCAGGGATTAGGCCAATGAGGCTCTGAGCCCCTCGTGCTGTGACACACCTTGGCCACACCACGTTGTTTGCATTTTATGTTTTTTTTCCCCCTCTTTTTTCTCCAAAAGAAAATGATGAAGGCTTTTTTCTTTTGTTGGTTCTATATATGAATGTCTTTCAAACTGCTGAGTACAAACAGCATTTTTTAAAGGAAATGAAATTACAGAGACAGGATCAGAGTGTATCACGAACAGAAGAATAGGCTTTGTTCCTTGAGATGGTTTCAGTGGGTGAATGTGTTGTTGTTGCGCAGAACTGGCCAGAAGAAGGCTGAGAATCACTCTTCTGCAAGGGGGTTTGAAGGATGCTTCAGTGACTCAGGTTGCAGCAAGTGGTATGTCTGAAGCCACACCCCAAGCCCCCCACCCCATTCCCTGCACACACACACACTTAACACTGAGAGTGTCTGACACTGGCAGATAGACCTTAGGAACTCTGCACCATCACAGACACTTGTGTTAGGCAGAGGGGCTTTTATGGAGCTGGAAAATGGGAGGAGTTGTGAGAAACTGGGAAGCCCCCGTGAAAACAACGTTCATGTTGGTGCCATTTCTTTAAGTTCCCCTCTCCCTCCTCCCACACACCCATACACTCTCACCATGAGCACCTGGGAGGTGTCTTAAGCAAAGTGCACGTTTAACACATGCTTCTTGAAGCAAATGGCTGGATTGTAGCCCCGAGGACTCACGCAGACTCAAAGAGGGGAGGTTGAGTGTGTAGGGGTGGGGAGGCGTGAGGGGCAGGGGATAGGGGATGGGGTCTACAACAATGCTCCCTCCTGTCCATGCTGATGGAAAGTGTCTAATCCGCAGCTCGGCATTTATACCTCTGGCTTGGAGAGGTGGCCTCTGAGCATGACACACCTCCTTGGGTATCGAAATCTCATCTTGGGCTAATTTTCGAATGCTGATGGGTGTATTGATCTGGAAACGAGCCAGGTTAAAAAAGGCTCTGGTCTTGTCCACAGACTCAGCCCCAGCTAATCTGCTGTCGATATGCCTGGACTGGGCATTATTGACACTTTAATGAATACAGGACCATGGTTTCTCAGAGCCAGCCTGTCCCCGCTCTTAAAAGCAATCAGACAAACAAAATACAGCCAAGCTTCCCTGTTTCTGTATTGGAAAGAGGATGCATCACCATCCAGGATTGAAAAAAAAAGAAATGTATTTATCTTGGGATCATTTATTGTACTGAACATAAACCCTCATACCCTGCAAAAGCAGACTTCTGGATTCTGTTGACATCCCTGCTCAAACTTTTGCAGAACAGTGTTGAAATGAAAGATGTATGAACTTTTCAAAACTGTATTGTGATCATTAAACACACACTCACAGACAGACACACACATCGAAGCAGCAGCAGAAAGGAAGTAAACTGATATTTTTACCCAGGAGTGTATGTATTTGGGGACGCGTAGTCAGCTTCGTGTATAAATAAACCCACACAGAAGGAAGGTAATGTTTTTTTCATAGGATCACATGAGCTTATTGAAGTCTGGGATTATGTTTCCCTCATTCCTATCAAATACCCCTACTGCCCGGCTTGTCCTCTGTACTGGGTCTCCTCTCTGGCTGTGATTCTGTGTGTTTATCCCCTGCTGAGGCCTGGTCCCACCCTTGAATTTGCCTCAGTACCAGCCACTCTGCCCTCTGTACCTGCCCGCACCCTTGCCTTCATTCATAAAGGCAATGGTGGGGCATAAATCACCATTGAGAACAACTGTGCTTCCCAGGCCCAACTCTAGGCACATGAAGACGAATGAAATGCCACCCATGAAGCATGAGTTCCCCTTCATGGGTGGTGGATGGACTGGCATGCCGCCCCCAAACCCTCCCCAGGAATTTAGGTTCTAAGTTCCTTCAATCATGTCCAACTCTTTGTGACATTATGGGCTACAAATCCCCAGGCTCCTCTGTCAATGGGATTCTCCAACAAGAATACTCGGATGGGTTGCTGTGCCCTCCTCTAGGGGATCTTTTCAACCCAGGGATCAAACACATGTCTCTAATGTCTCCTGCATCGGCAGGTGGGTTCTTTACCCCTAGCACCACCTCAGAAGCCCCTCTGTGAGGGTAGACTTTGGCTAAATCCTTCTGGGGCACCAACTTCCTCCAAATCCCTGGGTCCTCTCACCCCACTGGTGTGTGATCAGACATTGTAATGACATTCGGAAACCATCTCTACAGAGTCTGGTCCACTTATGTGGCTCCTGCATTTCCGAGAGCTGCTGGGCAATGGGCAGTCACCTGGCTCAAGCTCGGGGCTGAAGGCTGGGATTTTCCTTTCCTGAGTCTCCCAGAGCTTGACTTCTTAGTGCATCTTCAGCCCTTCCACCTCTCAGAGCAAACCTTTCACTGTGTCAAGTTCTAGAGTTGTCCTTGGCTCCCTAGGATATTTTAGAAACCTGCTGATAATCTGTCATGTCCTTATAGTAAAAGAAAAGGGAAAGAAGGGGTGTTCGGTTCCTTTTATTAGTGGGTCTGTTTCTTCTCCCTACCTGCAGCTGTTGCATTGTATTTTCTGGGTCTTTTTTTTTTTTTTTTTTAGGTAGATCGCTTTGGAGCTACCTAAATTCTCCCAGAGCTTTCCAATGCTGGTGAGGGGTGGGTGGTTTCCAAAGATCCTGGCAGGACTGGTGAAGTGACTGGAGTGGAGACGGGGGTCAAGCAGGCCTGGGCTGCAGGGAGAGCCCTGCAATGGGCAGCCCGGGGTGCAAAGGGGCAGCTCTGGAGTTGAGCCATGGAGAGCCCCGGAGAGTGTGAAAGCCCAGGGAACTCAGCCTGCATGGCCAGGCGTGTAAGACCAGCCGGCTGGATAGAGTTGATGGTGCTTCCAATTTGCACCGTCCCGGGAGAGCATGTGGGGAGGAGCCCAGGCAGTCACATGGGGCCAGTGTCCGAAGCAGGTCGGGAGCAAAGGGCAGCCTTGGGTGGAGAGTAGTCCTGGAGCTGGTGTGGGAGGGAGGTGGGGGCAGGCAGCTGGGGCTGGTGGCAGGAAGGATGAGAGACAGACGGAACAGGTGAGCTAAGTAGCTGCTCAGCAAAGTGGCTTTTAAATTAAATTCGAATTAGCTATAACCAAATACAATTTAAAAATCTACTCCTTCAGTCATACTGGCCACATTTCAGATGCTTCTAGAGCTACAGGGGGTGGTGGCTCCTGTACTGAATGGTGCAGATGGAATGTCCCCAGCGGCCTTGAACCATCACCTGGGCAGCAGGTGCTAAAGCCAAATGGGCTTCATTGACTTCAAAGGCCGGGTGTGGGGTGGAAACAGGGATAGGATTTTGGAGAGAAGAAGGAAATTAGAAAAGATGGTGGTGCTTTAAATACAAGAGAGAACTGTGGGAAAAGATGTAGGCCTGGGGTTCCTCTGTTAGCTGTAGAGAGAAGGACGTCCGGAGTCAGGAACTTTGTCCTAAAGAGCAGAGGAATAACTCAGGGGCTGGATAAATGAGCGAATTGGGGGGAGGCGCGTCCACCAGGACATGGAGATTCTGGCCTTGGAACCTGGAGCAGGGTGATGCTCATTTATCTAAAGGGCTCTGTGCTGAAGAGGCAGCAGGGTAGGGGGCTTCAGCAGACGTGGGGGCAACAGAGAGGGGGACTTCAGACACTAGGGATTCTTGATTTTCTGATGCCTTGAATTTTCCATTCAAAATAAGTTTGTGAAGAGTGAAAAAGACCACCCAGGGGTTTGCGTGCCCACTTAGGCAGCCAGAATGTAATCTCTGAGACCAGAGTGAGGGAGCTCCATCTACGATTTATTAAAATTTGGGTCTAGCGATTTCCATCTCTTTGACCTCGGGGTGCCCTGCTTTATGAGTGTAATTAATAAGAGGCCGCTTCTCCAGTTCAGCTGCACACTTTAACTCTTTCCCCCTCTGGATCTGGCTGCCAAAGCAAGCTTCTCAGAAAAGCTCTACTCTTGTCCTCATTGCTCCTTGCAAGAGGCCCCATTCTGGAAAGCAGAGTGAACAAAAATTTTTACTGAATTGTTTCCAAATTCAGGACAGCATGGAAGACATCCCCAGAGCCCTAATTGTATCTTTAAAAGCCCTTGTAGTGCAGGGAAACCACCCTGGTGGTCTTAGGGAACCTTAGGGAATGGTCTCCTTGCTCTTGTTCAGTCACTAAGTTGGGTCCGAATCTTTGCCACCCCATGGTCTGCAGCACGCCAGATTTCCCTGTCCTTCACCATCTCCCAGAGGTTACCCAAATTTCATGTCCCTTGCGTTGGTGATGCCATCCAACCGTCTCATCCTCTGCTCTGTCTTCTTATCAGAGGGCAGAAAGTGACTGGTGGTCTACCTGCTGAGCTTAAATCTCACTTCGAGACCTATTTTCATGATAGAGAAGAGTAGAATGCAGTGCTTATAAAAATGGAGGCACTGGTATAATAATAATAATAACACACACTTTTGGCCCTTTATCGGTTTTCTAGACCCTATCGAGGTCTCTCTTTTGTCACTGGAGCATCTAATCACCCCCTCCCTTTTGTTTGGTGTAAATGAGTTTTCGTAGTTCTTCCTGGGCAGAATTAATCTGAAAATCCTTTCTATTGTTTGATAGTTAATTACCTGCCTTTTGGAGTCAAACAGGCTCTGAAGCTCACGTGAAGCGGGGCCTCCACTAATGTCTGTGGAATCAGGCAGAAAGAAGAAGAGGAAGCCAGGATGTGGCTGTCCGTTCCCTGGGCTGGGGGATTCAGAGAGAAAGGGAAAAGGCCAGGGAATAGCCGGCAGCAGCAGGTGACTTGCAGACAATAAACAGAGCTTTGTGAACAGCAGCCCTTCTTTTAGCTTGTATTGTCTGTCTGCTCAGAGCCCTCCCCTCTTACCCACCTGATAGGTATAACAGTGTTGCTTCCTAATCCTGAATAATTAATTGACCTTGTCAAGCCAAACTCATTATTATGATTAAGAGAACAGGAACAATAACTTTTAATTTCTAGACACCAAGCCCCGTAGACCCTCCCCACCCCAAACCTGAACAAAAGGGAATTTGAAAAACAACAGATCAAATGGAACCATGTGGTCTAATCCTCACACTGAAAGCAAGGAGTTCTGTCTCTCCAGTCACATCCTCAGGAAAGCATTCTGCCTGCCCCCCCGCCCCACCATTCACCTGCCCACCCCCAGCCCTGCAAGGCTCCCGTGGAGCTGAGAAGACCTTTGCACCATCTAATTTCCATTCGGGCTGCGTCTCCCTGAGTCCATTACAGAGGAGCATTACCATTGAGCCTGAGTCCACAGAAGTCACCTTTTGAGCCCATCTGCCTTCTTCAGCTGCCAGTGGCCTTGCATGACTGGAGGTCCCGTTTGCCATCCCAAACTGCTCTCCAGGTTGTCTTAGCCACTCCCTGCCCCATTCAGGACAGAGATGAAAATGCACATTTGGCCTGGCTGTAAGACTGCCTCTGAATTCCACAGGACTTTCCCCAAAGTCAGGAAATTAAATTCTGCCACGCAATTAAAGTGTTCCTCAGAGCACCCTGGAGAATGACAAGGAAGTAGGGCATTTTACCTGAAATTGATTCACAGAATTTCGACAGCATGCAAATGAGATGACTCGGTTTTACCTGCTGAGTTTTAAAAATTTTTTGATGTGGTTATGGGCCATGGAGGGGCAAAAATTCTGAGCGAGTTTACTCAATTTTAGTAAACCCCCTGGAACGTCATCCATCTGCTAAGCCAAATAGGGTAGAGTCTATTAGACTAAAGGAATCTGAGGAAATTGCTATAGTAAAATTTATATAGGCGTAATAATAGCATTTTCTGTGCTGTCTGGTGTTGCTGGGGAGGGTCTTCCAGTTTTCTAGGCAGTTGGGAAAACTAGGCTCCTGCCTGCTGGGGCTTCCTGGTCAGCACAGTCAATAATATTATTATGGGTCCCGTGTCCAAACTGTCCACACCACAGGGCTCTAGGGAAGCAGAAAGCCTGGGTAACCCTGTCGCTTCACAGCAAGCCTTACGGGAGTCGGACAGTGTCCCTCCAGGCAGGCAATTAGTGCTCCCGAGGGGAGGTCTTTGCGCAGCTGCAGAATTCTCCCTTAGGTGGTTTTCCCCAGGGAGTCTGAACTTCCTCAGATTCTCATACCAGAGATTGAATAAAGTGGCTTCGATTCCTCCTGGATCTTGTGTAGCCCTGCAGCCTCCAAATAAGCCTTGTTGTCCTTTTTCACTGGGGAGAGGTCATACATCAGATCCTGAGTGAGCAGCCCTTTGTAACAACTTCCTCCAGACTCCCATTCCACACCAGAGGCCCCCTGTGGTTTACTCAAATTGAGCTGGAAGCAAATATTTTTAATGAAGGATTGTATGAGGTGTCTTTACGGCTTTGTGACCCACTGGCTAAGGTTCTGGTAGGTCATCCCTGTAAGGGTGTGTGTCAAGTGAGATCAAGAACAGCATCTTTAATTTGAAGGTCATGACTATTGTCAATGACTCAGAAACATCTGAAGCCTCTCTCCACTTCTTGCTAAACTTGAAATGCCCAGCTTCCTAGGGCATGGGGAGAAACTGGTGATGGAGGGACTGATGCTAAAGCTGAAACTGCAATACTTTGGCCACCTCATGCGACGAGTTGACTCACTGGAAAAGACTCTGATGCTGGGAAGGGTTGGGGGCGGGAGGAGAAGGGGACGATGGAGAATGAGATGGCTGGATGGCATCACCGACTCTGTGGACATGAGTTTGAGTGTACTCCGGAAGTTGGTGATGGACAGGGAGGCCTGGCGTGCTGTGATTCATGGGGTCGCGGAGAGTCGGACACGACTGAGCGACTGAACTGAACTGAACTGAACTGAAGTCTCTTAGTCCATCTTTTGTCAACTTGAGGATTGTCAGCTGTCAACTTTCAATTCCATTTAACAAACATTTGGAAACCAGGCACTGGGCACACGAATGTTCAGAGTACCCGCCTTGTCTAGCAGAGGAGATGCAGTATTAGCAAATAACCCTCTTAGAAGATCACAGGGATTCAGATGCTTATACATAGAGAAGCCATGAATACACCCAAAGGGAGGAACTGAGTTTATCTGCAAGATTAGGGAAAACTGCAAGATTGCATTTCTCCAGGGTCTTCAGGGGTGAGCAGGATTTCTGGGGGCCTCTGGCAAGAAGCAGCCCAGGCAGGAGCAGCGGCATGCACAAAGGTGGAAAGTCTGAGAATGTATGACGTGTAGGAGGAGGAGTGAGGAGGAACAGACGGGGTCCCAAGGCAGGACTCCTGGGATGAAACTACTGAAAATGTGGCCAGGGAGATTGGCTGCATCTAGGCTGGCCTGTGTGTCCAGAATGGAGCGCAGTGATGATCAGAAGGATGGGCGTCCTGTGATTTCCCTTGACGTCCTACAAGAACATCACTTCTCTTCCTTGAGGAAAGTTGCATTCCATTGTTTTGGCAAAGGCCGAGTATCCAGAAGGCTCTCAGTGGAATAGAGAATGGCAAGTGTCAGGGGCAACTCACCTTGGAGGAGAGCTGGAAGGAAGAACAGATCCAAATCCAGCCAGCCCAAGGCCCCTAGCATGTCCAGATACACAGGGGAAAGACTGCAAAGATTCTTTGGCCGTAAGGTCAGTATTTAAAGAATAGCAATAAATGTTTTATAATTGCAGTCACATCAATGATGATGACTTTCCCTCACTGTAGTTTTACCTTTCTTTGTACACTAGCATACGGGTCTCCAGCCTCCAGGATCTAAAGCTTGATGATCTGAGGTGGAGCTGATGGAATAATAATAGAAATTAAGTGCACAATAAATGTAATAATGCTAGAATCATCCCCAAACCATCCCTGCCCCTCGCCGGCCCATGGGTGGAGAAATGGTCTTCCATGAAACTGGCCCCTGGTCCAAAAAAAGTTGGGGACCCCTGCACTAACAGAGTCCTTGGAACTGGGGCTCTTAACTCTGTTATTATGATGACTGAATCAGAGAGGGGGAGGATGCTGCCAAGGATAAGTGAGAATTACAGGAAGGGGTCCACAGCCCCTTGGGTCCACAAGACCACCCCCCACCAGCATCCGCCTCTCACTGGTACCCAAGAGCCAGTGGGCAGAGGACACCCAATGTTTTAGATGTCTCCAGGCCAACTTAGGCTAGATGGTATCACCCCTTGGAGCCTAGCGTAAGATTTATATTCCTGTTGAGAGCCGTCTGTGATAATTTAGAGTCTGACATTGGTGAGAAATCTAATTGGCTTCTGCTGGAGTTGGGCTCAGTGGAGAAGGACTCCCGGAGATGCTGGAGCTGGCTGTTTTTCTTTCAGGAGATCTTCATTTCATGTTATTTGAGAAAAAAAATTTATTGATTTAAAATTAGGGCAGTTTAATTTGGTGGCATGTTTTCTTTATGTCTCAATTATATATTCATGTCTTTGTGGTAAACTCAGCTGGTGGGGGGATTAAGAATTCAAAATAGAGGATTTTCACTTGGCAAATAGTGTTTTCTACTCTGATTAATTGGGAGTCTGCACAGTGAACCCGGCGTTGGCTCCGTCGGGGATGGAATGGCTTAGCAGAAAGAAGTAAATTTCAGGATTTAGGAGTCCTGGATTCTAGTCTGAATCTTGACATAAGTACCTGGAAAAATGACCTACTTCTTTCATCTATTTCAGATTAGACACACTTTATAGAAATGTCTTGATGTATCACCCAGTCTTAATTTGGAGAAAGGTACAGGAGAGAAGGAAGCTGAACATCGCGGGATAATAACGTCCTCCGTGTGTGTAGTCGTTTATCAGCCATAAAGGCTTCCAGGCTCTTCCTTCCCTTTGTCTTGTATTGGCTCTTTTAGACAGTCCTGCTTCTCTGTACCAAGAATGCATATGTGCCTTCTTGCAGATTTGGGTCCCCATTCTTGGAGGTCATCTGGGGTGCACCCCCTCTCCCCATCCTGGTCCCCCCATGGCACTCTGTGTGCCTGGTTTTCTGACCTGCTGATCTCTCCGTTCTCCTGCCATCATCCCCTTCTCTCACAATTCCCAGGCCTGGTTTGTGGGGGACCGTGCCTGGACTTCAACAGGGGGCACTTGTGCTCACGCTGCTCCTCCCTTAAGCACCCAAGCTGGTCATGACTTTTCTCACTGCCTTGAGGCAAGGGATCAGAAAATCTCACTGTTCCTTTCCCCTTTGACTTGTGCATAAACTACCACATGTCGAGTACTGATACATGGTTTGGAATAGATACAAAGATGAATCAGACCGGTCCCTGTGATCAGGATGTATAATGGGGTTGGGACAGTAATTAGGGTTTAGAAGGGGAGCTGTTGGGACAGAGCCATTCCCGAGGATCCGAGGACTAAGAGATGCTCTTGTGAGCTGGGGAGCCAGCTTGGGTTCCGGGAAGGCCAAGCAAATAGAAGGTCTTTTGAAATGACTGGTCTGACATTTTAGCTCTTGGCTGTTAAAATGAAAATAACACAGCTCGTCTGCCCACACCCTCTCTGCTCTCCATCACTCACCATTTCTCCACGCGAAACCCAGGTTTACGTCTCAAGCCTGGATTTGATGGTACCTCAAGGACTTTGGGGCTTCCCAAGTGGTACAGTGGCAAAGAGTCCCCTGCCAGTGCAGAAGACATAAAGACATGGGTTAGATTCCTGGATCAGGAACATCCGCTGGAGAAGGAAATGGCAACCCACTCCAGTATTCTTGCCTGGAGAATCCCAAGGACAGAGGAGGCTGGTGGGCTATATAGTCCATGGGGTCACAAAGAGTCTGACACAACTGGGCATCTGAGAATATATTTGGACATCCTTTAGACCTGAATCCGAATGCCATGTCCTGAGGGAGCTTTCTCAGACCCCCTGTCCCCTACCCTTCCTCCGCCTGGAGGTAGAATCATGAAACTGTGTTTCTCACTGCAGTTGTAATTTGACATTAGTTTTGTGATTAGCTGAATTATGTATGTTTTCCAAGAAGCGTGTCTGCTTTTGCATTCTATCCCCAGGGCTTGGAACTTAATAGGGGCTCCCAGGCTCTTTGTTGGATAATGAATGGACCCATAAAGCTTCTTTTTTAAATCGTTAAGTAAATTGATTTGTTGTGTGTTGAGACTGTCTGCGACCAGTTAAATAATCCCCACCCAAAAATATCAGGTCCTAATTTTTGGAGCATTGAGTGTTACCTTATATGATGATATCTTTGTAGTTTAAGTGATTCAGGTTTGGCATGGAGAGATTAGCCTGGATTAGCCAGGTGGACACTGACTGTAATCACGTGTATCCGTAGAAGAGGGAGTCAGGAGATTATACACAGAGAGGAGAAAGCCACGTGAAGATGGAGCAGAGAAGGACTCAAGATTGCTGTCCTTGGTAACTAGGGTGATGCGGCCATGAACCAGGGAGTGTCAGCAGCCCCCAGACGCTGGAAGAGACCAGGGACAGATTCTTCCCCTAGAGCAGCCAGAAGCCGTGCAGCCCAGCAGGCATCTTGGTTTCAACCCAGTGAGACTCACTTTGGACTTCTGGTCTCTGGGACTGTGGGAGAATACATCTCTGTTGTTGTAAGCCACTGAGTCTTTGGTAACCTGTTAACAGCAGCCGCAAGAAGCTAATACACTGGCCTTTAACATTGCGAGTTCCCGGTGGCTGAGAGTCAGCAAAGTTTGGTATTTCAAATCTGCCAGAAGTGCAAGTTTGGCCAATGGAAGAGTTGAAGAAAGGGCTATCTTTGGGGCAGGCTGTTTCCATTATTTAAAGTGAGAAGCTCTTTGGCGATCCACCCTTGTAATGTAGGCATATGTACGATATCAGCTGCTTGTCCGTGGGAGTGCCTGCAGGAGGTGACAGAGTAATCCAGATGCCAAAATGGAGACTATGTTCTGTGATATTGAACATAGCTGCCCCCCAGGTGCTGCGGTAGGGGAACCACATGTGGGTCTGGTGGGAGGAGCCCTGGGCTATGAGTGTGGTTTGGGAATGTGGGGTTGGAGTTGAGATAGAGTTGCTCAGTGTTCTCTTATTAACTGGCTGGGATTGGGGGGGGGGTGCGGGGGGTGGCGTTACTCTTTGGACTTGACCTCTGTCTCACTGGCACCTTAAATTGAAAACGTACAAGGTTGACCTCTTGCATTCTGGCCGTCTTTGCAGATGGGCCCTCGCCCGACCCCAAGCTTCTTCCGTGTCTCCCCATCTGTGGCCTTGAGCGCGTGTGAGTTGCTGATGACGCCCCGGGTTGGCCACAGTGAGGCCCTCTTTGGAAGATGGGCGGGGTTGATGTAGAGGTTAAATGCACATTCTCTCCGGGACAGTTCCCTCCCTCTGCCGTCTCCATCTGTCTCTCCGAGACTGTTTTCGTTTGATCTTGCCAGCAGTTTCTTTTTTACTGCCGCCTGCACTTTTTGTGGTCTGCCTCTTGCAGTTTTTCATCCTTTTTCCTTTCTTTCCAACCTTGCTCAGGTTTGCTCTCCGTGTCACTCTGTTTCCTGATCACCACCTTGACCTTGTGGCCGCACTGTCTTCACTTTGACCTTCTGGGCTCTGTCCTGTGCCGTCTTGTGCTCATGGGCTCTTTGCTCTCATATTTGTCTGGATCCCCTCTCCCTGCTATATCTTCTTTCTGTCTCTCTCCCTTCTCCTCTGCTTCCTTGGCCCATTTCGGCTGCCATCCCTCAGTGGTATCCATGGTCTCTTCCCTCCTATCCACAGCCCCATGCTTCCCAGCCTGCCCCCTGCCCCGCAGTCTCTGTCACCCAGCCTGTCCACTAGGACGCTTTCTCCTGTGACAGGCATCTGTGATTTCCCTCCAGTACTGAGAGCTCACCTGGCTGTGATGCAGAGAATAAGTAATCAAGTGTGCTTTTTATTTCTTTATTTTCATTTCACCTAATAAGCACATCTTGAAATGGAGCTGTGTGTCACCCACACTATATCACTTCCCCTGGGGAGTCCTCATTCATTCTCACTTGGAATTCTTTCCCTGCACAGCCCAGGGAGGGAAGATGGTAACACTGCAGGTTTCTTTGTTGAGCTTCAAACATGGTGTGTCTGTGTCCTTTATCCCTAATGCTATTGTATGTGTTGGGGAAGGGGTGCATCTGTTTGTGAGTCAGAAGGAACTCACAGTTGATTGTGATGTAATGGATTTATGTTAGGCCAGATTGAATGTGAAGACCCATAGAGGGAAGGAGGGCTGCACCCTGGGGCGGGGGTCTCTGGGGTGACTTTGGAAGAAGGACTGTTCTGAAAGACTGTTCCTTAACTCCACCTGCCCTTCCACTGATCCACTCAAGAGAGTGACAAGTGAAAGTACCAGTTGTCTGAAACATCATGGCCACTCCACTGGTCACCCAGACCCTTCTCCGCAGAGAGGCACTGCCTGTCATGAGGCCTGGCCTGGCCACATGCAAGAGCAGCAGGACAGAGAGACTTCCTGGAATGGGACAGTAGCCGCAGGGCAAGCATCTGAGCTGAGTCCCAAGGTCTTCCCAGCCCCCACTATGCCCAGAGGCTCTAGACTGGGGTGCCTTACTGGGGTACAGTGTGCCCACAGCTGTGCTGGTCTTGGGAGGTTGTAAACATAGCTTCTTATCGCATCTCACTTAGAGGCAACTGGAGGAATACTGAGTGCTCGAGCTTTCATCATGCAGCGATCATGATACTTACAGCTGCTCCCTACTGAAAGCTTACTACGTGGCAGCCAGGAAGTGGGTAAAGCACTTTACATATATCATCTCATTTAATGCTCAAAACAACCTTGTGCAACCATGAGGAAACAGAAATTTACTTGCCTGGGTCTAAGGTCCCCCACATTGGAAAGCAGCAGAGCCAGGTCTGAACTCTGGCGCCCTGACCACTACACACCTGACCACAGCCATTGCCCTCCCTCTCATGACCAAAGACTCAGGTTAGTCTGACTCAGAGGAATGGCTGCCAGGTGGGAATGTGCCCTATGAGAGTGGATCATAGTCTCAAACCATTTCAGAGCGGGAAACACCTCGAAGGCCACCTAGCCAGTGATCCTCGTGCTGCTATACATCATTTTTACTTAAAGTGTTATCCAACAACAGTCTTGAAGATCTCCTCCCCAACTATGGTTTCGGTTTCAGTTTACTGGGGATACGATCATGGCATACTTACATCTTAAAACACCCTGGGTGCTTGTATATTTCACCTACATTGAGAACCACTGTTCTAATATTACAAATTGTTTTTGTTGTTCAGTCACTCAGTCATGTCCAACTCTTTGTGGCCTCATGGACTGCAGCACACCAGGCTTCCCTGTTCTTCACTATCTCCCGGAGTTTGCTAAAACTCATGTCCATGAGTTGGTGATGCCATCCAACCATCTCATCCTCTGACACCTCCTTCTCTTCTTGCCCTCAATCTTTTCCAACCTCAGGGTATTTTCCAACGAGTCAGCTCTTCCCATCAGGTGTCCAAAGTATTGGAGCTTCAGCTTCAGCGTCAGTACTTCCAATGAATATTCAGGGTTAATTTCCTTTAGGATTGACTGGTTTGATCTTCTTGCACTTCAAGAGATTCTCAAGAGTCTTCTCCAACACCACAGTTCAAAAGCATCAATTCTTCAGCACTCAGCCTTCTTTGTGGTCCAACTCTCACATTCATATACGACTACTGGAAAAACCAAAGCTTTGACTTTGCAGACCTTTGTCAGCCAAGTGTGTCTCTGCTTTTTAACATGCTAAGTTTGTTTTCTTTCCTATAGAACCCCTAATTCAGTCACCTGATCCTATAGGTACCCCTTGTTCATATCAGCCCATCTTTACTGTCACTGTCCTGGTTCAGGGTTGTATCTCATTTTACCTAATTGGTGTACAATCCATGTCCTCCACTACGTATCCTCTGTCCAGCAGTCATAGCAGTAATTTCCTAGGAAGTAGCGTGCATGCGTGTTCAGTCATATAGACTCTTTGCGACTCCGTGGATGATAGCCTGCTAGGCTCCTTTGTCCATGGGATTCTCTAGGCAAGAATACTGGAGTGGGTTCCCCTTTCCTCCTCCAGGGGATCTTCCCAACCCAGGGAAATGAACCCAGGTCTCCTGCATTACAGACAGATTCTCTGCCACCGAGCCACCTGGGAAGCCCGCAAGCGATAAGAGAAAAGATGTATTGGGTTTTTACTAGATCATGGGTACCAGGCTTAGTACTTAACAAAATGTCATTAAATCTCACCGCAGGTACTTCCCTGGTGGTTCAGCAGTTAATGCTCCAGCTTCCATTGCAGGGGGTACAGGTTTGATCTCTGGTAAGGGAACTAAGGTCCCCCATGCTGCATCAGTTCAGTTCAGTTCAGTTCAGTCGCTCAGTCGTGTCCGACTCTCCGCGACCCCATGAATCACGGCACGCCAGGCCTCCCTGTCCATCACCAACTCCCGGAGTTCACTCAAACTCATGTCCACAGAGTTGGTGATGCCATCCAGCCATCTCATTCTCCGACGTGCCCTTCTCCTCCCGCCCCCAACCCTTCCCAGCATCAGAGACTTTTCCAGTGAATCAACTCGTCGCATGAGGTGGCCAAAGTATTGGAGTTTCAGCTTCAGCATCAGTCCCTCCAATGAACATCCAGGATTGATCTCCTTTAGAATGGACTGGTTGGATCTCCTTGCAGTATAAGGGACTCTCAAGAGTCTTCTCCAACACCACAGTTCAAAAGCATCGATTCTTCGGCGATCAGCTTTCTTCACAGTCCAACTCTCACATCCATACATGACCACGGGAAAAACCATTGCCTTGACTAGACGGACCTTGGTTGGCAAAGTAATGTCTCTGCTTTTTAATATACTATCAAGGTTGGTCATAACTTTCCTTCCAAGGAGCAAGCGTCTTTTAATTTCATGGCTGCAATCAGCATCTGCAGTGATTTTGGAGCCCAAAAAAACAAAGTCTGACACTGTTTCCACTGTTTTTCCATCTATTTCCCATGAAGTGATGGGACCAGATGCCATGATCTTTGTTTTCTGAATGTTGAGCTTCAAGCCAACCTTTTCACTCTCCTCTTTCACTTTCATCAAGAGGCTTTTGAGTTCCTCTTCACTTTCTGCCATAAGGGTAGTGTCATCTGCATATCTGAGGTTATTGATATTTCTCCCAGCAATCTTGATTCCAGCTTGTGCTTCTTCCAGCCCAGCGTTCCTCATGATGTACTCTGCATATAAGTTAAATAAGCAAGGTGACAATATACAACCTTGACGTACACCTTTTCCTATTTGGAACCAGTCTGTTGTTCCATGTCCAGTTCTAACTGTTGCTTCCTGACCTGCATACAGGTTTCTCAAGAGGCAGGTCAGGTGGTCTGGGATTCCCATCTCTTTCAGAATGTTCCACAGTTTATTGTGATCCACACAGTCAAAGGCTTTGGCATAGTCAATGAAGCAGAAATAGATGTTTTTCTGAAACTCTCTTGCTTTCTCCACCAGATGGTCAACACCGAAATCAGATTGATTATATTCTTTGCAACCAAAGATGGAGAAGCTGTATACAGTTAGCGAAAACAAGACCAGGAGCTGACTGTGGCTCAGATCATGAACTCCTTATTGCGAAGTTCAGACTTAAATTGAAGAAAGTAGGGAAAACCACTAGACCGTTCAGATATGACCTCAATCAAATCCCTAATGATTATGCAGTGGAAGTGAGAAATAGATTTAAGGGACTAGATCTGATTGATAGAGTGCCTGATGAACTCTGGACGGAGGTTCGTGACATTGTACAGGAGACAGGGACCAAGACCATCCCCATGGAAAAGAAATGCAAAAGAGCGAAATGGCTGTCTGAGGAGGCCTTACAAATAGCTGTAAAAAGAAGAGAGGCGAAAAGCAAAGGAGAAAAGGAAAGATATAAGCATCTGAATGCAGAGTTCCAAAGAATAGCAAGGAGAGATAAGAAAGCCTTCCTCAGTGATCAATGCAAAGAAATAGAGGAAAACAACAGAATAGGAAAAACAAGAGACCTCTTCAAGAAAATGAGAGATTCCAAGGGAACATTTCATGCAAAGATGGGCTCGATAAAGGACAGAAATGGTATGGACCTAACAGAAGCAGAAGATATTAAGAAGAGGTGGCAGGAATACAAAGAAGAACTGTACAAAAAAGACCTTCACGACCAAGATAGTCACGATAATGTGATCACTGACCTAGAGCCAGACATCTTGGAATGTGAAGTCAAGTGGGCCTTAGAAAGCATCACTACGAACAAAGCTAGTGGAGGTGATGGAATTCCAGTTGAGCTATTTCAAGTCTTGAAAGATGATGCTGTGAAAGTGCTGCACTCAATATGCCAGCAGATTTGGAAAACTCAGCAGTGGCCACAGGACTGGAAGAGGTCAGTCTTCATTCCAATCCCAAAGAAAGGCAATGCCAAAGAATGCTCAAACTACCGCACAATTGCACTCATCTCACACGCTAGTAAAGTCATGCTCAAAATTCTCCAAGCCAGGCTTCAGCAGTATGTGAACTGTGAACTCCCAGATGTTCAAGCAGGTTTTAAAAAAGGCAGAGGCACCAGAGATCAAATTGCCAACATCCCATGCTGCATAGCATGGCCTATATATATATCTGTCTGTCTTTCTGTCTCTCTCACAACAATCCTAGGCGGTAGGTAAGAATATGATACCTACACTGAAGCTTAAAGGGGTTAAAATCTTGCTAAAGGTCCTAAAGCTTCCACATGGAGGATGGGGATTGAACCCTTACCTGCTGTTGAAAGGGTGATTGCCCAGGGTGGTTTACCCCGCTTCTCGACAGGCTGAACTTTTGAGGTACTTTCTCAAAATCATCCTCTTGCTAAATGCTGCTACCTGAAGAGAAGAGTCCATTTTTCTTTTATTTTTGGGAATTTCCCCGTTTTCTCCATAATGTTGATTTCACTGCATTTTCCTAATATTTCCTGCTTTAATTTATTTAGTGCTGTTGCACAGTGCCCTGGGCGTCTCAGGAGAAGCAAGAATTTTACAAATAAAATTATTAGTATAGCTGTTCTGATAGCATCCCCTGAGCTAGCTGGTTGATGTATTGATCACTCTCTGTCTTGAAGACTTTCCCCTAAAGTCCTTTATGGCCCAAGTCCTCTGTCTTTTGCTGCTCTCTCCTCTTTGTTGGAATCTAGACCTGGTTGTGTAGATTTTCTTCTAGAGCTCCCTACCAGGGTTAATCAGAGAACCCCTCAGCCAGTGTTCCCTGTAATATATTCCGGAGAGCATGACCTAGTTTTTTTTTTTTTTTAACCTTTTTGAAGTACTGAAGTACCAAGTCCCATTTGCTAAACCTATAATGTCAATTTTGCAGTGATTTAACCCTCTTGGCCCACCATGCTAAATAAGACCTTGTTAATTATTGGACTGCAGCAGGAATCTCTTCCAGGATACTCTCAGGCTGCTGCTGCTACTGCTGCTAAGTCACTTCAGTCGTGTCCGACTCTGTGCGACCCCATAGACAGAAGCCCACCAGGCTCCTCCATCCATGGGATTTTCCAGGCAAGAGTACTGGCGTGGGGTGCCATTGCCTTCTCCGACTCTCAGGCTAGATAGGAATTAATCATGACACTAATTTGGAACCCAGAATTTCAGAACTCTAAATCTGAAGAGATAAGCAGACATAATATGTGTCAGTCTGAAAAGGACGAGAAGCCCAGACCAGAGGAATAAGGTGAGAGTCTGTGTTATTGACCATCATTTTTAGCATTAAGCCTTCTTTCTGGAACTGCCAGCTGCCTCACAGTCTCAGAGGCCTTTATCAGCAAGACGTGTGGGAGGACCATTGTCTTGTATTTATAGAATACCTGTGACATGATGAGGAATTCATAGGATAAACTCATGGCTGTGCTGGGGTTTCTCCCTGGACATCTCTCAAACCATACCAATGGATTAGACCTTCCCTCTCTCAACTCCTTACATGGCATGTTCCTTTTCCCATTATTTTCAATGGATTTTGCTCATTATTCATTCAATAAAAATTTGTCAGTGGGAACTTCCCTGGTGGTTCAGTGGTTAAGAGTCCACCTTCCAATGCAGGGGACACAAGTTTGATCCCTGGCCGGGATCTAAGATCCCACCTGCTGAGCGGAAGCTAAGCCCATGTGCCACAACTAAGAATTGACACAACCAAACATCATCCATTCATTCATTTAAAGGAAAAAAAATTATTAAAAAAATTCACCGAGCAAAATTCCCACAAATAAGAGAGAGCAGCGAACGACAGGGAGAACTGGGGCCTCAAAGGGCTTTGGGTGAAAGTACATCACACCTCTGTGGCCAGCGTGTGTTAAGACAAGGATGAGCAAGACCAACCTCGGGAGTCACTTCTTTGGTGTTTGGTCCCCACCTCCTTTCCTCCTTTCATCTTGACTTGTCTCTATCTCAAGCCAATATTTTCCTCCTAATTTACAGTTGCCTTTAGGATTTCTGAAGAAGTTTCCTAATTAACCAAGAGCGATACACTGCGCTGTCTCCACTCTGTGTTTTTAAGAGAACGAATGCGAGTAGCCAATCTGTCCATTGCAAATGAGTTCATTCCTATTCAGGCAGCGGCTGGCACGCACCTTGCCTGAGGCTTCTGATGTTATGAGCAACATATTGGCTTCTGATGCCTGTGCTTCTTCCCAGCTTCACTGGGAGCCCTAGATGAATGGAAGACACAGTAACTCGGAAGAATTTATTGCATTACACATGGCGGCCATGCATGCTTTCAGTAGCAGGCAACACAGTGGGTTTGTTCAGGGTGGATGTATACGGCCTTCTCTCCTCACCACACAAAGGTTGTAGGCTATCTAACAGCTATATTTCCTTCTAGCCAATAAGAATATGAAACGAGCTATGACCCAGATGTCTCGGTCCATGAGAAATAGACAGGATGAAGCCTGTTTCTCCCCCAAAGGGAAGAATAATTTCTAATGAAAAATGACCAACTGGCCGTTTGCTACAAAGGAGGCAGCCTAGAGACCTGTCTAGTTCGGTTAAATTTTCCTGTGGCTCAGAAATGCCTCCTGGTCCTTAGTAAGCAGCGAGTACCCAAGAAACTTTGCATTTCTCAGCGCAGTCTTCTCAAGATGCAGGAATCACTCAGTGCCAGTTTGTAGCCCTACTAAGTGCAAGTCACTGGTCACAACACTGCTTGTGCTGAGCAAGGACATTCTACCCCATTCTTCATGGTACCATGAGTTTGGCTGGAGTGATTTGTCTTTTGTCCCCTCTCTCGAGTTCATCTAAAGAGGTACAAATCTCCCATTTCTCCAAATGGACTGTGAATTTAGGAGGCCTTCTTGCCTGGATCAGGAGAGTCCTAGGCTGCTGTCTGTCCCTGCTCCATTGAGAGTCTCATGTCACTCTCATTTTCATTCTCTGCTCGTCCTTTAATGAAAATGGCCAACTCGCTCAGAGATAACAAAATAGGAATCAATGGGCCCTGCGATTGTCTGCATGCCAGACTCTCTTGTCAACCTCGTCTCCGATCCATTCTGCCAACCCCACCTCCTCTGGGACTGAGACGTTTGAAAACAGTGCAGCAGCCTCATCTCCCGGGCAGTGTTTTTCTCCATCATTTGCTTTATTAAATATTGATTTTCTGTTGCATTATTAAACCTTAAGTCTAGAGCATAAATTCTGGACTGATACTTTAATCTGGCTCTCCTCAGTTTTTTTTTGGCTTTTGGAACTGGTTTTCAGGCCAGATCTCCTGGGGAATCTTTAAGTCAACCCAAGGCCTGTGAGAAATCAGCCTGAAAGAGGGGGAGGAGCCCAGGCTTGAGAGTAGCTCACCTCCTGGGGCAGGACAAAAATGACTGAGCTTGTGTAAGGCAGACCCTCACTTGGTGCAGACCCAGAAGCCTGGCCCTGCTGGGTTGCACGTGCTTGTACCAGGAAGGCCTTTTGGAGTCACAGCACCAGAACTGAGGAGCAGGCAAACGGTGTGCCTTGCTGATTTTAGAATCACCATCGTGGCGCTCCTCAGACATTATCTGATCCATTATCCATCCACCTCCTTTTGCTTTCGTCTCTATTATTCCTAGGATTTGAGTCATCAATTCTAATCTCACACTCCTTTGGGACTTTTCACTTATTTTGAACCTCTGGTTCATTCTTATTTCATCTTCGTCTCTCTTCTTCCTGAGGGCCAGTGGCTGAGTGGTCAACGACATCAGTCCATTGTAGGATGGAGCCATCATACATGTTATAAAACTCTTTCTGAGGGATGTAGACATCTCCAGACAGCTGTGTTAGCGAGGGCAATCTCCAAGTTCAGGTCCCCATCCTGAGAATAGCCTCCTGGAACTAACACTGGCCGGGGCCTAGAGATTAGAAGCAGGAGGAGCCCCTTGCCTTTGTCTTCAGCACTGACAGACAAATAGGAGAAAAACTAGGAGTAATATTGACGGAGTTTCCCTGGCAGGAATGGAGCATGGCAGTGTCTCTCTGGAGGTTTGCGGAGAGCTATGACCATCTCCCGCCCAGACTTCAGCTCATCCTGTCTCTTTCTCTGTTGTTGTTTAGTCACTAAGTCATCTCTTTTGCGACCCCATGGACTGCAGCACGCCAGGCTTCCCTGTCCTTCACCATCTCCCAGAGCTTGCTCAGCCTAATGTCCATGAGTCAGTGATGCCATCCAACCATCTCGTCCTCTGCCACCCCTTTCTCCTCCTGCTTTCAGTCTTTCTCAGCATCAGGGTCTTTTCCAATGAGTCAGCTCTTCGCATCAGGTGGCCAGAGTATTGGAGTTTCAACTTCAGCATCAGTCCTTCCAATGAATATTCAGGACTGATTTCCTAAAAACTGTGCCTCCTTCTAAAATCTGTCTTGTTCTTTCTCCTCAAATTTCATAGAGTAAGTTGATTTCTCTGCAATAATAAAAAATGCTTGACTTTGAATCAAGAGATATGAAGTTTGAATTTTGCTGCTGTGTAAATTTCCATAAGTCATAGATCAAAGTGGCTGAATATTAGAAGTTGTGTATGTTTCAATCGAACTCTTAATGTCTCTGAGTTCTGGATTTCTCATTTATAATGGCCTAAACTCATCAGTTTATCATGATGTGGATAATATGAGGAAGCACTGAATATATTTTTTTAAATTCAGTTTGACAAATATTGAATATTTGTGAATATTTGTGTTTTGAGGCACTGTGTTGAGTGCTAGGAGTAGGACAGTCAGCCATATGTGGTCCTGACCTCATGCTGGAATATTTGACAATGCCTGTCGTGTTCCTTAAGTGTCCTCTTCTGCCCTAATCAGACTGTTCAAGCATTGCATGGGTCTCTCCTTGTACTGACCTCATTATATCCTAATTATCTCTTCACCCAAAAACCGTAGCTCTCTGGGGCTCAAGAGTCATTTGCCAAAATGTCACATATTGTCCTTAGTAAATGTGGTTTGTTGAATGGATCTCTAATTCCCCATCATTCATTCTGTGATAGATTCTAGTGTCTCTAGGACTTCACTCGTGGTGCAGTGGTAAAGAATCTGCCTGTCAATGCTGGAGATGCAAGAGACCGGGGTTTGATCCCTGGGTCAGGAATATCCCCTGGAGAAGGAAATGGCAGCCTACCTTAATATTCTTGCCTGGGACATCCCTTGGACAGAGGAGCCTGCCGGGCGACAGTCCGTAGAGTCACAAGGAGTCAGACACGACTGAAGCAACTTAGCACACAGCACATGCACATGTGTCTAGTCAAGGTTCTGCTGTTGCAATGTTGATATGCATGAAGTGCTAGCAATTGGCAGTTTTCATAAAGAGATGCTTTGTAATGTCTGCATGTTAAAAACCAAGGGTGGGGACTTCCCTGGCGTTCCAGTGGCTAAGGCTCTGTGTTCCCAATGCAGGGACCTGGTTTGATTCCTGATCAGGGAACTAGATCCCACACTGAGTTTGCATGCCACCGCTAAGACCTGGCGCAGCCAAATAAATAAATGAACATTAAAAAGAAAACATGGGTGCTTTGCATGAACCATGCCAGCTTCCTCCTGGTTCTCCTCATTTGTTTGCCTCCCTTTCTGAGCACTGTGCTAAGACACAGTCAGCAAGTATGTTCAGAGAACACAAGGCTTCTGCACAAAAAAACGACTTAGGGGTAATGTGTTCACTGACTAGAAATCACCCTAAGTTTGGTTGGGTGATACAAAAATGTTTCGGCCTTACAGAGGAACGAGACCATTAAAATCTACTTAAATGCCAATAATGCACGGAGTCACAAAGAGTGGGACACGACTTAGTGATTGAACAACAGCCACAGTATTGGAGAAGTCAGTCAACTCCCAAGTCTCCACAACACACACAAGATGTGCAGTTCCCCACTTGCATATCACGGAAGGCTTCAGGTCACATAGGAATATTGCAAATGGGCTGGGGGTCCAGGGTCTTAGGGCTATTTCTGCCTCAAATTATTTTGATTTTTCCATTCAATGCTGTCAGAAACTCAGGAACTGATCATTTGTGCTGGAAATAGCACAACTTCTGCCCTTTGTTTCGATCACTTTGGCTGTGTTTGATTGGCGAATTTGATTGCTGGCCAGAGAAAATTGCATTTGTGTCAAGAGCATTCTGAAGAGATCAGTGTAGGAGGAAACCAGGCAAGATCAATTGTAATACCAAAGGACTAGTATAAAAAGTCATGCAACTCACGTGTCATCCTGTAGCTCTCTGAGTCTAAACATCTCCCAGGTCATCTAGAGGAGAGGGGCATAACTCCATGTCCATGCACCTGACCTTACACAGAACATGTGCAAAGAGTGAGACAGCCTGTAATCCTGCAAATAATTATGATAATTGCTCTACGTGTTTTCAAGCTACTGTGTCATCTCCTATAGGCCCAATTTTAGTTGAATCTTCAATAGAAGTGTGTGAAAGTGATAATTGCTCAGTCGTGTCTGACCCTTTTGCCCCCATGGACTGTAGTCCACCAGGCTCCTCTGTCCATGGAATCCTCCATGCAAGAATACTGGAGTGGGTTGCCATTCTCTTTTCCAGAGGATCTTCCTGACATAGAGATCAATCCCAGGTCTCCCACATTGCTGGCAGATTCTTTACCATCTGAGCCACCAGGGAAGCCCTTCAATAGAAGCTTTGGGTTAAATCTCTCTATCATTGCCATTTTATGACCAAGGAATCAGAGCTCAAGAGGTTGAGGAATTTGTTTTATGACTGTTCCTGGGTGCCCAGGAGCTGGGGATAGGCATGTATGTTCTGACTGCTCTAAATTCTATCCTTTTAACTATCTTCATGTGTTTTCTTTGTGTTTTTAAATCACGACATTGTATACCAGTGTGAACATGCATTGTGGTTGCTGCTGCTACCTCTGCTGTTTTAGTAATCCCACCAGACGTGTCTAGTAGGCTAGCCATTTCCTCATCTCCACGAGAGGACTCTGGGAACCTTGGAGGAGGTTTCTCAAACTCTTACGACATGTGTAAGAGTTGTATGCATGTGACTTTATAAAGTGGTTTCCATGCCCACTATTACCAGCAGCTTATGAAGTAGGGCAAGTGTTATCAATTCCATTTTCTAAGTGCTGACTGAAAAAAATGCAAAATGTGAGAATTTTGAGTTAAGTTTTATTGGGGGCAAAATGAGGACTATAGCTTAGGAGACAGCATTTCAGATAGCTCTGAGAAATCGAAACTGCTCCAAAGAGGTAGGAGGGAGAGTCGGTATATATGTGATTTTGGTGAAGTGGGGGGGTGCACGTAATCAAGCACATATTTTTTGCAGAAGCTTTCTTCTGGTCATGAGCCTCACTCATCACTATGAAGGATTTTAATGCTTTTCTAGATATGAAGAGACACAAGAATTGGGCTCCTAAAATCAGCTCCTGAAAGTATCTAACTGTCTGAAGTCCTGTTCTACCAGTTCTTCCCTAAGCACAGAGTGCCTCATTTCTGCTCTCCACCCTGAGCTCCTTTCAGGAGTTGTTCAAAGTCAGCAACTACCGCAGCACCTGATTTAATCCTTGTAGAGGTAGATGGCAAGTGCCCTTGGCAAGCCCCAATTTGTAGTTGACATAAGCGAAGAAAGTGAGGCTCAGTGAATGTGACTGGTGCCCAGGAAACTAAAGAGAGAAGCCCTCTGGCTACAGAGCTGCTGGTCTTTCCACTCCCTGCCCTTCTCTAAGGTAACACGTTTACTTTAACAGTAGCACAGCTTAGATGGGATGAACCTTTTTCTTAAATGTTGGACTATCTTCATTCCTTCTCTCTTAAAAACATGAAACAGCAACAACAGTCACCAGAACATTCTAGAATGCTTTGGTGAAAGAGTGTGTCTTGTTTCATGATGGCTTATACACGGCTTAGCCCTACCTACATTTGACCCCGCATGCATGCATGCTAAGTCTCTTTGGTCGTCTCCGACTCTGTGAACCTATGGATTGTGGCCCCGCCAGGCTTCTATGTCCATGAGGTTCTTCAGGCAAGAATACTGGACTGGATTGTTGTGCCCTCCTCCAGGGGATCTTCCCAACCCAGAGACTTAAGCTGAGTTTCTTATGTCTCCTGCATTGGCAGGTGGGTTCTTTACTATTAACACCACCTGGGAAGCCCACATTTGACTGTGCTGCTGCTAAGTCACTTCAGTCGTGTCTGACTCTGTGCAACCCCATAGACGGAAGCCCACCAGGGTCCCCTGTCCCTGGGATTCTCCAGGCAAGAACACTGGAGTGGGTTGCCATTTCCTTCTCCAATGTGTGAAAGTGAAAAGTGAAAGTAAAGTTGCTCAGTCGTGTCCGACCCTTAGCGACCCCACGGACTACAGCCAACCAGGCTCCTCCATCCATGGGATTTTCTAGGCAATAGTACTGGAGTGGCTTTCCATTGCCTTCTCCGAGCTTTTAATAGTGGAGAAGGCAATGGCACCCCACTCCAGTACTCTTTCCTGGAAAATCCCATGGACAGAGGAACCTGGTAGGCTGCAGTCCATGGGGTCGCACAGAGTCAGACACGACTGAGTGACTTCCCTTTCACTTTCCACTTTCATACATTGGAGAAGGAAATGGCAACCCACTCCAGTGTTCTTGCCTGGAGAATCCCAGGGAGAGGGGTGGGCTGCCGTCTATGGGGTCGCACAGAGTCGGACATGACTGAAGTGACTTAGCAGCAGCAGCAGCAGCATCTCTTAATAGATTGCCTTGAACAGAGAGAGAGACGTTAGATAGAGGCTTCCACTGGCTACTAGACTACCAGCTCCTTGATTCAGATACTTAACGGTTTAGTCTCATCATACTTTATTGCCAAAAGAAATGTTTATTTATGGCCTCCTGCTTTCTAGACCCTCAGCTGGGCACTGAACAGATGGCTGACCTTGAATAAGTCATTGAACTTCTCCAGGCTTTGATTCTGTGGTCTGTTAAATAGAGGTAATAGTGATCCATTCCCTAAGTTGAATAGAATAAAATTGCATCATGGATGTGAACTGATGATGCAAAGTAGTCAATCTTGTACTTATATATTACATTGAGCTCTCAAAATTGTTTGGAGATGGGTTGGCAAATCAAGAATGTGCTTTTCTACACCTCCCAAGTGGTAACGGAAAACAGTGCTGAAAAAGTGACATCGTGAACTCAGGTGTGTTGGATGAAGACTGAGCAGGACGGCGGTCGCCATGTCCCTCTTTTCCCCTCTGGGTGGAAGGGGCCGCCTTGGCAGGATTTATCCACTCATCTCTGCTTTTGAAACTGCTTGCTCAGAACGGTGTGATCTCTATGGCATTTTCTCCTTTCTCTTTCTGACAGTGACTCTTTGAAATATTATTTTTGCTTCCTCGACGGCAGGGCTATATAATTGATGGCCTGTCTGGGTTGCTGGAGCCCCGCATTTAAACCATGCTCGCCTTGGCTCCTACGCCTGTGAGTTCATTACTTTTTGAAAAGCCTCACGTCTGTTTGTGTTCAGATGATTGTTACTCTGGAGAGGGAGGTGACTGTCAGGCAGGAAGAGGAACATGGAGCGGAATTCACGATAATCAAATCGTCTCTTGTCCTTAGATGGATATTTCTGGGTAACAGGACTTCACGTTTATCTGATGTGGCTGTTCTGAACTAGGGGACTAAGGACCTGCACTTTGCCCACAGCATGCCAGAGGGTCTCTGCCACTTTCAGTCTTGGGATGTGGGAGGCTTCGGCTTTGCAAATAAAGTGGGTAATGAAAGTGTCCAGCTCAGGTACTCGAGGATGATTTAGTGCAGAATATATACATGTAAGATTTTTAATTAAAGGTGTGGGATACCCTTGGTTCTCAGTGATCGGGGAGGTGGAGGGCACATTTCCTCCTCCCCTCAGCCAGGGGTTTCCTCTCCTCTCTGCAGGGATCACCATGTCCTTCTCAGCCCTGCTCTTTCAGCCCACTGGTTCCCCCACATCCATCCACACCCTGTCTCCTGCTGTCCTGCTTGGTAAGCAATAGGGCCTCAAATCTGGTAAAGTCAATCAAGTTTGTAGAAATTTAGAATATCCCACAACCTAGTCTTTATGGCAGACGAAGAGTAATGTCTTCAGTTTGCCGGAGACGGAGATTCAGAGACTGACTGTTGGGAGTGGTTGTGAGAGGTAGAACCAAGAACTTTTAATTCTCTGCAACTTCCTTCTCAGCCTGAAACAAACAAACAAAACCATTCTCTAAGACTGAAATTAACTGCGTTCTTGGAGAATCCATCTTTTGAGAGTCCCCTTCTGCACCCATCCCATTTCGAGCAAGCGGCTGGGCTCTGTCCTTCAACTTTCAAAGATATTTGTTCTTCTCATGATTTCAGCATCCCTTACACCGTTCTAGGATTATTCATCTCATGGGTGCTTCCTTTGCTCTCATTTCACTACCAACTGGAGCCAGGCAGGTTTCTTGTTTATTTCTGTATAATCACTTTTCAGTGTGGTCCTGACATATGCTTGACAATAAAGAAAGGTGCATTGAATGAATCCATGGAAGGACTTCGTTGATCAAAGCACATGCACATCATCTCTGCAGTTACATGCCACTGTGTGCAGAAGTGAGTCTGTGTGCTGTACAGAAGGCGTGTTCATTCATCTGTCCTCAGGAAGCTCACATGGCTTCTTACCCAGGGGGAGAGGGAGCCAGGTGCTGCATCGTAGGTGGGCCTATTTGCACAAGGGTAGGGCTTCCTCGATGTCTCAGATGGTAAAGAATCTGTCTGCAATGCAGGAGACCCAGGTTCGATCTTTGGGTTGGGAAGGCGCCCTGGAGTAGGGAATGGCAACCCCCTCCGCATTCTTGCCTGAAGAATCTCATGGACAGAGGTGTCTGGTGGGCTGCAGTCCGTAAGGTTGCAAAGAGTTGGACACAACTGGGCAGCTAACACACGCAGGTGATAAAAGGAAAGCATTTGTGAAAGACGGGTTTTGAGCATTTTGGTCAGTTATAGAGACAGAATCATCCTTAAAAGATAGAAAAGAACACACACATAGAAAAATTAGTTTCAGGAAGAGTTTTCATCTCTGTAGGAGGTTAAGTGCTTTTAAGTTGAAGGCGGTTTCTTTCCCTTTTGTAAGATCATGACTAGAAGACACTCGTGTCTCGTCATTTGAAGGGTGTACAACTAGATTTATGTAAGTAACAAAAGATATCATGCATACAGTGATGTTTAACAAATAAATATTTGAAAGAGTGTTCTCTATAAATGTCAGAAGACTTTCCAAATAAGACTCCAATGGGTAGACTTCCTCACAGATTAGGCTTGGTGTGTGGTATTGTATTGACATACACCTTAGTATTCTGGGAGTGAGAAAGGATTTAGGCTCTCTGAATCCTAGTCAAGTATATGAGTCTAAAGTCTATTGTTTCCTTGTTGCTCAGCCTTCTCCTTGACGCATTCCTCGCTACATTGTGTGGGTTGTAACAGCCTAAAGCTCAGAAAAGTGGAGATGATTATCAGAATTTGAAATGCTGTGACATTTTGCTGCCAAGAAGTAATTGATTTATTAGAGACATTACAATACATGCACAATTCAACTTAAGAGATTCCTTTGAACTGGTTCAGTATCAAATCCTGTGGGAGCTAATTTCTTTCAGAACCATGGAGAGAAACCCCCTTTCATTCTGATTCCATTGGCCTTGGAGAAGTAAATTCCAATCCGGTGGCCACTGTATGACTCAATTTCATAGCTTTAGCAATTCCAACCGGCGAGTACCAGAATGTTAATGCATTATTACGCACTTATGTTGCCACGCAGTGGAGTGAGGGACAGGATAGGATGACTTATATTATTATCCTTACTATCATTTTGTTGCTAAACATAAGGATAATACCTTACAGCAAGTCAGATAACAGAACATTTCAGAAGACAATTGAATTTTTCCTAACAAGCAACTTCTTAGTAATGCTGTACTTCAAAACTCTATGCAAGAAGCCGTAATTGAGTTCAGTGGCTCCACACCTGAGCAATGAACCACGCAGACTAACAAAATGCCTAGAGCTAATGAAAATCTTGTTGTTGAAAGCAGTGAAGCCCCAGTGGGCCATGGGGTAAAATACTGGGAAGATTAGGCTCTCTGCCTTAATGGTTGTGAACTAATATACTTATCCTAACCAGCTAAACCTCTAGTAAATCCCCAGTTGCTTTGGGCAACTGTTCAAAAACTTTTTAAAAATAGAGACACAGCCTTAATCTAGGATACTGTTTGCTTCTTTATTCAGTATTTACTGATTATAAATGTTCCAGAGCAACTTTATTACTTCTCATGCACATGACAAAATAAATGAAAACTAATAATGGAATAATTCAGAACCTTGGCTGAATAACTCACATTAGACTGGAGTATAGAATACATATCCATGTTGGTGGGGTAGTGGGATGAATTGGGAGATTGGAATTGACATATATATGCTACTGATACTATGTCTAAGATAGATAGCTAATGAGAACCTACTTTATAACACAGGGAGCTTCATTCAATGCTCTATGGTAATCTAAATAGGAAGGAAATCAGAAAATAGGGAATACACATACTCATATAGCTGAATCACTTTGCTTTAAAGCAAAAACTAACACAGCATTGTAAAGCAACTATACTCCAATTAAAATAAATAAAGTTTCTGGTTAGAGCATTAAAAAAGAACACGTATCCATATTGATGCCAGAAGTTAAAATATTTATAGAACTTAAGTTGATACAGGTCTCAGGTAAAATGCAGTCCATGTCATCAGTAGGGAAACCGTCTTCTTATAGCTAAGGAGATTTGGATCATCAGAACAGCGTCACTTGCCTGAAGTCTCAGGAATAAACATGTGGATTATACTTAGGACTTATTTGAGGAAAAAAAAAAGAGGGAAAACTTTAATATGAAGTACGTTGTCTTTTTTTTATTATTATTATTATTATCTGGAAAAGCTGCAATGTGTCCTTCCTACTTAACAAAGCATTCATACAACTGAACATCATTCCCTTTCTCCCTTTATCCAAAACAAATTTAGAGCTGATAATCAGAATGTATGTTGGCATTTGTGATTGCCTTTTGAGGTATGTGTTCTGCTTTCCTTGGACCTTACTCTGTGTGTTTACCTTGCTCTTTAATTTTGTGTGTTCATTGGCAGATGCCTCAAATTTATTGTGGAGATTGTGGAATATAAATAATTATGAGTAACTTGGTAAAGATACATATATATATATATATACACACACATAATGTAGCATGCATAAATATATATGTATATATGACGCAAACAATCTAATGGCCACTGATGACTCATGCTTTTTATACATGTGGATCATTTGTTTATTTTAAAAACTCAGTGTGAAGGCAGATTGCTCATCATTTGTCCATCAAGAAAACATGATGGGGAAGAAAGATGTTAAAAATTAAAGTAATAAGAATTTCATTAGTTTAGATGTCGGCCATCTAAGAGAGGCACGATTTTTATTGAGAACAGAAATGTTTTTTAAATATTATGGGAAAATTTGAGTTATTAGGATTTAACATTTAACTTGTCAGTTGGATTAATGGATTCAAAGCAAAGAAAAACTTGGGCGTTTCAGTTATTCAATTCAAACAATTACATTAATTAAGGAAGCTGAATTCACTTTTTATTCCCGATTTTATTTATTTTGCCATTCATTTATTGAGCACCTGCCATGTTCCAGGCGCTCTATATTGTCTGAGTATGATGAGAAAGAGAATTGCTTTTCTCATACAGTTTTCAGGAGGCTCCACCCTTTGTTAACATCGAATGCAATGAATTGTTGCAAGATGCTGGAGAAACAGAAAAGAGGGTCAAAATTGACCTTGTTCAAGGTGGAAGAGTCAGGGGAGGCTTCTAGATTGGGGCTAGATGTAAAGGCTGACTGGAGTTAGCTGTGTGAAGATTGAGCCTCTGCCAAGCCAAGGAACCAGAATGGATGCACAAGAGAAAATTCTGGGGAGAGGCGACTGGCACAAAGATCCTAATACAATTTATTGATGTCAGTGATTGAGAGATTGGGGTGGGCAGGCAAAGACTGTTTGAGTGTGTGATGCCCACGAGTGTGTGTGAGAGAGAGTGACTGGTTGCTTGACTGGGTACCTTACAGTAAAGCATACGCTTGCTGAAGCTACTCATGCCAGTCCTGAAGGTCCTTGCTTGATACACCCAGCTAAGGATTATACCCACTGCTAACCTGAATGAAAAGGGAATACTTTAAAATATTATAAGCCAAGGAAATCTGCATTTCTGAAAGGATAAAGAAGTTATTTTGAAAGACGTTCTGGACAGAACTGGCATCCTCTGCTCTAGTCATATCAGGGGACCAGTGAGGATGGCCTGAATTAAGATAATTTGCTGCGATGATGGGGAAGGTACAGACTTGAATGCTTTTTTCGCCAATAAAGACCCATGGGATTCAGTGACTCATATGGAGAGTAAGGAAACTGGAGAAGAATGGGAGAAGTCCTTGATTGTGGAACAGTGTCGCATAATGGTTTAGCACTGAGCTGACTGGCTCTGTTAAAATGTGACTGTTTGACCATGACATGTGTCTTAACCTCTCTGTGTCAGTTTTTCACATGAAATCAGAAGTGGTAATAATAGAAATGTTATTTCGCATGCACTTTCAGAAAGTTATTGGAAAATCTGATACTCTTCCTTAAATCTCCTTAAAGGCCCATGAACACCCGTTTAAGAGCTTTTAGAATATATTATAAAAGGGAGACTGATTGGGTTTGGAGAGAAAGGTGATTCATTCAGTATGGAGCTTCACATTCACTTTGTATCATGTATTCACAGTCTAATAAATTATTTCCTAACCTGTGAAGATGAAAGAGAATAAGAACATCCTTAAGGAGGATGAAATTATCCAGTAGATGTTGGAGATGATTAGCAAGGGCATTTGGGAGGCAGAGAGAAGTTGACAGTCATGTTAAGTCAAACATGGCTTTTAAAGAAGCTACTAAACAGTGATGGATTATTATTAAAGGCAGAGATTAGCCAAGAAGTGAAGCAGGCAACTTCAAAGGAACAAGAAAAATGGACGAAAATATGTTTAAATCTTTAAAGCAAAAGGACAAATGATAAAAATTTTATATAACTGAACAGCTTCCCCTAAACAAGTAGTTCTGATCTGCCCTGGATTCCAGGAATGCAAGCTCTAGGTTTCCCAGGCCAGAGGAGAAAAAAAAAAAAAAAGCAAATCTTCTCATAATTTTCCATAAAGTGTGTCCTGAGCAGCTGGACACAAACAAAAGGACCTGAGTTCCTAATTTCTTGTAAATCTGACACCTATATCATCACCAAAGTAAGAGTTCACAGCACCACCTCCATCCCCTGTTCTCCTTTGCTGTTCAGTTGCAAAGTCTTGTCTGACTCTTCAAGACCCCATGGACTGTAGCACGCCGGCCTTCCCTGTCCTTAATATCTCCCGGAGTTTGCTCAAACTCGTGTCCATTGAGTCGGTGATGCCATCCAACCATCGCATCCTCTGTCACCCCCTTCTCCTGCCTCAATCTTTCCCAGCATCACGGTCTTTTCCAATGAGTCAGCTCTTCAGATCAGATCAGGCCAAAGTACTGGAGTTTCAGCTTCAGCATCCGTCCTTCCAGTGAATATTCAGGGCTCATTTCCTTTAGAGTTGACTACTGAATTGAATATGCTGAAGTTCTGTTGTCAGGTGTCTATCCACTGTTTTCTGCTGCTACCAGCACTGGGCCGCTTTCCTGGAAAGAGTTTCCGAAAAAAAGAAGAAGGAGGAGAGGGAGAAGGTAGAAGAATAAGAAGGAGCGGGAGAGGAAAGAAGTGACACATTTGGCTCTCCACTGTATAGATATGGTCTATCATCTGACACTATAAGTTAAGACTACTTATTTTATTTGAGGATCTCAGAATAAGTTACTCAAAGTAAAGTAAAGTGTTCCTCTAAGGACACCAGTAATTTCTTATCAACTCCCAGGGCATCTTTTCAGGATTCTTTCTGCTGAAATTGATGTCTTGGCCACCGCTCTTTTTTGATCTTTTTTTCTCATTTTTCATGAAACAACTCTCTCCTGACATTCACCCAGCTCTGACCCACTCCATCTAAGTCCCCTTTGTTTAATAACCTAAATCCTTCTCATAAATCAAAAATGCTGACTTTCCTCTGGGTTTCAACTTTGAGCTTCTTCCTTTCGTGTTTCCCCAGGTGATGCTATCAACCATAGCATGAGCTGGAGATCCTGACGTGGGCAAACATCAGAGTGTGCCCACCTCTAAATTCCCACATGATTACAAGCTGTCTAGTGAACATCTTAACCTGTATGTCCTGAAGACAGCTTGGACTCAACATATTTCAAACTCGTCTTATTATCTTCTGTACCTAGCTAGGTTCTTGGTCTCAGTCAACAGAAATTGACTCAGTTTGACTTAACAGATGAGAAATTGATTGCAACTATGTTGTAGAACTCAGGAAATTGACAGAGGGCTGATTAAAAAATGGGAAAGAGGTCAATATGCGGGAAAAAAATCACAATACAAGAAGAGTCTTGCCAGGGCATTGCGGCCACCACAGCTAACATAGGGACTGTTCTTGGCACTGTTGTGGTCCTTCTGACATCTCTGAGCACCAGGCATCCCAACAAGAATGACTTCCAAACTGTCCCTGCCTCTTTTCATCACTCAGTATAGAGGCAGAGTTCTTGAGAAGATCACCTAGCAGGCAGAGGCCAGGCAATGTGCCCATTCTCCAGCTACTGGAGTGGAAGAGCATAGCTCTTTGGTCTTACCAGATGTCAGACTAGACTCACACTGTCTAGGGTTTCTGATATTTAGGAAAAAGCTTCAGAGTCCAAGTAATAGCTTGAAAGAATGGGAAATGCACACTGCATGTTCTATAAGATAAATCAACCTCTCTGGTATTTCTCATCTCAACAAATGACACCAACATGCATTCAGTCAACAAAACTCACAATCATCTGCAACTATTTTGTAAAAGAAAAAAAAAAGTCTCGTCATTTATTTACTGGCTACACCATGAAGCATGTGGGATCTTAGTTCCCCAACCAGGGATTTAAGTTGTGCTTCCTTCTGTGGAAACACGAGACCTAACCACTGGACCACCAGGGAAGACCCAAGTATGTCTTTCTCTTTATGGTATGCATCTACTTTGTTGGTGTTTTATTTAAGTCACGAAGCCTTAAAATTTTATTGACAAAATAATCCTTAACTCATTTCCACTCTACTTTTTCTATTTAGATCAACCTATGCCATTTCTAGAGGACTTTAAATGCTTTCAGCCAATGATGGGGTGAATGGTATAAAGGCTGTGGATGCCGTGTGTACAAATCATACTTCTGTCAGTCACTAGCTGGGTGACCTTAAGCACTTTCCCTCACCTTGCTCTGTGCTGTATATTGAATAATGTTAATAATAGTACTTGTCACCTAGAGTTGCTGCAGTGACTGGTTGCGGCAGTCTGGTTAAAGCACTGTGAATGCTTACAAACAATAGCCGTGCCCTATAGGTCAGGTAAGGCTGAAAGTGAAGAGTGGTGGTGGTGAATTGATGCTGATGATAATAACGGTGGTAGTAACGGCAGTGACTTCCTCTGACTAGTACTCTCTCCACTATGCAGTTTTTATTACTGTCAGCATTATCTTTCCAAAATAAGAATTTGATTTTGCTATTGTCCTGCTTGGAATCCTTTGGTGGCTCCCATTTCCTATGAGATAAACTCCAAACTCTTTAGTAAGATATAGAGATTCCTGCAAAAGGGGACCCTGAATTATTTTTCTCCTTCTGTCTTCTGCCACTTGTCATCACTAACGTTATGATAGAGGAATATGGACCAACTCATCCCTCAGCGTTTTCAAAGTTTACTTCTAGTGTTCACACACAGGCTGTTTCTGCCTCCTATATAAGCCTCTCCTTTGTAGCCCTGGAAGACCAAGCACATGACAGCTAAGCAGTCGCCCTCTGCCCTCCTCCCTGTGTGCCCATCACCATTGATCCATGAGCATGACATGGTGAACATTTAGAGTATTTGTTCCGTAGATTGTCAACAAATTCTACACCTGCTGCTGTGCCCTTTCCCTGAGTGTTCCTGTCTTATTCATTTCTGCTTCTGTTTTGTGGAACTGGCACATTATAGGTACTCAGGGAATGGCTATTCAACTGCTGTATTAATGAACACATCTGTAAGGACGCCTTGAAGTCTCAGAGGAGTCCAGGAAGAGGTGGTGTTCCCAATGAGTGCACTGTGTCCTACCGGCTACACTTGGCAGGGAAGTGGACAAGCAGAGCATTTGAGGACCTTGATTCCTGCAGCTCTGCTTTAATTGTTTCCAGCAGGTGCTTGGCACCAAACACCTTGCTAGATATTAATACTTTAACAGAATATCAGGAAGACACACACTCTTTTTCTGAAGGAATTTTCATTTCAGTAGACTCTAGTCGACTTCTTTAGTAGATTAGCAGACATCATCCGTATGGGACTCTGGAGCCAAATTTGCAATCACCATTAAGGGGAAGAGTCCAAAGACCATGCATTTCCTAGTACAATATTCTGAAACTGCTATCACTGCCTTTATAAACACAGGTGCCGTATGAAAAAGCTCTATGTTCCTTGGAAGAACCAGGACAAGTGTGTTTTCTCTGGATTTAAGAAGCTGTAGAAATTTGCCTCCCTTCCTGCCCAAATAAAGTCACACACCCTAATCAGGCTAACTGCCACTCTCTTTATTGTATTTGAAAACAGTAAGTACTATTGGATGAAACTAAATTATCTAATTGGAAGAGAGAAAAAGAGACCAGCTGAGTTTGGAATATAATTCTTATGATATTTAATTATTGAAAAAGGATAATTTTATATAAATGCATGGACTTTCTATTTGTTGAATATGCCATACTACCCAGAAAGAATTCCCTGGAAGTATTAAGTTCTGGGGACCAGTGTTGGGAAAACCCTGGTGTAAAATGCTTCCATGGTCTGATTTGCGAATGAAGGATTTTAGCAAGTACTTGGAAATTATAAATCATTCTCTAATAAACAAATGTGCTACAGCAGAGCACAGCGCCATCATATCGTGGATCTAAAAGAATTGCATGGATTTCCTATAGTCAGAGCAAACACCCTCAAGTTCTCCATTGCCACAGGGCAACCATCACCGCTCTAGAATCTGATGCCTCCACTCTTTTATCCTCCTGCAGTGACAGCACCCTTGCCTGTGAGCTGCTTAATGAATGTTATGTATATTAGTACTGTGGAAAATCATTTGATCTCAGCATTTCCTACGCATACAGTTGAACTAAAATAAGAGAAGGATTCTGTATATCAAATATTTTATTTTTGACAGCCTCTCTGGAAAGGACTAAGTGTTTGGATAACCATAGTTTTTTCTGCCTCATATCCTGTGTCCACTCACCAAAAGGGGGAAATTCCACAAAAATGTCTGCCTCATTCCTAGGGATGGAGAAGAAGGATTTGTAGCTCCTGTCTCCACTTTTATCTCTTGGAGGAGAAAGGGTGATACTGAGTTGATCTCTAGATCATTGACCAGTTCCAAAGTAGACTTTTCTCCCCTTGTTCTCTTTGGACCCTCCTTTTTATGTGTCGAAGGCACTTACAAAGCCTGGGTTCCTACAGTGACAAGCAGGTGGGTCTCTGTTACCTCTAAGACCTTCCAACAACTACTGGCTAGGTAGACCAGATGGCTTGAGAAGAAGAAGAAGAGCTGCTTTTTTTCTGTTGATGTAAGAGGGAATGAGAAGTTCCTTTGCCTGCAGGCATGCTGCACTCTGGATCCTCTCGTCCTGGCAGTAAAGCTGGTATAGCCCTTGATCCCCACCTGAAGTTTGATCTTGACTGAGAGTACCTAAAAGGAAAGCCCAGAGAAGAACAAGCTCCCTAAAACATTAATGCTGCATTTTTTAAATTTAGAGTATTTGTAATTCTACTGTATGAATTCAATGAACCATTAACTACATATATTTTTTGGCCAAAAAAAATATTCAGTTACAAATATTGGGCCTTCAGGAAGGTTAACACGGTGTTATTAATGTATTTTGTCACTGTAAACCTACACTATACACCATCACATCATCTGGTCATGCGTTGCGATTTAGGAAGCGACATTCCTATGAAACTGTGTACCTGGCCTTCTGTTTTCTGCTCATTTTTTGGTGTTAATTTCTGTTGATTTAAATTTTTACTGAAGTCTGCCTCAGCACAGCGGGTTCTTCTGCTGAAACTGTTTATACATTGTGACAGTCTTATGATGGCATCTGATCTGTTATTCTCCCAGTTCCTCTAAAAAAATCTTGCGTCTGTGTTCAGTTCTATAGAAATAGAAGAATTTATTGACAAAAACAGAAAACAAAACAAAAAAACTGTTATGTGCTGAATGTCGGAAGACACTGCATGCCTGAGCATCATGTACCCTCTCAGTTGCTCCCTGCTCACTCCTTCCCAGCATGTGTGCCTTAAAGCATATATGTGCACAGAAGTGTATATGTGTCCATGCTCATGCGGACCTATCAACCGACCTACCAACACACATGCATGCACGCATTTTCTGCAGGAGATGTTGAAGACTTTGCTGTTCTCTTTAATGATCACTTTTCACTTTTCTTCCTCAAGAGAGGAGATTTTCATCCATCAGAACATCTCTCTGAAATTAGCCCTGCGTTTATAATGCATGTAAAGATTTTTTCCAGCACTGGTCTAATGAAAAATGATACCCCAAATTAGTGATTGCTGCCTTCCAATTATCCCATTGCTCATGATTCTGTTACACCACAAATAGTTATCTTCTTCCCTCCCCAGTAACAACATAAATGGGCTGTTGTAATCTTCTCCAAAACAAATGACCAGGCCTGGCTAATTTTGCTGTATATATAGTTTTTAAAATGTCGGTTATTAAAAGAAGACTATATGTTTAGTGTGTGTGGTCCCAGTCATCCAAGGAGCTTCCACATCTCTGGCATGGAAGAGGGTTGGAAGTTAGTTTTCCAAGAGCATGGCTTCTCTGAGAGCTGGGAGAGAGCCCAAGAGAAGGCAGGAAGGGATTGGGGGGCTCAGGAGCATTCATCACTTTCATGTTATTTTGTGGCTTGAATTTTCCAGTGCTGACCCTGCTTTGTGCTCAGGCAAATCGTGGGTCATGGCACTTACAAGCAGACAGCTGCACTGGACTTGATTCATCCTAGCCACACATAATGGCTACACTTGGCTATTAATCTCTTTTCCACCCTAGAAATAAAGAGAAGGGAAAGAAGGAAGTCAAATCTAAGTGGTTGTGCCTTAGATAAGAGGACCGTTGAAGTCAGTCAACCCCAGGCTTTGGGGAAGCCCACTAGATTCCAGATGTCCTGGAGACAGAAACAAAGAGAACCTGCAGGAACCCTGGTGGCCGTGCTAGACCTTGGGACTGTTCCCAGGCTCTCTCCTCACACTGACGTTCTCATCATGTCCAGCCCATGGGAAGCACACATTGCAGCGAGGGCAGGCGGGACGAAGCAGGTTGGACAGCAGAGGAGCCAGAGACTCAGGAATCAGTCAGCGGGCAGCAGATCCACTAATATGTCAGTTTGCCTGTTTCCATCAGCCCAGACCTCTCCATGGAAACCCCATCAAGTCTCAGGTGACTCAGGCAGCCTCCTGTCTTTGGTTTGGCTTTGGTGTTATGGCTCCACGAGGAACCCACATGATGACAGCAGGTGGAGACCATGCTCCGCATCCAGGTGCTCACTGCTTGGGACTGCCCACTTCCACTCCCTCACCCCATCCTGACCTTTGGGTCATAGCATCACAGCCCTGTCTCATATATTTTTTCTTTATTGACATGAAAACATTTTCACTTAAATTGCCTAATTTGAGTCTCACAGAAACTCTGTAAGGCAAGACAGCTATGATAGTTTCTAGTTTGTAAATAAAGACAATTATCTTCAAGACATAAATCCTTTGGCCCCAAGTTCACTGGCTCTGGGAGTCCTGTGATTTTACCCCAGCGATTCTGCCCTGGTTCCAGTGCTGCTGTCTCCGGCCAGGGCTCCTTGTGACCTTACATGGGAGGGTCTAAGAGCTGGTGTGACTGGCCGTGGACTGCACGCGTCATCCTCTCAGAGAGGTGTGGTGGTGGCTGGTATGTGGACAAAGCTTCTTGCTTGGTCCCACATCCAGGGAAGCACCGTGCATCCCTGAAGGCCACTGTCCACATCCGCCCGTCTAACCTTCCCCACCGTGTGCAGGATGGGAATGGAGCTGGTCAACCTCTGGCCTCTCTACCGTCACCAGGAAAACATCTCTGGAGACGACTTTCTCGGAGTCTTGCTTCTCTTTTCTTCATTCTCAGTGGGAAGAAAATTGCTCAGATGATGTAATTTTTTTTTTTTTTTTAGGCTCTGGTACCCAGGAGAAAAACAGATGATAAGTCTGCAAGTATGTTCCATGCACCGTGGCTGCTCTCTTGTGTCCCCCACTTACTTCGTGTTTTTCTTAGCTGTTCTGTTTTAGTTTGTACCAACATAGTCTCCCCCCAACCTCACATATCTCTTCAGGGTGAAATGCCTGCTCAGTAAGCTTTGGAAAGGCAGTATATTTTAGGCAGCCTGATAAAAGGCTCTAATCGCCCCAGATTAATGCATTCATTCCTAGCCAATTGAAGGATTCATTCCAGTGCTCAGGCGGAGGCTCCTCTGACGGACTTGCCCTGGGTAATGAGCCATTCAGCAGCTGCTCCCCTGCACTGCTGGGAACCTTGCAGAGGAGGCCGCGAGAGGGAGCCAGGCAGTTGTAGGTGAACTGCAAAGGAGAGCGGATGTCTGGGTACCTCTGACCCTGAAGGGAAGTTGTGGGATCAGGAAGGTGCTTGTAGCCATGATCTCTGCCCCTGCAGCGGGAAGTGAGAAGCATCTGGTGAGGATGTGCCAAGGAATGTGGCCACTCAGATGCACACGAGCCGCTGAAGGCTGGGAGGTGAGGTTCACGGTGGACAAAGGCTGTCTGGGTTTTTAAAGCAAAGCCCAGTCCTGTGACCAGAGAAGAGTGTATGCTGGAGGAGCTTCCAAACAACTGTGCTCTGTGCCCCTAACTCACCTCTCTACACGGACATTTCCAAAGAGGGAACGAGAGACATGGAGCTAGAGGGAAAGTTAGGAGACTTCCTAGGGGTTGTCTGGCCTGCAGTCTCTAGGAGTGGGTGTGTAGTGTGTGAGGGGGAGTTTCCCCTGCCAGGACACTTGATGATGTCTGGAGACAGCTGTGGTTGTCCAGAATCTCAGGTGGAGAATGAGAGATGATACTGGCATCTAGTGGGTGAAGCCCAAGGATGCTGGTGAACATCCTGCAAAGGACAGAATAGTCCCCAACACAACGGAGGAACATCCGCTCCCAAAATCAGGAGTGCCAAGATTGGGAACCGGCTAATCCAAACCTACCCTATTGCCAGTGAGGCAGGTGAAGCAGGGCAAAAGCGATGGCCTCAGGGTTACGCAGATGGAGGATGGAGGAGTAGGGAGGGCGGCAGCCTGCAGTCTTCCCCTCTCACCACCATGATGCCCCTAGAACCAGGAGGCCTGCTTTCCAATTCTGCACTGCACTGATAAGTAGTCTCAGAAGCAAAGTCGTTTCCTCCCCTCCTGGACCACAGAGCACCTTTCCAGCCCCCGTCTCCAGTAAGGAAAATTCCATCTCCTGGCTTTAAGAACACACGTCAGTGCCTACCCACTTTGGTCCAGGCAGATCTCTTCTGGGGGATTAGCTTATTATCTTTGTTATGCATTTTAGAAACGGATGGTACTGCTGATAAAAATAGGAATTGCCAGAGGAGCTAGCACCAGACGTTATGAGATGCTGACGCGCTAAGTTGTTGCAAACGGTTCCCCATGAGGGTGGAAAGGAGACCCCTTGCGTGCACATAACTATATCTCACAATTATTAAATATTGATTCATCTCAGCAGGGGCCTGAGCCTGATTCCACGTGGAAGCAGTGCATTAACTGCTGTTGATCTCATCTGGACCCCCTGGCATCACACCCTTGACTGTCTCTGCTGACCCTTGTTCCTGGACTGGCAGTGCAGAGGGGAACCAATTCCTTAACCCCCATTTTGACCAGAGAAATAAGTATAGATGAGTTTATATCTGGAGTCTAGAATTCCTGGGGTGTGAGCACTAGAGCCTCATAAACAAAGAAAAGAAATCAGCCTGTAACAGTCATTACAGGGAGTTAGATTAGTATCAGTGTCCGGAGCAATCATAAACGTTTCCTGGGGCCTGTGTTTGATGGTGGGGGGAAGAGTGGTCGGGGGAACCGAGGGAGAGAGGGGCCAAAGATAAGAACAAACATTCAAGTCCAGAGTGTGTGCTTAATGGAACTGAGATTTATTTTTCTGTGTGTCTTTTTAAGCCTCTAGATAGATCACAAAAAATACAGCCAGCCAGGAAAGAAATAGCCCAAATGTAATTTAAAGGCTGACTTTTTAAACCAATACTTCAGCTTGGAGACACCTGTCCTGGTCCCTTGAAGATGCCCAGCTCAGGGAAGGAGTATTTGAGTTACTGATTTATCTTCAGGCGCACAGACCTATTTTTAATGTATTGCCCGGTGGCAGGCTTTTGTTTAGCTTTTCTGTGCGACTCTACACACCCTTTTCTGTGGAAGGAGAACAGCCCCGGAGGCCATTGTTTCCTCTGATGTCCCGACACCTCAGAAGACAAAGAGCTTGGCCATCTACGTCAACACTTTCTCTGGCTTCATAACAGGCAGAAAATTCAAAAATAGGAGATATAGCTTCCCTGCCCTCTGACGTACAACTGAGAGGTATGTGTGCACGCCCAGGACATATGTGTAGCTTTGGGAGTGCACGTGGCAGTAACGTATGGCCATGGAAACTTTTACTGCAAGTATGTCTTTTACTACCGGAGAGCCACAGCAAAGATAAGCCTGATTCAGTTCAGACATACATGTTACACACATGTCAGATGAGACACGTGTGATACATGTCACACATATCACATACATGTGCACAGACACCTCTCAGTTGTGGATTAGAGGCCAGGGCGGCTGTGTCTTCTATTTTGGAATTTGCTGCCTGTTATGAAGTCAGAGAAAGCATTGATGCAGACGGTCAGGCTCTGTGTCTTCTGAGACGTCAGGACATCAGAGGAAACAATGGCCTACAGGGCTCTTCTCCTTCCACAGAGAAGGGTGTAAAAGAGTCGCACAGAAAAGCTAAACAAAACCTGCCAGCGATCATCTGTTGTCTGCAAGGACCCTTGCTCCTTGTTGGGGCATGCACAAGTGAAACCTAGGAAAAAAATAACACAAATATGATAGAGCTGTCCTTGTGGGTCACATGTTCAAGTGAGGGTGTGCTGTCCATACACCAACAATGCAAAACAGGATCTGTTTTATGGGAGTGACTTTTGAAAAATTTATTTTATTCAAATATAGTTGATTTTTAATGTGTTAATTACTGCTGTACAGCACAGTGACTTGGTTTCATACATGTTATTTTCTATTATGGATTACCACAGGATAAAGGAACATATAGTTTCCTGCTCTATGGAGTAAGACTTGGTTGTTTATCCATTCTCTATAAAATAGTTTTCATCTACTGATTCCAAACTCCCAGTCCATCCCTCCCCCGTCTCCTCCTCCTTGGCAACCACAAGTGTGTTCTCTCTGTGAGTCTGCTTCTGTTTCATAGATAAGTTCATTTGAGTCATATTTTAGATTCCACATGTAAGTGTTGTTCTATGATATTTGTCTTTTCTTTCCTATTTACTTCACTTATTTGATAATCTCTAAGTCCGTCCATGTTGTTGCAAATGGCATTACTTCCTTATTTTTTATGAGTGTATGACTAATATGCTATTGTATGTGTGTGTGTGTGTGTGTATATATATATATATAATTCCACATCTTCTTCTTTCTCCGTCCATCTGTTGATGGACATTTAAGTTGTTTCCATATCTTGGCTATTGTGAACCTTGCTGTGAACCTTGGGGTGCATTTGTCTTTTTGATTTATAGTGGATCAAATTATAAAGAATCTGCCTGCAGAGCAGGAGACCCAGGTTCAATCTCTGGGTGGGAAATATCCCCTGGAGAAGAGAATGACATCCCACTCCAGTGTTACTGCCTGGAGAATTCCATGGACAGAGGTGCCTGGCAGGCTACAGTCCATGAGGTCACAGAGTCAGACATGACTGAGCCACTTCCACTTTACTTATTTGTCCAGATATATGTTCAGGAGTGGGATTGCTGGGTCATACGGCAACTCTATTTTTAGTTTTTTGAGGTACCTCCATACTGTTTCCCATAGTGGGTGCACCAACTTACAGTCCCACCAACAGTGTAGGAGGGTTCCATATGGGAGTGTTTTGAATGAAGGAGAGTGAAAGCTGAAGAAAGGGGAAATTGATTGTGAGCAGGAAAGGCTGTGTATTCAGCATGTATGTACTGAGTCCCTACTGTGTGTTGGGCACTGTCCTGGGTGACAGGGATATAGAGGGGATGAACGAAATTTAGGGTTTAATGAGAAGAGATAAATAACGATAAACAAATAAATAGAGAGTTTCAGAGAATGAATATGAACCATAAAATAACTAAGGCAGATCACTGGGATGGGGCTGGGTGCTCTCTGAGATATTGTGCTCAAGAAGAACGCAGAATATGTTACAACTGAAATGAGAACTGAGTGACAGACAGGTATCCACATGGAAATCTGGGGACAGAACATTTTAGGGAGGGAACAGAATTTGCAGTGGTCATGCTAAGGTCAAAATTCACCAGGGGGCAGCTATGTCAAGTCTTTGAGACATGATGTGAACTTTGAGTGTCATTCTAAGGGCAGTCAGGTGCCATGAGTGGTTTTTAAGCATGGGGTGATCTGATTTATGTTGTTGTGGCTTTTAATTGGTCCACCTGTGATGCAGAAAATGGAATGTCCATGTAAATAGTAGAAAAAAAGAAGAGAAGAGAAGCCATCGAGGCAAAATGAGGATTATTTTTGCAATAAAGTCGATGGGACTTAATAAGTGGTTGTAGAGTTTGAAGCAAAGGGAGACATGATGGATAATTGCCACACCTTTGTCCTTGACAGGGAGACAATGATGGTGTCATGAACTAGGATGGGACAATTAGTCAAGGAGGTGAGGAATCTAGACCTCTCTTTGGGACATAGCAAGTGAACTTGTCTATTGAACAACTAAGGATCAGGCCAACTTGCTATCATTTATTTAGCACACACTGTATACCTGATATTATTCTAGGCTCTTCAGTGTATGACCTCATTGAATCCCCAGGATAACCTGATAGGAAGAAGGTGAGGCTCTTTGATGAGCACAGATAGCCAAGTGCTATTCAGACACACATCTCTTGCAGCTCTTACGGGTGAGGGCAGAGGCTGGCAAGAAGACCACTCTGCACCAGGAGAGGAGAACTCCCCTCCCAAGTGGTGCCAGGGAACAGACGGCCTCCTGTCAAGTTTCACTGACATCCTGATGGTCCCACTTCCACCTGCTGTGAGCTGATGAGGGAGAGAGAGTTACTGTCGAAGTCCCAGCTTGCCCTTTTCGATTTGAAGTTCACTATGGTATTTTTTTTTAACTCAGGTTGCTAATGCATCTTGTTCTCCGGAGTGTGAGGGACCCAGCTTCCCTCCTAGCCTTTAATTAGTTTCTGGATGATAACATCTTCACCGAGAAGCAACTGGTGGCGTCCTCCCCGTCTCAGGGGGAGGTAAAAGAATCTAATAAAGACATTCAGTGTTTCTAGGTGATGTGTTTGACAAGCTTTGTATTAACAAGAAGTCTTGTTAGAACTTTTTTTTCTTTCCCACCACGCTCCCTCCTTAGCCCCAGATCCCTGGTATTTCGCAGGAGAATTCACAGAACTGAGAACTTGTAGCTTCAAACAGACCAGTGCACATCTCCACCTCTCGTCCTAGAGGGGAAGAGGCTTCACCTTGATCTGTTCGCAGACCATAACCTTTATGAGGGATTTAGTGGCAATAAAGACTCGGAACAAAAACTCAGCTTAAAACCAACTGACAGGTTACTTTGCACAGCAGTGGGGCCACTTTCTGGGCCTCTGGATTCAAGGCCAGACAATGAGATGTTCCTTCCATTCACCTTAATTATTCCCAAAGATGCTGGTCACAGGGCGGGAGGTATAACTCACAGTTTCATTTTGATGTCTGCAGCATCAGTACTTGGATGGAGAGAGGTAGAAACTCCCCTCCGAGCTCCTCTGAACTTAACCTTGCAGGTGCTTGAGGGAAGGAGAAAAGTCTGTGGAAAAATTTGGGCCATACGGCAGTCCAGGCGGGGTGGGGAGGACTCTGCGGCCACTTTCGCACTGCCGTCAGCATAATTCCCCGCTGCACATGGTTTTATAGCTTGTATTTGAGCGTGTAACTACCAGTGCTTTTAGGCAATTAGAATTAAAGTGCTGATGACGCCATCAAAGCAGCTGAGAATGGAAGCGATCTTGGCACCACTGGCAGTCAGCAGATTGACAGCCTGGAGTTGCCGGGTTCCGCAGAGCTGAGTGCAGGGCCCCTGGGAGGCAGGGCCTCTGTCCCTGCTCTGCCGCTTTGCCCCTTGGCCCCATCTGACCCAGATGAGGCAGCCAGGGAGTAAGGAATGATTGGAGTCTGCTCTCCTGGGAAACTCTCAGGGCAAGAGGGGAGTCCGAACAAAAAGAACCATTGCCAGGAATCTGGGAGATCATGGTGACACGTACAGACACATCTGCATAATGTTTTCTCTCAGGATGGCCAAGTGTGAAGTTCATCCTGGGGTCTGGTGAACAGCCGTGCTGACTGTTGTAGAAAGACTGTTCTTCTCTCTGCAAGGTGGGTTTCTGAGCAGAAGCAAGAACATCCAGAACATCCAGGGGCAGAGTTAGTGAACATCTTCCTGAATGGGGAGAAATAGAATCCCTGCTAAAAATGCAGTGGGAGCATCGGAGCTGAGGACACAAAACTGAAGTAGGCAAAGGGTCCCTGCAGCTAAGGCCAAGGCTGCCTGGAGGGCCCAGCCATGTGTCCTGAGCCAGATGGGGGCTGTGTCACCTTTCTCTGCAGATCTTTGGGGCTTGTGCAAAACATCTCATTCTCCTATCTGGAGGATGGGGTCTAGGATACAATAAGAGGGCAGCTACACTTGGGTAGCTGTCCTTAACTGGGCCCTTGAGTTTCATGGGCATCAGCTGTGGGCCTGCTTTGAGAGTGAGAGCCACTGGAAGATACCAGAGGTTGTTGTTCAGTTGCTCAGTCGTGTCCGACTCTTTGCAGCACCCATGGACTTCAGCCCTCCAGACTTCCCTGTCCTTCACTATCTCCCAGAATTTGCTTAAATTCATATCCTTTGAGTCAGTGATGCTATCTAACTATCTCATCCTTTGCCACTCCCTTCTCCTTTTGCCTTCAATCTTTCCCAGCATCGGAGTCTTTTCCAATGAGTCAGTTCTTTGCATCAGGTGGCCAAAGTATTGTAGCTTCAGCTTCAGCATCAGTCCTTCCAATGAACACTCAGGACGGATTTCCTTTAGGATGGACTGGTTTGATCTCCTTGCTGTCCAAGGGACTCTCGAGAGTCTTCTCCAACCACACAGTTCAAAAGCATCAATTCTTCGACACTCAGCTTTCTTTATGGTCCGACTCTCATATCCATACACGACTACTGGAAAAGCCATCGCTTTGATTACACCACCTTTGACTTTGCCAGATGCCAAGGCAGAAAAAGAATCTGCTTGAAGAGGCCTGAAGAGGCCTGGGGGCAGGGCCTCCAACGCCGTGGTGAGGCTGTGGCTGCTGGGACCAGTGGGTTAGACAACTCCTAGTGCATCTCCCCAGCCCCTACGTCTGAGTGGCGTGGAGGAAGCTGGTTCTAGGTTTGCTGTCAGGAAGCCCTGCTCAGCCCCTCTGGGTTGGCTTTGACAGCAGACCCTAGTGCTGTTTATCAGGAGTGGATTGGACTCTGTATTATGTTGATTGATCACAGTAGCATTCATCTGCAGTGTAATTAGCAATTCACTAAATGCTTTCAGTTATGGGACGTATTTCATCTGATCCCAAAGCCCTGTAGGCAGAGCTGCCACTTCCTAGCTCACTGGCTTCGAGCGAGTTAGTAGCTGTTTACAGCCTCAGCATTTTATATTAAGTAGGAAAATACATGGGTTCAGTTCAGTTCAGTTCAGTCGCTCAGTCGTGTCCGACTCTTTGCGACCCCATGAACTGCAGCACACCAGGCCTCCCTGTCCATCACCAACTCCCAGAGTCCACCTAAACCCATGTCCATTGAGTCGGTGGTGCCATCCAACCATCTTATCCCCTGTCGTCCACTTCTCCTCCTGCCTTCAATCTTTCCTAGCATCAGGGTCTTTTCAAATGAGTCAGCTCTTCGTATCAGGTGGCCAAAGTATTGGAGTTTCAGCTTCAGCTTAAGCTGAAGCATGTCCTTCCAATGAACACTTAGGACTGATCTCCTTTAGGATGGACTGGTTGGATCTCCTTGCAGGCCAAGGGACTCTCAAGAGTCTTCTCCAATATCACAATTCAAAAGCATCAATTCTTCAGCACTTAGCTTTCTTTATAGTCCAACTCTCACATCCATACATGACCACTGGAAAAACCATAGCCTTGACTAGATGGACCTTTGTTGGCAACGTAATGTCTGTGCTTTTTAATATGCTATCTAGGTTGGTCATAACTTTCCTTCCAATGAGTAAGCGTCTTTTAATTTCATGGCTGCAGTCACCTTCTGCAGTGATTTTGGAGCCCCCCAAAATACACTCAGCCACTGTTTCCACTGTTCCCCATCTATTTGCCATGAAGTGATGGGACCAGATGCCATGATCTTAGTTTTCCGAATGTTGAGCTTTAAGTCAACTTTTTCACTCTCCTCTTTCACTTTCATCAAGAGGCTCTTTACTTCTTCTTCACTTTCTGCCATAAGGGTGGTGTCATCTGCATATCTGAGGTTATCGATTTTTCTCCCAGCAATCTTGATTCCAGCTTGTGCTTCTTCCAGCCCAGCGTTCCTCATGGTGTACTCTGCATATAAGTTAAATAAGCAGGATGACAGTATACAGCCTTGACGTACTCCTTTTCCTATTTGGAACCAGTCTGTTGTTCCATGTCCCATTATTTATCAATTTTACAGCAAATATTGGAGTCCTCTTTCCAATTTTCTTCATGAAATCATGTAGGTGAATCAGGTTCTTCATGCCATTTTGTTGTACCATCATTTTCATTATTGAGGACCTCAGTGTGTATAAATTTTAGTTGATTTCTCTCTAATAGAGAATCTGTAGTCTGTCTGACTCCCTGTATGAAGACCTTGGGTTAGCTGCATCCCCTCTCTGAGCGTCAGCATCTTTACTGTACAAAGCAGGGAATGGGTATGGATTCCCTGGAGGATTTAAGAGGAAGCAGCAAGTGGTAAGGAAATTCCAAGATGGCTCAATAGTTTAAAAAAAAAATCCACCTGCTAATATAGGAGATTCAGGAATGCTTAAGTCAGGAAGATTCCCTGGAGGAGGAAATGGCAACCCAGTCCAGTATTCCTGCCTGGAGAATCCCGTGGACAGAGGAGCCCGGTGTCATAGGCTTAGACACAGCTGAGTGGCTGAGTGCACACACACAGCAGTTGTTAAGCCCCTGACAAAGCACTTGGCGCACAAGGTGTCCTTGCTGTCTCTCCTTCCTTCGTGAACTGGTCCCTAAAGAGCTGCGTGCGGAGCAAGAGGCCAGTCATGTGCCTTCATCCCAGAGCAGGTGCTTTCACACCAGAACTGGAAAGCACTTGCTCTGTCTGGATATCGTGATGAGCAATGATTCCCTTGCATCAGCCCTTTAAACAGTTGATGAAGAGAGCATTCTTAGCAATTTCTTGGATGTTGCCAAATATAACAGAGCACTGATGGTGGCAGGTAGGTTGCTGTGAAATTCAATTTGCGCTAATATGCCCAGAAGCAGGGAAGCGTGGCGTGGGGCCCGCGTGGTGTTTACCCTCCTCCCCACGTCTCTATCAGGCATGAGGAAACCAGGTCAGGATCAGAGCTCGCAGAGACTTCCACCTTTCAGTGGATCCTGAAAGGAACACATTCTGAACTTCAGAACCAGTGGCTTATGACTAATCCTGAATAAATCACTAGCTTTTCTCCCCAGGCTTCTTGATTTCCCCCCCCCGCAAACAAGAAGGGTTTTAATATGGGGAGAGAGAAAGAGTAAGATGTAAGAAATGACAAAATGATTCTGGGTAAAGAAATAACAACCCGCCTGAGGCTGTGTCGTCAAGGAGCTCGCTGCATTTTCAGACTCTAATTTGGGATTCTGAGTATCTAGGATCTAACCTCTCCCTTCTGGAGAGGGGAGAGAGCAAGCGCAGTGCTGGGGCGGGGTAGTGGAGGCGGAAGGTCCTTTTGCAAACCCCCACCCCACACCCACTGCATCCTATGTCCTCACCTCAAGACCCTGCTTACCTCGAAAGCTCTAGCACTTCTGATGAAGGGATGAGCACCCACTTGGGGGGTGGTCAAGTCAGTCTCAGCCTCTAAACAAAGTGTCTTTCTTCTGCCCCCACACTGCACCTGATGTCTATATTTAGCCTCATCTGGGCCTCTAGAGATACACATTGTTAATAATATCGATAAATCACATTTGAATAGTGCTTGTGTTGAAAATATAATTTCTCACAGTTTTATCTGATCCACAGAGCATGTGCTTTAAAAAGGCAAGATAGGTATTCATATAATTAAAATAATCTGAGAGTTAAATGATTGACATGAGTTTATACAGCTAGAAACAGTCAACCTGGGCTTAATACTCAGGCTTCTGGGGTAAAACTGAGGATTCTTTCTATCAAGAGATCCCACAGATCCCACGATACCTGAAGACATATCCTAGTATACAAATATTTGCCCTGGAAAAAAAGGAAGAAGGGAAAAGGATCGAACAAAAGACAGGCTGGCTAGTCTTTTCAGTCAAAATAAACCAAGAGAGTGCCCCTCAGTGGACTCAGCAGTGGATTTGATGGGTCATTTCTCTGTCACGATACAGGAACAGCTAGGACCCCTGATTGCAAGAGGCAGCAGCTACAGCCTGCCTCACATGAACGCTCCCCAGGAGCTGTGGCTCTGGAGTCCAGTGTACAGGGCGAGGCCAATGCAAAGTTCGGAAGAGCCAGTGATGGATAGCAGAGATAACGAAACAGTCATGCAGACACTGGAAGGTCCAAAAGTATACTGATGAAACCCCTCACCCACTCTCCTGATAGAGACTGATGCTATGCAGGAATAACCAAGGGCTGTGGGTGGACAGGTGGTCACAGGGAGCTGCAAAGCCAGGTGCCCGTCGTGGGAGGGTGTGTCAACAAGACCCCAGGCAGGACACCCACACTCCACTGTACTAACTCTGTGTGCAGAGAATACATTTGAGATCAGACATAAGCTGCAGTCTGTCTCACCATCTGGATAACCTGGCGCACGTCACTAACAGCTCACAAAGCCTTAGTTTCCGCATCTGTAAATCGGAATCATAATGGTGCCATCTCATAGCATTCTTGTGAGATTAAATAAAATAATGGAGTCACACTTCCTATAAAATTTCTAATTCACAACGAAATTCATAGTCCCAGTGCATATATGAGATGGTCGAATTCTATTTTTTGTGTGTGCATCCATGATTCAACGTGCATTTCTTATTTTTCTAACCCATCTTTCTGCTCATTAAAAAGAAAACACTTTAAAATTCTGCATTATAAACCCCCTACACTTTACAGATGAAGATGTACCTTCACCTGTAAAATGTAGGGAAGGAGACAATGAGGGTGACCCAGGCATCTGCATTTGCCTGGAGCTTAGCTGGTTTTAGCGCTGAAATTCCATGTTCTGGGAATCACCTTGTGCTCTGTGTGCTTCGTCGCTCAGTCGTGTCCAACTCTTTGCGACCCCATGAACTGTAGCCCACAGTCTCCTCTGTCCATAAGGATTCTCCAGGAAAGAACCCTGATGTGGGTTGCCATGCCCTCCTCCGGGGGATCTTCCCAACCCAGGGATTGAACCCAGGTCTCCCGCATTGCAGGGAGATTCTTTGCCGTCTGAGCCACCAAGGAAGCCCAACTTCCAGGTAAACCAGGACAGTTGGTCAGCTTGGCAATAATATCTACTTGTGGGATTAGTACAGGGGTAAGATAAAGTGGGGCTTCGCAGGTGGTTCGCATGGTAAAGAACCCACCTGCCAATGCAGGAGATGCAGGAGACATAGGTTCGATCCCTGGGTGAGGAAGATCTCCTTCCTTCCTGGAGGAGGAAATGACAGCCCTCTCCAGTATTACTGTCTGGGAAATCCCATGGACAGAGGAGTGCTGGGCTATAGTTCTTGGGGTTGCAAAGAGTCGGATATAACTTACTAGAAAACAACAATAACGATTTAATAAATAGGAACCACTGAAATTGTTATATACTCTAAAAGCCTTCAAGAGATATTTAGAGATGTTGAGGAAGTTTAGTTAGTTCAGTGTACTTATATTTCCTTACAGCCTTGTCAAAGCACTCATTCATTCATTCAAAGCCTACGTGTTGAGCACAAACTGTGTTCTGGCGTCGTGTTGCGTGCAGAATGCTTCGTGAACAAGACAACCAGTTGGGCTTACATTTTCCCTGGAAGAGCAGACCGTATGCAATAATCTGGTGTGGGGTGGGCTACATCAGGAAAGATGATGGAGGAAGGCTTCATGGAGGAGCTAAGATTTAAAGAGTAAGACAGACCTGGCCAGGTGAAGAGCGGGGAGAAAGGAAACTATGAAGAACCAAAGGTTGACCTGAGGTGTTTGGGGAGGAAGGGAAGCCAGTGACTAGACATTCCTACACCAGGTTATGGGCCCAGGACTGGGTGCCTCTGGACACCAGGAAAGTCGAGGGTATTCCAGAGGGGTCCTTTTAATTCTGTAAAGACACAGGTCCCAAGGCCTTAGCTGTGATGCTACCCTTTCTGTGAGAACAGTCCCGAGCTGCCATGGGCATCTCAGATCTTCACTGCAGAGAACAGGTGGGGGTCAGAGGATGGGTGTGAAGAAGGGGGACATGCCATGAGCAGCAAAGGCAGCATCTAGGATGCTTAGATCTGCATGAGTCCTCAGGAGCCTGGTCCAAGGCGCTTCTGCGCATCCTCAGCCCCACAGGACCGTGAAAGGCTAATAAAGCATCTTAATTTGGATTTAATAGGGTATCTACTGTGCGCTAAAAACAGCCAATTGCTATTTATTAATGACATAATTATTAGAACTTAACACCTGGGCAATGGAGGCTACATGAAGAGCAAGGAAGTTCCCCAGAATACTGTTTTAATAATTATGTTATTTAATTATTTACACATTTGAATTAAAATTCAATAAGAGCCAGATTAGACCTTAACGTAATACATTAATGTGGAACTTGATCCAAAGAGCATGGCTGAGGGGGTTTCCACCTTTTTTCCAAACCTAACCTGACCATTTCTCGGTTGTTCTGGTTCGACAGGGGATCGATTTTCTAGATTCAGACCTCATAAGTCAGCAGAGACATCACATGCATCTATGTGGAAAGAAGCTGATGGCCTCTTTTAAGGGTCCATGGACTCTTTGCAGATCTCAGACTCACCCTAGACCTCGACTGTGTGATCCCAGCTGCCAACAGGACAGTCCTGCCAGTCTGCTGGTCCCTTGTCATCCCCAAGCACTTGTCTAATACAGAATCAAACTAATGTTCTACCCCAAAAAAGTTACTCATATAATGTAAATGAATGAGCCATCCAGCTGCTGTTGAACTGAACGGCCTTCATGTCAGACTCCGGGCTCCTGAATCCTCCACCTGGGAAATCCCCCGGCACCCCGGCTTGACCTTGGCGTTGCTCTCAAACCCACCCTTTTCCTTCCACCCTTACAGAGCCCACAGTTTAACCCAGGCCCTGAACATCACTTGTAGAAATTGATTTCTCCACTCGAATCTCTGTGTATTTGCTCTCTCTGACACCTTGTTAGAAGCTTATTTTGCTTAAAGCATATTAATATGTATATATATATTTACTATATACTTATATATAGTATTTCCTCTTTTAAACAATTTCAAATGCTTGCCATTGCCTATAAGGTGCAGTTAAAACCCAGGAAGTGGGTTAATCCTTGAGTGGATTAAAATTTATCTACCATTCATTTTGTGCTGCCATGACATACGTATTTGCCAAGCACTGTGCATGCATGCTGTCGTGTCTGACTCTTTGCGACCCTATGGACTGTAGCCCACCAGGCTCCAATGTCCACGGGATTTCTTAGGCAAGAGTACTGGAATGGGTTTCCATTTCCTCCTCCAGGGGATCTTCCCAACCCAGGGATCGAACCCATGTCTACTCATGTCTCCTGCATTGCAGGCAGTTCTTTCCTGCTGAGCCACCAGGGAAGTCCTCACCTAATACTGCTGCTGCTGCTGCTAAGTCGCTTCAGTCGTGTCCGACTCTGTGCGACCCCATAGACAGCAGCCCACCAGGCTCCCCCGTCCCTGGGATTCTCCAGGCAAGAACACTGGAGTGTGTTGCCATTTCCTTCTCCAGTGTGTGAAAGTGACAAGTGAAAGTGAAGTCGCTCAGTCATGTCTGACTCGTAGCGACCCCATGGACTGCAGCCTACCAGGCTCCTCCGTCCATGGGATTTTCTAGGCAAGAGTACTGGAGTGGGGTGCCATTGTCTTCTCCGCACCTAATACTAAAACTCGCTTGTTGCATAGTTCACGTAGCTTGGAACTTCTGTAAGCGCATTTCACAAACTTACCCGTAAATCCTGAGAAGGACCCTGTGAAGTGCGTGCATTTGGCTTCATGACATGAAGAGGTGAAGCACAGAACGTGGAGGTGACGGAGCCAAGGCTGCCCGGCTTGAGTGCGGTGGATCCAGGCTCTGGACCGCTGCTCTCCATCGCCTCTGGCGGTGGGCAGACTGCACCCTGACGTGCATCCTGGATTCCTGCCTTCCCATCTGTGCCCGTGCACTTCCGTCCCACCTGAAGCAGCTTCACTTCCTCCACCTTCTTGACTGTTTCTCCATTGTCCATCCCTACACTAGACTCTGACCCAGGAGAAGCTGTTCCCATCCTCTCACTGGCTGTGATTCTCCCACACTAACTCATGGAACTTAATGTCTGTACTGCTGGTGTCCAGTCACACACAACCCTGTGATGCACTGGGATGTTTATAGGGAGTTTCCCCCAATAGATTGTAAGTTCCTGGAGGGTCAACAAAACATGTGCATTTCTGCATCACGCACACACCTAATCCACGGTTACGTATGCAGTAGGTGTTCACTCATTGTTTTGTTTTTTCTTTCCCCAACATGGACCAGTTTTAAAGTATTTATTGAATTTGTTACAATATTGCTTCTGTTTTATGTTTTGATATTTTGGCTGTAAGGCATGTGGGACCTTAACTCCCTGAGCAGGGATCAAACCCGCACCCCCTGCATTGGAAGGCAGAATCTTAACCACTAGACCATCAGGGAAGTTTCTTACTCAATGTTTGATGAGTGACTTTTGGCCCTTCCTCCTTCAGTAGCTATTCTTCCATTAACGATGATGCCTGGCCATCAAAAGTCTTAATAATAGGATTTTTCTAACATCACCCCCTTTGCCTGGAATGCCTTTCCTCCTCTGAACTGATTAATGTTTACTTATCTCCTGGGACTTATCTGAGGTGTCTCATATCCAAGGAGCCCTCCGTGACGTCCATCTCCAGGCTGGCTAGGGTGTCTCTCTGTGCATTTCCTCACCACCTTATCGTATACACTAAAGGGATTGGTTTCTGTTCTGGTTTTTGCATCTCTGGACTGTGGACTCCTCGAGGACAAGCACTGTGTCTTTTTATTGTCGTGTCCTTGGGGCTGAGCACAACACTGGGCTATGGAAGGGCTCAGTGACTATTGATGGATGAATGAATGAACCAGCGTGAATGAATGAATGAAAGCAGTGCAAGCCCAGCATGTTTCTAACAGCCTGCTTGATTAGCCAAGGTAGGATGTAGCCATGGAAACAAAATAAAATTGTAAGTAGCCCTATCCATTGGTCAGAATCTTCTTATGAACATGTATTAGCCACAATCACAGTGCATCCTTGTCAATTTAGTTTTACATACTGACAGCATGTTACAAGTTGCCACCTAGACAATGATACTTGTAATCTCCTTGCATCTTCGGCATTGTGCCAGTTTGGTTCTGATAATTGGGATTGCACCTCTAGTCAGACCACCTCACCTCTCTGCCCTGAATGGTCTGCCTCTCAAGTTCGTCTCAGGGCAATCTGCCATCTTCAAGCTCTACTCTGAGGCAGGCGTGAAAGGCCAGTGAGCATTTCCCCAACTTCAGCTGCATGAGTTGGATGAGTTCCAGTTGTGAGAGGAGGGAGACAATTCTAGATGATTCTTCCAAGCGTGAGGTGTGATGGTCTCATTTGATATACTCACTCTGCTGACAGCTCTGGCCCAAACTGCCTCCTCTTCTACTTGGGGACTGTCCATTGTTCTCTAGTGTATGATTAGCAGATTAGCTATCATGTAAGAAGCCAGGAAAATGAACTCCCAGCAAGCCCTTCCAAAGCAAGAGTAATTCATTACCCAGCCTGATTTCCACTTAAAATGTACTTTGAGCACACTTCCAACTACAAACCCTAAATCACCCTGTGTTCACAAAGTCCATCATTTTTTATTTTATTGCGTGGCGTTGGCGTGACATAATCCCTTGCAGAGCATCTCAGAGTGCTTTACAGATCAATAAATTACTTACCTGCAGAGTTGAAGCGATGTCTGCAAGGCCAGCACCGTCTTTCTGCAGCAGCCTGTCCTCTGAGAAACAGGCAAGGCTGTGCAACTGCCAAGTTGGGGCAGGATCAGGGCTGGGGCTTCAAGAATTACTTGAAGTTAAAATTGTGTGTATAAGATGCTTCAGATTTAAATGACTTAGAGAGCTTAGGAATTGGGCTCCTTCAGATAGTCAGCAAATCAAGTGTTCAGTCATTAACTCATCCAGTTTTGTTCTCTTCTGGAAGTTTCAGTTTAGCTTTTATAATGATACAGCCATAAATCACAATGATATGTCTTAGAAGTTTCAGATCTTAGAGGTTGGGGTCACTCCCCAGCCCTGGCTACATCCACCTTCATACTGCTTCTACCTGAGGCTCCGTGTGGATTTAAGTCTAAAAATGATGAATTGGTGCTTGCTTTATGCAAGATGCTGTATTGGAGAGGGCACAAAATAAAATGATGAGCAAGGCTCTTGTACAGTGTCTTCCAGTATAATCACGTATAGTCAAGGGAAAAAAAATGACACGTTATGTAAGCCAGCTTGATACTGTGGAGGAAACTACATGGTCTCCAGGATGGAGAGGCAGTGCCCTTGGACATGGCCTGGAAGACCTCCTGGAAGGGATGCTGGCTCAGCCAGGCCTTGAACAATTCCAGTCAGTCTAGACAGTTGGAGAAAGGTGCTCGGGGACCAAAACCAGAAACAAGGGCTTGAGGCTCAGGAAACAAAGCCCAGTGAATGCTTGTTAATGAGCATTCCTGGTTGGCTGGGGCTTAGAGATGGGTGGGAAGTCAGTTTTCAGGAGGAGGGAAAATGGCAAAGAACCGCTATCTGCAGACACCCCCATTTCTGGAGGAGAAAAATCCAGCATAACCAGGAGTGTGTGATGATTAGTTCCAGAAGAGAAAAGAAAAGCGCAGAAAGTTCCAACCAGTCTTATTTTTGTGTGAGGGTTGCACTGGGGTCTTAGCCTCATCTGGGAAGTAAGGGTGATGGTCAGATTGCCTGGGGTCTCCTGCAGGCCAGGTAACACCGTGTCTTGGGGGATCATGGGTTCTGGAAAGACACTTGGGGGTGGCTCAGAGGCATGCTGATTGAAGGAGGAAAACTGATGTGAAGACACCTATGAGAATTGGACAGAGAGGCCACGTACACTTGAAGCACTAGTGTGTCAGAACTAATGATGGTAGAACTGAAATGGCCCGTGTTAATGGCCTGGTTTTGAGACTGTTGTAAACATGTAGCTAGTTGGGTAAGTGGTTCCCTTGAACAACCGTTCTAATTCCATCCTATAAATATTTGTTGTACTTTTACTATGAAAATACATAGTAAAAGTGTTTGTGGCTCAGTTGTGTCCAGCTCTTTCCAACCCCATGAACTATGGTCTGCCAGGCTCCTTTGTCCATGGAATTCTTCAAGCAAGAACACTGGAATGGGTTGCCATTCCCTTCTTCAGGGTATCTTCTAACCCAGGGATCGAACCTGTGTCTCCTGCATTGCAGGCAGATTCTTTACCACCTGAGCCACCGTCCCAGGCTCTCTGACATTGCCTTTTAAATAGAAGGAAATAAAAGCTGAAGTCAAGGTGAAATGTTTCTCTCATGCGTAAGGTGATCCCTCTAGTTCCTCCTCATTAACTGTAGCCCCTGCGTTTCTGTCCCTGGATTATTCTGCCCACTCCCCTTTGAAGACAGCAAAGAAATATTTCAGCAAAATTTTAATTTTCCTTCTACCTGTTTCGTCTCCACAGTATCTCCCAAAATTGTGGAGATTTCTTCCGATATCTCCATTAACGAAGGCAACAACATCAGCCTCACCTGCATAGCAACGGGTAGACCAGAGCCCACGGTTACCTGGAGGCACATCTCCCCCAAAGGTAAGAGAAGCGGCCTGGGACATTGTGTCAGGCGAGGAAGTGGGAGAATCGCTGGCTGTGGCTGGAGGTTATATGGTGCTGGTGGCTTGGTCACAAGGATCCCACATTCCTGGTGGCCTGATAACGATATATTCGTAGCTCCGCAGAGAATATCGGTGTTGTCAATGCAAGACGGGCATAACCTCTAAGATTGCAGAGATCACACTGGAGGATTGATTTAATCCCTGGGAGAGTAAGCTCCCTTGTTTCTGGGTGAAAGCGTGGTAAGATGTCCTGGGTGACTTTTCTGTTCACATTGGATGGTAGAGTGCTCGGTGCGGTGTTGGTGGCATTGTTCAGCTGGCTGTGGTAAGAGAGAGAAAGCACAGACACCCAGTGATGGATGAGAGCTGGGAATGGCCGTGTTCCTGAAAGGAACATTTCCAGGTCTGTGCTGCTTCAACACTGCCAAGTGTCTGGTCACTAGGCATGAGTCCTTGTGTGGGTTTGTTGTCGTTCTACCTCTGATTAGTCCTGGATAACAAATATCACTTAATATGTGACTAAATTGCAAAACCCACTTTGTATAAATGTCTAGATGTTTTGTAGACCAGACTAAGTGTTGTTTTGTGCACGTGTAGATTGAACCTGAAACTTTAACAATTTAAGGCAAGATGCCATTTATTAAGGGCTTCCCCAGTGGCTCAGCAGTGAAGAATCCACCTGTAATGCAGGAGATGTAGGAGACAAGGGTTCAAATCTGGGTCGGGAAGGTCCCCTGGAGGAGGGCATGGCTACCCACTCAGTATTCTTGCCTGGAGAATCCCGTGGACAGAGGAGCCTGACGGGCTACAATCCACCAGGTCACAAAGAGTCAGACATAACTTAAGGGCCTGAGCATGCGCGTCGTTTATTTTAAAGCTAGCTTTTATGCAAGGTGCATTACATGGTTTCATTTGTTCTTAAATGTTGACTGAGTGCTTGGGGATAGAGCGATAACCCAGGACAGGCAAGTCTCTGCTCTCAAGAGCTCACTTCCTCATGATGCAAATAACCAGTGATATTAACATTAATAATAAGTGGTGATAAGGGTGGGAAAATAGAACAGGATACATTGACAGGAGGACAAGAGGTTTGGTCAGGAAAGGTGTTTGACGTGGTGACATTTGAGCTGAGACCTGAATAAAAATCCTTAAATTTTATTGCTTATGTCTGGCTAGCCTAAAATACACTCATCTATGTAACCCACTCCAGTATTCTTGCCTGGAGAATCCCATGGACGGAGAAGCCTGGTAGGCTACAGTCCACGGGGTTGCAAAGAGTCGGTCATGACTGAGCGACAGAACGGAACGGAACGGAAGTATGTATGTATATATGTGTGTGTGTGTATGTAGGTGTGTGTGTATGTAAGTGTATTGTTGGCTCATGAAGGTTTCAGATGCTAAAGGACAGATACCCACTATTGTAAATAGATAACAAGGGCCCTCTGTAAAGCACAGGGAACTATACTCAATATCTTGTAATAACCTGGAATGGAAAAGAATCTGAGATATATATATATATATATATATATATATATATAAAGCTGAATCACTCTGTTGTACCCTGTAACTAACCCACTATTGTACATCAACTATACTTCAGTGAAAATGAAGATGCTAGAGTCACTTCAGGAGTGGTCATTTGCTTGGTGTTGCAGTCTGAGTCCCCCTAAAGTGGACCCTGAGACAGTGATTGGTGAGCTCAGAGTTTATTGGAGGTGGCCCTCGGCTCAGCCCTGTGAAAGGGCAGGGGGCCGGGCTGAGGGAGAGGTTGACTGTGGTACCGTGTGTGAGAGCAGGATGCCTGTGGGGTGTTCTGAAGACAGGGCGGGTTGTCCCCTACTGAAGTTATGGGGTAACCTTTTATGCCAGCACCATAGTCGGTCAGAGAATTTGGGCTGTGACCCCAGCCCAGGTATCTCTCTTCCTACTGGAGCTGAGGACTGTCTGGTCCGCCCCGGGGCAGGTGTCCTCCGTTCCTGAAGAAGGCCGGGCAGCGCAGGGCCCACTGCACCTGGGATTCAGTGCAATCAGCTGAAGAAGACCGCGTGGGCCCCAGATAGCAAAGTCCCTCTCTCGGGGTGGCAAGTGGACCTCAGGACGTTTTCACAGAAGGGGTGAGATTTTCAGTGTGTTTGGCTGAAACCCTGAGACCTCTCTGTAGCCGCCGCACTTGGAGGACCACTGTGAGCAAGGGAATGGGAGAGATGCTTGCGTTTCCCTCTCATGTGGAGCTGACCTCACACGTGGCCTGGCCCACAATCTGGGAGGAGGCCTCACTGTGCCTGAGATCGCTAGTGACGCAAAGTGGTCCTGGGGCACATCCCAGGGAAGGGTGTCCAGGTGGACAGACTTTCTGGTCCAAGGTGCGCGCCATTCATCCCTGAAAATGTCGGGTCCTCGGTGCCGCTGGATGCTGGGGCGGTCCGTGCCTTTAGAATCCACAGAGCGTTCGTCATCTCAGCAGCATGGACTTCGCCTCTGTCAGAAGGCGCCTCGCCCTCCATCCTGCAGGTCCCCCTCTGACTCCTGTTTGCTGTCTTTTCTCATCCCTCAGGTTCTTTTTCTTCCTCCCCTTCTCTTTCTTTCTTCTCTTCTCCTCTCTTTGCCCTGCCCTTTCATGCTTTCTCCTTTTGTTCCCTGCTTTCCTCTCTCGCACAGCCTCCCACACGTTCCCCTTCCATCCCCCGTCATCTCCTTTTTTCTCTCTTCCCCGCACAGTCACTTTCGTCTCCCCGCTGCGTTGGCACCCTCTCCATTCTTCCTGCTGAGGTTCGCACCGCTGTGTGCTAGCATCCTTCCCCTACCCTGGCCATCCAGCTGCCTCATTTCCCCAGGGGACTTTACCTGAGCCCCAGCCAGAGGCATCCATTTTCGTGGTGTTTTAGCTGCTATGGAAACAGAAGATGGATCAAGATGGAAGGGAGCAGGATAATCAGAATCTACCTGTGGATCAGAGTAATTTAGACGCATAGCTTTTCCCAGATCCCTGGTCGGGATTAGCTACCCAGATTCGAGCTGATGAGAGACACGCCACGTGGTAACTGATCACCTCGGGGCTCACGGGGTGCTGCTTTCTCAGTGACTGATTATTTGGAGATGAGAGCTGTCACTGGGCTGTGGCTGAGCCCAGAATGAGGCTGGAGACCCTTAGCGGCCAGAGCTTCATCTCACTCCACAAGTGTCTGCAAAATGTGGCTTATTTTACATACATGTGGACAGGATGGGGGTCCCTTGGAAGAAAAGATGCCCTGCACCCGAGCGAAGGCTCCAAAGACAGAGCCTCTGTCATCCCTGGTGCCACTCTGCGTGGGCAGGTCAGGACTCAATCAAGGTCATTGCTATTATACTCACACCCATTAAAGCACTTAAGGAGGGCTGACCCAGGCCAATCACTGTGGGCAACCTTGATGACTTCACTACGTCTTCTCTCCTGAGTGATCTGTTTGTTCTGCACATTTCTGAAAACTCCTAGTATCCTCTATCACAACTCATATGGTGCTCCCTGCAATAAGCTGACGTTGGTTTATAACATTATATAAGTTCCATGCATAAAAGATGTGACTTCTGTATACACTACAGTGAGCTCACCACCAAAAGGCTGGCTTCCATCCATCTCCATACAGTTGACCCACTGCTCCTATTTCACTACCTGCCCCCACCCCCGTTCCCCTCCAGTAACCTTTATTCTGTTCTCTGTATCCATGTGTTTTGGTTTAGTTTGTATATATATATTCCCATATAAGTGAGATCATATGATATTTGTCTTTCTCTCTCTCACTTATTTCACTTAACATAAGGTCCCAGCTTTCACTGCCTTTTATGTAGAAACAAAATAAAGAAGTGTTAACCACCATTGTATAATAGTGGCTTATGTATCCAGATATACAGAAGCTGGGCGTGATCTTATGGTGGGGAGGGGGTGACAGGGTCTTTCTCAGAAGGTGTCTGCTTGGCACATTACATCAGAAGGTGAAAGTATCAGTTGTCCCTTTCCAGAATAGAGAAGAGGTAAGACTTCTCAGGCTACCTCTCTACATTGCCGTGGAATGTGAGAAGTAACATTTCACCTGTTGGTACCTGTTGTATGTCTTACTGGCTCCCTTCATGAACTTAGAGCTCCCAGGAGTTCAAGGAGAAGGTGTACTAGCTTTATAGAGATACCTGCCCTCACTGTACATACCTGTTTGGAAGGGTCCAGGTGTTGCCTTGGTCTTTTCAGGACAAAAAGCCCATCTCTCTCCTACAGAAATGCCACCTGGAGCTACACAAATGTTGCGATGGCCCCTTGCAGAATCCCCCGTTTTAACCTGCTGCTCGAGGCACTGAAGGACCAGCAGTGGCCCCACTTGCGATTCTGTGTCTTGTCTTCTCTTTGCCTTCTCGAGATGTTCAAGAACTTTTCTCAGCACACCCTGCCTTTCCAAAAGAACACCTTTAATGCTGTCTATTTCTCCAAGTCTTCTAAGTAAACAGATATCCCATCGCTTCCAGTGTGTCCTAAGAGATGCTTTTTAGGACCTCACAGTTCATAGGAAAGTATTCTCAAAGCCCAGTTTTATCAGAACTTTAGAGAGGAATCTGAGATTTCTGTATTTCCACCTCCCTGGGAGCCCCTCATGAAGCCCAGTGGAAGGCAAAGTCCAGCTACTGTACCTAGGGGTCTGGACTCTCTGACCATCCTAAAAGGAGCAGTCCTCCTGGGTACACCTACCTCAGCCTTTATCCCATCAAATACAACACTGAAAATGGCCATGTCACCAAGGCTGTTGAGAGGAAGCTTCCAACTTGGGTATCGGCTGGGGGCTCAGGAGGGTCCAGCGATCAGTCCACAGAGATGTCCAGATTCTGGCTCACGAGTTCTTTGAGACCAGGGCCTGTGTCTCTCTTTTCTCAGATCGTCCACCTCCTAACTCAATACCCAGCACCCAGAAAGCATCTAAGAGGTATGTGTTGATTCCATAAACGGCACTTGTGCTTGCTGTTACCCCCAAGGGCATGACCGTCCTCCTACCTAATTCAAAGATTCCATCTGCACCCTTGAAGAACTCTTCTCCACTTTGATATTGTGGTCCAGACTGGTATGTTTCCTGCTGAGACTCTGCCGGTGAGCCTCCAGATTTTCTCTGGTCTTTTTCTCGGAAGATTTTCTCAAGCTTTTCTCGCAGTCCCTCTGGTGGGGCAGCTGCTGTGGCAGCTGGACGTCTCCTTGAAGGAGTGACTCCTTTTCAAGTTCTCTTTTGGAAGGGCTGAGATGGCTCCCGAACATCTTTGGAGGTGGATCTTGGGTGGGCTGCCTTCTGCCCTCATCACTGCCCCACTGCAGTCACTCTTGCAATGTCTGTGTTTCTCTGATACGTAACTCACCGGGCCCTTCCAGGCACCTGAGCCTTTTGCACACTTGCTCATCATCCCAATCTGCCTGTGCCTTAAACCCACGACAACTTCCAATGATTTTGTAAATCAACCCTGGGTATTCCCAGAGAGCATGAATTCAGTAGCCCATGAAAATGTACTGTTCCTCATGGGTTAATAATAATAATAATACAAAGAAAGAAATCAGTACAACTAAAAAGAAATATTATTTAAAACGTCTCCCCTCCATCCCTCAGTGTATGAAGTGAGGTGGAGTAGAGGTGGAATGTTTCTTCTCGGGCGCCACAAAGACCCCAGGGTTGAGGGGGCAGAGTTAGAGCCAGAGTCTCCATCCATTGAGCTGCATACCAAGTCCATCTCTTCCCCCAGCGCAGGGTGGATGCTTCTGCAAGTCTTCCATACCCTCCCCTGTGGGGGTGGGCAACCTGCCTCCGCTGCCCATTCCCTTCCCCCTCCTCCATGAGCTCTCCTGCTGGACTTGAGGACCAGGGGGCTGTCGGCTATCCAGGCCCATCCTTGTTTCTCAGAGCCTTCAAGAGAGGACAGGCTGACCCGTGGATGGGAGGGCTTTTCCAATGTTCTGAGCCCTCCCTGACCCGCCCCCCGCCAGGCCCTCCCCTGGCCCCATGCCCACTGTTTCCCATTTGTCAGCATTGACAGGCCTCCCTCCCCAGCCGAGCAGGACACGGACGCACTAATTGGCACTGGAGGTATCACAGCTTGAGTTCAACCAAAGCTGGCAGGTGCCGCAACTCTGGTGACAGCTCTGCGGAAGGGTGTCAGGAGTGGAGCTCCGGCGTGCCACCGGCTGACGCGGCACCCTGGCACTAATGAGCAGCCTGTCAGCACCCGCGTCAGGGCCCCGCCTGGCACAGGGATCATTAGGACGGCCAACAAGGAAAGAGGTCTCCGGCAAAGAGGATGGGAGGGAAGGGGGACAAAGTGGGACTAAAGGCTTCACCTCACCCACCGATATTCACCACCCCGAAGGAGGGGGCCAAAAAAAAAGACGCAGGAAAGACAATGATCTTCTTGAAAGGTCTCTGTCTACGCCCGCCCTGGACAACTCGTGGGAGCTTGTTCTGGTGGCTGCTCTGAAATTAGCAGTACAGGAGATACATCTTTTCTGCCATCAGCCGGGTGGGGGTGCAGGGGGCACGGACCTCAATGACTGAATCACCTCTCCAGTCACAGCCAAGGTGTGTGAAGCCAGGGATTAGCCTAAGTTCCCGAGAAATAGGGGCCTGAAGGAGAGGCGGCCAGGGGATCTGTGTCGTTTGGCTCCGTGTCAGGGAGGCTCCCTGGCAAGGGGACCTGCTGAGCTGTGAGCAGCCTGCCTACCTTCAGCTGGAAGGTTGGAATCGGGGCGAGGCAATGAGCAGAAGGCTTCTTCCCTGAGGTGTTGCTTCCCACAGGTGGGCTGGGGTGATGAGCAGTGTGTCTGCCCTCTCCATCTGCTTCCTGAGGACAGGTGAGAATGGTCCAGCCGGTCCTTTCTTCTGAGACGTGTGCAATGTCTGGCCCTTGTCTGAGGCTCTGACCACCTGCAGTGACTCCTCGTCCTGGCTGGAGGTGACCTGTCCAATATGGGTGACTTTGAAGGCAGGTCCAGCTGCGTTTGCGTTCCCTTCAACAGCTCAGTGCCTGGGTCCCGCTGCAGCAGCAAGAAGCCTTTCTGAAGATGTGCTTCTTTCTTGGGATTTTGTTCCTGCTTCTCAGCATGGCACCTAGAACTTCCAGGATCTGGTCATAGACCCCAAGGGCCCTCCAGCTCATGCTGTGGGTCACACTGGGGCTTGAGGTTCACCTCCTAGGACTCACCCTATTCTCCTTACACATCTCCCTGAGGCTTCTCGATCGAGTCCTACTCTTTTCTTAAGGCCAGACTCAAATGCTACATGTCTGAGAGCCTCTGGTGACTTTCTTCCAGCAGACCACCTCGGTCCTTCCCCCCAAGACCCCACAGGACTCTGCACGGTGGTGATGTTCGCCATTGCCCCGGGGCTCTGGAGGACTCCCCCACCCCTTGTCCATGGGATCAGGGGAGCAGTGGCAGGCCTCCTGCGGTTGTTTTACCTCCAGTGCCTGACAGTGGCAGGCATTGTAGGGGACCATGGAAGGACCAAGTGTCCAGTAGTGCAGATAGAATATGTTTCTTCCCTTTCTAAAGTTGAGTCTGGTGCATAATTTAAAACAAAATCAACTTTAGCAAGGAAACGGTAAGATCCAGGAATGTCATATCCGCATCATCACGTTTCACAAAGCAATCAAAGGAGTTTGTATAAGAAATGCCTCTCTCCCCTCCCCTACTTGCCCCGGGAACCAGCTCCCTAGTAGACCCAGGACTGAGCCTCAGACACTTGGTCTACAGAATAGAGCTAACCAGGCCCTGCCAAGGTGGAAGTGGCTTGACGGTCTTGCTTCCCAGTGCAGGATGCCCAGCTGACAACTTAGAGCAGGCGCCTAACCCTGGTGGCTTCCGCCGCCCAGGCCAGCCCTTCCTCTTCTATCCCACCCAGAAGACAAGAACAAAAAGGAGGAAATTAAAATCCCTTCCTCTGAAAAGGTTAAGTCCTTACAAAAGGACTCAAGCTCGGTCAATTTCCAGAAAGGATAGATCATCAAAGGTGCTTCCTCAGCACCTCCCTCACTCCCGTGATTTTCTAATTAACGTAGGTGCTTGATTAAAATTCCCAGAGTACCCCAAGTAGCCATCCCAGGAGGGAACACATAATTGCTATTGCAAAAGATATTACAGCACTCATTGATGGTGGGAGAAAAAAAATAATTGCATCGTAATGGAAAGTGGTGGATCTCCTGTCCTGGGGAGCAGGGGTGCATACTGTATTAGGTTTAACCTGTACAGAGAAAGCGGCTCATTATGATGGAGATAAACCAGTGATCCTTCGTCAGGTATGGGGCAAAGCGACCCACAAACTAGTTAAGTAAATGGTTTAAACACAGATCCAGGTGGCAAAGAAGGAAGTGGAGACAGACATTTATAGATCACTCTTTTAACTCTGTAATTTTCTTTAACTGTAACATTATGGCTACATAGATACATTTAGGGTAAAATTTGCCAATGTCAATAAGGGTTTTGTAAGTTTAATATTTATGATCTGGTTTAAAGCAATATTAGAGCTGTGCAGCTTCCTACTTCAAAGAAGAGAGAAATCATAAAAAGACTAGTGGGGAAATTAATGAGTTCAATGTGCCTCAATTGAGAACATATGAAATCAAGCCTCCGTCTAGAAACCAAGGGCAGGAGTGCACACCACAGACGCTGTTTGTGGTTTTACCCAATTATTTTAAAACCCTTGAAAAATGTTGTAGAATGAGATGTCCGCTGAATGCAGGCACTGCTAACAGCATCCTCCCCCACACTCTCCGGAGTCTTGGGCTATTTATGCGGGTACTTGGTGACCGTTACCATGCAGAACTGTTTTGATGAAACGAAAAAGGAAACAGAAAAGCAGAGAGATTGTATTGTCTTCCCCACAGAGGCTAAGCAGCCCTGGCTCGGTTATTACAAAGGCCGGTTAAAACGGCTGCCCCTCTAGGCCAGGAGACCCCATCTCTGAGGAGCATACCTGGCAGGCAGCTCTTTGGGGGGCACAGAAGGGCCTCCTCAGGGCATCACCCTCCACTACAGCCATGAAACCTCGTCTCCGAGGAATCCCCATGGACGAGGCTTCAGGAATCGCATAGCCAGGACTCACCAGGAGAGCTTGGAGACAGTTTGCAATCAGATTGTCCTGGCCGTGAGGACTTTGCTCTGATGCTTTGACTTTACACCTGCTTTTCCATCCTGCATCTTGCCTTGACCTGTGATGACTGCTTTTTCCCTAAAGTCTGAATGGCAGGCTATTATCCAACAACAATAACTAAGACTCCGAGGTTATTCAAAAATGTGCTATCCACTCTTCTAAACATGCAGCATAGTCGTATGAATTCTTCTCAACAGTAGTGTGCGGCAGGTCCTGTGATGAGCTGCTTTACTGAGGCTTGGGACACAGACAAGTGGGCCAGGACACAGGGCTCCCAGGGGGGGCAGAGCTGAAACCCCACCCACGGCTGCAGTGTCTCCAGAAGGCCTGTGCTTAACCACTGTGCTGTACAGTGCCACCCTCCAAGGGCGGTCCCTGGACCAGCAGCATGGGCATCAGCTGGTTCATACCCCAGACCTCGGATGGGACGCAGAAATCTGCATTTTGGTAAATCCCCAGGGAATTGTGATGCATACTTGAGAGCCACTGCTGGGTGCTATTTGCTCTGTACCGGGCTCTCTGCTTTACATACCTTCCGTTCCGTTCCGTCGCTCAGTCATGTCTGACTCTATGCGACCCCGTGGACTGTAGCCTACCAGGCTTCTCCGTCCATGGGATTCTCCAGGCAAGAATACTGGAGTGGGTTACCGTTTCCTTCTCCAGGGGATCTTCCCGACCCAGGGATCGAACCCGGGTCTCCCGCATTGGAGGCAGACGCTTTAACCTCTGAGCCACCAGGGACTCCTACAGACGCCCTTACAAGTAGGCATCATTTCCATTTTGGCAATGAAGAAATAGGGAGCTGATAGGAAAGCTGGCCCACAGATATTAAAAGGTGAAGTTCAACTCCAAACCTTTTTGATTCCATGATTCATATTCTTTTTTAAAAATCTTTTTAATTTTTATAATGAGGTATTGGTTTTCTGCTGTACAGCAGCATGAGTCAGCCACAGTTATACACATACCCCCTCCCTCTCTCTGGAGCCTCCCTCCTTTCCCCCACCCCACCCCTCTGGTCATCACAGACTGCCAGATGTGGCTCCCTGTGTTACACTTCTCACCAGCTATCACTTTACACACGATAGTGTGTATATGTTGACGCTATTTTCTCCATTCGTCACATTCTCTGCCTCCTGCTCTGTGTCCACAAGTCCCTTATCTACATCTGCATCTCTATCCTTTCCTGCAAATAGGTTCATCAGTCCAGTTTTTCTAGATTCCACATGCATGTGCTAAGATACGATGTTTGTTTTTCTCCACGATTCATTTTCTTTTCCCTGCGTCGCTTCTGACCCGTGGCTTCTCCGTCTCTGGGACATGGCTACTGTCTTTCAGGCCTCCTTCCTGCCCAGAGTCTGTGGTCCTTGGGTTTCCAGGTGTCCACAGTATTCCTGCAAGTTCAGCCATACTCTTGGTAGACCCTGGGCTCCAGGCTGGCCTGCGTGCTGGGCCAGGATGCGCCATCCTCCCCAGACTCTCAGGCGCCTTCCAGGGGATCTTTGTCCCATCACCTCCGAGAGCAGCAGACGCAGCCCCAGCACGCGCGGCGACCACTCAGCTCTCACGGGAGGCATCCTCCTCCCCAGAGCCGCTTGTGTGAGCTTCAGGCTCTCTTCCCTCCGCCGCCCCCCGCACTGTGGAGCACGCATGGCAGTGTGGCAGCTGCTCTCTGACTCGATGTATTTCTTCCTCATGTTAAATACTATCATTCACTCACACAATGGTATGTCTTCTGCTTTGATTGTTATTATTAGGTTGTTTTACACTTTAACGGCTTTAGATATGAAAAGAAATTGCTGGATGCCAGGCTATGTTTTTCATTATCTGACTGCATTCAGTTTCGCTCCGCATCCTTGTGGCATTTGGCACACTTCATCTTCCTAGGGGTGTAAAATGCCTTTCCTGCTGGAGCCAGGACAGTCAGAGAGCAATGAGCAGAATACCAATTCCCGTTCTTCCAGATCCAGGGGCCAGCCTCCCTCGGGGCTGGGCTGCACACGCTTTCCAGGTGTCCCACGGTTGCCTGGGTATTTGGGGTCAGGACTAGGTAGCCCCTCCTCACCTAAGAGCATCATCTTACCCTTTACTCTAACAGAAGTTGATTCTTCTACATTAACCCTCTCCCCCAGCCCCCCAAACCAATCCCTCTTCTCTTAGCAAGAAGTTAGAAGGAATGACTCTGGGCTTAATCATTACTTTGACAGATTCTGGACTCCTCGTGTTTAACGGGTCTGCAGCCCAGGAGACCTCATGCTCCTTCCTGATTCCCTGCATCACTGCTTTGCCCTTTACGGGATGGTTCACCGGGGTCACAGTGGTTGACGATATTTGGCCAGTCATCTGCGTGATCGAGAAAGACGGATAGCTTCTTCCCTCCATTGATTTATTTCGTCTGTCACCCATCATCTCCAAAAAGGATTAAAGCAGAGAAGGTGACATGGATTTTTGTGCCCAGAAAATCTTCTGGACGAAACAATCTTGGTTGTTTCTACATTGATTCAACTATTTACTCAATAATTGCTGTTGAGCACCTGCTTCTCTGCAGCTGTCTCAGGCCATGCAGATCCATGGCAGGACAAAGCAGATGGAATCCCTGGTCTCACAGAGCTTATATTCTACTGGGAGAGACAGAAAGTGAATCCAAGAATAAGTGAACCTGGGAGTGTATAATATTTTAATTACTGTGAAAAAAATTAACCAATATAAGAGGCAGAGAGATTGTCAAGCATCAGTTTGGGGTTTGCAGCCTTCCATAGAGTAGATATGGATGGACTTATTAGGAAGATACCCTATAGAGCTTAGGGGAGGAGGTATTTGGAACTTTGCTGGCAGGGCTGGCTGTTGAGTCCCAGGCCCTCCATCAGGACACATCCAGGCTGCTCCAGAATCGTCATGGAGACCACCCGGCTATGGAAGACTTCCTCAGGACCTGCTCGCCTCTCAGTGGACTCTCAGCTTCAGGAGGGCGAGGAGCCCGCTTCTGCTTGTTTACCACCATGTGCAGCAGTACACAGCATGCTGCCCATTCAATCTGACAGTCAATAAGTATTTGTTGAGTGAGTGAATGAGTAAAATAAGCATGGGCTTGGACTTCCCTGTGGTCCAGTGGTTAACACTCTGCACTCCCAATGCAGGGGCCTTGAGTTCAATCCCTGGTTAGGGAACTAGAAAAACCCACATGTTGCAGCTAAGACTTGACACAGCCAAATAAATACATAATTTAAAAAAAAAGGCAACCATGGGCTTGCAGTGTGAGTAGTTGTACAAGCATGCTAGAATGTTACAACGTTCAAGTCAGAAATGGTGGTCCTTTCATTAGTGACTTCCGATTTCATAGAATGACACATTTGGGTTCATGACAGTGCTAGCGAAGGGCTGAGATGAGGGACAGGTCCATGGGGAGGCAGGATCCAGCTAGCTGGTGGCACGAGTGTCTGACAGATCACCAAAGGGAACGCTGAAATCAGGTCGGGTGGTGGCCCAGGAGAGTGACAAGTAGGGCTGTGATCCTGGAGTGAAAGCTCTCAAAGCATCATGGGAAGTTTGAGACACCAGTCCTTGGCAGCAGGAAGTGGGGAGGGTGTAGATGCAACATTGTCAGAGGCAAGAGCTTGAAGATCAAGTTTTTCAATAAGAACATAAAAGAGGAAAGATTTTCAAGTTACCTTGGAGGGGGGGTGAGGAAGACCATCAACCCAACCTCTGATGCTGAAACCAACAACCCAGCAGTTTCTTGAGAGCTCCCCAGGAGGTGCTGACCTCAGGGAATACCTGGGTTTTGGTTAATAAAGTCATTCCAGGGGGATTCAGCCCAGAACCTGAGGTCTGGAGCAGCATTTTCCTTGGGAAGTGGGTGTTCCAGAAGCAGAGCCATCAGACATGGAAGGTGGGGGGATGTGAGGGATGGGAGCTGCAGAGTATCGAAGGTGCAGAGGCGGTCCTCTCCCTGCATGACTCCCCGCCAAAGTGAGAGGTGTGAGGCTGGTGGGATTCAGCCCCCATGGTCACCAAGGGAAGGCAGGAAAGCACATTTCACAGGCTTCAGCTGCAGCCTCAATACTTTTTCTTCCTGAGCCTTCAGGTGGGTGGTGACAGTAGGTAGCTGTTGGCAAGACCAAGCCTTCTGATGATCCAGAGTGAAGGGGCTGACCTTCCGGAAGCTACTGAAAGGTCAAGGATCATGGGATGGCATGAGTGGAGAATAAATGTGGAATATGGAGATACGTAGGGGACCGAATTGCCAGAACGCGTCATGGGTTTGATGTAGGTATTAAGCTGAGAAAGACCCCACATTTCTGATTTGACCTCGTGTACTGCCCATCTCGAGGGATTGGGGATTATCTTTATGGCTGTTCTCTCATGTGGCTTTTTTGTTGTTGTTTAGTCACTAAGTTGTGTCCGACTCTTTTCAGCCCCGTGAACTGCAGCACACCGTGCTCCTCTGTCCTCCACCATGTCCCAGAATTTGCTCAGATTTATGTCCATTGAGTCAGTGATACTCTCTAACCATCTCAGCCTCTGCTGCTGCCTTCTCTTTTTGCTTTCAATCTTTCCCAAAATCAAGGTCTTTTCCAGTGAGTCAGCTCTTCGCATCAGGTGGCCAAAGTATCAGAGCCTCAGCTTCAGAACCAGTCCTTCCAATGAATAGTCAGGGTTTGTTTCCTTTAGGATTGACCAGCTTGATCTCCTTGCTGTCCAAGGGAATCTCAAGAGTCTTCCCTAGAACCACAATTCAAAAGCATCAGTTCTTCACTGCTCAGCCTTCGTTATGGTCCAACTCTCAATATCCATACATGACTACTAGAAAAAACATAGCTTTGGCTATATGAACCTTTGTTGGCAAGTGTGACTCATGTGGCTAGGTAGGATATCAGAAAACAGCTGGTGCCTGATATATTTCTGCCTGTTGATCCATGTGGGTGAGTTCCCTTTTCTCTAAAAATGATCGTTGCAACCCCAGGCTTATTTATTTATTTATTTATCTTTAGAGAATCAGGATTTATTAGATTGAACAGAAATGATAAAATACAACAGAGATATGATAAATAGGTAGAAATGAATCATCTTTTATTCATCAGATATTTTTTGAGTACTGAATACGTGACAGTGTGTGGCAGGGAACACAGCATTCAGAGCCCCTGCCCCATGGGACTGCAGTGTGGAAGTGGGGAATAGTCAGTAAATAAATATGTGAGCTGATGTCAGGGAGATGTGGAGAAAAAGAAAACAGAGGCAAGCGAAAAATGATAGTGGTGCTCCTTTGGTTAAAGGCTTGAGCACACACTGATACGAAATTGAATCTCAGAGACAAACGTTGGGATGAAGTAGAGAAGAGCTTTATTGCTCTGCCAGGCAAAGTGGGCCACAGGAGGCTAATGCCCTCCAAACTGGGTGTCCAAACCCCGGGTTGGGGGGAGGAATTTGGTAAGGAGTTTGATAGCAGTGCTTTACGAGCAGCCTTGCTGATGAGAATCAAGGTATTTGCAGGACCTGAATTCCTTCAATCCGGAGGTCATCTGGCCTCAGGCGGTCTCAAACTGTGCCCTTCTCTTTGGATTGAAGAATGCTTCATCAAAGAGTTAGCATCTCCCATTTGTTGGCAGTTTTATTCCTGCAGAACAACTCAGAGATACTGTTCTGTGTATCCCTGGAGGGGGAACCAGGACCCTACTCCAAGGCTGCACTATTGTTTCTTGACTGGTCCTCCCTTGTCTCCATGTTCCTCTCCCTTCCCAGATTAGCGGGATCTTCCCTGGTGGCTCAGACAGTAAAGCATCTGCCTACATTGCGGGAGACCTAGGTTCGATCCCTGGGATGGAAAGATCCCCTGGAGAAGGAAATGGCAAACCACTCCAGAACTCTTGCCTGGAAAACCCCAGGGACAAAGGAGCCTGGTAGGCAACAGTCCATAAGGTTGCAAAGAGTCGGACATGACTGAGCAACTTCACTTTCACTTTTCCCAGATTAGCAAGTGTTTGAACCTACTCTTTGGAACTCAAGGAAGATCTGGGGGCGCTGAATGAAGCCTATTTCCTGCAAACAAAAAAAGAGGGACACAGAAAGGCTTTTGCCCCGTAAGAGCCCCACTGGGTCCTAGTGGGTTTCAAGACCTTGGGAGCTGAGTGAATTGAGGCAGTGAATGGGTCAGAGGAAGAAGGGGTATTCCAGACAGAGGGACCTGCGAGTTCCAAGGCCCTGAGCTGCACAGACCTTGGGTGTCTGTGAGGAACAGCCAGATGTAGATGTAAGGAAGTGACATGGATGCTGTGAAGAGAGGCGAGAGTCAGGCCATGTACTGCCTCGAAAACCAAGTTTAAAACTTTGGCATTTGTCCCAGCAAGTGTCAAGCAGGATCATGAACCGATTGAATAAATGTTGTTAAAGGGTTACATTTACTGTTTGAAAGGAAAGACTGGGGTGAAGGGGCAGGGGTGTAAGGGTGGCAGCTGTGGTACTAGTTAGGAGGCAGTTGCTTAAGTCCATGACAAAGTGATGAAGGTTGGGCTGTGCTGGTGTTGTCAAAGATGGGAAGACTTTATCGAATCTGGGATGTATTCTGCAAGCTGACAAGGTTTGCTGACTTCTTAGATAGGGTTTGTGAGAATGAGTTAGGAATCAAGGGGTATTCTAAGATTTGTGACCTGTACCAGCTGGTGGCTACTTCTATCAATTTCTGCCATCAGGAACTCCACAAGGAGCAGGCGTGGAGAGGAAAAAGGAGTTTGGTACTTTAGGTATGCACATGGAGATGCCAAGCAGATAGCTGGCTCTGCAAGGGTCAGGTGCTGGGAAAATAAATCCAGGCATCATCAGCATGCAGATGGTGTGCAGAGCCACATGTCTGGCCATCACCGCCTATTGGGTGAAGGTGGAGGGGAGAAAAGTGTGGGCAGGACCCCAGGATATTCCAAATTGTGGTGTTCGAAGAGGAGTATCCAGCAAAGACAATTGTGAGGAAGTGGATGGAGAGTGGTGAAGGAAATCTGAAAGTTAGGTGCAGACAATACCTTCTGGAAGAGGGGAGCAATTAGTATCCCATGCATTGCTTCGAAGTCAAGGGAGATGAGGACTGAGAGATGGCAGAATATACTCATACGAGACATTGGTGAGAAAGGTTCTGCCCAAAGATGGTAGATTAAGATTAGCTGGAGAACTTCCCTGGTGCTCCAGTGGTTAAGAATCTGCCTGCCAGCACAGGGGACGTGGGTTCGCTCTTTGGTCCACTAAGAGTCCACAGGCCATGGAACTAAGCCCATGCACCACAACTAGAGCCTCCATGCAGCAACAAAGACCCAGCACTGTCAACAAATAAATACAAAGATTAACTGGGAAGGAAGAGATTGGGTTGAAGAAATGGACAAGCCTTTTAGAGAAGTGTTGCAATAAGGTTTTGTAGAATATGGGATTGACGGGGAATGTGAAGTCAAAGCGACTTTTCCCCGAAGTGTGGTCTGCATCCTGGTCACCCTTGGCCACTCCTGAGCTGTACTGCTGGGTAATTGCTAGCCTTCAAGTTCTCAGTCCTTTCTTCTTCAGGTGAAAAAAAGAAATGAGCTATAACTTGTCTCTTTTTGCGGAGTGGCTTATACATTTTGTTTCTTTATGAGACTTTCCAGTGCTCTTGGAAAACTGGAGCCAATGTCACCATGTTGCTAAAGCAACTGACCATCTCTGACCTTGAGAAGCATCGCCTGGAGGGGAGACCTGCTGGGAGGTCTGGTGAGGGTTCTCTGCTGGTGGTGATGGTTTAGTCACTCAGTGATGTCTGACCTTGGTGACACCATGGACTGTAGCTCACCAGGCTTCTCTCTCCATGGGCTTTCCCAGACAAGAATACTTACCTGGGTTACCATTTCCTACTGCAAAGAATCTTCCTGACCCAGGGATTGAAACTGCGTCTGCTATGTCTCCTGCACTGGCAGGCAGATTCTTTACTACTGAGCCACTGGGGAAGCTGGGGTTCCCCGGGGACTGACAGTTGAAGCACTTACTTCTTGGAGTGTGAAACCTCCCACGAGGAGGAGCCTGGGGATGTAGGATGATTTCTGCTCACCCCCAATCTCTCCCCCGGGACCACGGAGAAGTTCTCAGAGTCCTCAATATTCTCCCCTCCTTGACCAGACATGAACCTGAAGCAGGATGTCTGAATTCATTTTTTCTTTAAAATCAGAACAGGAACCAAGTAACCCCAGGGAAGACCACATATGGCAGCCCACATTAGCCCGCTGATGACCACAGTCATTATCCAAGTGAAGCCTCCACCACAAAGAAAGCTCCCTGTAGATAGAAGGAGAAGGTCAACTAATACCAGGAAGTGTGGACAAATACAACCCAAATCCAGATCTGGAGGGCGATACTGTCTGGGGAAAATACCTTAGCCTTTACAGCTGTGCACTTCGGACATTCTGCAAACACCCCTGCTGTTTGAGTGCGGCTGAGCCCGGGGGTCAAGTACCCGCGAGGCAGAGGAAGCAGATGACCTCAAGTGTTCGGTCTAGAAAAATACTAGAGACAGGGAAGAGCTCACCCACCTGGAAGAAAGCTACCTGTTGCTCTGACAGGTAGCAGCAGCGACTTCTCCACCTAGTCCTGCCTTGCAGGCACGTGCCCAAGTCTCCATCCACAATTTCTCCTCCAGATCCAGACAGACCCACTCTCCCTGTCCTCCTTACCCTAGGGGCACTCCTTGCCTTTCAGAGGGGAAACCCTGACTCAGTGGGACCCACTGTGTAAGATTGGAGCGGATAAGTTCCATCTCTGTGTGCATCTCTCTCTATCTAGAGCCCCATGATGCTTGAGAATCCAGGGCAATTCAGCGAGTGTGACCGCAGTGTTTTCTTCAACATTATTTTGCTCCCTCTGGCTTTGTCGCCAAGTGTCCGCACTGACCAGCCCCTGTTCTTGCTCCTAAGAGGCCACGTTTCTCTGTGTGTTGATATGTTTCCTCTCTTTATCAAGGTACTTTCCTAGGCCTCTTGATTTCAGTCACTCAGGTGTTGTCATGGCAATGACATCCTCAGAACCATGGTGCTGCTCATGTTGTCATGGTTATAAGGACCTCTTGATGAGAGCCCCACTTCATTGTCATCACGCGGCCAGCAGCGAGGAACGCCAGGATCTCTTGGCAAGCTTGAATCCTTAGGCTGGAAGCTAGTGGTTCTGTGCCTGAAAATGCAAGGGGCAGCAATTTGGACAATGACAGCGTCTAAAATGGTCAGATTCAATCTTCATGAAAAGGAGACTTAGAGAAGGACCATTCTCACCTCCTTCTCCTCCTCCTCCTCTTCATCATCATCCTAACAGCTAATATTTTTATTGTAGGTTGGCTGTTTTCCAGGCACTTTTCTAAATGTTTTACCTATGTGAACCTTTGCATTCTCTTGACAATCTTTTGGTGCAAGTATTATTAATGTTCTCTTGTAGGTGGGGGCTCCCCTGGTGGCTTAGACGGTAAAAGCATCTGCCTACAGTGTAGGAGACCTGGGTTCAATCCCTGGGTTGGGAAGATCCCCCTGGAGAAGGAAATGGCAACCCACTCCAGTACTCTTGCCTGGAAAATCCCATGGAGAGACGGAGGAGCCTGGTAGGCTACAGTCCTTGGGGTCTCAGAGAGTCAGACATGACTGAGAAACTTCACTTTGACTTGTAGGTGGAGGAACTCAGACCCAGAGCATTCACTTAAGTAACTTACTCAAAGACCCACATGAGGCTAGGAGGTGGCCGAGACTTAACCAGCCACATTGATTGCAGAGGCCTCACTCAGAACACATTAATCCGCTGCTTGCCATTATTCCTGACAGCAAATATCAGGATGACTCAGTCCAGCTACTGAAGGAGGAACCAACATTGATCATCTTTTTTCCCCACTGGAACTTGAGTAATTTATACCAATTTTAATTTTTAAAATAGTTTCATATTTTCCTTTGGTTCTCTGACATGCTTGTGAGTTTAATATCGCTATTAACTTTGGGTGGGGAGCTATGCTGGCTATGTAGCACATGGCTTTGTTGCCCCACAGCTGTGGGGTCTTAGCTCCCTGACCAGGGATGAACCCATGTCTCCCTCATCGCAAGGGTGATTCCTAACCACTGGACCACCAGGGAAGTCCCTGCTATTAATTTTATTTTATAGATGAGGAAACCCAAGTTTGGAGAATCTATGGTTTCCCAAAGAAACTTGTCTGCTAAATTGTCAGACTAGTGGTGAATACATGACTATCTACAGATTCAGAATCAAGGCTTTTGTTCTGCCCCAATGCCCATCCTACCAAGGGATGTGACCCAAAGACAGACTCTGGGGAGAGGAATGGCTGAAGCATCTCGGGGGGGAGTTGCCCACAGTCACCTCTGTCGGTGACAGAAGGGATGAATGGCAGGTCAGCCTGTCACTCAGGTGGACATCTGCCCTCTCCCGCCTCCTCCTTCTGTGTGTAATGACTCCATGGTTTCAGCAACGGCTTCTTCCATCCATCACAGTGCAGACGGCAGAGGGCAGCCTGCCCACCATCCTGACTACTGTCATTGACTTTGCTCCTGTGAACAAGCAGTGTAACCTACGTGGGAGAATCCCAATAAAAGGTTAATTACAGCTCCGTGTTTATGCCGATTTTCAGAAAATGACAATTAGACACAAGCTGATCACCGAAGAATTGATGCTTTTGAACTGTGGTGTTGGAGAAGACTCTTGAGAGTCCCTTGGACTGCAAGGAGATCCAACCAGTCCATTCTAGGGGAGATCAATCCTGGGTGTTCATTGGAAGGACTTATGCTAAAGCTGAAACTCCAATACTTTGGCCACCTCATGCAACGAGTTGACTCACTGGAAAAGACTCTGATGCTGGGAGCGACTGGGGGTAGGAGTAGACGGGGACGACAGAGAATGAGGTGGCTGGATGGCATCACCGACTCGATGGACATGAGTTTGAGTGAACTCCGGGAGTTGGTGATGGACAGGGAGGCCTGGCGTGCTGTGATTCATGGGGTCACAAAGAGTCAGACATGACTGAGCGACTGAACTGAACTGAACTGAACTGAAGTTACTTAGAAACCAGCCTCTGAGAAGGGACAGCTATCATAGCAGAATGCTCAGACCCCTAGGAGTTGGTAGGTCTCGTTCAAGTAAAGGGGCTTAGAGGGAGATGTGCTGGGTAGGGGGTGGCCGTGAGGTTCATAAAGCTGATAAAAACAATAACAGCAAAGGCTTATGGTGCTCTTACCACTGTATGTTAGTGATTTCCCTCTGCTGACTCATTCAATCTTTGGAACAAAGCTGTGAGTTGAGATGCTGCTGTTAATCCATATTTGACAAATGAGGAAATAGGCGCAGAGTTGCTCAATAACCTGCTGGATGTCAGGTAGCTGCTAAGAGGTAGACCTGGAAACCGACCTGCCTTCCGAGTGTGCCTTTAGACGCTGTCACACCGTCTGTCATGGCTTGGGCTGGGTTCCGGGAACTGGGCCAGAGCTTCGAGGCTTGAGAAGATGAATTTTCACCCCTCGAGCTCTGAATATACCCCTTTCTGTGCAGAGTTCCCTTGCTCACATTGCCCACCCTCTGACCCTTGGTCATCTCACCTGGAAAGTGAGCGTCCTGATAGGATGGCCATCCTGAGCTGCCTGTAAGGGGGGTGTGAGTGGCCATGTAAAGGCATGCCCTTTGCTTGGCCAGAAAGCGTGCCCTGTAAGCATTTGTATCGGTAGTGGTGGCATCATGGTGGTCCAGACGTCAGCATTACCAGGCATAACTCCTGTCCTTGGCCTTAGCACCTTATCTTACTTTCAAAGGTGAGCAAGCTGCTCTGAACATCCGCAGGATGCGTCAGAGGTCATGTGTGGCAGGTGAGGTGTGGATGCCCAGTCCAGTGCCTTTCCAAGCACCCCATCTCATGTAGCACAGAGTTGTCCCCACACTGTTTTTACACGGCCTTTTAATAGAAGGGCCACCATTTCCTTTGGACAGCCCTTTCCAGAGCCTCTTTTCTAATGTCCCTGGTGGCCACTGGAGGCTCCTAGCGTATGCCCCGTAAGTGGAGACCGTGAATGCCTGACTGGTAATAAGGGTCTCCTTACCATCCTTTCTTTCTTCTGCAAAAAAAATCAAGTTCACAGCAGCATCTGGGTAGCACTGACGTATGTACACTACCTTGTAGAAAATGCATAGCTAGTGGAAAGCTGCTGTATAAACAGGGAGCTCAGCTTGGTGCTCTGTGGCGACCTAGAGAGATGGGATGGGGTGGGAGTCAGGGAGGAGGTGTGAGAGGGAGGGGATACGTGTATGCTTATGGCTGATCCACGTTTTTGTATGGCAGGAACCAGCGTAACATTGTAAGGCAATTATCCTCCAATTAAAAATAAATTTAAAAACAAGAGTTTTTTCAAATGAAAAAATACAGCAGAAAGTGACTAGAGATTAAACCAAAAGTAATACATTTTTTTTTAGGTTTTAATAACTGAAAGCACAAATAGAAAATTCCTATTATACTCTAAAAGGACAATTATCAGGCCTGTAATGAATCATGATTGAGTTGGATGGGTTCTGTTCTTGTCATTGCTGTGTAAGTGGTATTCTAGCTGCGTGAAGTGTGTGTGTAGCTGTGGGCTGAGAGTCCAGTTTGCAGGAACAGGGGACCTGACAAAGACACCCACCTCCAGCTCTACTTCCAAAAAATGCAGTTTAGAAACGGGGTCCGTGCTGCCCATGGGACTTGGTCATGGCAAGGTGCTCTGCAGATGTCCAGGTACAATGCTTAACCATCCTCTCTGGGGAAGTTTCCACCTGCCTTTGAAGATAAAACTCTCTTCTTTGCCTGGCCAGCTGTTGGGTTAGCCAACGGAGAAGGTGCAACTTGTCTGCTGCCTCGTGGGTACCACAGCCGCCAAGAGAGTTGAAGGCCAAGTGGAAGAGGGCCAGGAGGCTCACAGTGGCGTCTCCATCAAGATGCAAGTTAGACACAAAAGGAAACTGGAAGCTTCCTGTTGAGCTGTCATCGCCCTCCCCGCACCTCGCCTGGGAGAGTTCTCCAGCTGGGAGCACGGAGCATCCAGCCCTGGGGAGCTGTCCCCATCTTGTGGACTATAAACTTCCTGCTGAGAGGAGGATAAAGGGAGGAGGTGCTTGCCAAATGCATCAAGGGAGAAATGTAAGTGATTAAACATCTGAAGACGCCACACATTGGGGAGCATGTTTGTGCGTGCTCAGAGGCTGAGTCAGTCGTGCCTGACTCTGTGCGACCCCATGGACTGTGCCCTCCAGGCTCCTCTATCCATGGGATTCTCCAGGCAAGAACACTGGAGTAGGTTGCCATTTCTTTTTCCAGGGGATTTTCCTGACCTAGGGCTCGAACCCGCATCTCCTGTGTCTCCTGCATTGACAGGCAGGTTCTTTACCACTGAGCCACCTGGGAAGCCCTGGGTGGGGAAGAAGAGGGGGAGACAGTAAAGAGTGTGATGGGAAGCTGGCAGCGGGTGGATCATCGGGTCTTCACTGAAGAGTTTCCATGTGAATCAGAGCAACCTTCCAGAGCATTCCATGAGACACCTGTTTTCATGGAAAGCTTGGCTATCTATGTCCCTACCCAGAAAGGGAAATCCTTCCATGCATAGATGCCCACCTGGCAGCCAAGGGCACACAGGATGAGAGCAAGGGTCAGCGATGCAGGGACTTGAAAAGCGCAGCTGTGGGGACCCTGAATTTGACTCTTTGCTCTGCGGTTACTAAGTGGGTGACCCTCCTGAAGCCAGTGGACCTCCATGAGCCTCTGCCGCCTCTTCCATAAAACAGGATCAGAGCATGGAGTTTAGTAATCCCACATTCTGGGTGCTTGGTCAACAGGAAAACATTGTGTGTGTGGTCCTTTATTAATAACCAGTTCTGCATGAATCATGCATATTCTCTGCAGTGATGCCAGGAAAGTCATGAAGGCGGGGAGAGGGGAACATGACCCCAGCACAGGGCAATCTTCTAAGACAAAGATGCCTTTATGTTTTTGCAAGACAAACTGGAAAAGCAAATGATGCAACCACTGTTTGTGACCGTTGTTATAACAACAGCAATTCTCTTGTGTTCCTGTTATCTAAGTCGTACATTTATCGATGTGGCATAATTAATTTCAGAGTTCTCCTAAAGCATTTCACAAATGCTACCTAGATTGTTGCCCAAATGAGGAGAGTTGCATCTGGAAATTGTTTGAAAGGAGCAGAACAATAGGCCACAACCTCGCGAAACAGAAATTACAGAAATCAAAAGGGGAATTGTAGGGCAATAGGAAGATGGGGGTTGGGGCTGGTTTTAGGATGCAGCTGGGCTCTTCCGCTTCCCCTGGACTCAGGATCTGCAGAGCAGGGCTGGTTCTCCGTGTCTATTTCACTACAGCAGAAATGACGCTGGTAGGTGGGCCACATGCTACGTGCTGGCTGCTTTGAACCTGTGAGCTCAGAAAGAATTTTACATTTTTAAATGGCTGGCAGATTCATGTCAATGTATGGCAAAACCAACCAATATAATATTGTAAAATAATTAGCCTCCAATTAAAAAAAAGTTAAAAAAAATAAAAAAAGAACTCTCAAAAAAAAAAAAACCAAAAAAATAAAGAAAAAAATTAATAAATAAATAAAAGGAAGGAGAAAAAACAAAAAAATAAATAAAAATTAATAAAAATTTAAAAAAATAAAATGAAAGGAGAGGACTAGTTCATGACAAGTGCACGCTATTTGAAATTACAATGTTTTATATGGATGTGAGAGTTGGACTGTGAAGAAAGCTGATCACCGAAGAATTGATGCTTTTGAGCTGTGGTGCTGGAGACGACTCTTGAGAATCCCTTGGACTGCAAGGAGATCCAACCAGTCCATTCTAAAGGAGATCAGTCCTGGGTGTTGATTGGAAGGACTGATGCTAAAGCTGAAACTGCAATACTTGGGCCACCTCATGCGACGAGTTGACTCACTGGAAAAGACTCTGATGCTGGGAGGGATTGCAGGCAGGAGGAGAAGGGGACGACAGAGGATGAGATGGCTGGATGGCATCACCGACTCTGTGGACATGAGTTTGAGTGAACTCCGGGAGTTGGTGATGGACAGGGAGGCCTGGTGTGCTGTGATTCATGGGGTCGCAAGGAGTCGGACACAGCTGAGTGACTGAACTGAACCGAAGTGATGAGAACATAAAACAAAGAATGATAAGAACCACCACACCCCTTGGCTTATGGTGTCTTTCCTCTTCCAGTGTCAGAACTGAATAGTTTCCATGAGGTCCTATGTCCTGCAAAGTCTAAAATATTCATTATCTGCTTCTTAGGAAAGAAGTTTGTCAGCATCTGCAATATGTGAGGAGTAACTCTTTTTAAAAAATGTTTGAAAAATAGTTTTACAGTTATAGGTTTATAACGTTGCGTTGCTTCAGGTGTGCAACAGTGATTCAGATGTACATGTATATATTCACATGTATTATGAATACATATAATCTTTTTTTACATTCTCTTCCCTTATAGGTTATTACAAGATACTGAGCTATACAGTAGGTCCTTGTTGGTTATCTATTTTTTATACACAATAGTGTGCATCTGCTAATCCCAATCTCCCTATTTATCCCTTTGGTAACCATAGGTTGTTTTCTTTATGAGTCTCTTTCTGTTTTGTAAGTAGATTCCTTTTTATCATTTCTTTAGAGTTACATATAAGTGATATCATATGGTATTTGGTTTCCTCTGTCTAGCTTACTTCTCTTACTGTGAGCCTCTCCAGGTCCATTCGTGTTGATGAAGACTGACTCTTGACAGCTCTAATTGCTGCTATTAAAATTCTTAATTTTATCCGTGATCCTCCCTTGGTTCCCTTTCCCACCCTTCTGTGAACTTGCAATTATGGCAGTTTTCATCCATATTCACAGCGGTCCTTCCAAGGGTGGTCCTTCCAAGGGGGCCCATGCCTTCCTCACAGCCCCCCACTGGCTCACAGATGTTACGCTGCACCTGACAGCTCTCTCTTACCTTGGTCTTGACCTCTGCTGTCACAAGGCTCTTATTTTCCTGGCCCCAGAGGAGTGCTTCCCTGATTCTCACGCTATTCTGTCTTCCACTCCCTTTGCCTTCTTTCAAGCCACCTTTGCCTGGAAGGATCACAGCAATCCAGCCCTCACCTGGGTCTTTGATCTTATAAGCTTCAAACATGATTGCTCCTCAGTTGTTGATTCTGATTTTCCCCTTGGGGAAGCTGTTCAGATGTTGTTGCTGTTGCTTTTGTTCCCGTGATAGCATCTGATTCTAACTTCATTCCTGGTCTTAGTACTGGGTATCGTCTCCTGGGAGGAGCAGGTGTGCCTTAAATCAACACCTTCCGACCACCCCTCATGAGTGCAGACACCTTAGCTCCTCTGGTTTCACATCATATCTGACCACCACCGGCATTGCCCCCTACTTCCTGTTTTTGTCTAAAATCTGTCTCTCGCAATTTTATTGCTGAAGCAGAGGCAACTGGTCTTATAAGTCCTTATGGTCATACAGATTCTACTCAGTTTATGACTTTCCTTTTGAAATTCTCAAGCATCTGCTAGATGAATAGTCTTTCAGAATCCCATCATTGTGATTTCATAGTTTCAAAAATACTTTCCACATTATTATAATAATAATCTGACTAAAGAGAGAAAAGGATCAATCTGTCCAAGAGATTTCTTTTCTATTGAGACGCATGTTGAAATCCTGTCACTCACTTTCAAAGGTGAATCCCAGTCTTTATATCAAAAAATGAATGAGTGATTCTTGCTAACTGTTGAAAGTAGAGATGTCATCTCTATTCTTCCCAACTTTCCTACTTCTCAAAATGTTTAATATATGCTTGCAAAAATTATATTGTCATAAACTTAACCTTGAGAAGTAGGTTTTCTGTTTTCAAAAGTTGGGAAAAATAGGATATTGAGTTTAAAAAGCTAGGCCTTTGGTGACAGCCCAGCAAATGGGCCTTATTGTAGACTAATTCTCACCCCAGGACAAAACCAGGTTTGTTCATTTATTTCCCCCTTTCCTGTGATTCGTAGAGTTCCCTGTGATCTTAAGACTCTGTTTTAGCAGAAATCAGACTCACGATACTGCCCCTCTGTCAATGGGATAAATTCTGGAACAAAGCCTGGACCCTAAAGTCAACCCACAGGGTTTCCTGCAGCTGGGCAGTCATTTCTGCTTCCATCTTCATTAAACATCGTTATAGCCATCTTTGGTGATTCTGGAAGATGCTGGAGTCTGATGGTGACATCAGTGGGAAGCAGGGTGTATAACTGAACACCCATCAAGCTGTCATGGTTCTGTGGGTGTGTGTGGGTGTGGGGGTGTGTGTGTGTGTCTGTCTGTCTGTCTTTATGTCCTATGCATTTCTAGCCTCCACATTGTTCCTCCCCTTGTGGTGTAATCACATTGAATGGAAAAGTGAGGAGCTTTTACAATGAACTGATGCCTAGAATGTGGTACTTCGGGTGGCACTGAAATAGGAGGGAAACTATCAAGATGAAATTCTTTCTTTTCTCCATGTTTGTTTCCTTTCTCCTCTCCCTGTGTACCACTGAAGAATTTGATGCCCTGGGAGCATCCCTTGGGCTTTCTGTCAGTTCACTGAGGTAATCTATCTTGAGACATGTGGAACTCAGAGGCCATCCCCACCCGAGGAATCAATGGTTAAACAGCTGACAGAGTCAGGTGTGGGATTTTTTTCAAGACAGCTCCCCAGAACGCTCTATGGGCCTGCTTATTAGTTCATCATTGGGGTTATTAAAAGTGAGTCCCCTGGGAAGGCTTGCAACTAATTAAATGCTCACCTTGGCATAGACAGTCTATTTGAACAATATGGTGCTGTTGAAAAAGACCAGAATTTTAGCGAACTCATCATCCATCAGCAGGGCTGCCTTTGATCTCATGTTTAAAAACTGAACCATCACACTTTTTGACTAAAGGAGTGTGTATAAGTAGTCTGGTCAAAAAATTCAATGGCTTTATATATATAAATGTATAGTTATATATATATATATAAACATATGTGGGGGTTTCCACAGTGGCTCAGACTGCTAAAAATCTGCCTGCAATGTGGGAGACCCAGGTTCAATTCCTGGGTCAGGAAGATCCCCTAGAGAAGGGAATGGCTACCCACTCTAGTATTCTTGCCTGGAGAATTCTATGGACAGATGACCCTGGCAGGCTACAATCTATGAAGTCACAAAAGAGTTGGACACAACTGAGTGCCTAAACAACAATAGCAACATTACTCATCTAATCTGTGATACTTTGATCCAAATGGCTCTCTACAAATGTAAAAGCCATGCTTGAAGAATGATTTTCTTGGCATTGAAATTGTTAAGAAAACATCTCCAAGAAACTTGTTTGGAGCTTTTATTCTTTGCCGACCCTGTGCAAAGTGCTCTCCATCCATGGTCACCTTCAGTGTTCATTGCAGCCCAGTGAGGTAGGTACCAATAAAATCTCCATTTTACAGATAAGAAGCTCTGCTGAAGGTCAGAGAGGTCAGAGCCCTTCAAAGTCACACAGTAATAACAGCTGTGGTTGTTTTTCATTAACTTGTATGGTATCTATAGAAACTGATTTCCCATAGAAAGAAGCTAGCACAATAGGAAGAGAATCTATGTGGAATTAGACAGACCCATGTTTGTGTGATTAACCTTTTGCAGCCTGTTTCTTCATTTATTAATTGGGAATAATATGGGCACCTCTAACTAGGGCTGCGTAAGTATCTTGTGTCATTTATAGGCACCAAGGAGCATTAATTAACAGAAGCAATGATCGCTAGTATTATTATGAAGACACAGGGGGAAGACTGTACATGTTCCCAACTTAGAAATTGACAGAGCAATGATGAGAATTTGAACTGAAATTAGAGAAAAAAGAAGCCTGGTACTGTGATGGGAAGGCAAAAGACAGCAGGACTGGCCTTGTGGACTGTGCTGGTCTTGGGACATGCCCACAGATTCTTTGAGCCCCTCCCATGAGATGGAATGCCAGCCCTTCCCTGGATTGCTGCCGGCCTTTCTGACTCCCCTAATGAATGGAAGGAGGTAGAAGCCAGGCTGGTGACATGCAAGTCCAGGTTCCCAAAGCTTGTGCTGTCTTCTTGTGGCACACCGGTTGGAGAGCCATCGGCCACCATAAGAGAAACGCAGTTACCCTGAAGATGCTGCGGTTGAGACTATATGGACAGACCCCAGGGAATGCTAGATTCCCAGACTTGGCTGTTGGAGTCAGTGAACAAACCTTGGAGAGGACCTCAGCCCAGCCCAGCCTCAACCTCATGCAAAACCCTGGTCAGACCTCCCACATGAGCCCTGAAGACTCCAGCATCATGAGAAAAACAATTCAAGCACCTTGGAAATATGGTCTGTTCAGTTATAGACCAGAGCAACAAAGCGAATATCCCAATTAAGCAAGTCACAAAGTTTTAGGTTTCCCAGTGCATATAAAAGCTATGTTTTTACAACACTGTAGTCCAGCAAGTGTGCAGTAGCATTATGTCTAAAAGTTAATGTATATACCTTAATTTAAAAGTACTTTATTGCTAAAAAATGCTCACCATCATCCGAGCTATCAGCCAACTGCAGTTGTAACATCAAAGTTTACCAATCACATAACAAATACAATAATCATGAAAAAGTTTGAAATACTGCAAGAATTACCAAAATTTGACACAAAGACACAAAATGAGCAAATGCTGTTGGAAAAATGAAACCCATAGACTTGCTCAACACACAAACTTTCAATTTGTAAAAAAAAAAAAAAGCAGTATCTGTGAAGCACAATACAGGGAGTGCACTGTAAAATGACTTATTCCTGTATGACTATTGCTGTTGTACACCTGTGTCTTGGGGTGGACTTTCCTCAGCAATAAGTTGCTGAAATGTGGGCACGTTCTATACAAAGAGATTACAAAATTCCTCACTTAGCTATCGCCTTAGTTTTCTGTTTCTTGCTTTGGTTTCTCCTTCCTGCTGCACTTTTTCCTTCTCTTCATGCACATGTGCTGTGTGTGCTCCATCGCTCTGTGGTTTCTGACTCTTTGTGACCCTTTGGACTGTAGCCCACCAGGTTCCTCTGTCCATGGGATGTCCCAGGCAAGAATACTGGAGTGGCTTGCCATTTCCTTCTCCAGGAGATCTTCCTGATCCAGGGATCGTACCCATGTCTCCTGTGTCTCCTGCATTGCAGGTGGACTTTTTACCCACTGAGCCATCAGGGAAGGTAAACCTAATGATCCTGGTCCCCTGGGGGCCTTTCTGGGGCCTGAAGGTGAGAATCTGGTCTCCAGTATTCCTCCCAGATTTCAGTCATTTTTGGCGAGCCTGATGTTTCCATTTGATGACAGGGAGCTTCCAAAAGCTCCGAGGGTTAATTCAGGCCACTGTGTGCGTTCTGAGAACTGCCTCACTGCTTTGCCTACCTTTGGGCCACAGTGCCCATAAAATGGAGGAAACTTGGAGAAGACAGTAGGTAAAGATCCTGAGTTTCCCAACACAGTGTCATTCCCTCTTCCTTAAATCCACGGGCAGAGGCCCAGGACACCTTGCCTGTCATTTTCTATAAATCAGAAGCAGGGCAATAGGAAACTGGGGGATCTCTGTGTCCGCATGGCCAGAGGAAAACACGTTGTCGAGAGAGCTTTGGAACCCTTGAGCAGAGGAGCCTCACTTGGTCCTCCTCTGCAGCCAGTCGCAGGCCTGGGCTCCAAGTCAATTAACTGAACCGTTTCAACAGGCTTGAATTCTGTCAGCAGCTCAACCATCCCCTTGTTTACTGTTGAAATAATTACTACTTTGCCATAATATTAGCTCTGAGCCGTGACTCCATTACCATTATCACCGGAATATTACCCATTTATTATCTCCCAGCAACCCTGGAAGATGAATACTGGGCTTCGGAGACCCATCGCTGTTGGGCAGACAGGATCTGGGTGTGCATTGTTTAATGAGGTAAACTGCACTACGGCCAGCTTTCACTTGGCTGCACTGCCTGCACTCCATCACTCGTAACCTGTAAATCTGCCGCAGTTTTTGATGTGAATCTGCAAGGAGGGGCAGCACCATTTGAGGAGGGAGCGGAGCCTGGGGGAGTCGAGGGGGAAAGGTACAAGTGAGCTCTGTCCTGGTCCTGGATGTGTTCATGGCTGGCTGGGGAGCCCGAGAGGCGTGGTTATACCCCTGGAAACAGAAGGAGGAAGCGGGCAGTGTTCACACAGCCTCTGATCCTTGGGGCGCAAGTCCTAAGAAGGTGCTAGGATGATGTGATGGTTTCGACGTAATCAGAACACCTCCCCTCTCCCAGCTCAGGAGTCGTGGGTCCACAGAAAGCATTTTCTCATCACTCTTGGTCTTTCGCTGCTTCTGTTCTGCATCCTTGGCATGGCTGCCACCTCTCACCCCCGGCAGACCAGGAGAAGCAGGAGATAGAGCTGGAAGTCGAGAGTGTCTTTTTGCCTGAGGGTGGGAGGGGCTCCCGGAAACAGACAGCCCTCCCCGCTTTGCTGAGCACACAGGAGCCCCATGTGTCGGTGCACAGAGCTCTTTGCCATGGAGAAAACACAGCTGGAGATGTTCTGGTGGGGACCAGGGGGCTGAGCAGCAGGTGAAGAGTCTGCAGCCCTCCCTTGTCAATGCCATCCCTGCTTCTCAGACTTTTAAGGTGCGCAGAAACCACCTGGGGATCTTGTGAAAATGCATCCTCAGGTTCAGGAGGTCAGGTGGGGCTGGCAATTCAGCATTTCTAACCAGCAGGGCTGAGGCTGCGGGGTCCACAGATTCACCACAGGGCACATGAGGCCCACGGGGGAGGGGAGCGGCTCCTGGCTCAGGGGGAGCCATGTCTCAGGAATGCCGGCACCGGCTTGGCCCAATTCGAACATGGGCAGATGGGGTTGTGTGGCTTTTGCTCCATCATATGCTGGCGGCTTCCATACAGACCGGGGGTGAGTAGGGCCTGAAAACTTCTCAGAAGTAATATTGCAGGAGCAAGGGAGAGCAGGAAACCTGCCAGAAACTAGTGCCTTTGTTTTTTTCTAGGATATTTTGATGTAGACCATTTTTAAAAGTATGTACTGAATTTGTTACAATATTGCTTCTGTTTTATATTTTGGTTTTTGGTCCAGGAGGCATGTGGGATTTTAGTTCTCTGACCAGGAATCGAACCTGCACCCCCTGCTTTGGAAGGTGAAATCGTAACCACTGGACCCCCAGGGAAGTCCCTACTTTCAGTTTTTCAGGTTGATAACATTGTATTACTGAAGTGTCCTAAGATTGCTTTTATAGTATAAATTGTCAAAGAAGCAAAAGGACTTGAATATAACTTTGGACTCTTGAACTTTCTATGCAATCCTGTTCTTCAAACAGAATTACACTTTCTGCCATGTCACTTGTGAGTTTCCCAAAATAACCTCTTTTCTCCATCTTGAAAACCTTCTGTCCGCACAAGCTAAGTAAACTTCAGACTTCAATATTTCCATTTATCAAGCCCAGGTGATTAGGGTCGAACTTAACAAAATTGCTCCAGAAAGTTCTAGAGTATTTTTTTTAAAGAGTGGAGCTAATGTGCTTCTCTAAAACCTGTCTCAGTTTCCCTCCTGTCTGCCTTGGGGTAATGCTGAATTTTACTGAGACAGAGAAAGAGAGGCAGAAGGAGAAATCTTTGTGATTTAGTAAGTAATTTCAGGAGCAACTGGAACTGGCAGACAGGGTAAATTGGGAATATATCTTACTGTGTACCAAAGCTTTTCATTGTATTCATCAGAAAACTTATTATTTTTATCTCAGGATATACATAGGAAATATAATATCAGGGAGTGCATGTGTGTGTGTGTGTTTCATTCTTCATAAGACTAGAGTAACAATAGTAATTTTTCTTTTAAATGTAATTATAATTAAAGAAAAAGAACAGATAATTTTCTATTGTCTCCAAAACTATTCCAGCAGTGGTTGGATAACATGTGTATGGTCTGAGACCATAAGTCCTTCCTTGGTTCATTTGCATACCAGTTCACTCATCCAAAAACATCCATGCACTTGTCCATCCATCCATCCAGATAATTATTTTGCATCTACTAGGTTCCCCTAACTGACTCTAGTATTCTTGCCTGGAGAATCTCATGGACAGAGGAACCTGGTGGGCTATACAGTCCATAGGATGCAAAGAGTCAGACACAACTGAAGTGACTCAGCATGCACGCAGGTTCCCCTAAAGCTGGAAGAAATAGAGTGGAAAAATAAATGAGACATGATCACTATCCTCAGGGGTTTCACAGTTTAGCAGGAGAAGCAGACACATAAAGTGTTGGTTGGGGTACCATTTGCTTCCAATCATTTCTCTTTCCCCCACTCTTGAAAACAGTCTGCTTCATTGAGATTGCCTATTCTCTTTTTAATGGCACATAGACGAATAGTTCTGTAGAATCTAGAAGGATGATACTGAATAGTGATTCTCACAACCTTATTGGGAGCGGGGTTTCCAGCACAGTTGCATCACTAGCTCTTCGCCTTCACTTCCCCAGCCTCAGAACTGGGCCAAGTGTCTTAATTGCATCTCAAGAGCATTTTCCTAGACTCCAGTGGAGGGTTGCCTCATTCCAAACCTGGCTGGGGCCTTCAGCTCACCTTTGTAGAGCAGCTGTTCCTGTCCACTACGTGTTTGAGAGAAAATGTCATCCCGCTGAAAATGCTTGGCCACTGGCCATATTCAACTGGGGGAGGCGCTGCTGAAGAAAAGCTGTTCAAAAGAGCTTGAGAGACTGTGGATGACATTTGACAGAGAAAAATCCAAACTCTGAGAGATCTATCATTGTAAAAGACACTTTGGCTGGCGTACCAAGCTGGTGAACTGAAGCAGTTAATCAAGAATGCTGGGGAAGCGGAGACCCTAAATGTTTCTGTTAGCTGTGCTAAGACACTGGCCTTATCAAAAATCCAATTATAAATCAAGTGCGTATATTCATATATGGTTTTCTTGTTGTTGTTGTTCAGTTGATAAGTCACCTCTAATTCTTCATGACTCCATGGACTGCAACACGTCTGGCTTCCCTGTCCTTTACTGTCTCCCATGCATGTTAAGTCATTTCAGTTGTATCTGGCTGTTTGTGACCCTATAGACCATAACCCACCAGGCTCCTCTGTCCATGGGGTTCTCCAAGCAAGAATACTGGAATGGGTTGCCATGCCCTCCTCCAGGGGATCTTTTCAACCCAGGGATTGAATCCAAGTCTCTTGCATCTCCTGCATTGGCAGATGGGTTCTTTACCACTAGAGCCACCTGGGAAGCCCTCTGTCTCCCAGTTTGCTCAAATTCATGTCCATTGAGTCGGTGATGCTATCTAACCATCTCATCCTCTGCCACCCTCTTCTTCTTTTGCCTTCAATTTGTATAAGTAAATGCACATTAGACAATAATGCACAGATCCATAATAATGTGTATATATTATATACACATGAACCATATATGTGTGTATACATATAAAATTATGTTTTTCTTTTTGATACATGAACGTATATCTTACTGGTTGCTGATCAATCATGTGGTTAGTGTTCTGATACGGATTTAACCGTATTTATTGAGCAGCTAACACGTGCTAGACACAGTACTATGTAATTAAGTTTAATCTTATTTACACTTCATCCCCTCCTAGCAGTATAATTTGGTGGTGTCTAGTTACATGAGCCAAATTAACTAAGGGACTGTTTTTGGCTATTGATCGAGCAGGGACATGAAGTCAGAGTGATTCAAACTGGTAAATCTAGTGTCCTTGGAGTTGCCTCTGTTCCGGAGCCTTCATCTCTTACCATGACCTATCCTGTTTTTCTCTATGAAATGAAGCAAATGATGAGTCGTCTCTATTCTCAACACTTGAAGCATCTGTGGCATAAACATCTGGGGGGCCTGACTTAAAAGAGATCATGAAAAGCAGCATTCTTTGGCTCATGTTTGTCTGTAAGTCTCTTATCCATCAGCATGCCCTCCTGTCCTGTGCTCTGATTTCAAGTACATCCATCAAGCCCAATTGCCCATAAACAGCAGAAATGCTCTGTTACGAAGCCGTGTTTGGGAGGGAAGATGTAAACTACCCTTTGTGGTGATGGTCTCAGTGTGTGTGCTCTGTTCTCTCACTTAGAGGCAAATTGCTGTGGGTAAAAGATGCATTTCGCGCTCAGATACCATCCTAGTCTTTGTTCAAGCGCCCTCTGCAGAGGCACAGTACAGGGTGGTAGTTTGAAACCCTCTCCTTGGTTTCTCTCATCATATTTGTTTGTCTCTCCACTGATGGGCGGAATTCAGAAGCCCTCGGTCAGTCTCTCTGTCCTTCAGCCCCATCTCAACCAACCAAGCCTTCAGCATCCTGGGGACCCTCTGGAAGTCATGCCTTCTCTGTTTGCTTCATCAGCTTTACTGATTCACTCTCAAGGGAGGCGGGAACCACATTAACAATTAAAGTACCTACAAGAAGGCAGCCAGAGCTTCCTTTTGGGCTTCCCTGGAAATAGGGGCTCATCTTGGGTAAATTCGTTAAGCTTCTAAATTTGTAAAGACAAATGGTAAAATTTAAAAGGGCTTCCCAAGTGGCACAGTGGTAAAGAATCTGCCTGCCAATGCAGGAGACATGGGTTTGATCCCTAGGTCGGGAAGATCCCCTGGAGAAGGAAATGGCAACCCACTCCAGTATTCTTGTCAGGAGAATCCCATGGGCAGAGGTGCCTGGCAAAGCTATACAGTTCATGACATCACAAAGAATTGGAGGACTTGGCGACTAAACAACAACACAATTTTAACAAGTCTGCTTAGCTTAAAAAAAAAAAAAAAAGATGAGTTGGGCAGTGGGAGAAAGAAAGAATGGCAAAGAAAGAAGAGGAAGGTGTCAGGCATCTCACTTGCCTTTCCTGTACCCTGGTTATCAAAAGAGCAAAGAAACCCCCACCCCACTTTCTCCACCGGGATGCACAGGTCTGAGGTTTTCATGTGGCCCAAGTAGGCGCCCTGCTTGAAAGGAAAGCAGGAACAGCCATGGAGTAGCTGAGATTCCTGAGATCACTCCACAAATTAAAACCTTTTATCAGCCTCTAATAGCTGTGCAAACTAATTATATTTTGGCCAAACCTTGCCAAAGACTCCCCCGAGGTATTATTATAAAATTTTGAGCTTGGAAATGCGTCCCCATTCTGTCAACATCAGGATGTTTCAGCTGCGGGAATGGAGCTCCGGATCATTTTAGCTTCCATGATGTGCTTTGCATATGCGTGGCATTTGCAGGCTGGCGGGGCGGGCGGGAGGAGAGTGGAGAGGGTACAGCTGTATTTGAAAGCGCACAGGAGTGTGTTGCCTGCCTGCCGTCACATTTCAGATGCAGGGGCTGAGTTTTGAGAAGGATCCATTTTTTTTTCTCTCCCAGATTTTAAGGAGCTGCTGTAGGGAATCAGTTCACTCAACATCTCTGTTGAAACAGCTTCTAACTTAGCACGGAGGGTATGTCATCTACCTTCTCAGGGCCCCAGTTCTTCACATGTAGTCCCCAGAATGACACTGTTCAAATCCTTGGTTAGGACTCAGAGCAAAGTCTGGAGGGGTAGGGGGAGCTTTCTCCAAGAGCTTGGTAAGAAGTTGTTAGAGTCTTGGAGGATTTAGGTTTACAGATAATAAAGGTTCACACCCCATGTGGCTGAAATGAAGTTTTAACCTACAAGTGTTTGTTTACCAAACACAAAGGGACAGTGTGACACTGTTAGCACTATTAGAGGTACATGGAGGCACTCCTTATGCCTGTGAGGGCTGGCAGCCCCCCGCCCCAATCCTTCTAGACTATTCTCTGCAGCAAATGTTCCCATCCTCAAGCACAGAGTCCCATGAAACAATCACCGTCAAAGGTGACTGGAGAAGACAGCTTCTCTGTTCGAGAGCTGGTGTTCATTTCCCTTGCTGGCTTCATTTAGTCTGAGAGCAGGAAAATGAGTGAGATGACCTTCCAATGTACTTGGGCAACTTAGGAGAGTGTGTACGGACCGCTGCCAGAACTGACCATCTGCCTAACTTTTTGACCAGCCGTGGGCCACTGGTGCAGCCAGGGAGTCTGGATCGTGTTGCCCAACAGTCGGGGGAGAGTTTTGGGGAGCTGGCACTTCATGCTGCAGCCCCTCCAGCCCTGCAGTGTGGCCCAGAGCCCTGCCAGGCCCAGAGCAGAGGCAGGGGATTGGGGATCAAGGAGGCTGCCAGGGTCTAGACCCTCCCCCACCAAAGGGTCCCGAGTTCCTTTTTGTCTCCGCCATCTGCCATCCCATCTCCAGGGCTCCCAGGATGGGTTCATCCAATTCTTGAACTCTTTCCAGTTGCCTCTAATTACACTGCAGGTCCGTAAATCATCCCAGGCTGGGGCTGACAGGGAGTGACACAGGCACCCTGCCACTTGAAGCCAAGGGGCTCCCAGCCTCACCTGCCACAGAGGCCTCCCCGGCAGCCACCCATCACTGCTCGGGGCAGACCAGAAGGACAACCAGTCACTCAGCCCCTCGTGCCCCAGGGACCTCCCTGTTCCCGAGTCAGCCCTGAATATGGGTTCTTGCCCTGAAGCTGCCTCCAGCAATGCAGTCACGGCTCGAAGAGTTTAGGCTTTGTGTGTGTGATCCCCGTGTCCCTACAGAAGGCAGCTGAGCAGAAAGGTGACGTTATTTCACCTGGAATTTTGCCAAGTTGGGACAGTGCTTCTCAGATTTCGCTAAATACTGCAATAGATTGATTCCTCGGTTCTCAGGTAGGTCTAGAAACCTGCATTTTAAACACACACCCCAAGTGCCTCATGGGCGGTGACCCAGCACCCCACCTGAAGGACTGCTGGGCATCAGGTTCCACCCTCCCTCAATCTGGCGGTGGGGCTAAACAACACCCTGGGTCTGTGGGATGCTGACGTTCTTATTCCAACCTTGTCATTCCAGTAAGGACTCAGATCCCTATGATGAGAGCCACACCCAGCCTCTCTGGCACGAGCGCCTCAGGCCCAGCCCAGGTGTCAGGTCACTCCTAGACCTGCAAGCGGCAATGCTCAGGCCCTGGAGGGAGCCTGGCACCCCCAGCCCCTGGCTTCCAGGGCACAGATTGCTGGCTAATGGGGCGGAGCTAGCCGGAGTGCCTTCTATTAATGGAGCAGAATATAAACAGAATAAAGCCTTCATTTCCCAGGCTGTGGTTTCATTATTAATATACTTTACAGTTCACGGGTTGTAGTCTGCGCCCATGTTTTCTCAGCTGGTGTAATCTGCAGCTCCGAGTGAGAACAGTCATAAAATTTTCATTTCCAGTTGAATGTGCGTCCAATTCGCCGTGAAATGTTCTATCTGTCGTGAATATTAAGTGCACTGAAGCAGTGGCTGCCGGGTTAGGTGGGGAGGCTCCTGGACCCCTCCCAGGCTGGGCAGAGGACGAGGCTCCCTGGGCCAGGCCGGGACTGTCCCCGCGAAGCCCCTGGAAGAGGGGCAATGGACACTGAGGCGGCTGAGGGTCAAGGGAACAGAGATGGATAGCTGGGGGCCAGGGAAGAGCCAGCCATCGGGCAGGAGGTCAAAGGGGTCTGGAGTTCAAGTGCAGGGATGTGGGGGCAAAGTCGTGTGAGCAGGGAGGCCGGTGGGCAGTCAGGATGGTGGAAAGCAGCTGCCTTGAGAGGGGCAGGTGGGATCGGGGCAGGACAGACAGGGTCAGCAGTTAGGAAAACATTGCTGTTGCCTGCATGGCCTTCCGACCTGGGGCAGGCGACAGCGGCAGGGGCTTGGTCCTGGGAATCAGTGTCACCAGCTGCCCGCTGCCCAGAGGGAAATTATCTGCCTCCTGGCACTAAGCTCATCCTTCTCTCCCACTGCCTGTGCTGGGCCACCAGCCAGTTCTGGCTTCCAGGTGCCTCCTGCCTCCCCTGATGCCTGAGGAGCTTGCCGTCAGGGTGGGGGGGCCTCGCTCTTCCCTCTGGGAGCAGCAGCCGCCCGCCGCAGGGCCGCTGAGATGGGACTGGAGGCCTCCTGGGCTCTGCTCCAGTTGGTCTTCTAGCCTCTAACCCCCAGGTTCTTCCCTCCCCTGGGCTGGCATCCATCCTGGAGGGTTTCCTCTGCTCCCCGTTGCCCTAGGCTGGAGGGAGGGACAGGCGGGAGGTCAGAGCTGGAGCCAGTGGAGGCTGTGGCCTCAGGCCCACAACTTCATTAGTGGTGGCAGGAGAGCGGTGGGCTGTGCCCTCGGGACAACCCGCGAAGAATCTCCTGGCGCTGCCGGTGCTGGAGCCCGGTCCAGGCCCTGGGGCCCAGCCTACACCGGCCCCCGGGCAGGCAGGAGAGTCCCAGCTGGCCAGCAGGGAGAGAAACAGAGGTGTGCATGTGTGAGTGTGTGTGTGCATGTCTGTGTATACACAGTCAGACATCCAGAGCCAAGAGGCTAGCACACCCTTGGCTGTTTACATGGAGAGCTTCCACCCGCCCAGGGTTGAGCATTGCCCTCCCTGCCCATGCAGGACCACAGCGTAGCTATGGGCATCCAGGATGTCTTATTAGTTCCAGAGCAGAAGCCAAGGTGGAGCTGGAAGAAAATGCCCATGTTCTGATGGGGAGGTGTTCCCCCCAACCCCCCAGTTCAGTGTTTGTCTCCCTCTCTTAGTTTCCGGTTGTTTCTGTTCGGATAGTATTCAAATCATTTTCTGTTTTTCGAATACACGCCAACTAGGAGACATAAGGGCTTCCCTGGTAGCTCAGCTGTAAAGACTCCGCCTGCAATACATGAGACCCCAGTTCAATTCCTGGGTCAGGAAGATCCCCTGGAGAAGGGATAGGCTACCCACTCCAGTATTCTTGGGCTTCCCTGGTGGCTCAGATGGTAAAGAATCCGCCTGCAGTGTGGGAGTCCTGGGTTTGATCCCTGGGTTGGGAAGATTCCCTGGGAAAGGTCATGGCAACCCGCTCTAATATTCTTGCCTGGAGATTCCCCATGGAGAGTGGAGCCTGGTAGGTTACAGTCCATGGGGTCACAAAGAGTCAGATACAACTGAGCGACTAAGCACAGCATAGGAGACATAAGTTGGGGAGAAAAACTTGAAAACAACCTGAGCAAGGAAGGGAAAGCAATCAGAGATGAGTAACACGCCATCAAAATCCTAAATGTGCCCAGTCGCAATCCCGGGACCGAGAGCCTGTCCTTTCTCACGATGACCGCACTCCTACTCCTCTTAATTGCCAACAAGCACCTTGGGAACAAACTCAGAATTGCTCACGGTGGGGCATACACAAGCTAAAAGTGAGTGATGTGATCAAAGATGATGAAAACACCCAGAAAACCTTGCCCGAGCCTCAGTGGGCCCTTGTCTTCCAGGACCCTGCAGGGGTTGCACGCCAGACCTGCTACAGCCAAGTCTCTGCAGATGCCCCTCCCTCTACCCAGGACACCTCTTCGTCACCCCCAACCCAGCCAACCCCCAAACCTCTAACTCACTCTGCAGTCCTTCCTTACACTGGGCCCCCTGGGGACCCCCTTGGCACCTCCAAAGCACAGTTCCTCTCCTAGGTGTCACCTGGACATGCACCCCCTCCTTTCCAGGGCTCATCGCACAGGGCTCATTGTCTGTCTGCATGTCCAGCTCCCTGGAGAGACAGTGAGGTTTTCAAGCAGGGATTGTGGAATCTCCACCCTTTAATAGAAACCGAATCCAGAGCCTGGGAGCCTGGGCTTTGAAATTAGACAGACATGGATTTTTAACCCAAGAGCAGCCCCTTCTGTGCTGTGAAACTCTGACTGAATATTACAATGTACTTGTGCATGGATCAATTTTCTCTTCTCTAAAATGGGGCTAAGAAGCTTCCTTAGGGGCTTCCCAGGTGGCACTAGTGGTAAAGAACCCACCTGCCAATGCAGGAGACGTAAGAGACCCGAGTTTGATCCCTGGGTCGGGAAGTTCCCCTGGAAGAGGAAATGGCAACCCACTCCAGTGTTGTTGCCTGGAGAGTCCCATGGACAGAGGAGCCTGGCAGGCTATGGTCCAGGGGGTCGCAAAGAGTTGGACACGACTGAAGTGACTGAGCAGAGCATACAGTTTTCTTAAAGGCAGGTGGTAACATATCTGTGGGATAATAGATGTCACAGGAAACTTAGAACAGTATTGAACATAAAATAGTGCTTTATTGAAGGCTGGTTTCCTTTCCTTTAAGAAATATCTCTTCTTTCCAAAAACTGTTTGTTGATTAAGGAAGATTCATGTAGTAAAATGCAAAATGAATGAGTGTTTCGGATTCAAATTCTATGAGGGATTCAGAAGGAAAAGATCATCAAGATCAAGTGGTGGGGAAGGTCTGCCAAGAGGAGTTGACCCTCCAAGTTACCCTTGATTTAGATAGAGTGTCTTTTTCTTCCGAATCTAAGAGGTTGGCTCTCTGCGCGTTTGTACGTTTCTCTCTCCCTCTCTCTCCCTTCTATTCTCTGACCCTTTCCCTTTATTGGAGCTGAAACTTTAGCTCATGCTTTCTACCTCGTGGAGTTTTATCCCATGTACTTCTTTAACCTTAAATTAAAATCGTTAACCTCTCAGAAAGGTCTTAATTCCTGGGATCTTCTGAGAGCATCGTCTTCTCCCCATCGGCCCTGGAGAGAGGGCCTGAGATGACACTGAATGGTCACAGTCCAGAGCGTCTACACATGGCAGAAAACGGAGAAATTAACAGGAACTGCTCTTCGACTAAGCATGCCTTCTGCATCCTTAATTCTGCCCCTTGTTGCTCAGAACTCCCGCCCTTCAACTGCATTCAAAACGAATCCCCCAGCGGCCCCTTCTCAGGGAAGGACAGGGGGAAAAAACTGTACATCCTTCTCCTGGCTTGTCACTGCAGAGTTGAGATAATAATAGTCTTTTTCTGATCCCCTGAACTTTCCCATCTGCTTCATAAAACAATGGCAATTTTTCCCTTGCTCTGTCTTCCCCTCTCTCTCTTTTATTTTTATCCTCCTACACTATAATTTAAAACTGTGGCAGTGCTATAGCCCTTGAGTTTTTTTTTTTTTTCCCTTTCTTCTCCCCTTGCTTTAATTTATTTAAAATGGCCTTTCATCCGAGCACGGGAAGCTGCCTGGCCTGGGCTCTTGCCTTGTGCCGTTGTGGAGGGAGGGTAGGGCCAGCCTGGCCCCTGACTTAGCCCAGGACCTGCTTCCGTGAAAGTCAGGAGTGTTGTTTGTGTGTTTGTTCCATTCCCTTCTCCCAAAGCATTTTTTAGGAAGATGTCAGAAACCTAGATCCCAGAAATGCCCCCACCTCTGAAATGGCCATCCTAGCAAGCTGGTGACCCTCAGCAGTCCATGGGACACCAGGTCCAAACAAAGCAATTCCAGCTGCATGCAGCAAGTGTGGCATGCCCACAGATGCCAGGAGGGATGCGTGTCAGCCGCCAAGCACAGGGACTTTCAGCTGTTGCTATGCAAGCTTCTCCATGGGTCTTCTGCCAATCATGCCCCTCCATGCCCCCTGCCTCAGCCGGATGGCCACGCACAGGAAAGGGTGATGCCAGGGCTGCTTTCCCAGGGGAAATGTCATCTACTTTAGGTGTCTCCAAGGAGGGCATCTCACCCCTGTATTTCCCAGCCAGTGCTCCAGCACCCCCTGCTTCTGGGTTTGGACCTCCGACCAGGCGTCACTCTGCTGTGAAATTCCTCAAACGCGGCCTGTCTCTGTGTCAGTTCATTACACCGCTGCACCTGTACCTCGAAAAGTGATTTTGGCCTTGTCGTTTCTCTCCAGAGTCTCCTCTGAGCTGGCATGGGCAAAGCAATCATATTGTAAATGATCTTCATGAGGGAAGATGCCATTGCAATAAAACACAGGGACAGAACAAGGCTGAAGGCTAGAATATAGAGCGTGTGTAGGGGGGGTTAGAGGGAGGCCCGTCCCAGGCTCGTGGAGATGATCACTTGGCTCTTTGGAACATGCAGCCATCTCGCCAGCTGGAGACGAAATCTCCGGGGAGGGCAGGGAGTGCCTGGCCCCAGCTGGTCTGCTGGGGAGGCCACAGACCCGCTGGAAATGGACGCGGTTTGCATCCCAGTGTGAGCTGTCTCCTTAGCTATGGTATCCAGACCGATGGATGGTAGGAGGTTCCCGGACATCTGATCTCTTGGTTCAGGTTTTGGGGCTTGTTCCCTTTGGATTAGGTGTCACGGCTTCTGTCCCTTCATCTCCTCTGAAAAACTCCCTTCTCTTAAACACTGGGGATCATTTTTAAAGCCACAGAGATATAAAGTTGAGAGGGAGCCTGGATTCTTGGTGTAGGAGATTTCCAGCCCCGAAGTGGTGACACTGATCTAGGCTACAGCCACCTGCCCTCCTCCTTAACTTGATGAAGAGTAACTATAATCAGTGTCTTTACCTTCCTCTGATGGGCTTCCCTGGTGGCTCAGATGGTAAAGATTCTGCCTGCAATGTAGGAGACCTGGGTTCGATCCCTGGGTCGGGAAGATCCCCTGAAGAAGGAAATGGCTACCCACTTCAGTATTCTCGCCTAGAGAATCCCATGGACAGAGAAGTTTGGTAGGCTACAGTCCATGGGATTGTAAAGAGTCAGACATGACTGAGAGACTAACATTTTACACTTACCTACCTCTGACAGTCTCCAGGGATGTCAGAATATTTTAAATTTGTCTGCCATCATTCCAATTACACAGCCATTGCTGACCCACAGTGTGATTAAGAATGTAGTATTTTTATTGAAGTACAGTTGATTTACAATGTTGTGTTCACTTCTGCTATGCAGCAAAGTGATGCAGTTATACATGTATACATGCATTCTTTTTGTGGCTTTATGGATAGTGGATATCGTTCCGTGTGCTATACAGTAAGACCTTGTTGTCTATCCATCTTATATGTAACGGCTTACGTCTGCTCACGTCAGCCTCCCACTCCATCCTCCCTGCACCTCGACCACCCCTAGTCTCTTCTCTAAGTCCCTGAGTCTGTTTCTGTTTTTGTAGGCAGGTTCATTTGTGTCAGATTTCAGATTTCACATGTAAGTGATGTTGTGATTCTTTTCTTTCTCTCTTTGACTTATTTTACTAGCTGTGACCATCTCCTGTTGCATCCATGTTGCTGCAAATGGCACCGTTTCTTTTTTTATGGCTGAGTGTGATGTACCTTGCTGAACTACAGTATAATTAAAAATATAGTTTTGAGTTAAGGTTTCCTACAACTTTCATTTATCACGTTTTTATCACATTCTTTGATCTTTATCCCTCCCTGCACCTCCATCTAGGACTGATTATTTATTTAAATTTTTTTTTTCCTGCTTAAAGGATGTGTTTAGGGTTTCTTCTAGTGTGATCTGTTAGTGACTTTTTTGGTTAGTTTTGTTTAGTAAAAATGACATATTTTGCCCTGATTCCTGAAAGGAACTCTTTTGGGTTATAGAAGTTTGAGTCGAGAGGTGTTTCTCTTCAGCCTCGTTAGACCTTGACTTCTAACATCATTGTTGGGGGTCAGTCTTCCGTCTTACTCTTGCTTCCATGGATGTGATCTATCTTGCTCCCCCATCTTCAATAATCCTCAATTCTTTTAAGGCTTTTTCTTTGTTTCTGTTCACATTTCTGTCTGCTGTGTCTAGGTGTAGATGTCTATTTCTATGTGGCTTGGGTTGTTGGTATTCTTGAATTTGTGGATAATATTTCTGCTAGTTAGTTCACGGAAAATTCTCACCCATGACCTCTTTTCTCCTGTCCCTTTCTCCCTTTCTCTTCTTCTCTGGAATCCCTTCCTAAATGTGCCAGAATGTTCCTTCAATCTGTGATCCTCACTTATCTTTTATATTTCTCTATCTTTGTGTCTCCCTGTTCTATGTACTGGTAATTTCTTCTGACTTATCCTACAGTTAATCGATTCTCTCTTTAGCTAAGTCACATCTTTCTATTTTTTGTTTTCAGAAGTCTTGCTGTGTTTTCCTCAAATATGCAATGTACGCCTCACAGTTTCATTTTCCATGAAGAATTTTCAAGTTTGTCATTCATCGTTTTATAAAAGTAAACACGGCTGTTTTACCAGTCTCTGTTTCATAATCTTTTATCTACTGTTATTTACGAGCCTTTGTTATCTGATTTCTTCTGTGCTTATTTATGTTTTGCTGCATGATGGACATTGTGTTTAAAAAAAAAGTTTGAAACAATTTAAGCACTCGGATTAAAGTATTTAACTTCAGAGATGCTTTGGGATGTGTCGGCAGGATGGTTAGGGGAATCTGGTCCGAATCACTTTAAGCTAAGGTCTTCTTGTTCCCTGGGTTGCCAGGTAATTCAAACCGTGATGCACTTTCTTGTAAAGATGTTCAGCTTTCAGGTCACCCTCATCTTGGAGAGGAGACCTCCTGAAGCCTCAACCTATGGTAGGAGTGTTTTCCTATTAGACACCCCCACTTCAGAAGTGTCTGGAATTTTTATTTCTGTTCCTCTTGCCTCTAGAGGTTGTCAGACACAGCAAATGCCTTCAGATTAGGGCCCCGGTGTTTCTTGCTACCTGTTTTCCTTTTAATTTAAGGTCTAAATTCCCTACCAGGAAGGAATCTCTTTAGTGTCTTTAAGAAGGATGTAAAATGTGTCTTACTTATCTCTTTCAGTGATTTTCAATAGAAGGACTGGCGGAATAACCCAATCTGACCTTTCCAGCAATAAAGGGTCAGTATTTTCTAAACCCACCACCTGTATCTCCCTTCCATCACATACTGAAACTTGCTCATGTGATGACTGATGATGACTGACCTCATGGATTCCTCTCCAACATTCAAGGGCGGTTTGACTTTATATGAAATTGTTATCTTCCATGGTCTCAGTATCTTCAGACATGGAATGGGGGTTTCACTGCCTCCCTCGCAGGGTTGTTGCAAAGCTAAGTACAGTCAGAATACCTGGTTTTCATTGACTTGATGCTGTATATGGAGTGCTTTGCAATATGACGAGTCTGCTATGTATTTACTGCTAAGTCACTTCAGTCGTGTCCGACTCTGTGTGACCCTACAGATGGCAGTCCACCAGGCCCCCCGTCCCTGGGATTCTCCAGGCAATGTATTTACTAGGCTTGGAATTTGCTTGCTTCTCAAACAGTCAAATGAAGAGTGTTTAAGTGATGGGTGGGGCCCCCTGCTACCTCTGGCCCATCCTCCCTGGAGAACAAAGTCTTCCTGAGGGAAGGGAAGAAGCCCAGCATCAGGTCTATCCAGTGCAGAGGGAGCTCCGGGGGCTGGAGGCTTCGTGCTCCTCCCAGTGGAAGGTCTTGGCAGGAGGGTTCCCCCCGACCCTCACCCCTCCCACGAAGCCCCCCAGCCTCCCTCCTTCACCTGCCCTATCCTCCCAGCTTGGCCGGGGCTGGTCAGTCAATGCAGTGCTCCTTGGTAGACCTTCTTTTCCTCTTCTTTATTTTAACATTTGTTTCCCTGTCTTGTGAAAAATTGAAAATTTATCTACAATGAGTCATTCGCCTACCTCCTTACTGGCTTCCCCCCTGCTCCTCACTTCTTCCCATTTATTTTCTGACAGGCATCATGTAACAGGTGTGTAATTAGAAGAGCTAGATTCGGCCGGAGGCAGAACAGGAGCTGGACCAGGCCTGCCTGGTCGTGGTCCTGGGTGACCCGGACCATCTACAGCCGACACCTGAGAGCACAGTGCCCGGAAAGGGGGTGGCGTGGATGGGTGAGGAATGGGGAGGGGCTGGGCAGCAGTGAAAAAACCCTCTGCAAAGGTCAATGGTGTTGTGTGACGAAGCTGCAAGGTGGATCCTGATGGTAGCACCTGGAGCCCGGGTGTGGTTGGGGGAATATGGCTGTGAGCAAGTTAACTGCTGGGTGAAAGAAAGAGGGAAGATGCTTTCCAGCACCTGCGGATGCTCTGATATTGAGGGATGAGAGTCATGGTTGGATACATGGATACCTGGGTCTTTTCGTGACTGACATATTGCTGGGTAAGCAAGGGATGTGTGTGAGTACACCCCTCTTTCTGAAATTGTGTTCAGACTTATACTGATGGCCTCCATGAGACTAATACGTATTTCTGTAGGAAGTAAAAATGTACCGTGTTCAAATCAGTTTAAAAAACTGTGTGTGTTCTAGTCCCCATTTAGAGATCCGTGGTGTGTAAGAACTGATCAAAGATTCTGAAGAGCCCTGCAATTTAATGGATTTAACCCAAAGTTTCTCCAAAGTTGTTCAAAACTGTAGTCTTTCTTTTTAAACAGTGATTATAGTAACATCTTGTGGGGCATTTAGAACTGGGGTGGAAATATTAATCCTAAAGCAATAACCCTCTCTGTTTTTTCCTCTGTGGCTTGGAGATTTTCTATCCAACAGCAACTTCTTTCTAGAAGAACACCTGTGACCGAAATTCTCCTCCTGGAAACTCCATGTGCTAGAAGCTTCCTGTCTGGTCATGACCTGAGGGTCCGTTCTGTGTCCCGTGTAGCATGTCTAACCCTAACAACTAGCCTGCAGGATTGATAGATGACATTGTTCCCATTAGCCATTCTTGTGTCTGAGGCCAGTGTCTAAGCCAGGATTTGACTTAAGGTCAGGCCACCTCTAACACAGTGCCTTTCTATTCAGTTCAGTTCAGTTGCTCAATCGTGTCTGACTCCTTGCGACCCCATGAACCGCAGCACGCCAGGCCTCCCTGTCCATCACCAACTCCCAGAGTTTACCCAAACTCATGTCCATCGAACCGGTGATGCCATCTAACCATCTCATCCTCTGTCGTCCCCTTCTCCTCCTGCCCTCAACCTTTCCCAACATCAGGGTCTTTTCAAATGAGTCAGTTCTTCGCATCAGGTGGCCAAAATATTGGAGTTTCACCTTCAACATCAGTCCTTCCAATGAACACCCAGGACTGATCTCCTTTAGGGTGGACTGGTTGGATCTCCTTGCAGTCCAAGGGACTCTCAAGTGTACTCTCCAACACCACAGATCAAAAGCATCAATTCTTTGGCACTCAGCTTTCTTTATAGTCCAATTCTCATATCCATACATGACTACTGGGAAAATCATAGCCTTGACTGGATGGATTTTTGTTGACAAAGTAATGTCTCTGTTTTTTAATATGCTGTCTAGGTTGGTCATAGCTTTCCTTCCAAGGAGTAGGTGTCTTCTAATTTCATGGCTGCAATCACCATCTGCAGTGATTTTGGAGCCCAAAAAAATAAAGTCTGACACTGTTTCCACTGTGTCCCTACCTAATTGCCATGAAGTGATGGGACCAGATGCCATGATCTTAGTTTTCTGAATGTTGAACTTTAGGCCAACTTTTTAACTCTCCTCTTTCACTTTCATCAAGAGGCTCTTTAATTTTTCTTCACTTTCTGCTATGTTACACCAATTCTGAAGATTCAGCCCATGGACAAAACAAAACCATTTAGAAAGGAAATCCAGGTAGCTGTCTTTCTTAAGTTCCATACAAAACAACATTGGGTGCTGGCTCCAGAGAAAAATCCTAAGAACCATCTGGCCCTATTTTTCTCATCCATTTGCAAACAGCTATCTCTTGCGTGCTCTACTTGTTATGTCTATGAGTTCTCTTCCTCTCATGTCTAGAACCATGGTTCTGTTTTCTCACCTGTCCCCACGTCCCTTAGAACAGTACCTCATCCATGTCAGTATCAATTTAACACGCTCCTTGTGAATAGGCTTCGTCTCCGCTCTCCTAAGCTCCCCACATATCCTGTTGTTTCTTCGCAGCCCTGCCCATGGCGAGCTCCCGAGGAGCTTCTAGCTTCCACCTTCCCTGAGCCAGTACTTCATTGCGCTGCATTTCACTTTTCCTCTCCACATAGTTTTCGTCTCCTGCCTTGACTTTTCTTATAGAGAGCATCCTTTTCTTTTCTTTCTCCAACTTACTCCTCATCCCTCTGCCCTTTTGGGCAGCATCCTCTGGCTCTCTCCTGACCTCTTTCTGGGGAGACAGAGCAGCTGGGTTCCTGGAGACGCCAGTGCCGTTGGGCAGGAGGGAGCTGGGGCTCTGCAGGTGGGTCAACATCTTCTGTCCTGCTTGGATCCTCCAATCTGGGGCTTCCAACCTCAGGACCATTGACATTCGGGCTGGGCCATCCTCCATGGTGGGGGTGTCCTGTGGGCTGTGGGTTGTCCAGCAGCATCCCTGACTTCTGGTCACTAGACACCCACAGCCCCCGCCTCCCAGCTGTGACAACAATAATGAACAGACGTCCGATGGGGTGAACTTGAGCTTGCCTTTGTTGGTGTTGTTTTGGTCCCTTTGGCTCTGTTCTGACCTTTCCTCCTCCCTTCCTTCATCTTTTTATTCACGTTCTCTTTAGCCCGACTTCACTATAAGCCAGGCTTCTCTCTCACGTGACCACATGGTGCTCTTGAGCCCAGGCTGCTGAACACAGCCTTGACCACAACCCCTCAGCGCTCCTTGCTTGGGCTCTACCAGGTCCCCGTCTGCACCTACGAAGGTCACTGCGTCACTCAGCTGGCTGCTCCAGGAAACGCAGCTTCCTGGTTCCCATGTGGTTTAAAGCCTGTTTGATTAGCTGTAAAGCAGAATCCAGCTGTAAAACAGAATCCAGCTGTAAAACAAATGCCAAGAGGCAAATCTCAATTCACCTTTCAGAAGGGAGCCGGCTGCCCAGTCAAAGACGGGGCTGAGGTGGGGTGTGGAATACCCCAGCTTATTAAAGCAGGAATCAGCGAGCAGCTAGAGAATGGGTTCTGAAGACGCACCTGCTAAGTCACCTTCAGCTTTTGGCTGTGATTCTGGTGGGAAGAGGATCCGGGCACAGGCCGCCCTCCCAGCTCAGCTCTGCCTTCCTGGGCTGGTGCCTCCTCTACCCTGAGCAGCAACTCCTGCCCTATTTTAATGCCACCTTGTGACTTTCATTCCAAGCTCACCTCCTCGATCAACACACTGGTCTCTGCCAAACTTCTCTCGCAAACACATCTCACTCCCAAATCTGCTGAAAAAAAAATAAAACTGAAAAGAAAATCAAAGAATTAAAAAAAAAAAAAGGACATACTCAATGAACCCTTCAGTAGACAGGAAAAAAAAAAAAAAAGACACCCCTCTTCTCTTCTTTGCTCCTGCATTGCTTGTGTAGTCTCTGGCCACTCTGGAAGGGAACGTGGACTACTCAGTTGGGATCACGTGTGTGGCTGGTTTCGGATGATCACGCCTTGTACCAGGTTCTCCTGCCGTGAAGCACTAAGGTTTCACTATGGCTGTTGTCTGGATGGCCGAACATCTTATGTGCAGCCAGACCCAGTGGTCATTATTATGACAGCATCAGGAACAGATAGGGCTCATCAGCCACTGTTGCCTCTGGTCTGCTGGTCTCAGCAGAGGCACTGCAAAGGACAATTGACCAGATGTAGAATGGCACACGTGGCCCAGGCCACCACATAGCTGGGCCTCAGGAATACATGTGCTTCTTCCCCGATGGGGTCAGTTCTACCTTTGAGTTCCTTTCTACCTTGGCTTTGGTGCATCTCCTTCCCTTTCTGCATACTCGTGTCTCCCTGGATCGCTTTTACTCCCGGTGGTTCTTCTCTCTTATTTTTCTTCCTTCTGCACCACTTGTGGGATCATAGTTCCTCGACTAAGGATCGAACCCACACCTCCTGCGTTGGAAGCACAGATCTTAACCGCTGGACCACCAGGGAAGTCCCCCCAGGTGCTTGTTAAATAGGGATGCTTTCTGAATCCAGCCTGGCTCCCTCCCACTGCGTTGGTTTTTCTCCTGGGCCTGTGTTGACCGGCACAGCGTGATCTCAGACAAGTAATATAACTGGGACCTGTGTGCATCCACATGAAGCCCCCCAGGAGGCCTTCCGTGACTACAGGAGAGGCTGAGGTAGGCTCACCAGCCACCGACTCTGAAGCCCACAGCTCACCTCTGACGCCTGCTGATTCCTGCCCACTGATAACGGGTGAGCATCCCGGGGCCTCAGCTCCCACAAACAGGATGTGTGTGTGTGTCTGTCTGGCTGACTTTCTGCAAAGGCATCTGTCACTCCCCAACGTTTCCTTTCTCATTGCAGCAAAGTATTTAAACACTACCCACTGAACCCCATCTGTCGCCGAGCCCCATCGCTGTCAGGGCCCGGCCTCCCCAGGTCTGTGAAGAAACTCGCTGCAAAGGCTTCATGCCAAACAACAGGGCAAATTAAATCAAAGCTCGTGCTGCACCCAGGGGGACCATGCACATCAGCTTTGACTTACTGCACAGAGCACGCTTACAAGAGAGAAAGCAGCGGCTTTTGTCACTGCGAGGGGCCATGAAAAATGAATTAGGGCCTCTGCTGAGAGAGGGCATGGAGGAGAATCTTTCATTCCGAGATGCTGTCCTCTCTCACCTTGCAAGGAGGAAATAATGAAAGAAGAACTTGTGGTGGGTCTCAGTCTCCCCCAGGTTTTACTGTGCCCTTAAACACGGCCGGTGCAGAAAGGAAGTGAAAGGGTGGGGAGAAAGGCCTGGTGGGGGCCGTGGTAATAGCTGAGGTTGCACAAGGCTCCCCGAGGGCAAGAACCTGAGCAGATGCAACTGATAGCAGGTGGTGCCCTTCGGGAGAGAGGGCACAGAACACAGGGTCTGGTGCTCAGACTAGATCAGCCCAGACCACAGACCCTGGGGAACGGGCCAGGGCATCTCCAGCCCCTCATGATGGGTCACTTACTGTGCTAACTCTTCTTCACGCTGATCTCTCTTAATCCTCACGTTCCCATGAGACAGGGGACATTTTTGGCCCATTGTACAGACAAGGAACCTCCAAAAATTTAAAGCCATTGCTTGCAGCCATCCAGTTGGTGTGCAGTGGGGCTGAGAGTCCAACCTACATCTGCCTGACTTCAAAGTCCATTGCCTCCCCTTATAAAGGAATCTGTCCTCCGTCACCGGGCTGCCTGTGAGACACACCTCATTTATTTCCCTATAATGAGGGAGGGGCCTTCCATTTCTTAACAGATTGTTCACCTGCCATCCTAATGAAGCTGGCACTCACCGTGGGTTCAGCCGCAGCGTTTTACCTCCAGACACATTTGTACTTGGTGATGGGATCGAATGCGTGGATAACTGCTCAGGGTTTTCTGATGCAGCCTTCCACAGGCAGAGATCTGGGCTTGGACAACATCTTACAGGAGAGGAGGAACCCAGGGACCAGCTCTGGTTAGATCCCGGGCCAAACGGCTAGCCTTATGTGCCTGGGGTGGGGTTGCGTGTGGGTGTTAGCTGGGCTGGCAGAGGGGATGTTGGACAGAGTCACACATTCTTGCTGTTCTGACCTCATCTCGGTTGCTCACCATCTTCTGCCCCTGCGTGTCCACCTGTGGGTTCTCACACTCTGCCTTCGGGCATTTTCTTCAAGTTAAGGGTCGGGCTTGTGTAAAATCCACTGGGCTTGGGCTTAGATGGCCGTAGGTTTTATGATTTTCCTCTGGACGATGGCTGGGTGTTGTCAAATGTTTGGGCAGGGCTTGGACTGCTGAGCCATTTTGAACAGACTTTCCACCTGAGTAGTATGGTTTCAAAAGTCTCAAGTAGAATCAGTTAATGAAAGGAATTGTCAAGGGAAGCATAGGAGAAGCTCCCTAAGAAAATGTGAGGTATTTTGTGTCTGAGCCACTGGGGAGAGGGAGGACCACAGTTTGGGGAATTTGGTGACTCTGCTTACATGGAACTCATCTCGACCCTTAACTCAAAGTAAAACTGGGTTTATACAGTCTTTCTTTCCTCAGTTATCAGGGGCCTCTACAGATGAATCAAATGTTCAGTCTGGAAGGGATTTTAAAATCACACAGCCTAATCTCTTGCTCCTTTATTTATTTATTTAAAAAAGAGAAAGCACAAGTTCAGAAAAGTTTCAGTGAATTTCTCAAACTCACCCAGTTAATTAGTAGCAGAAGCAAGACTACTCTAGGAAGCTGGACTTTATAGTAATACTTTTCCTAAACCATCATGCTGTCTCTTTGTATCCCCATGCAGATCTCTAATTTTGTTTGTTCCTTTTTAAGAAAATTCTCCACTTTTACTTTGGATAAAGATGCCGCAAAATGCAGGTGACATAATTAGAGGCCAGAGAAGCTAGAAGATGAATAAAAGGTAGTCATACAAATCTTTAAGATGGCGATCAATTGTGCAGAGCAGAAAATTTGATACAAATCTGTGTCCTCAGATTTGACTTGTCTAGTTTGTACAGCTAGATTATAAAGTATTTTTAAAAGCAGTTTTATTCACAGTCTGCCCAAATTGACTTGTTTTGGCTGAAGAGCTGCAGCAGAAGAGGGTCACCAGATGGGACAGCCCTTCATCCCCAGAGCGTGGCCTGAAGCACAGCTGAGCTTTTAGGGGCTGGCAGTGGGACACTGAGCACCTTCTGTTCAAATGTGCCCCATACCATGCAGTCATCAGCTACAGTTTGCTCTGGAAAGAGGTTCTTAAGACCTGACCTTTTTCTCCTGCGCTTTGCCGGTAGATCCATGTTCTTCAGGAGAGGCAGGTAAGGGCCACAGCAGCTCACATGGGCAGGTGTCACAGGCACTTTATGCTTGGGAGTAAGGATGTGGGTTCATTCACTTCATCTCCTCATTTTAGTTGCTTGGCCTTGTGCTGTGCTGAATCACTTCAGTCGTGTCTGACTCTTTGCAACCCACTGACTGTAGCCTGCCAGGCTCCTCTGTCCATGGGATCCTCCAGGCAAGAATACTAGAGTGGGTTGCCATTTCCTCCTCCAGGGGTCTTCCCGATCCAGGGATCGAACCTGCATCTCTTAGGTCTCCTGCGTTGACAGGAGGGTTCTTTATTACTAGCGCCACCTGGGAAGCTTGGTCTGAGGCATGTCTGTGAGCTGGATGTGAAGGTGAGACATTTTGCTCATGTCATGCGCTGGCCTGCACTGAGCCAGGTCACAGCTTCCCAGGTGGCGCTAGTGATAAAGAACCCAGCTGCCAATGCAGGAGACCTAAGAGATGTGAGTTCGATCCCTGAATTGGAAAGATACCCTGGAGGAGGAAATTTCAACTCACTCCAGTATTCTTGCCTGGAGAATCCCATGAACAGAGGAGCCTGGAGGGCTGCAGTCTGTGCAGTCACAAACAATCGGACATGACTTAAGTGACTTGACTTAGCCCGGCATAGCACAAGCCAGGTTGCCTGCCTTACCTGAAGACAAAAGTGGACATTCCATAGAGAGAACTATTCTCTTTTAGAATATGTATTTATCTATTTTGTTTGGCTAGGTCTTAGCTGCAGCACACAGGATCTTTGATCTTTATTTGTGGAATGCAAACTCTTAGTTCCAGCATGTGCGATCTAGTCCCCTGACCGAGAATTGAATTCTGGGCTCCCGGCTTTGGGAGCGGGGAATCTTAGCCATTGGATGGCCAGGGAAGTCCCCAGAGAACTGTTATTTAACCAAGGGTGTCCAGGTAGCTTCACTGACCTGTCGGAACTTCCAAACAAGCAGTTGAGAACCTTCCGATTCATCGCGTATCTCTGAGCTTCTCTCATTTTCCTAAAGTCAAGCTGGCGATGGTACCCAGGCCCCCGTGGGTGGGGAGGCTGCAGAAGGATGGAGTGGGAGGCGCCGGCTGTGACACGTGTTGGGATCCAGGTGTCAGCACACCTGCACCCACGGATGCACCACTCCGCAACGCAGCTGGGGGAAAAGCAGCCACTCCTCCCTTCCGCGCAGTTATAATACTTCAACAAGTGGGCAAGATGAGCAGGGCGGATGCCAGGCAAGAGAGGAGGTGGGGACCTTTTTTGTGTTTGGGCAGAGCTGGTTAAAGGCAGAACTGGTAGTTTAGTTGCCCACGTTCGCAACCTCGTTTAGACGCGGCATCTCTGAAATGCCGTTTAGATGGAAGATCTGATCCTCAGAGGCCACACAAGCACGATAGGAGACGGAAGGCTTGCGCTTCATTGTCTGGAGAATAGATGGGTTGCAGGCTTCCGGAGAATAGGAGCTGCCAGTCAAGCAGTTTTAATAGAGCAGGGAGGATAGATTTCAATAAAAGAAATGAGTATAAATATTGTGAGTGGAGGAAGGGAGACAGCAGCGCGATCATGTTTGACTAGTCACAGTGGGGAAACTTCAGGAACTCGAAACGGAAGGCTCTGACTGAGAGCTGAGGCAAGTGACTGGGCTGATTCCGGGAATCCAGGGCCACTCCGGGAACACCTTAATGAGGCTCCAGCTGGATAGAGGGACCCCAAATCACTGGGTCTCAGCCCAAATTGAGCCCTCCCAGGCATGTGGAGTGGGCACTCAGGAGTACACAGCATCAAGGGAGCCCCACCTGCAGACTGTCTGTGGATGGAACCTCATGGAACAGGGGATTCAGATATCATGTCCTCCAGGGGTGCCTGTGGGCAGCATCTCTCCCACCCCCATAGTACCAGAGCTTTCTTCCTCAGCAGCTTCCTGCTTTGCCCCAAATGTGCAAAGCTGCCCAGGCCCCTGCCCCCTTCTTCTGTGTGTGCCAGGTCTGAAGCCCCAGGAGATTTGGGATCTGCTGGGCTTCCCTGGTGGCTCAGAGGTTAAAGTGTCTGTCTCCAATGCAGGAGACCTGGGTTCGATTCCTGGGTCAGGAGATCCCCTGGAGAAGGAAATGGCAACCCACTCCAGTATTCTTGCCTGGAGAATCCCATGGACAGAGGAGCCTGGTGGGCTACAGTCCACGGGGTCGCAAAGATTCGGGCATGACTGAGCGGCTTCACTTTTACTTGGCTGTGCCGAGGTGCTAGTGCCTCTTGTCCGACTCTGCCTCGCCTCTGGCTGATGCCTGGGTGGCCAGACGCCCAGCCTGCAATGCGCCTGCCTCTCCCCTCTGGAGCCAGCGCCCCGCCATCCTCGCCCGGCCTCCACCTGGACATCTTCTATTGGCCGCCCTCCTCGTGGGCTTAACCTGCAATCGCAGTCTCCCTGGAGGTGTCCTGTCTGCCACAGTTCTCTGCCCCTCCTACTCCCAGCAGGCTATATCCAGTTTCATGCTAATTTTGTGGGTGCCAAAGCTAATTTAAAGAATGTGGTTTTTCCTGTTTTTTTTTTTAATTATTTACTTTAATTGGAAGACAATTACTTTACCATATTGTGATGTTTTTGCCATACATTGACATGAATTGGCCACAATCACACATGTGTCCCCTCTCTCCTGAACCGCCCCTCCCATCTCCCTCCCAACCCAGGTGTCATAGAGCACCAATTTTGGGTTCCTGCCTCATACATCAGACTCCCACTGGCTATCTATTTTATATATGTAGAAGCGCAGAGTGGTCTGTGCATTATATCTAAAGCACAATGTACAAATCTTAATTAAAAATATTTTATGGCTAAAAAATGCCATCCATAATGCAAGCCTTCCACAGATTGTAGTAATAACATCAAAGATCACTGATTGCTGTAGCACATGTAATAATAATAATAATAAAATTTGAAATATCACGAGATAATGGGAAACAGAGAAGCAAAGTGAGCAAATGCTGTTGGAAGAACAGTGCTAATAGACTTCCAGGGTGGCCACAAACCTTCAGTTTGCAAAATCACAATGTGTGCAATGGGCGAGAAAGTGAAGCAGGATAAAAACAAGGTGTGCCTATGTGGTCACGTGGTAATTTTAAGCTTTTGGATACATAATCATTCCTAGTCCTTCCCTTGAAAAGCCTTGGATGTACAGATATTTATATGCATATATGACTATTTCCATAGGCTAGGTTCCTGCAATAGAATTGCTTGGTCATGAGACATGTTTATTTAAAAGCGTTTTGTTGCCAGCTCTATTGCTCCCCAAAAGGCCGTGTCAATTAGCAATCTCACGAGCTCCCGGAAGTGCCTGTGTTCATAACCCTTGGCTGTTCATACAGATAGTCTCAATAGTTTACATTCTGCCAAAGTGATGGGCAGGAAATGGCACCTCGTTTCAATTTGCATATCCCTGTTACCGGAGAAGTTACAGCATATTTATTTCCATATTTCGTATGTTTGCTGGGTATTTATATTTCTGCAGTGAATTGCTTGTCCACGTTTCTCATCCATTTTTGTATTGCGTTGTTTATCATTTTTAAAATGGATTTGTGGAAGTATATGTATGTTACATGGGTTAACCCTTAGTTATAAATGTTGCCGATAGCCGTCCCCGTCTGTCTCTTGCCTTTTTTCTTCATTTGATAGTGTCATTTGTCATTCAAAAGTTTCAAATCCGCTAGGAATAAAATCTGTCAATCTTTCCCTACGGTTCATCAACCCCTGCTTTTTTTATGTGGCTGTCACACTCACAAATTCTGTTGTGTATTTGGGTAAGCTATCCTAAATCCCTTAAAAAAATAGACGCAAGACATTAAGGAATGAATGAATTAAAGTGAGACGAGCTCTTCCCAGGCACGTGGAAGGCAACAGCAGTTTGTCTTATATGTACACAGCACTGTTACTGCCCAGGTGTTTTCGGCTTTAGGATCTCTTTAATCAGGTCCACAGTGCATTTAACAGACAGAGTTGCATCCTCCAGCGGTGCTCACTGAATTTACCACTGTTCGCTCTGCTGTCACCCCAGGAGGGATGGGCAGTCTCCTTTAGGTGGGTAACCTGGAACCACAGCCTTGCCCCACAGTACTAGACTGACCTCAGGAACCCCTGGCAGGTCACAAGGAAGTGGCTGCCGTTGTGGGAGACAGGACGACTGGAGAGGTACTTCAAAGTGCCCACTAACTGGGGAGTAGTCGGGGGCCCCTCCTGGCATGACTTGCCCTGGCATTCACGCTTCTCCACTTTTTCACTTCAGAGACAGCATGCGAGGTGGCAGGAGGCTTACAGATGCTCCTCTGAGCCAGCAGCTAAGAGGCGGGAGAGACTTCCCTTCCTTGCTTCAGTCCTAGCAGCCCTGCACTGACTGACAGCCTGAGTAAAATCCTAGGATGTGAAGATAAGGAGGCCACAAGGAGGGGAGGAGGTAGGCCTTGGCTTGGAAGTCTTGAGTCTAGTGTGAGCACACCAGCTCTGCCCAGACCAGCCATGGAGACAATTGCATGCATGATAAGCAGCTTCAGTCATGTCCGACTCTGTGACCTTATAGACTGTAGCCCACCAGGCTCCTCTGTCCATGGGATTCTCCAGGCAAAGATACTGCAGTGGGTTGCCATGCCCTCCTCCAGGAGATCTTCCCAACCCAGGGAAAGGACCCACATCCCCTATGACTGGCACTGGCAGGCAGGTTCTTTTCCACTAACACCACCTGGGAACATGGAGACAGGGGCCTGATTATAATTTCCATCAGCATGTTTGCCGTGTCATCCCTAGGACATTGGAATCTACTCTCATCTCCTGGGACTGTCCTGAGGATTAAATAAAACTGTACATCTGAGAATAGTCAATGCTCAAGAAGAGTCGGGTATTTTAAATAAAAAGTTCCATCCTCTGGTGCGGTTGAAAGGACATGGCTTTTGTAGACAAACAGGTTTGACCCTGAGCTCTGATGGGGGATCATCGGTGAATGACCCAACTTCTCTGAGAGGCTGATGTCCCTTTCCGGCCTGCTTCTGATGTGGCTCCAGAAATGACTCAGACTCTCAGCTGCCTCCTGAACCCTAACTGGTGGCTTGGATATGTTCGTTACCAGTTAGGATTCTTCACAGGAAACCTGCACTAATTCCTAGTATCAGAATCTAGAGAGAGTAGAGTGTCAAGAATATGGGCCCACAGAATTTATAGAAAACTTAGCAGGAAGCAAAAAGTAAGAGAGCTGAGAAAGAGAGAAGAAGCACGTGGATGAGTATTGTGATGATGGTGACCATGGACACAGTCTGTGTATCAGACACAAAGCATTTAACATAGTCATTCATTCAGTTCTAATAACAATTGGAATTAGGTCCATAGTAATAATATCCCCATTTCACAGATGAGGAGACTGAGGCAAGGGTGCAGCAGAAAGCCTAAAGGAACACTCCCAGCAAAGTGGCAGAGCTGGACTCCCTTCAGGGCGGGGACTCTGGATACAGCTCTTCACTTACCCCCCAGAACACTGTCTCTACCTGCCCTGGCTTCTAGTTCCTGGAAAACAGACTCTTATCCCAGAACTGCATCTGCTAAGTCTCATTCCACATTGGGAAAGGCTGCATATTGTCACTCTGCTTATTTAACTTATATGTAGAGTTCAGTTCAGTTCAGTTCAGTCGCTCAGTCGTGTCCGACTCTCCGCGACCCCATGAATCACAGCACGCCAGGACTCCCTGTCCATCACTGACTCCCAGAGTCCACTCAAACTCATGTCCACAGAGTCGGTGATGCCATCCAGCCATCTCATTCTCTGTCGTCCCCTTCTCCTCCCGCCCCCAACCTTTCCCAGCATCAGAGTCTTTTCCAGTGAGTCAACTCGTTGCATGACGTGGCCAAAGTATTGGAGTTTCAGTTTTAGCATCAGTCCTTCCAACGAACACCCAGGACTGATCTCCTTTAGAATGGACTAGTTGGATCTCCTTGCGGTACAAGGGACTCTCAAGAGTCTTCTCCAGCACCACAGTTCAAAAGCATCAATTCTTCGGCAATCAGCTTTCTTCATGTAGAGTACATCATGTGAAATGCCGGACTGGATGAAGCACAAGCTGGAATTAAGATTGTTGGGAGAAATATCAATAACCTCACATATGCAAATGGCACCCCTCGTATGGCAGAAAATGAAGAGAAACTAAAGAGTCTCTTGATGAAAGTGAAAGAGGAAACTGAAAAAGCTGGCTTAAAACTCAACATTCAAAAAACAAATACCATGACATCCAGTCCCATCACTTCATGCCAAATAAATGGGGAAACAATGGAAACAGTGACAGATTTTATTTTCTTGGGCTCCTAAATCACTGCAGATGGTGACTGCAGTCATGAAATTAAAAGATGCTTGCTCCTTAGAAGAAAAGCTATGACAAACCTAGACAGCATGTTAATAAGCAAAGATATTACTTTGCCAACAAAGGTCCATCTAGTCAAAGATATGGGTTTTCCAGTATCGTGTATGGATGTGAGAGTTGTTGGGCCATAAAGAAAGCTGAGCGCAAAAGAATTGATGCTTTTGAAGTGTGGTGTTGGAGAAGACTCTTGAGAGTCCCTTGGACAGCAAGGAGATCAAACCAGTCAATCATAAAGGAGATCAGTCCTGAATATTCACTGGAAGAACTGATGCTGAAGCTGAAGCTCCAATACTTTGGCCACCTGATGTGAAGAACTGACTCATTTGAAAAGGCCCTGATGCTGGGAAAGATTGAAGGCAGGAGGAAAAGGGGACGACAAGGATGAGATGGTTGGATGGCATCACTGACTCAATGGACATGAGTTTGAGCAAGCTCCGGGAGTTGGTGATGGACAGGGAAGCCTGGCATGCTGCAGTCCATGGGGTCACAAAGAATTGGACATGACTGAGCAACTGAATTGAACTAAACTGAAGTCCTTCTTCAGGGTGCAAAAGAAGGAAGGATGAGGATGAATGTTAGAGAGAAGAGAAGCCGAGACAGGAGGTCTCCTGGCCAGAGCTGGTTGCTCTACCTGTAACCACCACTCTCCCTGGTGACCTGGTCTCAGGGACAATGTTGTAGATTCACTTGAAACGCCTACACCGGGTGCACAGTCCATCACCTGGTTCCTTCACATCTCTTGTCTGCATTGGTTGAAGTCCACATCTCCGGCTGGGTTACCCAGACTCCCAGAAACCGGAGAGCCCCCGGGGCTACTCCAGCCAGAGGGCAGGCAGACTGGTGTCTCTCTGGTTGTCCACACAGTGCATGGGCTCCTGGTCACAGCCACAGAATGGTGTGCATCCAGGCTAACGCCACACTGCAGCTCAAGGGATAGCTATCATCCCCCACAACCTGGGGTGAGGGTGAAAGAGGGTCCCATTCTTCATCTAAAGAATATTTCACGTGCAGATCACTCTGTGGGACTGAACGGAAGCCACGCGTAATGAAGAAAGAGGCCTTTAATCTCTTCCTCTGAGATGCTGGCATGATCTCAGTTTTAAAGATAGAGAAGTTGAAGCCTAAAAGGATTATGTGATTTGAAGGCAGTTTTACAGCTGTTTAGAGACGGTGGTTGAAGGAGAATCCAGTGTCCTAGACCTTTCTGAATAAAGACTCCTGAACTTCTGATTGTTGTTGCTCATGTGGATCTAAAGTGCTCACAACCATGTGGGGTCGGGTGGGAAAAGCTACAGGAAGGGAAGCTGTTGGGGACTGTGGATGGATTAAGGCCACTTGTTTGGAGCAACACATGCAGTGGTCCAATGACTTAGTCAACATCTCAACCAGAGGAACCCATTAATAGATTTTACAGCACGTATTTCATTTAAAATCAAATGATCTTTTTGGAGAATACAAACATTAGGGGCTGGTAGACCTCTTCAGGGAAGGGTGGTATATCAACTACGATGAAAACATCCAACTGGGATACTCAGGTAACAGAAGAGGAAAAGACAAGATGGTGAGTCCCTCTGTTTACCCCACTCATGTGCCAGTACCTTGTCAAAGGGACCAACAGTCTCCCATGTGTATAGACTGGATTCCCTCCTCCAGGAGTATCTGCATCAAAGCGGTTCTCCTGGCAGGAACTCATTTAGTCTCACAGCAAAGATTCAATAGATGAAAGACTAGATGTACATTCCAGGAGCACAAAATCAATTAATTTGAAAAACGCAATGTAATATATTATAGCTGGTTACTTGGAGACTGCTGCTGAAATACCAGGAAGATCATTGGGGGCCACGTTATTACTTAGATCTATACATTTCTTTGGTTACACCACTCTCCTTAAATCTACTGGGATTTACTTAATCTCACTCACACTCCTTACTCACATCCAGCAAGTTTCAAATATATACATCCAAGCCCTCATTTTAGGAGTTTTCTTGAAGCAAACTTTCATCCTAAATTTGCCCTGATGCCTATTTTTTCTTTACTGGGAAACTCACAGGGCATCCTACCTGATCTATGAGCTTCTGTGTGGAATCCGAGAGGGTGTTTTCTTTAAGATTTAGGAAAGAAAAGGATCTGAAGGGAAGGTTGCCAGCATGTCACCAGGAACACCCTGCGTCCCTCTCTTCTCAAGTGGGCACACGGCTCTTAAAAGGCAGAGACTGGATCTTCAAGTCTCAGCGAAAGAGACACCACCTATTATTACCAAACTGTGAACTTAATAAGTATGTGTTGAGTGCTGTCATTGTGCAAAGTCCCGTGCCAGTGTGCGTTGGACACGCATGACTAGCACATACCTCGGCTGACATCCACATGGGAGTCGGAGTTCATTCCAGCAAGGTGTTTTATATGGTAAGCTTTTGGAATCCTATATTTTTCTTTGAAATTACACGTCTCAATAAGTCTGTGTGGCTTAAAAGACACAAAAGGTCTATATTTTTACTACCCATCTCACACTGTCTTAATTACTGTAACACTATAATAATAGATTTTGAAATCCAGTATTAAGAAAAATAAAAAGGGAAGTATATATTCAGTACTTCCTTTGTGCAAGGGACTGTACCAGTTAAATGCACATTATTGTTAGTTTTTTAAAACACTCATTTATTTTTGGGTGCACTAGATCTTCATGGCTTTGTGCAGGCTTTTCTCTAGTCGTGGTGAGTGGGACCTACTCGCTAGCTGCAGTGCATGGGCTTCTCATTGCAATGGCTTCTCTTGTTGCAGAGCATAGGCTCTAGGGTGTATGGGCTTCAGCAATTAAGGCTTGTGGGCTTAGTTGACCCAAGGCTTGTGGAATATTCCTGGACCAGGGAACGAACCCATGTCCTCTGCACCAGCAGGCAGATTCGTAATCACTGGACCACCGGAGAAGTCCTATTATTGTGTTTTAATCTGTAATATAAACATGCAAAGTCAATAGTGTCTTCGTTTTTCAAATGAGGAATTCTGACTCTATGAATAGTTTAATAAAAAATTAGCAACACACACAATAAGCAAACAGCTTCTGTATCATGTTTCATTGTTGTTTTAGAAGATTGGCAGAGGATTTTGTCATGGGAGCAGAGCCTGCCCATATGTTCAGGGTTGGCTGATGGTTGTGATTTCCTAATTCAAGTGTGCGCGTGCATGTTTGGGATGGAGGGACTAATTTAGGATAAACATGCACCATTTATAAAGGTGGTCTGGGCTAATCCTAGTTCAAAAGAAAATGTCCAGTTTGCTAAGAGGACAGTAATATTGATAATGACATCTCTAGCAGAAAAGAAATAGTAGTGAATCCGGGCCGGAGTCTGAGGAAGGTCAGAGAAAGTTGACTATCTATCTCTCTGAGTGACCTGAAGTGACTGTCCAGACTTGGTCACTCATGACAGCTCAGCCTCAGACATAATCAAAGGATCACCCGAATCTCCATCCTTCTAATCCCTTTATCCCTTGCATTTCAGAGTCAAAGCTGCATGAAAGAGAGAGGGGAAAATAAAATTGAATCTGAAGGCAGAGTCCATGTGTCCAGTTTAATTGAATGTAAGAAGGGCGGCTGTGTGAGGCAAAGGGAGAAAACGCAGGAGAACAGACGGGGTACTGTTCTGAAGCAGGGAAGCTGAACAAGAAATAAAAGGAGGAAAAACTACTATTTCATGTGCTTGAGAATTTGTCTTGTATTTAGACTTAGCTCCACTGCAGATCTAGGGAATGGGAGGAAAGAAGAGAGAAGACAGTGCTGAGGATTTGTTTTGTTTTTAAATTAATGACCAAAGATAATTAAATTTTCCCTTTGTGTGACTCAGATGGTAAAGCATCTGCCTGCAAGGCAGGAGACCCGGGTTTGATCCCTGGGTTGGGAAAATCCTCTGGAGAAGGGAATGGCAACCCACTCCAGTATTCTTGCCTGGGGAATTCCATGGACAGAGGAGCCTGGTGGGCTACAGTCCACGGGGTCGCAAAGAGTTGGACCTGCGAGTGACGGACTTTCACTTTCACTCTTTCACTTTGTGTTTCAATGGACACAGCGTGAGACCAGCTCCGAGGACAGGCTGGCATGTTTCCTGGTCTCGGGCACGGTTGCATCATCTATTCCCATGAAAATCCTGAAGATAATTCAGCAGAGTGCAGCACTTCTCTGTGTAGATGTGTGTTAGTAAAATACTTAGTGGCAGCAAGCCCATCTAATATGGCAGATGGCTAGATAGGTCTTATATAGTTCAATCTGTGCAATGATCCCGCAGAATAGGGATGTTACGGGCCCGGATTTATACCCCAAATTGCACAGCTCGTAAATGATATAGCCTGGGTTGGAATCACGATTCCTGACTTTCAATTTAGCTTTCTCTGCGTTACACGATGCTGTACTGAAATTACCAGGATACGGATGCCGAGCCAGGAAGGTGAGAAAGCACGGTCTTGTGATTTGGGGGTCCTCGCAAGTCAACAATTTACAAGGGTTCCTGAAATCCCATCGCTCGGGAGCTAACCCTGCAAACACTTCTGAGAGATGTGTGATTTACTTCTTCAAAAGACTTGTTGGTTTTGTTTTGTTTTGTTTTGTTTAAATCAACTTGGCTGAGCTATAATTGCATACAATGAAATGCAAACATTTTAAGGTTGATGGCTTTTGACAAATTGTATACAGTCATGTAACTACCACCTTAATCAAGGTATGAAGACCTCTTGTTGACTAAGAAGGTCCCCTCACGTCCCTGTGCCATCATTCTCCCTCCCTAGCACCCAGCCCCGGGCAACCACTGATGTGATCGCTGTACCTATGGGTGGATGTCGTATTTATGAAACCATGCACTATGCAGTCATCGGGGTGATGCTTCCTTCACTTAGCATAATGTCTGTGAGATGTGTCTGTGATGCTGCACATAGTACTCTGTGTGGAAGGACACTGAGATCATTTCTAGTTTCAGGTTATTAGGAATAAAACTATTCAGAGCGTGTGTACACATACTCCCCCCTGCAAACATACTTGGAAATGTTTTCCAAGAGAGACAGCATGGTAGTTCATAAAGGAAGCCTTGGTACATTTAAAGTAATTGAAAAATAAAAAAGTCATAATTGAAATCATACAGAGTATGTTGACTGACCACAATGAATTGAAATCAGCAATCGATAACAGAAGTAAATTTCAGCAAGTTACATGTATGTAACATTAAACTACACACTCCTAAACAACCATTGGGTCAACGAGAAATTAAAATATATACCAAGGATTGGAATGACTGTGTCTCATGTTAAGCATATATTACTAATAAATTTTACATGATTATGATGACAGTTTACAGAAGTTGTTGAGCCATTTTACTACTGAAAATATGAGCCTTCCATTTTACTCACAGACTAGTCCTTTGGAAGTAGGTATTTATTTTGGTGTTACAATTAGTTAATCCATTGATTAAATAAAAGAACGTGAAATATAATAAAATGATTTCAGTTGTGAGCATTATTGAGATATAACTAACATAGCTTACAATCCACTCTTTTGGACGTGTACAAATTAATATTTTCATACAGTCACAGAGTTGTACAAGAGTCAGCTTTCTAATATGCAACACAGTTGTAGAAAGCTTTCATCCCCCTGCAAAAGAAACTTGTATTTTTCAAATGTCATCTTCACGTCCCCTCTCTCTGGTACCTGCCCTCAGCCCTCGGTAAACACTAATCTACTTTCTGTTTCTATAGAATTGGCTAATGTTGTTGTTTTTTCCTAATGTTATTTTTGACTATGCTGGGTCTTCACTGCTACACATGGGCTTTTCTAGTTGCAGGGAGGAGGGCCTGCACTCTAGGTGTGGTGGACGGGCTTCTCACTGCCATGGTTTCTCTTGCTGTGGAGCGCAGACTCTAGGGCAGTGGGGCCTCGGTAGTTGTGGGGCACAGGTTTAGTTACCCCGCAACAGATGGGATCCACTTAGACTGGGGATCAAACCCGTGTCATCTGCATTGGCAGGCAGATTCTTACCCACTGGACCACCAAGGAAGTCCTTGTTTGGAATATTGTAAGTGGCATCTTTTGTCATTGCCTTCATTGGCTTAGCAGGACGGTCTCAAGGTGCATTTATGTTGTAATGTTTAGCAGCACTACATACCTTTTTATGACCAAAGCATTCCATAGTATAGATATTAATGGATATGCCAAATTTTGTTAAATTCACTTATCAGTTTGTGTGTACTTGGATTAGTTCTGAAAGTGTAAGAGTTATGCAGTTGTGTCTGACTCTTTGCGACCCTACAGACTGTAGCCTGCCAGGCTTCTCTGTCCATGGGATTCCCCAGGCAAGAATACTGGAATGGGTTTCCATTCCCTTCTCCAAGGGATCTTCCCAACCCAGGGATCGAACCCGGATCTCCTGTATTGCAGATGGATTCTTCACTGTCTGAGCCACCAGGGAAGCCCAGTTTATTTGTAAGTGTCTCAAATAGCCTCTTCATACAGAAAGTGACCATGAAAGTGTTAGTCACTCAATCACATCTGAATGCGACCCCATGGACATACCTGTCAGGTTCATCTGTCTGCTTTGGGACCATTGTAAATAACACTGCTGTAAACATTCGTGTGCCAGTTTCTATGTGGATATATTCATTTCTGTTGGATGTGTACTTAGGAGTGGAGTTTCTGAATCATGTGGTAGCTCTGTTTCACCTTTAGAGACACTTCTAGACTATTTCCCAAAGTGCTGTATCATTTTATATACTCACCACAGTGTATGAAGTTTCCGATTTTTCTGTATCCACACCAGCACTTACTATCCGTCTCTAATCACAGCCGTCCTAGTGTGTGTGAAGTCTTGTCTCATGGTGGTTATGATTTACATTTTTCTGATGGCTAATGATGTGACTATCTTTTGATGTGCTCCTTGGCCATTTATATACCTAATTTGGAGAAATAGCTGTTCAGAACCTTTTCCAGTTTTAATTGGGTTGTATATTTTTTAGTGAGTCATAAGAGTTTTTTAAAAATATATTCTATTAATATATATCAGTACCTTATCAAATTTATGATTTGCAGACGTTGTCTCCCTGAGGGTTCACTTTTCGCTTTCTTGATAGTATTCTTTGATACCAGTTCCTGAAATTTTTATGGAGTTCAGTTTTTATATTTTCTCCCTTTTATTGTTTGTACCTTTGGTGTCCTGTCTAGGAAACCATTGGGTTTCCGAGGTGGCACTAGTGGTAAAGAACCCACCTGCTAATGCAGGAGACATAAGAGACATGGGTTCGCTCCCTGGGTCGGGAAGATCCTCTGGAGGAAGGCATGGCAACCCACTCCAGTATTCTTGCCTGGAGAATCCCATGGACAGAGGAGCCTGGCAGGCTACAGTCCATGGGATCACAAAGAGTCAGACATGACTGAAGCAACTGAGCACGCACACATGCTAGGAAACCATTGCCTAACCCTTGGTCATGAAAATTTACTCCTAGGTGTTTTATAAAAGTTTTAGTTCTGACAGTGTTCATTTTGAGTTCGTTTTTGCATAAGGGCTACGGTAGAGTATAGCTTTATCCTTTGCAGGGTGATATCCAGTCTTCCCTGCTCTGTTTGTTGAAAACAAAATCTATTATTTTGGTCAGTGACTTGGCTTTGCCACTATAGTAAAAGGTAAATTTATCATGAACTTGGGGGTTTGCTTCTGGACTCAGTTTTATTCCATCGATCTATACAGTTGTCCTTATGTCAATACCACACTGCCTTGATTATTGTGACTTTGCAGTACGTTTTGAAATTTGAAAATATAAATCCACCAAGTTTGATTTCCTTTTTTCTAGATTGTTTTGGCTGTTCTAAGACCCCAGGATTACCATATGAAATTTATTATCATCTTATTAATCTTAGCAAAAATTTCAACTTGGATTTTGGTAGCAATTATACTGAATCTGAAGGTAAATTTGAATGTTAACATTAAACCTTCAAGTTTACAAACACGGAAAGACTTCTCAATGATTTAGAGTTTCTTTAATAACTTTTAACAATGTTTTGTTGAAATGTATTGCCAAGTATTTTATTCTTTTTAATACTGTTACGAGGGTGGGATGATTTGGGAGAATGGCATTGAAACATGTATGTTGTCATATGTGAAACGAATCGCCAGTTCAGGGTCGATGCATGTTACAGGATGTTTGGGGCTGGTGTGCGGGGATACCCAGAGGGAGGATAAGGGGAGGAGGGAGGTGGGAGGAGGGTTCAGGAAGGGGAACACATGTACACCCGGGGCGGATTCATGTCAATGTATGGCAAAATCAACCAGTATAATATTGTAAAGTAATTAGCCTCCAATAAAAAAATAATAATAAATAAAAATTTAAAAAAATTTAAAAATACTGTTATGAATGGAATTCAGTTTTTGTAATTTCATTTTCAAATTGTTCATGGAAATGTACAGACATAGAGTTATTTGTTATATATTGATCTTGCATTCTTAATATTGCTGAATTCATTTATTAGCTCTAATAGTTTTGAATGGATTCCTCAGGCTTTTTCTGTATCTAAGATCATGTCATCTGTGAATAGAGTTTTACATCTTCCTTCCTAAAAGGTCTTTTATTTCATTTTCTTGACTAATAGTCCGGCTAAAGCTGGCAGTACAATGTGAATAGAGCTAGTTGATAATAGACATTCTTCTCTTGTTCCTGATATTGGGGGCGAAGGGAAGCATTCAATCTTTCACCATTAAATTTGATGCTAGCTGTGGGTTTTTGTCAATCCACATTATCAAGTGGAGGAAATTTTTTTTCTATTCCTAGTTTGTTGAGCGCTTTTTATCAGGAAAGAGCATTGAATTCTGGCAAACATTATTTTGATCTACTGAAATGACCATGTGTTTTGCTCTTTATTCTGTAGATACTGTACATTACCTTAACTGAATCAATCTTGCATTCCTGGTATAAGTTCTGTTTGGTCATCGTGTGTCATCATTTTCACCTGCTCCTGGATTTTGTTTGCTAGTATTTTTGTGGAGGATTTTCTATATCTACATTCATAAGAGATGCTGGTGTATGATTTTATTTTATTGTGAAATCCTTGTCTGATTTTGAAATCAGGGTAATACTGGCCTCATGCCATAAGTTGTGTATTTTCTTCTATTTTTTTTTTTCTTTTTAGAGAATTTGTGAGGAATTTATTAGTTCTTCTTAAAATGCTTGGTACAATTCACAATGAAGCCCTATGGACCTGAACTTCCTTTGTGAATAAACTTTAGCTCCTAATTTAATAGATGTATTTGCTATAGGTCTATTCAGAATTTTTAACTCTCCTTGAGTTGGCTTTAATAGTTTATATCTTTCTATAAATTTGCCCATTTAACCTAAGTTACCTAGCTTCCTGCGTATATTTATTCATACTATTGCTTTATATTTTGTTTTGGGGAAGGTTGGCTGGTATCTCCTCTTTCATTCCTGATTTTAATAACTTGAATTCTTTATTTTCTTAGTTGTTCTTTCTAAAGTCTTGTCAAAGAACCATCTTTTGGCTTTGTTGATTTTCTCTATTGCTTTCTATTGTCTATTCTATTCATTTATTCTTTATCCTTATTTTCATCCTTATGCTTCAGGCTTAGTTTACTCTTGTTTTTCCAGTGTCTAAATGTGGCAGTTTAGGTTATTGATTTCAGATCTTTCTTTTTAATCTTAATGTAGACATTTACAATTATAAATGTCTAAGTACTGTTACCTGTATCCTGTAAGTTTTTATATATTCGAATTCATTTTATCTCAAAGTATTTTCTAATTTCCCTGTGACCCACTGGTTTTTTAGAAGTGAGTTGCTTGTTGTTTGCATATATGTGAATTTCCCAAATTTCTTCCTGTTACTGAAATCTGATTTCAATTCATTACGTTCAGAGCAACATACTTTGTATGGTTTCAATCATTTTAAATTTACTGAGGCTTGGTTTATGGACTAGCATGTGGTCTCTCAGAAAACATTTCATGTGCCAAAGATGTTTATTGGGTAGAACATTCAATGCCACTCTTTTAAAAAATGTGTTCTGCTCTAGTGAGTATTGTTATTTCATTGTGGTTTTAATTTATGGTTTTCTGCTGAATAATGATATTGAATATCTTTTCATGTGTTTATGGGCCATTTGTATATCCTCTTTTATGAAATGTCTTTTCAAGTTTTTGCCAATTTTAAGTAAAAATATGTGTTTCTATTTTCAAATTATATGAATATTTTGTATTTGGGATGTAATTCCTTTGCTGAATACATATATATTGCAAAGTTTTATTTTCCCCATTCTTTAGCTTACATTTTCATTTTCTTAAGATGTCTTTTGAAGAGCTAAAGGTTTTACTTTGATGTCACTGAAATCACCAACTTTTACTAACATGGTTAGCTTTTGCTTAGTTTTGCAGATTTTGTGACCGGCCAAAGATCTTTGTCCTACCTCAAGGTCATGAAGATATCTTCCTATGATTTCTTCAAGACATTGTATCATTTTACCTTTTGTGTTAAATGTCCTGTCCGTTTATTTTTTTCTTATATGATGTAATGGAAGGATTGAGATCATTTTTCTGATTCAGATACCCAGTTTTCCAGAACATTTGTTAAAGAGGCAATCCTTTCATTCATTGAATTGCATTGGTGACTTTTCACAAATTATATGGTCATATATGTGTGGGTAGTTTGAACTATTCTCATCAATCTAGATGTCAGTGCTTATGCTCATACCACAATATCTTGCAACTTTATAGTAAGCCTTTCATAAGACAATGTAACTCCTCCAAGTTCAGTCCTCTTTTTAAAATGTTTTGTCTATTTTTCTTTTTCATGTATTTTGCTTTTTCTTATATATTTTAGTTTTTCAACTTCTTTTTTAAAAAATCCTGATATTTTTGTTGCTGTTGTTATTGTTTTATTGGTAGGTATTTGTTCTGAAAGAATTAATATAGCAGACCCAAGACAGTGACCTTTAAAGAGAACTGCCTGCAAGATTGACTCCTAGGGGTGGTGTCTGGGAACATTCCCTATAAAATGTGAAAAGTGAAGTGAAAGTGTTAGTTGTTCAGTTATGTCTGACTCTTTGTGATTCCGTGGACCGTAGCCCACCAGTCTCCTCTGTCCATGGTATTCTCCAGGCAAGACTACTGGAGTGGGTAGCCATTCCCTTCTCCAGGGGTTCTTCCTAATCCAGGGATCACACCTGGGTCTCCTGCATTGCCAGCAGATTCTTTTACCATCTGAGCCACTGGTTATATAAAACTTTCCCTAACTGATAAGAGAGGCTCACTGGGCCTAGACTGAACAGTGTGGTTTATGCTGCACACCTGCTTTCTTCCTGAAAGTCTGGAATTTGGGTACACACTAGGCATGTGAACAGCTCCCAATTAAAACCTTGGGCATTGAGTCTCTCTTGAGCTTCCTTAGGCAGAAACATCACCCATGTTGCTGCATATTCACTGCTGAAGGCAGCCTGTGCTCTGTGTGACCCCTCACGGGAGGAAGAGAGCACACAGAAGCCTTGTACGGACTCCTTCCAACTCCACCTGTGTCTTGTCCCTTATTTCAGTGGTTTCTCTGCATTATGCCTCTGTAATCAATACCAGCCATGAGCACAACTCATGCTGAATCCTGTGAGTTCTTTCAGGGAATCACTCAGGGTGAGAGTGGTCTTAGAGACCTCGGACTAATTATTCTGTTCCAATCTGTTGGCGCTAGTATATAGAAATACACTTTATTTTTGCATGTTGACCTTTTCGTGTGTGACCTTGATACATTTACCTAAATTCTAGCAGGTTTTTTGTAAATTCCTCATATTTCTGTGGGTCGTTGTCATCTGTGAGTAAAGCTAGTTTTCTTTTCTAAACTGCAACCCATTTTATTTTGTTTCCTTTTTTTTTTTTTTTTTTTTGTGCTCTGGTTAGGTCTTATATTGACTGGAGGTAGTAAGGGTTTGCATTCTTGCCTGGTTTCTTATTGATGCCTGCTGCTGCTGCTGCTAAGTCGCCTCAGTCGTGTCCAACTCTGTGCGACCCCATAGACGGCAGCCCACCAGGCTCTGCCATCCCTGGGATTCTCCAGGCAAGAACACTGGAGTGGGTTGCCATTTCCTTCTCCAATGCAAGAAAGTGAAAGTGAAGTCGCTCAGTCGCGACCGACTCTTAGTGACCCCATGGACTGCAGCCTACCAGGCTCCTCCGTTCACGGGATTTTCCAGGCAAGAGAACTGGCGTGGGGTGCCATTGCCTTCTCAGCTTAATGATGGCAGAACACATTAATTCTCTCATTATTATCACTTACACTTTCAACTGATTTGTAACTTAACTTTACAGTTGTTTGACATTTTTCTAAGAGAATATTTCTCCCAAACAGGAGATAGGACAACATATACTGTGTGGGTACCAGGTGACCAAAAATTGAAGGAAAAGACCTTTATGGATGAGGATAAAAATAATTGAAAGCTAAGCTTGTCATATCTAAAGAACTATTTAACATCTTTTGTGATTTTTTTTCCTCTAGTTTGCCTTTCTTCTTCACTTTTATATCTCTTAGTTCTTGGACTAATGCCTAACATGGTAGATTCTCAGAAAAATAAAGTTTATAGAATACTTGAATCAAAAGTCAATCACTTCAAGTGATTATTATTAGTTTTGTTAGATGCCCTAATTTTATTTGGCAATATAATATCAAAAGTACTTTTTTTAAGGATGTATTCTGAAGAATTTCCAGGGGAAATAATTTTAAAATATCTGGGATTTACTTTAAAATACTCCAACAAACAAGAGCAGTAACCAAAATGATATTATACTGGTCATTATAAAAGCTGAGTGCTGCATGTATCATACTAAAAAGTCTTGTAAAGATCAGTCGTGTTAAAGCTTTGTGACCAGCAGGTAAATTCTAGTCTGGGGAATTTTATTTTCTGAGTTCCAAGACATGACAGGTATATTTGTCAATTAATTCTTTTGTAACACATTATTGAGAACTGAGGGCTTCCCTGGTGGCTCAGCCAGTAAAGAATCTGCAATGTGGGAGACCTGAGTTCGACCCCTGGATCGGGAAGATTCCCCTGGAGGAGGGCATGGCAACCCACTCCAGTCTTCTTGCCTGGGGAATCCCATGGACAGAGGCGCCTGTGGTCTACAGTCCATGAGGTTGCAAAGAGTCAGACACAACCGGGTGACTAAGCACAGCACACAGCATTGAGAACTGTGAAAAATATTGGCACTCATCAATCATCAAACTGTGCCTGAAAGAAAAGAGAAAGTCTGGTAGAAAGAGCAGTCTGCTTTCCAGTGCTTGCCTCACTAGCCTGCTAGAGTCTGCCCTCTAATCCACAGCTGCACTGAGATATTCAGACCACCGTGGGCCTTCTGGTTGCCAAATCTAACAGACTCCTCCTCCTCTCACTGCAGATGTCTGCTTCCTTGTCTGCTGGGTCTTTCAGATTTCTGTCCCCGTGCTTGGCCTCAGTGCTGTTTAGCTAATGCTGCTGCTGCGTCACTTCAGTCGTGTCCGACTCTGTGTGACCCCATAGACAGAAGCCCAGCAGGGTCCCCCGTCCCTGGGATTCTCCAGGCAAGAACACTGGAGTGGGTTGCCATTTCCTTCTCCAATGTGTGAAAGTGAAAAGTGAAAGTGAAGTCGCTCAGTCGTGTCCGACCCTTAGCGACCCCATGGACTGCAGCCTACCAGGCTCCTCCATCCATGGGATTTTCTAGGCAAGAACACTGGAGTGGCTTGCCATTGCCTTCTCCGATATAGTCACTAGCTGTCTGGAACCAGCTAAATGGTTAGTAGTGGAAACTAACAGTGTATCCCCACGCACAGATAGTTGGGGCAGGGATCTGGAAGGGGCATGGGGGACAGCCTGTGTCTGTCCTATGACACATGGGGCCTCACCTGGCAAGGCCTGAAGGCTGGGCGAATGCTTGGGGCATGGAAGCGTCTCCAGGCACCCTACCCACCTATATAGTTACTTATGCTGATGGTTGGCTGAGATCTCGGCTAGGCCATCAGCCAGGCATAGGCACACAGTCTCTCTGGGGCCCATTTGGCTCCTTCACCGTAGGGGTGACCAGGTTCCTAGAGAGCAAGTGAAGGTAGGATATATCCGACACAAGTGAGGCTGGGACACAGCCCCGCCTGACACAAGGAGAAGGCATCACAGACCCCACTTCCCAGCGAGAGGTTGTCCATGTCAGTGTGCCCGGGAGACTCTGTCGAGAGATCTTTAGGAACATGTCTCCTTAGCCCCATCACTCTGCTCCATGCTTCTCCTCCCTCTTTGAAATTTCCTTCTTAACCTCTCTCTACTCTCAGCTTAAGGACAGTAATCTCCTGGGTGGGTCTGGCCTGGATCCCTTCCTCTTTTCACTTTGCACTTTCTCCTTTCATCTCGGTCTAGGCCACAGCCACAGCTACCCCCACTATGTATCAACAGCTGCAGTAAACAACGCAACAAGCAGGTCTGTGGAGCGCAGACTCCACCCCTGAGCCTCAAATCCAAAGCACTGATGTTTATAGACAAACCCATTTTAATGCCCTATCCTTTCCGTTCGTCGCTCAGTCGTGTCCAACTCTTTGCGACCCCGTGGACTGTGGCCTACCAGGCTTCTCCGTCCATGGGATTCTCCAGGCACAAATACTGGAGTGGGTTACCATTTCCTTCTCCAGGGGATCTTCCCGACCCAGGGATCGAACCCGGGTCTCCCGCGTTTGAGGCAGATGCTTTAACCTCTGAGCCACCAGGGAAGCCCAATAGACACCTTAAACTCATCTTATGCAAATGGAATTCATTCTATGTGCCCTGTATTATTACAGGGAATGGCACCCCTGTCCCGTTGCCCCAGATAGAAAGTTGTTAACTTAGATTCCTTCTTTTTACTGCACATATCTTTTCGACCAATTTCCAAGTCTGTTAGAAGGATTCCCAATCCTTCTCAATATCTTTTCAAAACCTAATTTCTCTCCTTTCCCACTGCCCCTGCCTGGTTGAGCCACATATGACCTCTTTGTTCTCCTCCTAGTCTTTTATCCTTAAAGTCCACACAGAATGTTCCTCATTCTTTCCACTGGTCCACTTTAAACTCCAGGATCGACACACTTCTTATAAATATCTCTTGAAGTGCCACACTCTTTTGTGCCTCTGAGCCTTTATACCTGCTGTTCCACTTGCCTTTTGTCTCCCAGCTTCTGTGTTCATGGTTTGCCTTTTAAAATCTCAATGTCAGTGCCACCTCTTCCGGGAAGCTCTCCCTGATAAGCAGCCCCCTTCACCGGCACACATACACATTCCCACCAAATCAACAACTGCAAGAACCCTGTACACTTGCGGATGCCGTGCTCTGCACTGCTTCCTCTGTGCCCCTCCAGTTTTAAATACCTCCGCGTGTGATCATGGCTGTATTGCATAACTCTCTGAAGGCTGTAAGCCTCTTCCCATGAGAACACTCCTCTCCTAATCTCTTATTTATTAATTCTGTCCACAAACAATGATGGCATCTCCTGCTGCTGTTGTAGGGGCCAGATGCCATGGTAAACAGGACTCCATTCATAGCTTGGCTGTAGCTCATGGTAGGTTTTCAGAAAATCTGTGTTTACTGTTTGAATAAATGATGAACAATTGTGGGTCCTCACCAGCATTGCAACAGCTGATGAGAAGGAAGGCACCTCCCTGAATCTCCACTGGGGTCGTTACAGAAATCCTCCTGTGGACATAGGGCCAGGAGTGTGATTTGCCAGTTTACATAAAGCAAGTAAATAAACCTCAAGTATGTATGGAAGCTCCCTTGGTTTAAAGGCTGTTGACATCCATGTCCCAGAGGAAAAGCAGTAACATCACATCACAGAAGCCCATGCCTCACCGACAGACACATGCTGTCTGCATCAACATTCCCAGCTCTTTTCCTTTCCAGGATGCACCTGCCGGCCTACCCGACAGCACGTCTCCATCCAGGTCTGTTTTCCCAGATCTCCTCTGGTGGATTCTCTTGGGAACTGTCTCCACTCGAGTCTGGTCATGTAGCCCACTCCCAGATTTGAAAGCAACAAATACCTGTCCTTTACCATTCTATTCCCAGGTGGTGCAGTGGGTAAAGAACCCCCCTGCCAACGCAGGAGATGTCAAAGACTCCGTTCGATCCCTGGGTAGGGAAGATCCCCTGGAGGAGGGCATGACGATCCACTCCAATATTCTTGCCTGCAGAATCCCATGGACAGAGGAGCCTGGTGGGCTACAGCCCATAGGGTCAGGAAGAGTCGGACAAGACTAAGCACACCACGCACAACACACCAGTCTGTGGAATCAGCTACCATTGCCCTCTGGGCTACAGGGACTCTGGGGAGACATCATGCTTTAGGCAAACATCATTTATTTCACTTTTAGCAGCTTTTATCTTTTGGCGGGGGCTCGACTGCATTGTAGACATTTTTATAATCAGCATAAACCTTCGTTTACTTTTATTTGACCTGTACTGCTGTAAAAGCACCACATCACCACTGAGTATCCCTTGCTTAGTGACTGAGCTCTGTTCGTAGCTACAAAGGATCGACTTTGGGTGTAGTGGTCCAGAGCCACAGAATGGCCACTTTTGCTTGATTAAACATGCTGTCAGGCCAGTCAATCCACACACATTTACCAGGGCATCATCACAGGTCCGAAGGGTGCAGGGGCTTCCTGATGGGGAGGAACATTGCTACTTTCTCAGTATATGATGTGTTCTAACTAAATACCTGACAGTGTCTAGGTGAATAGATTAATATACACGTTATATGATTTTCACACTTCTAACTGTTCTGTATTTTCAAAATTTTACTTCTGTGAGTAATGTGCGTGTGTGCGTGTGTGCGCGAGCCCCTACTCAGTTGCTAAGTTGTGTCCGACTCTTTTGCGACCCCATGGACTGCAGCCCACCAGGCTCCTCTGTCCACGGAACTTTCCGGGCAAGAGTAATGCAGTGGTTGCCATCTCCTTCTCCAGAGAATCTTCTCAACCAGGGATTGAGCCCGCATCTCCTGCGTCTCCTACGTTGGCAGGTGGATTCTTTATCACTAGTGCCCCCCCGCCCCGGGAAGCCCTGTGCAAGTAATACTGAGCCATCTGTCCAGTTTCAACTGGGGCTGTTCGTTGTGCCCTAATGGATGACTGGGATCCTTCCCCACCCTATGAGCACAGACTGTGGGGGAGAACAAAAACCTTCTTTTATTCACAGAACACCAATCTGTTCCTTGTAGACAAATAGAAACACAGGGACCTGATGCCCAGAAATAGCCTGTGAGGCCTGATTCTGAAGCAGGAACCATGAGACCCGAAACACAGCTAGACAGCACCTGCTCACCCACATAGAGGTCAAGCCTGGGCGCTTTTTTCTTTTCGGTTTGGAATAAGGGTTAATCACATAATTTAGGAAGCACTTGGGAACAAAGTCCTGTGAATTCTCACAGTTACAGTTAATATTAAAAATTAACCTCACATGTGGTGAAAAGAACAGGAGAGCTGAGAATGCTTTCAAGTTAAAAAACAACCCTGTGATATTAATAACACAGAAGAAATTTATTTTTATTAACTCCTGCTTCTAAAATTTCAACCAGTGTGATTCAGGCTCGCATCTTATCATACTGTGATGCTGTTCTGCCAAAAGTAACTCTGTATCGATATTTTAGAAATGCCGCAGGGCTTTTATGTAACTAGTTGCTATTTTACCTCAAAAAAAAAATAAATAATGCTTCCTGTTTTTACTTTTACTTATCTGGAATAAGTAGCTATTGACATCGACTGAAGTCAGTATAAAGATTTATTTACCCCAATGCAAATATTGACCAATAGGGAGCCTGGCTTGGTGTTTATACTGAAGGACAATAAATTGTGATATTGACTGGGCTGGGGCATCAATATTTGCATTGTTGTAAACATTTAAAAAATCTCCATGAAATATTCTTCAGAAATCCTCTTGTCATCAGAGGAGCTGAGCTAGAGCTGTTTGGGGACGAGCTGTGTCTAGAAGCAAGCAGGTAACTTGAAAGAGCTATAAATTGTTCTGGTTTCCACGTTTACACAAAGACACATTTTTTATGGTGATGGATAATGGTGATTATTAGGAGCTTTCAGGTGACAACCCCCACCCCCACCCCAAATAAAAGATTTTTGTCTAAAACACCTCCCTGTGCAGAAATAGTCTCCATGATCAGTTTATGTCTTAAAAACTCTCATGTCTTCCAAAGAATATCTGCTCCTAATAGAGTGAAACATTAATTCCAACTAGACTAATTCATACCTGGGGATATTTAGACTCCACTGGCGTAAAGTTTTCCTTTGTGTTTACAGTGGAAAGAAGATGATTTAAAACAAATTGGTAGGTAGGGCGGGTAAGATGATTAATTGCCTACTTAGTCACTTGAGCAAAATCTATACAAAATCTTCTCAGTGCCTATGAATACCTGTGTGCTCCTCTAAGTTCTTAAGTACAAGTGGTGTGTTTGTGTGTGTGTGTGTGGTGTGTGTATAACTTTTACCTAATTGCATACATGTGTGGTTGCATACTTTTGACAACATGCCTTGACATTATGGTATGGAATTGGAAGAAATGAGACATGGGCAGTTCCTACTAGAGAGGATCCAAATACACTTTCTAGTTAATCCATGCTACTGCAGACGTGCTCAGTCATGTCCAACTCTTTGCAACTCCATGGATGGGATTTCCCAGGCAAGAATACTAGGGTTGCCATTTCCTCCTCCAGGGGATCTTCCCAACTCAGGGATAGAACCCGCTTCTCCTGCATTGGCAGGCAGATCTTTACCACTGAGGCACCTGGGAAGCCCAGTTAATCCATAACTCCTAATTATTTCCAAGTTGGGAAAGCTGTAACCTCCCTTGGCCAGCCCAGTAATCCTAGGTGAGTGACTCCAGGTGATGAGTCCCCTATTGGAGAAGCAGGGACTGAATGTCCCAGCACAGGATTTGAAGTCCAGTGGCAAGCCACTCCAGTACTCTTGCCTAGAAAATCCCATGGACGGAGGAGCCTGGTAGGCTGCAGTCCATGGGGTTGCTACGAGTCAGACATGACTGAGCGACTTCACTTTCACTTTTCACTTTCACACATTGGAGAAGGAAATGGCAATCCACTCCAGTGTTCTTGCCTGGAGAATCCCAGGGACGGGGGAGCCTGGTGGGCTTCTGTCTATGGGGTCACACAGAGTCGGACACGACTGAAGTGACTCAGCAGCAGCAGCTGGTCTTTGTAAAGGAAGGCAACTCTTATAGCACCCTGATTGGAGGAGATCAAAGAGCTTGGGAAGATGAGCCAAGTAGGATGCCTGTTAATGTGTGAGCATGAATTTGGATGGAAATTTTGGGATTTCAAGATATGCATCATGGTTACATTCCTAGAGGATGGGAGATACAAAAAAGAAAAAAATAATAATGCTCTGTACGCCTTGTGGTGCCTAGCTATCTCCTCTAGGCAGTTCTTTCTGTTATAGAGAGAACTCTCCCCGTTCTCAGTCTCTCAGCTGTAACCCCAGTCCCTCCCTGCCCTCGGCCTCCCCAGCTCCAGGACTGCACCCCTCCCCACCCTGATTCCTGCCCTGCTGCCCATAGGGGAAGGCAAGGCATGTCGGGGCTGCAGGCTTTCCTCCAGGGCCCCATTCTGCCCTGAATGCCCAGCCACACAAATGCCACAGTCATCTGTCTCAGAGACACCAGGGCCCAAGTACTTAGGAGTCTGAACTCCTGGTTTTGCCACCTGAACACGATGATGAAGCACAGCTTAAAGATGGATGTGGCCTGGCTCCCCTGGACAGCCAGAGAAGCAAGTGAAGGATCAAGGTTCACATCTGTGCTGTCCCCTCCAGCCTGCCCACCTCTTGGTCCCCAACCTAACCCTTCACAGGACTGGACCCTGACTTCTTTCTGCTTCGTGGCTTCCCCTGGGCATGAACTGGGCGTTATCCTGGTTGGTCACGCCCCACAGCCCCTACCCTCCACCCTGTGATCACAGGAACATCAGAAGGCACTGCTCTGGGACCCTCCTCGTATCTCTGTCTTCTTATCCTTGTGAGCCTTTTTATAAATCGCCATGTGAAAGTGAAGTTGCTTAGCCATGTAAAACTCTTTGCGACCCCATGGACTGTAGCCAACGAGGTTCCTCCATCCATGGAATTTTCCAGGCAAGAGTGCTGGAGTGGGTTGCCATTTCCCACATGGAAATTGCCATGTACATCTTTTAAAAAGTGGAACAAAGTCCCTCAGCTGGCTGAGTCTGTCCCTCTCCATCGCATCCTGAGCCAGCTGGCACCTCCCTGGCCCCATCTCTCCTTCCTCCTCTCCAGGCCATGACCTCACTTCCTGCTGCCAGGTGCAGCCAGGTGTGGGTACCATGTGACCTGGCTGGCCTTGCTCTGTGACACGGCATCACCCACTCTGCTCAGCTCTGCTGCTTCTTGAGCAGCACCCCCAGGGCTCCCCTGGGACCAAATTCACAAAACAAGTTTTGCTTTTGGGTCCAGTGGCTGCTCAGAAATGATTTATTCTTCACAGCACACTCCTTTCTCAGGAAGAAATGAATCTTCCCGTCTCTACTCCAGCCCTGTTTGCTGCCAGTCCTCGAGCTGTCGGCCCCTGGCCCAGCCTTGACAGATGAGTCTTGCTGCACCAGGGTCTTTGCAATTCCAGGCACAGTCTGCCCTCTTGCAGATGGTCCTCTTGTGAACGCCCCTCCTCCAGCTTACCCTGATGCATCCTGAGACCGGTGGAGCTGAGCACAGGACGGGACGGCCCCAGGTAGGCGGCGCTGGTGGATACCTGCAGTCTCAGCATCGTCCCCTGTGAGGAGGACCCATAGCCCCAACAGCTGACCCCAGAGGCTTGGCCACTGGCTAGCAATGGACCATTAATCAGTACCTTCACTGTGAGTGTCTGGGTTTTGTGAATTAATAGCTTCTCGTAGCTATGCAGCATTCTACACTGTACAGGATATGTCCATATATTTAAAACACTTAGGCAAACCCATAGAATAAAGGGTAGATATTCACACCCTCCCGTCTTGTTTCAGAGGGAACATAAGGGACTCGGCCTAGACAGCCCAGTGACAGTTCAGCTAAAGCAGCCAGGGGACTGACGGCAGGACACCCCTGTCTGTTGCATCTGCTGCTCCAGAATCCATCACAGGAGAAGCAGTTTAAATGCCTGATTGTTCTTTCCAAATGGGGTTGTGTTTCTGGTGTTTTCTTGGAAGAGGGTCTTGTCTGAAGGGTTGGAAGAAGATCAGAAGGAAAGAGGCATAGGAGTAACCCAGAAGTGCCGCCAAGGACACCGAGGGGAGAACACAGAATCACAGACCACCCCCCGCACCACCTTGGCCCCTACCCCTGCCCCTCAGTGGGCAGCTTGGTCGTGCGTGCTCTTGTCTCTCTGCTGTGTTACTGCGGCTGGAACTTTTCACACTTCATCGCCATGCCTGAAGAAACTCTGCACTCAAGCCTGTCTTCCGGGGGCACTGTTACTGGGGTGTCTTTGAATACGTGAGGGCATGTTTGGCTCTCAGAATGACTGGGGGATCTAATGGCATCCAGAGGAAGGGAGAGCCTGAAACTGCACATCAGCACTGTGGTGGGGAGTCCCAGCAGCCACCCCCCAACCCCCCGCCCGGTGTCACCGCCTGTGGACACATCACATTTGGGAGGCCCTGCTGTAGGTGCCTGGAATCGCTGAGAACCTGGAGGACCGTGCTTCTCTGCTTCTTCTCTGCATCTGCCTGCTCATCCTTCCTTCGAGATGTTTTTCTTCTTAGGTGCTGTGTCCCCTTCCCTTTGAAATGACTCCGCCATAGGAAACCTCTCCCCGATATGTGAACAAGACTTCCTCCTTTAAATTCCTCTTTGTGTGTGTGTGCTCACTGGCTCAGTCATGTCTGACTCTTTGCGACCCCAGGGACTGTAGCCTGCCAGGTTCCGCTGTCCTTGGGATTCTCCAGGCAAGAATACTGGAGTGGGTTGCCATTTCCCTCTCCAGGGGATCTTCGCGACCCAGGGATCAAACCCGTTGTCTACTGCATTGCAGGCAGATTCTTTACCACCGAGCCCCCAAGGAAGCCCAAGTTCCACTCTAGTGTGTATTTATTCTTCAAAATATTCTCTGAACCCCTCAGTCACTTGCAGACAGAGACTATGCTGTCTAAGCCTTATGGATTGTTCTTCGGAGTCAGATCTGTCTCCCCAGTGTTAAGCCCTGGAGGCAAGGCCAGTCTCTGGTCTGCTAGGTGCAGGGCCGAGTGCTGTTCTCATGCACAAATAACACTTCAGTCGCAGTGGCCATCATCAGAATCATGAGTGTTAGTAAGCGGAATATCCTAGGCTTTCCAAACACTTCGGTTTCATAAATTGAATGAATAATGCAAGAGACACGGAGCTCTCAGTTCAGAAGTTCTGTTTGGGGACATTTCTCCCGATGACTGGGAGGATTCTTCTTTGATGTAGTGCTAGACGGCGTGTCAGGGCAGCTGTGTGTGCCACCCAGCAGAGGAAACCTCAGCCCGTGTCTATGTCACACTGGGAGTGCATATGAGGTTGAAGTTCTCCGAGTTCCTGGGGGGAAAATGTCTGGTTTGTAAGAAAAAATGAAACACCGGAAAGAATTGAAAACAGGATCTGACAGACTGAATGACCCCTAGAGAATATCATTATAGAAAGTCAAGTGCTAATGAATCAGGATCTTGGGATTCCATGAATGTTCCCCAACATGGAACATCTGAGAAATAGATTTGCAGGGAAATAAATGGCAAGCTAAGTATTCTGCTGAATAAAGAAAAGAAAATGTGCTAACATATATGCTTGTGTGGACATGCAGGCGACTTTGTCTCAATAACTTGCAAATGTATGAGCTTACTATCTGGGGTCTGTGTATGCCCAGGAGCGTCGACTTGAATAAAAAGAAAATGGCAATGTTCTGGGGATGTCTTTGGAGTTTTATGCATCTATTTTGAAAAATATTGCAAAAAAAATTTGGGCATTTCATCCAATAAACATTTCTGTGGTTGATGCGGACAATGTATATCATCCCTGGAGACCAGACTGTTGAAAAGTAAAATTTCAGTTACTTTATATGCTTTGAGAAATATAATCGCCTCTTTTTTTCAGAAAACCATTAGCACTGTGTGTATGCACAGAGCCTAGAATCAGTGTTTCTCTGGGAACTGAAGCAGACAGTTTACCAACCAGTGTAGAGGCAGCTACCTGGGGGAGGACACAAGAACGGGGTGGAGAACATGACCTTCAGTGGAATCCAGAACCAAGACTCCTAAGGTCAAGAGGGTTGTGAGCATCTCAAGAATCCACAAGCTATTTGAAGGAATGTCAGGTTTCTCAGTGCACAGACCATCCAGATTTACTTAAAGGACAAGTCGATTTTAAGAAGCTGCCAAACTTGAGGACAGCCAAGATTCTGACATGCGATGAAATTTGTTTGGCACCTATGTTATTCCATATACTTTGTGAGCTACTAAAGTTAGCTGCACTTTTTAGTGTACATTTCCATGAGTTTTAACATATGCTCGGATTCATGTACCCACCACCACCAGAACGGGACATCATACATGACATGAGTCATCTTGCCCTTTTGTAATCAATCTCTTACCCTTCTCCCAACCTCTGCAGCTCAGATGACATGAATTCTGTTCATCTGTCTTCAAGGTCACTGACTCTTGACCCTGTTATTTTCATTCCACTGCTGAGCTTATCCAGCGAATATCTGAAATTCTGTTCTATTTTCGTTTTTTATTGTTTATGGCTTCTGGGTCTCTGTGGAAATACTCTATTTTGATATTCCTCTTGAGAGTGCTACCTTTTACTTCATGGGACACAGTTACGCTAGCTGCTTTAAAGTCTTTGATCATTGTAACATCTAGGGCTTCTCTGGGTGGGTTTCTGTTAATGGTCTTTTCCCTAGTGAATTGTTTAGCTTTTCCTTGTTCTTTGTGTGATTATTAATGAACTGTATCCTTCCCATTTTGAATATTATGTTAGTATACTCTCAATCTGGTTAGAATCCTTTGGGAATACACTGGGAGGTGGAATCGACCCAGTTTTAGCAGCCAACTAGACTAGTTAGGCTCACACCACAGTCCTGGCCCTCCTGCTCCTGTGGCTCCAATGTTAGTTCTGATTTCAAAGTGTTGGCAGTGTCGGAAGATTGTTCTGCATTGGCCAGCCAGGACCCTGAGTGGAGAAGTGAACCATAGTTTAGTTCTCAAAGCCCTTGGTGTACTGTCCAGGGTGAGTTCCGCACACGGTCAGTGGTGAGCCTGAGATTGCTCACAAGCTTCATGTGAGCTCCCTTCTCTCTGAGATTTCCCCCCACAGGCTGGCTCGGTGGGTCCCCCTTCCTTGCCTGCAGCGTGGAAAGCAGAAGCCTTAGCGCCTGTGAATGTCTCTCACTTCGTGTGACTGCAAGTCAAACTTCAGGGCGAAGCAGGGAAAGAGAAGAGAAAACTAGAACTGAAATTCCTTCTGTTCTTCTGAACATGGTTCCTGTAGTACCCCAGGTCACAAAGAAGATCTTGGTTGTTTTCCTGTTTTGTCCTCAGTTTTAGGTGGCCTCTGAGGCTACCACCATTGCTTCTGGACTTTAGCTTCGGGACCGAGGTTTACCACAAGTCAAGGAGAGGGGAAAAAACAACAAAACCAATAACAAAACTAAACAGTAATGTCTCTCCATCTAGAAAGTTTTCCCTTTCCTTTTCTCAGACCAAAAAGCGAGGGTTCATCATGATGTTTTTTTTTTCCATTAGCATCCTCTACATAGTTTTAGATTCTGGCTGCTCTGAGTCAAGCCAAGAAAGAGGGAGAAAAATACGTGGTGTTCTTCATACAAGTTTCGATTCTCCCCTTCTTCTACCTTCTCTTCTTTACTTTTCAGAGACCTCCGGTTTTTTTTAATGTTTCTTGTCTAATTGTAATGAGCAGGGGAGATCAGGTGAAGTGTTTGTGTGCATGTATGCTAAGTTGCTTCAGTCGTGTCTGATTCTTTGTGACCCCATGGACTGTAGCCCACCAGGCTCCTCTGTCCATAGGATTCTCCAGGCAAGAATACTGGAGTGGGTTGCCATGCCCTGCTCCAGAGGATCTTCCCAATCCAGGAATCAAATCCAATTTGATGTGATTCGAGTCTCTTAAGTCTCCTACACTGGTAGGCTGATTCTTTACCTCTAGTGCCACCTGGGAAGCCCCAGGTGAAGTATGTTTACTCCATCTTAGCTGAAACTATGAATGCTGTCATCAGAATTGATGATACTGACAATAATTAAATCAGTCCAGCTTTTTATTATCACCATGCTTGTGTAACTTTAAACGATATCTATGAACAGACATCCCCACCGCCCTGCCTTTGATAAACCATCGATTTAGGAAAATGGAAGCTGGGAATAATAGGAAATGAGGCTACCGATTCAGGTATGTATGTCATACCCCTTAAATTATAGGGGAGGCACAGGGTTTAAAAAGATGGAGTCTAGAACTTCCATGGCAAAGCAAGGATACGAAAAAATAATCAAATACACCTGTAGCCTCCAGTGGACAGGACCGGTCTGTAGGGGAATCCACTCCCCCAGACCCAAGATGTCAGTGGTGGGAGGTGAATCTCCAAGAAGAGCGGAGGATGTCAGGGATTGTGCTAAGCGGGTCCATTGTGCAGACAGAAGGGTCTGAAAGAGTGTGGAGGTGAGGTAGGGGAAGCAGTTTAGGAAGCAATGTGGCATGGGGACAACAGGGAACAGGAGGCAACTGGAGAGGTCAGACACTCCCATCAGGAGACATGCCCGTCAGGGGCCAGGGGACGGCAGCTCACGGCCAAGTCCCGTCTGCCTGTTTTCCGTGTGCCCTGCAAGAATGTCTTCTTGTGTTTTTAAATAGTTGGATGTCCATCAAAAGAAGGGGAATAGTTTGTGACACAGTAAGATGATGTGACTTGAAAATGTTGTGCATAATCCACTTCACTGGAATCCTCTCCTTCTGGCTGTTTCTCGTGGCTGCTTTTGAGTGACAGTGCCAGAGTTCAGAAGTCACTGCACAGGCAGTATGGCCTCAAATATTTGGGAGGTCTCAAATATTTGCCACGTGGTCAAAAAGTGTGCTGACCCTGTTCTAGAGGCTCGGTGATGAGGGCCTCACAGAGAAGGGAGGTTCCTTGGGCTGATACTGGGGTCTTCAAGGCATCACAGAACACTCAGGTGAGGTCTGGGAGTCAGCTGCACCCACAGACTTCATACAAGCCTGGCTATGGCCAAGTCCTCCTATGGGGCTGACAGTGGCTTTGAGCTTTGATGAGAAGAGAGCAGTTGTGGGAGTGAGCTTCTGATTTACCTGAACTACTGAGTAACTGTCTTCAAGAGACACCTTTGGTTCTCCCTGCTTTCTCTGTTTCTGTTCCGTTCCGTTCAGTCGCTCAGTCGTGTCCGACTCTTTGCGACCCCGTGGACTGTAGCCTCCCAGGCTTCTCCGTCCATGGGATTCTCCAGGCAAGAATACTGGAGTGGGTTACCATTTCCTTCTCCAGGGGATCTTCCCGACCCAGGGATCGAATCCAGGTCTCCCGCATTGAAGGCAGACGCTTTAACCTTCTCTGTTTACCGTGTCATTTTATCATCTGCTTATGCTCCATCTCTATCTCTCGGTCCCCTTTCTTCACCAGCTGCTGACTTTACTGGTCGATCCACGAGCTCCCGTCCATCCCTCCCCTGCACCATGGAAGGTGTCAGCAGTCAGGTCTCAGATGTGGCAGTTAGTCTGCTGAAGAAGAGAATTAGAACAGAAATAAAGAATAACTTGTTGTCCCTCAGTTACCATTGTTAGATTTTTCACTTCAGGGACCAATGTCATCAAACAAAAGTATTCCTCTACCCCAGGTCCTGTGGTAGTGGGAAAGGAAAAGAGTGACTAGGTTGGAAGGAAACCAGGGGGGTGGGAGTTAACGCAGTCTAAGCGGAGCAGCTGAGGAGAGGCAGAGAAGGGAAGAACTCAGTGCCCTCGGGGCAGGCAGAGCACAGGGCTCCAGAGAAGGAAAGGGCTGGGGAGGTCGCGTGCTTCTCTGTGCACTCTAGGTGTCAACCCCGTAAGGCAGGTCCCGAGGCTTCTCAGGGAGGTTTTGATGCCCCAGCATGGTTTTGCATTATTAGGTCAAGGTCAAGTTCAAGCCCTTGTTTGTGTTCACATCCCTGTTGCCAGCTTCCATTCCTTGCCTAGAGCTCTTATCATAGCGTCTGTTAGTATTTCTGCTGTGGAGGCTGCTGGTGTCTCTTCAGAGGCCTGTTTTGTGTGGACGGCAGCACTTTTTCCCTGCCTGCCCATTCCAGGAAGGTAGAGAGCCTAATCACGTTCCCTGCAATCATTCCACTGCTAATTGCATATAGACAGAGCTGAATCACCAAGCTGATTCCACTTGGGAAAAAATGCAACCCAATTGATGATGCCATAAGAAGACTCTCTGAGACACTTCTGATTAGACACTTCTGAAACCCGCTGCATCCTAACTCATTCGGAGGAAGCAGGGGCCTTAGCTACAAGAGCTTTTAACGAGGGGTATTTGTGGAGATGGACAAGCCAAGCTCTTTTCTTATTCACTCCAGGTCTAGCTTGATGAAGGCTTTTTAGTTCCCCCTTAGGAAATGTGCAATAAAATTATTTAACCTTAGGAGATTAAGACACATAAAGGACACTCTTCATGTGTCCAGTTCTGTATCAAAACAAATAATAAACTTAAAAGATATGTGCTGGTTTCTTAAAAGTCAACAAAGAAGGTTTGAATAGTTCATTACAAGAGCCAGACTAGTCACCAGAATTGTAGTCGGTTACTTCATTCATTCAGTCTTGACCATACGATTATTCGGTGACTTCTGCATGTTCAATGCAGCTATCCATATTGGAGGTAAAGATAAATAAACTCCCCTTCTGTCTTATAAATTCGAGTGGGGTAAACACATGCAATCACACAACAATGCACTGTGATTGGTGCAACACTGGAAGCAAATAAATAAATAAATAAACTGTAGACAGGAGGTAAGGAATTTTGATCGCAAGAAGGGGTTCCCAAAGGAGTGATATCTAAGATGGTTTTGAAGGCAAAAAAGGAGAGGATGCAACGCACAGATAAACAGCTCAGTTTGTAGGACCTTTATGGTGCATCTAGTGGGTGGGGGGAGAAAGGAGCTGGGAACAGAAGAATCTAGAGACATGGCTGAGAGCCAGCTCAGAAAGAGGAATGGAGTGGGACAAGGTGGTAAGGATCGGGGAGGTGAGTTTTGTTTTGTTTTGTGTTGAAACCATTTGGGGATCAATACTGAATACAATAACCTGGAGGAAGGGGTCACAGTGGAGAAGGGATTGTAATAATCCAGAGTAGGTAACCGGGATTGAATTGACACAGTTAACGGTATGAGAGAAAGAAGAAAATGAAAAGTATAAAGGGGGTAAAAACAACTGGATTTGTTGATGGAAGGGAAGGAATGAGTGAAAAGGTAGGAATCAAATGTGACTCTATTTTATCCTGGGAGAATGGGGAGGAAGCCCTACCACCAGCAGAGATTAGCAGATGCAGGGTGAGAGCAGGTTTGAGGGGTGAGATGATGGTTCAGCCTGGGGGGTCTGGGAGGCACATGAGGGGCGTTACCCTGGGAGTTCCCGGAACAAACGTCAGCAGATCACTCCGGGATGCTGACATGGACACGGAAATCGGGAGTAGAGCTGGTCATTTAAACTGTAGACTCGGGATTCAGAGTATAGATTGACCAAGGGGAGGAGAGAGAGGAGAGCTGAGGAGGGGACTTTTTAAGATGCCATCAAATTGCCGAATTGCTCCTAGAATCTGTTCCTTATGACTCTTTTAAATCCTCCTTCTGCGAAGGATCTAAAAAGAATTTGCTTAAATTCTCTCATACAATTCTCAGACCCAACCTAGGAAGGAGAAATAGAAGCATTTCTACATGTCACTAACAAGGGAACCGGGGCTCAGCAGTTTACTCAAGGCTGCGTAATGCCTGAGAGAAAGAGCCATAATGAGGGCCCAGAAGCACCGAGCTCGTTCTGACAAGTCACGGTCGTCGTGTTTTCTTTACTGTGTTCCATCCGCACGCAGGTGTGCGTGCCTGTGTTTAGAGTTTGCGTGAGATGAAGAGAGGTGGAAGGAAACCTTAGCAGTGGGGCTGATGAAAGAGTGAATGAGCTCCTCTTTTTCCTGCATCTCTCTTCACTTCTGCGTGACGGGATTGAAGGCCCACCTGTGTGTGGAGTTCCACTCGGAGCTGGGGAGAGAGGCGGGCCCAGACAGCCAGGCAGGGTCACTCACACATCTCAGCCAGTGTGATTCGGTAGCAGGTAGACTTTGTGGTGGGTAGATTTTGAGAACTATTTACAAAGATTATTACGTTAAATATGTTCAAAAGTGATAGTGAAAGTTGCTCAGTCATGTCCGATTCTTTGCGACCCCATGGACCACATAGTCCATGGAATTCTCTAGGCCAGAATACTGGAATGGGTAGCCATTCCCTCCTCCAGGGGATCTTCCCAACCCAGGGATCGAACCCAGGTCTCCCCACATTGCAGGCTGATTCTTTACCAGCTGAGCCACCAGGGAAGCCCAAGAATACTGGAGTGGGTAGCCTACCCCTTCTCCAGCGAATCTTCCCAACCCAGGAAATGAATCGGGGTCTCCTGCATTGCAGGCGGGTTCTTTACCAGCTGAGCTACAAGGGAAGCCCTAAATATGTTCAAAGGCTATAATCAAATCTAGTACAAACGAAGGTTTTCACCATGCCTCCTTTTCTCACTGGACCCAAATAATCCTACATCCTCAGGCTTCCTCTTACCCTTGTGGGTGGCCTGTGTCCCCATCTCCTCCCTGGGCCAACTGGAAGTGCAGGCTGGTGTTTCCAGCTCCAGCATTGATGACACTTTCAGCTTTCTCTCAGGATCCAATCTGAATGTATTCATTAGATTATTTTAACTATAGATCTGGTCCCATCCGGGGCCTTCTTCTCTCTCCCTTCCCCCAAGCAGGCATGTTTTCACAGCCTGTTTGCTTGGTACGTCACCAGTGCTCCCTCCGTGTCCAGCAGGCTTCTCATTTGCCTCCAGTGGTCGGGGGTCTCAGGGAAAGAACAGAACCCCGCCCACTACACTTCTTTCCTCCTAAATCTGGGTGGGAGGACAACTCAGATTGTTTAGTGAACAAAGCACTGCTCAGATCTGCATGCCTATTCTTCAAAAGGATGATTTATAAGTTACTTCACTTTCTATCCTCTACAAAATATTTAACATATACACCAGGCTGTACTTTACTCCTAGAGTTATTCCTTTTTCCGATCATCAGTTACAGTTTAAGGAGTTTTCTCATTTTTCTTTGTGAGACTGGGGGTTGATAGAGACTTGGTTCTGTGCAGTCACTGTTAGATGATCCACAGGACCATAGAGGGGTCAGTGTGAATCTTTCTGGGTCCTGTGCTCATTTTAGACCCCTTTCCAGAAAGAAATAGAATCTCCTGTTAAAACACACACGCACACATACAGAGGCATACGTGCATGATGTCATTTCCTTAGCTTCAGAAACCCCTAGGGTTGGAGTTCTAGTTTTCAGATAAAAAATCCTGCTCTTAATCCAGAAACCGTCTTCATGGCTAAAGCACAGACAGCCCTGCTTTCCCAAGGCAACTCAGGACCAGGTGGCTACAGTGACCCCCTGCAAGTGGACTTCTGACCATTTGTATGCATAATAGAGCCCAGAACCTTAACCCATTAAGAATCTTTAAAAAAAAATCCATTAAATTAATCTGGACAAGGATTTTCAAAGCAACTTCAAATTCCGCAGCCCTCATTCCTGGCTTCTATCTCTAGGGATTTAGAAAAAGAGAAAGCAAACAGCCGATGTTCGAGGTAATATGACACTGCGGAGTTCTATATTTATCCCCTATCAATGTCTTTCAGATCAAATTGGCTGAGTTTACAAATCAAAGGCTGATTCCTTCATTTATTTATTTTTTATTTTTTTTAAGCAGTCATCAGCTGCACCATTGCAAACATCCAGGTTCCAGACATCAAGCTGCAAACTCTAAACCTCCAGCTGTGCGTTTTCTGACTTTGAAACCATCCCCCGTAATAGAGGGTCTGCATGCAAACTTGAGCTGGTGGGCCTCTTGAAAAGGCAGGCAGCAGAGGGCACACACCCCCAGGGCCCAGCCGGCTACTGGAGCCAGGTCTGCAAAACAGCTTGTTCTTATGGGCCTCAGACATACATGGGACCTGGTGTGGTGGAGTGCAAAGGGGTCACTTTCATATACTTGTGTTTTGGTTGCAGCTCTTCCTTAATACAAATGTAAAGATGGTTCCCAGAAAGTGTCGCACTTTAAAAATTAAGGGAATTCTCTTATCTTTTTATATATCCATAAAATAGATTTCATGTATGCATATTCATATGTTTTCACAAGCATACATTTGGTTTCAACTGTCACATGAGTTCTTAATATATGTCAGGATCTATGTAAGTGTTTTGCTGTTACCTTTGGAGAAGGCAATGGCACCCTACTCCAGTACTCTTGCCTGGAAAATCCCATGGATGGTGGAGCCTGGTAGGCTGCAGTCCATGGGGTCGCTAAGAGTCGGACAGGACTGAGCGACTTCCCCTTTCCCTTTTATCTCTAGATAGGTAGATGCAGATAGATTGACAGATAAATAGATGATAGATATGTAGTTAGATGGAGGATAATAGATAAGCAGATAGATTGATAGGTTGAGAGATAGTCATGCAATTTACAGTTGAATCCGTTTATGTAAATTTAATTGGATTTCTAATTACTGCTTTATGATGGAATCTGTTTAATAGGTTAATTTGAAGGTTTGGGGGACTCCATCGTCTGTGTGAGGGTGCTGTGGGAAATGATGAGGTGTTTCCCACGTCTCAGAGAAGTCCACCTGCAGTAGTGACAACTCTGAGCCTGGCAGGCAGGCGATGGGCGGGGACTGTAGCTCCTTTTCCCCAGTAACTGAGGCGAATGCGTTTAGGGAGGGTTCCTCTCCTGTAATGGGAGCCAGAGACTCAGGAAAACTCATCCCACCCCTCTCCCCAGCACTGGCCCCTGTGTTTGATGCATAACATTCTCATTGACGGTTTGAAGCTGTACCTCAGTACAAGAACAGGAAAAATCCAGAACTTTTCTCTGAAGAGATCTTTGACATTCACTCATTCTTAGAGAGATTGTTAGACTCTCCATTCTACCAGCCAAGCTATTTGCATCCAAAGGAAAGATCAAGAAAAATACATACATATGTATGTGTGTATGTGTGTGTGAGTGTGTGTGTATGTATGTTGTGGGGGGCAGCGCTTCCAAAGGTGGTTATGTTGGTAATCTCCAACATGGTAATTGCCAGTGCAGGAGATGTAAGAGATGCGGGTTTGATCCGTAGGTTGGGAAAATGACTTGGAGAAGGAAATGGCAACCCACTCCAGTATTCTCGCCTGGAGAATCCCATGTACAGAGGGGCCTGGCGGGCTGTCGTCCATAGGGTGGCAAAGAGTAGGACACGCCTGAAGCAACTTAGCATGCACCTCGTGTATATATTTATGTTCTTGTATTCCTAGCTGTGAAATTAGAGACATTTCTGAAGCCCCCATTTGGTCTCACATGGGCTAGACAGCTCCACCTGCCTTCTTAGAAGAAAGGATCCCCAGGAATTGTAACCCTTGTAAATCAATCAATCAAGACTTTGGTTTACTAAATCAAAATCTCCTAATTTAAGAGAACAGAGTAGAACTTTCTAGTCCCAGGATCTGTGGTGAATCGTTTGTAGAGTTATTATGATTCAGTCTCCCTGGAAAAACAGAGATCTGATTATCCTTTCATTTTCACATCGAGATGCTCCTATATCAAGGATCTGGAGTACTACAATATGCTTATATCAGTTGTGGGTCAGTAAGGGTAATCACAAGCGCTGCTGGTTGTTCAGAGGTTACCGTGTGCTGAGTATTTTACTATATTTATTGGATACTCACAACCACCCCATACGTTGGTGTCATTTTCCCATTTTAAAGAAGAGGAATCAGAAGGGAGAGTGAGCCGTCAGCTAGGATGACCTCAGGGGCCAGTGTGCAAACATGGGGACTCACCCCGCCCACAGTGTGGCGGAGGCCAGTGGGGCTCAGAGCTGAGATCAACGCTTCAACCATTTCGCTCCAGCTGAATACCCGTCCCTCGGAAGTTCTCCTGTGTCGATTACTCAGCAGTAACAAACATTGTATTAATATTTAGAAATGACTTTTGACACTGGTCATCTCGCCCTGTCACAGCAGATGTAGCTTTTGTTTGGAGCCCGCGAGCCCCCAGCCTGATCCCACAGCCCTAGGATTCCCCCAGCACCAGGTTCAGATGGCCCTGAGGGCCCATCTCCATGCCTAGAGACCCCAGCTTTACCTCTTTGTTAGTTCTCGGGGCCCGCTCCATGCAGCCCCCCACCACTGCCTCTTCAGGCTGAGGTCCAGTGAGGGCCTGCTATAATGGCTTTTGGCTGAAGCCTGGGAGCCCCAGGCTGCTCTGAATTCTCAGCAGGAGTGGTGGTGGGGGATGAGGAGGGCTTCCTTGCTCCATCGGCAGCTGCTGACTCTGCATCTCACAGCAGCCTCACCCCGCTCTAATGTCTTCCGTGAACACATCTTGTCTAGTTCTGCCCTCACCGCTTCCTCCCTCAGACCTCAAGCAAGTCTTCTGGCTTTCGAGGGCTGCTGCTGAGGATACTAACCATGCTTCTATCACCGTGGGTTTGTGGACCAGAGCTCTCAGCACCTGACCAAAACCATGGCTTCCTCCATCAAAGCACAAAACTTCCAGTTCAAAATCAAGGGACCTTGGAGGGACACCCTCTTACCTGTCCTGCAAAGAGCTCTCCCCAAAGCCCAGTCTGCACTGAACAGGAACTTCCTGATGCAAATCAAAAGGGAGGAGAGAACCAGAGGCTAGAAGTCTAGCCTAGGACTAGATGAATCTTCCCTGGTGGGCTTCCCTGGTGGTTCAGCTGGTAGAGAATCTGCCTGCAATGCAGGAGACCTGGGATCAATCCCTGGGTTGGGAAAATCCCCTCGAGAAGGGAACGGCTACCCACTCCAGTATTCTGGCCTGGAGATTTCCAGGTACTGTGTAGTCCATGGGGTCACATGTCCATCATGTTGGACATGATTGAGTGACATTCACTTTCAGACAAATCTAGATGAATCTAGGACTAGCCAAGTTTAGGAGTAGACTAGTCACAGAATTTGAAATAATTTTTTAAACGATTCCCAATTTGGAATTCTAGAATTCTGTGCTCTTTTTTTCTCTTAGTTTCTGAGGTCCAGTGATTTTTTATTTCAACTCATATTTATGCCATAAAAATATTAAGCAAGCAGACAGCTGTGCCTTCTCCTCTCCAATAGCTACAGCTGTTCTCCTTGACAAGTTTTTCTCAGGTGAGATAAAAATTATAACCGTGGTTATTATTATTTTTAGTTATACAGGTTTCAAAGACCAATCTATGGACTCAGAAACTTGGGGTTTCTTTTCCAAAGGAGTATTACTTACACAGTTTTCGTCCTTCCGTGATTTATAAACTTCTGAGTTTAAGTCCTCCAAAGAGTACAAAGCTTCTTTGGGGCTTCAGGAAATGAAATTATCGTGTTTCCAACTTGCTTCCTTTCCCTGCTTGGATTGTCAGAGTCCACTTAATGAAAATGTTCCTAAAAAGTTGGTTGCAAACCAAATTCTGTTAGATAAATCACATTTCCTCATTGGTCTCCATTTTTAAATTAAGGATGCATCTCCCAAGGAAATGATCGGCCCCAAGATTAAATATAAATTATACTAAACATGTGATAAAACTTTTAAAATCACATATTTAGAGAAACTCTATTGTTAGAACACTAGTGGAAATGATATTTTTTAAAGTCAAGAAATACAAAGATTTTTCCAGGAACAATTTCCAAAGGTGGTGCTGTTTGGGAAAAGAGTGAATGGAGAAGGACGATATGATACATATATACATTGGAATATTATTCAGCCATAAAAAGGAGCAAAACTGAGTCATTTGTAGAGATGTGGATGGACCTAGAGCCTACCATACAGAGTGAAGTAAGTCAGAAAGAGAAAAGCAGTTATCATATATTAATGCATATAGATGGAAACTAGAAAAATGGTACAGAGGAAACTACTTTTAGGACAGAAATAGAAGCATAAATGTTGAGAACAGATTTACAGACACAGTGGGGGAAGGGGAGGGTGGGATGAACTGGGAAAGCAGTGTTGACATATACACACTGCCATGTGTAAAATAAAGAGCTAGTGGAAGGCTGCTGCACCACACAGGGAACTCAGCAAGGTGCTCTGTGACAACCTCGAGGGGTGGGGTGGGAGGAGGGTGGGAGGGAGGCTCCCGAGGGAGGGGATATATGTATACTTAAATCTGATTCCTGGGTCAGGAAGATCCCCTGGTGAAGGGATAGGCTATCCACTCCAGTATTCTTGGGCTTTCTTGGTGGCTCAGATGGTAAAGAATCCACCACCTGTGACGTGGGAGACCCAGGTTCGATCCCTGGGTTGGGAAGGTCCCCTGAAGAAGAGTATGGCAACCCACTTTAGTATTCTTGCCTGGAGAATCCCGATGGACAGAGGAGCCTGGTGGGCTACAGTCCCTGGGGTCACAAAGAGTCAGACAGGACTGAGCGACAAAGCAGAGCATAGCATAGCTGATTCACATTGTGTACAGCGGAAACAAACACAAAATTATAAAACAATTATTCTCCAATTAAAATAAAATTAATAACATAGAAGCAATAAATAAAAAGAAAAAAAGAGGTTGACAAACTTCCAATTATGTAAACTACATCCTGAGTGCCTTGAAAGCCAGAGAGGCCCAAGACATGGTCCCTGCTGTTAAAGAGCTTCAATTACATGGGGAAATAAAACCAGTGCATAAGGCATAAAACCACCATTAGAGAACACTCATAGCTGCTGGGTTAATAGGTGTGGGGGCCATGCTGTGACCTAGTATGCTGCCTCTGTCTACATGTGTGATCCTGGACTTCAGTTTCCCACATGAAAAATACAGGATTGACCTAAATCCCTAATTCCCAAAGTTGAGTAAACATGAGAATGTTTTAAACTCCTCATCCCAGGAGATTCTGATTCAGTCGGTATGACTGGCAACTAAAATTCTCTATTCAAGCAACGATTCTATGCAATTCTCCTGACATCAGCCTCTGCCCTGCCTCTGTGGATCTGTTTTCTCTTTGTCTTTCTTCCAGTATTTTTATAAGTTCTCCATTCGAGCGACAAAGCACTGATCATTTCAAAGCCAGAGCACAAATGCTATTAAAGGAAAACTTTCCTTGAGTCATTAACTCTATAAATTCAGATTTCAGTTAAGTGTTTTTGTTTTCTTTTCTGTTTGTTTAAGTAGTAATGATAGTTACCTCATTTCTGATGATGCAGAGTTTTATTTATTATGTACGTATATGTATGTATGTTTAGTTGCTAAGTCATATCTGACTCTTTGCGACCCCATGGACTGTAGCCCGCCAGACTCCTCTGTCCATTGGATTTCCAGGTAAGAATACTTGAGTGGGTTTGCCATTTCCTTCTCCAGGGGTTCTTCCTGGACCAGGGATCGAATCTGTGTCTTCTGCATCGGCAGGCAGGTTCTTTACCACTGAGCCATGTGGGAAACCCATATATATACTTGTTAGAGCTGAATCTCCAATACTTTGGCCACCTCATGAGACGAGTTGACTCACTGGAAAAGACTCTGATGCTGGGAGGGATTGGGGGCAGGCGGAGACGGGGACAATAGAGAATGAGCTGGCTGGATGGCATCATCAACTCGATGGACATGAGTTTGAGTGAGCTCCGGGAGTTGGTGATGGACAGGGAGGCCTGGCGTTCTGTGATTCATGGGGTCACAAAGCGTCGTACACGACTGAGCGACTGAACTGAACTGAACTGACTGATACTTGTTTTCTCTCTGGTTTTGATATTTTTGCTTCTAATTGAGAAAAAGTATGAGGAGAAAGATGAAAAATATGGCAATGAAAGCTAAAATGTATAAAGCATTTTAATCTGTACATATTAATTTTCATATCCCTTACCCAATTTAATCAGGAAGTGTAGGGACTTCTGCTTTATTGATTACGCCAAAGCCTTTGACTGTGTAGATCCCAACAAACTGTGGACTACCAGACCACCTTACCTGCTTCCTGAGAAATCTGTATGTAGGTCAAGAAGGAATAGTTAGAACTGGACATGGAACAACAGACTGGTCCCAAATTGGGAAAGGAGTGCGTCAAGGCTGTATATTGTCTACTTACTTAACTTACATGAAGAGTACATCATACAAAATGCTGAGCTGGATGAAGCACAAGCTAGAATCAAGATTGCTGGGAGAAATATCAATAACCTCAGATACACAGATGACACCACCCTTATGGCAGAAATTGAAGAGGAATTGAAGAGACTCTTGATGAAAGTGAAAGAGGAGAGTGAAAAAGCTGGTTTAAAACACAACATTCAAAAAACCAAGATCACGGCATCCAGTCCTGTCACTTCATGGCAAATAGATGGGGAAACAATGGAAATAGTGACAGGCTTTATTTTCTTGGGCTCAAAAATCACTGCAGATGGTGACTTCAGCCATGAAATTAAAGGACCCTTGCTCCTTGGAAGAAAAGCTATGGCCAACCTAGACAGCATATTAAAAAGCAGAGATATTACTTTACCGACAAAGGTCTGTCTAGTTAAAGCTATATTTTCTCCAGTAGTCATGTATGGACTATATGTATGCAGAGTTGGACTATAAAGAAAGCTGAGCACCAAAGTATTGATGCTTTCAAACTGTGGTGTTGGAGAAGACTCTTGAGAGTCCCTTGGACTGCAAGAAGATCCAACCAGTCTATCCTAAAGGAAATCAGTCCTGCATATTCATTGGAAAGACTGATACTGAAGACAAAACTCCAATACTTTGGCCACCTGATATGAAGAAGTGACTCGTTGGGAAAAACCCTGATGCTGGGAAAGATTGAAGCAGGAAGAGACGGGGGATGACAGAAGATGAGATGGTTGGATGGCATCAATGACTCAATGGACATGAGTTTGAGCAAGCTCCAGGAGTTGGTGATGGACCGGGAAGCCTGGCGTGCTGCAGTCCGTGGGGTCTCAAAGAGTCGGACACAACTGAGCAACTGAACTGAAATGAACTGTGGGGACTTCGCTGGCAATCCAGTGGCTAAGAGTTTGCCTTCTGGTGCAGAGTCGTGAAATGCATGGGGTGTGGGTACAATCACTGGTCAGGGAGTTAAGATTCCTCATGCTTCGAGGCCAAAAAAACAAAACATGCAAGGGAAACAATATTGTAACGGATTCAATGACTGTACTTTTTCTCTAATTCTCCATTTGTTCCAAAGAACACAGGTTAGTAAAATTAAGCTTCCTTGGTTTTTGCAGGATGACGTTAGTGTAATTCTCTTTCTCTGGTAATACAGATGTAGATCAGTAGGAAGTGTACACTTTGCCCAGATTGTAAACTATCCAGCTTCCTTCCCTACATAAAATTGCCTGATATTAATATTGTAAATTTTACATACAGTAGCACAATGTTCCCACAAAAAACTTGAAAAGTTTTTTTTTTTTTTTTTTTTTACTATGATTGCCCTAATATTTACATACTTGGATTTCACCCTATGGCAATATTTCTCCTCTCTGCCTCAACTTCTCCATTTGGATGTTCCCATAAGAGGTTCATCGGAGTTTGGTTCCTATAAGTCTTACTGTTGGGCTTCCCTGGTAGCTCAGAGGTCAAAGCGTCTGCCTCCAATGTGGGAGACCCGGATTCGATCCCTGGGTCGGGAAGATCCCCTGGAGAAGGAAACGGTAACCCACTCCAGTATTCTTGCCTGGAGAATCCCATGGACGGAGAAGCCTGGTAGGCTACAGTCCACAGGGTCGCATAGAGTCGGACACGACTGAGCGACGGAACAGAACGGAACGGAAGTCTTACTGTGGTCACACAAGAATCTGTTTGATTGGTAGAATTAAACCAGATGTGTGATCTTTAGTTGGAGAGAACAAGGGACCAGGGAACCCTGTATCGTTTTGTTTCCTTGCTTTGATGGTGTCATCACAGCCTCCCAGGAGATCTGAGGTCCTACCAGCCACTGTCCTGACACTGGAGCTCAATCCAGAAACAGCTGTCCAGAGCTAATTTATTTCCTAATGCTACGGCACTGTTAATTTATAAATTACACTGGTAATTCGCGCTATTATTAATTTCAGATGGTGTAGGGCAAGCCTAATTAAAATATGACACCAATTGCCACACATATGTACCAAGGACCACCATTTAAAATTAATGGGAATATTAAGTGTGACACTAGTGTCCGCGATGCTCTGCACAGTAATTACAGCATCTAGCGGGGAAGATCTGACAAACATAGGCTCATGGTGGGTGCAAATAAACAGCGACAATGTAAAAGGAAGCACGAGCTCTTCATTTAAGCCTCTTCTCCTCATTTCCTCCACCCTTCATCAGTTCAAGGTTAGTGCTTTTTCCCCTAAAGATGCTTAGGGAGCAGTGACAGACAATTAAGGCCACTGTGACAATTAAGAACACTGTGCTTACTGGTGGGGACTGTGAGTCTCTATGGGCTAATGTTGACTGTCTTCTCAGATTCTGGACTTTGGGGCCCTGCTTGGTACTTTCAGCATGTTCTTGGTTCGTCCTGTGAATTTGTTAACTCTTGCTTGCCTGCTGTGATGGATGCTGTCCGCAGGTAGTCCAGGCAGGGGAGCTCCTGTATGTGTATACTACAGGTTTCATAGGGCAGAAAGACACCTAAGGGATGCTCAGGTTGGACTCGGTCGGGATGGTGACAGAGTTATCAAGGCCCAGGAGTGCCAGCCGCTCTGGGCGGGCAGTGGTCCCTCCGTCCGAGAGCTGTGGTCTTCTGTGACACCGTCATGACTCCTGCTATCACCGCGATAAAAATGCTGATCTTAGCAACGTCACAGAACAAGTACAAGCGTTGTTTACATGTTGTTATTCAGGCGCCCAGTCGTGTCCGACTCTTTGCCACCCATGGACTGCAGCGCGCCAGGCCTCCCTGTCCATCACCAGCTCCCGGAGTTTGCCCAAGTTCATGTCCATTGCATCGGTGATGCCATCCAGCCATCTCATCCTCTGAGGCCCTCCTCTCCTAATTTACATACCACGCACATAATTCTTTGTATGACATCAGTTTCTTTTTGTTGTCTGCATCACAGATACAGGCAGCATGATGGAGAGGTTTTATGCCCTGGGGGAAGGACTGTGCCTCTTCCCTCCCCCTCAGAATGGGCCCCACACACTGCGTTAACATAGCCCTGATCCTCTGAGCCTGGACCTCCAGGAAAGTCACAGGATAACTGTATAGTGCTTTCAAAGAGGGTTTGAAAAGCGACACGTGTGTAGTGCTTTCAAAGTGGGTTTCAAACTGCTTTCATGTAATCGGTTTATCATTTGTTCCTCCAGACATCCCAGTGTGCTCTGTGATGACCTAGATGGGTGGGTTGGGGCGGCCTATCTGAGACCCAGAGCCTGACTGCTTGGTGAGTTTCGGGGAGGGTGAACATTGACATTATTCATCACTTATTGAGGTCCGGCAACTCTGCAGACTCCATGCTCGGGGGGTCCAGGTAGGAGCACAAGCATTGTACCTGGTGCACTGGGGAACCAAGGACAAGCTGTGATGTGAGAGGTAGAAGGGATGCAGGCGGGGGAGCTGGCATCCATCCTGAGACTCTGAACTGAGAATAAGAACGATGCTCTGCAGACGTAACCACTCCACACTTCGTTTGCTAAGTTTGTGCCTTCGGTGTTTCTCCTCCTATTCCCTCACCCCTTCTCCTGCAGCTGTGGGCTTTGTGAGTGAAGACGAATACTTGGAAATCCAGGGCATCACCCGGGAGCAGTCGGGGGACTACGAGTGCAGCGCCTCCAACGACGTGGCGGCCCCAGTGGTGCGGAGAGTCAAGGTCACCGTGAACTGTAAGTCATCTCAGGCGCCCCCACCCAGCACCTTTGGGAGGTTCTGCCCTCCTGGCCACAGAGAGAGCTGGACCACTGTGCCAGCCCTGACTCGGGATAGGAAATGGTGCAGCCTCACTGTCCAATTTTTGCTTTCAAGAGCAACAGTTCTAAACTCTTAAAGAAAATAAATGGGAGCCGAAAGTAATTTTATATAATCCAAAACTGGACTTAGAGTCCTAAAAGATCATTACATGGCATTCAATGCATAATTTATACAAGCTTGTCTTTGAATCTCAATTTTTACTCATAATGTCACCAAGCTTCTCATTCTCTGGACAGTCATCTCCTTAATAGGGAGCAAAAATAAAAAGTACGTGCATGGAAGAAATATTATAATTTATGTTTATGGTATACTTATGTTATCTCATCCGCTTCTAATTATGTGTGTTGATGGACATAGTATACATTCACAATTGAACTATAAATAGATAAACATACACATGTCCAATATGAGAAGATATATCTCATACCTATTTTTTGCTAATAGAGGTTCAGTTCAGTTCAGTTCAGTCGCTCAGCCGTGTCCGACTCTGGTACTGAACCCCAAAAGCTGGAGGCCACTTCTCTGGACTCCTCCTCTTCCTTCACCATCCAGATTCTCTCTGACATCGAAGCTGCTCAACATCCCCGCTCCCTCATGCATTCTCTCTAGGTTCCTCGTTAGGTACCCCGACTCAGGTCTCTAGGACATTCAGAAAGTTTTCCCAGCTGTGCTGGTTTCAGCTGTTCTTAGGACAGAATAGAACCCAAGAGTTAAACCAGCAGACAAGAAGAGTTTCTCCTTCCAAACTTGGGTGGGGTTGGACATAGAGGAAGAATACCTTGGTTTGATGTTTACTCCTTCTTTACTTTAATATATTGGTTTATGTTACAAGTTGAGCCTAATTAACACAAAGCACTTGAAGAATCAAGGAAACAGGTGAAGCAATCATGCCATTTTTGTAGCCTACCACAATTTCTTTTTAAAGTGACATAATTTACAGTTAATAAAGATTAACCTAAACAGTAAGGAGATGTAAGAGAAGGGAAAAACCTATATAGGGAAATAAGAGAAAGCTATGCATAAATCAGCACACGAAGTTTATATCCTGAGGTGGTCAGATGCAGGTCCAGGATTTGGCTTCCAGGTGCTAAAGCAAAGAGAGGAAACATCATTTGGTTTGAGGTTTGTGTTCATAAGATAAAAGTGAATTTGTCGCTTGGGAGAAGCACTGCTTTTTTCTGGTGCTGAGACTTGAGAAATAATTCCACTTTAAGGTCTCTATAAATAGAGTACAACAAGCATCACTTGCAATGGTTATGCAATGGTTGGCTGTGGCTCTTTTCCATAATGCATTTCAGTGCAACTGTCAGCATGACAAGGGTAGTTTGGCAAAGACTTGGCATGAAAGCAGGCCGAGTACTTAGGTAAAGTTGTTCTGGCTGTATTCAAGGGTCCAGGGTAAAGCACCTCCACGAATGACAGATCTGTATATCCCCCAGGCAATTCTCTGTGACTATTCTTTCTTGCAACCGAGTTTTCAATGGGAATTGAATAGTTCAAGCTTATATACTCTGGCAAAAACCTGGTGTGCAGAAAATCTACAGGGCTAGATTAAAGGTACTGTCAAGCCATGGGGCATACGGTGGATGGAGTTGGCTGTATCCTATGAAAGTGGAAAAGTTTAAGCAGGAAATAGGCCTAAATGCCTGCTCATTCCACTCGTGTCCAGAGGGGAGCAGAGGCAGTGCACTCGAGCCTTTCCTTGGTGATACGGGATGGCTTCACTGTCTGGCACTTCGTGGAGACCAGAGTTAGAGTGGGGCCTGGAAAACAAAGCAAGGGAGGCATTTGAGATGCTGTTGAATGTCTTCTCTTTGTAGATCCTCCATACATTTCAGAAGCTAAGGGGACCGGCGTGCCTGTAGGACAGAAGGGGACCCTGCAGTGCGAAGCCTCCGCGGTTCCCTCGGCAGAATTCCAGTGGTACAAGGATGACAAAAGGTAAGACTCCCTTCCCCTCTCCCTCCCTCAAGAAGAAGGAAGGTTTTCCAGGTCCCTGGTTCCACACAGATGCAAATGGATTCCTGCAGTGTCCTCTCTTAAATGCCTCTTACCTATGAAAGAGAAACAGTACCGGGCCAGTCTCTTCTTGACGTGAATGAATTTCAGCTGTGTTTGTAATGCTGCCATGTAGAACTATCACTCGCCAGTCAATGAGCCTAAGAAAAACTATTTTTTTAGGAAAAGAAACTGTCAAAGGAAAGACCACCAGGAGCCCTGGAAAGTCTGTGAATTTTTTATAGGCCTAGGAAATAATGTGTTCTGCACGCAGCTATTTTTAACACATTCTCAGTCTTGCATTAAGGCGTCAGGAATGTTCCCGGGGCTGAGTTAGCCCTGGCCGAGGACTCCAGTTCCATTCCAGATGTGCTCAGTGGTGGTGCAGGGACGTGTCCGTGACCCGACTTGGCACTCCTTTGTGCAGAGCTTGCACTTTCAGGGCAGGAGAAAAGACAAGGGCCTCCCCGTCCCCTCCTATTGTCGCAGCTGCCATCCGGATGTTTGCCGTGATTCACTGAAGTTTGTCACCGCGAGGAGTTATCAAATGGCACATTAGCACAGGGTTCAGCAGCTCCGAAAGCCAGGCAATTACTGCCATCAAAGAGCTATTTTAAGGTGGATGAACAGCAATTGATGGGCAGGAGCTGCCCACGGTCAGAACACAACTTGGTGAAAATGGGGAGGTGGCAACGCCAAGTCCTGAGGCGTATGGGGGTACAGGACAGGGAAGGAGTGACGAGCCTGAGAAGCTGAGGGGAAAAGCCACAAAAAGGGCAACTTTGGGGAGGAGAGACAGTGAGCGACTCCAGACCAAGACGCAGGTTGAGAGCGACCCAGCCCGCGGGACTCAACATCCCCGGTGTCTGGGCTTCTTTACTTATGAGGCCAGTGTTCACGGCAGCACTAGGTACAGTAGCCAAGACGTGGAAGCAGCCTCAGTGCCCACTGACAGAAGGATGGATAAAGAAGATGTGGTACGTGTATACAACGGATATTACCCGGCCATAAGACAGAATGGAAGAATGCCATTTCCAGCCACTTGGATGGACCTGGAGATTATCATAGTGAGCGAAGTGAAACAGAAAGACAAATACCATATACTCTCACTTATATATGGAATCTAAACTATGACAAATGAACTTATCTACAAGATAGAAACAAACTCATAGACATAGAAGTGAAACGTGGTTACCACAGCGGGAAGGGAGGAAAAGAGATAAATTAGGAGTTTGGGATTCACAGATACACACTACTGTTAAATATATATAAAAGAGATAATCAACAAGGGAAGGACCTGCTATATAATAGGACAGGGAACTATAGTCAACATTTGGTAATAACCTATAAGGGGAGAGAATCTGCAAAAGAATAGATATATGTGTGTACATATACATATATATATATGAATGTATAACTAACTCACTTTGCAGTACACTTGAAGTTAACATGACACTGTAAATCAACTATACTTCAATAAAAAATAAAGTTAGGGGCTTCCCTGGTGGTCCAGTGGTTAGGACTCTGCTTCCATTGCAAGGCGTGCAGAGTTGACCCCTAGTCTGGGAATTAAGATCCCACATGCCACACAGGGCAGCCAAAAATTTTTTTAATTAATTTTTTTTAAAAAAGGCCAGTCAGCACCAAGAGCCCCTCTAGTTTAGCCCCTCTGCATTAACGCCTGAACTTTGTTTACAACCAAGTCACTTAGTCAGAGGTTCCACTGTGGCTCATTATAATCCTTCCAAGTGAGAAGCACTACTTTTTTGTTCTTAAGCGCCAGTTCTGGCAGCAACTTGGGGGCACTGTATTCATCGAGCCCATTTTGTAGATGTGTGTTTGAGACAGAATGAGAAAAGCAGACTCAGAGATTAGAAGAAATAACAGGCTTTTCTCCTTTTTCCCAAGAATTCATAATCAAGCAGAAGGGAGTAGTATTTTCCCAATAAATAAACATGGGTATCTTTCTTCAAAATCCTGCTTCCTTTCTCCATCCATTTTATCTTTTCTTTCATACTAAGAAGAAAACTGAGACATGAAAGTCCAATATCAAAAATCATAGCGAAAAAACAGAAATCCATTGAGCTCCAAGGTAAATTCCTGAACTTTCAATGGTTCAGATCTTCAAGGACATTAATCAGCTACATCCTGTTTTTCTAATCCTTGATGGGATGAAAATGCAAGCAAAATGTGGAGGAAACAAAATCTTAAAAGATGTGGAGGAAAGATTAGCGCTTAGGCAGAAGTGGCCAATGGTGAGCATACGAAGGGCGAGCTCAGCTCTGCACAGCTGCTGTGCCCCAGGGAGGGGGCTGCGGGCTTCACCCAGGATGAAAGAGCCCGCCTGACAGCGTCGCCATGGGCAGGGGCTTTCAGAGACCGGGGCTCAGGCGGCTCCGAGTCTCCATCTGAGCCCTTCTCGAGGCAGCCCCTTTCTCTCCTTTAGTTGATTCCGCTCAGTTCTTCTGTTGGCCCTTCATTTATTTACCCCCCAGCCCCGTGTTCTACCGCTGAATGGAGGTGTCTGTCCTCTGGGCACCAGGCTTTTGAAGAGCATCCCTGCCTCTGAAGTCTTGTCACTGCCTGTCCTTCCTGGACCACTGGCAGGTCACTCCTCCAGGGAGGTCTCCCAGGGAAGATGGCCCCCACTAAGGGGAAGGCCACCTCTAACCTAACTGATATCTCTGGTGAGATGATCGAATTTCTGAGACCAATCAGAGGAGTCCTTGTGATGGGGACAGGCAGTTTTCTCAGAATTTAGGATAGAAGTCTCTCTTGACCGAGTTCGAGTCACTCAGTGCCCGCCACCACCGTGTGTGCCATGGATCAAAGGGAGAGGAAAGGGAACCCTGTCCTTAATAAGGACCACTCATCTGTAGGGACTCGAGTTGTTGAAAAGCATGAAGAAGCTGAAGCCTGGTAGTGACACTGAACTGGCCTCTATACCCTGACACCAAATTGAATCTCAGAGACAAGAGTTTTGGGTGAAGAAGAGACTAGCTTTATTGCTTTGCCAGGAAAAGGGGGCCACTGTGGGTTCATGCCCTCAAAACTTTGTGTCCCGACCTGGAGGGGATAATGGGGAGTTTTATAATGGTTCAGAGAGGAGGGTGGGATCAGCTAGTGGACATTCTTCTGATTGGCTGATAGTGAGATAATCAGGGATCAGCATCATTAACCTTTTGTACTTGTGGGCAGTTTATAGTTAACTTTTCCCACCTGGTGGTGGTTTCAACATCTGCTAAACAACTCAAAGACATTATGTGTATCCCTTAAAGGGAAGAGGAGGGCATGGCAACCCACTCCAGTATTCTTGCCTGGAGAATCCCATGGCCAGAGGAGCCTGGCAGGCTACAGTTCATGGGGTCACAGACTTGGACTCAACTGAAGCAACTTAGCACTCATGCATCCCTGAGCAGCCTCCCCAGTGGCCTCGAAGGGGAAACAAGACCCTGTCCCAAGGCTGTCCTGTTGCTTCTTGGCTGCTTCTCCCCGTCTGCCATGGCCTCCCTTCCCCCATTAGCAAGTGTTTGGACCTGCCCTTTGAAACTTAGGGAAGGTCTAGGAGGCTGAGTGAAACCTATTTCCTACAAACTAGAAAATGGGGGGTACAGAAAGGCTTTGTGCAGCAGAGTTCCACAGGGTCCTGCTCAGTTTCAGACACCTCCATTCTCCCATTGCATGGAGGCGTCTGTCCTCTGTGGCACAGGGAAGTGTGTGACCACATGGAGCGTCACCCCAGAAGCTGCAAAATGCTGCCGAATACCACTGGCCGCCCTGCTCTGCTTTGAGCTAAAGACATTTCAGAGCTGTCAGCAGAGCCTTTCTGGGCAAGTGTCTCTCCCCACTGCAGAGCTGAAATCTAATTCACAGCTTGGTTCCAATGTGACGACTTCCTCCTCAGCCCAGGGATGGCGTCAGAATGGCAAAAGGGATCAATAAGCTTGAGGAACTCAGAGAAACCTCTGGCAGGTGGGCTGCAGAGCCTCCTATGGACAGCATCCCCTGCAGGACAGCAACAGAACAAGCCGGAGATAGAACAGTGGCTTCTGGCTGCACAGCCAGACACCTCATTCCTTTCGGACTGTGCTCACATTATAACGAAGTGTGTGGACCCGTGCTGGTTCGCTGTCCCTCACATGGGAGAGAGAAAAGCCCCCAGATGAACATCTACAGGATGGAAAGCAACGTTCCTACAGCCCCGCTCCGACTTCCCTGGAGACAGACGCTGGGTTGGGACAGAGGCCCAAATCCTGGTCTTCTCATCACAGCGGTCACAAGTCTTGGTGATGGAGAGAACCGTCCATTTGTCCTGCAGAGAGGACACCTTCAGATAATGATACAGCAGCTAATGTCGCTGCCAAAACTGTCCTGTGGCCCAGGGACAGGAAGGAGTTTTCTATGTCTCACTCCACGGAAATATATTATTTTGAATAACATTTTATGGTTTACAAAGTATTTTCTCATCATTATCCTGCTGGGCTTTGCTTTCTATTTCTGCTGGAATATTGTCTTTCTCGGTTTGATGACTCCAGTACCAGCCATTTGCCTCAGTTTCTGCCCTGCGAACCCATTCCAACATGTGTCCACCTTGACACATTGTCCTGTCCACATGCCCTGCTCAACCAGCCCCTGCACAGGCAACTGAGCTTTGGGGATCAATCCCTGAGATCCTCAATTTAGAAGGATGGTTGTCCCTGGTGGTTGTCTTTCCTGCAGCATAGACAGCTTCTAGGCAAGGAAGACAAATTATTTCAGGGAAACTAACAGTTTGGCTTAAAGCCTGTTCTCCGAAACAGGACATCCCAGCGGTTTTTACAAAGATGAGCGGTGCTCTCATGATTTCCATGCAGACGTGCAGGTTCCATAGGAGTTGTTCCTAACAGCCTCCAAAGGGCAGTGTGGCCCCACCAACCACCGAAGCAGTTTTTCCTTTCCCGCTCTGTCTGCCCTATAATGGTGTCTGCACTTGTAACAAGTGTGTCTGGCTGTCCTCCCCACCTCTCTCCCTGGCTTTTTTCAGTGGCCCCCCAGCCATTGGTGTCAGCCCTTAAGGCACGTTGGACTCCATGATGGGGTAAGACAGCCAGGGAGGCGGTCCTGGCTGTCTGAGGCCACACTCTCGGGCTTCTGTAATCCCTCCCAGGATGAGATGCTCAAATACAATGGACAGATCACCCCTCCCAGGCCCATCAGGGTCCCCTAATGTAAAAACAGTCCCTGATTCTTTTATCCTGATCAAGGCCGAAGATAAATTACTATCTTTAGAATGTCTCAAATTCTTAAGGGACAGTTTTACTACCAGTTGCATGAAAAACTTTGCTCTTTCAAACCTATCTGGTTTTTCTCCTGTTTGAAGACTAGATTCTTCATTTTCATGCTTGCCATCACCATCACCATCATCATCTTCATCAATAACATCAATTCTCCAGCACCTACTGCTCGGATCCTATGGGGCTGAATGGCACACAGCTGGCGCATTGTATTTGTTGAAGGCACCTGCCTTCAGAGAACTTCAATAATTACAGAGAGAGATGAAGATCTGCATTGTGCCAAGCATGTCTCCAGGCACACACATAAAACAGAGAAATGTAATTACGTGTGCCATGGTGGCAAACTTGTTGTGTAGTTGAGTGGAAAACAAAACAAAATAAGAAAACGGGATTATAGGGATGCCAGACAGGGGGAAGAGGGAAGCTCACTAATTCCAGAGTTTTTCTTCTTCCTCGTGAGGAAAAAATACATATAACCATCCCCTTTTTCCTCTCTTTTCCTTCTGTCTCTTGTTTCTCTCAGGCTGGTTGAAGGCAAGAAAGGGGTCAAAGTGGAAAACAGACCTTTCCTCTCAAAACTCATCTTCTTCAACGTCTCTGAACATGACTATGGGAACTACACGTGTGTGGCCTCCAACAAGCTGGGTCACACCAATGCCAGCATCACACTGTTCGGTGAGACAGAGCCCCAAGCTGGACAGCAAGGAGCACAGTGCGAGGCGGGGCGGGGCGGGGGGAGGGAAAGGTAGAGGGAGGGAAGGAAGAGAGTCAGGAGCAGTTAGGCGGGGGTGGGTGAGAAGGTCAGGGGTGAGGCGGGAGGGGGAGAGAAACAGCACACGTGTGAAAGGAGACCCCGGGTTTCATCCTGTAGTAGAAGTCCTGACACTGCAGGAAAGGGTTTGGGGGATACTGAAGTGACATTGAACTTTCCCCCGCAGTATCTCCTTAACTGACCGTGGGGATTGCAATCGGATCTAGTCGTCAAGAACCAGAGGGGAATATACACTGTTTCCATACTTCTTCCCTGGATGAGTGTGAAATGTTACCGTTTCTGGTCCTCGGGATATAAGAGAAACGGCATCGTATTTATAAAAGTAGACTCGTGGGCCTTGGGATCCTGAGTAATGTTAGTGTCAGAGGGAGAATTAACATAGCCAGTGGGTGTGTCCCTGGTTCTGCATTTGTTTCCCAGGGTGTTGTCTGGCTGCGTTAAGATGTTATCTGTCCAACCGAGCCACCATCTTGACGGAAGTCGCATAATCATTCATGCATTAATTCATTCAGTCCCTATTTATCGAAGGACTAATGTGGGCAAGGCAAGTTGTGGTGCCTTCATTGCATACCCAGCGACTATAAGGGTGCCAGAAACAAGGGAAGGAGGCAAGTAAACAAACTTAGATCCCCAGGTCTCATGCTTCTTGGGGGAGAACAGTCACACAGACCTGAGCCTGGATGCCCGAGGGCCATCCTACATCTCTGGTGGGCTCCTTCCCCAGGAAGATGCAGACTGTCCACACAGCCCATGGGGCTCATTTCTGGTTGCTTTGCGGGGGTGGGAGGCACATCCTCCAGGCCCAGCAAGCACCTTAGCTTAGAATCCTTCCAGTTTGTTCCCCCATCTCCCATGTTAAGAAGCACTCCTGAGTGTCCTGGGAAGGGAAAGGTAAGGAAACTAGCAGATCATGGGCAGGAGCCTAAACCCCTTTATTCGGAGAACTCCCGGATAATCCCAGAGCTCCATAAAGCACCCCTCACTGCCTGCCCACCCTGCCACATCTCCTCCATGGCACCATAGACCCCGATCAGATCGTCCAGACAGCCCACCTGTGCTCTTCCCTTGCTCCATCCAGATTTCCAAATTGCATTCCATCTCCCCTTTTCCCCAGCACATAAAATAAAGCCCAGCTTTATCCTCCAGGGCTGGGAGGGGGCAGGCTGCCCTTGATCCCAGAACTGGCAGACCGGAATGGGCAGAGCTGTGATTAGACTGATTGATGTGTCTGACGCCTCCCACCCAGGGACAGTCATCAGGGCCGCTCACGTTTGTCAGCCTTTTGGCTTTTTGGCAGGTGTCTGTCTGCGTGAACAGAAGGACCGTGATTAGGAAGGGGCGGCCCCGCTTCCCCTTGCCTCCCAGATCCAAGGCTCTCCCCGCCCTCCCCCCACAGCCTTCCTCTTCCCTGTAAACAGTCTCCCTCCTCCTTTGACCCCTCTGCTCCTCCAAATCAGATGCATGAAATGGTTTTGCAACTGACTTTATCGCTGCTGTCTAATTCCCTGGCCTCGTCCCCTGAAGCCATCTCAGATGAGAAGAGGGAGAAAAAGCAAACTTTAAGAGTGAAATACCGACATTTGTGACAAGCAATGCAGTGAAGCATGCGCCATAAATCTGCTCCTTTCCACAGACCCGTGTTTGGCAATTAAGACCTCTGCCCGCATCCCTGGCAGTCTGTCAGTATCCCCTGCACCCTGTGTGTCAGGTGAGATGGTCCAATAGTTGCCAGTTTTCTGGAGTCCAGGAGACTCTCTAAAAACATGTATGGAAAAGTGATAGTATGGATTCAAGTAAGTTTAGAAAGACCAGATCAAACAAAGATGAATTGGGTCCATGCGGGGATGTTCTTTAACACAGGAGGGCTCAGAGCCCTTGCATGCTAAATCTCTAAGAGGGAGAAACAATTTGGAACATTTCCAAATTTAATCAAACAGCAACCAGGTTTTTAGCCTCATTGAAGAGAGCGTTTCTGAGAAGCCCCTCACAGCCTCACCACCTGGGTGACACCTAGTTCCATGGAGCTACGAAATCCCATTAATGTGCCATGCCTGCATTTCCTCCCCCTTGGCTCACACTGCAACTGGTCCACACAACCCAGCCCCTAAACTTTTGATCAGTGCCCACTATCAATAAGACCTCTTGACAAATATAAACGTGTTAGCGAATTTTCTATGCCCTTTCCTATGATCAGACCCATCAAGCCGACTTAGGCAGGTCAGAAAGCAGCCTTTGCTTTCTGTGAATACACAAACTTTGTGATGAAACTCCTTCTCTTGTAGCATCCGAGAGCCAGTTAAATTAGCATCATTTTGCCGCCAACCTGCTCGGAAGCATGACCTGACGTTGAAAAGTGAGGAATGTGGGTGCTGGTTAGATTCCTTCAGGGTCAATACCTTTGAGGTACTACAGTCAAATGGGGAAGGCGTGGTCCTTCCTAGCAAGAGCCCTGCCAGTAGGATTCTGAGAACCTGGTCCCTAAGGCTCCAGAGGCGTCAGGGGACCAGGAGAATTCAGTCCCTGGGATCCTAAATCACAGAGATTCCTGGGGGACCTTACTTCTGCCGTGGTGCTGGGAGGCCAGAAATCCATAAACTTGGTCTCCCCAAGTGAACCAGTGGAGCTGTGGATGAGACACAGATCTCATCTGGAAAGAGGCTTTGGTCCTCTGCTACCAAGTCAGCACCCCAGCTCAGCACACGCCCAGAGTCCGTGCTCCTGCAGAGGCTGCGAATGCATGGCCAGCCCCTTGCTTTCCAACCTCAGCATCCCGTGTGCATGCACCCAGCCCTTCGCCGTTCCTCATCTGCATCTTGCCCCACCACCTCTGGTTTTCATGTGTTCCTTTATTTTTCCATCCCTCCAGAAATGTTTGTGAAAGGCGGTATACAAACTATATATGATGGATATATAGCTACTGTATATAATATGTGTGTTTGTTTTCATTTTTCTCTCCTGTGTGTCCCTCACCCGATATAGAGCTAAGTGAGCCTACAAGCTCATCTTTGTTGCAAGGTCAGTATCCCCCCTCCCCCTGCTTTATGGGTTCTCCCCTGCCCGCTTTCTCCCAGAGCCCCCTCCCCCTGCCCAGCTGTGTGTTCCCTGAGGCTCCTGTCTGTCCAGCAGCTAGTGGATGGTGGCAGGTGCTGAGTGGGTTACTGGGAGCCGATGAAACTCCAAGGACCCCCTTACTCTCTGCTCATATTGCCCACCTCCCCTGACAGGCTGGGAAGGGAGAAGAAAAGAAACAACCCTATCTTCTCAAAGCCTGGAGGTCTGCATGGAGACAAAAGGCTCAGAGAGCGAGGCTTGGGGCAACAGGCAGAGAAGTCCACCCACTGAGTGCTTCTCATAGGAGCCCCAGTGACAGCACCCCCATCAGCCACAGAAGCAAACCTCCAGTACAGGGAGTTTCAGAGGGTCCCTAAGCTGCCACAGAGCGTTCGTGGGGAGCGTCTTCAGGGAGGAAGGTGGGCAGGTGCCCCTGCAAGGTCCTTGGAGCAGACGCCGCTGAGCTCCTGTCCAGAGCCCGACTTCCGGGGGTGCTGTGCACTTGGGCGGGTCAGGAAGTATCGTTCAGACTCAATTTCCTTGTCTGGGCCATAGAATTGACCCGCCTTATAATCTGAGAGTTGTTCTAGCCTTCACCTGAGAACACATAGTAAAAAGGCTTTGAAAACCACCAGGTGCGTCTTGAACCATTGGAGCCCAGTTTCTGGTTACAGGCCTCCCCCCATATCATGATCCAGGGGTTCATGAACTCATTTCTCAAACCCTCTCCGTAGCTTCTGTCCACCTCTTCCACGCCAACCCTCCCCACCCTGTGATACCCGCATCTCTTGCCTCTTTTTACTCAGCCCCTCAAATTTTCTCAAGGTCCCTTAGCCTAGCTAAAGTGATTCATTTAGACCATGACGAAATGTTCAGAAGTGGGCCTAGGCTGAGTGGCAGAATTGGACACATGGTGTGTGTGCTGTTTACCCTTTCCTGCTGAGGACAGTGCTGACCCTCGGAGAGCCCCACAGCAAAGCGGCTGTGACCACAGTGAAGAGAGGGTCTTTCCCCACTTCCCACCATCCTTCTCCCCCCACCTAGCACCTCCCTCATCTTGTTCATCCATTCACATCTGGCCATGCAAGCCATCATCAGAGGATGGCGTTAGACTTGGGGAGGGGGAGACGGAAGGAAATGAATTATATGCGAAATTACTTGACAGAAGAGGAGAAAGCTTTTATGGTGAGAAGATTCAGGGATACAGTATTCACCTTAGTGATACAGAGCGCCATGGTGATGAACCACAAACAGGGAAATGCAACAGGAATAGAAAGAAAAGGAAGTCAATGGAAGGCTCCGGGTTCAATTAGTGACTCAATGTACGCTTATTGAACCCCTGACCAAGACATATGCGCAGATCTCGAAGAATGTTGGAAAAGTAGCAAAGGCCATAAATGGTGAAAGGGACGCTTGAGAGGCGGGAGGTAGGCAGAAGACAGCTTGCGAGGGGCTTTAAGAGACTTCAAGTGACTCAGCTCATTGTATTCACTGATACCTGTATTCTCAGCTGGAAAGGGAACTTTTCAAACAGGGATTGGTTGCTAAGCAGTTAGAACTCCACTGAAGGTGCACCCCAGGGATGGAGGGAGCACGTCCCACATCGAAGCCAACAGTAACAAAACTGACCAGAAGCAAACAAATCCCTGCCTGGTTCTGAGCAGAGGACTAGGAGCTGAGGCTCCACCTGCTGACCCAGAGCTGAGCATCCTCACCACGCTCTGTGCTCTGTGATCCACTGGGAAGGTGGGGCGGGGTCTCCATGCCAGCTCTCTTCTCTGCGTTGCTCCCACCCCATCACCCTTCTCGTTGGGTGCAGGACAATGGGTCAAGGCCAGTGCTGTGTAGATGGTAGAATCCTGGAATATTCCAAGACTTGGATTAGTGTGGTCTTCAGTATAGCTGTTGGACTCTTGTACACTAAGGACTGTATTAGAGAAAAAAGACCATGCTCTTGGGGCATTTACCTTATGCATTGCTCTGTGTGTGTATATGTGTGTGTGTTGCTTTTCCCTCCTCGGTAGCTAGCCTACCCTAGAACAGAGAGCTACCTCATTTCTCTGGAACACACCCAGGTTAGGCTCCTCTCATCTAGATGTATTTCCACCCATGAGGAACACTTAGCTTTAAGAGACATTCCAAGCTATTTTGTTACTCAGTATTCAAATGGTCCAGAAGGATCCAGAAAAGAGTTTCCTTCCTTCTCAGCATTTTCTGCCACCCTGATGTATTTCTCCACTCCCCCTCTCGCAAACACAATGGATTTCATGTCCTGCTCTTGTGTTGATATGTAGTGCTGCAGGACTCCTGCCATGATAACTAAGGACTGATGGATCCACCACCATCCCTCATGCCCTCCCTCATAGGCAAGAGTGCCGGGGACACACTCAGCGGCTCGGTGGCTATTCATTTCCCATCCCTGACCCGCTGTCTTTTATCTCCTGGGTGAGGAGTCAGATTCGATGGTATCAGTGGTCTGGGGAAGGTCGGCTGATTCACGCTGCCGAACCTCACGGTGACCATCAAATCATCTTAATAGAGAACGGGGGAGTAAGTCAACTCTGTGCATCAGAAGAAACAGTTGCAGTGGGAGAGAGGATCTGTTCTTCCCTGCTGAGGATGAGAGAGAGCTCATTAAACCCAGCCTCTCAGCAGTTAGCGTTTCTATGGTACGTGTGTCTAAATACAGAAGGTACCAAACTAAAATCGCCTCGCCCTATTTCTGGAATGTTTGTGTATTCTGTGTATCCTTTCTGCCATGAATCCAGCCCTCCTCTGCTTACTAGGACAGCAGCCCTGTGCTCACCTAGGAACTTGGATTCAGCTGGGTTTGGTGACAGAGAGATCGTGTTATGGATTGACCATTGACTTCTCTGAGTCACCACTTTAATCTTTGATTACTGATCTGCCTTCAGCCTTTACCAGAGTGGCTTCTTGGGGCAGCTAATGTCCATTTGGATCAAGAGTTGTATCATGTCTCAGGTGCCTTTAAAGAGTAGACTGAGAGTTTGAATACATGGGGACGTACTCAGGTGTTTTTGGTCAAACGTTCTGGTTGAGTTTAGATGAAGTCATCTCTAGGTTATCTTTCGTTCTAAATGCAACGATCTTTGCACGGAGAATCCTATCACTTCTATGCAAAAGGCTTAATGCCATCTTCTTTTTCTCAGCTTTACTTTTCCTTATTTCAGGTATAATGAATGAGTAAAATTGTAAGATATTTAAAGTTTGCATCATGGTGATTAGATACCTGTACACAAGGTGGAGGGCTTCCCAGGTGATGCTGGTGGTAAAGAACCCACCAGCTGATACAGGAGACTCAAGAGATGCAGATTCAATCCCTGGGTTGGGAAGATCCCCTGGAGAAGGAAATGGCACCCGACTCCAGTATTCTTGCCTGGGAAATCCCATGGACTGACCTGGTGGGATACCGTCTATGGGGTCTGAAAGAGTCGGACACGACTGAAGTGACTTAGCACGCACACATGTACATACCCTGAGGAAGGATTTCCCATCCTCCGTATCCAGGGTGAACACATGCAGAGGCCCCCAGCTAACAAGGAAAGATGAGAGGTCAGCCTGCTTATGGCCAGTCAGCAGGACAGGCTCTATGCATTGTCCCGAGAGCCTGAACTGGTGAATGGAGGTCTTTCCTGATCCAGCCAGCAGAGGGGAGCTGATGCCCAGCATTTCCCCAGGCAGGTCCCAGCAGCAGGGATGCAGGTCTTACTGTCTTAGATCACCCCAGAGAGAGGAAGCCCTTGGGGCCAGCTGGTTACAGTCTGACTCATCAAGAGAGGTCAGATATCAAAGGTCTGGCCTCCTCCAGTACACTGAACCTCGCTCACTAATATCTCAAAGATGCGTAGATGAATGCCGGTTAACTTTACAGATCAAACAGAGCGTGGGCACCTGCATTCATATTACTGCAGGAGGGCCTAAGCTTTAGTTTTATAATAAAGCCTGCAGACTTCAGGGTTTCCCTGTGACTCAAACGATAAAGAATCCACCTGCAATGCAGGAGACCCAGGTTCAACCCCTGGGTTGGGAAGATCCTGGAGGAGGGCACGGCAACCCACTCCAGTATTCTTGCCTGGAAAATCCCATGGACAGAGGAGCCTGGCAGGCTGCAGTCCATGGGATTGCAAAGAGTCAAACACAGCTGAGTGACCAACACTTCCACTTCTACTTCTGCAGACTTCAACTAATTAGAGGATAGTCTGGTGGCCAAAGAAAAAAGGTTGTTCTACAGAGAAGTGTCTATTGGCTTGGGGGGCTCAGGCTCCAGGGTACCAGCTTCCCCAGCCAATACACGGCGGGGATGCTGGATCTCTGAATCAGAGATCCAATGTGAGCATCCGGCCCCAACCCCCACTCAACCTATGCCAACTGACTTCCCAGCGCAGCAGAGGGGCACATGTCCCAGGGCTGGGCCATGGCCAGGACAGTACAGGGTCTGGGCCAGTTCAGCCTCCTTCCCCCAAACCGCCGGAGGGTAAAGTGAAAGTCCCTGGCTGCTTTCTGCCTTAACAGTGGCTTGTTTTTCATTTCTTTTAGAAGTGAAAACCACAACTCTGCCCCCTGGGAAAGGTTGGTATGTTTACTTTCCAGGCAGCTGCTGCCTTGGGCTGGGGGGCGCAAGACTCATCGCCTTCTCACAAGATGCGTTCTCTTCTGCACTAACCCCAAGAGGCAGCCCGGTGGGGACCACCTGACCTCGGGCTGGCCCTGTGTCAATTCAGATTAACCATCCCCAAGGACATCGATTCTCCCCGGGTGCCTCCCCTGCAAAGTCTAACTCGTCTTTGCTGGCTACACTAATAGGGACCTGTCAGTGCCCAGAATAGCTCCACGTCTGGGCCTTTCTGTAGCAGGCCCGCCTCTTTGCACATGATGCTCTAATGCAATGATCTTTTTGGACCTTGGCCTTGCATGCTGGCCTCTGCTTACCCCATTCTCTCTTTCTCTAACTTAGAGCTGGAAGGGAAGTGGCAGGAGGAAGGGGTCAGGGGAAGGAAGGGGGCGGTTCTTGGGTGAGTCACTTGGCTACATCCGTCCAGATGTTTCCAATGGATAAACTGGCACTCGTCACAGCTCTCCAGGACCCTGACGGTCCTGGTCATTAGTCTCTTCAGGCCTCCAGAGCTCGCTGATGAGACTGAGGAAAGAAAGCCTTCCACGCCGAGTGGAGGCGCTGCTAGATGGAGCACACCGACCTCCTCTGTGTGGCCGCGTCACCAAGCAGATGGGCTGAGCTGTCACTCTGGCCAGCACGGGTTCTGAGAGGGCCTCCTGCCCGGAGCCTGGGATCCACACCTGCCTGGACAGCGGGTCCTCCTCTCGTGGGGATCTTCCTGTGCCGATCAGTGTGGGCAGGCCTGGGGTCCCCACCTTGACCGGCACCTGGGCTGGGCAGGCCCTGAAGCCTCACTCTCTGCTCTCTTCCTCTCTGGAGATGTGAGCGGCCCACAAAACCACAGTTCCAAGTCCTTGAAAAGAAAACTGTATTTGGAGACAGAAATCAAGGGACCTTGGGGACATCACTTAAGGTCTCCAAGACTGAGTTTCCACACATTAGAGCAGAAGATAACAGCCTTCATCTCACACACGAGGGGCTTCAAGGGGCCAGAACACATTTCCAGGTGCAAACAGTCCACCTGGAATCCTAACCAATGTGGCCTTTCCTCTGGGTATATCTTCCCTCAACCATGCGAATTTTCAGTGACTTATATTGGGAATTGTTAGAAAAGTGGGGGAAAGGTGTTTGAAAGAAGGCAAAATAGGAGAAGAATGTTTTGCTTTGTTTTCAGTTTGGTTTGTACTTTCCTTTTTCAAGTAGAATCGTAAGAAAAAGAAAAACAGACACAAAGTAGGTTTAGACACGTCAGCATGGGTCACTGTTCTGGCCCCTTCCTTCCTTCAACTAATGTTTGTTAAGTACCTGCCGAGGGCCCAGCTGGGCACAGAACTGCCCTTCTGGAGCTCACAGCATGGAGGAGGAGACACATGTGAGACACAGGAAGGGAACTGCAGGATGGGTATGTATTTTAATAGTGGGTTGTGTATGGTATGGTGTGGTAGAAGGGAACAAAGCAAGTCAAGGAAGGCTGCCTGGAAGAGGTGGCTGCAGCCAGAACAGAACCTGGAACAAGGAGTAGGAGTGAGTCTAGTGAAGAGCATTTCAGGCAGAAGGTGTGATGGTGGGAAGGAAAGAGAATAAGCTGGAGGGTGCACACTCATGTGCATGCACGAATGTGTGTTGCTGGTGTTGTGTGGAGTAGGAGCAGGGAGAGCCCCAGGCACACGTGTCCAAGAGTGAGGCTAAGGAGTCAGAGCAAGCCTCTGAGTGTCCTACGGAGCAGCTGAGAGGTTCCCTAAGGCCAAAGGAATCTAATCCATTAGTGGTTTGATCAGCTTGGAGTCACAGAAACATCGGCCTGGGGTTGGCATCAGGAGTCAACCCAGAAATCCAGGGTGGGTGGGCGGAGAGCTGGTGCGTGGACTCTTGGAGGATGTGAGGAGACCCCGCCTCGGGTTTCTCCAGGAACCACCGCTGTTTCCTTCTCCAGGGCAGCTGTGTCCATAGAGATGCTGGGTGGGGAGCAGGAAGGGATGGGGAGGCGAGGTCCTGCTGGATGTGGTGGTGTCCAGGGGAGTACCAGCCTCACGGACACGCCTGGGAAAGGAGGGCAGCTACAGAACATCGTACTCCGAGTGCCCTCCCCACCGCCTCACACCCAGCAGGCATTTCCTCTCTTCTCTGGGAGGCATTCTCTGATACGGGGGATCAGGGCCCTCCCCACAGGCTCGCTGTGTGCATCCCAGTAGCAGCAGAGCGCCCAGGAGCCCCAGGGGAGCAGGAAGAGTCAGAACACAACGCGCACCCCAGATACCTGCCACACTGCGGCGTTGCCAGGTGCCCGGCGTGTTTGCCAGCTCCCAGCCGCCTCCCGCAGGGCGCTGCGGACTCCCTGGCCAGCAGACAAGTCTTCTGACTTTTCTTGCCTGGCTAGTTCCCAGCTGGGCTGTCTGCCTGGCGTGTGCATCCGCCATCCACCTCCCTGGAGACGTGCAGTCCCCGCAGCCCAGAGAGGTGGAGGGCGGCAGGGACAGAGAGCATCTCCGTGTGGGAACTGGCATCTTCCCCCTCCTCCTCCCAGGAGCCAGAACAGGAGGGCCACGCTGGGAGGAGTGGGGAGTGAGTTTCGAAGCTGTGTGAGCCAGTGTTCAGGGAAAAGAGGTTAGAGAGGAAGGGAGCCCTGGGTGGATGGATACCTGTGTGTCCACACGCGTGAGCAAAGTGAGCAGAACTCGCTTGGAATCACGGGCAGCGTGCCTGGCAGAGGGGCGTGCAGCCACCAAGCCTCCCATCACACTTGGAACCTGGCTCCCAGGGACCCAGAACAAACTCCCCGTCTCAGAGCTGGCCTCAGGCAAAGGTAGGGCTCTCCTGCCAAGAATCTGGGGTGTCCCAGAGTGGAAGGGTGTCCTCTCTGGGGGCGACTTCTCTTCTGAGATTCCAAAGAATGCTGTATAGAGTCAGCAGTGATTGAACATAAAAGCTGGGGTTTCTGGTAATGATTTGTTTAGAAACAGGAGTTAGATTTTGGAAGATGCAACCAATTTGTGATCAGTGGTCAAGGATAAGCAAATCTGAAATTGAATTACAAGTCATCCGGAGCTTTGGAGGTTCACAAGGGTGCCCCTTTGTCACGGGTATGCGGTGGACTGGGAGAGGGAGGGGGTTAACCTTTGTGTCACCCAGACATTCACCTCCCTGGTGGGGAGCAGAGTCATCTCTTGTCCTTATCCGCAGGAGAACTTGCACTGCCAAGGAGTTCTGGCCTCACGAGCACTGCAGTTGGGGAGGAAGAAAATTTCCTGTATACTTCTAGGTTCTTCTGGATGGCTTAAGAATTAAATTGACATGAAACAGAGTAACAGGAGAAAATAAAATACAAATTTAATAATACATATATACATGAACGGAGAAGGAAATGGCAACCCACTCCAGTAGTCTTGCCTGAAGAGTCCCATGGATGGAGGAGCCTGGTGGGCTGCAGTCCATGGGGTCGCTAAGAGTCGGACATGACTGAGCGACTTCACTTTCACTTTTCACTTTCATGCATTGGAGAAGGAAATGGCAACCCACTCCAGTGTTCTTGCCTGGAGAATCCCAGGGACAGAGGTGCCTGTGGGCTACCGTCCATGGGCTTGCAAAGAGGCAGACACGACTGATAATTGAGTTCACACGTACGTGGAAGAGACAAGGAAAACTGATGCACTCACCAAAATGTCCCAAACCTTCACCTTAAATAGCGTCTTCAGCTAAAGACAGAAGAGGATGCTGGGGACAGGGGATTAGGACTTCAAAAGGAGAGGAGGCAGTTCACATGGAGGTGGAAATGCTGCTGTGGGGTGGCAGTTATTGGTGGACAGGCAGAGGTGGACACAGAGGGGAAGGATAACAGATTCTGCAGGTTCCTCCCTGTCGCCACGGCCAGTTCACACTGTGCTTACCTGTGGTGACAGCTCCCTTCCTGGAACAGGCCTTCCTTCTGCATTCTTTACCCAGTCAGGTGTTGTTTTTGTTCAGTCGCTCAGTCTTGTCCAACTTTTTGCAGCCTCATGGACTTCAGCACACCAGGCTTCTCTGTCTTTCACCATCTCCCGGAGCTTGCTCAAACTCAAACCCATTGAGTCAGTGATGCCTTCCAACCATCTCATCCTCTGTCGTGCCGTTCTCCTCCTGCCTTCCATCTTTCGTAGCATCAGGGTCTCTTCCAGTGAGTCAGCTGTTCACATCAGGTGGCCAAAGTATTGGAGCTTCAGCTTTAGCCTCAGTCTTTCCAGTGAATATTCAGGGTTGATTTCCTTTAGGATGGACTGGTTGGATCTCCTTGCAGTCCAAGGGACGTTCTTCAACATGACAGTGTGAAAGTGTCAATTCTTTGGTGCTCAGTCTTCATTATGGTCCAACTCTCATATCCGTATATGACTAATGGAAAAAGCATAGCTTACACCATGCGGGGGGAAGGCAATGGCAAGCCACTCCAGTACTATTGCCTAGAAAATCCCATGGATGGAGGAGCCTGGTAGGCTGCAGTCTGTGGGGTCGCTAAGGGTCGGACACGACTGAGTGACTTCACTTTCACTTTCACACATTGGAGAAGGAAATGGCAACCCACTCCAGCGTTCTTGCCTGGAGAATCCCAGGGATGGGGGAGACTGGTGGGCTTCCGTCTATGGGGTCACACAGAGTCGGACACGACTGACGTGACTTAGCAGCAGCAACAACACCATGCAGACCTTTGTCGGCAAAATGACGTCTCTGTTCTCTAATATGCTATCGGGGTTTGCTATAGCTTTTCTTCCAAGGAAGATCAAAGCTTCTTCCTCAGTCTTGAGCTTTGACTGCTCTCAACTTAAAATAATCTGTGTGCCAAAGAGATACTTTGGGGTGGTGAGTCACCACCCTTCACTGAGAAGCAGCACTAGAGACATAGAGGCTGGATGACCTGGTGCATTTCAGACTCATAAATGCTCAGGGGTCGGCTTAGGTTAGAACAAGAGCTTTGTTCCAAAGATCTAAGAAAGAAATCATATGGGCATTGCTTCCAGACTAGGAGTTCTAAGACCAGAGAACATAATTCCACATGGCATTAGGGAGCCTGGCTTGATGGTAAACTGTATGAGCCAGAATTGTCTCTGTGTCCAGCATCCAAGTCAGGCAAGCAGTTCTGGCTTTGTCCCTTCAACCTGGTGAGGATGTGGACTTAGAGAGGGCACCAGCTTCAAAGGCCTCTGCTAAGTCCAGGGATAGCATCACTGACTCAATGGACATGAATCTGAGCAAACTCCAGGAAGACCGTGAAGGACAGAGGACACTGATGTCCAGGGGGTGGCAAAGAGCTGGACACGACTGAGCAACTGGACAACAACAGAGTCCAGTGCAACAGAGGCTGCCAGAGCAAGTGTGGTCTGAGAAGAAGCCTTGCTTCATATGGCGCCTAATTCATCCGGGCTTCCAAACGTGTGTGTGCTGTTCATGAATTCTAACTACATTTGTCATTGGAGTTCATGGCCACCGAGCTCAGGGAGCCAGAAAGCTTAAATGATAGGGAAGCTGCTGGGGAGTGCTATGACCTCGGAGTTATCTTGCCTCCCGAATCTGGCTCCATCTCCAACAGTATCTGTGTGCAGGCCAGGCTGCTGTGTGGCTCTTAGAGAAAGGCACCATCCATCTCCCCTCGACAGACACATGCCATGGCATGCTCGGCATCCTTCTGTCCCTGTAAATCTTCCCATGTGCATGGCCAGAGGCCACCTGTCTCTTGGCTTGATCCCACCTCATGGCAGCTAATTTTGACCTTCTGAGCCTGTGGAACTTGAAGGAGGTCTGCTCTTAGCTGGTGGTCCAGATAGGGTAGAGGCCAAGAGTGCTGCCCTGAAATAGAGTGATTGACAGAAAGAATGCCAAGGCTGCTGCAGCATCTACAGGGGGATGGTCAGTGTGTCCACCAAGTCCTTTCCTGCAGGACAGGTGGAGCGGCTGAAGGGCCACGTGGATGTTGGAGGCGGGCAGTGCTCAGAGGAGTTGGACGATGATGCAGACGGTGTAGGGATGTTGCTTTACCGAAGCTCTGGGTAGGGTGTACATTAATCCACCACCTTCTTCTTGAATCTGCTCCCTGAGCCAGGGCCTCAGCGTGTTCTGATGGCAGGGGAGTGGCGGCCACCTGCACACTGAAACCCACACCTCTCAGCCCCTCCCTGCGCGGGCGGACTCCCTGTAACCTAGCTGTGTCCTCGGGATCAAGCTGTGGAAGGTTCATGTCCCACGCAGTCCCAGTGTGTGGACGGGGGGTGCTGGAGGCTCCCAGCTGGAGAGGCGCCTCTGTGAGGCAGGGGGCCAGGCTCATGGCGGGTGTATTCTCTCCGCAGGCCCGGGTGCTGTCAGCGAAGTGAGCAACGGGACGTCATCGAGGAGGGCAGGCTGCCTCTGGCTGCTACCTCTCCTGGTCTTGCACCTGCTCCTCAAATTTTGATGTGAGAGCCGCATCCCCGACGGGGAGGAGCCGCCGCACCGCCAACACGTCAGTGATGGCGACCGACAGCAGCAAGGCGAGCACCCCTGTTCTAAAGCAGACACGATCCCACCAAATTCAGACAACAGAGCCGAAGGGGACACAAATTCGAAGGAGGGGAACAAAGAATGCTCTGGGAAAACGAATTGAACGAGGACACTGGAAATCACCGTGCAGATCCCTAGGTGCAGCCGAGCTTTCTTTCTTTTTCCAAATGGGAAGAACGCCCGTGGTGCTGGACCCACCTGTACACTGCATGGCGTGACCTCTGTTACCAGGCGGGCAGAGGCTCTACCGCTCTGCCCACCACAGTGCCCCCCCACCAGGGAAAATTCTGGAGTTCGGCCACCCCAAATTCAATCATTCTGTAGAGAAGAACTCAGAGGGAGGCAAGCGGGCCCGTTCCTGGACTGTGTCCCTATTTTGTGTGTGTGATGAAATGCAGCATCAAAAAGATAAATAAAAAGGAAAAAACAAGACAGCCTGACAGCTACAACAATCCCACAATCAACAGTCACAAAAGATATTGTTAAACGTTCTTTTTTTTTTTCATTTTACTACATGGACATCATGGATAATAAGGGATTCTGATTCATTATTAATTTTATTAATTATATTTTCTGATATGAGTCTAAAACTTAGTGCAAAAACAAGACAAAACTAAAAAAAAAAGTACACAGATGAAAGGGGTAACGGGAAGTGTGTTTGTTAAAGGGTAGACGTGAATAGTGTACTTCTTACCTAGGTTTACAACTGGTGGACCACACACCAGGCATTAACCACCTGGTGCGGATTTGGCAAATCCACCAAAAAAAAAAAAAACACATACAATTTAACCAACATCTCCACCAGCGCTACAGATTTCTTCTTATTCTGTGCATTTAATGCAGACAATACTATGCTTCTACATGCTGTTTAGAAACGGAAGGGTGACCTGCACTGTATCTTGAGTTTGCTGACAATGCTTCTTTTGATGACATATATTATACAGTATATATATATATATACATATATTTTTTTTTGTTAGAGTTCTAGCCATTTTCTTTCTCAGCAGGGACCTTTCTCAATCATTACTGCATGCTGTATATGGCGTTAGCTGTGTGTTGCTCTTCTAAAAGATGATAGAGTTTACTGGTAATTGTGTAATCAGCTCCTGCCTTTTTATTTTCTTGGGTTATTCACATGTCAGAGACATTTCTAAAATGCGAAAAGAGAAAGAGAACACTAACAGCAGGTGCAGCATCTTTTCCAGGGGCGGCTCTCGGACGCGAGGGCTAAGGCGGGAGGCCCGGCTTCTCCAGCAAGAGCCCCGGGTGTGGACAGACAGCAAGCAGCCGAACCAACTCCACAGTCAGTAACCACTCGCTTTAGCCCGTCAAGGGAATCTAGGATGCCTTTGTGACCGCTGGAGAATCGAATCCTATTGGTTTATTTTATTTAAGTCCCCACCTTTGTGTGCGTGTGTATGAAAGAGAAGAAAAGGCAGTTTTTAGGTCAACTTTTCTTCATCCCCCGAAGTCTGGGAACCGGAGGGGCCTCGGGGAGGGGTCCTGATGTGGTGAGGGAAGGTGGGATTGGGGGTTGGGAGGGAAGGGTTGTCTCTGACTTGACATTAAAAAGTGTTCCATGTCCCTCTTCACCTGGTGTGGCACCTCATTGTCAAGCAGGGGGCTTGGGGGAGCAGAGCCTGCCTTGGCTCAGGCGTGAAGGAGGGGTCGGGCTCCTGACTCAGGCTCTCTGGCCCCCTCGGGGGTGGAGTGGGGCTCCCTGTGGCGTGGGCTCTGACCGCAGGCAGGGGTTTGGGAAAACACTCCTCCATTACAAGCAGGGACGGCGAGGCTCTGGCGACCGCACCTCCAGTGCCTTCAGAAGGACCTGCTGTGTCCACAGCTCCCCTGGTAACCCAGATGGCAGGTCCAGGGACAGCTTTCACACGTGATTACTTCCGGGTGCAGAGTGCAGCTATCACCCCCCAAACCCCTGAAACATTGTGCGTGAGTATTGCCAAATCCCAAGCCCCATCGGCCAGCGTGTCGGGGACTTTCCGCCCAAGCCTGCCTCCCAAACCTTGCCTCTAGCAACAAATTAAGAGAAAAGGTAGGTGTTAATGCAGAATAGTTTTCAAATAAGTCTAACCTGTTCTGATTCTGGGAATTCAACAAGCAGCTGAAGAGTTGCTGAAAGGCAGAAATGAGGTCGGAGCTGAACCATGCAGGGATTTCTGTGCTGTGTCCTTGGGGGCCAGTCCCACCTGAGAGAAGGAGGAAGTGTCGGAAAGCAGTCGTTTCATTTCCAGCGGCTCCTGGCAGCTTTGAGAAAAGCTTGTTGACTTCATGTTTCTCTTTTTTTATATATTCTTTCCCGCTGGTTTATCACAGGATCTTCAATACAGTCCCGTGTGCTCTACAGTAGGACCTTGTTCTTTATCCTTTCCAAATGTAACATTTTTGCATCTCTTAACCCCAAACTCACAGTCCACCCCATTCCCACCCACCCCGCGTCATGTTTCTTTGTGCCTTTTCTGACCTTCCACCTCCACCACCAGGTGTCAGATTCTCCGGCTTCTTCCTGGCAGTGTGGCCTGAAAAACTCTGACCAAGCCTCGCAGATCCGGGCTGGCCCTGCAGTCATTCTACCCAATGTCTCGAAACTGCTAAAGGCAAGGGACTTGTCTCCTTACAGTGAGAGTGCGTGAGATATACTAGCTTCCGTGTGACCAGAGCTTCTGTAGACACGGAGGACCAGAGGAATTCCATGCAGATTGTGTATCACAGGAAGAGAGCAGGAAAAAGGCAGATAATTTCCATACTTCTCAACTTGAGCCCAGAACCGCTCTGAATAAAACGTACTAGGGCACCTTGCTTACAGTCTTCTCAGACCTTGCCGGGATGAGAGCACAGCGTGACAGGTAACCTCCACGTGATTCAGAGCTTCCTCGTTCATATTTACTAAGCTTGATTTACTTCACCATCCTCCCAGGAAGGATTCTATCTGTCATGACCAGCTCTGTAAAGTGACACCAATGAGGAAGGCTTCATTTACGTAGTTGCCATTTCCATAGCCCTTCCTGTCTCGAGGCTCTTTAGAGCTGTGGTCATTCTGAAGTGTGTGTCTGGTAGAACCAGTCTTGCCATGACCACTGGGCTGGGCAGCTGGGAGAGCTCTCTGCCCTGCCTCCAGAGGGTTTCTTCTCTTCTTCTGTTTAGTGCAACACACAAGCCGTGAGCTGCTGAATTGCAGTCTTTTTTAAAGGGTGCCTACAAGGCAGGGCCTCCAGCCAGGTTCAGAGTTCAGTCCAGGAGGACGTGGTTTTGATAGGAGCTCATGGGGTGATTCCCTAGCTTCTTTTCTCAGGAAAGAAGTTTGAAAAGACAGTGCTCACTAGAGCAAGTAAAGAAGGATCCTGAAGAGCATACGTGGGTGTTTTTCACGGTGCAGGCGCCGATGGACAACCGTCACTGCCTGCCTGGATTTCAGACATACAGGACCCCTTTGAAATTCAAGCTGTGGTCATGCTTCAGGATTCAGGCACCACCTCTAACCTCAGGTTGTCCTTTGGGGAAACCATGATTGCGGTTTTGCAGATTTTTTCCTACAATAGTGTGTGTGTGTCGGGAGAGCTGCTAATAGTGGGGTTCAGACCCTAATCACTCTAACCACACACTCGCAGAGAATCCCATTCATCTTCTTTCAACAGAATATCTGCTCCTTTCCAACCTCACCAGTGCAGCTGCTCTTGAGTTCCTGCCCTGAACTCTCTCCCCATCAATGCTTCTACACAATTGGTTTAGATGTCTAACGTGTTATAGAACTGGTCCATGGATGTCCGTCTGACCAATGGGATGTGCTGAGCGGGAGCTGTCTTTGCTATCGATGAGCCACAGATGTTTGCTTCTGTTACTATGGATGGTGATAATGATGTTCTTCAGGCTGGAGAGAGGTTCGCAAGCAAATAGACCCTGGAATCTGGTGGAGGTCCAGGACACTTCACTGGACTGACCCTATCTTAACCTTGTACCTCTGGACCCTGAGTTCAGAAGGGAAAACAGTCTCACTAATTAATCCCAAGAAGGTCCCTCTACTGTGTGGGTTTGTTTAGTAAAAGTGTATCATCTGGGAATAGCAAACCGCCCCCAGTTATTTATTTTTTTTTAATTCTTATGCGGGTAAACATTTGAGGAACTTTGCATTAGAGCAGAGACATCTCTGCAGATGAACAGAAGTGGCCAGGGGGTGAGGTCTGCCCTCCGAGCCCGCCAGCTGCCCTGATACGGCTGACACGTGCTTGTGCACAGGACAGTCACCAAACAGCTGAGACTCGAGAGTGTTTGCATCTGTGTGAGACACTAATACTACTACTCTGGAGGATTGTTTAATCTTTATTTTTTAAAAAATATTTATTTGGTTCCACTGGCTCTTAGTTTCAGCAAGCACTCTTCTTTTACTGCAGCGTATGGAATCTAGTTCCCTGACCAGGGATGGAACCCAGGCGCCCTGCATTGGGAGCACAGAGTCAGCCCCTGGACCACCAGGGAAGTCCTTTAATGTTTATTTTAAAGCAAACCCCAGAACTAATTTGGTTGAGAGCTTACTCTTGGGCTTTGAGGACAAGGAAGCATCTCCTTTGTCATTGCCATTGTGGCTGAGTCAGGCTGTCCAGCAGCATCAGTGCTCACCCCTCTTGGCTCTTAATTCTGGCCATATTTCCGTGAATGCCCAACTCTGTCTTCCTCCAAGACAATACGTGCAAGTCGATATTGCTGTGATGTATGAGTAACAGATCTGAGATCTCTGCCCCTTCATGCTCAAGCGCCTCCCATAACTCCCGTCTTCTCACGTCAGGTCCACATCATGGGACGAGAACAGCCTGGCTTTCTGCAAAACGACTACCCCTAATTCCTGAGCATTCCGTGAAGGTTATTTCTTGCAGTGTGTATCTGATGCACTGGGGGCCTGAGCCTTTATGTAGGAAGCATGGTTTGGCTTTAGTTGTTTGTTGATTTTACCTCCATGCAAGCCTGCAGATCACCTAGCTACTTGCTTCTGGAATATTACGTGAGTGTGTGAGTAGATTTCCATTCTTTAGGGCTCATTAACATTATTTGAAAATGAAATATTCCTCTATCAGAATATCTATTTGATTAGAACTTCCTAGAAGTGTAAGTTGGCTAGAGCTGTACACTTACCTGGCTTCCAATGAATCTGATTTTTGGAATTCTGAATATCAGCATAGTATTTTGGGAAGGAACTGAATTGTTAATCAGTAGAACTAGGTTTTAGTTCAGATTCTAGCTAGGCTAGAATCCTTTAGTTAAAGGCTCCTCTGTTTCTTATGTATGAGGTGTCATTATGGAAGATTGCTATTTTTTTCTCTCTCTTTAAAATGAAATAATCAAGTATTTTTGGATTTTAATAAGATTTCTACAAGAAATATTTTTTTAAAGTTGCTTTTTTTTCATATATAAATGACAATTGAAGGTGTGGCTCTGGACAATTTTATAGCCAGTGCATTATCTTTGTTCTCAGAATGGCTCATAGGAAGGGAAAACACACCATCAGAGCTGCCAGTTTTGCAGACTTTTGAAGTGGTTCCTCAAGGAGAATTTGAGGGATGGACATCATAACAGTTGGAAGGGAATGTTTTCTAATAAAAGACAGTGGCTTTTTCTGGGACGAGCAATGATGTTAGCCCCAAGCTGTTGTTCAGTTTTGTTTTCTATATGACACAGGGAAAACAAGGGGAAAATAAACTGCCATATATCTTAAAGTCTGCAGAAGGAAACTATATTGGGACTAGACAAAACTCTGAGTTCCCACTAAGTGTGTGTGTGTGTGTGTGTGTGCATGCGTAAGTACCTGTGCACATGTGTGGTGTTTACTGTAATTACTTAATTCTTCAAAACAGATGACATCTGTTATTCCCAAGATTCAACTTTAAAATAGCAGGAAATAATAATGAAAAGAAGGTCTCCAGATAAGGTTTTTAATGATCACATCACATCCTCCTGACAACTATTCTCCTCAGGAGAAACATTGCTACAGATCTCATTTGGAATATTTTTGTGTCACGGGCTCAATTCTTCATTCACCACGCTCCCTACACCTTTCTTCTCATACCCTAGACCTTCTGTTTCATTTTTAAATCCTCCGTGAAGAGCAAGAGGGTGTAAAGGCAGCGGGCCAAGCTCGGACCAAGCTTCTTTCGGTAGTAGAGCTGACGGGAGGACCAAGTGGAGTCACACCTCTTGTGCTTATCAAGGCGGGGAGAGCACAGGCTCGCATGTGGGTGAGGGGTCCTTGCGTTCCCTGGGAAGGATGGAGGAGACAGCGAAGGAGAGCGGAATAAGTGAGCCACCCTATCGCCAGTTCCATCTCTTGCTGTGTCATTCCCTTCACTCACACCCATAGTTCTTCTCATCTGTACTGGACCCCTCGGAAAGGGAGGCAGGCAGCAACTAAAACATACGGCAATAGACGCCATCTGTTAAATACAGAATATTTTCTCCTAAATGCCCATATTATAGTTTAAAAAATAAGAATGATGGAAATGAAAAAATGAAATAGAGAAGAAATCCAAAATACTAAACTTATCCTTCCTGTACACGGGAAGAAGTCTACCTGTACAGATGTCAGATGTATTCCGTGCTGCTGATGGAAATCCTGGGGACCAGAGGTGAGGCCCTGCCTCCTGGCTCCCCCATCATGGTGAGCTCCATTCCTCGGCAGGTTGTTGATGACACACAATCAGGGTTTGCATATTAAAAGGGGCATGTGGATTGCTTGTCAATTTCCCCTCGCTTTTTTGAGGCATGGGTATGCTGCTGCTGCTAAGTCACTTCAGTCGTGTCCGACTCTGTGTGACCCCATAGACGGAAGCCCACCAGGCTCCCCTGTCCCTGGGATTGCATGGGTATAGGTGGAGTAAATAGAATATGACACAGGCAGACAAAAGATGCCTTCTGGTCCAGACGCAGCCTCTGGTTTGCTGTGGGATGCACAGCAGGTCATCACACTTTCCAGGGCCTTGATTTTCCAAGCGGGAAAATGAACTTTGGCCGAGCTGCTGTCAGGAGTCATCCTGAGGTCTGAAATCTTCAACCTCCTTCTGTATCCTCACATAGCTCAAATCTGTTTCCAGAATTAAGACAAGGCCATATTTGAAGCCAAGACAGCACCTTTGGACCACCGTCAGGCAGCCGTCAGCCTCGTGGTACTGTATAGGAAATACCCCTTCCCCACTCACTGGGGAAGGACCGCCTTCTGGGATGACACGAGATGGGAAGAAAGCCTGCCACACTCACACCTTTGGTTGTGAGGATACTTTCTGAAAGTCAGAAAAGAAAACACAGAGATGCTCTCAAGAGAAGAAACCCCAAAAAGGTACGAATGCTCAAAATGCTCTAGAGAGTTTTGGATGCTGTGTGAGCTATTTCAAACGCGCCAGTGAACTCCTTGCTAAAAAACTCTACTGTGGGACTTCCTGGTGGTCCAGGGGTTAAGACTTCCCCTTCCAATGCAGGACATGTGGGTTCCATCCCTGGTTGGGGAGCCAGGATCCCACTTGTCTTGCAGTCAAAAAGCCAAAACAGAAGCAATTCTGTAACAAATTCAACCAAGACTTTAAAAATGGCCCACATCAAGAAAACCTTTAAAAAAGAAAACCTGCTATGAAGTTTCACCCTGGCTTTACTTTTAAGTTGCTTAAATTTCTCAAATGTACTTGAGAAGAGTTGTGTTCAACATGCTTTGACATGTAACGAAGTAAACAATTAAAAAGTCAAAGAAAAAAGCTGAGCTTCTGGAAACACCCAGGGAGCTGTCCATAGATTAGAGCCGGTTCTTTAGGAATGGGGACTCAAAGGCATTAGGCTCTGACTGCTCCAGCTCTTTATGTCCAGCCTTTCTGCCTCTCCTCAAGATAGGTCTGACCACTGTAGGGAAAAGCAAACCTGCTTGTGCTGTTATTTGTAATAGGGAGTTGATTTTGACTCTTCTGTTACACCTAACAACTCATAGCCCGCAGTGAGCCAAGGAAATTAAATCGACATTGTTTTGTTGTGGTGGTTGTTTTCTGTTAGGCCTAAGGTAGTCAGAACATTTTACTCAAAAAAAGTTTCCCTAATTCACCAAACACTCGTGTGTTAGGGTTCCAAAATGTCAGGATAGTTCATCCCTCTCACCGGCATTTCTTCCCCATGTTCTGGATAGGGGATGCCTGCCTCCAAGGGTAAAACATCATCTACGAAGCATGAGATTGAGCCAATGTAAGCACAGCACGTGTGTGAGAGGGTCAGGCAAAGCACTTGCCCAGCGCTGGCTCTGAACAAGGAAATCAATATTCCGTAGTGTAATTCACTAGTCAGAAGTAATCGCCCTCGATCACAGTGGCCAAGGGCAGTAAATTCATTACAACCTGTTTGCTGCCGCTTCTCTCACGAACCTCAATACCACTGTTGTACAAATACTTCAGACACCTTGGCCTCCTGATCATTTTGCATTAATATATGTCTTTTTTCACAGCCACATATAGAATCATTTTTCCAAAACGTTGGCACACTCAGAGCATCTATATTAATGCCTCATCATTCCTTGTCTTCAAAAGTATAAAAGAATAATCAGTCAGGCAGAGTCCAGGGCATAGGATGATCTGAGCACCAGGACACTGGGGATCAGACTGGAATTTGTGAATAGAAGCTCGGACTGTTTCCATTAATAGATACAGCAGTGTTGAGGCGCATTCCTGAACCTTTGATGAAAAAGTCTTTCCAAATAAATAACCCACCCCTCTAGATCACCCACAACTCTTTTAGTAGCATTTTTCTATGTATTTCCCTTTATCGCGTTTTCTTTCCCCCATTTGCTTCTTCTGGTGCAGCCCACCTTTGCAGTAAAAAACCTAAGAAGCAAGCTATCTGAGGAGGATCAATTTCAAAAATCAGAAAGTGTTCTGTCCACAGCGTTAGGACGTCCTAAGACCACTTTGTTTACACTAGGGGTTCAAAGTATGACTTTGAAGAAAGAAACGTGATCAGTCTGGGCAACGCCCCCGGGAGGGTACATTAGGTGTTCAGTGCCCTGAGGTACATACACTTCAGCCCATATCATCGTCAAGGGTTTGGCTGGCCTCTGAGGCTGTTCTGTGTGGTAAGTGGCACTAGTGGATCCCAGTCACTGGGTTAACAGGAAAGTTGTCTACACTCAGGCACTTTTATTCAGCCTCAGCCACCTAATGAATAACCCAGATTAGCCACATGAACAGAGCAAAGAACTCCAACTTTCAAAAGTTCCTTGAGGAATGATGTCAGCAACATGGCGGATAAGACATATTTGTCTTATGTCCCCATCTCCAGGACAACAGCTCAGCATCTATCCATGGAAAAACGTTCCCTCATGCAGTTATCTGCCCAGGAGCTTGGAGGAGACTTGCCCACTCATGCGTTGAGTGTTAGGCGCATAGATCTCAGTCCTGGCTGCGGTGGTCCATGGATTGGGTCCAGTCCCTCTCAGCCGTTTCCAGAGGAAACTTGAGCTTTAGGGTCACCCATGGGAAAGCCAAAGGGAGGTGTCACAGCTAGACTTTTCAGAATCAAGGGAAGGCATATAAGCTGAGGAATTCTGCCCCATCAGGGAGCAAAGAGCATGGGACAGTCATATCTGCAGAAGGTCTTAGCCTCAGTGTGCATAGCAGAGCCAGGCATTTCTCTCCCCGAGTCACTCAGTAAAGACAGGAGGAAGTGACTGCCACTTTAAATGTGAAGTTAGCAATACAAAGCTTCAAGGGCTGTGAAAAATCAAGCACACATGACCCTCCTAAATGATCATGATAATGCTCCAGTGACCCATCCCCAAGACATGGAATCTGCAACCTTCCTAATAATTCAAATAACTGTTTTAAGGAAGCTGCTCACATTGGTTTTGGCAACAATGTTTTGGATATGACAGCAAAAACACAAGCAAGAAAAGCAAATGGAAATAAGTGAGATGATGTTCCAAAGCTAAAAACCTGCAAAAGAAATTGTCAGCGCTATATATAAAATATATATATAAAATAGATAACCAACAAGGACCTAGTGTATAGCACAGGAAATTATATTCAATATTTTATAATAATCTAGAAGGGAAGTCTGAAAAAGAATATATATATGTATATATATTTTCTTCATATACCTACGTATAACTGGATCACACTTGAAACTCACATGACATTTAATCAACTATACTTCAGTAGAAGAAAGAAATCATCAAGAAAATGAAAATGTAGCTTACAGAATAGGAGAAAAAAATTGCAAACCATGTATCTGATAAGGCTTTAAAATATATTAGTAATATATACAATTCAATCGCAGACAAAAATTACCTGATTTTTTAAAATGAGAAGAGGAACCAAATAGACATTTTTACAAAGAAGACATACAAATGGCCAACATGTACATGCAAATATGCTCAGTATAATTAATCATCTGGGAAATGCAAATGAAACCCACACTGAGAATCACCTCCCACATGTTAGGAGGGGTGTTATCAAAAGATAAGGGAACAAGTGTGGGCAAGGATATGGGGAGAGGAAGCCCTTGTGCTCTGTGGGGAGGAATATTAACTGGTGCAGTCACAATGAAATAACAGTATGGGGGTTCGTCAAAAAATTGGAAACGTAACTACAATACAGTCGTGCAATTGAACTTGTTGGCATACATCCAAAGGAATGAAATCAGGATGTTGAAGATATGTCTGTACCACTATGCTCATCACAGTGTTACTCACAATAGCCAAGACATGGAAACAACCGCAGTGTTCCTCTGTGGCTGAATAGATAAAAACTGATGTGATAATGCATATTGCATATATATCATATATGTACTGTGCTTAGTCACTCAGTCGTGTCCGACTCTCTGCGACCCCATGGTTAGACTGCAGTCCACCAGGCTCCTCTGTCCATAGGGATTCTCCAGGCAAGAATACTGGAGTGGGTTGCCACGCCCTCCTTCAGAAGATCTTCCCAACCCAGGGATCAAACCCAGGTCTCCCACATTGCAGGAGGATTCTTTACTGTCTGAGCCACCAGGGAAGTCCATATCATATACATGCAATGTATAATATATAGTGTTTGTATAAATATGTGTGTATATATATATACATTTATATATAATTCACCACTTGAAATAAGAAAATCCAGTCATCTGTGACACCATGATTGGACCTTGAGGGCATTGTGCTAAGCCAAGGGACTTCCCTGGTGGTCCAGTGGTTAAGACTCTGAGGTCCCAATGCAGGGACCCAGGTTCAGTCCCTGGTCAGGAAACTAGATCCCACATGCCACAAGTAACTGTTCGCATGCCACAACTAAAGATCCTGCCAAAGACCCAGCACAGTCAAATTAAGTAAATAAATAAATATGAAAAAATATGTTAAGTGAAATAAGTCAGCAGAGAAAGACAAATACTGTACAATAGCACCTAAATGTGGAATCTAACAGCTTAACTCACACAAACAGAGAGTAAAGGGTGGTTTCCAGGTGCCAGTGGGCGAGATAAAGGGAATGTCGGTCAAAGGCACAGGCTCCCAGTCTGGGGGAGGATGGATACATGAATGTGTATAGCTCAGTCCCTTAACTGTTCACTTGAAACTATCACGACATTGTTAACCAGCTATATTCCAATACAAAATAAAAAGGTGTTTTTTTTTAAAGTACAAACTCCCAGAGATAATATAATGAGCAAGTTTGGGGAATTTGATGCACAGTGTAAGTAACAATACTGTCTTTTATACTTGATTCTTCCTCAGAGTGTCATACTTGAAAGTTGGAAATTGTGTGACATGATGGAGGTGCTAACTAACCTTACTGTGGTCCTCATTTGGTAATAGATAAGTGTAACCCATTTTCACAGTGTAATCCTTAAATTTACACATTGTTATTTGTCAATTATAGCTCAATAAAGCTGGGGACTGGGACTCCCCTGGTGGTCCAGCGGTTAAGATTTCACCTCACAGTGCAGGGCGTGAAGGTTTAATCCCTGGTCACATATGCCCTGTGGCCAGAAAAACCAAAACATAAACAGAAGTAATATTGTAACAAATTCCATAAAGACTTTTAAAAATGGTCTGCATTTTTAAAAAAGGCTATCTTTGCCTTAGAGCAGGAATCAGCAAACAAAGAAACAAAATTAAATTAAAAAAAAAAAAGCTGAGTGTGTTCCTTAAGGGAACGAGAAGGTCATATTAAACTCTAAGTGCCCAGTCGCTCTGTGGTTCCCGGTGTGAGAGATAACCAGCACAGGCTCAGTGAAAGTTTCCACTTCAACCCTTACATCACATGAGAACTTGCAAATCCCTTTCAGAACTTTAGGTCTCTGCAGAGAGTTAAAAGAGGAATTTGTTTTTCTTACTGAATCGAAGTTTTTGTAACGACTTCTTTCAGTCCCATTGTTCTCCTACATTTCTGAATCATGTTATCTTCTTTCTGATGCACCTGTTCCTGAAAGTAAACAAGCTCCTTTTTAGAAATCAATGCACTGCCTCAGTGAAAAGCAGTTACATTGGAACTGGATGAGAAACCCATGTATACACTGCCTCATTGTTTATTCAGGACCTAATATGTTCCTGCGGAGAAGGCAATGGCAACCCACCCCAGTACTCTTGCCTAGAAAATCCCATGGACAGAGGAGCCTGGTGGGCTACAGTCCATGGGGTCGCTACTAGTCAGACAAGACTGAGCGACCTCACTTTCACTTTTCACTTTCACGCATTGGAGAAGGAAATGGCAACTCACTCCAGTGTTCTTGCCTGGAGAATCCCAGGGACCAGGGAGCCTGGTGGGCTGCCGTCTATGGGGTCGCACAGAGTCGGACACGACTGAAGCAACTTAGCAGCAGCAGCAGCAATATATTCCTGACACTGTGCTAGGTGTTGGGGATGGAGTGAAGTGCAGCCGAAGCCATTCCTGCTCCAGAGATGTTTCCAGTCTTGTGTGTGAGAGAGTCAATAATAACCTTATTACACACATACACACACAACACCCAGCATTTCACAACCCATGGTAGCTTTCATTTTATTTTGTGGATTCGGACAACCCACCCTTGGGGCACTTCTCTGATTTTCAGATCCCTGTGTTCAGACATAAGGAGGCAAAGGGTCACTAGAAGTGAAGCCAGGATGGCAGCCCAGGGGGCCTGACGCTGGAGCCTGCACCTTCCATCTCTGAGCTATCCGGGCTTCCATGAATACCGCTTGAGTTCGGTTCTGAGATTCACATTGACTCTTTGATGTGTCTTGCACTGAGTGGCAAAGCATAGTTTAGTTGGCATTTTTTCCTTTCTTGTGCTACATACACTGACAGATGAGCAGATGGGAACAGGAAGACCAGCATTTCTGCTCTAGTCCTTGTCCCTAGGAGAGCAGCACACAGCACGCTGAGTACTGAGATCTGTACAACTATTTTTATTACCATCAGTTGGGCTTCCCAGGTGGCATCAGTGGTAAAGAACCCGCCTGCCCATGCAGGAGACGTGAGAGACACAGGTTTGATCCCTGGGTCCGGAAGATCCCCTGGAGGAGGGCCTGGCGACTCACTCCAATATTCTTGCTTGGAGAATCCCATGGACAGATGGAGCTGGGTGGGGTACAGACCATGGAGCTTCAAAAATTTGGATACAATTTGGCACGCAAGCACTCACATAATTAATTGTACGTGAATTTGTTTAACAAAAAAGAACTTAGGGCAAGTTACATTAGAGTACCCCTCTTGGTTTAACATTTCTTGATGACTATTAAGAATTTTTATACTCAAATATTTCTTCCAAAATGCTATCCTAAGATTTTTTGGAGGCATTAAACTGATGCCATTTTTCCATCTTTTTAGATGGTTTGAATTAGATGGCCTTAATTTAACCCACCATGATTATTATTCTCTGTGAGTCACACCTCTAAACACAGCCTGATGTTTTCTTGGATTAGAAGAAAATGAAATCCCCACCAGGTACAGGTAACACTCTCGTTTCTATTTGCTTATCTGTATTTTATTCAATATTTTAAGTGGCTGATTTGGACTGGACATTTAGGGGTTTGCGGCATACTAGGAAGAACTGCCTGGAAAATCCTGCACTAGTCATAGTATTGAAAGTAAAAATCATTTATTCTTTGCAGTTTACAAAGTCCTTTCACATACTCTGTCTTATCAAATCTTATTTTAAGCTCTCTATCACTACAGAAGGGAAGACCGGCCTTTCACACTCTCAGCTTCTTCATTGTTTGCATCTCTCTCTGAGACCTCCCTTTGGGCTCTGAAATGCCTACTTTGGACCCAAAGACATGAATTAGCCAAGGAGGTATCAAGGGTCTCAACAAACGGGGAATTGCCTTCTTAGGTGGGAATGAGCCCTTGATTGCAGACAAGAACCACTAACACGTGTTCCATGACCCTACCTGCAAACACCAGTTCAGTTCAGTCACTCACTCGTGTCTGACTCTTTGCGACCCCATGGACTGCAGCACGCCAGGCCTCCCTGTCCATCGCCAACTCCCAGAGTTTACTCAAACTGATGTCCATTGAGTCAGTGATGCCATCTAACCATCTCATCCTCTGTCGTCCCCTTCTCCTCCTGCCCCCAATCTTTCCCAGCATCAGGTTCTTTTCAAATGAGTCAGCTCTTTGCATCAGGTGGCCAAAGTATTGGAGTTTCTGCTTCAACATCAGTTTCCTTTAGGATGGACTGGTTGGATCTCCTTATAGTCCAAGGGACTCTCAAGAGTCTTCTCCAGCACCACAGTTCAAAAGCATAAATTCTTTGGCTGTCAACTTTCTTTATAGTCCAACTCTCACATCCATACATGACTAATGCAAAAACCATAGCATTGACTAGACAGACTTTTGTTGGCAAAGTAATGTCTCTGCTTTTTAATATGCTGTCTAGGTTGGTCATAACTTTTCTTCCAAGGGGTAAGCATCTTCTAATTTCATGGCTGCAGTCAGCATCTGCAGTGATTTTAGAGCCCCCGAAAATAAAGTCTGCCACTGTTTCCACTGTTTCCCCATCTCTTTGCCATGAATTGATGGGACCAGATGCCATGATCTTAGTTTTCTGAATGTTGAGCTTTGAGCCAACTTTTTCACTCTCCTCTTTCACTTTCATCAAGAAGCTCTTCAGTTCTTCTTTGCTTTCTGCCATAAGGGTGGTGTCCTCTGCGTATCTGAGGTTATTGATATTTCTCCTGGCAATCTTGATTCCAACTTATGCTTCATCCAGCCTTCCATTTTTCATGATGTACTCTGCATACAAGTTAAATAAGCAGGGTGACAATATACAGCATTGACATAATCTTTTTCCTATTTGGAACCAGTCTGTTGTTCCATGTCCAGTTCTAACTGTTGCTTCCTGACGAAGACCAGGGGCTTAGAGAATATCCACAGTGCAGAGCCTGAGTGGCAGGGGCCCCTGAGCCAGGGACATCTGTGACCAGCTCTTTCCATGTACCCTGGGATGTCACGCACAGACATGCACATGTTCTCTGTGTGCTAGGACACACTGAGGTTGGGAACACTGTAGACTTCAGAGCAGATTAGACCTTCCATCTGGGCCCTAGAAATCCAGGCCCACTTCCCTGACCAAGTCTGTGGTGGCGTCACCTCCAGTCTATGCAAGAAATGTGCCATCGAGCCGTGGATGGAGCACACTGCCTGGATGGCTTCTGCTGGGCCCTGTGTTTTTCTGCAACAGAGATGCTAAAACAATCTCATCATTCAAGTCCACGTGTAGCCCTGTTCTTGGAGATTCCAGGCCAACCCAGGTGCAGTAAAAAGCTTCGGGCTTTGGAAAATTCCTTCAAATAACCTCAGGATCTCTGGGAACTAAAGCTCAGAGCAAGATGATACCGCCAATCCTCACTCTTTCTGCTTCCTGTCTTCCAGGGACCCGAGAGGACTTTCCCGGACATCCCCCTCTGTTAAGATGAATTGAAAACTAGCACTGGTGTGGCCAGAACACATCCCCTGTGGTGAAGCAGGCTCTGCTGATCCAGAGCAGGTGGCTAAGCCCCATGGATATGATGTGGGGACCAACACTTTATGTTAAACAGGATTAGTAACCCAGCCATTAACAGAGCTATAATGCCAGAGGCTCTAAGACCCTCCAGGAGCCCAGGACCTCTGGGAGATTTTACCTTCGATTCCATTTAAATCCAAGAGGCTTTAACCCTGCCGGCAGCTCCAGAGTTACTGCAGAGGCTTAGAGAGAAGCTGTTATGAAAAACCAAGGTTGTTGCTAAGCAAAGGGAGTCTGGTGGAGGCAACTGACAGCGTCAAAGCAACACCTGGTTAAACTGGAATTGACAAGAGAGCTTCTCTCTGCTCTGAGCTGCTTTTGTGAGGGTTAGAGTTCCATCCGCCTAATACTAAAAAGGCAGTAAGCACAGAGAAGCTTCTTTCCTCTAGACATGCGTGTCCCGTATAGCATGGACACGGTGAGATATATGACAAACTGGGGGGTCGTCCTTGGGAGTCAGGGTGTGGGAGGCCCCCAGCCCACGCTCACCATTCCAGGCTGTCCTGGGTTGAGCAGAGGTGGGCTGCACAGAGAGGGCAGACCCTGCACCATAACATCCTCTGCCAGCCTCATCCGGAGGAAGGAAAGTGCAGGACAAATGGCTTCTACCTGGTCGGTGAGAGGGCAAGGCTCCAGGCATCTAGGGTGTAGATGGTTTTGCATCTGGGGAGCCTGGACCAGTTGGTCAGCAGGTCTTGCTTTCCCCTAGGAGCCGCACTGCAGTCTCAGGAGATCTGGGAGTCTGCTCATGGTCCAGATCTCAAGGTAGTCTCCTTGTTACAGCACTGACACTTTCAAAAGGACACATGTACCCTAATGCTCATTGCAACGCTGCTCACAATGGCCAAGTCATGGAAGCAAACTAGATGTCCATCCATGTCCATGAATGAATATAGAAGATGTGGTATATATACGCAGTGGAATACCACTCAGGCATAAAAATAACAAAATAATGTCATTTGCAGCAACATGGATGGACCTAGAGATGATCATACTAGGTGAAGTGGGTCAGACAGAGGAAGAAAAATAACATATGATATTACTTATATGTGAAGTCTAAAAATGTGCAAATGAGCTTATTTACAAAGCAAAAACAGAGTCACAGACTTAGAGAAGAAACTTACAGTTACCAGGGAGGAATGGTGAGGGGTGAGGGATAGTTGGGGAGTTTGGGATGGACGTGTATGCCCTACTATATAGTAAAATAGACAACCAAGAGGGACCTACTGTAAAGCACAGGGGAGAGGTGTAGATGCAGGTGGATGTAAAGCTGAATCACTTAGCTGTGCATCTGAAATTCACACCACATTGTAATCAACTATATTCCCATATTAAATAAAGATCAAAAAGAATAAAAGATAGCAGAGGGTCAGGATAGCCCAAATGGGGTTGCACAAATTCAAAGGAGGGCGGGTATTTAAAGGAGACTGGGATGGTAGTGGGGCGAGGGCCCGGGCATTCCACTGAGTCGGGTCAGGAAGACAGGATTTGGACAACAAGAATATGAGGACTTCCAGCAGGGAACCCACATGTGGGAAACTCCAAGGTGCAAAGGAACAGCACAGTTAGATCTTTCTGGAGTGAGAAGAGACAAGAGATGGCTGAGGCCGTGCATTGCTCAGTTTATTCCAGCCTCGAATGCACTTTCGCAAAGGCGACAGAGAGGGGACGAGGACACAGAGACGGACGCGCTCAGCTTACCGCTGCGAAATTTTGACTGCAAACACCGCTGTGACCTCTGCCCTGGAGCTGGGCCGGCAGTCCTGTGGGTCACGGTCCAATTGGCTGCTTCTCAAAGGCTCACTACCCTGACTGCTGGAGAAGCTAGTTCCTGCTTTCTTTCTATGGCAGAACTTGCCTCACTTCTCCTGATTAGAGCAGTAAGTTCTAATGGGATGAAAATACATGGAAACTAACGCAAAACAGGAAAGAGGGTGTGCCATTCTAAGACACTGTGCTTTAATCAGAACCTGGTGCCCCAGGAAATGAATCCATTCTATTTCCTCTTCAGGGACACAGAAGAGCCTCCAGTCAACAGGACCTGGCCTGGGCCACCCTGCTCTGCCAGGCCTTGGGTGCTTAGCTTGAGTATCTTCCTTCTGCCTCTCTGAACCAAGCTTCTTCCTTCTCCCCCATGCTCTGCACCCAGAAGGCTGGCCTTGACTGCTGGCCTCAGTGATGAACCCTGCTGCCCAGCTCTAGGCTAGAAGTGGCTCCTGGGGCCACCTGGCGGAATCCAGAAGGGAGAGGAGGGAGTGGTTGGGGTTTTCATTCCTGGGTCCCTTCCCACTGGCTGTGGTTGGCACAGAGTAAGTGCCTCCATGAATTCAGGCCTCAGCTCCCACCTGGCAGCCGTCTCCATGGTGACAGATCTACCCAAATTCTCATAAGCACTACACGCCCTTGACCTTTCAGGCTGAAGGATTGCCGGAGCTTCCCACTGTCCCTGGGGCTGTGATGTCTCTCCATCCCCTGAGGTCTTTCCTTAATGCCAAACATGTGACTCTATTTGAGTCCTTATTTAATCTCTCTTCAGCCTCCCTCTTTCAGACTTGTTTCCTGCTTCTTCCAAAACTCCTGGATGATCCAGACACAGCCTGACTGTGGAGGGTCCCAGGAAGCTCCACGTAGGGTGGCTGGGCTGTCCAGGAGCAGCAGAAGCGTTCAGGGGCCATGCGGCATCCAGCATGGAAGTGCTTCCACATTTCAGCAGCCGCAGTCATCACACAGGTGCGTGCTGGCTGCCATCAGCCCCGTCCTGAGCATTAACTGCTCCTGTCTCATTTTTCACATAAAGAAACCAAGACTCAGGAAGGTCAAAATGAAATGGCCCATTATAATTTTCCTGTCTGCCAGGGTTTGGGGCTACAGCTCACGAATCCTTTCAGGATGGTGAATGCCACATTCTATATATAAAACCATGACATATAAAGGAAACATGTAAGAAATTCTTTTTAAAGGGTCAGAACCCTGAGTGCATTTATGTCCTTTACCTGTGATTTTTTTTTTTTTTTATCACCAACTCAATGAATTTTGTTTCTCTGCTCCCTGGGAAGAGACTATATGATAGCAGAGACCTTACCTAATTCTTTGTTTTGGTACAATGTCTAACATGTTTTGGGCATTTAATGAATGTCTATTAATAGCATCTATCCACAGGGCCTCAGTGCTAAATGTGAACACTTGCGGCTTCATATGCGGACGTATAATACAAAGTAAGAGGTTCACTTTCTTCCAGGTGAAGTCGTGGGTCAGCCTTCGAGAGGACTCTCAGAGGCTGTGTCGCCCAGCTCTCCAACCCAGGCAATACTGGGCTCTAGCTATGACCATCAGGGTGGGATTGCTCATGGACACCCCTGCAGAGGTGCCCAGCGGGCCCTTCCCTACCAGCTTGGCAGTATGACGGCACCTCCTGCTGTGCAGTCTAATCCCTTCCCCTCTCTGTACACACAGTGGGCAGAGAAAGCCAGTCACAGCCAGGCAGGAGGAAGTGGGTGGGAAATGGAAACATACACAGTGAAGGATGATGGCCAAGGGCTGAGAAGCAGGGCACTCACTCCTCTCGAGTCAAAAGCAAAAGGATGAGACCTTTTGAGGGTGGTCCTATGTGCCTTCCTCCCCAACACAGGAACAGACCCTGAGCCTCCACTGTGTTTCAGGCAGTGTATTAGGTGCTAAGGATACAGGAATAAGTATAAACATAAAAAGACAACATAGAGATGAATTCCAACCATGAGGAGACTTCTGTTTAAAAAGGATGAAAACCAGGGACTTCCCTGGCAGTCCAGTGGTTAAGACTCCAGCCTTTCACTGCAGGGGGCCCAGGTTCGATCCCTGGTCAGGGAAATTTCCACCTGACACAAGGCATGGCTAAAAAAAAAAAAGAAAAACTAGAAAACAGTCCCATGGTTAGTAGATAATTCCTTCCCATATTCTGAGAGCACCTACTTGTTTCAGGAGCCTGGGATAGGAACAAGAGAGCTTCGGACATTTGCTTCCTGTCAGTGAATTAGAGTTAACCGCTAGCTCTAAAAATAAATAAATAAATGATTTAAAAAATGATCAGATTGTTATTTAAATACCCTGGCACCCACAGCATCAGGTTCTGATAAGATTAGCTGAGTCAGTATAGATAGAGCCCTTTGAAGAGAGCCTGAGTATAGAAGAAGCAACACCTGAGGGTCACAAAGGAGAGGTACAGAGTGAAATTAGAGGAATCTGGGGGCCTCGCCTGCTTGCGGGGTGAGAAAAGGCCTCCTGGACGAACTGTCACGTAAGCTTGGGTCGGGGTTCAGCTGGGAGCGAGGCCCCCAGGCAGAGAAGTCGGCACCGAGCAGACACCGGGACGCAGAGCTCGGGACAGGCTGGTTGGGGTGCAGCTGAGAAGAAGCGGGTGATGAGGGAGGAAGCTGCCTCCATCCTCAGGGAACAGACCAACCACAGCCCTGCCAGCAGGGCTGGCGGTGGGCTAGGGTCCAGCCCGGACAGCAAGGGTCCAGCCAGTCTCCCTGGAGCACTCCCTTCCCGCTGCCTCCTCTACATCCAAATCATGGAGGATGAGGTCCCAGAAGTGCAGAGAATTGAAAGACCTCACAGGGGAGGATCCAGGACCATCATTTCTGTGATGCTAGACGGAAGGGATTCATACCGTGGGGACTGGCATGACTTCTCCTCTCAGGGAGTCACCTAAGCACTTCTTGGGTGTCTAAGGGAGACCACCCAGTATTTCTCAGGATACATTTCTGAATTGACACCAAGTAGCTGACAATACCTCAACCAAGAAGGAAAAAATGAACACATACATTTGATTTCAATGATAGACCTCTTCCAAAAGCTTTTAGGATAATCCTGATCCAGGAAACTCATTTCAGGCCCACTAGGTAAGGACCTGCACATTTAGCCCTGGTGGAGTAACAGATTTATTCTCCCACCTTATGATCTGGGCCATAAACTGAATACAGGAGCCCAGATTTCACTCCCTGCACAACAAAGCCAAGGCAGCAGGGAACAGCCATCCTTAGAGAAAGGAAACAAAAGAATTCGGTCAACAATCGCCTCAGATCACTGCTCAGAAAGAGTTTCCAGGCGTCAGTGCAGGAAGCAGAGACCAGCATGGGGCTGGCAGTCTCCTGACACAGCTGGAAGTCACAGGCAGAGCATTGAGAGAAGAAAGCAGCACGGGCCCCCTGAGGGGTCTTCAACTGAGCAGGTATGTGCCTGGCACACCCAGAGTCCCATAAAGGCCTCTGGAATGGATTAGGCAGAGGAAATGATCACACAGTGCCAAGGGATGGGGAGCCTCTAGGCCTACCGGACAGTGTAGAAAATCCTAACACAGAGCTGCCTTGAAAAAAATAAGTGTCTGCTGCTTAACACCCAAAGCATGTACATCCTGCTTCTGGAACCATCAACGTGGGTGCTCCTGGTCCAGTTCAGAGGCAGGCAGCGTCCACAGCAATCCTGAACCCAGAAGGAGGCCACCTTGGCCTTATCCACCATTGGTGTCCAGAGCTGTCCTGGACATGGACGTCCCGCTGAACTCAGAGAGGACAGACACTCGGGGATGTGCCTTTTCACCACGTTGTCCTGGAAGTCACACATCACATCTGCTCTCATGGTTGAGAAGAAGTTGTCACGTGGGCCACTCAACAACAGGGACAACTCTACTTGAAAGGAAGTCTCTTCTCGTCATCAAGGAGTCTTGCCTCCTAGACACAGAGGAAAGTCACAGGGGTGTGAGTTGTTTCAGTGACTGAGTCCAGAGAGAAGGCTGAGGGGTAACTGGCAGGAATTGATATGCTTGTCATCTAAAGCCCAAATTCTGCTGTGTGCTTGCTAAGTTGCTTCAGTCATGACCTACTCTTTGTGACCTTAAGGACTGTAGCCCACCAGGCTCCTCTGTCCATGAGGTTCTCCAGGCAAGAATACTGAAGCGGGTTGCCATTTCCTCCTCCAGGGGATCTTTCCTACCCAGAGATTGAACCTGTGGCTCCTGCAGCTCCTGCATTGGCAGGCAGATTCTTAACCACCTGGGAAGCTCCCAAATCACAAAAATCAAAAGCTCAGATCAAATCGGTAAAAGGACCTCCCACAAAAAGCGTTATCACCTCCCTGGCTGAGTGCCCAGCATCCCATGAAAAACTACCATCTTTGTCATCAGATGTAAATCAGGCTCCAGAACTCTGATGAGCTGCTGAGGAGGGTTGACATCTCAGGTGCAGATTTGCTCTTGAGATGGTCACTGTCACTCCATCACTGACCAGTCCTGGAGGAAGTAAGTGACAAATCCGTTTTAAGCGAAGTCCTCAAAATTAAAGAAGCAGCATTTTCCTCTTCTGCCCCTATTCAGGGCTGATGTGTCCATGTCTTCACTGGACTGAAGACACACAGAAGAGTCACAGTTTGGGGAAAATGAGTGTCCACCCCTTCTCTGATCCTTCCCCTCCTTGCCTGCATGCTTCTGTCTGGCTGCAGCCTTTTGAGGGTGTCGGGGGGTCAGAATGCCAGGGGTCCTCCTGATACATAAACCATGTCAAGACAGCTTCCCTGCTGGGGTCGCCTCTAGAACTTTTCCAGGCTATGGATCAAAATCATAGAAATGGTAAAAGAAAAAGCATCTTCAGCCTCACAAACATTTTCCCCAATAGTCTTTAATTCTACTCAAGTAGGTCAAAGTCTGGTTTCAGCCATTAAAAGACAAAAGGCTAAAATAATAGTCTTTTATGTCTAGAGAAAGCGTGAGTGTGAACCCTGATCCTGGCTCACCCCATGCGGGCTGCACAGAGAAAGGGCTTCCCCTGCTCCCCTCCAGCCCCCAGTGTTTATTTGCATGATAGAAAAAATGACCCTGAATATTCAGTGACAATCTAGATGGGAAAAGAATTTTTAAAAGAATAGATATGTATATATGTCTATCTGAATCACTTTGCTATGTTTCTGAAACTAACACGACATTGTAAATCAACTATACTCCAATATAAAATAAAAATTAAAAAAGAAAAAAACAGGCCCCCAGAAGAACTTTGTGTCCTTAGTCCTGGGCAGCAGGCGGGGCACAGGGCACAGGGCCCTGACCTGTGGGTGAAACATCGCATTTGTCCTGGAACAGGAAGATGCCCTGGGTTCTCGGGGGTGTTGTCGCTGCCCAGAGTCAATGCTTGAAACAGGACTTGATGGTCTCACAGTGGGTGGCCGGGAGGTGGTGAGGTGCCCAGCAGGCAGTCTGGTGAGATATGTGAGCAGAGAGAGAAAAGCGAGCCTCCCAGGAGAGCTGGGTGGTGGAGAGGGTGAGGGAAATGGGAGTGAGGTCTGGCAGTCACTCAGGGGTGGACGGGCCAGCAGAGTTCCTGCTGCAGAGCTCACAGCACGTGAGGGCGAAATCTGCGTCAGCTGGGTTATGCTGTTGGTGATCTCAGGCAGGACCTGGAGGAGTCTGGTACAGCATCCACTGGCATCCCCACTGACTGCTGTTTTTAGACTAGAGTCAGAAATACACCTTTGCCACAACCACCACACTGGCCAGAGGCTGGACAGAGCGCAGGTCAGCAGCCAGGCCCTGGGGTCTCACATGACAGGAGAAGACCTGTGGTAGGGTCCACTTTGATGATGGAATCAGTGCCTCGAGGAGTGGTGTCCTGTTAGGAACAGGATACCTCAAATAGGGAACAGAACCTAAGTGATTTTTTATGATCTCTCTAAAGCAGTGACATATTTGGAACTGTCTCAAAAGCATCCAGGGAAGAGAATCCTTGTAGGTGTGTGTAAGGCATTGCCTGTGCACACCTCATTTCTAAAACCACAGATGACAGAGCTCCACCCAGAAGGCAGTCTTCTGAGGAGGAGTATGCCTCATGAGCCTGCATCACTGGGCACCTGACACAATATGAAAGTCATGGTGATTCTTTATAATACCATCCCTCTCAGATAGGGCCTCAGGAAGTGTGTCCCTCCATGAGGCTGGTGTTTGGGGAGGTTTCCATGGAGGCTGTGTCTGTGAAGTGGACTCAGGATTTAAGCAAATCTGCAGAATCAAAACACCAGTCAAAAACGGCCATCATCAAAAAATCCATAAACCATAAATGCTGGAGAGGGTGTGGGGGAAGGGGGGACCCTCTTACACTGTTGTAGGGAATGTAAATTGGTATAGCCACTATGAAGAAGGGTACAGAGGATACTTTAAAAAACTAAAAATAGAGCTTCTGTATGACCCAGCACGGAGAAGGCAATGGTAAGCCACTCCAGTACTCTTGCCTGGAAAATCCCATGGATGAAGGAGCCTGGTAGGCTGCAGTCCGTGGGGTCGCTAAGGGTCGGACATGACTGAGCGACTTCACTTTCACTTTTCACTTTCACACATTGGAGAAGGAAATGGCAACCCACTCCAGTGTTCTTGCCTGGAGAATCCCAGGGACGGGGGAGCCTGGTGGGCTTCCGTCTATGGGGTCACACAGAGTTGGACACGACTGAAGTGACTTAGCAGCAGCAGCATGACCCAGCAATCCCAGTTCTGGGCATATATCTGGAGAAAATTATAATTGGAAAATATACATGGACACCTATCTTCATAGCAGGACTATTTATCATAGATTGGACATGGAAATAATCTAAATGTCCATTGACAGATGAATGGATAAAGATGTGGTACATATTATGGAATATTACTCAGTTATAAAAAAGAATGAAACAATGCCATTTGCAGTAACGTGGATGGACCTGGAGATTATCATACTACATGAAGTAAGTCAGACAGAGCCAGACAAATACCAAACAATATCACTTACATTTGGAGTCTGAAATAAGCAAACCTATCTACACAACAGAAATGGACTCACAGCCATGAAGAATAGGTTGCTGGTTGCCCAGGGGCAGAGAAGGGGCGGGGGAGGGATGGACTGAGAGTTTGGGGTTAACAAATGCAAACTATTATGGGTATGGAATAGATGGGCAAGATCCTACTTTATAGCACACGGAACTATATTCAATGTCCTGTGATAAACCATAATGCAAAATAACCTAAAAAATTATACATATGTATAACTGAATCACTTTACTGTAAAGTAGAAATTGACACAGCATCGTAAATCAATTATCCTTCAACTTAAAACATAGGAGTGTCTGCAGGAGAGTTCAGGATGAGGTACCTCACCAGGAAGTGGTTCAGACATGCTGAGAACCCGTCACATCCTGGTGAACACCAATCATGCAGGGCCCACATTAACGGGGGGCAGGTGAGAGCAAGGCTGCTCCTTCCCCTGTGGACCCTGTGTGGCCTGGAGGAGAGGTAAGAGAAAGGGAAGAGCTCTCCACTAGGGGACGTGTCTGGAGTTTCTCTTCTGTGTTGCATGCAAGTGGCTCCCAACAGTCTGTACTAATTAGCCCTGTCACATTTGGTTTTGAGGCATGTCACAAGCAATTTGTGGATAATAATAAAGGAGCAAATTTTTCCAATGATTCCTTTCTTTATAAATTAGATTAATGTGTTAAGACTTCTTTGGTTGTAATGGAGAGAGAGCCAAATTGAATTAGTTTGGGCAAGAAGAACTTACTACAAGCTCTGCGTCACGCCAAGAGCAAGGCTGCAGCTGACTGAGGCCAGGAATCCCGTGTCCCCAGGGCGCTCCTCTCACCTTTAACACCTACTTTTCTCTGCACATTGGATTTATTTTCCCAGCAGTACAAGCATCTCAACACAGCAAGAGGTGCAGTGTAAACAGTTCACAAGCCTCATGTCACACATGTTACCAGTCCTGCATCCTAAATCTCTGTTCCAGGTTTCAGTTGGAACATCTCTAAGGGTTGAAGCCAACTCACTGGAAAAGACCCTGATGCTGGGAAAGATTGAGGGCAGGAGGAGAAGGGGGGCGGGCAGAGGATGAGATGGTTAGATAGCATCACCAACTCAATGGACAATGAATTTGAGCAACCTCTGGGAGATACTGGAGATAAGGAGAGCCTGGTGTGCAGCAGTCCATGGGGGTCTCAAAAAGTCGGACAGGACTGAGTGACTGAGCAGGGATGAAGAATTCCTGGGTGTGTCTTTGGTGATGCAGCCACTGCCCAAATGGGGTGTGTCACATTCTTGGTTGCCTGACTCCAATCCAGGTCCCCACCTCCCAGATAAACCTCTGTCACCCAGACACAACCTCTAAATCCCTTTAATGAGCATTACTCTGACCCCATTTTCTGTGTCTCTCCAAAATCCTTTATATTCTGGTCCAGAACTCACAGTCTGCCAGTAGAGACCCCCCGAATCCTGAGTTCCTTCTCTAAGGTGACTCTCATGAGCTACTCTGGAAGATACAAGCTCTTGAGTTCATTTCTCAAGTGGAGGCAGGATCTTCTTGTTCCCTGTCTTCCCAAAATCTCCAACTCTATGCTCCTTGCTCTCTGTGGTTTCTACAAAACCACTTCTTCCTCAGAGTCACCCTCTGCCTCCAAGACAGCTACTTTTGCCCTATCGATTACGCCAAAGCCATTGACTGTGTAGATCACAACAAACTGTGAAAAATTCTTCAAGAGATGGGAATACCAGACCACCTGATCTGCCTCCTGAGAAATCTGTATCCAGGTCAAGAAGCAACAGTTAGAACCAAACATGAAACAAAAGACTGGTTCCAAACTGGGAAAGGAGTACCTCAAGGCCACATATTGTCACCATGCTTATTTAACTTATATGCAGGGTTCAGTTCAGTTCAGTTCAGTTCAGTCGCTCAGTCATGTCCAACTCTCCGCGACCCCATGAATCACAGCACGCCAGGCCTCCCTGTCCATCACCAACTCCCGGAGTACACTCAAACTCATGTCCACAGAGTCGGTGATGCCATCCAGCCATCTCATTCTCCGTCATCCCCTTCTCCTCCTGCCCCCATCCTTTCCCAGCATCAGAGTCTTTTCCAGTGAGTCAACTCGTTGCATGAGGTGGCCAAAGTATTGCAGTTTCAGCTTTAGCATCAGTCCCTCCAATGCAGGGTATGTCATGCAAAATGCCAGGCTGGATGAAGTACAAGCTGGAATTAAGATTACCAGGAAAAATATCAATAACCTTAGATACGCAGATTACACCACCCTTATGGCAGAAAGAGAAGAACTAGAAAACCTCTTGATGAAAGTGAAAAAAGAGAGTGAAAAAGCTGGCTTAAAGCTCAGCATTCAAACAACTAATGTCATGGCATACAGTCTGATCACATCATGGCAAATAGACGAGGAAACAATGGATACTGCTAGATTTCCTTTTCTTGGGCTCCAAAATCACTGTAGATGGTGACTACAGATGTGAAATTAAGAGACTTGGAAGAAAAGTTATGGGCAACCTAGACAGCATATTAAAAAGCAGAGACATTGCCTTGCCAACAAAGGTGCGTCTAGTCAAAGCTATGGTTTTTTCCAGTAGTCATGTGTGGATGTGAGAGTTGGACTATAAAGAAAGCTGAGTGCCAAAGAATTGATGCTTTTGAACTGTGATGTTGGAGAAGACTCTTGAGAGTCCCTTGGACTGCAATGAGATCCAACCAGTCAATCCTAAAGGAAATCACTCGTGAATATTCATTGGAAGGACTGAAGCTGAAGCCAAAACTCCAATACTTTGGCTACCTGATGCAAATAACTGACTCGTTTGAAAAAACCCTGATGCTGGGAAAGATTGAAGGTGGGAAGAGAAGGGGATGACAGAGGATGAGATGGTTGGATGGCATCACTGACTTGAAGGACATTAGTCTGAGCAAGCTCCAGTAGTTGATGATGGACAGGGAGATTTGCCTGGCAAGCTGCTGTCCATGGGGTTGCAAAGAATCGGACATGACTGAGCAACTGAACTGAGCTGAATTGGGATTCAGGTGAATAAGTCATATCTACCCCCATCTGCTCTATTCACCTCATCACTGACCTCCCAATCATTTCCCCTTGTTCGTTCAAATTTGAACACTTGCTTTATTACCATCATTTCTCTACTCTGTCTTCCCTTTCTGTGAGGACAATTCATCCCAAATCTTGCTGTTATATTTGCATTATATGTGGGCCAGTGGGAACCCAAGGGGCTGCAGAGAACAAGGGAAGAAAAATGTAATTTTAAAAAGTGGAGCCTCAGCTTTGTCTTGAATTATGCATGATGGAGCTAGATGGTACCGGGAAGGGTGTATTGGGGTAAGAGCAGTGTGGAAGCAGAAACAGCCTCATTCATGTCAAACAGGAGACGTGATTTCTACTGGGCAGGACAGAGGGGAGTGGGCAGTGGGGAGGGCTGAGGGAGCAGCCCGGGAGGAAGCTTTGGAGGGCAAAGCTTGCACAAGCTCTTCTGACTGGAAGGAGGTCCATCTTTCTCCTGTTTTTACAATAAAGGAGAGTTGAGTGGTTTGGCGCTTGTGCCTGTGCTGGTCACAGTACTTTGCACTTTGTTCATGATAATATACTTCTTAGGCTCTCTCTTTCAACTGCAGATTTCTGAGATGCAAACATCTCTCCATCTTTCCGTCTCCTTTATTGAACACATAGTAGGGGCTCTGCGTTCGCTGAAAGAAGCAGTAAACCTTGTGAGATCCCTGAGCATTTCCTGTTCATACAATTATTTACAGAGAAAAACAGAATGAAAAGTGTATTCCAAGTTTTGAATAGTAGCCTTAGAGACAAGCTTTTGGAAACCCAGCCAATCTACAGCCCACACTCCACCGAGATAACATTTTTGTGACTTTGACAGTTTTTCAAACTTGCCCTGGAGAAGCGTGATTAGGCAAGCTATGTCAAATTTGGGAATACAACTAATACTTTATACAGCGTTATTGCTTTACAGTCTGCAAGGTGGTTTTCAGGAACATTATTTTATTAAATCCTCTCCATCAAGCGTGAGAGAGTGAGAGGGAGGTCTTATCATCCTTGCAAGAAAGTAAGGCAGAGACTTTAAGCCACTTGGCCAAGGTCATACAACCAGTAAGTGATAGAGCCTCGACTTAAACTGGGATATTTGAACTTAACAGACTCTTAACTGAACTTGAACTGGTTCCAAGTACAGGATCTTTCTGTTTCTTCGCACTGACCCTGGATCACCGTAAGAATGCCTGACATTGGAGAGACTGTGGGTTACCAGTGAGGTTGTCCGATGGCATATCTTAACAAAAAAAAATTCCCAGGTAAAACCATCTGTGCTAATAAGTATGTGAATTGCCTACAAAACCTGGGAATACTTTCATTCTTTCACTGCTATGTCATTGGTCAGACCCTGGCATTATGTCTGGCCTGAATCTCAGTCTTTCAAGAGAGATGTACAGAAATGTAAAAGGGTTCAGTCTATTCTATCTGATACATGAAAGAATATTATGGGAGGATTATGGTCACCATTGGCACACAGGGAGGGCATAGCCTCACAGGAAATTAGCAACTTGCCGCAACACAAATATAGGTTAGACCCAAGGGGGAAAAATAAAAAAATCCTGATTGTGAGGGCTGTGAGATGCAGAGAATGTCTTCAAAGCAGGATATGAATTCTCTATCACTGCAGATTTTTAAGAATAGGAGAAATTCTTTTCAGAGTATGTTGGAAAGCTGGGAGCTGAGGAATATATATGATCAGCTTTGGTTTTCCTCCTGTGGGGGCAGGGGTGGTGGGATGTGGCAACAGTATCCTTGGGACTTACCCTGAACTTTTGCTTTTTATTCATCTCCCCTCCCATATTATATTACTGTGTAGCTTGCTAACTACAAGTAGATGTGTTTTCCTCTGTTTATTGTATTAAACATGGGAAGCATGATCTAGGTATCCATTCCCAAGAAATATCTGCTGTCTTAAAAGTCCAGCCTGCTGTTGACAGCAGAGGTGAAAACAGAAAAGAGAAAGGCATGAAGCCATCTGTCTTTCTCCTGTCTTGTCCTCAGCAACCCCATGTTAGAAGCATCGTGCGACCCTCCTGAAAACAATCTTAGTGATTCTTTTCACTCCTTGTCGTTTGCCTTGTTCTGCACGCTTCCCTAGATCCAAAGTAATTATATATGACTGTCTTTTTGTTTAAAATATGTACTTATATGTTTGGAGGCATGTATTTTTAGAGGCCTTTAATGAGTTTCTTCTTACATCATTGCACACTATTTTTAGGGTGCGTGGGAGAAGCTTCAAAAATAACAGAATTCTGCCCCTCCCTGCATCCACCTCATCTTGAGATACATGAATCTGAGCCATCCTCCCCGTTGATTCTGGGCTTGGCAGATGCCAGCAGTCCGTCCTGTATCGCCAAGCCCCTGGACAGCTCACCTCTGATCTCAGTCTCATCGGAGTCCACAAAGATTAACAAAGACTAAGCCTATAGCCAAAGAACCATCAGCTGATCTACAGAATCCTTACTTACACGAGTGGTTGGTTGAAAACACTCCGCTTTTGGATGGTGTGTTACCCAACTCAAGATAACTATAGTCCATAAACTTAGAAATGGTAGGATTTGAACTTAGAAATGGTAGGATTTGTTTCTAATCATTTCCATTTTAGGTTTGACTTATTTCTGGGGGAGAAAAAAAACACAAATACAAAAACTAAATACACATACAGAGACTAATGCATCAAACCCCAATATTTTAACACTGTGTTTGTTTCAGGTCCTTTATAATACAGAGAGGATTACAAACCTATTCTTTTTACTTCCTTTTGGCAATTATTTTCATCAGTTTGGTATGAATTTGTCCAAGGTTTTCCACTTGTACTCTACATATGTGAGCATGTATTTTATTTAGATAAGAAAGTTTTCTTTAGTCAATGAGGCTAAACATATTTTAAATTACAGAATCCCTTCATGTATGTTCAGTTCAGTCGCTCAGTCGTGTCCGACTCTCCGCGACCCCATGAATCACAGCACGCCAGGCCTCCCTATCCATAATTTTTCCATCGCCTGCTAATGGACATTTGTGGTTGCTTCCCACATTAGGAATGGTATGTCTGTACTTATTTCCTTGTGCACATATGAGGGTATTAGCTAGAATCAGTTATTATTTAATAACTGTTTAATGTGCATCTTCTCATTTTACATAAAACTTCCAACTCTCTGAAATAGCAATGATAATTTAAGTTTGTATTAGCAATGCATGAGCTTCAATTTCCTCACCTGAAACAAATACTTACATTTTTTTTTTTCAGCCAAGAGTGAGGTTAAGGAGTAAAGCAAACATTTTAAAACATCAGAAAATTAAATAAAGGGAACTGTGTACAAAATATTTAAGTATAATATGTGTTAATATATTTTAATAAGATAGATGAAAACAGTATCTTGTTTTATTTGCATTTTCTTGATTACTGATAAAATATAGCATTCCTTGATGTTTCTTAGTCATGCAGACTCTTTTCCATGAATTTCCTGCTTGAATTGTTTGTACATTTTTCTATTGTGCTTGCCATTTTCTTACTTTTTTTCTTTTTAATTTCTTTAAATGGATGTTTACTTATTTTTTTTTAATAAACATTGAGGTTATTTTATCCAGTTGGTTTTTGTGTTTTACTTTGTCCTAGTGTCTTAGCCATACAGAAAATTCCATTGTGGTGTAAATTAATGTAATCCATCTTTTCATTTATCATGGGGACTTTTTTGTTTCACCCTTTGTTTAAAAAACTACTTCCTCATTCAAGTTCATATCTTTACATATATGTTTTTTAAATAATTCTGTAGTTTCGCCTTAAATCCATGTGGAACTGAGTTTTTGGGCAATGAGGAAGACATCATACATTATTAATAGGAAAAGGAAGTTTCCTTTAAGGAATTATGCATCTTAACCCTTTCTGCTCTCCATGTTGATTTTAAAAAGTGTCTGAATTAAACTATCAGACTTCTTAAATGCTTGGCTCTGGTTCTGGGTTTTCTATTCCATTCTGATTTTTTCCCCCTTCTTTGGTCTGTTCTTAAACCCACATTCATTTAATTGTTGTGACTTTAAAACGAATGTTGACAAATGGTAATACCTGTCTCGTCTCTTTGTTCTTATAGAACCGTCTCGGCTACTTGCATTCATTCATTATTTTATTTCAGACATGATGTTTTAAGTTTCACAGAAAGTCCTTTGAGATTATGATTAGAATTTTGTTGCATTTAAAGATCAAACTGGAATAATTTTATATTTATAATATTGAATTTTCATATCAGAATAATGGGTGCCTCTCCATCTATTGAGGTCTTCTTTGATGCTCTTCATGAGTTTTGTATTTCTTTTCATAAGAGTTCAGCACATCTTTGGTCAGAGTGTTTCAAAGGACCTTTTATAGGTTTTGTTGTTATTGCAAAAATACGGATTTTTTTCCCTGTTACTCTTTCTCTCCCATCATTCTTTGCAAAGAAGGATATTCTTTAAAATACTCAGATTAACTCTGCTGTACTTTTTATGTCTATAAGTTATTTTAGATTTCTATTCATGCAATTATTACGTCTCAAATAAACCAAAAAGTATACTCTTCCTTTCCAATCTAAAACATCTTTTCTTTCTCTTCCTTGTCTTATTTTGGTTTGGTATTTTTGTTTTGGCATTTCCAGTAAAAGGCTTAACACTTACTTATATCCCAAGTGTTCACTGAGGACTTGCTACATGATGGACCTTGCAGTATACAGTATGCAAAACATGAAAACATCATTTTCCTCATGTCGGCCCCATTCTATCAAGAGACAAAAATATACATATATCTTGTATGTATATAGTATTGAGCAATTATAAGTGCTGTACAAAAAATATAAAGCGATATTGGACTTCCCAAGTGGTGTTAGCAGTAAAGAACCTGCCTGCTCGTGCCTGAGACCTGAGAGAACAGACTGGAGGTTTGATCCCTGAGTCAGGAAGATGCTCTGGAGGAGGGCACAGCTAAAGCAACTGAGCATGCACTCACGCAAAGCAGGACTACAGAGCGTAGGCTCAGAGGGTTATTGTTGTTGTTTAGTCGCTAAGTCATGTCCGACTCTTTTGCAACACAATGGATTATAACTCACCAGTCTCCTATGTCCATGAGATTTTCCAGGCGAGTGGGTTGGCTTTCCTACTCCAGAGGATCTTCCTGGCCTAGGGATAGAACTTGTGTCTTTTGTGTTGGCAGGCGGGTTATTTACCACTGAGACAGCAGGGAAGCTCGGGCTCAGATGGTACTGGCTAAAATTTTAAGTAGGATTCAAGAAATGGGAATACCAGCCCACCTGACCTGCCTTCTGAGAAATCTGTATGCACATCAAGAAGTAACAGAACTGGACATGAAACAAGAGACTGGTTCCAAATCAGGAAAGGAGTACATCAAGGCTGTATATTGTCACCCTGCTTATTTAACTTATATGCAGAGTACATCATGAAAAATGCTGGCCTGGATGAAGCACAAGCTGGAATCAAGATTGCTAGGAAAAATATCAATAACCTCAGGTATGCAGATGACACCACCCTTATGGCAGAAAGTGAAGAACTAAAGAGCCTCTTGATGAAAGTGAAAGAGGAGACTGAAAAAATTGGCTTAAACCTCAACATTCAGAAAACTAAGATCATGGCATCTAGTCCCATCAATTCATGGCAAATAGATGGGGAAACAGTGGAAACAGTGACAGATTTTATTTTGGGGGGCTCCAAAATCACTGAAGATGGTGATTGCAGCCATGAAATTAAAAGACGCTTGCTCCTTGGAAGAAAAGCTATGACCAACCTAGACAGCATATTAAAAAGCAGAGATATTACTTTGCCAATAAAGGTCCATCTAGTCAATGCTATGGTTTTTCCAGTAGTCATGTATGGATGTGAGAGTTGGACTATAAAGAAAGCTGAGTGCTGAAGAATTGATTCTTCTGAGCTGTGGTGTTGAAGAAGACTCTTGAGAGTCCCTTGGCCTGCAAGGAGATCCAACCAGTCAATCCTAAAGGAAATCAGTCTTGAATATTCATTGGAAGGACTGATACTGAAGCTGAAACTCCAATACTGTGGCCACCTGATGCGAAGAACTGACTCATTTGAAAAGACCCTGATGCTGGGAAAGATTGAGGGCAGGAAGAGAAAGGAGTGACAGAGGATGAGATGGTTGGATGACATCACCGACTCAAAGGACATGAGTTTGAGTAGACTCCGGGAGTTAGTGATGGACAGGGAGACCTGGCGTGCTACAGTCCATGGGGTCACAAAGAATCAGACAAGACTGAGCAATTTAACTGAACTGATTAAGATGGGCCTTAATGAAGTGATATTTGAGGAAAGATGTGAAAGAGGTGAAATGATTCACCTTGCAGATATCTGGGTGGATGTTCAGGCCACTTTAGATGACTGTTTGCTTGCTGTCTATCTATCCCACCCCCAATCAATTTCTACTTCACCTACAACACCCCTCACATACTGACCTTCATCCTTAGGAGTAGAGCCTAGGAGTGAATACCTACATCCTCCCCTCCAGCCCCAGCTGGTGATTGTTCCAATATCTAGATCAGGATGACTCTCCTTAGACAGCTTAACAAGCACCTCCTCTCCTTAGCCCAAGGGACTAGGAGGGCCAGGCTCTTCTACTGGTTTCCCTGTTAACCAATGGGCCAATCAGATGTCATGCATGATGCTAAGTCACTTCAGTTGTGTTTGACCCTTTGCAACCCCATGGACTGTAGCCTGCCAGGCTACTCTGTCCATCAGATTCTTCAGGCAAGAATACTTCAGTAGATTGCCATTTACTCCTCTAGGAGATCTTCCTGACCCAAGGATCGAACCCGTGTCTCTTTTGTTTCCTGCATTGGCAGGTGGGTTCTTTACCACTATTACCGCCTGGGAAGCCCAGAAGAGCTACAGGATATAATGATGTCAATTCTTCCTATAACTGGTACTTGTCCCCTTGCCCCCAGCATTTTCCCGGGAGCAAAGACTGCTGCTGTCCTGTTCTGCCCACCATCCCTAGTAGGGTGTCACTCCAGAACCCTTTGGCTCTAGACATGTAAGATTACCCATCTATTTATTAAACCATTGCTGTCCTCAACTCCTGGCTGTGCATTCTGTCTAAGGTGTGGCTAAGTATAGGGCTTGCAGCGCTGTGGGGAGCAGCCAAATGCTGGGAAACACCAACACTGGAGAATGAACCCTCCAGAAGACAGAAGTCCTCAGACAAGGTTCAAGGCAGTGGATAAAGGGAGAAATGAGCAGTGACCGACTCCCAGGTGATCTTCTGAACTGGACTTGATGTGTGAAAGAAAGGAAGCCCTCATCAAAGATTCTTATGGTTGTGGCCTAAGCAATCAGAAAGAGGCTTGTTCTCTCAAGGGAAAAAGGAAAGACCAGGTTAAACAGACTAACGGGGAGAAGATGAAGCATCTAAATCCAGACATGGTGCTGGGCTGCACCCCACAGGCAGCCCAGATTCAAGACAGAAGGAACAGCCCAGTGTCAGCAACAGAGACATCGATGGTTTCATGGATAGGGAGCTTACACATCACAAACAAGGTCTTGGAGTAACACCCCAGCCAGTGCAGTGGGAGGCAAGCCAGCAGTCCTCCCTGGGGGTGGTGGGGGGAGATTATCAGTTACAGGGGAACTGACATCAGGTGGGGCTCATTAGTTACCAGGGAAACCGGCAGAGGGGCACGCCCTGCATAGCCTCTTTGGTAAGAACAATCCACCAACTGGGGCCTGGGGCAATAGGAAGGTAAATCAGAGAACAGGGTGGAGGTGAGGCGGGCATAGGTGTACGGAGAGCAAGAGAGCAGCCGCTGACAGGGCCTGACTACAAGCCTGGAAAGCTTGAGCTGTGGATGAGAAGTCCAAGAGGAGACGTGAAATCGCAAAGTGACATCAAAGTTGGTAAGAGAGGTCTGGCTGGAGATAAAAAGTTGAGAGACACTGGCAAATAGAAAGTATTTAAAGTCGTGAGAGGGTTGGATGGCGTCATTGACTCAGTGGACATGAGTTTGAGCCAACTTTGGGAGATAGAGAAGGACAGGGAAGCCTGGCATGCTGCAGCCCATGGGGTCTCGAAGAGTAGGACATGACTTAGTGAACAGCAACAAAAGTCAGGAGATTAGATGAAAACATTTAGACTGAGAACTAAGCCCTGGGACACTCTGAAAATAAGAGACTGCGGTGATGAGGACCCAGGAAAGGTGAAGGAGGAAAACTAGGATTCTGACATCCTAGGAGGTAAATGCAGGTTGTGGAACCGGAGGAGAATGGAGACGGTGTCAAAAGCTGTGGAAGGGTCAGCAGAGATGGAGGTCAGAAGTGACCGCCGAACACAGACCGAGATGAGTTCCTGGGCCGTAGAGCATGCAGACAAAACCTTCATTGGGGGATTTGAAGACAAGATGGAGAGAGTCATCTGACACAGGGAAAGGAGCTCACTCTTCAGGGTTTTACTGGAAAGGAGAGCAGAAAACTGAGGCTGTGGCTACAAGAGAAGCAAAAGGCACAGAGCACAGAGGAACTGCGTGTTTACTGTGCTGATGAGAAGTAGCCAACAGCAAGGGAAGAATGGAGAAGACAAAGTTGAAGGTTTTAGAAGTGACGTCCTTGAGTGAGGAAAAGTGAACACGAGCTTGAGTATAAAGCAGGAGAGATGGATTCAGATAGAGCTAATAAGGCATTTCTAAGCAAGTCATGGGCATGCCCTTCACTCCACTCTGCTCAGAGCTTGTGTGAATCATAACTGAACATTAAGTTGCATCGTATTATTCTCCGGGAGTTATTTCAATGATCATAGCACGTTCCCTCTTTTATTAAAGTGGTATGTTAGAAGCTTATTTCATGTTGAACATCTTTGTATACATAAGATAAACACTACTTAGTCATGATGTATTTTTATGCAATATTATCCTCACTATTTTATGAATATTGCTTCTGTGTTTATAAGTCACACAAGATTATGATTTTTTGGTATCATCATTGTTCAGTTTGGGTCAGTTTTATACTAATGCTTGAAATGAATTGAGTAGTTTTACCTTTTTAAAACAGTTTTGTAAGTCAGGAATTATCTGTTTCTCTTTCCTGAGAATTTGGTGAAACCTATAAAACTATCTAGAACTGATACTTTTCTAGGGAGAAGATTTAGACTAATGATTTAATTCCTTCATAATTATTAGAATATTCAGATTTTTCTACTTCTTCTAGAGTCAGTTTTGTGATTTATATATATATATATTAAATTGTAGGAACAAAATTATTCATAATATTGCTTTAAATATACCTGTAATTATGTTCATTTCCCATGTTTTAAAAATTAATTTTATCATGATCATTTATTTTTAGTTACACAGATATATGCAGTAAAAATTATAACTCACTTTTCTAATTCAAAGATAGCCTATGCGCTTGAGTTTAATTCTAAAGATATCTTTGAAGGCTTACTGTGTGGGCATACATGGCAAGGTCTATAAGTAAATTTTACTTCCTAGAACAAATATGAAATAAATAAACACAATTTTCCAGTTTTACATTGCACCAATCATAACTTTGGACCTTAGAGTTATATTTTATAAAACACATGTAAACCATTTCAGTTAGAACCTCTTAGGATAATTTCTTCCAAATAAACTAGCTAAGAAAGCAATATTATTGCAAAAGTACAGGTGAAAAATAGATATAATCTTAAAAAAAAAATCTTTTTGCCATCTGGCTAAAAAGCACTTGTATCTACAAACACTCTACTTAAAATTTCTCATTATTTAGAATTAAATTAGTAGCCTATGATTTATTCTAACTTTAACCAAGACTGAATCAATGTATTAGGGACTTATAATTTTCTATTCCCACTTCTTTCTTGAAGTTTTGCCATACATTTTCTATCGTGCTATTTTAATTTATAGAATTAGCTTTTGGCTTTGTTAAAAATTCCTAAAGATGCACTTAGTTTATTTCTGTGTCAATCATCTTTACTTTTATTTTTATTATTTCATTCATTCATTACATAGTTTATTTTTCATGGTCTAGATTTGTGATTGAATGCATAATTCATTAATGAATAACTCAAGTTTCAGATTTTCTTCTTTTTCATTTTGTGCATTTAATGCTATAAAATTTTCCCCCAATTATTACTTTAGATACAACCTGCAATTTGGATGTATAGAGATTTCTTTGTTGTTCCTCTCTAGATATTTTATAAGCCTACTAAGATTTCTTTACTTCATAAGTTACTTAGCAATACGTTTTTAAGTTGCCACGAACATGGGTAGAGGTCATTGAAATTGTGTTTTTGTTGCTAATATTGCACTGAGATCAAGGAACTCAGTTTGCGTGCTTTCTTCTGAATTTCTGATAAGTGTGCAAATATAGATATAAAGCTTCATGACAATGGGAGTCTGCTGTAACAACATTTCAGCTCTAAAAATTTAGCTGTCGCCCCTGAGTTCAACCTAGATGTTTTCTTGCAGCTGTCTTATCTTTGAAACGTGGAACTGTCAAAGTAGAACTCCAGAGAAAGTCTTCACATATTGTCTGTGGCAAAAGTCAGTTTAAATAGTTTTTGTTGTACTCTTGTTTTGTTTTAATTTCCAAACATCCACAAACGAATACTTTTAAAAACTACAGAGCCAAAAGCTTAGCTGTAGTGGAAGTGTCCAAATGATACATGAAAGTGTTCAGTTGCTCTTACTTTCTATCCTTATTAAGTTATCCCTTGTTGTTGCTGGTGTTCAGTCACATAGTCCTGTCTGACTCTTTGTGACCCCATGGACTGCAGTCCTCCAGGCTCCTCTGTCCATGGGATTTCCCAGGGAAGGATACTGGAATGGGTTGCCATTTCCTTCTCCAGGGGATCTAATCTATTCTGCACACAGCAACCAGGAATATTACTTTAAAAATACACAAATCAGATCCTGTTATTCCTAGTTCACAAACCTCCACTGATTTCCCCAACTCGTTTAGGGGAAAAAGATTATTTATTTATCATGGATCAACAGCACTTGGAGTATCAAATTTGAGTAGCGTGGCTCTAAATGCCTTCCTTAATCAGACATATATACCTATATGTGTATATGTATAAAATATATATGTGTGTTTTATTCATTTACATCTATATGTGTGTCTATGAATACATATACAAGCACATGTACCAACTTCAGAATGAGAAATGTTTTGTAAAAGTTATAGAAATTCAAAAGCAGGGCACATTTATGCTGCAGTCTGAGATATACTGTATCACTGCAAAGTACAGCTGGCTGCACTCTGTACCTCCTTCAAGTAAGCTAGAGGCATAGCCCTTGGTTGTCCGTTTAGGATTTCTGAGCTAAAATATGCATCATTTGGGATTATTGCCTCAGATAACTTATTGAGCTATCCAGAGACTTCCATACAAGGGTTTTCTGTAGGTTCAGACTACGCACCACACTGCTCAGCCTCCTGGGTCATATAATTCAGGAAACAGAAGAACCAGGGTGGGTGAGGATACAGGTGACATTTTTGTTGAACTCTAATAGAAGTCACAGAGAAGATGTCTATGATTTACCTATCAAGGAACCACTTTCCACTTGAAAAATAGCTTCTAGTGAGAGACTGGGCTGTAGTAGAGACTGAGCTCCTGACGACAGAAAACCAAAGAATTGCAATCTGCAAAACAGCCAAGGAGCACAAGGGCAGAGCCGAAACACAGAAGCACATCGAAAGTTCTGAATTACAAGCACCTTCTAAAATTCCACAAATGTAGTCTAATGTCAAGGAGCAGGAAATTACATCCTGCACACTCAGGTCAAAGAAGGTCTGTGACCACTCAGGAATGGTGGGACTTCCCTGGTCGTCAAGTGGCTAAGACTCCATGCTCCCCATGCAGGGGGCCTGGGTTCAATCCACGGTCAGGGATTTAGATCCTACATGCCACTACTAAGACCCAGCACAACCAAATAAATAAATACTTAAAAAAAATCAATACAATTGAGACATAAACAGCTCCTCTGGAGGGAGGGAGGAGAGTGAATATGTTTGAACAATAGCATAATCTATTGTACCTACTAAATTATAAAGTTGGGCAGGCTGATCAGAAGTCTATCAGATAACGGAAGTGGTACCTTTTAGATCAGGTTCAAACAGACCCAAGAAGCCCAAATTAGTTATATGCACAGGCGTCAGCTGCAGTTGATATCCTATCTCTGTTCCGTCAACCCGTCCTTACCACCCCATTGTCACCTGAGAAGTTTCCTATGACCATCTGAACCCAGATGAAAGGAACTTGACCAGATTCCCAGATGTATCAGTACAAAATATTAGCGCTAACGTGAAATGAAGTACTGCCTCATTGTCTGGAAGGCATGATGGACACAAGTAAAAGGTTGTTCCAGTGTTCAGATGAAAACAGGAGGCTTTCTGGATCCCGGGTTGGCTCTTTATCTGTTGTACTCTCCTATCAACATAAATTCCATTAGCAGTCACTTAAAAACAAATCCTAGATCCAAACATTTCTCATGCTTTCCACCAATAGCACCTGAGAGAAGCCATGCGAACGTCCAGCCAGGATGATGGCGAAAGTCTTCCAACAGCCTCCCTTCCTTCTCTTTCTTCTAATTTACTCTGCACACAGCAACCAGGAATATTACTTTAAAAATACACAAGTCAGATCCTGTTATTCCTAGTTCACAAACCTCCAGTGATTCCCCCAACTCATTTAGGGGAAAGAGATTATTTATTTATTTTAGCAAACTCACAAGGTCCTGCCTCCAGGCTTCTGGGTGCCTCTCTGATTTCATCTGCCAAGTCCCCTTCATCCTTATTCAGATCTAACCTGCTGATGTCTCTCAACATCTTCAACATCCAACCATATGCTGAACACAGGACCTTTACATCTGCTCCTTCAGCCCTTCTCTAGACTTTTATAGCTTGTTCCCTCACAGCATTCAAATCTATGCTGAAATCTAAAGGTCTGTCTCCACTGGGCTATTTTATATTTTTTCATAGCATTTATCACTGACTGGCAACTTATTCCATGTTTACTTTAATACTTTCTGTCTTTCCCATGAGAAAACGTGGTCCACAAAGGCTAAAACAAAGTTACTCATCTTTGCATCCCAGCTTGTCATTGGTATTTAATGAACATTTGTTGAAGGAATAGATGAACCAATGAAATGACTTAAGTGCCTTTTACCATAATATATATGCTTCTCAGGTGGCACAGTGGTAAAGAATTCACCTGCCAATGCAGTGGGTTAGATTCCTGGGTCGGGAAGTTCCCCTGGAGTAGGAAATGGCAACCCTCTCCACTATTTTTGCTTGGAGAATCCCATGGACAGAGAAGCTTGGCGGGCTACAGTCCATGGGGTCGCAAAGAGTCGGACACTGTTGCCAGCCAAAATCTTGGCCTTCTCCACCCAACAAATGAAAAATACAGAGACAGAGTTTGGAGAAAATAGAAAGGTGGCTTTTATTCTCAGCTGCCAAGCAGGGGAATACAGTAGGCTCATGCCTCCAAGAACTGTGCTCCTGCTCCATGAGGAGTCTAGGGGCTTATATATGGCAAGGGCTCACAGTCTGCAGTCAGTGATGAGGAACAAAAGGTGATAGGACCTTGATTTCTTCCTCTTTCATTGTTTCAAAGACGGTCATAAACTGGCGTCTGTAATCCAGTAATTGGGCCTGGCAGTTCTGCGGCTCTGCAGCCTTCTTTCTGATATGTAACAAGGGGAAGGGGGTTGTAAGGGTAAAGACTAGATGGTGGTGGTTGTTTAGTCACTAAGTCGTGTCCGACTCTTGCAACCCCATGGACAGTAGGCTGCCAGCCTCCTTTGTCCATGGGATTCTCCAGGCAAGAATACTGGAGCGGGTAGCCATTTCCTTCTCCAGGAGATCTTCCCAACCCAGGAACTGAACTCAGGTCTCCTGCATTGCAGGCAGATTCTATACCAACTGAGCTACGAGGGAAGCCCTCAGAACCCTCAGACACTAGATACGGGATGTATTTAGCATAGAGTCAAAGGAAAATGGGTGCGAAGTGTAGCTGCTGCAGAGTTAGAGGGCAGAGAAGCAAACTTAGTTACAGACATTCAGTTAGAAGCAGTTAAAGTAGAAGACTAGGAATGATCAGGCCTGCTCCCTGTTCCCTTTATCTTCTTTGTTCTCAGGAAAGGGAAAGAGAAAAACTCATTCCTCTTTCTACCTTTTCACTGCAACAACATGACTGAGGGTCTGAGCACACACACGCCATAGTATATATATAGGTTCATCTTTATTTAGTTACTTAAGCCACTTATTCTTCTTTGAGTGTGTTTTTAGCTGCACACATGCACATTTTGTCTTCCTACTTTAGGGATTTCACATTCTCACAGTTGTAATTTTTACTTTAAATACTGGGATATTGGATTTCTGTACATATTTTAGCACGTTGGATCATGAACTCTGTTTCCCAGACATGTCTTCTGTGAGTGTTCATGTGTTCTGGGGACCACAGAAGCATTCAGAAAGCTTGGTTTCCTAGTTGCCTCTGTTAAATTGTTACTAATTTTGCAGGTTCCTAACCGGTTTTATTTAATACAAAGATTGGGGTCGACATCCATCTGCAGTGCAGAATAGCATCTCTGAGTTCTGTGGTTGAATCCTTTTTGCCCCAGGGGTGCAGCTAGAATTATTACTTCCTGGCTTCCTTCAGGCCAGAAAGTGAAGATTTTTTTCTAAGAATTTCTAACATTTCCCAGGCTCCTGGCTTTTTCAGCTGCTCTCCTGCCCCACCCAAGACTGGCAGCGGTCATTCATCCCAGAGAGGCCTGAGGCCCCTCAGGTGTCCATTCTGCCCTTTTTCCTTCACGTGTCCTGTGGTCTCACAGCCTGGCTTTCTTCCACGTGTTGCGTCTTTCTGCTGGAAATTGGAGTTAGTCCCTTTTTGATTTCCAAGTTTGGCTACATATTTGATTTCTTTAAAAACATCTATTTTGGAACATCCCTGGTGGCCCAAAGGTTAAGATCTTGTGCTTTCACTGTAGGGAGCACTTGCTTCATCCCTGGTTGGGGAACTAAGATCCTCCAACATGAAACACAGCATGGCCAAAACAGAATAAAACAAAAAGACGACTTGTGCAAATCTGCTGTACAGCCCAGGGAGCTTGGCTCGGTGCTCTGTGATGACCTAGAGGGGTGACACGGTGGGTGGGGGTGAGGGGCAAGGAGGTTCCGGAGGGAGGGGGTGTATGCATACTTACAGCTGATTCACATTGTTGTACAGCAGGAAGTAACACGACATTGTAAAGCAATTATTCACCAATTAAAAACAAATTTAAAAAATAAAAAAATTTAAAAAAATTGAAAGGATGAGTAAGATCTATAAGTACTGATGCCCATGGTCTAATGTAAAATGGAAACAAGAGAAAAAGCAGGCTATAGATACCATGGGGTAGGATACATTTGCTAAAAATGGATAAATAAAATACGTATTTTATGTAATGTTTTATGTGTCTGAGGCAGAAGGTGACTTCCCATCATAGCTCAGCACTAGACTAGAAATGTTTAAGGTTGTCTACACACGACCGACTCTGTGGACATGAGTTTGAGTGAACTCCAGGAGTTGGTGATGGACAGGGAGGCCTGGCATGCTGTGATTCATGGGGTCGCAAAGAGTCGGACACAACCGAGCGACTGAACTGAACTGAACTGAACTGAACACACACCTGGGAAGACGCTCAGAAGTTCACAGGGCTGGTAGTGGTGGTGATTGTCCTGTGATGTATCACATGGGGTTGCAATGAGCCTCTAAAGAGGCAGTCTGTATTCAACATCCTATAATAAACTACCATGGAAAAGAAAAATAAATAAATAAATGAATTAAAAGGCAATTAGTATCGGGAAGCCCTTCTAAGTGTCTGAAAAGAGGTCATAGATGCTGGATTGATTTCCTGTGTTTGCTAGAATAAATTATCACACAACTGACCATTTAAAGCAACACATAGCCACTCTCTTACAATTAAAGAGGCCAGAAGTCGGGCATCAGTATCCCAGGGTAGAAATCAAGGAGTTGACATGACCATGCTCCCTTCCAAATCTGTAGGGGAAGATGCATTCCTGGCTCCTTCCAGCCTCTGGTGGGGGTCAGTGTTCCTTGACTTGTAGCTGCATCATGTCAATCTTTGAAGCTGAAATCTTCAAGTCTCTCTCTGCTCTGTCTTCACATGACCTTCTCTCCATACATCAAATATTCTCCTGCCTCTTTCTGGTAAGGATCCATGTCATGGCATTTAGTGTCCACTGGATAATCCAGGATAATCTTCCCATCTGGAGATTTTGAACTGAAAACTCTCACCCTGTTTTGTTTTATTTTCTGTTTCTATACAAGGATAGATTTGTGGATTTCAAGACAAAGGTCTTAATAGTCAAAGTTATGGTTTTTCCAGTAATCATGTACGGATGTGAGATTTGAACCATAAAGAAGGCTGAGCACCAAGGAACTGAGGCTTTCAAACTATGGTGCTGGAGAAGACTCTTGAGAGTCCCTTGGACCACCAAGAAATATTTATTGGAAGGACTGATGTGAAAAGTGAAACTCCAATACTTTGGCCCCCTGATGTGAAGCGCTGACTCATTAGAAACAACCCTGATGTTGGGAAAGATTCAGGGCAGGAGGAGAAAGGAGTGACAGAAGATGGAATGGTTGGATGGCGTCACAGACTCACTGTTCATGAGTTTAAGCAAACTCAGGAGATAGTGAAGGACTGGGAAGCCTGGCCTGCTGCAGTCCATGGGGTTGCAAAGAGTTGGACATGACTTAGCCACAGAACAGCAACAAATGGATTGCATGAATTGGAGGGTAGGCTCATGACTGAACAACAACCGTGTGTTTGGTTTAGGGGACCACTTTTCCATCGACTACAGGTGGTGACGATAACTATGAACAAGAAGACTGTCTCTTTTCTCCCAGCATACTAAAGGAACCATTTCAGAGGGAGAAGCAGAAACGATAGACAGCATGTTAGCTGAGACCAGGAGAACTGATTTGCAGAGAGGAAGTGGAAAATGAGATGAACCCGGTCACAGCTAGGAACATGCAGCAGAGAGGAGACAGTTTTGAGCTGATTCTGTTCTGCTGGGAACCCTAGGGAGACGCTTGAGGACCAGGAAGATGGTAGAGCTGCCGTAGAGTCCCCCTGGTCCTCCAAGGCTCAGCTGATTCTTAGGCAACAGGAGCTACTTTAATTCCAAATCAGCACACTTGTCTGTGAGTGTGCATGTGCTTAGTTGCTCAGTCATGTCCAACTCTATGCAACCCCATGGACTATAGCCTGACAGGCTCCTCTGTCCATAGTACTCTCCAGGCAAGAATACTGGCGTGGGTTGCCATGCCCTTTTCCAGGGGATCTTCCCAACCCAGGGATTGAACCTAGGTCTTCTACTTTGCAGGCGGATTCTTTACTGTCTGAGCCACCAGGGAAGAATGGCTGATGGAATAAAACCATAAACGTGCTATGTCATACTCTCCTTCATCAAATTCCAAGAACATAGGATGAAGATCATGAGGGGGTCAGATAGAGATCGATACATTCAGTTCACCAGGGTCGACCGAAGGGCAGTGAAAATCCCTCAAAATAAATTAAAGCATGTTCTACGGCGAAAGTGTATTTTCAAAATTTGGGGAGGGGAAGAGGGGAAGACCCAGCCATACAGGGGTCATGTCAAAAGAGGGGTGGGGTTGCACAAAGTTCGATAAACTAAGAAGCTCATCTGGGTCAGAAAAAAAGAAAGTATTAGAGGTCACGCAAGTCAAGTCAGAGACTGAGTGCTATTTCTCTACAAAATTAAGCAGAACGGGAGTGTCCCCTGAAGGCAAAGTTCGGAGAGAAGACAGAAATTTTCCACACGTGCATCAAGGCTTCTTGAGATTCAACAGAAAGACTCGGTAAGTTTCTTCTCAGACTTGAGGATCCAAGTATTTGATCAGGGAAAGGGTGATAGAAAACCCCACACTCCCAGTGCAACCTGATCTGGAAGTGCATTCTACCTCTTATAGGTTCACAAGTCTAGCAGAGCTTCTCTTTTTAAAACACAAATAAACCCAGAAAGAAAAAAAAAAAAAAAAAAAACACGGAGATCATTATAGACCTCGGTGTGAATATCTTCTGTGAATGAATCCCTTGCCTTTTATGTGCTTCAGTCTCTGGAAGGATGTTAAATTTACTTGTGTGTGTGTGTGTGTGTAATTATTTCCATTTTGATTGTTCTTCATTGCTGCTCGGACTTCGCTCTAGCTGTGGTGAGCAGGCTTCTCATTGCAGTGTTTCTGCTGTTGCAGAGCAGGGTCTCTAGAGCTTGAGGGCTTCAATAGTTGTGGCTCATAGCTGTGGCTCCAAGGCTCTAGAGCTCAGGCTCAGTAGCTCATAGGCTTGGTGGCTTGGTGACATGTGGGATCTTCCACCAACCAGGGATCAAACCCATGTCTCCTGCATTGGCAGGCTGACTCTTTCTCACCCAGCCACCAGGGAAGCCCTATTTTATTTTATTTTTTATTTTGAGGAATTGAGAAGAAAAGTGAACGCAGGGGAAACTTGGGGAACCTTCAAAAGGGGAACCCCAAGGAGACATCTGGGCATGAGCTGTGGTCAGCCTGAGGCAAGGGAGGGAAGCTCCCACACATTTGTTTTCACTCCTGTGTGGAGAATATTGCCATTCATCATCTCTCGTTTACGTTTCCTCCCTGCCCCCGTGGGTGGTGGGGCTGCCTCACCTCACGGATGTAAGGGACACCATCAGGGTGACAGGTTTGGAGCCAGAGGGGCAGGAAGTCCAGGCCTGGCTTCTCTGTCTTACTTCCAAGTCAGGAGCTTTCTGGTTCTGGGGGTTGGGATGTGTCCACGTGTTCCTTCCCTGCATCTGGGCTGCCTCAGGCCCAGGGGAGGGGTCCTCAGACTCCCCTCCCGCTCCTGTTTCAGCTTCTGGTGGGCTGGGTCCCTCCCTTGCTGCCCCAGCACCGATCCCCACGTTCCCCAGCTCCCGAGCATCCTGAGAGCAGGAACTGGGTCTTATCTAGGTGGCCTGCCAGGTACCCAGCACCAGGCTTGCTACACATAAAAAAATGGCCCAGAATCCTGTACCCAGTGAGGGCACAGTCCTGACAGGCCGTGGACCTGGGAACGCTCAGCAGTGTCCTCTAGGCTCCAGCACTGTGCCAGCCCTCACACAAAATCTGCGTTTGTTAATCCTCAAAACTGCCCTGTGCCAAGACTGTGACTCGATTCCACAGAGAAGGAAACCAAGGCTCAGAGAGGTAAACCGGCTTGTCCGAGGTGACCCAGCACATGCAGGGTGTTAGGGCCGGAGCCTTGACTGTGTTCTTCCCCTCACCCCAGGCTGGAGGCCCGGAGGTGCCCACAGGGGTCTGGCAGCACCAACACCACCTTATGTATGGAGATGCTTAAAGGAAAAGATGACAGAGAAAGAACTGAGGGCTCTGCAGAAAGCAGCCTGTTCCATGAGCAGGCACAGGGCTGGCTGACCAGCATGCTGGGGGCGGGGGGCTGGGGGTGATCAGAGGAGCAGGGACCCTGAAGGAGGAGGGGGCCTAGGAGCAGCAGACTTGCAGCCTGCAATGCAGTCTCTGCTCCCTGTGAAGTGGGTGAATCATCTGCCCAGCAGCTGTGGAGCAGATGTGTCGCCAGCGCCCCCCTGTGCACACAGGGAGAACTGGAACTGCTGCGGGGGTGGCCCTGCAGCCGCTGAACCCCGAGCATGGCGCACGCCTGGCTTCCAGGCCAAAAATTGGCAAATGCTCCTTCAGTCCCGGGAACAAATGACTAAGCGGTTCTCCAGGCCCAGCAGAAGCGAGGCCAGCCCTTCTGCCTCTCCTGTCGCAGTGGAGCCTCTGGCCATGGGCCTGATTTTGGGTCTCCGGGCTCCTCTCAGGTGTGCAGGGCAGGGATGAGCAGGGGCATCCTCCAGAGGAGAACAGGGCTTTACAGTGAGTTGTACCGCCCAGCTCTTTGCAAGGGGGCAGGTCTTGGGGGGAGGAGAGTGTGCACTGGGCGATCCACCGGGTTGCCTCCTCCTTTCATTGGGCAGTTTTTTCTCTGGATTTCAGTTCTCCACCTGCAAAGCAAGCACTGGATCATATTGGGGCTGACATAGGGTCAGGTGTTGTTTGCTTCCTCCTGGGTCCTTTCTGGCCCTTCCCCATGGCCCCTCATTCCGTCCCTCCCCTTGGAACCAGTCATAAGGAATGTGGAGGGTTTAGAAAAAAAGAAAAAAAAACAAAAAGAGAGTTTATTTACATCAGAAATCAAAGGACAGGTTTACTGAGGTTCCTCTGGCTGCAGGTTCAAATTCCATGGGAGAAAATCCACTCTGGAGGCGAGAGGTGCTGTTCCTTTAATTCAATGGTCGTGTATTTATTTAGCAACTATTATGTGCCAAGTGAAGTACTGTGCCCATTCCCCATCTTCCCTGCAGCCTAAGTAACAATCTAGAGAAGATACAGGGTTGCATCCTAGCGGCTGTAACACAGAATTGTATCTTTGCTCTGCTTGCTGCTGCTGCTGCTAAGTCGCTTCTGTCCTGTCTGACTCTGTGCGACCCCACAGATGGAAGCCCACCAGGCTCCCCGGTCCCTGGGATTCTCCAGGCAAGAACACTGGAGTGGGTTGCCATTTCCTTCTCCATCTCTGTAAATATGCCTTTGCCTGAAATCTAGAAAAATGGTACAGATGAACCTACGTACAGGGCAGGAATAGAGACGCAGACCCAGAGAACATATTTGTGGACACAGAGGGGAGCTAAGGGGAGAGTGGGGTGAAGTGGGAGATCGGGGTTGACATGTATGCACGCCATGTGTACAGCTGATAGCCAGCAGGAAGCAGCTGTGTAGCGCAGGGGGCTCAGCCCCGTGCTCTGTGGTGACCTCGAGGGGTGGGATTGGGGGAGGGCTGGGATGGAGGGCCAGGAGGGGTGGGTTATGTGTATATGTGCAGCTGATTCAATTCTTTGTACAGCAGAAACTAGCACAACATTACCAAGCAATTATAGTCCAATAAAAGCAATTTAATTGCCTTTGTGTGGGGAAAAGAATTGGAGAGAAATAGAAACTTAAGGTGGCTCAGTGGTAAAGAATCTGCCTGCCAGTGCAGGAGACCTGGGTTCCATCCCTGGGTCGGGAAGATCCCCTGGAGGACGAAATGGCAACCCACTCCAGTATTCTTGCCTGGAGACTCCCATGGACAGAGGAGCCTGGTGGGCTACAGTCCACAGGGTCGCAAAGATTCAGACACAACTGAACACACACACACTGAAACTTAAAGTATAAAACAAGAGTTGATATGATGGTGTGTCAGAAGGTGGGAATGGGCAGCTTTTGCTGTTACAATGCTGCCCATGAAACACACACACTCAGAGCATCCCAAGGGTGTGTAGACACATACTCAGGGAGCCTCCACACTGGGGCCCCAGAGGCCCTCTGGCGACAGCAGCCAGAAAATCCTGGCATGGATGTCATGTCAACATCAGCGCTAAAGCAGGACGTTCACACACCCAGGGAAGCAGCTACAGAATAAAAAAAAAAAAATTAAATAGATTCATTCATTCCGTCAGTCAGTCAGTCATTCACGGCTGAGGATACACAGATAATTAATACACACTTCGTGTCCCGCAGGAAAACACAAGGAGAACAAACGGGAAAGAGTCAAGAAATGTTCTTTATCAGGTGAACACAAGCCCGAGAGAAGTGTTTCCTTAATTAGCAATTAATGATACATTCCCATCTTCACAGCTCACTGTTTATAAGCAATCTGTCAGTTATGAGTACTATTATTGTTATTATTGACATTATTATTTACCTTGACATTATTATTTACGGAGCTTTCTGGGAGAAACGGCAGGGAGGAAAGAGGCAGGAGTATATTTTAAATGGACTAGGAGAGTCTATCAGTTGGAAAACAAAGCTCTTAAAGAAGTTTGTGAAAACTTGAATCTTTAACATACCAATTAACCCTGAGCTCACCCAGGACAGCAACAGCTGCCCCCAGGCCCTCCCACCTCCAGAGAACCTAACTAAGGGTGGAGGGTGCTCTTTGACTGACCTCTTTCTCCAGGGGCTGCAAGAACTGCATGCTGGTCCCCTCTGTACCCTGGGGTGCGGCGAGGGCACAGAGGGGTGGCTGGGGATCACATCAGAGTGGGCAGTGCCCCCTCTCTACCTCTGGTTAACCCAGCGGGCAGCCTGGGAGGAGGCAGACCCCAACCCTTCTGTGCATTACTGACTCCTGACATTGCAGGGGAGTTCAGGGCAGGAGTGGACCCCACTGGACAGAGGAGGGTCTGCTGACCCTTGCAGAGGGTGTCGGTTCCTTGCTGGCCAGCATCCTCTGCTTTACAGGCAGGGCAGATCTTCCAGGACTGGGCAGAGCTTAGCTGAGCTCTTGAATTCCTGGCTTGCTCTATGCTTGCCTTCCTACAGGCCGATCAATGATTTGGATTATAAAAAAAAAAAAAAATGGACACAACCCCAAACTTTACTCCATGACCCTCATTACCACCAAAATGTTCCCCCTCCAAAGCATTGTAGGTTTATGCGCATATGAATAAAATAACCCCTTCTGCCCTCTCCTCTCCTCCCAACCCCCACTCTTCATATAACATTAGGTCTCCAAGAAAAAAAGATGTTGCCTAAGAAACATTACGGAAAGCCTGTGGATTTTTGATTACACGGACCTTTCAAATCAAGCTGTCATCTTTAATATTCTTATCCCAAGCGCCATCCAAAAGCAAAATTCCTGTAACCAAAGCCCATGAGGAAATTTAGTACAGAAGAATTTCACAGGGATCAGACTTTTCTCCCTTTCAAGAAGGTATTGAAGCTAAAATACAACAAACAACACAACAGCCTCTGAAGGAGAAAGTGCATCAGAGAAGCCCTTGCTTGTTTCTATACATTTCATTTTAAAAAATTTCTTTATTTTAAACTGGAGGCTAATTCTTTACAATATTGTGTTGATTTCTGCCATACATCAACATGAATCAGCCACAGGTATACACATGTCCCCTCCTTCTTGAACCTCCCTCCCATTTCATTTTTTGAACAACTTATCTGCCCATGAAAACCGAGCCCAGGGGAACGGATTTAAGTCCCAGTCTGGGGCTGCAAAGGGTTAACGCTTTTTTCTTCTTGTGTGGAGCTCTGAAGATGTGAGAAGAGCCCTGGTCAATAGACAGATATATTGACTTGTTATTATTTAAAGTTGTTTAACCAGGTAGAGATAAACGAAAGCTTTCAGCAGCTGAACTATCACACAAATCACAATTAAGGTGGCATATGTGTTTGGGAGACGTAAAATCAATTCCCGCGAAGATAATGTTTTAGTCTCTATTTGAACTTGAAAACAGAAGTAAATTTTCAGCAGCAACAGCTGGGCTTGTTCCATCCAGGAGGCTCTCTATTAACTGTACAAGAAGGGCCTTTATTACCTCTTCTAATGGTTTTCCTCTATGGTTTTGTCTTCATCAAAAAAGCCAAATTGATTGCGGTGGTGCTGTTTACTGATGCGGCGGTAGGGGCGGGGGGTGGCGGCAGCTGTGTGTTTCCAGCCCCCATGTGGACCTTTTTCTGCTTGTGGTGAGCCTCTTGTTGTTGGGAGGCCAGGATGATGGAGCCCTGGGGTCTGCTGGGGGGACTGGGCCAGGAGTTAGGGGGGCTGGTCTCAGCCTGTGCAGGAAACAGAGGCATCTTTTGATCTAAAGTAACCCCTGGGGTTGGGTGACCTGCAAAGATTCCCCCAGAGGGATGCAACCTCTGAGTCCCACCATTTACATGTTAATCACGTGAATGTGTGTGTGTGTGAAGTCATGTTAATTCGATCTACTCCCTGGAGGATAGGGACCATATTTAATGTCACTGGGTCCTTTACTGGACTTAGTGTGTTTCTGGCCCATCATATGTGATTACAAAGGGGGCAGTGGATGTGCGGAGCCCACAGGTGCAAAGGCCTGGCTCTAATCCACTCCCCATCACATTACCCTTCTCAGCCTTGCTCACAGGCAATCACGGGCATGGAGGCTGGTTACCTTTTCACTCCTCTTGTGTTTTCCCTGTGAACTAAGACAGGAAGCTGCCGGGTAAGTTGGTGCAAGCAAGGGTGGGGCACAGGTCCCCCTTAGGGGGTCACAGGGCTTGCCTATGAGTAAAAAGAATGTACAGTGAGGAAGTTTGGCCTCCACCAGGAAGTGGGGAGGGGAAGAAGATACCTTGGTTTTAGAATGAGAACAGAGCTGATCAGGACAGGAGAGGGCCAGTGAGGGACCAGAGGCCGGGAGCCCCGTTTTCATCTTCATCATCTGGGTGCTATCAGCTGGGAGAACTGGGCTCACCACAGGCTCTGGGTTGTAGGGGCTTTGTCTGAAAAATGTGAATGGTGAGATCCAGGCTTAAAACATGAACACTTGTAAAAATGCAAAAACATGAACACTTGTAAAAATGCAAGATTAGTATTCCTGCCAAAAGGAAACAGACAAGCAAACAAAACGAAACAAGCAAAAAGAAGAAAGGTGAAAAGAGACAACTTGTTCTGCTCAGACCTGTTCGCTTTCAGACAACGAAGCGAGTAGGCAAGTCCTACGACAAATCTCGTGTCTCAACATCTTTTGCTTCTGGGTGATTCTTTCTAACCCCATGACCTGCTGCATTAACACTGGGGACCGAAACGTGGACCTCACACCCGTTTCACCCTGCTGGAGTTGACTGCCCCCTTCCACTCTCCAGTGCATCTCTACACAGCCTCTGCCCAAGGGCTGTTTAGATCGGGTTCCCCAACTCAAAAGCCAGGGAGTCACTTATGCACCAGTTACTGAGGTTTTTAATGCACCAGGCACTGTGGTAGGTGCTGGGGAAACAGAAGCTCTGCGACAGACAGAGGAGTCAATGGGGGAGGAGAGAAATCTTCACAGAGACACAGACACTTACATTTATGTCAAGTCAGTGGTTCCTAAATCGCCTGCATGTCACATTTGGCTGAATACTGTCTGTATTTCCATTGTCCATAATCTGTTGTCCTGGGCAGTGATTTTTGGTGATCTCTCTCTTTTTCATTCAAACTAGAAAACAAAGACAAGCCTTTCCCTCCTATTGCATGATCCTCTCCTGTGTACTGGGAGCCTGGAATTAAATGCTTTCCTCCCTTCATTTCTTTGCAGGATCAACAATTCCCCCTGTGTATTGCTTCTCAGAGGCTCTCAGACTTGTGCCTGGTTTAGGGTCAGGCCTCTTGAGCCACCTCTCCCTGGGGCTTGCTCCCTGATGGCAAAATGGAAAGGGGCAACCCGCAGAGCACAGGCATCTTCTAGACCCGACCCTTGGAGCTGAGAGAGTGTCCTGGGACTTCGTGCCATTTTCTCTCAATGTGTGTCACCCCACCTTCCCTTTCGGAAGCTCACAGAAAAGGTGGATGTCCACAGACTTAAGTGACTGCTCTGGGTTCCGTCAAGAGAGCCCTGAGAACAGAGGGCCATGGACCCTGAACCAGGAAGAGCGTGGGGTGTGGAGCCACAGGGACCCAGGGTGGAGGTGGTTCCAACCCTGCCGACTTCTATCCCCATGGAGATCTCTAGCACCTTCCCCTGGTCTCCAGGGGGATAGTGCATCATACTTGAGGTGGTTTGAATACTATATGAACTAGGCATGGGAGAGCTCCTAGCTCTGCTAGCTCCACGCGTGAGTTCAATAAACGTTAAGCGTTATCTCCCCTGGGCCCTTGCTCTTCTCCCTCCATCCTGCCTGACTCCTCCCTGTACACACATTGCAGTTGTCATAACACAGTTGTGCAAGGCACACTGGGCCGGCCACCGTGTCTCTTTCTCCTGCTCAAGTCACCGTGATTGTGCATCATACTCTCAAGACAGAACCTTCACCCCGGGCACATCCCTGCCTGTCACGTCTTACTCTATTCCTCAGCAATTTCCAGCTTCTTAAGGTAAGAACTTTGAGAAGGAGAGGGGCAGGTTGAAGAGCGATGAAACTGCCCATGACTGGAGATAGTGCAGGGAAGAGTCGAGCAGGGACAATGGAGCTTCTGTCTCTGCAGTAAGGATTGACATCAAAGCGGGCACATTCAAACAGCAGACTGACTCTGATACCAGAGCACCGCTGCATGAAGTGGAAGACGGGAGACGGGAGCAGTCGCAGACAGGGTTGTCCAGGCGGCCCTGAGATGGAGGCTCTGGCTTCATCAAGAGAAGAACCGGGGCCTTTGTATCTGAGGACCTCCAAGGAGTCCCTTTACTGTCCTAGCCGACTCCATCACGCAGCCACTGCTTCTCTAATAAGCTGATTCCCCCGAGACCTTCACCGAGGAAGAGACAGAAACAGCAGTGATTTGGTCTTGTAACCAGAGCAACCGTCCTTGCAAGCTCGCCTTGCAGGGAATGAGGCCAAGAGTGAAAAAGGAAGCAGGCTCCATGGGTAGTGCCCAGCTTGACTTCCTCCTCAGCCAACCCAGAAAACATCTCCCACCCTGTGGGGTCCAGGCACCAGGGGAGCCAGCAAACTCCTCTGTGCTTTTGAAGTCAGTTTGCTTATCCGCCCAGGACCGCATGGAATCAGAGGAGAAAGGGGAGGAGGAAGTGGCATCATTTAACACTCAGGGGCTAAATGCTTTGCCTGGCTCTCTACATGTTTTATTTCCCATGACCCTAAGGGCAGTTCTGAGAATATGATATTTAAGCAGAGCCATTCTTCCTGCGATGACTTCAAGACCATCGTGTGGGGTAGTTGTGGTTGGAGAAGGGACAAGACAGAGCTGAGGGTGAAGGAAAGAAACTCACTGCACGGCCACCTCCCTGTTCAGAGCATCCAAGCTGGTAGCTTGCCCGTTCCTCCCATGGCGTCTGCCTTCGTCTGCCTCGCAACAGTGCCATGACAATTACAGATACGACTTTGCAGAGAAGGAAACTGAGGCTGTAATAGATGTTGCTGTCAGCTCACGGGCACACAGCTCATCTATGGCAGAATCAGGACTTCAACTCAGCTTTCCCTGAGTTGGGCAGCTTCCACCCCCTCGCCTCTGAGCAGCACACACGGGCGGGCCCAGGCTCACATGGCTAAGCGCTTACACGCACCGATAGGGCCACCTAGACAACTCATGGCGCGGAGATGCAGGGGACACGATGCCTTCTGCTGAGATGCAACCTTCCCAGCGGGTCTCTCTGGGATCATCAGGGGGAAAAATGAACAGAGCAAGAAGAGTCATTCAAGTGGAATGGATGCCTCTTGAAGTTGCTCTCTGATGAGGTCTGGAAGCTTACAAACCTTTCTGAAATTTGCTCACGAGCAAATGAACATCAAACAATGTGGTAAATAGACAGAGGACTCGCCTGACTCCAACATGGAAGAGCGTGGGAAATAGACAGGACTTGCCTGACTCGAATGCAGATAACAGATGAATCTCGGTGCTTGGTCATCCCTCCCACCCCATCACCCACTGAACTGAGGTTGGGCCCCTTGCACTAGATGTGAAAAATGCCAGATCCTATCTAGGTGGGGGATGGCTGTGCCGGTTTGCCTTCTTCCTGCTTAACTCATCTGGTACTTCCTGGCTCTCCTCTTCCATCACAGCAAATGATGAAGGCAACACCTTTGTAGAACAAAATCAAGATGCAGAGCAAGTGGAGGATGTTGAGTGAATCGCAGATGATCCAAGGAACTAGAGTTCTTATGGAATGAAAGTGGGAAGCAGAGAAGGAAATCAGGGTCCCTTGTAGATGATGATGATATAATTAGATGACTCAGGAAGATGCTGATGCTGCTTAAACCTCTCCACCTGGAAGTTCTAAGGATGTTTGAAAATGAATACATCAAAAATTGCATGAGACCTCATCCTCCTCCTGTTTTGAGCATCTTAGAATTGTACCATCCCCTACCCAGTTGGCTGACTTAGAGACCTGGAATATTCCTCGTATTTCACATTCTCCATCACCCCAGGCATCTAGTCCTTCTTGTTTGATTTCTCTTCTAAAACTCACCCCCACCTTGCTTATTGCTCCTTACCGTTCTTCACCTGAATGATTTTAACCCTAACATGTTATTTTTTTGCCCATTAATCTGCTCTCCTGCTATGGTGATATTCCTAAATCGCAAATATGGTTTAGCCACCCTACTGATTAAATCCTTCTGCACGTCCCCTCTTTTAGGACAAGTCCAAGCATCTCAACATTTCTGGAGATTTAAGGACCTTGTCCCTGCTTGCCCCTTCCACCCTGTCTCCTGCCATGCTGCCCCTGCCCTCGCCCCTCTGGGGCTAATCTGCACTTCCAAGTTCCTGACTGAGCTATGCTTCTCACATCTGTACAGGCTCCTCAAGGATGAACTTCTCCCATCACTTAGCTGTTGCCTCCCTTTCCCCAGCTAAGCCCCTTTGCCTGTGTAAGATCCAGCTCAGGCCTCTCCTCTGCTGCAAGTGAGCCCTGAGCCCTGCGATCTGGCTACCTGCCCTTTCCCTGGGCTCCTGTAGCCTTGCCACTACCTACCGTGTCATGACATAGTTCTAAATCCTCCTCTGGACCGGGGTTTCCTGGACAGTCACTCTGTCCCTCACACTTGTGTCCTCAGAACTTGTCACATATTAGCTGTTGATACAAGCTTATTGGACTGAGATGAACTTCTGCCCTCTCTACTTTTCCAACATTCCTGGAGGTTCTACAAAAATTCTTCCCATTTTCCAAGCTTATGTCCTTGAATTATCTAATACTCAGAGATGCCTTCCTTCCTTTTAAACTTCAACAGATAAATAATTCATAAAATATTTTTCCCATTTTTTGAAAGAAATAAACAGAGTTGAGATTCTATCTTATGCAAGAGTCCTCAATTTTTTGACACCAGGGACCAATTTTGTGGAAGATTTTCTTCCAATGACAGTGGGGGGTGGGGGATTGTTTCAGAATGATTCAAGCACAGTACATTTATTGTGCTTCAGTTCAGCTCAGTTCAGTTCAGTCGCTCAGTCGTGTCCGACTCTCTGCAGCCCCAAGAATCACAGCACGCCAGGCCTCCCTGTCCATCACCAACTCCCGGAGTTCACTCAAACTCATGTCCACAGAGTTGGTGATGCCATCCAGCCATCTCATTCTCGGTCGTCCCCTTCTCCTGATTGCAGCCATGAAATTAAAAGACGCTTACTCCTTGGAAGGAAAGTTATGACCAACCTAGATAGCATATTAAAAAGCAGAGACATTACTTTGCCAACCAAGGTCTGTCTAGTCAAGGCTATGGTTTTTCCCGTGGTCATGTATGGATGTGAGAGTTGGACTGTGAAGAAGGCTGATCGCCGAAGAATTGATGCTTTTGAACTGTGGTGCTGGAGAAGACTCTTGAGAGTCCTTTGGACTGCAAGGAGATCCAACCAGTCCATTCTAGAGGAGATCAATAAAGCTGAAACTGCAATACTTTGGCCACCTCATGAGACGAGTTGACTCACTGGAAAAGACTCTGATGCTGGGAAAGGTTGGGGGCGGGAGGAGGCGGGGACGACAGAGAATGAAATGGCTGGCTTATTTTCTCTATTATTATCACATCAGCACCCCCTCAGATCATCAGGCATTAGATCCCAGAGGTTGGGGTCCCCTAAATAGAGGAGCAGGTACATGAGGACAGTGAGGGAAAGCTGAGGGAAGGAGAGAAAAAAAACAACTCGTGTTTATTTTGCAACTAATAAATAACAGGTACCATGTTACATATCCTTTCTTATTCACACCTAATGATTCGCACAGTCTGTCTTCTGAGGCAGGAATTATTACCACTGTATTAATGAAGGTGAGACTAAACGGGTATCACTTGATGTCTCTGAAGAGAAATGACTTGGAGAACTTAAACAGAGGGGAAGGTGTCTCGTAGGACTCGGAAAGGGAAAGAACCTGGTCACAGCGTTAGTCGCTCAGTTGTGTCTGACTCTTTGTGACCCCACGGACTGCAGCCCACCAGGCGCCTCTGTTCATGGGATTCTCCAGGCAAGAAGACTGGAGTGGGCTGCCATTTCCTTCTCCAGGCGTTCTTCCTGACCCAGAGATTGAACTTGGGTCTCCCGTACTGCAGGCAGATTCTTTCCCAACCAAGCCACCAGGGAAGCCCCTTATAGGCCATAACAAAAAGAAGACAGGTAAATATTCTTCTTTTGAAATAAGAAATGCTGTTAAGCATGTAAATGCAAGTGAGCCATGTCTTCATCCTAAATCCTATAGTTTTAGGAAGATCTTATCTGGAGAAAACTCAGTTTTTAGAGGAAACCATCCAGAAAGACAATCTTCTGCTGCTCACCATTTGCCTTTTAGTTTTGCCCTGCTCCTCAGTCTCTGCTTCCTCTTCCCCTCATCAGAAAGGTTAATGGAGATTTCACATCCTATGAAAGATGCTCCATAACCCCTCTCTCCCCAAAATCATTATAGTCCAATCTCTAGATGGTATATGACTGGAAAAGGGAATGGAAAACCACTTCAGTATTCTTGCCTTGAGAACCCCATGAACAGTATGAAAAGGCAAAAAGATAGGACACTGAAAGTTGAACTCCCCAGGTCGGTAGTTGCCCAATATGCCACTGGAGATCAGCGGAGAAATAATTCCAAAAAGAATGAAAAGACGGAGCCAAAGCAAAAACAACATCCAGTTGTGGATATGACTGGTGACAGAAGTAAAGTCTGATGCTGTAAAGAGCAATATTGCATAGGAACCTGGAATGTTAGGTCCGTGAATCAAGGCACATTCAGTTCAGTTCAGTTCAGTTGAGTTCAGTTGCTCAGTCGTGTCTGACTCTGCGACCCCATTAATCACAGCACGCCAGGCCTCCCTGTCCATCACCAACTCCCGGAGTTCACTCAAACTCATGTCCACAGAGTCGGTGATGCCATCCAGCCATCTCATTATCGGTCGTCCCCTTCTCCTCCCGTCCCCAACCTTTCCCAGCATCACAGTATTTTCCAGTTGGAAGTGGTCAAACAGGAGATGGCAAAAGTGAGCATCGAAATTTCAGGAATCAGAGAACTAAAATGGACTGGAATGGGTGAATTTAACTCAGATGACCATTATATCTACTACTGTGGGCAACAATCCCTTAGAAGAAATGGAGTAGCCATCAGAGTCAAAAAAGAGTTCGAAATACAGTACTTGGATGCAATATAAAAAAATGACAGAATGATCTCTGTTCATTTCCAAGGTAAACCATTCAATATCAGGGTAATCCAAGTCTATGCCCCGACCAGTAACACTGAAGAAGCGGAAGTTGAACGGTTCTATGAAGACCTACAAGACCTTCTAGAACTAACACCCAAAAAAGATGTCCTTTTCATTGTTGGGGACTGGAATGCAAAAGTAGGAAGTCAAGAAATACCTGGAGTAACAGGCAAATTTGGCCTCAGAGCACGGAATGAAGCAGGGCAAAGGCTAATAGAGTTTTGCCAAGAGAACGCACTGGTCATAGCAAACACCCTCTTTCAACAATATGAGAAGAAGACTCTACACATGGACATCATCAGATGGTCAACACCGAAATCAGATTGATTATATTCTTTGCAGCCAAAGATGGAGAAGCTCTATACAGTCAGCAAAAACAAGACCGGGAGCAGATCATGAACTCCTTATTGCCAAATTCAGACTGAAATTGAAGAAAGTAGGGAAAGCCACTAGACCATTCAGGTATGACCTAAATCAAATCCCTTACAGTTATACAATGGAAGTGACATGGATTCAAGGGATTAGATCTGATAGAGTACCTGAAGAACTATGGACGGAGGTTCGTGACATGGTACAGGAGGCAGTGATCAAGACCATCCCCAAGAAAAAGAGATGCAAAAGGGCAGAATGGCTGTCTGAGGAGGCCTTACAAATAGCTGTGAAAAGATGAGAAGCAAAAGGCAAAGGAGAAAAGGAAAAATATACCCATTTGAATGCAGAATTCCAAAGAATAGCAAGGAGAAATAAGAAAGCCTTCCTCAGTGATCAATACAAAGAAATAGAGGAAAACAATAGGATGGGAAAGACTAGAGATCACTTCAAGAAAATTAGAGATAGCAAGGGAACATTTCATGCAAAGATGGGCACAATAAAGGACAGAAATGATATGGTTCTAACAGAAGCAGAAGATATTAAAAAGAGGGGCAAGAATACACAGAACTATCCAAAAAAACCTTCACAACCCAGATACTCATGATGGTGTGATCACTCACCTAGAGTCAGACATCCTGGAAAGTGAAGTCAAGAGGACCTTGGGAAGCATCACTGTGAACAAAGCCAGTGGAGGTGATGGAACACCAGCTGAGCTATTTTAAGTCCTAAAAGGTGATGCTGTGAAAGTGCTGCACTCAATATGCCAGCAAATTTGGAAAACTCAGCAGTGGCCACAGGATTGGAAAAGGTCAGTTTTCGTTCCAATCCCAGAGAAAGGCAATGCCAAAGAATGCTCAAACTACTGCACAATTGTACTCATTTCACACGCTAGCAAAGTAATGTTCAAAATTCTCCAAGCCAGGCTTCAATAGTACATGAACTGTGAACTTCCAGATGTTCACACTGGATTTAGAAAAAGCAGAGGAACCAGAGATTAAATTGCCAACATCTGTTGAATGATAGAGAAAGTGAGAGTGTTCCAGGAAAACATCTACTTTTGCTTTATTGACTAGGCCAAAGCTTTTGACTGGATCACAACAAACTGTGGAAAATTCTTAAAGAGATGGGAATATCAGACCACCTGACCTTCCTCCTGAGAAATCTGTATTCAGGTTAAGATGCAACAGATAGAACCGGACATGAAACAGACTGGTTCCAAATTGGGAAAGGAGTATGTCAAGGCTGCATATTGTCACTCTGCTTATTTAACTTACATGCAGAGTACATCATGAGAAATTCTGGACTGGATGAAGCACAAGCTGGAATCAAGATTGCTGGGAGAAATATCAATAACCTCAGATATGCAGATGACTCCACTCTTATGGCAGAAAGCGATGAACTAAAGAGCCTCTTGATGAAAGGGAAAGAGTAGAGTGAAAAAATTGGCTTAAAACTCAACATTCAGACAACTAAGATCATGGCCTCAAGTCCCATCACTTCATGGCAAATAGATGGGGAAATAGTGACAGACTTTATTTTTCTGGGCTCCAAAATCTGCAGATGGTGACTGCAACCATGAAATTAAAAGATGTTTGATCCTTGGAATAAAAGTTATGACCATCCTAGACAGCATATTAAAAAGCAGAGACATTACTTTGTCAACAAAGATCCATCTAGTCAAAGCTATGGTTTTTCCAGGAATCATGTATGGATGTGAGAGTTGGACTATAAAGAAAGCTGAACACTGAAGAATTGATGCTTTGAACTGTGGTGTTGGAGAAGACGCTTGAGAGTCCATTAGACAGCAAGGGATCCAATCACTCCATCCTAAAGGAAATCAGTCCTGAATATTCATTGGAAGGACTGATGCTGAAGCTGAAACTCCAATACTTTGGGCACCTGATGGGAAGAACGGACTCATTTGAAAAGACCCTGATGCTGGGAAAGCTTGAAAGCAGGAGGAGAAGGGGACGACGGAGGATGAGATGGTTGGATGGCAACACCAACTCAATGGACTTGAGTTTGAGTGAACTCCAAGAGTTGGTGATGGATAGGGAAGCCTGGAGTGCTGCAGTCCATGGAGTCCCAGATTCGGACATGACTCAGCGACTGAACTGAACTGAACTGAACGGAGATGGTATGTGTGCTTCTCCAGGAGCTCTGAGTCAGCTTTATCCCAAAGTGCATACGTGGTCCTTTGGACACTGACAGTTTTAACGCCTTTCATGGTCCCGTTTCTCGGACAGTATTTCTTCACTCTGCCAGTCGATACGTGAACACTGACTGTGCCATGGCCCTGGTGGCCCATTTGTGTCTGATCCTTCTGCTCACTATGTCCTCTGCCTTGGTCTGCTGCATGCATCTCTGGGGTGGGGGCAGGGGAAGAAGCCTCCGAATTATCTCCCAATATTCTCTCCCTCTGCTGCCACCTTCTCACAGCTCCACCCTAAGTGCTGTAATTTGACCTCGTATTTCTTCTCTGTATGCAGCCATTGTCACATCTTAGATGTGAGTTCCTTAAGGGAGTTCATCTCCAAATTGAGTGTATGGATGAATAAATGAACACATGGGGGAAAAAATCACTTAAGGGGGGAAAAAAGGTTTCCTAACGGACAGGGGAACATGTTAAAGGAAGGTAGCATCATTTGTAGCCTGAGGGTGCTGGCTTTCAAAACTGATGATAGGATTTGATGCCAATCAGTCCTACACCCTGGTCTTCACCAAAATAGGAAACTTATTCAACAGAAAAGCAAACCAAAGAGAAGGAACAGTTGTCGGTTGAGGTCTCTCCTATTTCCTTTGTCATTTCTTATCTTCATGGCTTGATTGCCTTCATTGTGTCAGAAAGTTAAATATGACATCTGTTCCTCTGGGTGTTTCCACTGAAGCCCCAGTTCTCCACCCTCTGCTGACTGTCATACATCCAGATAGAAGGAAATATGATGCCCTTAATAAATATCCGAAAGCAAGTGTCCTTGCCCTCGGGGGTCTAATGTCTGATGATCTGAGGTGGAGCTGATGTAGTAATACAAGAAATAAAGTGCACACTAAATCTGATATACTTGAATCATCCTGAAACCATCACCAACCTCCCCCTACCCAAGCCCTGATCCCTGGAAAAACTGTTTTCTATGAAATGGGCCCCTGGTGCCAAAAAGTTTGGAGACTGCTGTCCTAAAGCACTTCTTTATGTGTTTGTGCTTTTAATAGGGTGCATTGTGGGAGAAGATAATAAAAATGCATCCTATTGTTTAGTTGCTATGTTTAAGAATATGCAGATAAAGCATCCTGCTCAGAATGGAAAGATACCAGCAAAGATTGCCATTATCTGGAAGTGGGTTGGTAAATAGGTATATCTGCCAAAGGCTAGTTGGAAGATGCTTACTGGCTAGATTGACAGGTGAAGAATGGCTGGACGGTTTAAATAAATAGATGGGGGACAGTCATATTAGGCAGGTGTATGACTGAATAGAGGGAATAAGGGTTAGATAAATGGAGAAGTAGTGTGTGAATGAATAGGTAAGTGGTTAGCTGATGGAGAAATAAATTGTTACGTCAATGATTGATGGCGCTGAGTGGCCAGATAAAGTGAAAGACGGATAAATGTCTGTGCCAGCAGGTGAGCAGATGGATGGGTAAATGTTGTGGGATGAGCAGGAGCAGGAGGGGGTCAGGCGTGGGTGGGAAGAGGGTGATTAAAAGGAAGAAGTAAAAGGAGAGGGTGAGCGGGAGCACTCAAGGCATCACGACGTCAGAACTGGAAAACCGTTTCCTCGACAAGTCATAGTTTTACAATGAGTCTGAGAAAATCGGAGCCTCTCCATCACTTGGTGCCCACCATGTCCTTGGTGGTTTAATTTACAAGGAACATGATTTAGTCCATCAAGTTATCTGTGTTCCATCCCTTGTGGGGAACAAAGAGTCTTGAAAGCCAGGGATTAGCCCTTGTCTGTCCAGGAAGCCATGAGAAACAAGCCTCATCATTCCAGCATCCAGACTTGACCAGGCTTGGCAGAGAGTCTGTAAAACCAAAAGAAAAATCTTCCGCCACTTCCTGCTGCATGACCACATGCTTATCGGCCACTGACCTGCGCTTTACTGGGGGTCAGTCTTGAGGAATCCAAAGGTTGAAAGAGACACAAAAATTTTGCAGGCAACTTTGATATAACACACTGATGGTGCAGCTGGGAAATAAAGACGTATAAGGCAAGACATCAAGTCCAAGATCACACGTTTGGTCAACAGCAGAGCTTGGAAGTGTTCGTTGATACAGAAATGGCAGGTGGGAAGCTAAGCTGCAAGAAAGAGGTTAATACCCATTCCTTTGGAAGAGCAGATGGATATGTGACAAGATGGTGGGAGATTTACTGAAAGAGAAAGATGTTTTAGGAAAGAGAATTGAAGGAATGGACTTGCTCCCCAGGCCTCTTCTTCATCTGTTACCCTGTGGATACTATAGTAAACCAACAGATGCTCCAATGTACTTTCAAGAATAAGTGTGTTTTGAAGGAAATCCAAAACAGAGTATATGTATGTATACGTATAGTTGATTCTCTTTGCTGTGCAGCAGAAGCTAATACAACATTGTAAAGCAACTACACGCCAATAAAAATTAATTAATAAAAGAGTAAGTGCATATCACAGTCACCATATTTCCTCATACTTACTCTCGCCAAAGCGGTGCTTGGTCCAACGGGCTCAACTGCAGGGACTGTTAAGGAGTACTCAAATTGGGTGATATCTGGTCACTCACTTTCCGAAACTTCTCTTCTGATTTCATTGTAGCCTAAGCCAATAATTTAGACTTTGAGGTTGCAGCTGCATTTTATATTGTTTGCATTTTGTATGATTTGTAAATGGCATAGATATAAGGTATACAGTCGTCACATGAAATTGTTATCATAATATTCTGTGTGCATGTGGGTATATACATGCATGAGGGGGGAGAGAGATGGTACTCAGGTTTCTGATTGCATCTCCTTCCCAAAGCCTAACACTCACACCCACACACACACACACACACACACCCAAAACACATGGTGAACACACACATCGTCCCTCACACACACACACACCCACACCCACACACAACACATGGTGAACACACACATCGTCCCTCTCACACACACACACACACAACACATGGTGAACACACACATCGTCCCTCACACACACACACACCCACACCCACACCCACACACAACACATGGTGAACACACACATCGTCCCTCTCACACACACACACACACAACACATGGTGAACACACACATCGTCCCTCACACACACACCCACACACACCCACACACACACACACACAACACATGGTGAACAGACACATCGTCCCTCACACACACACACACACACACACAACACATGGTGAACACACACATCGTCACACACACCCACATGCCCACACACACAAACACATGGTGAACACACACATCATCCCTCACACACACACACAAAACACATGGTGAACACACACATCGTCCCTCATACACATACACACACACACACACACACACACAACACATGGTGAACACACACATCGTCACACACACCCACACACACAAACACATGGTGAACACACATATCATCCCTCACACACACACACACAACACATGTTGAACACACACATCGTCACACACACCCACACACACAAACACATGGTGAACACACACATCATCCCTCACACACACACACACACACAAAACACATGGTGAACACACACATCGTCCCTCTCACACACACACACACACACACACGGGAGAAGCATACCCTGCTTAGTTTTTCCCCATTCCTGGATACTCAATGCCATGTCCTAATAAACAGCCCCCCAAAAGTTACAAATTACTTTGAACTTTATTGATACACTGCACAATCACAACCATCTCATGTTCATCCTGAATTAGAAAAGGTTACAACTACAATGTAACATGCACAAAATTCAGGTAGTATTTTCACCCTTAATACAATTATTGACAGAAATCAAGTCTTCATTGATTTTTGAAGGAAAAAATTAAGAAATAAAATAGAAGGGGAGGAAAAAAAAACTCTAGAAGGCTGACAAAGTTATAGTCTTGTATCATGAGAAAATTTTAAAGCATTTGAACACGGATCTGTTTTCAGGATAATTGTGAGAACGGGCACACCCATTGTCTGACACAGCGACGGCACCATTGATAAGTCATAAGTTTTTTAATCTAGAGGACTCTGAACTTGACAGATACATTTTCATACACCCACACGTTCCTCACAATTGCACTTTACATGTCACAAAAGATTCTGAATGATTAAAAATGCTCCCTTTAACTAACACAAAGGCAGCTAGGATTACTTATCATTGCTATGATTGATATCATTTTAAATTGGCCAATAGCGTAGAATGTGGCCCCCCCCGAAAAAAAGAGTAGAGGGTTCATCATCTTTCTTTCTGCACTGAGCATCATGGAACAACAAAAACAACCCTGTGCTTTAAAAGGACACCGTGGAAAGAAACAAAATGGAAGGTCTTTTAAAACGGGAAATTAGACTTCACTGGCTACTTGCAGGCTGAAGACAATTGTGTCTAATTGAGTCCGCTCCACAGCTCTGTGGACCACCGGTGTTCTGCACCTGAAGGCTAAATTGCTTGGTTCAGCTCTATCTTCTCGCCGCATCTTTCAATTGCAAATCTATCTCTTCCTTCTTTCCTTTACTTCTCTTCTCTCAAGAATTGAGGGAAATGAGACCAGCATTTTTACTTGTTGGCTGTTAGTGATCATTAGGACTTCTCATCACATGGTGTCTTTCTGAGAACGTTGCCTTCCTAGCTACACACCTGTGAAGTTTTCCTGAAATTGCTCCAGCTTACTCGTCTTAACATAAAAAGACAGGGAAGCTTGGGCGAGCAGGAGGTCAGGCAATCGGGTGTAAGTTTCTAGGAATAGGGCTCATGCAAAATGAAAGTGAATGATCCTCATTTTTGGAGAAAAAGAGAAAAAAAAAAAAAGAATATTGCCAATGGGACACATTCTACACCACTTCCCCTACTTCCTCTAATTCCAAAGAAGTTAAAAAAAATTTTTTTTTAATTGTTTTGGGTTTTTTGGTGGGGGGAAGGAGGGCTGGTTCCAGGTATCACAAAGCCAGTTTTTCTCTGGTGAGCACTCAGGGTCAAACTGGGAAAGGTGACATGGCCCCATCCCTCACCCCACTCCTCCGTCCTACTGATGACATCCATACGCTACCAGGGAGGAGAAACCTTCCCTTGGCACTGGAGGTAGACAGCAGTCTCCAGCCACTCCTGATGCTAGGTGGTTGAGGAGCTCGCCTGGAGATGGACTGCCCACCTCAAGGTTCTCTACTCTTCTCCCGAGCATTTTCCCAGCAGAATTAGAGCTTGATGACCCCTCCACGTAGAGAGCAAGTTGTTGGACTGATTCAGGAACAGATCCTTGAACTCAGCCTTGCTCTGGACGTTCCCCAAGTCCCACAGTGTTCCTCCCACCCAGGTTTTGAGGACGAACAGTCCAACCTATGAAATGAATTTCTACCTTGAGGCATGGATTGCAGGGGAAAGAGCTCCAGTCCTCTTTCTGATACAAAACCTCACCTTTCCTTCTGTTCAGTTGAACACAACTAAGCATAATTTCTCTGCATAACACAGGAGTGTGTTTTAACCACCACTTGCCTGGATGGCCTCCTTCCTGCAGATAAACAAATAAACAAAAACTAAACGCACTTGCTTCAACTGTATCAGGCACTTGACATGAAACTACTGAAAAAACAGCTTGGCCAGGACCTCAACACTAGCACTTGCACTGGCTTCACTTTGGTGGAAATACATATGTTGGAGAGAGGCAGGGTTTCAGAGTACCTATTATACATTGTCAAGTTCCCTTCACCTGATTTCTTGATAAGCCTTACTGGGTTTCCTTCTCACGCGCAGAACCTGTGAAAAGCTGCAGGTTCTCAGAGACTCGATAGTTACTTTTTCCTCCTCTACCCCAAGCCCCACCCCACCATTGGCACCTTGAAAAAAAACCTCTCTCCAGCAGGCCTAATCCATCTGTCCTCCATATGTAAAGAGAACATGGACGTTGTCTTTAGGGCATTTGCTACTCCATATGCTCCGAGGTGTTGGGTAACAGCTCCTGTCCTGTGGAGCCATCCCCACCAAAGGAACCCAGACAACACAGAATCCGGACTGTGTCTGCTGTGCAGAAGGGTTTTCTGTCCCACTGCCCCATTTCCTTGGGTCTTGCTTACTTCATTGTCTTTATCCCAGACAGCTGAGGAGTGACGCTAGGACCCTTTCCCTCTGGAACAGGGCTGGAGTCTGTAACTCCCAGACTTGCTTCCTGGTATCCACTGTAAAAGGCAGCACGGAGTTCTGTAGTGGCTCTGAACCCAGGCTCTTTGTGTTTGGAAGGTTCAGGGATTCTCCTGGCTGAAGAAGGATGAATGCCTTCCTTTTGATCAAGTCTCAGAGGAAAGAACAACCCAGCTCATCCATTTCAAGCACCCCCTTCTCCAAGACCACCGGTCCCCATAGCGTCCACACTTCTACTCCTAAGGAGCAAGCGTGTTATCAGCAGAACACGCGATGTGACACATTTCATGCTCGTTCAGTGTCTGACACCAGCCTGGCCGCAGGCGCTCAGCACGGGGACAGGTCTGAAACACTGATGTCCAACCTTTAATTCTGACTCCGTGCCTGCTCACGATTGTCCCTGGAACTTGGAATCCACACGCTGCTTTTGGCACATCATTCATGTTCTGCAAATCTGGCTCCTGGCAGCTCCCTGGGAAATGCAGATGTCTGTTTACAGCTGGCAAGTGTAATATTAATTTCACTCACACCAGCTCTAACTCTACAAAAGTGCCGAGCTTTTCATATGCCAAGACAACCCACGCGTGCACGTGCACACGTGAGTGTGTTTCTCCACCGTGTACATCACGTTCATGTGTCATAACAGAGAAAAACAAAGAGGCCACATTTCAGAGGAAGAAGACCAATGAAGCATGGCAGGAAGGGAACTCTGGAGCTGATATTTCTCATGCTTTAGATCATGGAGCTAAAGAGTATTCCGTTGGGCCCGGGTCTGTGATCCAGTCATTGCTGGCTCTCCTCATTCTCACAGGTCACTCCCTGCAGCGCAGGTCAAGGGCACAGCCCTGCAGGTGGCTGATGCCATTCTTCTGCATCCCAGTCACTCTCGCTAGCTGAGTCCTTCTTGTCCCGGGAGATAAAGCAGAAGGATAGGGTCAGCTCTTCTTTGTGTTCTGGAAAGATCTGCCCTGAACATGGAAAGCTGAGGGCATTAGCCCCCAAGGTTCCTGGAGAAGCAGCCAGTATCCAAGGAAGATGCATGTTACTCTCCCCGTCTGTTCGCAGTGTTGTGTTAATCAAGAGCTTGGAAATTAAGTCAGTTTGCTCAAGTGCCCTCAGCTCAGAAGAGCTTCCAGAAACAAATACCAGAGTTGTCAACACACCCGCCGTGTAATTGGCTTCCATCGGCTCTTTACTGGATAGTTTTCAAACAGATGAAACCAAAACTGGAGCAGAAAGGGGACGACAGCAGAAGTCACCCCACCCAGATGGACGGCTGTCTTCACATCGAAGAGACAGAAGTATGTTTTTCTCTTTCTGTTAAGGACCATCTCATAGATTCCTGACACGCACTTTCTTGAAAGGCTGAGAGAAGCATGAAGATTGGCGCCTTGGTCCTTCAAGTGGGAAAGATAAAACACGATGCTCATCAAAGTTTGGCCAAGGCTGATCTGCTTCCCAAGAAGCTGTTTCTGGAAACACAGGCTCTTCTGGGAAGAGTGACTGACTGATCCTTCACTTGCTACTTCGGTCCATCTGTACCAGCACCTACTTGGGGTAGATGGACGGACACATCCCAGATAGCCCGTGACATACCGCTTGTCGCTGTTGTCAGCCCATGAGATTATTGGCTTTCACAGGAGAAGCTGATGGTTAATTCTGAAGATGCCAATGTCTGCAGAAGGCAGAGGAGATGTGAATCCAGCGGAACAGACACAGTATGACTAGAGGTGAATACAGTGATGCACTGAGCATGAGCAGCGGGGAATGAAATAGAAAGATGTGTTGGATAATTACACTGATAGGTTGATGTTTAAAGGAAGGAGATTGCCAGAGAGGAGAATGGGTGGAGAGATAATTGGATGGAGTGATCAGATGATTGACTAGACAGGAAACGGTGTGTTACTTTTATAGTGAGCTTGATAAAAACCTAAATAATCAGCCACCTATGGATCATTTTTTAAGAACTGGATAGTATTTTTTCAGAGAGAAATACTCTCCTCAAGATTCTTCCCCCCATTTTCAGTTACATGATTTCTCAACGTTCAGGTTTGGGTTGTATGCCTACCCCCAAACTTCGAATCCTTATAGCTGGTAGAGAAAGCAAATAGGGCAGAATGGCTAGGAAAGATGGCAATGTTTCATATATATATATATATATATATAGAGAGAGAGAGAGAGAGAGACAGAGACACACAGAGAGAGAACTTTCTAGAAAGAAAGGATGTGAACCCTCATGTAATTAGATCATAATAAACATGGAGAGAGGGATCTGTACATTATAGTCAGGAAAATGGTCCACAGCTTCAAAGACACAGGTAATAGGACACTTGGATATAACTCTTGCTGTGCACTACATTATAAGTCAAGTTGTGTCTTCAGGGTGTTTATCACGAGGCACGTTTTTCGCCCAAATGGAACTTATGGTTTGGTGTGGGAGGGTGGTTGGTTGGTGGTGACGATGCTTGGGGGATCAGAGGGAAGGGAAGGGTGGAGAATGGGTTCCATTTTTGGACACACCACCTATGAGTGATTATCCTACATGTGGTAGAACCCTGCCCACCCCTCCCCCAAACCCCACTCGTTCAAACTAGAAAGAAAAATCAAATCAACAAAGAAAAGAGTCCAAAAAAGAAAAAAATACTGAGAAGAAGAACAGAAACAAAAAGAAGCCCAAACTGTTTGGCCCTCCGCAGTGCAGGTAAAGTCTGTGACATGGAGAAGCAGGCGTTGCTCAGAAGACCTATGGTTTCTTATCAAAACTTGATGAAGAAGTGAGCAAAGAGGGTCCCTGATAGCCAGAGGCAAGCGAGCGCTCTAGAGGCCGAGTTTACACCATCAATGACGGCTCCAGGCCCTGTGTAGGGGAAAGAGAGACAGGCTCGTTAGTGTTAGCACACACCAGAGGGCAGCTTCCTCAGCCCCTCCAAGCACTGCGCAGACATGCTTCTCTGTGAATAGCCTCCACCCGGCCCCTGACCCTTCCACGTCCCCATAAACGGTCAGACTCAAAGGGGCTCCTCCCTGGGACGCCTGGACCCTGCAGCCTGCTCTCAGAGACCGGGGTTAAAACACGCACAAAGAGGTAGAGGGAAGGCAGGGTGAGACTGGCGGGCTGACGGGCCCGGGCAGGCCCTTGGAGGCGGTGTGCAGGACGGCCAGGGGTGGGAGGGGAAGCAGAGGAAGGGAGAGGAGAGTCAGGATGGAGGGGCGCGGCGGGAGGAGGAGGGAGAGGGGGGGAGGCTTTCGTGAGACCCAGGAGTCTAGGTGTTGTCGTGGCTGACTCTTCGTCTGACTGGGATGTTGTGGAGCAGTTGGGGAAGACGAATAACTACACCCCGTCACTTTAAAGACTATGGTGGGTTTAAGCCAGCAGTCAACCCTGCGTTGAGAGGACCCCGCCTTCTCAGACCTAGCGGCCACTCTCCTCTGCCTGGGGGGCTTTCCCTCGAGCGTCCTTCTCTCCTCTTCCCTCTCTCTGGCACTCTGACACAGTCCCCCTGAATCCCTCATATTCCACATGAGATGAGAGCGCGGAATCCAAATGCTGTTCCTTTCACTTCATCTACATCCTCCTCCAGAAGACATGCTGAGCACACTGGGGCTGTCCTTGCCCGTCCTGAGGACCCAGGGCAGAAGGATAAGTGTCCGGTCCTGTCCTCACACCCGTGCATCACCTTTGCCAGGCAGCATAAGAATCTAGGCTCATAAGCAAGAGCAGTGGCCAGCGAAAAGAGAGGATTCCAGGGTAAGCGAAGCTATGTCTTGGTCAAAGGATTAAAAGTCCTCAAGAGGCAATGCTGTAGGGCCAGTGACAAAGGGCAGAAGCAGCGGGAAGACAGGCAGGGCAACACGGCCACCTTTAGTGGCAATGTGGCTCCTTGGAAATGAACTTCACTCCCGACTAAAGGGTCAGTGGAGTCGGGTCTCCTCTGATAGCACCCAGGTCCCGCAGCTTCCTGGTCAGTGTCATGGCTTGCATCCAGGCCTTGTTGGGCCGACAGTTGATGCTGACCTTTAGCCGGGGGACATATGGGTCTCTCGCTTCAGTGAATCCACCTGTTCCTACCCCAGGGTTCTCAGCAGGATACCTTCTATTTCTCCAATGCATAACACAATTCTCTTATTTACTAAGAATTCATATTTACTTGAGAGCTTGAGAGTCCTGCTCACAGTTTTCTGTACTTTGGTTATAGAGTATTCACAGAACAGGACAGAGTCCAGGCCTTAGCCCATTGCTGTGGTCCCCATAACGGTTTCATGAACATTTATAGAAAGTGGCCTGACTCTGGGGTCCCCATCAGTTGAGGCATATATCCTAAGGAATCGTACTGGCCCAGAGAATGCACTCAATTGGAAAAGGCCCAGTTTGAAGCCCGAGGTAATTCTCTATATTGTCTTCTGCAAAAGATGAGCGATTGAGATTTTCAAGTGAGTTTAAAAGGAAATGGATGAGGCAGAACCATATGATTCTTAAAAGAATATTTAAAATATAAAGTCTATATATGATGTGTATTAACTAGTTTTATATATATATGTGTGCATGTGTTTTGCTAATTTATTACACTGATGTCAACTTAAGAAACAGTTGAGTGGGCTCCATGCTAGATAGACAGGGGTCTTTACTATAGGAATCACTTTATTCCAAGTTCTACCAGTGGGCTTACCATTTTGGAGGGATGTCACACTACCAACGTAAGGTTGGATGTAGATAAAATAAACAGGAGAGGAGATGTATTAATGAAGCCAGTGCATTAAAGTGTGGAAAAGAAGAAAGAGTCATCAGGCTAGCAGGTGGAAATGGCAGTAAGGTGTTCATGCTGATCAGGCATGCAGGGGTGCAGCCACTGTTCACGCCAGCCGAGTTCTCCAAGGAGTAGAACCCCAGCAGACATCGAGCCTGCTCAGCCCGCTTGGATGTTTGGCCGTAAGGCATATTAATAATATATATGGTGCTTTCTGTGTGCCAAGTTGTGACTCTAAATGCTGAACCTCCATTAACCCATTTTATCTTCAGGAAATCGTATGGCATGCCCATGTTTTGGACGGGGAACCGATGAGCTGCATAGTTAAGTGCCCTGCCTGTGGCCACACAAGACAATACATCCAGAGCTGGATTGGAACTGAGTCACTCTGTCTATAGGTCTGGTGCCCTTGATGACCACAGCTCCACCTAATCTCTGTGGAAATGGTCCTTTGTGCATGTTTTTCAGAGATCGTGGCATCACGCCATAATGACCTCTGAATCGACTCAGTTTTTTCAGAAACTGGGAAGCAAACATGCGTGCTTGTGTGCTAAGTCACTTCAGTCATGTCCCACTCTTTCAAACCCTATGGGCTGAAGCCTGCCAGCCTCCGTCTGTCCATGGTATTCTCCAGGCAAGAATACTGGGGTGGGTTGCCATGCCTTCCTCTAGAAGGAATCATGGGACCACACCAATTCACTAAACCGCTGCAACCCACCACTTCTTCTGTCTTAGAGCATAGAAAAATATTTGCATAACCAGGTCAGTGATTTTATCATACAGAAAACCTAAGAGAGAGATTCCTCACTGAGGGACAGCCCCTCTGTGGCCACGGTCCTTCCACCAGCAAAGTGAGAGAAGACTGGGAAAGGTGACCTCTGAGCTCTTCTCCCTTAGCGTCTGGAGTTACAGAGTGGCTGGACACTCTGTATCTGGTCCCAGAAGGGACGGCTGGGCAGGGGGGCAGCCAGACAGCCTTTTCCATTAGGTACAAGACCATCACCATGCAGCTTTCTGCGTGCCAGCATGCCATCTCCTGAGAGAGTAAGAGGGCACCAAGTGTTTCTAAACTCTAACGTTTCCCTATTTTGGCCTCATTCTCTATGCTGCTGCAGGAAGTTTTATTCTTCAGTGGGTGTGATAAGCCCTGCGCTAAGCATCAGACGACATGGCAATTTACTCTTGAAGTGTCTATGGCCCATCAGTGTATGAGAAAGGGCCAAGCTTCTCTGGCCAAGGAGTTCACCAAACCCACTAGGACAGAGATTAAACTAGCCTTGCTTTCTTCCTATGGATCCTGTACACATTTGAGATTTGGCATTTGGGACAAATGCTAGTGCAGTGAGGGGCCACAGGAAACCTCCTGGGCTTTGTTCAAAGCCGAGAGAGAGGAGCTCACGTGCATGTACCACACTGCAGCTTGGCAGAATGTAAGGCAGACGCCATTAGCAGTGAATGGATTCATTAGTGCAGCTTCAGAGTAACCCTGATTCTATTGGGAATGAGGGGGTGGGGAGAATCTGGGTTGGGTATCTCCCATAGGTTTGTTTAAAATTGGAGGATAATTACTTTATAATATTGTGTTGGTTTCTGCTGTACAAAAATGTGAATCAGCCATAGGTAAACATATATTCCCTCCCTCTTGAGCCTCCCTTTACACACCACCCCACCCCTCTGGGTCATCACAGAGCACTGGGCTGGGCTCCCTCTACTTTACACCAACTTCCCATTAGATGTCTATTTTACATAAGATACTGTGCATGTTTCAATGCTACTCTCAGTTTGTCCCACCCTCTCTTTCTCCCGCAGGTTTCCTGTATCTGAAGGTCACTGACCTGATTATGTATCTGCTTCTTTGTGCTTTAATACAGAAGCAGTGGTGGATGGGTGGTGTTCAGCACATTGTCTTGCTCCCCCCCGCTTGATTACTTCTATGCCTCTGCCCTATCTTGGCCTCACTGCTTGGTCCCTGCATCCCTAAACCTTTTGGGGTCAAAGTCACTGGTCCCTAGAAAAGTGCAACTAACGGTTGGGACTTGGCTTCAGACCGACTTGGGTTTAAATCCTGACTCTGTGGCTTGCCAGCTCTGTGATCTCAAAGTGCTTTCAGTTTCTCCTTGAAAACAGGGCTCATAATGCAGTTTTCAGATAAAGAAATGGAGGGGTCAGGATGGCATCTGGTAGAAAGTAGACACGTGATCATGGGAAGGACTGTTCTCGCGGGTCCACACCCCCTACCTTCCACTGCCTAGTTGTGGCTGTGCATGCTAAGTTGTTTTAATTGTGTCTGACTCTGTGACCCCCTGAACTGTAGCCTGCCAGGGTCCTTTGTCCTTGGGATTCTCCAGGCAAGAATCCTGGAGTGGGTTGCCATTTCCTCCTCTAGGGGATCTTCCCAACCCAGGCATTGAACCTGTGTCTCCTGAAGCTCCTGCATTGCAGTTCAGTTCATTTCAGTCGCTCAGTCGTGTCCGACTCTCCGCCACCCCATGAATCACAGCACCCCAGGCCTCCCTGTCCATCACCAACTCCCGGAGTTCACTCAAACTCATGTCCACAGAGTCGGTGATGCCATCCAGCCATCTCATTCTCGGTCGTCCCCTTCTCCTCCCGCCCCCAACCCTTCCCAGCATCAGAGTCTTTTCCAGTGAGTCAACTCGTCGCATGAGGTGGCCAAAGTATTGCAGTTTCAGCTTTAGCATCAGTCCTTCCAATGAACACCCAGGATCGATCTCCCTTAGAATGGACTGATTGGATCTCCTTGCAGTCCAAGGGACTCCCAAGAGTCTTCTCCAACACCACAGTTCAAAAGCATCAATTCTTCGGCGATCAGCTTTCTTCACAGTCCAACTCTCACATCTATACATGACCACGGGAAAAACCATAGCCTTGACTAGACGGAGCTTGGTTGGCAAAGTAATGTCTCTGCTTTTTAATATATTATCAAGGTTGGTCATAACTTTCCTTCCAAGGAGCAAGCGTCTTTTAATTTCATGGCTGCAATCAGCATCTGCAGTGATTTTGGAGCCCAAAAAAATAGTCTGACACTGTTTCCACTGTTTTTCCATCTATTTCCCATGAAGTGATGGGACCAGATGCCATGATCTTTGTTTTCTGAATGTTGAGCTTCAAGCCAAACTTTTCACTCTCCTCTTTCACTTTCATCAAGAGGCTTTAGAGTTCCTCTTCACTTTCTGCAATAAGGGTAGTGTCATCAGCATATCTGAGATTATTGATATTTCTCCCAGCAATCTTGATTCCAGCTTGTGCTTCTTCCAGCTCAGCGTTCCTCATGATGTACTCTGCATATAAGTTAAATAAGCAAGGTGACAATATACAGCCTTGACGCACTCCTTTTCCTATTTGGAACCAGTCTGTTGTTCCATGTACAGTTCTGACTGTTGCTTCCTGACCTGCATACAGGTTTCTCAAGAGGCAGGTCAGGTGGTCTGGTATTCCCATCTCTTTCAGAATTTTCCACAGTTTATTGTAGGTGGGTTCTTTATCACTTAGCCCCTTGGAAAGTCCCTAGTTGAGGCTAATGCTAGCTTATGTAGTAGATCTTTTCCAAATGCATTGATGCTGAGCTGGGTGTTGGGAGGTGAGAGTAAAGAGGCAAGATGGGTGGCAGAGGTCAGTGGCCTGGAGGACGTAGGAGGTGTGGGGCACTGAGAGGGCCAAAGCCAAGTTCTGTGGCAAGTCTGAGGAGAAGCAGACCCCACGCTGGCCTCAGAAGCCACGGCATGCACCCAAGAACTGTGTGCTATTGCTGTCCTGTGCCAGCTTCCAAAGAGAAAGAGAGGCACAGCCTCTGCCTGCACACAGCCTAGGTCCCTCTAGTTTTTGGTTGCTGTTGTTAACATGTGGTTTGTGTGTATGTGTGTGTGTGCGATGTGGGATCTTAGTTCCCTGACCAGGGATTGAACTAGTGACTCCTGCAGTGGATCTGCCAGGGAAGACTCCCTATTTCCATTCGAATCTAGAACTCCTCTGCCTTCACCTAAATCAATAAACAAACACAAACATGTTTTAATCCCTCACAGATTCTGAGAAGAACGCCCTTTGAAACAAAACAGTTCAACCTCCCTTTCATCTCAGGAATGCCTTGCCTTTTGGAAATTCTAAGAAGACTAAATTTAGGAGTCAGGGAGAACTAAAATTGAATTCTTGCTCTGCTATTTACTAGCAGGATAACTGTTGTTTTTAAATTAAAAAAAAATTGGAATTGCTCTGCAATGTTGTGTAAATTTCTGGGGTACAATGAAATAGATCAGCTATAAGTATACATATATCCCCTCCCTCCTGGACCTTCCACCCACACCCCTTCTACCCTTTAGGTCATCACGGAGCACCAAACTGAGCTCCCATGTGCAAGCTCTCTAGCAGGAAGTGGCACGATGACTTGAACGAGATGGTTAACATCTCTGAAGCAGCGATTTTCACACATAAACTCTGTGGGGAGGTGCTTTTCTCATCTGTGCAAGGATGCTCTGAGGATGAGTTCAGATGACATATAAAATCACTGAGGCTACATAAAGGATGAATAATACTGGGTTAATCAGAACTAGGACCATAGCAGCCAGTTTCTAAAGTAGCATTTTCGGTGGGGCTCAAGCTTTAAATAAAGACACCCTGTGTACACGGGATTCTCAAAGATAGTTGCCAAGCAAACATGACTCTGGCTTAGCAAGCAAGTGACTGGTCTCTCCTGACAAGACCAGAGGTGGCTGCAACCACAAGTTAAGGCTTCTCAGGGAAGGCCAGTTACTCTGAGGAGGTATAATTAGAAGCCCAGCTCTTTATCTGGGAAATCCCCACATTCAATAAATCTTTATTTACCCTTAACAATGACTCAGTCCAACAGAATGACTCTTATAAACATCAGACTTAATTACATATTTTTTGAGGGATAAACTAAAAGTGAGAACGTGTTACTATACCCTTTCCCCTCATTTCACCCTCCTCATCGCTAAAAATGTATTGCTTCCTTCATTCCTACTGTTGAGCACCTTTGAAAATAGCTGCTCACACAAAGACACAAAGCCACAAAATCAACCATGAATGACATAACAATGACAACTAAATACCTTGGGGACATATGCAGACAAAAATGAGCTAATCCTTGGCATACAGAAGAGAGAAAGAGACAGAAATTATCGAGAGATAAATTCCAGAAATGATAAACATCAGAAAGGTCAATCATTCTGTCCGTGTTGTCTGCACTGGAGGTAAGGTTTTTATGGCTATGTGTGAGGCCCAGCAGTGGTAAGACAAGTAAATAAAGAAAGAGGCGAACAAACAAATGAATAAAATAAAGTCCACTTGGAGAGGCTACTTACTTTGTTGAATTAAATATACTATACCTTACAGATTTTTATAAAGCAAATTTGGTCGAGGACTTCGCATAGAATTAACCTGCAAACCCAGTTCTCTGGTAAACAAGAGTGGCTGACCTCAAGGGCAAGCTGACCACACTCTGGAGGAACAGGGGTTAAAAATCAAAGTAACCAAACTCAGCACAAAGCTCCCAGCAAATTATATAAGCTTATGGATGAGATCCTGCCCTGCAAAAGATTTTGAAGCTTAAAAACTGAAGGTCCCAGATATATGTCTTTTTTTTAAGTATATTTGGTATTAATTTCTTATCTTGATATTAATTTCTCATATAAATGCTTTCTTCTCCACAATCATCCTCTTTATTTTTTCAGTCTTCTAACTTTATTGAGGCTTTCAATGGCTAAGTCAAAGATCTCTCTTGGTAAATGCCACATTTCTCTTGAAAATACGTGGGTTATTTTCAAATGTCTTTTGATATTGATTTCTAGCATAATTCCACAGCGATAAGAGAACAGACTCTGTATGATTTCATTATCTTTAGACCATGAAACTTTTGCACCTTGTTTTATATCCCTGGATATGTTCCAATGTCTCCTAGTTTATAGTCTATGGGAACTTGAATAGAATTTGTATCCTACTGTTACATGAAAATTACATAAATCTTAATTATGTTGAATTGTTTCACAGTGCTTTTCACTGCTATATCCTTCTACCTCTCTGTATATTGATTTAATGAGTTTTCAAGAGTTTGATATTGAAACTCCAAATAAACACTTTATTTACTTAAAAAACAATATATAGTGGAACTACGTGTACTCTGTTCTGTATTCTCCAGGTCTCCTATAAATGCGTTATCATACTTTCATAACTTAAAAATAAAGAGAAAAACTGGAGGGTCCATTACGAGTGAGAAAGGTACTGAAATGGCCCCCCTTTTTCTTCCTGTGATTGCAATGAAAACTGGGCACAGTTCTTCAGCAAGAAATTCGATAGCAAGGTGTAGCTGTAATCCTACTGAATAGCAGGTGGCAGTATGGTCATCACATTAAGAGGAAAAAAAGAAAAAAGAAATCACGGGTGAGTTGAACATGGTAATAGCACAGTGAGATCAAGGAAGCATCTGAAATCTAAGAAGATACACTTTTGTTCTGAAATTTAGATGAGTTTTATAAGTAGGAGTGTGAACTATGTGACCTTCCTAATGAGGAACCAAAAGGATAATGATGTTCTTGGTGATTAAAAGAGGAGCGAGGAAATCTAATTAGACGATGCGTGTGTTACTCTTGTTGGGGAAACGCAAACCTCTTTTCAGCAGGGCTGGCTGATGAAGGCGCATCACTTGCTATCAAAGGGAGCTGTCCCTCCATTGTCTTTAATTACAGCAGAAACAGGGCCTGGTATTGTTCTGCAAGGAAGATGAACCAGGCTTCACGGCTCTGGGATGGCGTGGGGATAAAGTGTCCAAAATGGCAGCCGCTCCCACAAAGCCCAAGGCCTAGGAAGTTCATCAGTTCAGTTCAGTTCAGTTCAGTCGCTCAGTCGTGTCCGACTCTCCGCGACCCCATGAATCACAGCACGCCAGGCCTCCCTGTCCATCACCAACTCCCGGAAGTTCATAGCAGAAGTTAATTCAGACCCATCAGCTCATCACAGCCCTGAAAGAGGCAAGGCTCTGGTCTGTGCCGAACCAGAAGCTCCAGCGTGTGCTGACATCAGCATAGCCAGGCACTCTGTGTTAAAGCCTAAATGCTCTGGCCAACGGCCAGATGTCAGTGATTCAGACAGAGGGGAGCAGGGTGCGAGGGAGTGACAAGGAGCCTCATCAGGAATGAAATGTGAAATGTCTGCATATTTCTTCCCTAATATGTTGACATTTTGCAGGTTGGGGAAAATACAAATGATGCTGCTGCTGCCACCCGCCAGAAGCATTGGCGTTTCTCTCTGACTCATTCCCTCCCACCTGGATTTAAATAGTGAATGTGGAAAATAAAAATTATACGTGTTATCAGCAGGAAATGGACAAGCATATGCAGCTTCGGATGTCTCTGCAAGAGGAAACCACTTGATGAGCACCTACTTCAGCAGTCTGTCTACCTTCCATTGCCTTCCATTGCCTCCCTTACAAGGAAGACCCGGTTGGAGAGGACCCTAAATTTCAAATTAGAACTGGGACATCTGGGGGGCGGGGCTGAAATGCAAGGGATAGTGTGAGAGCAATGTGTTGATGTGGCTTTCTTGTGGGGCGGTGGGGGGAAACTACAAGACCGTTAGAGTATTTGTCCTCTCTTTGGTTAGTGGAGACTTTCACCCTTTATGGAGGCTGTTATGGACTCCCCGCTGGACTGGAAGATATATTTATTAATCGACTCAGGATTAATAAATTACTGGACAATAACTATTACAAGGTTCAGGGCTATATCCTTCAGTGTAGCAACAAATACAAGCTTAAAGGTAAACTATCAAGAAAATCTAAATGATGGGTGAACGATTCTTCAGTGGGACTCAGAAATGCTTGGCAGATGGGGTCCCATTAAGGAGAAGCTTCCAAGGTAAGTGTAACTTAGGCAGAGAAGAGTCAGATGCTTCCCTCTGTGACCCTACAACACACTGGAAGAGACTGGTTACTACGGGTGAGAAAGAAGCACGGGATCAAAGCCAGACACACTTGGGTGCAGAACCGATGTTGAGGCGTCCTTCCATGGTGGACTTTCTGTCTGAGGCAGGAAGGAATCCAGTCACGTGGCTCAGATCCTCTGAGCTCCAGGCGTGGCTTCCTCAGAGGGTTCTGAGCTGTCTAAAGCCATATGTGGCCAACACCTACTAGCCAGCAGCTTCTTCATTCTTCTGATGCAGTACTTATGTTCTATATTCTACCGTAAATGCCTCTTTACTTGATTGTACAAGGTTGGGAAGTGTTGAATCTAATTCCTGGTGCATCCTAGGCTCTAAGCAAGCATTTGCTGATGGACAGAAGCTGCAATGTGCTGGGATCCAGGGTCCCAGGCAACAGACGGGGTTGTCTAGAGTGGTGGGTGCAGAGAAGGCTGCACGGAACGTGGGGACACAGTGGAGGTTGATCTCAGAGCAAGGCTGATCTCAGGCTTTTCTGGGAGGCAGGTTTCAGCAGAGGGTGAACAGGTTGACTCTGAGTTTGGGAAGGGTCACTGGGCCCCGAAGTGGCAGATTGCAGAGATTACCAAGGACAAGGGACCCACACACTGTAAGAGAAGCTCACGACTAGACATGGCACCTGCTCTGGGGTGAGTGAAGGCGGTGGGCAGAGGCAGTGGGAGGGTTGATGCTGGCGCCTGCTTTCTTGGACCTGTGGGCTGACAGGGGTAAGGAGTCGGGGGGGAAAGGTCAGAATGACCACAGAGATTGTAGTGAGGGGTGGGTGTGAAGATAGGGTGTACATTTGAGGCAGGGGAGGAGGTGCCAAGGAGAGAAAGATGGAGCTAACCCTGATGGAACTTTCAGGCGGCAGAGCGGCCTGTGATTCAGAACTGAGGAGAGCATTAGGGGCTTAGACGGGGAGCTCCCAGACAGCTGCCCAGAGAATGGCCGGCTCCCGGGGGCCCGGGCCTCCCAGGGAGACCTGCGCACGGAGCATATCTTCAGGGCTGTCCTTGGAGACTTTCATTCAATGGCTCTGGGACCAGGCCCACAGACCTGCATTGCTGAAGAACCCGAAGCGAGGTCTGAGGGCTAAGATAGGGCTCCCTTCAAAGACGCGCGAGGACACAGAAGACCCTGCCCCTCTTGCTGTAACGCCTTCCCTGGGCAGAAGGCAGAGGGGCTAGACGCAGTCTGAGGCCGAGAGGGAAGAAGAGAGCCACACGGCGGCGTCACAGAAGATGCAAGCAGGGGGCTGGGCCAGGAGGTCTGGGGCCGACGGGAGTCTGGGTGCTCGCGGGGAAATGGGCCATGAGGCTGAGGTCTGACTGTCCAGACTGGAGGTGAAGGGAGAGGAGATGCTGGATCCTCGATCCCTGTGCCCAGCCCTCAGGTTGCACCTGGAGCCACCTGGGGAAGGTGAGGTTGTTGGGACCTTTATGGAGGAGGGGGTGGCGGGCAGGCTGTGTCCAGGTTTCCAGGGGCTGCCTTAGGTGAGGCCGGCCAGGGTGCAGGAGAAGAGCTGTCTGGCTGCCTCTAGTTGAAGAAAATCCGGTCTGAAGAGCCAGCCTGACATGTATATTTATTCTGGAGGAATGCCATTAGCAAAAGAAAATAGAGATTCTGTCCTCATGGCTTCCGGGGGCAGGGGAGGTAGACTGTCTTCTAGGCTGCTCTGAGGGACTGAGACTTTGCCTGAGGGAAAACAATCCTGAGCCCAGATGCTGCCTTAACTGGAATTCTTTGCCATTCTCCTATGCAAGGAAAAGACTCTGAGGAGTGGTCCCTAGTCCTGGTACTTAACTCAGAGCTCCTCTTTTGTGTCACTGCAATTTCACAGATGAATCTGCTTTCCTTTCTGCACCATCCCCTCCTTTCTGGCTTTGTTTGCCTCCCTGTCCCTCTCCCCCGCCAGTTCCAATCCAGACGTTCACACGGCTCATTGCGTGCCTCACAGTCTCTGCAGTGCTGGATGTAATCAAGTTCAGATCTTCCCTCCTTGCACCCTAAGGACGGGGGAAGGGGTTCTTGCCCAAGACCCAGCAGAGGCAGAATGGGCTAAGTCCAGAGAAAGTGAGCAGCTTCCTCAAGGGGCAGAGTTATGCCAGCACACCGAGCCCAGCCACCTCGGCTGCATGCGGTCCTGGCAAGGCTCTAGGATGTCCTGGCTGGGTGACCTTTGCAGGCTTCATCCACTCCAAGAACCTTATGGATACTTCCAGCAAGTTGCTTTCAGTAATCAGGACAGCTGCCACCATCCCCAAGGTTATGGACATCAGGCTTTGGAGATCTGCTTCTGACCCTAGTTTGCTTCTGTTTTTTCAGAATAGAGACTTAGAAAGCAAGAAGGAAGCCTGGAGTCTATTTTGTTCTGTTCTTACATTTGACAGACAACCATGGAACAGAGGGCATCATGGTGTGTGCCAGAGTCAGGCCTGGTACCCAGTTTCCCCATCCATCTCCGTGTTGGTCTGTTCTTTACCTTCTGCTGTCCCTCTAGTCCTGACAGTGGCCCCGGGGCTGAGCAAAATGGACAACCTGAAATGCTGCTTTGAGCTGGCATGCTGCTGGCGACCTGTCCTGTCTGTGTGGCTTCTGGAGGGGCAGCAACCGGTGATGAGTGAGGAAGAAACACCCCACAGTACATCAGCCACTGATTTATCTCCGAGCATCACCCGCCTACCTGGGTTGTCTCTCCTTTTTCCTAAGCACTTCCTGTCTCAGCCCACTGGCTCCATAGCCTGTGTCTTCTGCCTTCGTTTGAGATTGCTTTCATCTCGTTTTCCTGTATTCTGTAAATGTGGGCAGAAACTATATGAAAGATGTTTGTGTGAGAGGTCTGTTATGAGTGTGTGTTGTGACGGATTCGCACATCACTTCAGGGCCCAAAGAGTCCCCACAAACCCAGCTCACAGTCCTTGAGGGCAGACACCAATGCACGCCTGGGGATGCAGCATGTCTGTGTGTGGGTTTGGGGGTGTGAGCAGATGGCGTGTAAATGCTCAAATTGTCCTTTAAAAGAATGTCTTCAGATTACATAGAAGATGGGAGATGGAAATGGAAAATGAGTTCAAACAGGCTAACTGCTGACCTGGGCTTCATGTGGCTGGCTGCCCTGGGGTATGAAGCTATGTCTTTCCCATGAGCTGAACTGTGTCCCCAAGCTCACATGTTGGAGCCCTAACTCCTGATGTGTATTTGGAGACAGAACCTTTAAGGAAGTGTTTAAGGTCAAGTGAGGTTATAATGGGCTTCCCAGGTGGTGCTAGTGGTAAAGAATCTGTCTGCCAATGGAGGAGACATAAGAAATGTGAGTTCGATCCCTGGGTTGGGAAGATCCCCTGGAGGAGGGCATGGCAACACAGTCCTTGGGAAAACCCAAAGACTGAGGAGTCTGGCAGGCTGCAGTTCATGGGGCTGCAAAGAGTCGGACAGGACTGAAGTGACTTCGCATAGGTTATAATGGTAGGGCCCTAGTAGACAGGATTAGTGTTCAAATGATAAGATGACACCCCAGGGAGCCCTCCCTCCCCATTGCTGTCCATCTCCATGCCCTGCCCCACCATGATCAGAGGAAAGGACATATGAGAATGAAGCTGGCATCTCCAGGAAGAGCACCCCCATCCAGTACAGCCAATACAGGTCTTCCTGGCCAACCTTGGCCTTCTGGCCTCTAGAACTGTGAGAAAATCCATTTTTGCTGTCCCAGCCTACGCTCTGTCATTATAGCAGCCCTGGCGGGCTAATATATCCTTCATCTCTATGGGCTGCTGTCCTCGGCTGGGACACACCTCTCTCCTGAGTTCGCAGTACAGGGGCACAAGCACTCGGACCCCTAGTGGTCAGTCCTGAGCTCCTTCTGTCGCCCACACCCCCACGGGCAACCCCACAGGGTCATGGCAGGGTCAGTGCAGGGCAGCACCCCAACTTCATCCTTTGCCAACCTCATCAGCTATATCAAGACCAAGGGAAGGGCATTCACAGACACCAAGGTGTGGGCAGAGCCACTGGCTATGAAAGTGGCAGACCCAGTGCTGGGAGAGGAGCAGGTCAGAGCTGATTCCTGGTCTGGACAATTCAAGGCACCATTTCCTCAGTGGCTGAGACTGGTCCTTGATAAGGAGTGCTGTGTGGCGGCTTCCCCTCAGCCTGGGAGTGTGAGTGTGAGTGTGAGTGTGCGTGTGTGTGTCTGTGTGCCCTTGTTTCACGTCCTCTGGTAAACCTTCCAGCACTGACGAGGGGTCTGGTCTGGGTTTTATAAATACCTCTTCACTAGCTACATATACTTCAGTGTCACTTAGCCTCTGGAGTCTTCCTCTTACCCGTCTTTAAAATGGGCTAATAACCTATCTTGCACAAAACTAGCATGATGCATGGAAACCAATTAATATTTGGTAAACGCTAGGTATTATGATGATCATTATGAACATGACCCAAGTACTCATATCTTAAAATGAAGTTTTCAGAATTAAGTCATTAGCCCTTATTCCTTTGGGCTCAAGGAATTATCTTTAGGGACAGGGAGGCCTGGCCTGCTTTAGTCCTTGGGGTCACAGGGAGTCAGACATGACTTAGTGACTAAACAACATTAGGGTGACTTCCCCAGGAAGACAATCATCTGATAAGCCGTTTGGTGTCTGGGCTGGGTTCCCTTAGTGCCATGTACAAATAGAATACACATCCCTGTTAAAAGCCACCAAGTAGAAGTTTATCATTTTGGAGAGAGCCCTTCTCCAGAAACGAATAACGATATTTCATATGTGTGTGTGTAAAAGCCATCATGGGCTTCCCTGGTAGAGAATCCACCTGCAACCCAGAAGACACAGGTTCAGTCCCTGGGTTGGGAAGATGCCCTGGAGAGGAAATGGCAATCTACTCTAGTATTCTTGCCTGGTAAATCCCATGGACAGAGGAATCTGGAGGGCTACAGTCCACGGTGTCACAAAGAATTGGACTCAACTTAGTGACTAAACAACAACAACCAAAACCATTGTATTCTATATGTTTGTTACCTAAGCTGTGCAGACCAGCCCCCTGAAGTCTATCCAGTAAGGAGAAAAAGTCAGGGAGGAGGAGCAGGCAAGTCTATCTTGGAAGGAGGCTTAACATCAAAAGCACAGGCATTCAGGCAGGCAGAGGAGTGAAGGAACATGCGATACCCACCTGCCACTGCTGATGAGGGGCTTATTTCTAAGACACACACAGCACAATGCACACACAATGCAGAGAGAAAACAAGAGACATAGATCACACATTTCAGATGGTTGGTGGACAAAGTTTAGTTCAGGTCAACGCTGAAAGCTGTTCGGGGTCTGAAGTCCATATGAACAATGAACACCTTGCCTTCCTATTTACCAGACAGTTCCCTCTTAGCAAATCTCGGCAAATAAACACGCACATAAACACACGGACCATCACAACAAGCTGGGCCTGGCCGGTGGGGTGAAATGTCGCACGAGGAGATGGACACGGCAGTGTGAGAATGGAGGGAAGGCGGGATGAGGGCTCCCGAGGGGCCACATATAGGAGGGGGAGACCCTCAGAAAAGGGATGGATGTCCCAGCTGATGTCCCAATAAGGACCAGCCTCTTTCTCCGTTCATTCTGATGAATGAGAACATGACATGCAGTCAACATGACGGTCAGGATGGCAGAGTTGACCTGGTTTACAATTGCAACTAGAACCCCTAGAATCATACACTCTTCCTGTAGGGCACCTTAACATTAGATCTGATTAACTCCTCAGACCGATAGACAGTGCTGCAACTGAACTCTTCCATGGTTCCATCTGGTTTAAGGCAACCGCTGTGCAACTTGATTCAGAATTCGGTTCACTCCTTTTGTAAGGTGCAAAGTTCGCCTCACAATAGACCAGGAGCTATTGGTTGCCTTGTAAACATGACAGTATCCCAGGCTAAGAGAATGACCAGGTTGGGTGGTGGGGTTGCGTTCGCATCTAGGGTGGAGCGGGGAGCAGTATGGATGGACACAGGCCAGCGGATCTCACCTTCCGCCCCCTCCCGGACCAAGCCTCGCGTCCAGGCCTCCTGCACTCACCATACAGTGTGATACTGGTGTTGGTTATCCCAAGCTTGTTGGTGGCCACACAAGTATAGTTCCCGTAATCCTTCTCTGAGACGTTGAAGAAAGTCAGCGTGGACATGTGGCCTTTGTTCTCAATCCTCATGCCATCCAGGCCGGTGGCCAGCCTGCAAAAGAAAAGGAGGTACTGGGGATCTGGTTCCACTCATGGAGTGAGGGGGCAGGCAAGAGGGGCTGAGGATTCACCCCCCGACACACAACTCTCCTCCGCATGAAGCCCTTCCCTCCAACTAACCCAGCCCTTCTCCCTCCAGCTGTAAGCACCATAGTCTCCATCAGGGGTGGAAAGGGAAGGAGCCCACGCTCAAAGGTTGCATTCTGGGGCTCCTTCAAGACGGGCCCGTCTACAGCTAATCTCAGATTCTGGAACAAAGTCGATCCACATTGCCCACTTCCCAACTCCCTCTGCTTTTTGTTGCTGGTTCTAAAAGGAGGCTCTGTTATAACGGAGGCTGTCATCAGTTTGCTTTTGCCATATCTCCCCCTGGGACTCCATCACCCTCCTTGAACGTGGGGCATCACCCATCAGCTCTGCTTCAGACACGCCCCGTTTCCACTTTCAAGGTACCTGGTGTCTTCCTTGAACCACTGGAACTCAGCCATGGGCACTGCAGAGGCTTCACAGCTCAAGATGCCCTTCTGGCCAACGGAGACTCCTGTGTTCTTGGCTTTGGAGATATAGGGGGGGTCTGTGGGGGATGCGGAGCAAGGCCATGAGACAGATGAGTGGCAGGAGAGTTGACAAACCTGCTGTATACACCCCCTCCTCCAGCTAAACAACCATCTATCTTAGGAAAGGGACTTCTTGCTTGAAGATACTGCATTTACCCCGGCATCTTCTTCAAGCCTTCAAATGAACCCAGAGTTAACAATTCTCTCCATTAGCTAAAAGCTCTGACAGTCACAGGAAGGCCCCGTGGCCCTGGAGATGGTGATGAGCACAGCGATCAGATACAATGTTTTCCTGCTGGAAACAGCTTGGGTCTATTAAGAAAATGGCCTTGCCATTTCTTGTCCATCCCCATGCCCTCTTGCTCCCTGGGACTCCCCGACAGTGGGTCCACTCACAGTTGACAGTGATCTTTACTTTCCGCACATCAGGGGCAGCAACATCATTTAAGGCGCTGCACTCATACTCCCCAGACTGGTCACGTTTGATGTCAGAGATTTCCAGGTATTCGTCCTCACTCACAAAGCCCTGGCCTTCTGGGAGGCAAGAAACAAACAGAGACAATCAAGAAACTATGAAACGGGGGACATAACTGTATTTCCATCTAGAATTTAGAGGAGAAGGAATGCAAAAATCCATAAAATAGGGTTTGAACCAAATTCAAAGATTCTAGACATCTGTTGGCCCCAAAGTATTTGAAGAAATTCTCTGATTGAATCTTGGGTCAATACATTTGGGTCCAAGTCACTTTAACTGTTCAGATCATTTGTTAAGAAGGGCATATCATTCATTTTTTAAATATGATTATTACAAGGATTAACTAAGAGAGTACATGTGAAATACTGTAGCACGTTAATAAGCTTTGGTATTTTGAAAGAGAATTGCCATGGTCAGCAACATAAATTTTTAAATATGGGAATAATGTTAGGGTATGTGAACATGGACATCTTCATTTTTCACTTCATTTTCACCGTGCACGACATGCCTTTGCACAGAGAATACAGACTACTAAGACATGTAGAATGAATAAGTAACCACTTAACATTTTGGTACAAGTAGACACAAAAGAGTTGGTTGGTTTCAAACATCCCGGGGAAGACACCATGGAGAATAAATGAATGAGAAGGCCCTGCTGGACTGCTGTATGGTAGGTGCTCAATGAACATTTGCTAATGTAAAGTAACTGAGATCCCCAAAGGATAGAGCTCTGGTTACTCGAACCTAGGGTGAGGGCACTTAATAATGTTAATACCCAGCTCTGTGGGACATTCTGGAGGCTTTGCTGGCATGCGTGCTAAGTCGCTTCAGTTGTGTCCAGCTCTGTGCAACCCTATGAACTGTAGACCACCAGGCTCCTCTGTCCATGGGATTCTTCAGGCAAGAATACTGGAGTGGGTTGCCATGTCCTCCTCCAGAGGTTCTTCCCAAACCAGGGAATGAACCTGCATCTCTTATTTCTAGACATTTGGGGAACTTGCAATTCATGATCCCAAATATTCTGGGGCTGAGAAACTGACATTGTTTGCAGCCACCATGACATACTCTTGCAATGATCTGCCTCTGCCTCATCCCTCATTCCACTTCTCGTTGTTGAGTGCAAAGAGGACAGACCTGCTGTTGGCCTGCATCTGCCAAAGCATCAGGCTCCTTTAAAAACCCAGCCCACCCAAGGGTCAAGGAGAAAGTACATCCATTTGCATTTCTTTTAAGCCTGATACCCGATTCCTTCTTGTGCTCTGGGCATGAGAGCAGAATTAGTTTTCAGGATGATAAAAATGTGTTGTTAATTTTCTTGAAACCCATAGAAGCACATCTAATCCAATGGTCACTCAATCAACCAAGTCTGAGCCCACAATGGATTTGGGGCAGGAAGCGGATGTTTTCAGGGCTGGGGGAGTTGATGGGCAGACACCAGGCAGGTGCTTTGGCATCCTGATTCTGCTGACATAGAAGCCTTGGGACATTCCACCACCTACCCCTTTACCAGGACACTGACTTTTTTCAGCTCTTCTGGCCTTTCTTGCCACCATGACCTCCTTAGTTCAGCATGCCCACCCAGACTCTACCTTTAGTGTCTGGATCCTGGTTGCCAAGACCAACAGCAGAAAGTGAGGGGCTTCAGGCAAACATGTAAACAAACTGAGTCTCTCCAAGTGAGCACCGCCCTGGGAGGCCAATCTCATGCTATTTTGTGAAGGAAATCCTGCATCATTGGCCAGCAGGAGCAATTACTGGCCAGGGCAGCCTCCTGGGATTTGGGCCTGTGGATATGACCCCAGGACAAGCCCACAGGGAGAGTGTCCGGATGTTGGGGAATCTGGTCAGACTCATGTGAGGAGTGACTGGAAGCAGAGGTGAAGGGGAAAGCAGGGTTTGGAGCAAGCCCACACTTCCCAGCCTGAGATCTGAGTGTCAGTTCTGAATGGTATTACTGGGCTAAGTCTGGTCCCAGGCACTGGACAAGAACTTTGAAAACTGCGAGGGAGACGCTCCAGGGCAGTTGCCTCCTGGGCCCTGGGGTGGGGCCCTGTTTACTGGGACCTCGGGGTGGCGGGGCTGGTCATGGCCCTCCACCCCACAGACATTTAACCATCCAGGCTGGCTCATATCTAACTCCTCAGGGTCATTAGAGGGATACAAACATTCTCTCACCCTCATCTCCTTATTTCTGTTAGACTTAGCAGCATCTCAGTGTCAAAGGGGATTCTGAAACCACTTATTTCAGGATGTATAACAAAGATACTTCCCAGGTGATGCAGTGGTAAAGAACCCACCTGCCAATGCAGGAAACCTGTGTTTGCCATCCCTGGGTCAAGAAGATCCCCTGGAGAAGGAAATGGCAACCCACTCCAATATTCTTGCCTAGAAATCCCATGGACAGAGGAGCCTGGCAGGCTATAGTCCATGGGGTCTCAAAGAGTTGGATGTGACTAAACAACAACAAAGATAAAAATTGCCTCGCTCATTAAAACGATGCTGGTTGACCAACCTAAGTGTTTCTAAGGAAAAAAAACAACAGTGAAATCATCCAGACAGAATGACTTTCCACACTCAGTGTGCCATTTCTACAGCGAATAAATATAGCAGGATGGAGAGGACGGCTTTCTCCTATGAAGACTCCATCATTCTCTCAAATTGTACTGCAGTGTATTCGCCACGAGTAATTAACCCTCCTGTACTTAACCAAGGAGATGAGCTACCTGCAGTGGGCCTGGCAGGAACCTCTGGCGGGGTCACTGACCCACCTTTCTTGGAGAGAATGAGTTAGACCCACAGCAGGCTGCCCAGTTTATACCAGACAGATGGCTTAAAGCCCCTGATGAGGCAGATCTGTGATGCTAGTCAGCACAGAGGGGAGGGAGCACTTTGGGGATGACAGGGGACTTTGCACTGGGACCCCGAGTGAGTGTCTTCTACCAGAGCGAGGGGCCAGACCTGGGTCCTCCACGGGGGAAACTGCTGGACAACAAGGCCACTCCCTGGAATGCGGGAATTTATCTCCACTCTCTGTTCTGTTTTCATGGACTGTTCTGTGACAGCAAATAAGGGGGGAAGTAAGAGTGTTTTGCACAAAATGAGGGTCGTTACGATAATACTACCTCATTAAGTGAGAAAATGAATTTCGTCAAGTTTGTTCTGTAAAGTAAGTGGTTCTTGGGTTTTAATTGGCACATAAATTCCTCTGAGATTTTATGTATTACATATAGATTCTGATGCAGTAGGTGAAGGGTGGGGCTTGGTTTCTGCATTTCTACCTTAAAGCAAACCCGTGCGGGAGATGTGAAACTCTCGTTTTCATACGTATTCTCAGAAAACACAGTCTAGTCTTGCAGCCTATCTTCCCTTTAAAGTCCCTTTTGAATGTGTCTTCATGATTTTTCCCACAGTACCCAGAGCATCCTGCCTGCATCCCGTCTGCCCCTGTTTCTAAGTGTCTCAGGATTTCCATGCTATTGGCCTCCTGTCCCCATTCTTCTCCATGTGTTGTTCTCAGCCCATTCTGGCTCTCTTGTGCATCTGGGTCTGTGAAGGGGTTGGCTCGTCAATAACATTTACTGCCTGTCCCTTGAGTTGAGATCCTTGTGGAGCTTGCAGCTCAAAAGGCACCCTTTCTTTGGAGCTGTGAGTTTGGCTGGCAGGTCAACAATAAGGATCTGGACCCTTGAAACTATCTTTCCCACTGTGTCCTTGTGATCTTACTGCAAAACACACGCACCCTTGAACACCGCTTTTGCTAAGAAAAGGAAGAAGATGTTTACATTCGTCCCCACCTCAAGCCCAAGGAAGTGGGTGGAGATGCTGTTTCTGTAACTGCTTTGAATACTGGGTGAGATTTGCAAAGCAGAGCAAATCTAGGTTGCTAAATGCCTGGAGACCTGGCAAACTGCAGTGTGGAATGCTTTCCCTGCCCTCTGAAATTCTGGTTGTGACATAAAATCCTGATTCCATGCTGCAGAGAAAAGGGCAGGAGGCTACAAATGCTTGAATCCCCTTTGCTAGCTGCCAGTAAGGCAGATTGCTGACTGGGGGACAGAGGGATGGAGACAGGCAGGGGGAAATACATGAGTGGGGACAGGAAAGGAGAGAGGAGGGGGAGGAAGGAGTCAAGGCCCTTCCTTGACGTAAGGAAGGGAATAAAGGTAGACGGGGTGCAGGCGAGACACCCAGGCTGCAGGCAGGATGCTCTGGGTACCATGGGAAAGGTTTTAAAACACAGTCAGAGAGATTCCAATGAATAGATAGGCTACAGGACTACAGCATTTTTTCTGACGATATGAAAATAGGAGTTTCACATCAGCCCCACAGTTTTGCTTCCTGGTAAGAGGTTCTGAAATGAGCCAGTAACCCAGAGGCATCTCTTCCTGCCCTATGCATTGGGACAGCCAAATATAACATGATTGGAAGTCAAAGGAAGTGGGCTTCGCATCACTGGCAGAAATATATTAAAAATGTGGGTTATTTCTTTTCACGGAGGAGCACTGTGAAGCAGATAAGTCCAGCTCACTGTATTAGGAAGATTAAGATCTGCAGGGATACAAATGGGGCCATTTATCAGGGGATGGAGGGGGGCCTTGGACCCGGACCCTGCAGATGCAAGGCACGTGCCTGGGGAGGGGCTGAGTTGGCCCCACAGTTCCATGGGCACAAGGCAGCTTCTTGTGCAGGAATATACATTCTGATATAACAGTCACAGAGCACAAGGAACGTGTCACCCTCAGCAGCAGGGTCTGCACCATCTCAGAAACGGAGGCAGGGGGAGCAGACACATCCCAGGAAGAAAGGTCCCTGGTCCGGCCTTCTGTTCCTAATGTCACCTGCAGCCCCTTACGATGAGCGAGGTGATGGGTAAGAAGCCAAGAGGTGGAGAGGATATTGACGACAAGGTCCTTGACCTTGGGGAGTCCACAGCTGATGAGCCGAGAACTGGAATACTTTATACGTTTTCTTTTCAGTTGCAAGTTTTCCATTCTTAATTGTTTTGGACTCTCGAGTCAGGGATGGTGGGTCAGGAAGACTCATTAGAGATGGCAGAAGAAACCTGAGTGTTCAGGGATGAGCAGCTCAAAGGGAAAATTCAGGGTAAAATCTAGGAGCTTCCTGACCCACTTCTTTCTCTTTCTGCCTCCACATCCCGTCCTTCCAAGCCTGCTGTTTTGCAGCCGTCACTCTTGGCCCAATTTCCCCTCCCTCTTCCCCAGCCAAGTCCTTAGAATTATAGAGCTGGAAGTGCCGGGAACGGTCAGAGACTTCAGCCTTCCACTTTTTTGATGATGTTCCCTGACAGAATATCTTTCCCTCCATGTGAACGTCCCCAGGGATGATTCCAGGGGGCAGCCTATTCCTTTGCCAGACTATTCACTTCGTTCAGGGAATCGCCCTCATTTGGAGGCAAAATGCTGCCCGGCTTCTCCCTTTGAAATGATGAAAAGCCGCCAGCTAGGGGCCCCCAGCCCCTCCACCCCTCCTTGTCAGCCCCAGGAAGCTGCTGTTCTATCTGGGGAAGATGTTTTGTGAGGTAAACGCCAGCACCTGTCACAGCTCTTGCCAGGAGACCTGTCAGGAGGTGACTCGTGTGGCACACGCTGGGGGGTGGGGGGAGGATGCCCTGGAGGAAGTGAGCTGGAGCGGGTGATGATGGAGGTTAGGAGGCGCTGGCCCAGGGAGGCACGGGCTCTGGGAAGGAACAGCCAAGATAGGAGAATGTAGATGGGCAAGAGCGAGGCGAGGGGAGCTGTGGCAGGAAGAAGGGCGGTGGGAGGGGGGCACCCCAAGGGCGCTGGACTCACGAGGCAGGGCTTCCAGAGAAGCCAGTAGTTAGTTTCCTGGCTCCCCAGCAAGAGGGGCTATTACAGACGATTCCTAACGTCACCTACCTTGGAAACGTGGAGTCAAACGCCCCAATGACCCCATACCTGCTGCTGATCTGCTAGGCTCCCACCAGGCTTTCTGACTGACCCTGGAGGATAAACAGTCCCTCGCCCACTCACCAAGGCTGGGTAGCCATGCGAGTGATCAAAGAGCTAATCCTACTCCTGTGAGGAGTGCTCCATGCTTAGGAAAAAGTGTGGGTTGTTGGGCAGGTTGTGTCTTTGCTGGAAACCCTGCCCTTGGGGTCTGGAGCCAGGTCACCTCAGTTGCGGGAGAGGGGGGCTGGTGTCTGAAGCCCTCCCCCTGCTTCAGTCCCTCGGAGTGCTCGGGAAAAGGCAGACACTGTCAGGGGTGCACGTGGGATGTGTGCCCAAATCATGTCACTCGTCCCTCTTTCTCCGGGATTCTGGTCCACAGAACAGAATCACAGAAAATGAGCCCTGAGCAGGTGAAAACACAAACTTCGTGGCTGTCAAGCTGGCCTACAGCCTGGGCTCGGCATGCAAGGCTGACGTGGGTCTTGCCTTTCTCCCTATGAATTCAAGACAACTGGACCTGTACAATGCAAGGACTCAAGCTGAGTAAGGGCTGACCGCAGGCCCCAAATTGGACGTGAGAGAAGGGCTGCCTTGAAATAGAGAGTCTTGGTTAGGAAGACTCCTTAGACCCAAGCAGAGTAGATCAGAAGGTGATGGAAACCAAGAGTGCAGCCCTCACTGGGAGGTGCCGGTCTTGTCCCTGTTTAGCTGTTGGAACAAACAACCTCATAGTCACCCCAGTCCCGCATCTTCCACGGGGGGAGAAAGAGTGAGCCCATGGGAGAGGGGATGGAGGAGCCGCCTTCTGGAAATCCACAGATTGGGAAGAGGGTCTCTCCCTCCTTCTTAGGGATCTCCTGGTGTCCTTCTCCATCACACACCTCCTGACACAAGAGCCTCATTCTTTTGAAGGATAGAAACCTTAGAACATGCTTGAGTTGGGAACCGGGGTAAGTTTCAGCATTTGAGAACCTCAGCACCTCATCCACTCTGAGTCGCAGACACACAGAGAGGGAATGACACCCCGACTTATGTGACCTCCTTGTGCGACTGGTCAGGCTGAACTCTGATCACTCTGCATACGATGGCTGGGGGTTTGAATCCACGAATTTGCCCTCCCCCAGCTCTCTCCTCACTATATCTGCTCTCTCTGCTCATCTCCTCTGCATACTTCCAGCCTTCTCCACCCCTGAACTCTCCCTACGGCACTGCAGGCACCCAGCAACACAGGGCTCCCCTCTGTCTTCCAACCAGGAAGTGCGGATGAAGGCCCCAGCCAGCCTTGACTCCCAACTTTCAGCTTCATCCCTTCCCCACACTGGACTTAAACAAAAGTGTGATGAACCCACAACCCAAGACGTGCGCTTGGCTTGGTTTTGCTGACGCTCTCTTTCTTAGGTGCGTTCACTAGCTGTAGGAAGAATCAGGAATCATCAGAGAGTTTTGGAAACTAGATGCCACTGCTGACCCAGAGGGAACGGGCCTCAAAGAGTGACGCAGAAACAGCCAGGCTACCTGTGAGGATGTGACCCAGTCCCCTTAAATGAGAGTTCGGATTGTGGGCCAGGGAGAGAAGAGAGACAGACAAACAGACAGAGACCCAGAGAAGGGGGATGCAGAAGGCAGGAAGCTGGGACTTCACACACAGGCAGACAAATGGCTGAGGACAGAAGCTTGAATCCATTTCCAGAACGGGTTGTCTGATCTGGATTCAAAACTTAGCAAACATTTATATTCTGCCGCTGCTGCTGCTGCTAAGTCATTTCAGTCGTGTCCGACTCTGTGCGACCCCATTGACGGCAGCCCACCAGGCTCCGCTGTCCTGGGATTCTCAAGGCAAGAACACTGGAGTGGGTTGCCATTTCCTTCTCCAATGCAGGAAAGTGAAAAGTGAAAGTGAAGTCACTCAGTCATGTCCGACTGTTAGTGACCCCATGGACTGCAGCACACCAGGCTCCTCCGTCCATGGGATTTTTCCATGCAAGAGTACTGGAGCGGGGTGTCATTGCCTTCTCCAATTTATATTCTAAAAACTGTCTAAATATAAATATAAATAAATAGTTCAGACCAAAACATAGAGGTTGAAGAAAAAAAAATCATCTCACTTTCAAAAGCAGAGCTTAAACAGCTACATTACTGATAAAATGTTAAGGACACATTTATTCCATATTTTCCTCTTGTATTACTATTATTTGCACTTGAACCAACAGGGTTATCTCAGTGTTAATGACTACCAAGTGAAATGAATTCTGTGCTTTAATCTAAATAAACTACTGCTTAAAAAAAAAAAGCTGATGAAGGCACTGAATGACCTATTGCTTCTTTCCTTTATATACGTTTTCAGAAAGCTGAACTAACCTTGCCTGCATTAGCCTAAGCAGGCACCTCTGGTAACCCAGATCCTGTTTCTCAAAGAATACCATATTTTGCAGGAATGGAAAGGCCCTGGGCCAATACAACCAGGGAGTTTCCTGAGGGCACTTTGGCAAACTGACGTTTTGTGCTCAGAGCAAACCTCTAGGGTGGGAATCCATGGGGGACAGGTAGCATCCAACATCTTCAAATGATTTCTTTTTTTCTTTTCCATCACAGTTTATGACAGGATATTGACTGTAGCTCCTGGTGCTGTGAGACCTTGCTGTGTATTATAGCTTGCATCTGCTGATCCTAAACTCCCTCTCTGTCCCTCCCCTGCTTCCCACCCCTTGGAAGTTCTTTCATTTTTAATTCTTAATTTTATTGATTTATTTTTTTAATTTCTGGCTGCACCGTGTCTTGGTTGCTGTGCTCGGGCTTTCTCGAGTTGCCGTGAGTGGGGGCTCCTCTCTAGTTGCGACGCCTGGCTTCTCCTTACAGTGGTGGTGGTCCACGGGCTCTACGGTGCATGGGCTGAGTAGTGCTGGTCCACAATCTCTTAGATCCCTCCGGCACAGGGGATCTTCCCAGACCAGGGATCGAACCAGTATCCCCTGCCCTTGCAAGGTGGATTCTTAACCACTGGAACACCAAGGAAGCCAGAAATTGTTTCTGATAATAGAGCAACATCATAGCATATGCTTTACCCCTCACTTGCTTTGTGGCGACACTTAAAACTTTCCTTCTACCCCACCTGCCATGCTCAGTTCCCTGGGAACTGATGTGTATATATAGTAATGCCATCAAGGTCTTTGTTATTTTTATAGGTGGGTAATCATACTGTTAGGTTTGCCTGGACAGTTAACACTGTTTTCCACTGTGATTACTGACTGCTGTCTCAGCACCATGCTGTTCTGGATGATAACCCCCATGGCCCCTGCCCTCTGGCCCACAGAACAGCCTGCGTCTAGTTCCAGTACCAGGGCTGCTGCAAGTGCCCGACTGTGGGCTGCTCTGACACTCACACCTTTATACCCAGAGAGGGGAGTGATTGGGCTGTTGGACCCTGTGGGACCAGGATGCAGAGTAGTCCCCCAGACTCTGCAATCCTGGAACTCCTGGTGCAGCAGCTTGGTCTCCTCTTGGAGAACAGCGTGAAGGGCCAAGTGAGGGTCAGCTCTGCATTCCCCGGGGAGACACCCAGCTGGGGCTCAGGGCCCGAAGTCCTGGAGGGTCAGAAGTCAGACCTGGGCCTTCTGGTGTGGAAATGCTGTGGTCGCCCTTTCCCAGCTCCCTGGAGGAAGAACACAGCCTGGTTTCTGCAGATGAAGCTCTGATGCAGCCTGCTTCCTCCTGCTTCCTTTCTTCTCTTCTCTTTCCTTCTCGCCTTTATTCTCTCTTCCCATGGTAGTTCCCAAGGGCACGGCGGCATGGCAGTGGTGCTAATTATCACCTTCATTAATATTTCTGAAATAATTCGATTCGCTCCCAGGCAAAACACCCACGAAGCCAAGCAGCACTCGGCAGGCAGGTCACGCCGGAGCTGGTGGCCGCTTCGTGGAGCGCGGACCTGGCTCTGAAGCATCGCAGGGAGATAGTGCGGCTCAGGTGCTCAGCTGTGACCGGGCTGAGAGGGGAGGATGAGAAGCCAGCAGGCGAGACCTCTGCTCAGGCTACGGGGGCACTTCCTCCAGGGTGGGGGCCCATGGAAACTTTTTGCTGAGGAGTCTCCATATCCACACACCGGGAGCTATTTCTAGGCAAGTGGGTCTCCCGCCTACCACCCGGGCTGAACTCTGATCAAGCTGACCTCTCATCAAAGGCATCTGTCTCCCCCCATCTGGCCCCACATTTTAGCCTCATCACTGTAGAAGGCACATTCCATGGGACCTTCTATGACTCTGGGCCAATCATAGGAATCAGGATCTAAGAACACTGAATTAGATTTCAAAAGACCTGCATCTACCATCAGGGTTGCCACTAGCGTGCTATGATATGGGCTAAGTGTTTTTACCGTTCCAAGTCCCAAGATTTTCTTTTTTTTCTATCAAATAAAAATTGCACCAGGGGATTTCTAAGGTTATTTATAAGTTTCATAACTTAGCAATATGGTCAATGACCTGGAACCCTAAATAATTCTTTGAGTTCTGGAAACTGATGACCATGTGCTGATGGGCAGAGCTCCCACCCAGGAGCGCAGGGTCACTGGCCTCTAAAGAGACATCAGAAAGTCCCTGCACCCCGGCCTGTGCACTGGGGAACAGGCCCAGCTGCCAGCACTGGGCCTGGGGTCTCAATGACGCAGACCTCAGAACAGAGACACCCTGTGACTTCAAGGTGGCCTCATCTGTCACCGTGCAGTGGCTGCTTCGCGGTGGGGGAGAGAGGAGCTGACAATTATGAAGGACTGTGTGTGTCCGGGGGTAATGTCTTGTATTAATGGAGGAAATTAATTATTTCTTTTCCCTTCCCAGTCTCCCATGCACGCCAATTTTGACAAGTAGCTGTTCTTTTCTCCCTCCCCTCGATGGGCAGATTGGAATAATGTCTTACAGATGTAACTAATCATCCACTGAGATGACTCGGGGCCCATTTTCCCAGGTCTGAGGTTCACTTCAAATGCAGGACCACAGCGCTCTCTGCTTTCTGTCCTCCCGCCTTCCTGGCAAACTCCCCTCCTCCGCTACGTGGCTCACCTCCTAATCCTTCCCGACCAGACAGCAGATGCCGGACGACAGGCACGGGGCCAGCATCAAGGAGGCCCCATACTCTTCAGGACCACAGCCCACCCATGCCCCATGCCTGCACAGCCAGGACCTGTGACGGCCACGTGGGAGATAAAGGCAGGGAAGATGCTAAGGGTGACTGGGTTCCACGGGGAGGCCTGGACCAAAGGATGTTGGACAGAAAGAGAGGTTGGGAGGGCATCTCGTGTGCCCCTCAATGAGGGACAGGGCCTGGAGCCTCGGGGGAACAGGTAGCTGCCTATAGTTTCCCAGGACCCTCCAAGACCACCCAGAGAGGGCGAGTCTAAGAACCAGTCAGGATGCAGTGTCAGTTACCCTGTAGTGTGGACCTGACTTACTCACATGCAGCGTTAGAGGCTGTTTCAGTTACAAAATACTGTGCCCCGAGGTAAGTCCTGGAAGTGGTGTAAGTAACATCGGGCTTCCCCGATGGCTCAGCGGGTAAAGAACCTGCCTGCAGCGCAGGAGACACAGGAGATGTGTGTTCGATCCCTGGGTTGGGAAGATCCCCTGGAGGAGGAAATGACAACCCATTCCAGCATTCTTGGCTAGGAAATCCCATGGACAAAGGATTCTGGTGGGCTACAGGCCACAGCATTATAAAGAGTCAGACGTGACTGAGCACGCACAAGCTCAAGGGCATGCTATGTACCTGATTCTGCGTATTACACACACATGAACACACAGATACATGTATGACGTGTGTCCATAACAGCAGAGAAACATTCAATAGGGAAAATGAAATTCGGAGCTGTTACAATTCTGACTCCCATTCCCAAGTGCGGGTTTCCCCCTACACCGAGCAATTCAACACCAGCTCAGTGTCCTGCAGTTCAGCCTTATTCTGATGCTCTCTACCTGGAGTTCCTGCAGGTCTTCCCACAGCCCACCCTCCCACCCAGCTTCAGATGCCAAATGCAGATCCAGGTTGTCACCTGTGCTCCTGACCCACTGGCTCCAGATCAGAGCACCCCCGTCCATCTCCTTACGTGTGTGTTAGTCGTTCAGTTGTGTCTGACTCTTTGTGACCCTATGGACTGTAGCCCACCAGGGTCCTCTGTCCATAGGATTCTCCAGGCAGGAATACTGGCGTGGGTTGCCATTGCTTTCTCCAGGAGATCTTCCAGACCCAGGGACTGGACCCAGGTCTCCTGCATTGCAGCTAGATTCTTTTACTGTCTTGGGTTTGACTAATTTGCAGAGCAGATCACAGAACTCAAGGAAGCCTTTTACTTACTAGGTCAGGAGTTTACTATGAAAGGATATAATTCAGAAGCAGCCAGTTGGGACCCACAGAGAGCAAGGTGCAGAGGAAGTGGCCAGAGCCTAGTGTCCTTTGAATTTCCATCCTTCCTGAATCATCGCCACTTGTTCAACAACGTGGAAACTCTGAACCTCTTTTGGGGGAGGTGGGTTATGGAGGCTTCATGGCAAACGCATGGTTGAAATCTTGGCCACTGATGACTGAACTCAAACTCCAGGCCCCGCCCCTCCCAGGAGATGATGGTTGGAAGAAACTGCAAGTTCCAGCCACCTAATCACAGGACCCAGCTTCCCTGGCAACCAGCCTCCATCCTTAGGTGCCACTAACAATCACTTCATCAACATAACAAAAGACACCTTTCCTCTCCTCTCAGGAAATTCCAAGGGCTGGAGGAGCTCTGTGCTAGGACCTGGACAAAAGCCAAATAGATATTTCTTGTCATAAATCACAATGTCATAGCCATTCTTTGCAAACTTTCCTCTTTACTTAGGAAATAGCATTACCAGCTCCACAAGTGATCTCAAACTCTCCATGTACATCCAAGTGAGTTACTGACTTAAAACCTCCTTGGGCTTCCTGCTTTATCACCAGTGAAAATTAAGGATTAGATTAGATAATTTCTGAGAAGCATTAGCTCTAATATTTTATCATCAGTAGCTGAATTGGATGAAAAAATGTCTCTTTCAACCATTGATTCAAACCATGTGTGTGTGTGTGTGTGCATGTACAAAGAAAAATATAACAAAATAAGAAATACATCTAACCTTCAGTCTCATGAGAAATCTCAAAGATATAAACAAGCCCAGAGCCTTGAGTTTAGCAAATCAGAAGCCAATTCATCTTCAGAAGAAAACAAGTGATATTTACATTATTAAACCACAATTACAAAGCCAATCAGCTGCAGAAGAGGAGAGACCGTTTCCATCAATTATTCCTGAACTGAACATAATTTTCCCATCACCTGCAGATTGTAAATGGGGGCTCCAGCTCATCACAGAACTCTTCCATCAGAGGAGTTATTAATCGGGTAATAACTTTGTTGAATTAGCAAGGACACCGATGAGATGGGGGGAAGCAGGACACAGGGAGCCCGGAGGTGGCAGCCAGGTTAATTCCTGAGACAGGAGGAGTCTGCGTTCGGCTCCTGTCTCTGCTTCCGTGCTGAAGAAAGCACTGGGCTCTGAGGTTTTCATTCCAGGGAGTCAGAGGGTGAACAGTTCAGTTCAGTTCAGTTCAGTCGCTCAGTCGTGTCCGACTCTCCGCGACCCCATGAATCACAGCACGCCAGGCCTCCCTGTCCATCACCAACTCCCGGAGTACACTCAAACTCATGTCCACAGAGTCGGTGATGCCATCCAGCCATCTCATTCTCCGTCGTCCCCTTCTCCTCCCGCCCCCAACCTTTGAACAGGTAACACTAAGTCAACAACGCATCCTTTGCTGGCTGCAGGAGGGCTCTGATGTCTGTTAGCTGTGAGGGTGCCCGGTGTTTGGGGAGCGCCTCTGTCTGGTGGCTTTGTTTGGGTGCCCCCTCCCCTCATCCCTGTAAGAATGGGGGCTTTGGTCTTGGTGGGAAGTGTTGACTGTCTCATCAGGACTGCTTGTGGACTGAGAAGTGTGAGAACACATGGACTGCTCTCTTAGCTCTTCTGATGTGCTGGGGTGGCCACAAGGGTCTTGGCAGAGAGTTCTGCGGGCTTGATACCTGAGCAGGCTTTCTCTTCTCTGTTCCATCTCTCTCTCACCTCTTTGTTAAAGCTCCAGCCCCACGGGATTTCTCTGCCAGACCCAACAAGCTTCAAACTGTCCCCCCACCCACCCACCGCCTAAGTGGCCATGGGTTCAGTCCCTGCTTTGTAACATGACAGGTAGGTCTGCTAAGAAACCAGGGTGTGCTTTGTTCTGGAAGCTGCAGAGAACTGGAAGGACTGAGTGGGGGGGTCTTCTCTCCCCCATCCTGGAAGCCAGGCTCTGTGAGTCCCGTGGTCTGAGCTTCTCACCTCAGGACTGTTAATGACTTTTGTGTCCTGGGGTCTAAAGGGGTTGGTTGCTAGGCACCCAGAAGATGATTACCGTGCAGGCTTTTGTTTTAAAGAAACAGGAAAACAAACTGCCCCAGCTCCTGGAGCGGGAAGTGGGCCAAACTGGGGGTGGGGTGGATGGAGGCATCTCCCACCAGCTGGGGGTAACTGTGCGTTTCCCACGCTGGAGCCTGTAAGTGACAGCACTGCAGACAAGTGACAAGGAAGCTGGGTCCGGAAGCAGAGATTCCCTTGCCCTCCACCCTTTGCTCCTTCATTCAGAGGGGTGTCTTGCTCCCACCCCTGAGGACTGAGACCCAGAGACCATGTTCTAAGGCTTCAGTATCCTTGAGAGAGAAAAAAACAGCTTCCCAAACACGACTCAGATTGACTTTCTCATCAGCCAGGCTGGTAGGGGCTCCACAGATGAGCTATAAATGCAACAACGATTCTTTTAACTGAGTTTCGTGAAATGGAAATGACATGGCTTATCCGCACGCTCTATTCCACCTTCCCCTGAGTAACTGGTGTATCCTTTGGGGCTCAACTTAACTTTTCCACTTTAGGGAAACCTGTAATACCAGATGTTTCATTTTCAACCTCCTGCTTCAACAAAGAAGCAGCACCTCTTCTTTGTCCGGCTTTCTCCTGGGCTATCTGGCACACATGTGCTACAAAAGCCTTCTGCTTGGGGTGGCCAGGGGGAGGGAAGGAGCTAAGATGTGTGTTCCCAGAAGGCCACCTCCCAGCTGGTCACTTGGGTAAAGAAGAAGCTCCTCTCAAGCCGATCCTCACCCACAAATCTTCCCTCCTGAGCGGGTAGATCCCTCCTTACCTGCTGACTGGGAGTGAGGAGATGGAAGGGGTCGGGGGAACAGCCCTACTGTTTCAGCCTTGGGTACATCACTACTTGTGTGGCTCTTCACACCCTCTCCACACCTCATAAATAATCCTCTTATTAACCCGCCTGTGCATGTGTGTGTGTTAAGTCACTTCAGTCGTGTCTGACTCTCTGTAATCCTATGGTCTATAGCCCACCAGGCTCCTCTGTTCATGGGGATTCTCCAGGCAAGAATACTGAGTGAGTTGCCATGCCCTCCTCCAAGGGATCTTCCTGATCTACAGATTGAACCTGGGTCTCTTATGTCTCCTGCATTGGCAGGGGAGTTCTTTATCACTAGCACTTCCTGGGAAGCCCTATTAACCTGCCTACAATTGTTCAAGGTCAATGGTGCCATCTGTTTCCTGGGAGACCCTGACTACTTGATCCTGAGGTCTGAGATGCCCCAGCTCTAGGCTCCAGTAGGACCTGTTTTCATCATTATATTTATCACTTAAGTGCAACCTGGTGATTTTTACCCCAAAGGGCTCACTTTGCAACCTCTGAGGACCATTCTGGTTGTCAAAAGTGGGGCTTGGGGAGGTGTGCTACTCACCTCTAGAAACCAAAGTTCAGGGATATGTCTAAAGGCCCCACAATGTGTCTTTGACAAAAAAGAAATGTGTCCTGGGATGTCAAGGTGCCCAGGTGAAAACCCTGGATCAGAATGTAAACGCCTGTTCTGTCACCAGCATGTCCACTCAGAGGAAGCTCAGTGAATGCCAAGACCATCCACAGTGTCCCCAACAGCACCCCCCTGCCCACTGCAAGTCCCGGCAGGTTGGCGGGGGTTTACAGAGAGCTGCTGGGAAAACATGCAAGTGAAAGAAGGGAATTCACCAGTGAGCCCTAGTCCTAGTTTTCCATCTCAATTTCCAGTTCTGGGGATAAGACTGATTATTCACTGATTTATTCACACCTAAACACAAACCCACCAGGAGATAGATGCATGCCATCTAAACTGCTCATCCACTGGAACGGAAAGGCTGCATGCAATTTAGCTGGGGTAGGTGCTGCAAGGAGATGCCCCTGGGTTGTGGCCAGGAGATGCCCTGGGGTGTGGCCAGGCCGTGATGGACGCTAAGCTCCAGATGACCCCACTTCAACAGGCAGATCTGGAACAGCATGGTGGATGGGAAGACTGGAGGATTCAGGAAAGTTTAAGTTATTTTATCGCAGTTTCTCTGAGGAAAATTACTGGTTTGTCTCTTGGTTAGTGAATTCTGGCTCCAGGGGAGAAATCCCCTCACTTAAATCATTCACTTTAATCACTTAAATTTACTCACTTAAGTCAGGAGCCACAGCTATTTTCATGTTTCGCTTTCTCATCAAACTTCTCATGGTCACATGAGTAGCAAGAAGACGTCCCTGTGTGCAAAGCATATGATGGAAGCGTAGTTTTCAGCATTTTAGGGGGAAAGTTAAGACACTGGGCTGGCCAGGAGACCTCTCAGTGGGCCTGTCAGCTTGACTCTTCCTCCATCCCCTGTGTCACCCTGGGCTTGTTTGTGTGGTCTCTGGTTTTACACTCCATGTGACTACAGAGTCACTTGCCACCTGTGTTTTTATTAACAGACCCAGCTTCTTCCAGGCCCTAACCTGCTCTTGGGGGAATAAGGTTCAAGATATTCACTCAGAGTTTGCTCATAGTCCTTGGCAAGGTCAGCGACAGGAGAAGGCATCTCAGAAGTCTGATCATGAGCATCTGACTCAGGAGGCTGAGGACCAGCACGCAGTGAGCCGGGGCCATCTTCCTGAGGCCAGGCTTCAGTGGGCTGATAGCCGATCAGGAGCCACCAGGCATTTCATAATCCCGCCAGGCAGTCCCTCTACATTGAAATGCTCCACTGCCTCTTCCAGGACTGCTCACAGTGACAGCCCCTCGGAGGGGTTCTGGGCGGAGTGGGGGCGAGGGGACAGAGCTCAGAGAGCAGGGCGCCAGTGCCCAGGGCTTCACAGGGATGTGGCAGCCCTGGCCCTGGGGCGGAAGGGCATCTGTGTTTCCTCATAACTGAGTCTATGGGCCTGTTGCAGGGAGGCCAGTGGGCTGCCTTCACATCCAATCAGGCTGCTCTATGGGAAACCCACACCAGCACAGAAATTGCTTCATGACTGCAGGGACATATAATATCTGCACACAGCCGGCGTGCACACCACCTAGGAATGATGTGATTGCCAGTCTAAAATGTCAATTTATTTTATTTTTTTCCAATAAGGGTATAATAATCACGCCCCAACCTGGACTGAATAAACATGTCAGGGGCAGTGGGGGATACCAGTTGCCTCACTCTCTTCCTGGGAGACTCTTGTAATTTTACGAACAGAGTGTGATGCACTTATAATAGAAAGTATCACATGAACGTGGATATATTATAGGTCAAACCCTTCTTCTGAAACATAACGGGGTATTCTTAAACAGCCTGATCTACTCCTATGCCCCTGGAACCAGCTCTGAAAAAGAGTTCCACTGGGCTTCCTCATTTCCTTTCTACTTTTATTTTAAATTCCCAGGACCAAAACATCCCTTTATGCCACAAAGGATCACATGCATCAGGTGGGTGCCTTTGAAATGCAGGAAAATGAGGCTAGAGGATCCAGTGGCTCCCAGGGGGTCATCTAACCCAGAGTCACCTTGTGCCCAGAGGGAAGTCCCTGTTATGGAGGGTGTTCCCACCTCCGGTGGCATCCTTCGAATAACTGATGTCAGTCTCCAGGATAGAGGTGCTTGGCAGAGGGAGTTGGCAGAAGAGGTTTCTACCAGAGGGGAAGTGACTTCATCTCTGCATCACTCAGGGTCAGACGGCTGGGAACTGACATTGTTGATAGCATATTTTATTCTGGCCCGAAAGGAATCTTTACCCCTTCTGCTTGTGGCCCCAATCTTTAGTTACTGTCAGCTACAAATTGGCACTTGCCATGGGCACTTGCCATCAACCTCTACAGGGATTAAATCATGTTCTGCTGTAGCTGCTGACCTTCAACACCCTCTGAAAGGAGTTCAGGGTGGACAGCAGATATAAGGCACTCTGTACTCAGGCGGGGGAGGAAGGTAGGGTTGGAAACTGGTAGGACAGGTCTTCAGATAGACACTTTCAGGAGTAGATTTTATGAGTCCAACTCTTGTATATCCTTATGTCTAGAGCAGCAGTAAAATCCTTCATGGTGATGCCTGCTCCTTGTAACCGGCAGAAACTTGGAAAAATATGTGCATCACCAAAATCACAGAGAAGGAAATGGCAACCCACTTCAGTATTCTTGCCTGGAGAACCCCAGGGATGGGGGAGCCTGGTGGGCTGCCATCTATGGGGTCGCACAGAGTCGGACACGACTAAAGTGACAGCAGCAGGAGCAGCAGCAGCATCAAAATCACATATATACTGACCTTTCCCTGTTGCTTCTCTGGAGCAGTTTCTCAGAGCTGTCTGAGGTGCCATCTCCTGGGCTGCAATCCTCATTTTGCCCCCAAATAAACCTTAACTCACAACTTTTATGTTGCTCATTTTTTTCTAAAGTCAACCACACAGATGCTTGCTCTCCTAGGAAGAAAAGCTACGACAAACCTAGACAGTGTATTAAAAATCAGAGACATCACTGCTGACAAAGGTCCAAATTGTCAAAGCTATGTTTTTTCCAGTAGTCACGTAAGGATGTGAAAGTTGGACCATAAAGAAGTCTGAGTACTGAAGAGCAGATGCTTTCAAACTGCAGTGCTTGAGAAGACTTTTGGGAGTCTGTTGAACTGCAAGGAGATCAAACCAGTCAATTCTAAAGGAAATCAATACTGAATATTCACTGGAAGGACTGATGGTGAAACTGAAACTCCAATACTTCGACCACTTGATGTGAAGAGTTGACTTATTGGAAAAGACCCTGATGCTGGGAAAGATTGAGGGGAGGAGGTGAAGGAGGCAATGGAGGGTGAGATGGTTGGATGGCATCATCAACTCTATGGACATGAATTTAAACAAACTCTGTGAGACAGTGAAGGACAGGGAAGCCTGGTGTGCTCCAGTCCATGGGGTTGCAAAGAGTTGGACATGACTGAGTAACTGAACAATGAAGATTCACTAAGTAATAAAAACTGTGCTGCTCTTCTGGGGAGGCTCTGAGAATGTGTATAGGATCCCAGGATGCAGTCAGGAGTCAGAGGGTCAAGGTCACAGCCATTCCTTCCTTTGTTCCCTCCCTCCACTCCTCAGCCCTCACAGAGGCACCTGGAGATGCTCCCAGGACAGCCTAGGCTTTTTATCAACTGCAGCTAGGGATAAACAGGCTTCCATTGTGAAGTAGAACACAGTGCAATGGGGGAAACAGTCCATACAAAATAGACAATATTAAATAACAATGAACGATTTTAAGGAGCAAGTCAAACAAAAGAAAAGATGTCCAAGGCTGTGTGAATTAAATAGCTAAGAATTCTAATCACTGCTACAGGAATTTTAAAGCAGGAGAGGTCACCCCAGGCTGGAATCTTTTAAAATTTATTCTTAGTCAATTATTTTAGAGTTTGTGGGTTTTAATTGGAAGAAAATTATGTACAGTCTGGGCTAATGTCCTCATGTCTCTGCTGGTTCATGTCCAACTGTACTGTTGTCAGCAGCAAAAGAATAGAGAAGAGCTGACTGTCGGGCTTCCCAGTTAGCCCATGACCACGTGTTCATCCATTTGTTCAACACGTGATAAATGGTTCTACCTGGGATTCATGCAGAGGCTGGTGAGGGGGGAGGCCCAAAGTACCCCACCAAGAAGCCACGCGATGCACCCACGGCATCAAGTGTGGAGGAGAGAGCAATACTGTCCATGCAAAGTGCTTTGAACTTGTCGGGGGGAAGTTATCAAGTAAACGTGTGGTATTATTGCTGTACTGGCCAACACACACCACTGAAAATGACTTAGCCACTTAAACAATCCCTTCTATAATGCTGTTTTTACAATTCTGTGGTTCTAGGAAGATGTATTATTCAAGACTGTTTGTTCGGCAGTAAAGGAATACAGACATAAAAGACAATCTAAGTTGGAATCTTGGGGTCATAAAGACAATTACAATGAAGAGTATTGTAGGCGACGTAAGAGGGGAAGCCAAGGGGACGTAGGGAACCAAGCAGAGTGCACGGAGCCAGGAGGAGCTGGGGCTGAATGAGGAGGAAGCAGCTCAGCCTGTAAGTTCGGGAAGGGCATCTCGGGCTTGTTTGGGGAGCAGAGACCAGAGGGAGTCAGCATTCTCCACAAAACACAGGAGCAGAGACGAAGCTGGGAATGGCTGGTTCATAAGACACATACCATGACCTTAGGAAGCTTACACTGGAGTCGTTGAATAGGGCTGCATTCACTCACACACCCTTCTTCAAAAGGAATTAAGCATAAAAGGATGCATTCCTTCTATGGATATTTACTGAATGCCCGCTGTGTTTCAGGACTGATTAATGACTGATAACGATGCACTGAATGATAGAAGTCCTGACTTCTAGTGCAGGGACAGATCATAAACAGACAGCCCGTAATAGCATATATAACATCAGAGAACAATAAGAGCTATAAAGAAATGTCAAACAACAACGACGATGATGATGATGATAGCAGCTAAAATGTATCATGTAATTAGAGTGGCATGCACTTGCCATGAATTTCCCTGTTTCGTGTTCTATGGTGAAGGCCACGCATGCTTGATCAGATTCCCCCTTTGCACTGAAACACTCATTCACCAGATGTCTGGAGTGCTGTGTGCTGAGTCCCCCCAGGGAACTGAGTGACAGGCTGCCCCATGCAATGTTAGGTCCCATCTCAGGCCAGCATGCTCTTGATGCCACAGGGGCTGGGCCCTAGCCTCCACCCAGGACAGCTTCTTAGCGGCCAGAGCTCCCTGGAGGATGAGCCCAGGCACATGTGACAGGAGCTGTTCAGCTCAAGTTCTCAGCCTCCGGACCCGCCTCCTCACCTGCTTCCAGTGATGTTTCCAAGAGATCTCTCCCCAAAGCTAAAACCTCCGGCCCAGAGATCGCTGACTAGAGGAGGCAACCTAAGATACTGCTGCAATAGTTCAAGAGACTGAGGCTCAGAATGTTGTCTGACCAGGAAGAAGTGCAGCTCTTACCCCACAGTTCATTCCTCCTAAGGAGGAAGGGAAATAAGTCCTGCTGCTGCTCAGAGCCGGGCGGCAACACCTGTGCCACAGAATACGGTGGTACCCAGGATGTGTCTGGGAGGGGACTTATCTGGCCAGACCAATGGTTCCCAAAGAAACATCCCAAACATCTCAAGACATGTGTTCTTTTACTCAACAAATATGGACAGCATCCTTTTTGTTTTTTGGAAGCAGAGTTTATAGTGGTTTAACTATATGTATAATTAGTGGCTTTATTACATATATATTCTTTCTTGGATTCTTTTCCAGTATGGTTTATTATAAATATTGACTATAGTTCCCTATGCTATACACTGGGATCTTGCCGTTTATTCAACCACCTCCTCTGTGCCAGGCACAGTTCTATGTTTGGGCCACCCACAGAACAGACACGTAAGAGCTTAGATTCCAGTGAGAAGGGCCAGTCAATACACTGATCAGCCAGTCCTGCAGGGAAAACTAGCCAAGTGGTTGAGGAGGCTGGGGCTGTTCTGTCCTGGGTGGGCAGAGAAGCCTCTCTGATACAGCAGTCATAGGCAGACCCCTGAAGGGAGTGAAGGGACAAGACAGGAAGATGTGAGGATAGAGGAAAGAAAGGAAACTGAGCAGAAAAGAGACGGGTGGCATACCACCTGAGCCTTAAAGAGCACACACGACCCAGGACCAGCTCAGGAGCCCACTCAGACCCGACTTATGCTCCTGTCAGACACAAACGGCATAAATCTGGTTATACTCTGCTCTCCAGGCTAATTGTAGAATAACACACCCCAGCCAGACAGGTAGAAGATATGGATTATAATCTAGACTTGCTGTTACTAATTATGCCTCAGTTTTCCCTGCAGCAAGATGGTGATGGCAATTCCTTGTCAGCTTACCTTCCATGATTGCTGTGAGGCTCTGAGGAGTCAATGCTATATAAGAAGTAAAAGCTAATTCAGCACCATAATACAAACTTCTTGGTTTCGGGACTCATTGATACTTAAAAGATGACTCAGGACCACAAAGAATTTGCTTTACTGTATTATACCTATCAATATCAATATTTACCAGACTAGAAATTAAACTGAAAAAATTAATTATTTCTTTAAAATAACAATCATAAACTCGTTAAACTTAAATATAAGTAATCTATTCCCATGACAAACGGTTATCCTCTAAAATAAAAGTTAGTGAGAAAAGCTTTTACATTTTGGCAAATAGCTTTAATATTTCCCTAAGCAGGCACAGTTAGATCCTCTCACATATCTGCTTCTGTTATAATAGGTCGTTGTGTTTGAAGTGTGAAGAAAATGCCACACAGAGATACAGTCACAAAAGAAAGTATCTAGTAGCCTTTTCAGATAGCTGCAAGTATTTTTCCTTGGTATACACCAGCATTTAACAAGTGGTACTGTGTTAAAGCTTAATTTCACTGTGGAATCTGAAACCTCCTAGATCAAGGAACATGTTGTATTCTGTTACTCTAAAATCCTGTCTTCCCCTTTGACTGGCTCTTCTATCCATTCATCATTTGGGAACACTGTGTGTTGATTATTTACAAAACTTTCATCCACTGACTCGTGTAGATAAATTCTAACCTACTTCATTATATAATTTTAAAAGACACACAGTTGTGAATATCACTGCCAATCTCATTAAGAACACCTTGGGCATTGGGGATCCACTAAGGTCATGAAGTAAATACAAATTTCCCAAATTCGGGAGAATTCAAACTGTATGTTTTGTTGCCAGTGCTGTCAGCTGATCCCTGAATGCCAGGTTTGCATTATTCATTTTCAAGGAAATAGCTGCTGAATAACCAAGTCTGGGAGACTGCAGTGCATCTGTCAATTGTTCTTTCCAGGGAAAATGTTGTTTTCCAGATAAAGAAGGGGCTACTTTAGCTTGTAACTCGAATTGTCTAACAAGTGATTTTTCCTTGAGAAAGAGTTGCACTTTGTGCCTTAGGGGTACTTCTATTTCATTTCACAGAGTAGTGAAAAGGCAGGTATTCAGTGTTGAGATGTAATAAAATTAAATTTTGATGCCTCCTTTCACTAAGCTGGCTTTTTGTTCTTTTCTTTTTCTGATTGTGAGTGTGTAGTGATAAGGCGTATAGTGAAGATGAGCAGATGTCAATGATGCTTAACCAATGAGTGGCAAGATTCAGCAGCACACCCTCCATGACCTTGGTACTGTTAGGACAAATGTCAATACTTGGAAAAAGCAAATCATGTCTTAGTAATACTATGAGACTAGCTTTGTCTTCACAACCTCTCTGAAAGGGTCTTGGGGAATCAGTGGATCACATTTTGAGTGTGATAATATAATAAACACTTAGATGTGATGAAGGGGTCAGGGCAGGGTCTGCAGGAGGGAGGCATTTGGTGAGTAAAGATAAATGAATTCCAGCAGCAAAAAATTGATGACTGGTAACCTGACAGCAAGGAGGAATCAGGAAATACTATAAAAGGTAGATGCAGGAACTCAAAAGCTTAGTGTCTGGGGGCTATTTTTCACAGGAGCAAATAGCCATGCACTTCAATAGCTCTGGAGGGTATCTCCGACACTCAGCCTTGCTCAATAAACACTATTCATAACAATGACCTTGAGTCATTAAAACAAGATTAAACAATATCAGCTCTACTATATTTAAGAAGCCAAGGATAGGTTTCTTTTTAACAAAATCTCTTGGAAATATTTCCATAGCAGTGCTTGAGATTTAAAAATTACTTTCGGGCTTTATTTAGATGTCGACTTGTGTGGATCAGCTCATTTCCGATGATGAATAAACAAAGTGTCTCAGTAATTAAATAAAAGACCATGAAATTAGGTAGGATTACTTATCCCACTTTATAGATGGGCAGTAGGCCTGAGTGAGATTAATGAGGGATGTGAGGATGCTGAGTGAACTCAAGGAGAAGCAGAGCACGAGTCAGATCTCCAGCCCCACGCATCTGCCATTTCACAGCCCCCCTCTCCTGAGGCTGCTCAGAAGACTGTCCACCACCACCTGTGAAATTAAAAAACTCAGTGTCTCTGAGAACTTTCAGCCCTGCCCAGGAGAGCCTGGGAAGCTGAGTGTTTGGGGACCTTGAGTATGATCTCTGCCCATCAGTCATGCTGAGCAGGGAGCTAGCGGGCGCTGAAGGAGAGACGGTGATTTATAACATCGAAATAATGCAGCTGGGTTTGCTTCCTGGCCACAGCCTCCTTGTTAGATGCCCTGAGAGCAGATTCCTCTGCCAGGAGAAGCAGAGAAACACAGATTCAATTACACTGCCTCCTCAGCTCTCTGGAAGGGAAGAAGGAAAAGGCACCAAACAATCAAGACAAAATATCTTAATCCTCCTGGCCCATCTCTTAGGCAGACATGTAATTCATGACATCAGAGTGCATTTCTATGGAGAGAGGGTAGCTGGTGACCAGGCCTGGGTAATTGGGCTTTGCTGGAAATCAGTGCTCGAGCTGTCAGCTGGAAATTATCTCTGAAGGTCAGTCACACAGCAGGAGGGGCTGGGGTAGCAAAGATGGGAGAATTCCCAGATCTCCAGCAAAGAGGGTTCACGGTCTCAGTAAGACCACGGACACTCTTCTCAGCACCTCTTGCAATGACTGTCCAGTTGGATGAGTGTAAAAAGTGATAAAAGAAATTCCCTCCTGGCTCAGATGGTAAAGAATCTTCCTGCAATGTAGGAGACCCAGGTTCAACCCCTGGGTCAGGAAGATCCCCTGGAGAACAAAATGGCAACCCACTCCAATCTTCTTGCCTGGAGAATCCCATGGACAGAGAAGCCTGGCGGGCTAGAGTCCATGGGCTTACGAAGAGTCAGACACCAGTAAGGGACTAACACTTTCACTTTTCACTCATACCAACTATCTGGATTAATCAGGTTAAAAAAAAATTCACTCATCCAGTACTTGGGACATTTGACTTGAGTTACATGTGCAATTGCTTCAGCTTCCTCTTTGTAGCTTCCGTGTAAATATCATCTGGGATTCGTACTTTGGGTATCTCGTTACATCTTTGACTCATTTCAGTTCATTCATGTCCCTTTCCATTTCGCGCCCTCACTACCATCTCTTTCCCCAACACTATCAATGGGCACAAAAATGACATCCTATGGTCACTCTCACACAAAAACACTTAGTCCTCTTATCTCTAAGGCTGATGCCAGGGCAGCAAACTCTCCAGGGAATTCTAAGTTCTTGCTCTGAAAGTGTTATCCTTGACCAGCGGCACTGGCATTGCTAAGGAGCAGCTGACTTGGGAGGCCCCACCCAGCTGCACTGAACAGCATCTGAAGTTAAAACAAAACCCCAGCAGGCCCTCAGGCACCTTTGAAAAACCCTGCTCTACTGCACTTCAATGCTTGAGAAACGTTGAGGATCAGGGCATCTGGGTGTAAGTCTGCTCTGCCACATGGTGGAATAACTCCTGGGCCATTCAGCGACTGAGAACATCCATTTCCTCCTTTTGTGATTCAACCTAATAATGCGGTTTTGGTGCAGTCACACATATTCAAGTATGTGTCTGCACATTGATCTTTTTATGTAACTAGGATAATAATATACTTATTATTCTGCAACTTTTTCTCGACCTACTTTTCCATATCTGTATGCCCCTTCCTTATTCTTTTTATTGGCTGCATAAAAAGATATACCAGAATTTCTTTACGTGTTCCTCTCTTTTTTTGACACATCACATAGCATGCAAGATCCTAGTTCCCCAACTAGGGATCAAATCTGTGCCCCTGGCGTTGGAATCACAGTCTTAACCGTTGGACCGCCCCTCTTCATGAGCATTTACGTTGTTTCCACTTTTTCTCAGTTAACAATGTTGCCGTGAAGATTCCTCTCCACCTCTGTAAGAATTTATCAGAAAGGATTCTTAGAAATTCTCAATTAAAATTTGATCAGTGCCCCTACTCTTGTCTTTAGTGACGTTCCAGCTTTCAACCTCACCTTGGGTCATGGGAATGCCCTCTCTCTGGTTCTCACCAAAATGAAATTTATTTCCCTCCATACATTTTGCCAATCCCATCGCTTTAAAATACCTCCTGCCATACTTTGTAAAATTTGACTTCTCCTTGAATAAATGATTATTATAATATTGATTATCTATTTATGTTGTTCAATACATTTTCTCTGTATTCATTTTTTTCTATTGGATTGCCTTTTTTCTTTTTCTTTTGTCAGATTCATAAGAAATCTATGTATATTCTATGTCTGGTTGACTTTTTCTTATCCACATTGAGGATATTTTATTCAACATTGCTATTTATATTTTAATTTTATTTCACAGTCTGTCTTTCATTGTAATACTTTTTCAAATCACCAAATCTGTCAACCTTGTCTTTATAACTTCTGTACTCGAGTCTTGCTTAGGAAGTTATTCCCATATTCAAGGTCATAAAAATATCTTGTATATTGTTTAATTCTTTTTCATTTTCATGTTTAACTCCTTTTGGAAATCATTCTGAATTCTTCCAAACACTTTATTTAATAAGACAAAATTCTTTGTTTTTTTTGTCACTAACCTATGCATGTCTTTAACAGTGAAAAACTAAGGCTGACTACAGACTAATTTTGAATATTCCGGTCACTGTTTCATATTTTGGACTTTTTCTTTTTTTGTGAATTTAGAATAATTTTGATTTGGCCTCTCCCAATGCGCACTCATCTAGAGAGAGGAACTCTGATCATCCCGAGATGCCCCCTTCCTTCCCATTGAGGACTGCCCTCCCAGACTCAGAGAGGATACTTCACAGACAGGTTACAAGAGCAGACGGTAGTGTCATGGGGAAAGTCCCAGTGACTCGATAGGACAAAAGAAAACCTTCAACCAGCCTGGTCAACTCCTGTTGGAATAACAATAGAATTTTCACGGCAATAAATTGAAAAGACCAATTGATGGTTTGAACTGAATCGGCAATGTGGAAGCCACTGGCCTTGGCGGATGAGATCTTATTTGTACCAGGTGTGTCTGAGCTGGTGTAGGAAGTGGATCCTACAGCAGAATCCATGGGGTTTGCTGAGATGGAGATGAATCCTTTCCCAGCTCAGAGAGCAAGACCCCAATAAGCAGCAGGGGTGGCTCCTCGGGCCTGTACCATTAATATGCAGCAGATACCTATTTGGCTCATCTGGATCCAGTACTGAACACAAGAAACTGAGGCAGGTCATTTTAATTATGCAGGCACCTGTGTGTATTTGTATAGCAGCTTATTATAATGCTGTGGCTTCCAACTTAAAGAAAGGGAGGAAAGCAAAAAGGTCAACTAATATCTTCTCCTTTGTGGAGGGGGTGGGGGCCCCACTGAACAACAAAAAGGAGATAAGCCTGTTGTAGGCTGAGAGGTGTAAAACTAAAGGATAATAAAATACAGCCTATGCAGTTTAAAGACTGCTCATTAACTGGCCTGAGATACGGCACCCACTGTCGCTAGTGGCTGGAGATTATTCCTCAGCCTGCCGCTGGCTGATAACAGACTCGTCCCAGGCCTGAAGGCTCATTATTCTGCAGGCACAAATGGTGCCCCAGACGGAAGCCCAGTGGCTCCAGGCAGCCATGCCACTCGCTGGGGCCTTTCCTCTGGGCTTAGGAAGAAAGTCAAGTCTGGATCACCTGTGAGCTGCTCTGGGACTTTTCCCAACCTCCCCCCCAGCTCACACGCCCATGACCTAATTTGGATCAGGGTAATTCTTGAAAATAAAATGCTGAAGTTTTCTTTTCCTTGAGAACAATGTCACATCCGTCAACTTAAAAAGACTTGCTCACAGCACAAATTGTCTATACGACTCATTGGGCCCCTTCATTATGTTCCACCTTGTTTTATTATTTAAAGGCTTGGTGGGAGCTAAGTGTTTATAGATACATCACATGTTGGCACTGGAAAAGGATCTGGAGATGCGGTTTAAAGCTCTCATTCAATAGGCTGGTGCGCTGCAGCCCAGAATGAGAAGCGCGCTCTCACCTGAGAAGACCATGGGGGCAATGAAGCTCCTTCCCCTGTTCCCAGGGCAGCACTGTGAGAAAGGGGTTTCTGGGTCAGGTGGAAAGGGAGGCAAGTGCCACAAAAATCATGGCGCTCAGGGACCCTCCCAAGTCTTACTTTTCTTTTTTTTTTAACGTGTGATCTTTACTTTCATCCTGCAGACTCTTAGTTGCAGCATATAGGATCTCGTTCCCTGACCAGAGACTGAACCTGGTCCCCCTGCATTGGAGTCTTAGCCACTGGACCAGCAGGGAAGTCCCTCTCAAATCTTACTAATAATGTTCTGTGGAACAAAATGGAAGTCAAGGATTCTAAACTCAGAGCTCAGACCCTACCACCTGTGGCTCAACCTGCTTCTAAAGGCAGGTGTGCTAATGACTTCAGAACGAGGTACCTGGCCTCAAGGTGTTCGCCAAGGTTAAGGCAGTGCTCTGCTGTGACCTCCATGCTTGCAGATGCCTATAGTCCCTCATCTCATTACCTCTTGGTCCAAGGGAAGAAGTGCTCCATTATCTGAACAAAACTCATCTCCATCTGACCTGGTCTCCTCACACTCTCGTTGCTGGGACCCTGCTTATTCCATCATTCCCCTTTACTCTCTGGATTGTTCTGGCTTTTTGGTCTCCAACCTACAATGATGCCCAGTGCTTTCCTGTCATTGGAAACAACTCCTGAAACTGTAAACCCCCCTTGAGCCAAACTACACACCTCTCCTTCCCCTGCAGTCAAACTAATTGTAAAAGATGTACATTTCTGCCTGTGCTTCCCTTGCTTCTGTTCACACCTTTGCAGCAGGCATCTGACCTTCTCACCCCACTTAAACTGCCGGGGCCAAGGTGACCAGCAGACACTACATGAATGCAATGGATTCTTTTCAGTCTTGCTTCACTTGACCGCTCCACGGAAAGGTCCAGGACATACAGACCAATCCATTATATTGTAATTACTACTACTACTAGTATTATTATTAAAATCCCTTATTTTTGACATGGTCTTTTCTCTCGGGATCAACCTCATTACTTTCTCCTGGTTCTCCTACTTCCTAAATTCTCATTCCTCTTAGTCTTCTAAACAGATTCCTTTTCCTCCACTCCTTTCCTCGGGATGGGTTCTGACTCTGTCCTCAACCCTGTCTCCTGCCCCGTGAAATCCTCCTGGGTTTCAACAACCATCTACTATACATATAGATAAGAATAAGGCAGACCTGACCGCAAGATAGCCCCACATTCCTCAAACGAGCAGAATCAAAACAGAAGTTTGAAAAATTTTAGGGATGAAGATAAAACAATAACCAATGCTCCTATATCATATTAAATTATTTAACTTAAATGAACACATGCATTTAAAATAACCAGTGTCTCCTGCATTGCAGGTGGATTCTTTACCAACTGAGCTATCAGGGAAGCCCAAGTTTTTGTGTAGTGTTATTTTTTACTATGTGGCTTTTAAAAATGATTTCTAAAAATCTGTTTACATCAGGTCATAGCCACAAAAATTATTTAAATCAGTGTTAAAAATCTTTAACCATGTTTTAATCAATTCTTTCTGACCATCTCCTAATTATTCCAAAATAACAGTGATGGAGGTAGTTTCAGATGTGTCTGCCCAAACATGACTTCACTGCTCTACATAAATAAGTAATTGAGAGAACACTTTGGATTGTGGAAGACTCTATAAGGATTGCAAGGTAACATTGTTCTACCTTTGCCTGGGGACTAACTTTAAGGGACGTCTCACACTGAATTAGATCATTTATGGTACATGCAAATGGTTCTCAAAACTATATATACCTCCCAGAACTCTCCAGCACTCCAGAGTCATGAGTCTAATTGCACACTGAGCCAGTCACATCCAGACATCACCAACACCGCAAACTGCAGATATCTAGACTTACACTCATTACTTCACCTCCAGTTAACATGAAATTAACCACTACCAATCCCAGTTAGCCAGTCAGAGCTCCGCAGATATTCTGAGGCTACTGTACTTGTCTCACTGGCATTTACTCTTAAATTTTATTTATTTATTTTTATTTGGCTGTGCCGGGTCTCACTTGCAGCATGTGGGATCTTTAGTTGTGGCATGTGAACTCTTAGTTGCAGAATGTGGGATCTAGTTCCCCGAACAGGGGTCAAATCTGGACTCCCTGCACTGGGAGTATGGAGTCTCAGCCACTGGCTGGATCACCAGGGAGGTCCCTGGCATCCTTTAAACAAACCTCTAGGGTGTACCTACCCTGTGCTGAGTGTGAGTGCTAGGGAGGCATCAATCAAGCAGAGACGTGTATTATTATGGGATGTATAGTCTAGTAGGGGAAGTGAGAAACAAAGAGAAGGTGGCAAGGAAACAATATGGAAAAATGAGAAGAAAATATGTGATGATGAAAATGAAACAAGGTGATATATTAGAGAATGAGTAGGTTCTGCTCTAGATCAGGAGGCCAGAGACGTGGAACCTTAACACCAAGGAGGGGGGTAAGTATGTACAGATATGGAGGAAGAACACTGCAGGCAGAGGCAGCCCCATGTGCAGAGGCCTTGGTACGGGGATGAGCTGGCCAAAGACCAGGAAGGAGGCTTTGAAACTGGAGCAGAGTCAACAAAGGCCAGGGCATATGTGTGTGTGTGTGTGTGTGGTGGGGCAATGGCTATGAGGTGAGGGTAGATAAGTAGTTAAGGATGTAATTGTAGAGGATTTTATGTTAAGTGCTAAATCGTGTGACATTTCAGGATTCTGAACATTTTGGCCTCTTTACACTTGGTAAAGAAATCTATTACACCATGTGGTTTTGTTTGAATATTTGTTTACATTCTGTTTGCTGTTCTTTTTTCCTTTACTAGAATATTCCTCCATGCCTTAGCTGGTAAAGAATCTGCCTGCAGTGCAGGAGATGTGGGTTCGATCCCTGGGTCAGGAAGATTCCCCAGAGAAAGAAATGGCAACCCACTCCAGTATTCTTGCCTGGAGAATCGCATGGACAGAGGAGCCTGGCGGGCTACAGTCCATGGGGTCACAAAGAGTCAGACACGACTGAGCACATCAAGCCATTTTACATTCAGTTTGCAGTTCTTTTTTCCTTTACTAGAATATAAGTCCTCTGAAGGCAGACGAGTATATTCTTTGTCTCTGTACCCCCAGGGCCTCGTACATAGCAGGTACTCCACAAAAAATCTGCTAAATGTATAAACAGTTCTACTTCATATCTATCTATCTAGTAGCTAGTTGAGGGTTAACACGATTCATTCCTGGCAGCCTGATCCATCCTCAGAACAGCTACAGCGGGCTCATTACCAAGGACAATGCTCTGTAATGAAGTCTTCTTGCATATCTCTGGTAATAATCATCATAGAGGGAGAAAATGAGCATCTCTGGGTAATATTTATATTTCCTAGCAGCAAAGACATTCTCCTCTGTAATACTGCCTGTAAAAGCAGCGAGGAAGCCAAGAGGATACAAGTTCTCCATGGCAACTTGGTCACAGCAGCATGCAGCCTGTGCCAGGGCTTCAGATAAATGGAGTAAGTGGAGGTGAGCTTCCAGCTGCAGGATGAGCCTTGCAGCGGGGCTTGCAGCAAAACCTTTCTCCCCACTGGGACCGAGAAGCTGCAGCGCCAGGGCCCCGTGCATCATCCCTGTGTGGGGTCAGGGGTGGCCTGGCCCCACAGCATCCCTCTCGCTACCTTCAAGGGCTGCCCTGAGAGCTCAGTCTCAGCAAACCAGGCCACCAGTCTATCAGCTGCTCCAACACCCACTAGAATAGACCTCTTATGTTCACAACATTAACCCAAGAAGACTTTACCCCAGACCACCAGGGAGTTCTCTCCGTGTTTCCTTAGGCTCTCAGATCATTTCTCTCACTGTGATCCAGAGCCCACTGTCTTCCCTTGGCCTGGAAGGGGAACCCGACGTGGCACCTGGTTGGAAGGAACAGCTCCTGAATGCAAGGCGATGAGAAGCTCCCATCGCACATCAACTTCCCACAATAACAAGAGGTGCCAAGCAGCAGACCACCAGAGAAGGGCCTTTGGCAAAGCCATCCTCAGGGCTCTAAGCTAATACAAAAGTGAAAAGTCCAAGTGTTTACTCTCGCAGTTGAGTCTGACTCTTTGCGATCTCATGGACTGTAGCCCACCAGTCTCCTCTGTCCATGGGATTCTCCAGGCAAATATACTGGAGTGGGTTGCCATTTCCTTCTCCAGGGGATCTTCCTGACCTAGGGATTGAACCAGGGTCTCCTGCATTGCAGGCATATTCTTTACCATCTAAGCCATCAGGGAAACCCCAAGATAATACAGCTACTACAAGGCATTTGTAAAAATTCACATGAAGGAGGAAATCAATGGAAGGTCATGAAAGAGCCCTGGGGAAACTTTTGGATGCAGGTCCCTCTCTTTTGGGAAAAGCCCACTCTGTGAGGGAGACATCCTCATGGACCCACACAGATTAAAGAGTCATCACTAAAGGAACCTCAGCTAGGCCAATGGCCCCAGGCCCTCCCTATCGGTGCTGCTGAGGAAGACTTGACAGTGTTCAGTACTAAATTAAGGCACTGACAAGGAGACTGCATCTTGAGAGGGAGGCACTTCCTCCCTCTAGTTTCACTAGAATGTGTTCTGAAACATCCAGTCAAGGAGAGAACAAATTAACGGGAGGTAAACTTATTCACGAAGGAGAGGACAATCCCAAAGGAGAGACAAGGTCTAACAACAATCAGGTCTCAGTGTCGCCATGGCCCGGGCGCCTCAGCCCCAGCTGCACTTGGTAGTGAGCCCTGTACCCCCTGACCCTGTCCAGCCCAGCCCCATCCTGTCCTGTACACGCAGGACCTCAGCCCCAATGGGTGGGCAGAAACAGGAAGTCCTCTGCAGTGACCACAAACTGGCTGGAATCTCTGGCCTCCCTTCCAAGCTCGCTGTTGGTGTCCTCCATTCTGATGATGCTCTTCTGTCTCAAACTTCATGTTCTCACCAAGGTGGAGCTCCACTCTGAACCTCAGCAGGTTTTACTAGGACCAGGACACCTTACTGGATCCTGTGGGCTCTCCTCCAAAGCCCTCAGTTGTGGTCCCTGCGGGTGAAGGGAATAGCTGCTCCCAGAACCTCCGCTCTGGCCGACCTGGTCAAGGAATGTGTGCCACTCTGAGTGGCATTTCTTCTGGGTCCCAGCATCAGTCCTTCTCAGCACATGGTCGTCTGTTGAGCCCCCTCCCTCACCATGGATGGAGGCACTACCCCTGCCTCCCATGCTGCTGGTTTATTTCACCATTCCTGGACCACTGGAGAGCTTATTCCCTTCTGCCCACCCTGGGTCAGAAGAGCCCGTGGGATGAGAACACAGGGTGGGTTTCGGTGGGGTCTGTGAGAAAGTTCAGAAGGTCTTTGTTGTTTGCTCAGTCCTTCAGTCGTGTCCTACTCTCTGTGACCCCATGGACCACAGCATGCCAGGCTCCCCTGTCCTTCAGGAGGTCTTCAGTTCAGTTCAGTTCAGTCTGAGGGCTGCCCTAAATCCCAGAGATGTAATATGTATGTTTCTCCTATTTCCTATTGTATTTTATCAATTCCAAGTGGGTCATTGAGTTTATGGAAACAAAGTTATTGTAAGATTTCATTTTTTAGACATAAAGTTCTAAAGAGCAAATTAGAGAAATGTATTAACCTTCTATGATGGACTGAATTGTGTTCCTTTCCCAAATTTATACGTTACCCCAGAATGTGACTGCATTGAGAGATAGAGCCCTTATCAAGGTGATTATGGTAACAGGAGTCCTCTAGTGGGGCCCTAACCCAGTCTGAACGGTGCCCTTATAAGAGGAGATCAGGACACACAAAGAGACACCAGGAATCCAGGTGAACAGAGAAAAGACCAGGTGAAGAAGCAGCAAGAGGGTGGCCACCTGCAAGTCAAGGAGAGAGACCTCAAAGGAAACCAGGCCTGCTTGCACCTTCATCTTGGACTTCAACCCTTCAGAACTGTGAGAAAGTAGACCTCTGCTGTGGAAGCCCCCAGCCTGTGGAACGTTGTCATGGCAGCCCCAGCACTTCCCTTCCAGCACAGGAAAGCGCACCCTGCAGTGCTGTCCATGTTACAGGGATGCTGAACTCATGTGATGTCTGTCTCACGCACAGATATCAACACTCATTCCAACACGCATTACAAGTATTCAGATGGATATACAGATCTCTGGTGACCTTCAACACAGGAAACAGGCTCAAGCCTGGAAAAAGCCCATCAGAATGAGGAGCACACTTGTTTCTGGAGTGTGTTCCTGTTTTTATTCTTAGGGGCCGGGTGTGGTGGGTGGAATGCAAAAAGACAGGAAGCATGGGCTGGTGAATTCAAGCAATCACTGGCTTTAGGAAAGAGGATTCTATTTTTTTTCTTTTAATTGTGAATTCTCTTCAGATGCATAGAGTAATTAACTTGAAAAAGTTTTGATTTACAAATGAGGACTCCCTGAAAACATTTCTAAAATGCAAATACTGTAGCAAATGAAGTATACATTTAGAACTGAGGTACCACAAAATGATTTGCTGAGATGTCATGTTGTTCATTTTTAAATGTATGGAGGACTTTTAAGTAGAAAAAAATAATAATGGCAGATATTTAAAAGTTTAGGCAGCTCAAAATCCAGCAGGTAGAGAGAGAACACTAGCATACACTAGACCACTACCCCCACAACCCCAATACTGGCCAAATATCCCGTTGAAAACTATAATCCAAAAAAGACATGCACCCCAGTGTTCACTGCAGCACTATCCACAAAAGCCAGAACAGGGAAGCAACCTAGATGTCCACTGACAAAAGACTGGATAAGGGAGATGTGGTACATATATATAGTGGAACATTACTCAGCCATAAGAAGCAAGGGAGTTGGGTCACTTGTAGAGATGTGGATGGACCTAGAGATTGTCATAGAGTGAAGTAAGTCAGAAAGAGAAAAACAAACATCATGCATTAATGCTTATATGTGGGATCTAGAAAAATGGTACTGATGATCTCATTTGCAAAGCAGAAACAGACACACAGATGTAGACAACAAGCATATGGACACCAAGCGGCCAAAGGGGGAGTGAGATGAATTGAGTGATGGGGTTGACATATATTCACTGCTATGTATAAATTAGGTAACTAAAAAACTCAGCAGTGGCCACAGGACTGGAAAAGGTCAGTCTTCATTCCAATCCCAAAGAAAGGCAATGCCAAAGAATGCTCAAACTACCACACAATTGCACTCATCTCACGTGCGAGTAAAGTCATGCTCAAAATTCTCCAAGCCAGGCTTCATCAATATGTGAACCGTGAACTTCCAGATGTTCAAGCAGGTTTTAGAAAAGGCAGAGGAACCAGAGATCCAATTGCCAACATCTGCTGGATCATGGAGAAAGCAAGAGAGTTCCAGAAAAACATCTATTTCTGCTTCATTGACTATGCCAAAGCCTTTGACTGTGTGGATCACAATAAACTGTGGAAAATTCTGAAAGAGATGGGAATACCAGACCACCTGACCTGCCTCTTGAGAAACTTGTATGCAGGTTAGGAAGCTACAGTTAGAACTGGACATGGAACAACAGACTGGTTCCAAATAGGAAAAGGTGTACGTCAAGGTTGTATATTGTCACCCTGCTTATTTAACTTATATGCAGCGTACATCATGAGGAACGCTGGGCTGGAAGAAGCACAAGCTAGAATCAAGATTGCCGGGAGAAATATCAATAACCTCAGATATGCAGATGACACCACCCTTATGGCAGAAAGTGAAGAGGAACTCAAAAGCCTCTTGATGTAAGTGAAAGAAGGGAGTGAAAAGGTTGGCTTGAAGCTCAACATTCAGAAAACAAAGATCATGGCATCTGGTCCCATCACTTCATGAGAAATAGATGGGGAAACAGTGGAAACAGTGTCAGACTTTATTTTATTGGGCTCCAAAATCACTGCGGATGCTGATTGCAGTCATGAAATTAAATGACACTTACTCCTTGGAAGGAAAGTTATGACCAACCTAGATAGTATATTAAAAAGCAGAGACATTATTTTGCCAACAAAGGTCCGTCTAGTCAAGGCTATGGTTTTTCCCATGGTCATATATGGATGTGAGAGCTGGACTGTGAAGAAAGCTGATCGCCAAAGAATTGATGCTTTTGAACTGTGGTGCTGGAGAAGACTCTTGAGAGTCCCTTGGACTGCAAGGAGGTCCAACCAGTCCATTCTAAGGGAGATCGATCCTGGGTGTTCACTGGAAGGACTGATGCTAAAGCTGAAACTCCAATACTTTGGCCACCTCATGCGATGTGTTGTCTCACTGGAAAAGACCCTGATGCTGGGAGGGATTGGGGGCGGGAGGAGAAGGGGACGACAGAGAATGAGATGGCTGGATGGCATCACCGACTCTGTGGACATGAGTTTGAGTGAACTCCGGGAGTTGGTGATGGAGAAGGAGGCCTGATGTGCTGTGATTCATGGGGTTGCGGAGAGTCAGACACGACTGAGCGACTGGATTGAACTGAACTGAACTGAAGGAGACTCTGCTGTAGAGCACGGGAAATCTACTCAGGGCTCTGTGGTGACCTGAACGGAAAGGAGATCCAAAAGGGAGGGGTATATGTGTTACATACATCTGACTCCCTTTGCTGTACAGCAGAAAGTGTCACAACCTTATGAAGCAACTATATCCCAATTTAAAAAACGCCACATTGCCTACACAAAGGTGAAGGTCAAGGCACAAGCAGTGACACACGTGGGTATAAGAACTCTAGCTGGAGTCACACAGATCTAGGAGCAAACACCATCTTCTGAGTCTAAACTGTGTTCTTCCATCAGTTACTTGAGTTTCGAATTCTCAACTTTCAGCCTGTGAAATGGGCTCATAATACCATTTCTAACTGTATGTTAAGGAACGAGTAAATGAAATAAGACAAATGAGAGTGCACAGCACTGAGTATCAGGGACCTAAGTGCCGTGTCCTTGTGGATCGAGGTGATGGGAAGAAGAGAAAGCTGAAGGGGGGAGAGGCAGAGCAAGGAAGAGTAGAAAGAGAGCCAGGGCAAATGCACAAATTCTGCCTGGACACCTGTTCCCCAAAGAGTCATTTGGGTCAAGGACTTTGTTGGTCCAAGTTGAGAATCTAACAGCAACACTGAGGGAATAAATTTTTTAAGAAACCCAGTGGATAATTATTCATCAGCTGTAAACTGATGAGTGGACTGTGGTTATGCTGATCCTTCCCTTCTCAGTTTAATGACTTGTTAAATAATATAATTGATGACTGTTGCCTTTCTCATCAAAATGATACTGGCAGAGCCCCGGCAAGCTATTAATTTTACTTGTGTTTAGTCCTTGATTTCTATGATGAATTGGTGCTGTTCCTGATGCTGAGGGGACCCTTTAAGAGGGAAGTAAGTCAGAAAGAGAAAGACAAATATGGTATATTAACACATATTTGTGGAATCTAGACAGAGTGTACTGATGAACCTATGCGCAGGGCAGCAATGGAGACGCAGACGTAGAGAACGGACTCGTGGACACAGGAGGGGAAGGAGAGGCTGGGAAGAATTGGGAGAGTAGCACTGAGACATACACACTACCGTATTTAAAATTAGACTGTGGGAAATTTCTGTATGACTCAGAGAGCTCAAATCTAGGGCTCTGTGACAACCTAGAGGGTTGGCATGGGGTTGGAGGTGGGGTGGGAGGTTCAAGAAGAAGGGAACATACATATACCTATGGCCAATTCATGTTGATGTTATGGCAGAAACCAGCACAATATTGTAAAGCAATTATCCTCCAATTGAAAAAATTATTTTAAAAAACATCAAAAAACCCGTCCAAGGCCAGCATCTGTCAACAAATGAGCAAAGTGCCATGCTGAAATAAAGTAGAATTGGAGCTAAATAATAAGAGTCAAGCTTCCCTCGTGACTCAGCTGGTAAAGAACCCACCTGCCTTGTGGGAGACCTAGGTTTGATCCCTGGGTTGGGAAGATCTCCTGGAGAAGGGAAAGGCTACCCACTCTAGTATTCTGGCCTGGAGAATTACATGGACTCTATAGTCCATGGGGTCACAAAGCGTCAGACATGACTGAGCGACTTCCACTTTTACTTTCAACAACAGTCAGTGTTCCTGAGTCTGGAAGATCCCCTGGAGGAGGGCTTGGCAACCCACTCCAGTATTCTTGCTGGATAATTCCACAGACAGAGGAGCCTGGTGGGCTACAGTCCATGGGGTTGCAAAGAGCTGGACACGACTGAAGTGACTGACCACCCACACGTGAACAAGTGATAATTTAAAAAACTAAGGGGCAACTCATCACCTACCCAGGTATCAGAAACATGTTCTTTCACAGGGAGATATGTAGGAGCACACGGAAAACACATACATGGAACTGGCTTCCAGTGCCGAAGAATTGATGCTTTTGAACTGTGGTGTTGGAAAAGACTCTTGAGAGTCCCTTGGACAGCAAGGAGATCCAACCAGTCAATCCTAAAGGAAATCAGTCCTGAATATTCATTGGAAGGTGAAACTCCAACTCTAAAGCTGAAACTCCAATTCTTTGGCCATCTGATGCAAAGAACTGACTCATTGGAAAAGACCCTGATGTTGGAAAAGATTGAGGGCAGGAGGGCAAGGGGATGACAGAGTATGAGATGGTTGGATGGCATCATTAACTCGATGGATATGAGTTTGAGCAAACTCTGGGAGTTGGTGATGGACAGGGAAGCCTAGCATGCTGCAGTTCATGGGGTCACAAAGAATTAGACACAACTGGGTGACTGAACTTAACTCATGGCCTTTCATGAGAGTTCTCTAAGTTCATCCACCTCTAGGTATCTGGGGATTGACCACTTTCATTCTAAAAGATTGGAATGAACACTGCCCCCTGCGACAGGACAGATGGGTCACCTTGCATGTTCTATCCTTTCCATGGACAAGTGCTCGTGGGATTTCATGACTGGGATGTGTTGACAGAGCTCACAAAACTGCCATGTGAGGAAAGGGTGCCAATTACTTTGTTTCCATGTTTGTACTGAGATTTAATTTACATACAATCAAATGCACAGATTTTAAGTGTTTTGTTTGATGAGTTTTGACAACTGTAAGTAGTCATGTAACTACCACTCCAATCAAGAAACAGCCTGTTCCCTTCACCCCAAATATTCCTCCAGGGTCCCTCTAGTCAATTTCCTCTCTGCTTTTAGACCCACCCCTTAACCCAAGGTGACCATTGACTTGATTTCTGTCACTATGAATTTGTTTAGGGCTTCCTGGTGACTCAGATGGTAAAGAATCTGACTGCGATGCAGGAGACTCTAATTTGATTTCTGGGTTAGAAAGATCTCCTGGAGAAGGGGATGGCTACCTGCTCTAATATTCTTGCCTGGAGAACTCCATAGAGGGAAGAACCTGGCAGGCTACGGCCCATGGGATCACAAAGACTCAGACACAACTGAGCGACTAACTCCAACTATGAATTTGTGTAGACTGAAAACTTTAAAATTAGTGGGATCAAATGGTATCCAATCTTTCTCATGCAGCTTCTTCTGCATTGCTGTTCAGTCGCTCAGTCATGTCGGATTATGTGTGACCCCATGGACTGCAACACTCCAGGCTTCCCTGTCCTCCACCATCTCTCAGAGCTTGCTCAAGCTCATGTCCATTGAGTTGGTGATGCCATACAACCATCTCATCTTCTGCCGTCCCCTTCTCCTCCTGCCCTCAATCTTTCCCAACTTCACAGTCTTTTCCAATGAGTCAGCTCCTCACATCAGGTGGCCAAAGTATTGGAGTTTCAGCATCAGTCCTTCCAATGAATATTCAGGACTGATTTTCCTTTAGGATGGACTGGTCCGATCTCCTTGCAGTCCAAGGGATTCTCAAGAGTCTTCTCTAACACCACCATTCAAAAGCATCAATTTTTCAGCGCTCAGCCTTCTTTATGGTCCACCTCTCACATTCATACCTGACTACTTTTGCTAGCCTAATTTTTTTCTTGATGAATATTTATCTTTTGGGGGACATTTTTGCTCAGCCCTCTGAATGAATACCTAGGAGTGAAACTGCTCTGTCATAGTATAGTATTGAACTTCATACAAAATCCCGTTATTCGAAGCATTCCCCCTATTTGACACTGCTAGCAATGACTCAGCATGCAAGGCTCCAGGTGCTCTGCATTCGCACCAACACTTGGCATTGTCATCTGATTTATTAGCCACTGCAGTGTGTGTCAAGGGTGGCCACTGTTTTTTTTTTTTTTTTTTGATGTGGACCATTTTTAAAGTCTTTATTGAATTTGTTACAATATTTCCTCTGTTTCAGGTTTTGTTTTTTTGACTGCAAGGCATGTGGGTTCTAGCTCCTCAACCAGGGATTGAACCCATACATCTTACCTTGGAAGATGAAGTCTTAAACACTGGACTGCCAAGGAAGTCCCTCCAATTCTTTTAATACTAATAAAAGCATGCTCCTCAAATCCTCATCCGGCAGTGGAAGAGACTGTCCTCTTGTATTAATATTATATCCTTGCCTGGGTAACCCCAAAGCTGTAAAATTCTAGGAAGGGCTTCCTGAGTGAGTGAAGTGAAGTCGCTCAGTCATGTCCGACCCTTAGCGACCCCAGGGACTGCAGCCTACCATCCTCCTCCATCCATGGGATTTTCTAGGCAAGAGTACTGGAGTGGCTTGCCATTGCCTTCTCTGGGGCTTCCTGAACCAACCACTAATCCACAGTCCTTCTTCAACAGTAATAAGGACATGTTACTAAGGTTTTGGTGAATTAAGAGAGCAGCAAAGAGGCCTTAGACATAAAATTCACTGGCTAAAAAAAATCACTCTGAATTTTAGAACAGATTTTCAAAACTGCATTTTTATAGTCTATTAGAGAATGATTCCATGCCAAAATAAGTTTAAAAAATTTTATGTATTATTTCTCTTCCTTGGTGCTTACAAGGCACATTAGCCTATTAAAAATCTCAGCAAAATCCTGTAGTAGTGAACATATTTACTTCTGTTCAAACCATTGCTTATAAATTTGTCAGGGTATCTTTTTTAAATATATGTATCATCTATTAGTATTCTTCCCACAAAACATATTTTGGGAAATACAAAAACAGTAATGGCAAGCTTGAAGTCAGATTTCTCGGTTTTAGTTTACCGAAGTTTAACGAAGGGGAGCCTATGAAAAAAAATGTAGCTTGCAATTTGGGCGACAACTTGTTTGTATTTCTCTTATTTACCACAAGCCCACTGGACAGAGGCCAAGTCTAATTCAATGCTTATTGAATCCCACTGCACATGATGGGTACTCAGTAAACATTAATTATTAGTGGGCGTTGAATAAGTGGAAACGGCAATAACGATCACGATAATGCTGTATTTTCAACTTTGCCATAAACCAAAACATCTGAGAGGAATCTTGAGGCAGCCTGTGAAACCCAAACACAGCTGGGCTCTCTTGTCTCCACTGGGGATGTTTCACCATGAAATGAGGGACAGTTGCTACACAGAGGAAAGGAGGCTGTCTTGGGTCATCGAGAGACGGCTGCTCAGTCTTAGAGATGAGTCCCACCGTGGGGCTCTCCTGCAGTCTGGCTGTGATGGCCAACTTCACAGCTGCTCGAAGGAGGCCCCACGGCACAATCGCCTGTGACCCACAGGGCCTCCGTGATGAGGTGCTGCCGGGCCTGAGGTCATGACCTGCTGCTGCCTCCCACACACCACAGGGCACCCCCTTCCCTTCATCCGCTTGTTCCTGTAGCCACTGAACAAGCCTTCCTCCAGAGCTGATAGGCCATCAGGCCCTGGACCACAAGGTCCTAGGCAGATGAGATGTCAGACGTGGCTCCAGTCTCCAAAGGGCTTTCCCGCACCCACCCGCTCATTCTTCCTTTTCTCGTAATGCCTCCCCACACAGACTCCCGCCCCCTCTTCTTGGCTTCCTCTACGTTTTCCTCAGGACCCCGTCTTGTGTTGATTCCTTCCAGGAGACAACCCCTGATCCCATGAGCTCGCCTGATAAGAGACATGGAAATGTTTCTGAGTTGGAAGCGATCTCAGAAATCTCCCAGATCAGCGTGGCACTAGTGGTAAAGAACCTGCCTGCCAATGCAGGAGACTTAAGAGACATGGGTTTGATCCCTGGGTCAGGAAGATCCCCTGGAGAAGACAATGGCTACCCATTCCAGTATTCCTGCCTGGAGAATCCCATGGACAGAGGAACCTGGAGGGCTACAGTCCATGGGGTCACATGGAGTTGGACGTGACTGAAGCGACTTAGTACAGCAAAGTACAGCAAGGCCTTATACCCAAGGACACTCAGGATCAGAGACATTAAGGGGTGGCCTGGGCTCGTCACCAGGAATGGCTGCACTTCTTATCTAAATAGACAGTAACGTGCATTCCCATTTTCTAATCTGCACTTTAGCTCAGCCTTCTTGCTGAGATGACTGCTATGCTTGAACAGTCCTACCCATGTTGGTATGTTTATTTCACTCTGCTGTCTCATCAGCGCTTTCAGGATAAAATTGAAGGTAGGGACTTTGCTTTGTGTTGATCTGTCTCCAGTGCCCAGAACAGTCCCTGGCACACAGCTGTTGCTCAGTGGTGCTGAATGAAGGGATGAAGGATGCTCTCTGGTACTGGCATGGTACTTGGAAGACAGGAACAGGCACTCCCTGCTCCTGGCTGCTCAAGACATAGTAGCTGGGTGATGGACAGATTAAATGTAATCCAGGAAAGAATGGGACATCCTGTTCTCAGGGCCTTATTTGAGAACAAACGCTAAGCTGTCATGTTTGGATGACCATCTTGCCCTCTGAGGTTATCATGAGTCTGGTTGTGGGGTCTTGTATGAAACTGGGCAGGTAAGACGCTGCACCATGCTGGGAATGACACTTTCTGTGGAAGCATGGGGGTGATGGCAGATGGCAGGACCTGCCCTCTGGTAGGATGGGCACAAGACAGAGTTGGGACAAGGGAGCCAATCTCTCTCCCCACCCAGACCGCCACGGAGATAAGGCTCTTCCCTATGGTCAGACATGAGGAAATGTTCACATCTCCTCAAAGGTGGTGTGAAGTCCACACTGACTGTCCAGGGTGCGAGGTCAGTATTCTACAAGCATCGCAATGCCTCCTCCTGTTACCTTCCCTCTCTCTAATTTTTAAAGCCAAATGCCTTCCCCTTTCACCTTCTGCTCCCCTGTCCATGTCCCTCTACAGTTTCCACGTTTTTCTTTCCCTTCCCCTTGCTGCTACCTTTTCCCTCTCCTTCCAGGTTTCCCATTTCTTTGTTTAAAAAACCCCCCAAAAAAGTAAAAGGGGAGAAAAGATGCACACAGTATCCCACTGAGAGAGAACTGAAGAAAAAGAATTGCCAACGTAGACGAGGCTTTCCCTTTCTGTTGAAATGCTAGCCGGTAACAAATCTTTAAAAGAAACACTGACATTAATAATACATCCTTTGCTTTGTCGGAATCAATTTTACCCGGATCCAAAGGGCTTGGAATGCAAGGCACAGGCACTTGTTTATCCCACGCTTCACAAATAGCGGGATGATGTTCCCGCCTGGCTCCTGTGAGCCTCTTTTCTCATCTGTTTTGTTTTTCCGGGTGCAAAACAGTTTCAGCTGGTTGTAGAAGCGCTGGCAACCTCAGCTTCAGCCTCCTGCGAGCGGGTCCCAGCTGCCACCAGCTGTGCTCCCTGTAGGAGCCCTCCTAGCCTGGTGAGGCTTTGGGATGCTGGCCAGGCATCCTGTCCTGATTCGCCATATGCTTTACCTCCATTGCTCACTATGGCCACCTTGGACCTTAGAAGTGCTGGTACCTGTTGCCAGCTGTCTTTCAGATCCAAGAAGATGCTCTCATTCAGAGCTCTGTGGATGTGAGAAGGAAACTGAGTTGATGCATGCTGAGTCTGTCTTTCCATCCAGGCACAAATTCTGCACACGCCCATGAGCTGCTACTTACAGTAAAACCACAACAATTTATCTTTAAAATAGATATTTTTTTCCTCCTGCTTTCAGTAGCATTCACATCACAAAAGTATGAAATAAACTTTGTTTCTTTACACAGAGTGACTTCCAGTTAAAACTGATTTTAGCGTATTTCTTTTTCTTCTCTTTTTGACAGCAGAAGAAAAACAGATTTTTTTCTCCCCTCACTCCCCATGTTCTTTCCCTTCCTGTCTCCTTCTGGATCGATGTCAGTGAAACCCTAATAATTCTCGAAGAAGCTGGTTCCTCATGAAGAGGAGAAAAAAGGTCAACAGCTCTAGTCTTCAGTCAGCAGAGGGGAAGACAAACATCAGCATTTCCATTTTAGAAGAGATCTATGCTTTTTCTGGTAAGGAATTTAAATCCATTGTCATCGATGTGGCCATTCTATGCAAGGGTCCCAGCCAAAGACCAAACCATCTCGTTTTTTACAAAAGCATTTGTTGCAGAAAAAAGCTTCCTCTTTTGCTAGACAAGCACAAGACCTTGAGGTGACCCATGGGGATAGAACACGACACCCTAAGCTTTCTAAGAGCCTGGGTATTTTCCTTGAGAAACAAGAGGAAACTCTTAATTGGCTTAGACTCAATTTCAGATAATCCATGCTGTGAGGATGGAACTCAGACTCTACAGGGAACACATTTCTACTGAAAAGAATTTTCTCTCTCAAGCTCAGTGCTTGTGAGCACCTTTTTCTTTGGTTTATTTTCTCATAGAAAGTGCTTCTCTGCTGTCCTACACCACTGCCACCTCCCTGGAGTCTCCTCTGTAGCTTATCTGGATAAGCAATTTGCGTTTAGTTGATTCCAATCCACTGAGATTTTTCCCGTATTTTCCATCCTGTTCCACTTTTCTCAGCAAACCTGAACAGTGTAGATCCATCAGGACCGGCCTCTGACTTTTAGGGGCTCTCAATGTGGCAGAGTGATGGGGTAATAACACTGATGTGGATGACAGTCACAGGGTGGCGACAACATCAAATAGAATATGAATGTTTTAAAAGAAATGTGCAAAACATATTCCAGGGATTGAGAGGAAGAAGTTGAAACAGCTGTGAGTAGGCTGTGCAAGGAATCAGAATACAGACATTTGCTCAGAAATCAAACCCATAAACATGAAGAGTGCATCTAACTAGCTTATGTTTATCAACCCCCTTCTGGATGGCTGAGGGGGAGTTGTGCCTCACAGACTCACACTTTGCAAGGATATCCTCACAAGGCATTATGAAATCTGCAATGGATATATGGGGTGATATTAGATACACTGGTTGGAAGTAAGTGTTATAAGAAATCATTTAATCTGAGTGACACTATCCGTATGTATCTCCTTTTGTTGAGTCTCAGTTTTGTGCTGACTGGGTTTCCCAGGTGGCTTAGTGGTAAAGAATCCATCTGCCAGTGCAGTAGACACAGGAAATGTGGGTTCTAACCTTGCGTTGGGAAGATCCCCTGGAGAAAAAATGGCAACATGCTCCTCTGTTCTTGCCTGGGAAATACCATGGACAGGAGCCTGGTGGGCTATAGTCCATGGAGTCAAAAAGACTCGGACACAGCTGAGTGACTGAGCATGCATGCCGTGACAGCCACCAGAGAGCCAGGAAGACTTGAAGACAGTCCAATTCCTGAGGAAGAATGTCTTTTTAATTGAGATGTGCCTGAGTGCCCCTCCCTGTTCAAGCCCTGAGGCAGTGCCTCGCAGGGCTTCTGTGTGGATGGAGAGGAGGCTGGCTCCTCCCCCCTCTGGGCTGTGTGAGGGCAAGTGAACCAAGAGACGTGGAGGGGCTTCAGGGGAAGGTTTACTATAATCAGTTCTGGAAGCAATTCAGAACACCACAGGCAGGGCACATCATCTCTAAATGAGTTTTTATTTACAGCAATACTTCTGAGAAGTATCCAAATGGTGGGAAATATGTATTTTTATTTTCTGAAAATTCTTTCTGAGTCTTCTTATTGGGAAATAATTTGGCTCCTCCTGAGACCCCCGTTTTCCTCTCGAGATATGCAGAAAGTCAGTGGAGACACAGAAGTTTGGCGGTGAAAACCGAATCTGACCAATTGGAGATTGTCTCTTGTCAACGTGGGCCAAGTAGTCCCCAAATCAGATTCTAACCGAGTCTTACATCACTTAACTATGAGTTCAGAATCATGGAGATAACATCAGGAAAAGAAGTGTGGGCTTTGCTACATTCAGGATTGGTTAATTTAGGAAACCAAGTAAAAACCAAGTGTAGTTTAAAGCTCTGCATTTCTAAGACCAAGAGAGTCTCAGTATAAAGTCATACAATGTTACCATGATGTCTCAGATGAAGATAGGAAATTAAAGTATTTGCTACAGGAAAAAGCAAAGAGAAGATATCTGGCTAGATTAGACAGTACCTCACAGAGCCTTCCCTAATGATAACAAGTTATCCACCGTTCCCTCAGTGGTTACTATGTGCTGATATCATGGATACCTTGGTTCATGGAAGTTTAGCAATGAGGCTGTGTGTGGGCTTCCTCACCCTGCAATCAAACCCCTTCTTACAAACCTTGTGCCAGGAAAGCAATCACTGGCCAGTGGGCCAGGGAGGCGCTTTCCCCTTGAACAAAATGACAAGATCCCCAGGGGAATGTATCCGTCCTCTTTGTCCCTGCTTTCTCTTTTTCTTATCTTGAATGTTGGCATGGGACTGGAAGGGTAGTGGCTCTCCTCCAGCTGTAAGGTAAGAAGCCACTAGAAGGGTGTGCAGTTGCCTACCTTAGGGATAGAAAAAATATTTTTATTTCAATAATTCCATTTCAAATCAAAAGAAAAAAATTTGACAGCATTACTTCAACAGTGTCTTAAGTTGACTACACTACGTAGAGGTTCAAGGAGAAATAAACCAGCAGATTCTGTGCACGGAATAAACAATATAACTGAAATCCTAGACATCAAGAACCGCCGCCGTCAGCTTAGATTCCTTCTCTTGACTGTCACAGCCCTGGTGACATCCATAGGTGTCTATTTTTCCATCTCATCATAAATGGACTCTCACCGTGCATTCATTGTGTTCAAAGAACCACCAATCATGACATGGATTTTTGCCACAGAGCTTCAGGTTCACAGTTTGTCTATTTAATTTAAAACAGAAGAATTAGATGATTTTTACCCAATAGAGAGTCTGTCAACAATGCCTAAGGATGCTGCACTTGTCCAGATTACTTGGCTGTATTCATGCTCCAAATAGGAGGCTTGAATTTTCATTTTCAGTACTTTTGGAAGGAATCTGAAGAGGGTCCTGATGTTTTAAAATGATGTGGTACCAAGATGCAGGGCATTATTTTATTGGTAACGCGACACCCTCCAGATTTGAAAAGCGATGGAAATTCACATTTTGAGAAAAGTTAGTTGTTTTAAATCTTAGAAAAAAATGAATGCCAGCAGAGATGGGTACGTGCTACACAAACAAATTTGAATTCAAATGTGAGGACAATTCTGATGGAGATACCATTGTGGTCCCTCTGGCGTCTTAGGCAAAAGCTGTGCTTCCAGAATTCTATGAGTCGGCTTCCCTCGTGGGGGCAGTAGTTCTTGAAGCTCAGCCGGGGACTTAGAACAGAAGGGTCAGGAAAGGGAAGGACAAGGAACAGATATAGAGGAGGCTGCCATGGGCCAACAGTGGGGATGGGTTGTGCCCAGGTGTGAAGGGATGAGGACAAGGCATTGTTGGTGAAGATGGTAATCCCGGCTCCCTCGAGGAAGCTGAGATGGAGGGCTTGTCTGGGGGCCAGGCATATTGCCTAGGTACCATGCCATAGTCATCCTTAAGCCTGGCACAATATGATGACTGCCCCCCAGAACAAAAGTCCACCTGTTGTCCAGGTAGGGATGAACCAATTCAAGCTGGAAACCAGTCATCTCACAGAGGTGAGCTGAACACAGGGATGGGGAATGTCAGGTGAGGCAGAATCAGTCCAGGTTTAAAAGTTCATACTGGAGCTTGGAATGTCTCTGGTGGCCCAGGGGTTAAGAATCTGCCTGCTAACGCAGAGGACGTGGGTTCTATTCCTAGTCCCAGAAGATCCCATGCACCGTGAGCCAACTGAGCCCAAGAGCCACAACTCCTGAAGCCCATACATCTAGAGCTTGTGCTCTGCAACAAGAGAAACCAGCACGGTGTGAAGTCCCTGAACTGCAGTGAAGACCCAGCACGGCCAAAAATAAGCAAATACTTAAAATAAAAAACAAAACCTGGACCTTGAGTTCTTGGGTCGGTCTGAATCCTGTCGGGCCACTCACTTCCCAGGTGACCTCAGGCCCCAACCCAACTGTCGCTACCTTAGCATCCTTAACCAAAGCACTGGATCCAAACAATAACGATGCTATAGGGTTGTCCTGAGGATAAAGTGGGCTGGTATTCTCAAGGACAGGCTGGCATGCAGGGTGAGCTGAATTCGTGTTACCTTTGGTTTTAACTGCAGGCAGTTAGCATCAAGGTACATTCTGTCAATGGGTAGCAAACCTATTCAAACCCTAAATCGGCATTCACAGACAGTATTCTACTTCCGGGGAAGTGGAATAGAAAGAATAAAACAGGATCTTAGATGGAGGGACCGAAAGAGCCAAAAGTGAAAGTGAAAGTTACTCAGTTGCTTCTCAGTCTTTCCCACCCCATGGACTGTAGCCCACCAGGCTCCTCTGTCCATGGAATTCTCCAGGCCAAAATACTGGAGTGGTATCCATTCTCTTCTCCCAGGGATCTTCCCAACCCAGGGATTGAACCCAGGTCTCTCGCATTGCGAGAGGAGGATTCTTCTGAGCCACCTGGGAAGGAAGAGCCAAAGCGCAAGTCTATCGATCCTGTCTTGTCGTAAAGCCACATTTGGAAAGCATCAGGAATGAAGGTATTAAGCAGTGAGATGCAGATCTGGAGTCCCTTAATGACCTCACACATCACATCAAGAGTGAGTCGTGACACTGATGCTGCAGCAACTAAATAGAATAGTCAAGGTGGTTTGGGGAGTTCAGGGAAATTATTTCCTCATTAGACACCACCTGCAAGGTAGAATCCTGATTTGGTCTTATGACACCCCCACCTCACCCCCCACCTGAGATTGTCCAACTCCTCTAAAAGCTGTATTTGCAATCTTGCCTGATTGTGTTTTAAAGGCATAATCGTCATCACCATCTCCTGCAAAATCTGATTTGATAGGCCTGGGATGTGGCTGGTCATGGGTAATTGGACAAGAGTCTGAAAAATTCCTATGATCAAGCCATTTGGAAAACACAATGTCAGGAGGAGAGGTGACCCTCCCTTAGACATGAGTCCAGAGAGCTGCTTCCCAAACCAACCTTCAATGGAGCCAAAGGCCTTCGAAGACATTGACCTCACACCTTTAGTCTCACTGCCCAGTCCCTTCACAAACTGTAGATTGATGTGGAATCCTGCCCAAGGTCACAAGTGTGGGCCCTTGTGCCAAAGTCACAGAAGCAGAGCCCAGAGCCAAGGTCACCTCTGAAGCTGACTGAGTCCCCTTGTAACCATTGCTAAAAGCCCCCCAGTCATCACCAACAGGCTTCCTGACTCCTTACTATGCAAAATGCCCACGCCAGTACTCACCCTATAGAACCCTAACCCATCACCTAATGCCAACCTTCCAGCAGGAATTTTGTCTGAGGCTATAAAAATTGGCCACTAACCCACAAAAAGAGTGGTTTCTCCCTGGTCTGTCAGGAGGCTGGCACATTGTAGTTTCAGGGTCCATATTATCTCTGTTCTTTGTACTTAACAAACTCATTCTTTTCTGCAATACTCTGTGTCTGGAAATCTTTTTCCAATGTGTGTTCAAACTGCCATGACAGTTTTTCTTTTATGTATTAACTGATTTTTATTTAAACTTTTAATTTTATATTGGAATATAGCTGTTTGTGATAGCTTCAGGTGCATAGCCAAGGGACTCAGCCACACATACACATGTATCCCTTCTCCCTCAAACTCTCCTCCCATCCAACTGCGACATGACCCTATGCAGAGTTCCATGTGGTTTTCCTTATCAACTGGATTTTAATTCCTGGGGCCACAGTGTGGCAGCCTGTGCTTCAGCAACATAATGTCTTCTTTCCCTCTCCCTGTAGGGACTATCACCTGCCAAACAGTCTAAGTTCAGTCCAATCCCCAGGATTTTTGAGTCCATATCTGCCCAAGCAGCTGGATACAGGCAGAGGGACGCTGTTGTGTGCCCAGGGGGAGGGCGTGATTGACTCCAGCAGAAATGATCTCAGTGTCACATGACTGCACTGGCTCCCTATCACGAGCCGTGCTTTGCATGTGCACCTTTATCCATTCTGAGTTTCCCCATAAACACTGTGCTTCTAAAGAGGCCATCCATTTACATGAGCAGAGTGGGCGAAGGCATCTACTGGGTGGATGCCTTTAACAAACTCCTTGTGAATTATGCTTGCCTGGTCTTCGTGTTGAGGGGTTAGGAGGGAGAAGACATTTCATATTTGGTTATATCCTGAAGACGCACTATGATTTCAAGAAATCTGTTTCCGAGTCCTTTAGATTCTAGGGAAGGAAAACAAAGAGAATCTAGGGGAGGGGATGTGGACTGTTAAATGAGACCGCAGAGGAGCGGACAGTACTTAAACCAGACCCAACCGATTTGCCTTTTTGTTATAACCACTCCGTGGCGATATAAGACAGACACTCTTTGTGGAACTAGGCCAGCGATCTGTTACCCTGACCTCCTGCATTTCCTGGCCGATACCCAGTTGTTCGAACCTTTAATCACTTGCTCCATCTCCACCTGCCATAGGCTCTTCTCCACCCATCACGTGGTATTTCTATGCTTACACTTTCTCTTCCTTTTGGTAAATTTCCATTTTTCAGCCACTCCCTTCCTCACCCTGCCCTCTTTAAAATCCAGTTGCCTCATCCTGCCACTCCCTCTGTGCCTCTTCTTCTGCAGGGTTTCTCCATCACAAGCCCCCTGTGTCTGCATCTTCTGCCTCTGTTTTGGGTCCCTTTTCCCTCCTGCCCCAACCTCCTCTCGCTTGTGTAAGCTCCAGCTCTCCCTGATACCCTCCTGGTTGCTCTCCTTGGAACACAGAGGGCTGACAGAATGGGGACACTAAATACAGTGACAAAAATGTCAGCAGCTCAGGGGAGAAAAATGAAAAGGGGAAAAAAGGAGAAAAAAAACCCATAGGTTTTAATTAGATATCCATGCCACTGACTCACACTTAATATGCAAATTTTTAGCCCTTTCATTGTTAAGTGAAATGAGAGTTTTATTTAAATGTAAAAATGGCTGGGAGATGAGGAAGGGTAATTAAGTAGCACAGAAACCAGAAGAAACGTAAGCCTGTGCTTCATGACGCCTGTAATAATACAGGAAAGCAAAAGGATCCGACTTTATGTAGGGAGTGAGGAGCCATAGCTTAACACGACTCCACTGACGCTGCTGCTGGCGATGACGATCCATTTGTGCCTGTGTGGAGTGGACTCTGGTTCAGAGGTCAGATCATATCTGACCATCATAGCAATGGTTCTAAGGAATGGAGGGGGCTGGTTGATTGACTCCATGGTACAGATGAGAACTAGAGGCTCAGAAGTTGTAATGGCTTATTCAAGATCTACTTGGTAAATAGAATCACCTGGGGATCTTTCTCCTACTCTGCGTGGCCAGAATAGGGATCTCAGCACTAATGAGAAAGGCTGGATTACAGAGAGGAGGAAAAGAACCTGAGCTATAAAAAGTAATGTTTGTACCTCCATTTACGGATGACATTTAATTGTAACTTTGGGGAATAAGCCTGGTGGCAGGAAAATTGCTACCCTACCTCGAAGGTTCTTCTCTGTGTTATTATTAGTGCATTGAACCACTGTAGTACTTGAAAAACTATAATCCAAAGCATTCATGGTGGTAGTAATTACCATTACTTCTCCTGCTAGGATGCATTGATCATCTACGCATTATCAGGAAATGTGCATTTCACTGTCCCCACTACTGCATACAATGCTTTAATTATAAGAGCACAAATTTATTAGCACATAGTATCAAACAATACATTCAACAGATAAAATGTTCTGAAATTAATTCCAAGAATAAAAGCTGTGCCAATATTATGTGTGAAGTTATAGAAATTCTTGAAAGAATAAATAAAAATTGTACACTTGTATATGATCTCTCAATAAGTGAGATCTCTCTGCAAATTGAAAGGAGCATCCCACTTAATGGAAAAACCTAGAGGCGATTGCATGAAAGCAGAAATAAGACATGGGATCCCTGTTATAACTGTCAAAAAAATTCTAACCAATGCAATGAGACAGGAAAATAAATTTAAAAACTGCATAAAGAATAAGACAAAAACCATCTTTATTTAAAACTGGCAAGATTGTCTATCTTAGTAAGCAAAGGTAATCCATACTTTATTTGAAAAACTGAAGGATATACCAATGTGTTGGATATTTTTTTTAGCAACCAAGCATGCTAAAGATGAAAAGGTATCTTTTATGTACCCTTGTTAAGGACAAGGAGTGATATCTGGTTCAAAACTGTCTTTGTTTTTAATTTAGAAAAATAACGTACCAAAACAGAAGACTCAAATGCATCTCTCTTCACTTCTTACTAAAATAAATTATAAAAGTTCAGAAAAAAATAATGATATATTTTTTAAGAAAACTAAGATTTAAGAAAAATTTATTTCCTAAAATTAACTAGAAATTGATGCTACTTATAAGGAAAGTTGAGCTGGATTGAATAAATAGAGATATTTTCCACTCATGACAAAACTTATCCTTATGAAGCAAGATTACAAAGGAGGAAAGAAAAAGTATACATCACCTTTACTATCTGTCTCCTTAAAGAACAAGGCTTCAACCAAGGGAGGACTGAGAAGCTATTATTAATATCGCTAAATGAAAGGATACACTAGTTAGTTATCTACTGCTTAGTAACAAGTTACCTTAAAACTCAGTGGCTTAAAACAATAAATATTTATAATCTCACACCATTTTTCTTGAGAGTCCCTTGGCCTGCAAGGAGATCCAACCAGTCCATCCTAAAGGAGATCAGTCCTGGGTGTTCATTGGAAGGACCAATGTTGAAGCTGAAACTCCAATACTTTGGCCACCTCATGCGAAGAACTGACTCATTTGAAAAAACCCTGATGCTAGAAAAGATTGAGGGCAGGAGGAGAAGGGGACAACAGAGGATGAGATTGTTGGATGGCATCAATGACTCGATGGACATGGGTTTGGGTGAATTCTGGGACAGGGAGGCTCGGTGTGCTGCGGTTCATGGGGTCGCAAAGAGTCGGACACGACTAAGCAACTGAACTGAACCTTTTTTCTAAGTCAGGAATTTAAGAATCGCTTAACTAGGTGGTTCCGACTCAGCGATTTTCACGAGGCTGATGTCAGGGCATGACTTGAGGCTGAATCACCTGCAGGCTCGACTGGGGCAGGAGGATCCATTGCCAAGGTGACTTGGTTACGTGCCTGGCAAGTCAGTGCTTGATGAGGCAAGAACTGACCCCATGACCTTGGGTCATGGCCAACTGCGTTCCCTCAGCATCAGCTGTCCAAGAGAGAGGCGAGAAACAGAGCAAACGTGTCTGTACGACTTAGCCTTGCAGGTCACATGCCGCCTCTCAGGCGTATGCTGCGGTCACAGAGCCAGTGCTCATGCAGTGTGGACATGAATATTAGAAGGAGGAGGGCACTGGGGCCTCTAGGAGGCTAGCTACCATAATAGATTATCTAAGAAAGCACAATGGACTTGCAGTACCAGCGCGGCTTCAAAGCCGATCAGCAGAAACCTATTCCTGGACCCTCTTTTATGCGACTTCATCCATTATGACTGCGTATCAGAAATTCCAGAGGACAATGGAAAAAGAGCCATTTCAATAAAGGCGACATGTGACAGGGAAAAGCCAGTGAGATGCTGGGAAATGAACCAAGAGCTTGACACCACCATATATATTTCAGGAATAGAACTCAAAGGGCATCCAAACATTATCCAGAGGCAGAGGGTCAGGGCAAGGAGGTGTCCGCTTACCACAAGATTGTACCATTTTTCTTCCTCTATGTACAGATGTATGCGTGTGTGCTCAGTCCTGTCCAGCTCTTTGCAACACTATGGACTGTAGTTGCCTGCCAGGCTCCTCTGTCCACGGGACTTTCCAGGCAAGGATACCAGAATGGGTTGAACTTTCCTATGTACCCTTTATTCAGTGTCCCCCAGTGGAAGATTGTGCCATTTTTTGAGAGTACATATTGAAAGAATGTTGTGGGAAAAAAGAAAGACAAAAGAATTTCAGGAAGAGTGTACTTTAAAAATTGCTTCCATTGTACAACATTGTGTATGCACTTAATGCTACTGACATATACACTTAAAATGACTAAAATTTAAGATTTATGCTATGTTTATTTTATCAAAATTAAAACAAAATTTATTCCCAGGACCCTAGTAAAATTTTTAAAAAACTGTCTAGCAACCTCAAAAGATGGCCTCATAAAAGGACTTACAGAGGCAAAGCTGAAAAATAATGCCATAAGGTCTGAGGAGGAAAGTTAACAAGATGAATTCAGAAGTCCAAGATGATAGATAAGGAAAATGAGCAAGGGGGCTTAAAACAACAATGAAATTTAAAATCTACATTGGGCTTAGAACACACAAGATGTGAAACTTCAGAAAACCAAATCAATGATATAAAGTCCAAAGCTGAGAAGCTCTCCCAGGATATATAGAGAAAGACAAATAGAAGAATTTAATGAGAAAGAGGGAACCAAAAAAAAGATGACGGGTATGAAGAAGGGGAGTAGAGAGTCAACTTGGGTATAATTAGTGTTCCTCAGAACAAACTGCACAGAACCAACAATCGCGTTTTCAGTAAATACTCAGTTCCTTGTGCCTGATAAAGGGAGCCCCAGACTTCCCTGGTGGCTCAGATGGTAAAGAATCTACCTGCAGTGCAGGAGACCCCAGTTCAGTCCCTGGGTTGAGCAGATCCCCTGGCCCAGCAAATGACAACCCACTCCAGTATTCTTACCTGGAGAATTCCATGGACGGAGAACCTGGAGGGCTACCGTCCATGGGGTGGCAAAGACTTGGACACGACCAAGTGACTAACACTCTCACTTTTCATACAAGAGGAGGAATTGAGCACAGACCCATGCCCACATCTCAGGAAAGAGGTTTAAACCCAAGGATAAAGACAGGAATGTCTTCATACCTCGAAGCAGCAAATGAATTAGTCATAAAATTCCGAGACTTGGAAAAAGCCTCAGTGTTCTTCCTTCCAAATGCCAAATATTGATCTAAGGAGACAGTAATACAGGAATTTTGAGGATAAAGATGGTGACCTTTGGGTTTCATACTCAGGAAAGATGCCAAATCACACTTGGTGGCAACAAAAAGGTCTTCCTAGATGTCTGCTCCTTGAAGGATGCTGTGTGTGCTTATTACTGTATTTCCAGCACCTACCACAGCTGCTGTTGCAAAAAAGATTTTCAATAAATATTTATCACATGAAAGAAGAAATATATCAACGATCGGAAAAGACAGCATTCACACATCTTTTTGGTGTGCTTGTTAAAATGTATTCTAAACAACATTGAAAGGAAACAATGGGACAGGTTGACAAATGGTACCTGCAAGGGGTTCATGAAAGGAGTAGTGAGAACTGGATTTTAAAGAGACGAGGCTGCAGAATCGCAAGAAATCAGACAATTAAGCTAACTGAGAGTACAAGTGTCACAATATACATAGTCTTGGATTATAAGTTCAAAATGTGACTTTGATAAAGCCTCAGAGTGTTGAGGCAGGATGAGGGTGGGGGGTGGGGGATGGGGCGGCCCCTGCAATTCTCGTCTCAAATAGGAGCACAGGAGAAAGCATTTAGCTTGGCCTGAATAATTAGAGTCACATAGGTTAAAAACACTTCTGGGAAACCTACATGTAAGTACCAGGATGAATAGAAGCATGATATATTCATTTCACAAAAACTATAGAGGATGAAAGGGGAAAAATGTATTTCAAAGAGCACCAAGTATAAAACACAGAGACTATGAGACAGAACAAAAGCAGAAAACAAAAAGATGACAAGGAACAAACACATCAGTTCTAATAATACCTGCAAGTGGGTTAAACTCCCTATTAAGAAGAAAGGCTCAGAGTGGATTAAAAAAAAGAAGAGAGCACAATACATTTCAGTTCTGTTTATAAAAGATATACCTAATCAGAATAATACAAGTGTTTCTTCTTAAGATGAGCAAATGACTTTTAGTATTAAAAATCAAAGCAATAGATATAATATTAATGTCAGATAATCTTGAATGCAAGATTAAAAACATTAAATTCTGAAAAAGGGTCACTTATATAAAGGGAACAACTCATAAGGAAGCTTTAATTATTTTTAAACCTCATGAATGAAATATATAAAGCAAAAAATATTGGAAATGCATGAAAACATAATATTAAAATCTGGTAGTATTCACTATTAGTATTTGAAATAGCTCATCTGCAATTCCATCACCTCCACTGGCTTTGTTCGTAGTGATGCTTCCTAAGACCCACTTGACTTCGGACTCCAAGATGTCAGGCTCTAGGTGAGTGATCACACCATTGTGGTTATCTGGGTCATTAAGATACTTTTGTATAATTCTCTGTATATTCTTGACACCTTTTCTTAATATCTTCTGCTCCTGTTAGGTCCATACCATTTCTGCCCTTTATTGTGCTTATCTTTGCATGAAATAGTCCCTTGGTGTCTCTGATTTTCCTGAAGAGATCTCCAGTCTTTCCCATGCTATTGTTTTCCTCTAATTCTCTGAACTGATCACTGAGGAAGGCTTTCTTATCACTCCTTGCTACACTTTGGAACTCTGCATTCAGATTGGTATATTTTTCCTTTTCTCCTTTGCCTTTAGCTTCTATTCTTTCCTTAGCTATTTCTAAGGCTTCCTCAGACAACTATTTTGCCTTTTTACACTTGTTTTTCTTGGGGAAGGTCTAGATCACTGCCTCCTATAGAATGTCATGAACCTCCATTCATAGTTCTTCAGGCACTCTGCCTATCAGATCTAGTCCCTTGAATCTATTTGTCACTTCCACTGTATAATCATAAGGGATTTCATTTAGGTCATACCTGAATGGTCTAGCTGTTTTCCCTACTTTTTTCAATTTAAGTCTGAATTTAGCAGTAAGGAGTTCACGATCTGAGCCACAGTCAGCTCCCAGTCTTGTTTTTGCTGACTGTATAGAGCTTCTCCATCTTTGGCTGCAAAGAATATAATCAATCTGATTTCAGTGTTGACCATCTAAAGACATCCAATGATGCTGTTAAAGTGATGCACTCAGTATGCCAGCAAATTGGGAAAACTCAGCAGTGGCCACAGGACTGGAAAAGGTCAGTTTTCATTCCAATCTGAAAGAAAGGCAATGCCAAAGAATGTTCAAACTACCACATAGTTGCACTCATCTCACATGCTAGCAAAATAATTCTCAAAATCCTAAAAGTGAGACTTCAAAAGTACATGAACCAAGAACTTCCAGATGTTCAAGCTGGATTTAGAAAAGGCAGAAGAACCAGAGATCATACTGTCAACATCTGTTGGATCACAGAAAAAGCAAGAGAGTTCCAGAAAAACAGCTGCTTCTGATTTATTGACTATGTCAAAGCCTTTGACTGTGAGGATCACAACAAACTGTAGAAAATTCTTAAAGAGATGGGAAAACCAGACTGCCTTACCTGCCTCCTGAGAAATCTGTGTGCAGGTCAAGACGCAACACTTAGAACCGGATGTGGAACAATGGACAGCTTCCAAATTGGGAAAGGAGTTAGGTTATTTAACTTATGGGAAGAGTACATCATGCAAAATGCTAGATGGGATGAAACACAAGCTGGAATCAAAATTGCCGGGAGAAATATCAATAACCTCAGATATGCAGATGACACCACCCTTATGGCACAAAGTGAAGAGAAACTCAAGAGCCTCTTGATAAAAGTGAAAGAGGAGAGTGAAAAAGGTGGCTTAAAACTCAACATTCCAAAAAACTAAGATCATGGCATCCAGTCCCATCACTTCATGGCAAATAGATGGGGAAACAGTGGAAACAGTGTCAGACTTTATTTTTTTGGGCTCCAAAATCACTGCAGATGCTGATTGCAGCCAGGAAATTAAAAGATGCTTACTCCTTGGAAGGAAAGTTATGACCAACCTAGATAGCATATTAAAAAGCAGAGACATTACTTTGCCAACCAAGGTACGCCTAGTCAAGGCTATGGTTTTTCCCGTGGTCATGTATGGATGTGAGAGTTGGACTGTGAAGAAAGCTGATCGCCGAAGAATTGATGCTTTTGAACTGTGGTGCTGGAGAAGACTCTTGAGAGTCCCTTGGACTGCAAGGAGATCCAACCAGTCCATTCTAAAGGAGATCAATCTTGGGTGTTCATTGGAAGGACTGATGCTAAAGCTGAAACTGCAATACTTTGGCCACCTCATGAGACGAGTTGACTCAGTGGAAAAGACTCTGATGCTAGGAGGGATTGGGGGTGGGAGGAGAAGGGGACGACAGAGAATGAGATGGCTGGATGTCATCACTGACTCGATGGACATGAGTTTGAGTGAACTCCGGGAGTTGGTGATGGACAGGGAGGCCTGGTGTGCTGTGATTCATGGGGTCGCAGAGAGTCGGACACGACTGAGTGACTGAACTGAACTGATTTACCCAAGAGAATCAAAAATACATGTCCATGAGAAGACCAGGTAGATAGCAGCTTTATTCATAATAGTCAAAAAGTAGAAACAATCATTGTGCTGCTGCTGCTAAGTCGCTTCAGTCGTGTCCGACTCTGTGCGACCCCGTAGACGGCAGCCCACCAGGCTCCCCTGTCCCTGGGATTCTCCAGGCAAGAACACTGGAGTGGGTTGCCATTTCCTTCTCCAATGCATGAAAGTGAAAAGTGAAAGTGAAGTTGCTCAGTCATGTCTGACTCTTAGTGACCCCGTGGATTGCAACCTGAGAAGCCCAGGCTTCTCCGTCCTTGGGATTTTCCAGGCAAGAGTACTGGAGTGGGGTGCCAGTGCCTTCTCCTATAGGCATGTAGAAATTTGTCAAAACTCACTAGTTACAGCTGGAGGAGGAAATGGCAACCCACTCCAGTATTATTTCCTGGAGAATCCCATGGACAGAGGAGCCTGGTGGGCTACAGCCCATGAGACCACAGAGTCAGACACGACTGAGTGACTGAGCATGTACACACCAGTTATGGAGGGATCTGGAGGGTATTATGCTAAGTGAAACAGGTCAAACCAAGACAAATGCTGTATGATCTTACTTATATGGAGAATATAAAATATTTAAAAAAAAAAAACTCATGGAAAGTTTTCTGATTTGTGGTTCCCCGAGGTGGGGGTGGGTGGGTGGAAGATTGGATGAAGGTGGTCAAACGGTGCAAACTTCCAGTTATAAGATAAGTAAGTTATGAGGAAGTAGCATATAACATGGTGACTACAGCTAATGCTGCTATACGGTATGTTTGAAAGTTGCTAAGAGAGTAGATTGTAAAAGTGCCCTTTATGAGAAAAAAAAAAATTCTAGGTAAAGGAGGGGATGAGTGTTAACTAAACTTACTGTTGTGATCTATGCATGTCCTCATGCTGTATACCCTAAAATTACTCAGTGTTTTATGTTAATTATAGCTCAGTAAAGTTGGAAGAAAAAACCCTCATTGGTCCACACTGAAAATGCATGCATTTTAGTTTATATAAGTTATGAAAACACAAAAAGTTTTTTTTGGGGGGGGTTCTTATCCGTTCCATTCCGTCGCTCAGTCGTGTCCGACTCTATGCGACCCCGTGGACTGTAGCCTACCAGGCTTCTCCGTCCATGGGATTCTCCAGGCAAGAATACTGGAGTGGGTTACCGTTTCCTTCTCCAGGGGATCTTCCCGACCCAGGGATCGAACCTGGGTCTCCCGCATTGGAGGCAGACGCTTTAACCTCTGAGCCACCAGGGGTTCTTATACATGCCTTCAATTAATAAAAATCGGAAAACATTACTGTTAATTTGAAATTCAAACTATTTCTACATATGGGTCCATGGTAAATTCTTTTCTTTTTTTACTTTTTATTATATTTTTTAATAAATAGTTTTTACTTATTTATTTATTTTTGTTATAATTTTTATTTATTTTAACTGGAGGCTAATTATACTATTGTATTGGTTTTGCCATACATTGACATGAATCCGCCCCGGGTGTACATGTGTTCCCCATTTTGAAGCCCCCTCCCACCTCCCTCCCCATCCCATCCCTCTGGGTCATCCCAGTGCACCAGCCCCGAGCATCCTGTATCATGCATCGAAATTGGACTGGCAATTCGTTTCACATATGATAATATACATGTTTCAATGCCATTCTCCCAAATCATCCCATGCTCGCCCTCTCCCACAGAGTCCCAAAGACTGTTCTATACATCTGTGTCTCTTTTGCTGTATTGTATACAGGGTTATCGTTATCATTTTTCTAAATTCCATATATATGCGTTAGTAAACTGTATTGGTAGAAGGAAACGGGGGACCCTGGTGGGCTCTCTCTATGGGATCACACAGAGTCGGACATGACTGAAGTGACGCAGCAGCAGCAGCAAACTGTATTGGTATTTTTCTTTCTGGCTGACTTCACTCTGTATAATAGGCTCCAGTGGCACACACAGTGGAGTATTACTCAGCAATTAAAAAGAATACATTTGAATCAGTTATAATGAGGTGGATGAAAAAACTGACTTTTTAAAAAAGACCATGTTTTTACTTTCTATTCACTGTCTATTCAGCAGCTTATGATTTGCCTTCCATACCCTACATAAACCTCATCTCACATCAGGGTCACATGGACAGAAATATGTACATACATATATAACGAAGTACAGATGTTGTCTTGGTTCCAAGGCTTTGTGTTGATAAGGATAATGAGTGCTGCTGCTGCTGCTAAGTCGCTTCAGTCGTGTCTGACTCTGTGCGACCCCATAGACAGCAGCCCACCAGGCTCTGCCGTCCCTGGGATTCTCCAGGCAAGAACACTGGAGTTGGTTGCTGTTTCCTTCTCCAATGTGTGAAGGTGAAAATTGAAAGTGAAGTCACTCAGTCGTGTCTGACTAGTAGCAACCCCGCGTACTGCAGCCCACCAGGCTCCTCTGTCCATGTGATTTTCTGGGCAAGAGTACTGGAATGGCTTGCCATTGTCTTCTCTGAGGATAATGAGTAGAGCTGCAGAATCAGGAGTTAGCCAGCTGCGTCAAATTACCTTAGAAAGTTAAGCTACCATTGGGCCAAGAGAAGATAGATATATAGATTAGGTAGAAGAGTCGGACATGACTGAAGCTACCTAGCATGCACACACATATAAAATAGACAGCCAACAAGGATCTACTGTACAGCACAGGGAACTCTACTCTGTACTCTGTAATTATCTATATGGGAAAATAATCTGAAAAATAATGATATATGTATATACCTGCCCTGTTAAATTGCTCTAGTTGTGTCCAACTCTGCAACCCCATGGACTGTAGCCCACCAGGCTCCTCTGTCCATGGGATTCCCCAGGCAAGAATACTGGAGTGGGTTGCCATGCCCTCCTCCAGGGGATCTTCTGTACCCAGGGATCCAACCCATGTCTCCTGAAGCTCCTGCATTGTAGGCAGATTCTTTACCGCAAAACCACCAAGAAAACCTGTGTGTGTGTGTATGTGTGTGTGTATTCAGTTTGCTGAATACCTGCAACTTTAAGGGGAAAAAAAAGAAGCATAAATAGATCTTAAGAGCGAAGGCAGGTGAGATGTGATTGCACAGGTCAGGCAATCTGCTGCAGCAATGCCATGAGATATGGACATGCAGGCAGGCCAGTCAGATGCCTCAGCACAAAGGTTTCTCCTGGTCTCTTTTGGAATCCTGCTGGGAACTAAACCACCTGGGCTCCCAGGAGTACAGCTCCAGCTGGAGGTGGCTCCTGAAGCTCCAGGTACATTTCACCTTAGCTGCAGTCAGACATGCTGGAAACATTGGGAGATTCTTAAACTACAGCTCGAAGTGTATGGCCATGCCTTTGCTCCAGCCCCCTTTTGGCACCTGGGGATAGGAAGTACTGAGGGAAAGATACTCGGAGGGTTTCGGGCAGCCTGGAGCAGAGGCAGGAGTAAAAAGACTGGGAGGGGTGCTGGGAGGAGGAGAAGGAATGGCAAGGAGTAGAGCCTGGCCCTGGAGGAGGAACCTCCAGATATCCTGTGGACTGATATCCAGGGGCCCCCTGCAGCCAGTGATGCTCTGAAAATAAGGCTCCTTCCTTCATTAGCAGTGCTGGGAGCATCCTTGCTGCCCACAAGGGAGACAAAGTCTTTCACTGCAGATGTAATTACTGCATCCGGTTCCAAGCGTGCAGGGACACATTAGCAGGGGCTCACTGGAGCAGGAGGAGGCCCGAGGGAGTCCTGAGCAGAAAGCATTTCTGGCCGGCAATGGTGTGGAGAGGTGAGGTAAGCTGAGCAGAAGGAGGGTGGGGAGAAAGAGAATTCTGGAAGCAGAAGATGGGAAGTTCTGATTACATCAGTTACTTCATAAACGTTGCTCTTAGGAAGCAAAATCATCCAGAGAATCATTAAAAGAAACCATTTGTAGCACCCCCGAGGGAGTGACTCACCAGTAAGTGATTCTGGAGTGGGGAAACTGTTGATAAAATAAGAAAAGGGAAAAACAAAATGAAGAGGCAGGAAGGGCTTCAGTGCCCACCTCTTCTCACTAATGAGGCTTTGCAGGCTGCCAGGAGTGGGGTGAGGCCCTTAGGCTTTGCTTCAGGTGGTCCAGGGGAGATCAGATTCCTGCACCTCCTCACAGCTCTAGTTCCTGAGTCATTCACAGCCTCCAGCTGGGAAGCCCAGATTCAAAGCAGCAACTCTTTTCGCTTCAAGATTTCACTTCCCCTTGATCCCTCGCACATCCAGTGGGGGTTCCCTCTCAGAGGCTGGGCCATTCGAAGACTGGAGGGCCCCTCTCCAATTAAATCCTCCACTTTATATCACATTGTGACTTCCTGTCTCCTCCATCCTTCTCGCCTCTACCTCTCATAGGAACGGAGGCAGTAATTAAGCATGGTCACTATCCTGAAGGGCTTCCCTCATAGCTCAGTTGGTAAAGAAGCCACCTGCAGTGCAGGAGACCCTAGTTCGATTCCTGGGGTGGAAAGAGCCACTGGAGAAGGGATAGGCTACCCACTCCAGTATTCTTGGGCTTCTCTTGTGGCTCAGCTGGTAAAGAATCCATCTGCAATGTGGGAGACCTGGGTTCGATCCCTAGGTTGAGAAGATCCCCTGGAGAAGGGACAGGCTACCCACTCCAGTAATCTGGCCTGGAGAATTCCATGGACTGTATATTCCACGGGGTTGCAAAGAGTCAGACACGACTGAGGGACTTTCACTTTCATTCACTTTCACTATCTTGAAGAAGGAAAGAATGTCCCCCACTTCTGCCATCTTTTCTAGATTCACACCTTGACCTCTTCCCTGAGGAGGTAAGACCTGGCACTGGGGAAGCCTATGAAGGCCAGTGCTCTGAGGAAGAAGACCGGATGGAGACGCTGGCAGGGATGGGAGCCCCAAATTGCGGCATCTCACAGATTCATGAGCATAAGATGCTAGATTCACTCGTTCGATATGTCCAAACTGAACAGTACATGCTAAGGTGAGTCTTCGAGTGCACCCCGTTTACAAAGCTACCGAGCTTTCCAGCAAGTCAGAGGTTCTCTACAAGGACAGGGTGGGTCTGGAGATGAGGACCACCTTCCGCAACATGGGTCACCACCCAGTCTCAGGGGAGCCTCGCTCTTGGGTAAAAATGTGGCATAAAGAAACCTCAGCAGTAAGACTACCTGGTCTCTGGCATGGCGGGCAGTTTTAGGAGAGATGGTGGGGAAAGAGAGAAAAGCTCTTTGGGATAAGACTGGAAGGGCCCCAACCTTCTAATGCAGATCAGACTTGAGTGTCTGAAACCAAGCAGGACCCTGTGGGGCTCCAGGCCATAAAAGCCTTTCTGTGTCCCCTATTTCTTGATTATAGAAAATAGGCTTCCTTCAGCCTCGGTGACTTTACTGAGTTCCAATAGGCATATTCAAACAGTGGCTAATAGAGAAGGGCGGGTGGGGATATGCAGTGATAAGGAAGGAGCAGTCAAGGAACAATAGCGAACCTTGAGGGGCAGGGTCCTACTTCCCTCTCAAGGAATACACAGAAAAATTATTCTTGAGCTGTTTTGCAGATACTGAAACCCCCTCCAGGTGGGAGCAGTTAACTGTGTCCTGCCCACAAGCACCAGACCTCAAATGCATTGGGACAAGAAGGTTGATGATGCTGACTCCGAGTTTCCCCCCCACCAACCAATCAGAGGAACGTCCATGAGCTGATCACACCCTCCTCTTGGCACCATTACTATAAAACTCCTCACTACCGCCTCCAGGTTGAGACACAGTTTTGAGGGCATCAGCCCACTGTAGTCCCCTTTGCTTGGCAAAGCAATGAAGCTATCCTTTTCCAATGAACCTGAAACTCTGTCTCTGAATTTAATTTGGTGTTGAGTTTCAGAGGCTGCATTGAGTGTCAGCTTCCCTACCCAGCCTTCATTCCATGAACCAAACTCCCCCCTTACCACCCAGACATTGCTTCCTATCATCTGGAGGCTAGTCTTGGAGGACCTCTACTACCCTACCTGTCCCCTCATTTCCTTTTATAAGACAGGTACGGGATTGATGGGTAAGCATTTAGTCATTCATAGGTGGCCTCTAATCACAGGCATTGTTTTACGTGCTGGCAACATCACCAATGTTTAAACCCTTTCCTGTTTTCTTCTGTGTGGGGAGGGCAGAGCTATCTTCTCTGGGTGGGATGGAGCTCACCATCTCAAGGAAAAGTCAGTGAACCAGTGAGTCAGTTGATCAAGATAAACCACGCCTTTGATCCCAGAGCAGCCAGAGAGCTGAGCAAGTACTGAGGCTGGCGGATGCCACTCTTTCATCTTCAGTGGCAAGCCTGCTCCACAGCCCATGGGATCACCTGTGTACATGATGTATTGAGGTGGTGATGAACCCTTGGTCATCACTGATTGCTGCAAGACTTGGAGCCAGAGTCCATGGGTCTATCTCAGCCTGATGCTAACTGATTTAAGCATGAAATCCCCTTAGCAACCCAGAGCTCCTTCGTCAACTCCCAGGGCCTCCCAACACCCATGGGTCCCTGACTCAAGATGGAGACAGTGGCCTTGAAATTAACTGGGAACCCCCGGCAGCTCCCTTACTGTCTGGTTTCTGTAAGGAAGAGCCTTTCCCTGGTGGTGAGACCCTCACCACACCACGTGGCAACATCATGTTTACGAGTGCCTCCCCACTCGCCTCTGAGCTCAGAGCAGGGGCCGTTCAAATGCTCAACAGGCTCACACGCTGCCTGTCCAGCACACTGTGAATTTAACCAGAACAACTTGGCTTTAAATAGTAGAGACCCAATTTAAAACAGCTGGAGCTAGAACAGGTGATAGAGAGGAACTTTGGTCCTGGTGATATAGAGGCTTTTAGGAAGAGACGTAAACTGCTGTGCAGAAGGAATACTAAGAGGTACAAGTGCTCGTGGCTGGCCCTGAGATGCTTCTCATCCACCATCAAGGGTGTCCATCCAGGAAGCAGGGAGGAAACTAGCTTCTCTGATGTTCCTTCAACAGCTGTCCAGATGTAGGAGCTCCGTGCCTAAATTAAAGTCCATTATCTCCAGAGGTGGCCGAGGTGCGTGAGTGTGCAACCAGGCTGGTTATTTTCTACTGAAGCCTACAATTTTTGTTCAGCAGCAAAAGTCACTGTGGACCCACCGCTGAGGCCAATTAGATCTACAGCACTTGTAAAGCCGGTCTCGATTTTATCAGTGTCCAACTGATTTCAATGGCATAATTTGATATCGCAACAGCATAGAGAACGCTTTACAACAGACGGCAGGCAGCCCTGGATGCCTTTCCAATTCTAATTTTACTTTTGAGTTAGTTGGGATTTTCACTTGCTAGATACATGTTAATATCCCTTCTTACATTATCATCTAAAGAGTATTTGGAATAGATACTTCCAAATTCCCTTTACCCTTCCTCTGTAAAGAGGCATATTCCTACTGACTCCTTCCTGGTTGATAGTGGGGAAAGGGAGACAAAGGTTTAGTGATCCGGCAGATTTACATAGATAATGAGTAGATCAGACATGCCACGTTCCTGGTTAAATCCTGATGCCAGAACATCTCACTTGTGCATATCCTAGTGACTTCAGAATAAAGACCCAATTCTGTAAAGGACTCGGTATGATCCAGCCCCTGGCTCCCCCACCCCAGCCCACGGTCCCTCCTGCTATATACATATCCAATATGTGGGTCTTTCAGGCTTACAGCAAAGTGATTCAGTTTCACATACAAGTATATCATTTTTTTTCAGATTCTTTTCCCTTATAGGTTATTACAAGATATTGAGTGCAGTTCTCTGTACTACACAGTAGGTTGGTTATCTATTTTATATATAACAGTGTATATCTGAAGGCTTCCCTGGTGGCTCAGACAATAAAGAATCTGCCTGCAATGCAAGAGACCCGGGTTTGATTGCTGGGTGGGGAAGAGTCCCTGGAGTAGAAAATGCAACCCACTCCAGTATTTTTGCCTGGAGAATCCCACGGACAGAGAGCCTGGTTGGCTACTGTCCATGGGGTCACAGAGAATCGGACATGACTGAGCAGGCATGCACACACAGAGAGTGTGTATCTGTTAATCCCAAACTGCTAATTTATACCCCCTCCCTGCTTTCCCCTTTGTTAACTACTGTAAATCAACTATACTTAAATTAAAAGGAAAACTGAAAAAAAAATTACTTTGTCATAGGGGAAAAATGCAATTTCTCTGCATTAGCAATTAACTTAGGTAAAATGCAACTGAAATATTTCTGATCTTTCCCAGTCATATGAAAATAAACTTAGGATGAGTTTTCTTCTGATAAAAAAAATGGCTCAGAAATAAAAAGACAAGGTTCTTTCGTTTCTTGAAAAGCCACACCCCCATCACCCAAGGGCATTCACACATGCTATTCCCCTCACCTGAAAGGTTTCCAGTTGGCCTGGCTGTATCACAGAACTGTATTCCCATACTTCACTGCTATTCATCTTCTTTTTCTTGGCCGTGAGGCGTGGCTTATGGGATCTTAGTTCGCCGACCAGGGATCGAACTCCTGTCCCCAGCAGTGGACGCATGGAGTCCTAACCACTGAACCACCAGAGAAGTCCCTCCTCTTCATTTCCTGTGTCTGTTTCAAGCATCACTATCTCAGGAAAGACTTACCTAGTCTAGCTCACACCACTCTGTCACCCATCCTTAGAGCAATTGCTACACTCAGAAATTACATATTATTGATGGTCCAGCTAATAACTATCTCCCTGACTAGACTATAAGCACCACGAGGGAAAGAATTACATCTACTTTACACATCGTTGTTGCTATAGAAGGAAACAAATATTCTTAATGCGTCGATCAAAGGAATGAATTAATGCAAAAGAAAGAACACCATCTTACAACAGATATCGGGTGGCATTTCCAATTCCAATTTTGCATTTGAGTTACTGGGGCTTTTCACTTGGTACTATTGTCGTTCCGTCACTAAGTCATGTCTGACTCTGCGACCCCAGGGACTGCAGCACACCAGCCTTCCCTGTCCTTCACTGTTTCCTGGAGTTTGCTCGAACTCGTGTTCATTGAGTCAGTGATGCCATCCAAGTATCTCATCCTCTGTCACCCCCTTCTCCTCCTGCATCAGTCTTTTCCATCATCAGGGTCTTTCCCAATGAATCAGCTTTTTACATCAGGTGGTCAAAGTACTGGAGCTTCAGCTTCAGTATCAATCCTTCCAATGAGTATTTAGGACTGATTTCCTTTAGGATTGACTGGTTTGATCTTGCTGTCCAAGGGACTCTTAAGAATCTTCTCCAGCACCACACTTTGAAAGCATCAGTTCTTCAGTGCTCAGCCTTCTTTATGAGCCAATTCTCACATCCGTACATGACTTCTGGAAAAACCACAGCTTTGACTATCTGGATCTTTGTTGGCAAAGTGATATCTATGCTTTTTTTTTTTCACTCAGTATAATACATGTTAATATCCATTCTTATTTTTATAATCTAAAAAGTCCGGGGAAGAAGGTAATGTTTCTCCAGGGCAGCCTTATTTCTGATCTATATTGTTGATCAACTTGGTGTAAAGAGGGTGAGAAGCATTAAGTATAGTCACACATAAAGAATCATAGCTCAGGATCTCATAATGGCTTGTGCTAAGGCAAGTTATTTCACCTAGGCCCTTAGAAAGGAAACTCTGGGGATTATTTTCTATTTTCTAATGAGGGCTTCTCCTCAGGGAGGAAGAGACAAGGATACTCCCAAGGCATTGAGCCCACATTCCTAGTTCCCCAGGCTTCAACTCATCACTCTGAAGCCAGGGTCAGGGCCATCAGCTACATCAGCTCCACACTGATGCTGGTTGCCCGCATCCCTCTGACAGGATGCTCTGCCCTCCCCCTGCTCACACAAAGGAACTTCAGTCTCCCAAAGAAGAAATTCACAGGGATTTATGACTCAATCAACTCACCCAAAAGGAGCATAAATGGGATTAGTTTTAATATTGTTAAGTTGCAAAAATACAGGCATATGTGCGTGCCAAAGCGAAAATGTACGCAAGCAAAGGAGGAAAACATATGGGTGCCCATATGGCGAAAAGCACATGGCTAGACCTTCACACACTTCTCATTTACAACAAGAACCAAAGTTAGTGAACATAAATTTGCTTTGCAAAAATATGAGAGGAACAGCTTGTTTGCCCATAACTGTTCTACTGAGCAAGATAGGGATAACCTTGATTTCTCAACTCAGACACCTCTTTCTCACACTCCGGGGATTAATTAGGCTCTTCACACAACTTCAGATTAGAAACAAGGATCCTGGCTGCCTCTCAGAGAGAGAGAGAAGTAGGAGCAGGACTGGGTGGGGTGGTGGGTCAACTGACTGGCAATCCCATCTGTGCCTGGCACTGGTACCTGGGGTGACTCAGAAGAGAAATGAGGTTGGTGGGTCTTCGCAGGCTTATCTTAATTGAAGCAGGGAAGCAGTGGAGACCTACTGCAGACAATGGCAGGGAAGTGGTTTCCACTTGGGGGCTGTGTTTTTCTCAGCACAACATTGAGTGGTGGCTAGAAACCGTCCAGATGCAAGAAGGTAGGTGTGGAATTAGAGAAGAGAACGTCAGAGCATGGGTGCCCCAGATAACAAGTGGAATTTGATAAAATACATCACTTTATATTGTACCTGTTCAATCTTTGTACAGCAGACAGACAAAGATGGACTTGGAAAACAAGGACAATGTTCCTTTCACAGATCTTCCACTTTAGTCACCTGTGAGTCATTTGCCATTAACTTTTTCAAGCCTGTTTCTTTGCCTGGGAAATATTTCTTCTCTGACCTATCTTAGAGGCTTGCTATAAGCCCTCTTGAAATGATGTGTGTGGAAATATTTTATAAACAGGACATTCTTACGTAAGCATTGTTGTTAGTGGAAACCTAGAGGTTCATCTTACTTATGATTCTTAGTTTGCACTTTTTAACTTGAAGTAATTATTGATTTAATGGCAACCCACTCCAGTATTCTTGTCTGAAAAATCACAAGGATAGAGCAGCCTGGCGGGCTGCAGTCCGTGGGTTCTCAAAGAGTCAGACACGACTGAGCTACTAAGCACACACACAAACAAAAGTTTGCAAAAATAGTACAGAGAGGTCTGTGTACTCATCGCCAGCTCCCCTGATGGTGGTATCTTTTCTAATTAAAGCATGTCGTTAAGGCCAGGAGATTGATTGGGCACGACACAGTTAACCACCTGATGGGGCTGAGAATTTTTTTTTTTTGGATGTACCCATATTTTATTTCTTTGTGTCTAATTCTAACATTTCATCATGCATATCGATTCATCTAACTACCCCAATAATCGAGCGTGGAGCCATCTCTTGACGGCAAAGCAACTGCTTTGAACAACTTCTTTCCCTCTCCTGCACCAACTGCTGGCCACACTGACAGGTTGTGCATCTTGACACTTTTTCCATTTAGGGAATGTTTTAAAAGTGGAATCATTCAGCATCCTACCCTTTGACAATGCCTCTGTGCATTCCTATAATGCCCTGAGGTCCACCTATGATGTCAACTGACATAATAGTTCATTTCCTTTTTATCGCTGAAATACATTTCAAGGTGTGGGTGTAACCAGACACCCCTTGAAGGACAAGTGAAGTGAAGTCACTCAGTCGTGTCCGACTCTTTCCTACCCCATGGACTGTAGCCTACCATGCTCCTCTGTCCATGGGATTTTTCCCGGCAAGAGTGCTGGAGTGGGTTGCCGTGTCCTTCTCCAGAGGATCTTCCTGACCCAGGGATCGAACCTGGGTCTCCCACATTGTAGGCAGACACTTCACCATCTGAGCCACCAGGAAGTCCTTGAAGGACATTTGGACTATTTCCAGGTTTGCCTCAGAGAAGGCACTGGTGACCCACTCCATACTCTTGCCTGGAAAATCCCATGGACGGAGGAGCCTGATGGGCTGCAGTCCATGGGGTTGCTAAGAGTCGGACACGACTGAGTGACTTCACTTTCACTTTTCACTTTCATGCATTGGAGAAGGAAATGGCAACCCACTCCAGTGTTCTTGGCTGGAGAATCCCAGGGATGGAGGAGCCTGGTGGCCTGCTGTCTATGGGGTCTCACAGAGTCGGACACGACTGACGTGATTTAGCAGCAGCAGCAGCAAGTTTGCCTATTACAAATAAAACTGCTGTGTCATTCTGAATTTTCAGGTGGACCAGAGAGGCAATGAATAACTAATGAATGACTCATGATGATAAAGAGTAAGAGACAGAGGTAGGCATAATAATGCATAATAAGAAAGGCCCAATTATAAATATTAGCACTTTCCTTTCAGGGCTACTGGGGCAGTAAATTAACTAAAACATGTAAAGTGTATAACGGGGCCTGACATACAGTAAGCATGATGTTAACATAACCAGCTCTCAGGATGGCTGTAAGTTACAAGGATTCTAAGAAGAAATTTAAATTAGAACATGGCACAACGGCAATTTAGAACACTGTTGGCAACTCATGAATGTGTGTCCAGTGCAATTATAAGCCTTCCATTCCTTCTCTCTTTTGGTCCTAGTGATCATCCGAGGAAGCTGGCATAAATAGCCCCATTCTGCAGTCTAGGAGATTGGGGATCCTGGAGATAATGTGATTTTTCTGAAGTCACTCAAGACAGTTAACTGCTTGGGCCAGATTTTAATCCCAGGTTATAAGAATCTGAAGGCTAACTCTATCTAGAAGCTGACGCTCCAACACTTTGGCCACCTGATGCGAAGAGCTGACTCACTGGAAAAGACCCTGATGTTGGGAAAGATTGAGGGCAGGATGAGAAGGGGCAACAGAGGATAAGATGGTTGGATGGCATCATCAACTCAATGGACACGAGTGTGAGCAAACTCTGGGAGGTAGGGAAGGACAGGAAAACCTGGCATGCTGGAGTTGCAAAGAGTCAGACATGACTGAGTGACTAAACAACAACAATCTAGAAGCTAACCCTGCTGGCCAGGAGGAGTTGACACCTATACATGAGTACGAGTTGGCACTTCCTTTATTTGGAATGTGAGGGACTCAGTAATTTCTTTTAAGCCTTTCTTCTCAAGGACATCCAGGATGAAAAATAAGAGTTGGAGTAGAAACATTCTGGGACCAGTATATCTGCTAACCTCAACACCTGGCAGAAAGAACAGGAGAGAGACAGACCTGCTCAGCCAGGTCAGGACCAAGGATGGGGATTTTGCTGGAATTATCCCTCTTAGATGGAATTCACTTGTCTAACACTGTCATATCCAGAGCAAAGCTGCACATACTCCCCCAGGATATGTGCGTGCTTGCTAAGTCGCTTCAGTCACGTCTGACTATGCGACCCCATGGACTGTAGCCCTCCAGGGTCCTCTGTCCATGGGATTTTCCAGACAAGAATACTGGAGTAGGTTGCCATGCCCTCCTCCAGGGGATCTTTTAGACCCAGAAGTCTAACCCAAATCTCTTATATCTACTGCATAGGCAGGCAGGTTCTTGCCTGGAGAATCCCAGGGATTGGGGAACCTGGTGGGCTTCCGTCTATGGGGTCACACAGAGTCAGACATGACTGAAGTGACTTAGCAGCAGCAGCAGAAGGCAGGCAGGTTCTTTACCACAAGCACCACCTGGGAAGCCCCAGGATATGTGTACTTAACACTTATTCCTTATCTTGTTTTACTTGCTTTCACTTTAGATTAAAGGTCTTTATTTTTTATTATTTATCCCTTTTACAATAAATTTGAGTTTTTTTTACTTTTAATGTTTTTAGCTTTTATGTTTTTGCTTGATTTAAAAAATCTTTTGTTCTTGATTCAATATAAAATGTACAGTTGTCTAACAATATTGTAAAGCCACTATTCAGTTCAGTTCACTTCAGTCGCTCAGTCGTGTCCGACTCTTTGCAACCCCATGAATCACAGCACGCCAGGCCTCCCTGTCCATCACCAACTCCCGGAGTTCACTCAAACTCATGTCCATCGAGTCAGTGATGACATCCAGCCATCTCATTCTCTGTCGTCCCCTTCTCCTCCTGCCCCCAATCCTTCCCAGCATCAGAGTCTTTTCCAGTGAGTCAACTCTTCGCATGAGGTGGCCAAAGTACAGGAGTTTCAGCTTTAGCATCAGTCCTTCCAGTGAACACCCAGAACTGATCTCCTTTAGAATGGACTGGTTGGATCTCCTTGCAGTCCAAGGGACTCTCAAGAATCTTCTCCAACACCACACTTCAAAAGCATCAATTCTTCGGTGATCAGCTTTCTTCACAGTCCAACTCTCACATCCATACATGACCACTGGAAAAACCATAGCCTATACCTCCAATAAACTTAAAAAAATAAAAAATAAAGATTATGTTATGTTGCAGAGACAAAGCTATCACTTATTCTTGAAAGCTCAAAGTCTCTCCTCAGAGAATGCCCTCCCCCACCACGACCTTCTTAGTCAGGACTCATCAACTTGGTTATGTGGACTTATTGTTTTTTCAAGGAGGAAGTAAAAATACTTCATCTGTGAATTCAGAATCACACACAAGTTATCTTTACAGTTCAATTTATTACATAGAAATCACTTGAGTTTTATATTTTCAGTTAAATTCTTAACTGAGATTGCAATACTTTGAAAAAAAGATTGCTACATTAATTCAGTACTTTTTCTAGCATACCAAATTAAAATGAAAGTATTAGTCGCTAAGTCGTGTCAGACTCTTTGCAACCCCATGGTCTATAGGCTGTCAGGCTCCTCTGTCCATGGGATTCTCCGGGCAAGAATACTGGGGTGGGTTGCATTCCCTTCTCCAGGGGATCTTCCTGACCCAGGGATCGAACCTGAGTCTCCTGAATTGCAGGCGGATTCTTTACCATTGAGCCACCGGGAATACATACAGAAGTTCAAACTTCAGATTCATGGCACACAGTCTTCCAGTCAACACAGACATTCCTTAAAGTTACTATATCATTCACATGTCATATTTGCAATTCTGAGCTGTTATACACAGAATAGCTCTCCTTTAAATACAGCTAAATTGACACGCCATGAAGTTCAAAGTTGTATAATCAAGCCAAGGACTCAAAGTTGTGCCATCTCTTAAAAGATTTGGCATTTCTGGACCAAAACACACAACATGTAAAGAAGGTTAGGAACAATTCCTCCTCCTTATTACAGTTTATAAAAAAATAGAGAGAAAGAGAAGTAGATATAAAAAAAGGCAGATGCTAAAAGGCACACATGGCTTTAGGAAGCATTGACAATTCTGATACGAGAGAAGGAAGGAGAGGTAGAAGAACTATCAAAAACTGAAACAACAATTTAAATAGTATTTTAGGGCCATGTTAGTCGTTATCCAGACCTCAAACACCGAGGCACAAACAATTGATATGTACGATGGTATTGCAGTTTTTTTTTTAATTTATTTTATTGGAGGCAAATTACCTTACATTAATATATTGGTTGGTTTTGCCATACATTGACATGAATCCGCCCCGGGTGTTGCAGTTTTTAAAAGGAGGCCAAACGACACCCACTCTACTCAAGAAAACAGAGAAGCCCGTAATACATTTTTAAACTGCTTCCATCAATGACCACTCATATTAAGGCATAAAGGAGTCAGCTTCAGTTACCTGGAAAACTCACTTCTGTGGAATTGCTCATTCTCTTGCTCCCTGAGGTCCTGTATATGAGCCAACTGTAGCAGCAACTCACTCACAGGTGAATAGCTGTCATCTTAAAACCTCCATAGAGAGGACACGGAAAAGACTTTATTATCCCTCCCAAACATCTGGCCTTTCCAAGCACGCACTGGCAATGGGACCAGGTATGGAGGCACTGCAGCGGGTTACATGGCACCTTGAAAGAAGACCCTCCTTCCAACCCCACAGCCTGGGCCACTCCCTCATCCCACACTGTTTTCACATGACTCATATTTTTACATTTCATGAATGCTGCTTCTCCGTCCTTCAGGAAGAGAAAAGAAAATCATTCTTGGAACCCACCTGTCCCACCATGTATCCCAAACACACTGGCCCCTTGCTTGCCCACTTTGATGGCCTGTTCTGGGACCCGCCCATTTTTCCCTGGCCTGGGATTCCAGCATGATCCTAGTTTCTAAGCTGCAGGTCACTCAGAACATATTTCCATGTGTGTGAAGTCTATTAAACAAGTGCTACATTCTCTAGTAAATCCAATAAATGCCTAAAATAAATCCAACAAGTACCTAAAATAAAAATCTAAAATATGAAAACCAAAAATTAGGAAATAAAAACCTAAAAATACCTAAAAAATCAAGTTAGTTTAAAGGGCCTCCAAGGAAAGTGGCCATGATGGGAATATTGACATCATGGAAACTGGCAAATGCCACCAGGACTCCCTTCCATGCGCACCCTCAGCCCCAGTCAATCTTTAGCATTTACCAGCAGTATGACCTAAAACTCTGACTTTTTCAGCTATCATTTCAGGCATAGATCATATTCCTGTGTTTTGAGCTGAAATTTTCGTTCATTGTGTCTATGTAATTTTTTTTAGAGTTTTTTTAATGTGGAACATTTTTTAAAGTCATTATTGGATTTTTACAATATCACTTCTGTTTTACGTTTTGGTTTTTTGGCCATGAGGTATGCAGGATTTTAGCTCTCTGGCCAGGGATGGAACCCATGCCCTCTGCAGTGGAAGCAAAGTCTTAACCACTAGACTTCCAGGAAAGTCCCTACACACTTTTTATATTTCAGAGATTCCTCATAGTTTCAGATCCACAAATGCTTCCTATTCTCTAGTGTGATCATGAATTTATTCACCTTTACCTTTTCTTCTATAGTTTCTTGAGATTGGCATGTGCTTAGTCTGTCATCTTAAACCATAACCACAATTCCTAATCTTTAATAATCTGGTCATTAAAATATTCTTTTTCTAAATGGAACTTGGTTATTCATTCTTGTATATAGTACCCAAATTTAAACAATCATTTTCAAACATTGCATTAACATTTTGGAACATAGCTGTCCAGTAATCTATGTTCTCTAATGCGATTTTGTTGGAATTTCAAAGGAAACACCATTACAGCTTCTATTTCTTACTCTTGCTGGATGAACTAAACAATCAGTTGTTCTAAAAATGCTACTTAATGTTCAAGTTGTATCGGCTGCTCTTCTAAACCTTTACAAACAACTTTCCAAAGTCTCCTTAACTCCAAGTGAGAAGGAGTGTCCTTCTAAAAGTAAATATTGTTGGTCACCTGCAGGTGCAAGTTTGAAACGTGCAAATGTCCCAGGTTCTAGTGCTTTTCAAACTCAGGAAACAATGCTTTGAGTTTATATGTTGAAATGTCACTGGGAGGGGGGAGAGAATAGAAGAAAAAAGAGACAGCAAAGTGAAGGCCAGAGCAAGGGAAAGACAAAAGGGAATTTGAAAGTTGAACATGGGCTGAGAGACTTAAAGGCGAGAGAGAAAATGTAAATTTAATATTCTTTTTTTTTTTTTCAGGCTGAATTCCAAATACTGTGTTATATAAAAGATTAAGAATGTGGATGAATCTTCTGTATTTTAAGTGGGAAACAAACTTTACCACAAAACCATTATAAAGAATTGCTTTAAAACATTTCCATAAAATCAAAGTGCCTTTCAAGAGACTCCTAGGCTGAGAGAACTGTGTGTTTAGGACCAAATAAATGCATTTTGGGATTTCAAGCATTTGTAAGGACATGTGATTTTACCAAATACGTAGAAGCTGGTCTGATGGTTAGATGTATTTTTGTATAGAGCGTAAATCAAAATTCTCCCTGACTTAAAGCAAAATTTCCACGGGGCCTGTATCTTTGGGAACGTAAACTACGGCTGTGTTTATATTAAAGTTGAGCTTCCTGATATCCCTTATGATTCCTTTAATATTCTTGTTAATATTACTTTACAATATTGACATTTTGGATTTCAATATCTGAGGTCTTTACACAAAGGGTGTCTGGGGATTTATTATCATTATCTTTCCCTATAACAAGGCAGGTGCTGAAATATGTGTTCTCAATGCACATGGAGAACATTAGATGGTGAAAATTTGAACAACGATCCTGGTAAAAAATCCAATGTCCATTTGTAAGTGCTTCTCACACAGTTAATGTTCCAAACTAGGGGGGGCACTTTCAGGTCATTACTTCCTATATCTGTATGTGTTTAGTTTTTAAGCTTTATTGGGATTTAATTCACATACAACAAAATGCACTAATTTTAGTGTAGCGTTGCTTAGTTTTTGCTAATTTAAGCAGCAATGTAACAACCACCCTGCTCGAAATTTTCATCACCCCCCAAAATGCCCCTTGTACCCCTTTGTAGATAATTATTAAAAATCCCATACTTTGGCCACCTCATGCGACGAGTTGACTCACTGGTAAAGACTCTGATGCTGGGAAGGATTGGGGGCGGGAGGAGAAGGGGACGACAGAGAATGAGATGGCTGGATGGCATCACTGACTCGATGGACATGAGTTTGGGTGAACTCCAGGAGTTGGTGATGGACAGGGAGGCCTGGTGTGCTGTGATTCGTGGGGTCGCAAAGAGTCGGACACGACTGAGCGAATGAACTGAACTGAACCCTATATAACCATTGACTTGATTTCAATCACTCGAGATTAATTTTTTCCTGTTTTAGAATTTCATATGAATGATATCAGTGTCTAATTTTTTGCTTTTTTTCTTTAGCATAATGCTTTTGAGACTCATCCATTTTCTTACTGTTTGTTCCTTTTAATTGCTGAGAAGCCATCTGCTGCTTAAATTTACTACAATTTAGCTATTTTACCTGTTGAGGGTTCTGGCTTACATCTAGTTTGATGCTATTACAAATAAAGACACTATGAACATTTGTGTACAATGCATATCTGTGGACATAGGTTTTCATTTATCTTTGGTGAATTCCTAGAAGTGGAATTGCTGGGTCATATGCTGCTGCTGCTAAGTCACTTCAGTCGTGTCCGACTCTTTGTGACCCCATAGACGGAAGTCCACCAGGCTCTCCCGTCCCTGGGATTCTCCAGGCAAGAACACTGGAGTGGGTTGCCATTTCCTTCTCCAATGTGTGAAAGTGAAAAGTGAAAGTGAAGTCGCTCTAGGTGTATGTTAAACTTTATAGCAAGGTGCAAACTGTTTTCCATAGCATTGATACGATGGAGAATGCAGCTCTTTAGTCTCTTTCCTGTTTGCCCATTTGTTTCCTGTAACCTTCAGTTCCGTTCAGTCGCTCAGTCGTGTCCGACTCTTTGCAAGGCCATGAATCACAGCACACCAGGCCTCCCTGTCCATCACCAACTCCCGGAGTTCACTCAAACTCATGTCCATCGAGTCAGTGATGCTATCCAGCCATCTCATCCTCTGTCGTCCCCTTCTCCTCCTGCCCCCAATCCCTCCCAGCATCAGGGTCTTTTCAAATGAGTCAACTCTTCGCATGAGGTGGCCCAAGTATTGGAGTTTCAGCTTCAGCATCAGTCCTTCCAATGAACACCCGGGACTGATCTCCTTTAGGTTGGACTAGTTGGCCCTCCTTGCAGTCCAAGGGACTCTCAAGAATCTTCTCCAGCACCACAGTTCAAAATCATCAATTCTTTGGCGCTCAGCTTTCTTCACAGTCCAACTCTCACATCCATACATGACCACAGGAAAAACCATAGCCTTGACTAGAAGGGCCTTTGTTGGAAAAGTAATGTCTCTGCTTTTTAATATGCTATCTAGGTTGGTCAACACTTTCCTTCCAAGGAGTAAGCGTCTTTTAATTTCATGGCTGCAGTCACCATCTGAAGTGATTTTGGAGCCCCCAAAATAAAGTCTGACACTGTTTCCACTGTTCCCCCATCTATTTCCCATGAAGTGATGGGACCAGATGCCTGTAACCGTAAAAGAACCTAATTATAGGAGTGAGATCATCAGGAAGTTTAACCTAATTCGGGACCTGTGCTCTCCTGAATGTAAACCATGCCTCCTGTAACCTGCTGATTCTTTTCTTAGATAAAAAGAAGACCAGCTCTCTGCCTCTAAGATCCCTACCTTCTGCCATCAAACAATCCTGCAAGCAGATCACGCAGGGGCAAGACAACTGAGGAGTCAGCCAGTCTATACGCAGTGGAGATGTAGAATCCAGACTGCCACCTTGAAGGCTCACTGATTCTTCCCCCTTCTTCCCTTTAAAAACTCTCCTAGCCCACAGAACCCTCAGAGTTGGTCTCTGGACACGAGCCCACCATCTCCCCAGATGGCTGGCTTTTCTGATTAAAGCATCTTTCCTTTCAACTGAGGCTTGCCTCTCAAATTATTGGCTTTTGGAAGTGAGCAGCCAAACCTGAGTTAGGTAGCAATACCATTTCACAGTCCCAGAGGCAATGTAAGAGAGTTCAGTTGGTCCACAACCCCACCAACCCTTGATATGGTCAGTCTTTTTAATTTTTGTCATTCCAATTCACAGTATTTGTGTAGTGGAGTTCCATTACGGTTTAATTTTCGTTTCTAAGACAGATACATTTAGCATATTTTCATGGGTTTAGTCCATTCTTGTATCTTCTTTTGTGAATTGTCTGTTTCAGTGTTTTGTTCACTTCAAGGCTGTTAGCACTATAAGAATTCTTCACATAGTGTAGATGTAAAATCTTTGTCAGGTATGTGTATGGCAAAGGTTTTCATCTAGTCTTTCACTTGTCTTTTTGTTTACTCAATGATGCTTTTAATTTTGATGAACCCAGTTATGAGCTGAATTTCATCCCCACCCCCACAAAAAATAAAATAAAATACCTAGTCCCAGTGCTTCAGAAAGTGACCTTATTTGGAAACAGGGAATTTACAGAGGTAATTAAGATAATTTATTGTTCACTCACTCAATCATGTCCAACTCTTTGGAACCCCACAGACTTTTCCTTCTGTGGGATTTTCCAAGCAAGAATACTGGAATGGGTTGCCATTCCCTCCTCCAGGGAGGGAGGCAACTCAAGGATCAAACCCACGTCTCCTGCATTGCCGGTGGATTGTTTACTTCTGATCCACCAGGAGAGCCCAATCAAGATTATATGAGGTCATAAAAGAACATCCCCAATCCAGTATGTTTGATGTTCTTATAACAAGGGAAAATCTGACACGGGCAGGTGCACACGGGAAGACAGCCATGTGACAATGACAGCAGGGATGGGGTGATGCACCCACAAGCCAGGCAACACCAAAGATGCCAGAAACACCAAAGATGCCGGAAAAGGACTAGAAGCTTGAGGAGAGGCATAGACAGACCTCCCCTCCCAGGTCTGAAAAGGGACAACCCTGCCTACACCCTGATCACAGGCATCCCACCTCCAGAACTATAAGGAAATACATTTCTGTTGTTTAAGCCGTGAGGTCTGTGGTACTTCGTTATGGGAACCACAGAAAAATAATACAAAACACATTTATCATTTTTCTCTTACACTTAGAGCTTTTAGTGACCTAGCAAGTCCTTGTCTAGTTCAACATTCCTAAGATTTATTCTTAGGTTTTCCTCTAGATTTATATTATTTTTATATCACACACAGGCACACTCCACACATTTTCCTTTTTACTGGGTTTCACGTTTAGATTTTCTAATGCCTGAGAGAGCACTTGTTTCTTATATAATTTATAGAATTTATCATAGTTTCTGTTAACAGGGTAAATACACCAAGTGGCTCTTTGCCCATCTCTTCAAGTTCAACTCGGAGTAAGTTTTATTTCCAAGAGGATAAGATCCGCTGTTCTTCAGGGTCCCTCCCTATTAAGTTGGAGATGACCACAGCTAAAGTCTTAATACCAATCACCAGGTTCCCAGCACAGCAGGCGTGAGAGTACTTAACCCTCTCTATCACCTTTCTGCCACTCTGGGTAAATGTTCTGAAAACACTGAGAAGGAGATCCTTTCTCTCCTAGATGTACAAAAACACCAATATTTTCAGTGCACCTTTCTAGCTTTCTAGCACTCTGCTCAAGAAAGGACAGGTCACCCTTTGACAAGTGCATCTCCTCCTTGAGATATTAGTGTCTTCGTTGTAAGTTACTCTTATGGTACCTCTGCCCTTCATAGTTGGGAAAACAAAAAGCTACTAAGGAAGGTCATGAAAGAGCCTGGGGAAATGATTCAGTAAATGTTCTCTATAAATCCTTCAGAATTCCAGGGACAGATGCATGTGGTCTGTTTGCTCTTCCATCACCGCGCTGCACATACAGCATTGTTTTCTGACTCCTCAAGTTCTGTTGTGCATTAGAAGCAAGGCTTCACTATACCAACTCTGAAAACTTCCTCCAGGGAAATGCCTTACCCTTGACTGACAGGTGCCTCCACGTCACGGTTGGCTCCGGTCTGCCGATAGCGAGACACAGCAGGGTCACGCTGCTCCCCTCGTTCACGGTGACATCTGAGGAGATGTTCATGATCTGGGGTGGGACTGGAAGGAGACAGGAGAAAAGACATGCATGAGAAGGATTCTTTGCAGAAAAGGAGGCATCAACCTCACATATATTCAAATAGCATGTTTTGACGATGGATATTATTCTCAATCATAATTTCAGTTTATTTCAGTTTATTACGCTTGATTCAGCAAGGAATGTGACCGTTAACACAACATGTACAGGGCACTCCTGGAAGCAGTTCTACATAAGGTCTGGTCATAGCAGGAGGCAGGTGTGCGTGTCTGAGGGTGGCGTTCTCAGGAAGCAGTAACTGAAGAGACAGGCATTACTGATGGTGGATGGAAAAGTAGAACCAAAGGGAAAATACAAAGTGCTTTGAAGAGTTCCTGTCTACCTGCGTGCAACAATCTCATCACACTTCCCTCTCTACTCACCCCTTCGCTTTTCCTCTTCTCTTCCTATCTGAAAACACACAGCTCATCTTTCAAGGGACATCAAAGGTCACTTCCCCTTTGCAGTTTTCCCTCACCTCTTCCCAAATCCTGAAAAGAGAATCCCTCACCTCCCCTAGCAAAGGAACTGGATGTGTTGTCCTTACAGTTGGTTATTTTACACCTATCTCACTCTCTTTTATTCTCAGCTTATTTTTTATAATATATGTAAACATATTTTTAATGGGAGTGTGTTCATTGGAAAGACTGATGCTAAAGCTGAAACTGCAATACTTTGGCTACCTCATGCGACGAGTTGACTCACTGGAAAAGACTCTGATGCTAGGAAAGGTTGGGGGCGGGAGGAGAAGGGGACGACGGAGAATGAGATGGCTGGATGGCATCACCGACTCTGTGGACATGAGTTTGAGTGAACTCTGGGAGTTGGTGATGGACAGGGAGGCCTGGCGTGCTGTGATTCATGGGGTCGCGGAGAGTCGGACACGACTGAGCGACTGAACTGAACTGAATTGCTTTACAATGTTGTGTTAGTTTCTGCTCTACAACAATGTGAATCGGCTATGTGTATATTTCTTCCCCCTCTTGAGTCTCCCTTCCACCCCCTCCCCCCCCCCCAGGTCATCACAGAGCACTGAGCTAAACTCCCTGGGCTATACAGCAGCTTCCCACTAGCTCTCTGTTTTACGCACCGTAGTGTATTTATGTCAATCTTCATCTTCCAATTCATCCAACTCTTTCCTTCTCCACCCCCACCCCACCCATGTCTATGCCTTTCTGTTTACCTAGAGAGTGAGGTGCTGAAAGATACGGATGGAATGGCATCCACCTCTATTCTGCAATGTCTGGCACAAGGCTGATGTGGGTACCTCCTTAATTCCTCTTTGAAAGAAAGATCCAAAAACCTATTGAACAAATCTGAAAACTAAGAGGGGTGGGGCAAAGCTTCTAATGGAGGATTTCTGATACTGAAAGCTTTCTTCTCAATTTTCTTTCAGATTCTCAAAATAAAAGAAAGGTCGGCAGAGAGAGGAGCTCCAAGCTTATAGGTATGCTGATTTATTCCAACTGCCAGTTTAACTATGAATTATGAATTAGCAAACAGGTAGAGTCCTAGGAGATTCCAAACCACCTGGGGCAGTGGTTGAAGAGAGTTACAGCTGATGCTCGATCCAGAAAACCCTGCAGCCTGGAGTTTTATGCTGCTGAGACCATAGAGGTAAGTCTTTTTCAAAGAGAAGCCATAAGTAACGTGGAAAACATTTGCCATCATAAGGGAATCCACGTCAGCAAATAAATAAAATGTATCTGGCTTATAAATCTGCCACGTTTTGGATTATTTCTGCATTAGGAATTGGCCTGAAATTTCATTGCACATATTTTACCAAAACACACACTGGGAAAGAATAGTGTACTTTCTAACTACACTGCACTCTCTTGAGAAAACCATATTACTTGTTTTTCAGTATTTTCCAGCTTGTTAAAAAATCATTTCTGGCTTAGAAATGTCAATACTTTTTTCTCACTTTTATAAAGCAACAACTTCAGTGCACCTTCCAGAATATTCTCAGAATAACATCCGCTTATCTGGATGGGTTAGGCTGTCTGAAGCTCTCTTTCTCGAGACCCAAGCATCTCATTGTAAGGTAGACACAGCTGAGGCGGGAGGGTGGGGGGCATAGCTGATCAATGGAGGATGATTTATATCATGCCGCCTCTTTGTTTAACCTCCTATCAGGGCCCCAAACACAATATTTATATTTGCATTCTGTTTCCTCTGCTTCGAAGGTCCTCCCACCACCTCTTCCCTCATGGCGATGCCCACCGTGAGGGAAACCAGCTCCTGGTCAGTCGGTTTCTCCAGTGATGCACCTGCTACGGAGCGCGGGGCCGCTCAGCCATCCCAGTCTTACCAGCACCAAGCTAGCAAAGGGAGGTGCTCAACACTTCCCATTGTATTTTCAATCTGAATTGAATTTGGCAATACTATTATGGTCCTCCTCTGTTTCCATCATAACTTATATATATATATATATTTATATAAAGGAACACTTGGAAATGACTTTAAGTGCTTCTACCTATATGGACAAGAGAGCTTTGCTCGATTTTCAAACATGTATCTGTGGCATATGAGTCTCTCGCTCTATCGTCTCTCTGTCGTTAGAGATCATGGATATACAGATAAACACAAAAATGTATAACAATCTCACGAGAAATGCTGAAATGCCCCAAAGAAAATGGCAGGACCCACATGAGTCTAATTAAAGGATGAGAAATAGCTCAGCATGTTTCCAGTCACATCTGCAGACACTGGGGACCCTCCCGGTGGGTCTTGGGTGCACCTGGCTATCTTCTCACTGGTGGTGGTGGGTGGCAGTGTATCCTCACAAGACTGGGCAGATGCATCACTGCACAATGACAAGGACTTCAGATTGTGGTCATTTTAGATGGTGGATGGGTGGGTGGATTGACAGTAGGTAGATAGATACAGACATGTAGATACCTGTACAGATACAGATGCAGATACAGACAGATGAAATATTGTCTCTCTCTCTCTTATACACACACACACACACACACACACACACACACCCCTACAGAGAAACAGACAAACATAGTTTTATCAGACTGCAATCAGTGTCTTGAGGATGGAAGGTATCTTGGGCTCTGGGTTCAGTTCAGTTCAGTTCAGTTCAGTTCAGTCGCTCAGTCGCGTCCGACTCTCTGCGACCCCATGAATCATAGCACGCCAGGCCTCCCTGTCCATCACCAACTCCTGGAGCTCACTCAAACTCATGTCCATCAAGTCAGTGATGCCATCCAGCCATCTCATCCTCTGTCGTCCCCTTCCCTTCTCCTCCCACCCCCAATCCCTCCCAGCATCAGAGTCTTTTCCAGTAAGTCAACTCTTCGCATGACGTGGCCAAAGTATTGGAGCTTCAGCTTTAGCATCAGTCCTTCCAATGAACACCCAGGACTGATCTCCTTTAGGATGGACTGGTTGGATTTCCTTGCAGTCCAAGGGACTCTCAAGAGTCTTCTCCAACACCACATTTCAAAAGCATCAATTCTTTAGCGCTCAGCTTTCTTCACAGCTCTGGGTTACCAAGTGATATTTACATGTTCTCTCTGTACTGTCAGCATGGCTGACCGCTCTTAAGCATACCCATGTGTCTTACCCATGGCCCTTGCTCTCCAGTCTTGCTGCCACTGGCTGAGTTGAAAAGTCCATCACCTCTTCCTCGGAATATTACAATTTCCTCGTTTCTCTACCCACCGCTGTTTCATAGCTCAGACCCCATATGGCCACCACCATGACCTCTTAAACATTGCTTTTGCCTAACCCCCAACCGTTGTCCCCAGCTGAGACTATGGAGTCTAAACTTTTGCACAGGATCTATCAAATTATTCCCAGCCTGAGCGTAGCCTCGGCGCCAGCCCCTCCCCTAACAAGGAGCCCCATGTCCCTCTCTGGGGCTACACATTTCTCTCCTCCTGGTGCCTTTACACACCATGCTCCTTCTGCGGGAAGACATCCCCACTTCTGTGCCCTAGGAGCTGCTCACCTTCTACACTCAACTTGAATATGAGCTCCTTTATGATGCTCTCGCTGCTTCTCCTGCCCTCAAGGCATTCCTGTTTATATCTTTATCATATCATTTATCTTTACCACTAAGCTCTGTCCATGGATAGAATCTGCTATATTCAGCCTTGTGTTCCTATTGTATGACAACAAGCCTGACATGAAGTAGCATCTTTCCCCAAAATGTAGTGCATAAACATGTAGTAGTTTTGTAAAATGTGTATCTTGAATCTGCCAAGTATTTTCCATGCTAGACACTTGACATCTGCCCTTTCTCCTCCCTGAAATACTCTCTACCCTATTCTTTTTTTTTTCAGTTATAATGTGTCTTATTAACATAGATCACAGTTTCCTTTGCGAATCATTAACATATGCATCCATGGCATCATTTTCAAAAGCTGGCCATTCCAAACGCAAAATATTTATCCACCCTCTATGGCTGCCTTTGGTTTATTTTCAACCCAATCTGTGATGCAAACAACTTCAAGCTCTGAGATCAAAAAGCTTTCTAAAGGAGAACCGTTTCTCTGTGCAAAGGTAATTGGGGACTGAACTCTAGATATACTGGCCCCACCCTACACAAAGGTGATATGACAAGGCTGAAACAGTGTGTGAGAGGCTGTGCACTGCAGCTTAGGTTCTGGAGTTGGTAAACTTGTGTAACCTTGGGCTTAACCCCTGTGATCCCTGGTTCTCCATCTGTAGAATGAAGATGATCTCTCTTAGTTTTTATAAGAACTGAGTGTCAATGTGTATAGATGCTAGTACAGTGCCTGGAACAGTAAGTGCTTAATAAATGTTGGCTGCTTTGTTCATATTTATATATGGCTTTAACATTATGCACACCGTTTAGAGTCTCATGAATAGCTTGGTGGCAGCGGTGGCTTAGTCACTAAATCATACCTGACTCTTTGTGTCCCCATGAACTGTAGCCCATCAGGCTCCTCTCTTCATGGCAAGAATACTGGCGAGGGTTGCCATTCCCTTCTCCAGATAAATGGCTTAGTCTGTGCCTAATTGCTCATTCTCTCAGACTCAATTTCTTCCATTTTAAGTTAAGACATATAAATGAAGTTTGCCTTGGATAGCAGGGACAATTTCATGATATATGCTTCCAGAATAAAAAGGAAATATTTGATAAATAATTATTCATCTCTGCCTCTTCATCTGAGCTACTGAACCTAAGTGAATGTGTAGGGCAAATTGCATGTTTCGATAAAGAAATGGCCTAGCTCTTCCATATCTATTCTCTCTCAGGGGACATCTGCTTCTATTTCTAGAAGGAGCTTCAGCACTGCACCTCCCTGTTTCCAGGGCAGTAATTCCACCTGTTAAAACTCTTCCCTGTTTTAAGTGTCTTAAGACTGAATGGCACAGTCAAAACAAATGAGAAAAGAGTCTCATAAATTTGGAGTCATAGAGGCTAAAGTCTGAACACCACTGTTTTACTGGCTGCACAGGCCTTTGTTGCAGCTTGTGAGATCTAGTTCTCTGACCAGGGATCGAACCCAAGCTCCCAGCATTGAAAGGACGGACTCTTAACCACTGGACTACCAGGGAAATCCCTGAATACCACTTCTTTCCAACTACTTTTTGTGTGATTAAGCCCTTGAAGTATAAGCTTCCTCAACCATAAAATGGGGATAAAAATATTTGCTACACAGGAATGTGGAGAAAAGATTAGAGATAATGATTGCAAAGAGACTTAAATACTTATTATTTTTGTTTTCACATTATTATTATATTTTCATCACCCCCCAGAGAATAACAAAATATTAAGAGACCAGGGAAAACGAATATAAATATGAGCTGCATTCTAGTACATTTTTAAACCTCAAGGCTAATTTATAAAAATAATAGACTTTTAAAGTCTCATTGTTTTACTCTTCAAGGATTACCTTTTATTTTGTGTTTTAACAAGGAAGATAATTTCATAAACTAGAGTTAAGACTAATTTGGGAATTACAGCAAGCATGCTAGGCTTGGTCATGCTGTATTTTCTATACTAAATAGTATGATGTGGTGCAAAGAGCATTTCACCAACTGTCAGGAGATGTGGACTCTAATGTTGGCTTCTCCATTGCTGTGTGATTTTTTGTAAATCAGTTAATGGTTCTGGCTTAAGATGTGTGTGTGTTTGTGATGTGTGCTTCTGTGTGCATGTGTGTGTGTTGTATGTGCGGTCTCTTATTTATCTGGTTAGAGTGAAGAAGTTAGGTTGTGAATTCTTCAGTTCAGTTCAGTTCAGTCGCTCAGTCGTGTCCGACTCTCCGCGACCCCATGAATCACAGCACGCCAGGCCTCCCTGTCCATCACCAACTCCCGGAGTTCACTCAAACTCATGTCCACAGAGTCGGTGATGCCATCCAGCCATCTCATTCTCCGTCGTCCCCTTCTCCTCCCGCCCCCAACCTTTCCCAGCATCAGAGTCTTTTCCAGTGAGTCAACTCGTCGCATGAGGTGGCCAAAGTATTGCAGTTTCAGCTTTAGCATCAGTCCCTCCAATGAACATCCAGGATCGATCTCCTTTAGAATGGACTGGTTGGATCTCCTTGCAGTATAAGGGACTCTCAAGAGTCTTCTCCAACACCACAGTTCAAAAGCATCGATTCTTCGGCGATCAGCCTTCTTCACAGTCCAACTCTCACATCCATACATGACCACGGGAAAAACCATTGCCTTGACTAGACGGACCTTGGTTGGCAAAGTAATGTCTCTGCTTTTTAATATACTATCAAGGTTGGTCATAACTTTCCTTCCAAGGAGCAAGCATCTTTTAATTTCCTGGCTGCAATCAGCATCTGCAGTGATTTTGGAGCCCAAAAAAACAAAGTCTGACACTGTTTCCACTGTTTTTCCATCTATTTCCCATGAAGTGATGGGACCAGATGCCATGATCTTTGTTTTCTGAATGTTGAGCTTCAAGCCAAACTTTTCACTCTCCTCTTTCACTTTCATCAAGAGGCTTTTGAGTTCCTCTTCACTTTCTGCCATAAGGGTAGTGTCATCTGCATATCTGAGGTTATTGATATTTCTCCCAGCAATCTTGATTCCAGCTTGTGCTTCTTCCAGCCCAGCGTTCCTCATGACGTACTCTGCATATAAGTTAAATAAGCAAGGTGACAATATACAACCTTGACGTACACCTTTTCCTATTTGGAACCAGTCTGTTGTTCCATGTCCAGTTCTAACTGTTGCTTCCTGACCTGCATACAGGTTTCTAAAGAGGCAGATCAGGTGGTCTGGGATTCCCATCTCTTTCAGAATGTTCCACAGTTTATTGTGATCCACACAGTCAAAGGCTTTGGCATAGTCAATGAAGCAGAAATAGATGTTTTTCTGAAACTCTCTTGCTTTCTCCATGATCCAGCGGATGTTGGCAATTTGATCTCTGGTGCCTCTGCCTTTTCTAAAACCTGCTTGAACATCTGTGAATTCTTAGATCCATTTAAATTCTGTGAGTTAATTATCTTCTAATAACAGTGCAAGTTCAAGGTGGCTACTCTGGGGTACAAAGTGACACCACCACTAGAAGTTGTAACAAAATATCTAGTGTTGATTTATTTGAGCCTCTTATACACCATTTCCTTCAGTCCTCAACACATCCTCAGTAAAGTCTCCCTTTTAAAAAATCAGCATAAGGGTAGATATCCACATCAGTGGAAAAGAATTAAGTGTTCAGAAATATACCCATACATTTATGGTCAATTGATTTTCAATAGGATGTCAAGACAATTCAATAAAGAAAGAATAGACTTTTCAACAAATCATGCTGGAGCAACTGGACAGCCACAGGAAAAACAATGAAGTTGGACCCCGATGTCACATCATATACAAAGTACCTCAAAATGCATCACGTACCTATATTTAAGAACTAATCCATAGAAGAAAGCAAAGGTGTGAATCTTCGTGATCTTGGATCAGGCAATGATTTCTTAGATATGACACCGAAGGCACAAGCAACAGAAGAAAATAAACAGGTAAACTGTGCATCACTGAAATTTTATAAACTTTTAATTGTGTTTAATTTGAAGCAAAGTTTTTGCTTCAAAGGATACTAGCAAGAAAATGAAAAAATTCCCACAGAATGGGAGAAAATTTTTACAAATATTATTTCTGATAAGGAACTAGTATCTAAAATACATAAAAGCACATGCAACTCAACAAAAAATACAAACAACCCAATTAAAATGTAAACAAAGGGATTTGAATAGACTTTATTCAGTGAAGATACACAAATACCCAGTATACACATGAAAAGATGCTTAGCATCATTATTCATTAAGAAAATGCAAATCAAAACCACAATGAGTTTCTACTTCACATCCACTAAAATGGCTATAATAAAAAAGACAGATAATAACAAGAGTTGGTGAGGATGTAGAGAAATTTGAACCCTCCCGCATTGCTAGAGGAATTGTAAAATGGTGCAGCCTCCTGACAGTCTGGCAGTTCCTCAGAAGATTAAAGATAGAGGTACCGTGTGATCTACCAAATCAACTCCTAGGTATACACTCAGGATGAATGAAAACACAGCCACACATCTTTTTACACAAATGCTCGTAACAGCATTATTCATGGTAGACAAAAATTGGACACAACCCCGACTTTCATCCACAGCTGAATGGATCAACAAAATATAGCACATCCATCCAGTAGAATACAATACATCGATGAAGAGAAACAAAGTTCTAATGCTTTAACATGTGTGAGCCTTGGAAACACCATTACATGGAAGAAGCCAAACACAAAAGGCAACTTGTTATATGGTTTCTATTTACATGAAAGTTCCAAAATGGGCCAATCCATAGAGACAGAAACTACAATAGTTGCCAGGGGCTGAGGAGAGGGCAAATAGGAAGAGGCCTCTCATGGGCCTGGGTTTCTTTCAGGGGTGATGCTTTAGAATTGGACAGTAGTGACTGGTCTGCAACCTTGAGCATATACTAAAAGTGACTGGATTCTATTCTTTAAGAGGATGAATTTTCCAGTGAAGAATTACATCCCTATAAAGACCCTGTTTAAAGCAAACAAACAAGTCCTGTCAGCTCTTGAGAGGTAGAATCAGACATTCTTCCACTAAGGAGAGAGGGCAACCTCCCACACAGGATTCTCAGGAAGTGCGTTCTTCCCTTTATGATGGTTCCATGCATGTGGTTAACTCTCCAGCATTCGTTGCTTGCCCACTGTCTCCCCTCCCGTTTCAAGACAGCTAGCCGTGTGTGCAATGGCAAGCCACTCCAGTACTCTTGCCTGGAAAATCCCATAGATGGAGGAGCCTGGTAGGCTGCAGTCCATGGGGTCGCTAAGGGTCGGACACGACTGAGCGACTTCACTTTCACTTTTCACTTTCACACATTGGAGAAGGAAATGGCAACCCACTCCAGTGTTCTTGCCTGGAGAATCCCAGGGACGGGGGAGCCTGGTGGGCTTCCGTCTATGGGGTCACACAGAGTCGGATACGACTGAAGTGACTTAGCAGCAGCAGCAGCAGCAGCAGCCGTGTGTGCCCCAGCCAAGTCAGCCTCTCTGCAATGCTCAAGGTAGCCCACGCTCACTCATCTCCCGCACTGTTACCTGCGCTGTGTTGTCTGCCCGTGTGCCCCTTCTCACTCATCTGTCTGTTCAAGTCCCACTCACACCTACACACTGATACTGAGACACAGCACCCTCCTCCATCAACACCCCGCATCCTGAGGGTGAGTGGTGGGAGGTGCTCTATGACTTCCTGTGCATAATGATGTAATATATTCATTCTAAAATTTACACGCGTGGGTAACATGTCCTAGGATTACTTTAGAGAAAGAAGAGAGGACAAGGCCCACTCTCATGTCAGCTGTAGAGCTTGGTGTCTACAGGAGAACAGTAGCACGGACGCATAATCATGGGAGTTCACGTGTGATGATGTTGTGGGTGTGCAAGACACCAGGAGGGCCCATGATAGGGGTCCTTCCTGGACAGTGGGTCTAGGTGAGGGATTTGTTCTGAGCAGACCTGGGCAGAAGGATCAGCTTATGTAAGGGTTACACAGAGACAGGAAGCAGGATGAGCTTGGGGGGGCTGTGGATAAAGTGAAAAGAGGAAAATCATACAAGGTGAGGCTGGACAGGCAGAGGCCAGGACTCATGGTTTGTGGAGGAAATGCTAAGATTTGTATCCTTTTACAAGAGAAATAGGGGGGCTTTAAAATGTGGGATGACGATGATGATGGTGGTGGTGATGTTGGTGGTGAAGATGATAACGATGGAGGCGGTGACCATGGTGACGGTGGTGATGGTGATGACAATGATGGTGGTAATGAGTGTTCGTGGTAGGACAGATTACATTGGGAAGAGGGCAGAAGTGGGAACAGGAAAGCTAGCTCAGTTGTTGCCAAGCAGCGAGGTGGTGATACCTTGGACAAGTGTGGTACAGCAGGGAAGATGGAGAGGGAGAGGCATTTAGAGGTAGAACAAGCAAAATTTGGGGAGGGTCAGGATCTGTGTTAAGCATTAAAGCACGTCTCACAGGGCTCTGTTGTCCGTGTCTCTCGCACCCACTGGGTCAGAGAGAAGAGAAGAAACTTCATAAACAAGGACAGCTCTTGGTTCATCTCAGCATCCCTAGCATGTCTCAGAGTCTGGCATCCAGTAGGTGCTCAGTCCACGTGTGCTGGATTTAACTGACAGCACAGAGAGGCTCCTAGAAAACACAGCTGTCAGGATCCAGGGGGCAGCCAGGGAATTGGAACTGGGTCAGACTGCGTGTGGTCACACCCCAATCCTTAAGAGACAGGACCAGCTGATGCAGTTTTAGACTCTGACTGTGAGCTGAACTCCCTGTGCCCTGGTGTGATGTGGTTTGATACTATCCTGGATAAGATTAGACCTGGGGGGCTCTGACTGCTTTTCTATTCTTGGCTCTAGTTTGATTCATGGGATATAGGGAAAGAGAACAAATGGTTATGAATTACACATGAATATACTCGGGGGACCAGAACATCCCCAACGCTCCAAGCTCCGTTGAGGCCATTTGTGATGATTGTCCCCACTCTCTCTTATGGAACCTATTTATAGACACAGACACACGTTTCCTATTTTTAATTTGCACAATTCAAGCAACTGACCAGGATCAGAGAAACTCCATGCTGTCAGTCTTTCTCTTCTGTTGGTCTTTCTGGTGCAGGAGCTGCCTCCCTCCGGAGTCTTCCTTTGTCCTGTCATCTCTGACTCGCCACCTCCCCCTGAGGGTTCTGCTTGCCACACACACACTCAGAATCTCAGGGTTTCATTTACATCTTGCAATTTTCAAGTCAAAAATGGACCTTAGGGATCACCTAGCTCAACCTCCTCATTTTACAGCCAAAGAAACACTCGTGTCCTAGTCCCAGTTCTGTCAAGCATGTGTTGTGAGGTGGCGGGCAAGTCTGAGACCTCTCTTCATCCCAGTCTCTCCCACTTCAGGACCCCCAGGCCCTGGTTTCAGACCTCCCTCCTTCTTCTTTACTCCTTTACTTGGTCACAGTTGTCTTTTGTTACAATCCCTCCTATTCACAGCATGACCTTAAAAGAGTCACAAAATGTCTCTAACCCCTGGTTCCCAAACTGCAAAGTGGGGTGGTGATGTAGGTCACTCACAGGGTCCTTGGGAAGAATAAGTGGTAAAGGAATATAAAATGCTTTAATCATGGAGTCTGTCACATGATAAATGTCAATATCATTGGCTCTTAGTTCTGCTGATAGATTAAAATTTTTTTTTTCTTTTGCCAGCAACTCTCATTTTTCAAAGAACTTCATGAGTGTCAGGAGGCACCATACAAATAATTTCCCAAACATCACTTATTTCATCCTGGGGAAATCTTACCAGGAAGGTTTACAATTGCACATTGTAACAAAGAAGAACTAAAGGCAGCGAGAGGTTAAATAAGTTGCTGAATGTCACACAGCAACACAGGAGAAGCTGAGACGTGCACACAGTCCCCAGTGACGTCAGAACCCCAGGTCTCAGCACTGCAAAGCCACAGCCACAAGCAGCACCCGTCCACTGGCTCTGAAAGCCATGGACATGGCAGCCAGCTCCTGGCCTCACAGTTCGCACATAGCATGTTGGGTTTCAGAGGACTCCTATCATGTTTGGAGTGAAGCCGCCCTCTTCTGATGGCCTGGAACAGCAGGTAATGCCAACCACACTGAACAGGGAGCAGGACCAGATGAGGTGGTCTGGGTGATATGCCAGCATGCCCTAATCACCGACTGCTTCTCATCCTCTGCCTCAGGTCCCTGGGCCCCTCATTCTGCGCCCCTGGGTCAGAGGATAGCAGCATAGAAAGGAGTTGGAGGTGGGACCACCCCGCCCAGGGTATGCCCCACCCTGCCCTCCAGCCTCTCAGCAGAGTCGCTGATGCTCCAGTCTGCACCCTCCATTCTGCTGAACCAAAGCCCAGCCTGGCAGGGACAAGAAGGAGGAAGACCCCCCACCTAAGGATCAGGCCACATGCATTTAGGGTTTCGTGAACCCCCTCCAACTCTTCCATCAGCTCCTGGCCTTACTGATTTTGTTTGTTTATTTGGCCCAACACCCTGTCAGCAGATGATCTCTGACATCACCTTTGTGTGTTCATCTTTCTCCCTGTCCCCAAAGGCCTTATGATGCACGTGGGGGTGGCAGGGGCAGGAAAGGGTGTGGAAATGGGCTTCTATCATGATGTTCTTGAGAGTTTGTCCAGGAGCTCACCCAACACTCAGTCTCCCGGGTCTGGAGTCTTTGGCAGGGGCCTTCCTGACCTGCTCACCTCTCACTTGGCACTGGAGTATTTACTGGCTCCTGCCCTGCTCTGTGCCACTCATGCCCAGATGACAAGGATGGGCATCTTGTCAGTAGGGATGGGCAGCCCTACTGTGCTCGGCTCATCTGCATGTCAACCTCAGAGCCTCGACGGACTCACCTGAGTTTCCACCACTTCCCACACAGCCTCACCCTTGGACTGTCCTTCAGGAACCATCTGGATTCTCCCCAGCAATTCTCCTGTCTGCCAACTCTGTAACTTCCTTCCCTTCCCTCTGCTTTCCCCCTTCCTGCCCCTCTAGTCCTTTCTCTTCTTGACCAGTGCTGCCAAGAGGAGGCCGTTGCCCCTTGCTCCTGTACTCCAGACGGAGTCACCTGTGCCCAGCTTTGAGATAGAACTGAAGAAGAAATTCACTAGAATCAGACACAGAAACCTTGCATCTTGAGAGGAAGGTGGGACTTGGAAAATCTTAAAGGAACGGGCCCTTGCCCACAACAATGCCCAAGGCAGGGTGCTGCCACGGGAAGGAAGCTGGAAGGGCCTCTCTTTCTCATTCAGCATTTATAAGGAAATGGCAACCCCTTTCTCTCCACGACCCCTGTTTCAGCATTTTATAACATGGCAAAGGTAAAACTTTGCTAAAAAGGATCTAGTTATGAACAAAGGATCTTCTCTGGTGGCTCAGATGGTAAAGGATCTGCCTGCAATGTAGGAGACCTTGGTTCAATCCCTGGGTCAGGAAGAGCCCTGGGGAAGGGAATGGCAACCCACTCCAGTATTCTTGCCTGGAGAATTCCATGGACAGAGGAGTCTGGTGGGCTACAGTCCATGGGGTGGCAAAGAGTCAGACACCACTGAGAGAATAACACTTTCAGTGTTCATGAACAAAGGAAATCATAAAAAATAATATACTTTGAAAACTGCTATGGCATGTACCTCTACTTAGGTACTCTCATTAAAGAAGATGTGGCACATACATACAATGGAGTATTAGCTATAAAAAGGGACAAAACTGGGTCATTTGTACAGATATGGGTGGACCCAGAGTCTGTCATACAGAGTGAAGTAAGTCAGAGAAAGCAAAACAAGCATTGTGTATTAATGCATATGTGTAGAATCTAGAAAGATGGTACACACGAACCTATTTGCAAAGCAGAAATAGAGACACAGACACAAAGAATAAAGGTATGGGTAGCAAGGGAGGAAATGGGATGCGGGAGACTGGGACTGATGTATAAATATATGCACGTATATATATATGTCACTATGTATAAAACAGGTAACTAACGAGAACCTGCTGTATAGCACAGGGAACTTTACTCAGTGCTCTGTGATGACCTAAGTGGGAACGAAATCCAAAACAGAGGGGATACACGTAAACACATAGCTGATTCACTTTGACGTACAGCAGAATCTAAAGCAACATTATAGAGCAACCTGACTCCAAAAAAATTGTTTAAAATAAATTTTAAAGATTTAAAAAATAAAATAAAGTTTATTAACCAATGGCAAAAAAAAAAAAAAAAGAGAGAAAAGTCATGTTCTTGGTTCTCTGGGATTCCACAAGCTCTAGGCTCCATGAGTTTTTATTGTGTATGGACCAGGTATTGGCCACAGCATTCGTTGTACTTCAATCCATATTTGACAGAAGGTACAACATGGAAGCTTTCCTTAGTCCATATACAAGCTTACGTACCCCCTTTATAAAACTCACTACTAGATCCACAAAAGACAAGATTTCTAATGTGAGAGAATATGCTTGGATTTCTGAGTATGGAAAAGTCCTACTGAGAGTAGGCCCGCAGTATCATTGTTAAGTCAGTCTTTCTGCAAATCTCTAAACGCTGTCTCAATTCCAGCAAATCTGGAGAATCTGAAAATAAGGACCACTTTGCTGTCCCATTTTCTTACATCGGAGGAGGGGGAGGGGTCCGTGACTGAACATCGCTGATAAAAACATGATAACTGAGTCTCATTACAGCCAAAGACAAGTCTCATATTTTAGCATTTTTATTAAAGCTTTTTAAATTACTGAGTGTCTGGTATATTCAATACCGGGCCTAAGTGATTTATATTAGTCTATCCCTAGATACCCCATCTAATAAATAACTTGGCAATCTCCTAACCCATAAATATCCCTGGCCTCAGCAAAAAGCAATTAAAGCCCGTTAGAAAAAAAAAAAAAAAAAGTGGCTTCCCAGGACTCAGTCTGCAGTGTCATTGGAGGGTCCCAGCGGAATAATTCAAGTCTTTTGCCGACGGGGCCATGTCTCCTGTGCTTCCCACTCACCCACCAGGAATTTGCATTCCTGTTCCTGTCAAATACAAACACATCCCAGCTCTCTTTAAATGTGTAACGTGTCATCATGATGCAAGTGTTTTATCATGGAACTACTATTCCCAGCAACAAGTGTTCTACAATATCTGAGACAGTTCAGGCTTCAAATATTGTGCAAAACCTTTTGGGAAAGCGCTAGTGCCCAAAATGTTCAAAACGCATTAAGCAGCAAGCCAGCTGCCTGAAAGGTTATTAGGGACTCTCATGTCACAAGCCCAGAAAATATTTCAGGTTAATAAGGTTCAACCAGCAAGTCAGGTAAAAAGCTAAGGATATTTACGATAGTGGCTTTAAGTTCAGTACTTTTAGCAGCAAAAGAAGGCCTCTTTTCCTGGAAAAAACAAAAACAGAAAACCCAGTTCTTCCTGGCCTTCCCTGAATCTCTAGGGGTGTATGAAGAAGCAAAGTCTGGGTCTTTCTTTTTTCTGACATTAATGATTTTGCTCTGCATTGTAAGAAACACACCGGCACCCAGCTAGGACAGGAAAGAGTCCCACATAGCCATGTCTCATTCTTCTCAGGGAAGTTTTCAGGAAAAACTGCCCTGAGTAGGAAGGATGGCCTTGGTCCAGGTTTTACAGGGATTCTCCAAATTACAGTTGCAGTGAGCCCATGGCAAACTCGCCATCAATTTCAGAGCACTGTGGGCTTTAAATCAACTTAATTTGATGTCCTCTAATAATATTTTTCATCATTTTCTTAAACGTTGTCTATTTTTCTGCACTTCACTTCCCAGATAACGGTCACATATGGCTTGTTGGGGGAGGGGATAACGCCTTCTCTGCTTTTACAGGAGCCTAATAACACCCTTCTCACACATCTTGTCTCTCCAGCCACATCCAGAAGGCATACGGATGTCAGGCAATACGAATGTCGGTACACTTGAACTGGATTACAGAGCTGTGAAGTGGGGAAATCTGGAAAGAAAGTACCTTCCCCCTTCCATTGTTTCAGACACTGGAAAGAGGAGTACCCACTAAATTTCATGTCCATAGCTTGGTGTTGGAAGATCTGGGTAACACTGCCAGGGATGTGATGGAGATTTACTTTTACCCTCAGAATATTTACATTTATTTTACACTCTTTGTAAACAATAGGTTACAACCAGTTGCTCAGAGTTCCCCACAATTTTGCAAGCTACATACTATCCCATTTCCAAATGATGTAATGTCATGTTTTTAAAGGTGACGATACTGATATGATCAAAACAACATCCTACTTCGAAACACAGACAAGTGCGACTCCCACCTTTACTCTCAGACCGCCCCGCCCACTGTCTTATGGTCTCTTCTAACTCATCTGTACTTTGTTTATCCAGCCAAGGTTTACTTGTGCAAGACAGGCAGATAAGAAAATAGATTATCCTCACCCTTCCTAAGACAAAAGGCAGCAGAGTATATATACTGCTGTTCCATATTTATAAAAATATACTTTACACATGTTTAGGGCTGTAGTGTATTCCTTTGAATGCACATGTGTGCTCTGACACTCAGTCGTGTCCAACTCTTCGTGACCCCATGGACTAATAGCCCACCAGGCTCCTCTATCCATGGGATTTCCCAAGAAGAATACTGGAGAGGGTTGCCATTTCCTCCTCCAGGGGATCTTCTCCACCAAGGGGTTGAACCCGGGTCTCCTCCATCTCCTGCATTGGTCGGTGGATTCTTTAGCAGTGAGCCACCTGGGGAGTTCATTCCTTTCTATACACACATATAATTTATTGAACCAGTATCCTATTCACAGATACGTGAGTTAAAATCTATTTCAATTTACTATCACAATGCCACTTAAACTATTGCATGTGTGTGTGTGTGACTGTATGTGTATACGTGTGTATATATGTGTGCCTGTACATTTTAGGCTTGTGAATGTGTGTGTGTGAAACAGAGTTCCAGAACAGGTAGAGGTTTAAAGTGTAAATCCTCCTATCCTTTTGATGGCTATTGATGGATTTCTTCGTGTGGGGGTCTGACCATTCACATCCACTAACAGTCTGTGAGGCTATCTGTGTGCCCAGCAGTCTTGGCAGCAGTCTGTATCACTAAGCTTTTGGATTTTGCCAATAACCGAGAGATGGCATCTCTGTGCGGTTTGATGGCATCTTTCCTACTCGTGTCAGGATGGTCTGCAGCATTTTCTGTGGACTTTCTCCCCGTGCCCTTTGCCTGGGCCAGCGGGACTTTGCAGGGTCTTCTGTAATGAATCATCTTTCTCTGTCCGTCAACTAGAGTTAATTCACTGTGTTAGTGAGAGCTCAGCCTCTGGAGACAGAGGGCCTGGCCTGCTTCCTGGAACTACCATTTCCTGGCTGTGTGACCTCAGGAGGTTTATTAACCTATTTGTGCCTCACGTTTTATCTATAAAACACATTGTGTCTATAGGGACACAATGAGGACCTAAAATTCACAGGTGTTTAAGGTTTAGGTGAGTCAGTTATATGTCCAGTGCTCAGAACAGTGCCGGCTGGGTGGTCACACACTTCTGGTCTCAGCACTGCTCATTCAAAGGTTGCTCAGCCCTCATTGCTGGGGGCACACTGGTCCAGGTCATCACTGGACAAGGGCTTGGCTGGGTGGTCCTACTTCCCATGGCTCAGGGAGGGGGAGGCTTGATTTGGAACCAGAGGCACTTCCTAAGAGTCAGCATGATCATTAGTCTCTGCAAACAAATCCACCTGTGCACTGGTCCCTGTGTACATGTCAGACAGAGGAGCCTGGTGGGCTACAGTCCACAGGGTTGCAGAAACAATAAAACAACAACCAAACAACACCAGAGAAATGTCAGGCTTGGGGGACACAGCAAGATGGGGAGGGGAAAGGCACCTATGTGCAAGCTCAGTGGGGCAGCAGGACATTTACCTGGCTCACTTTGAGCCCAGATGGATTAAATGCCTTCTTTTCTCTTTGGAAAATGCAAGAGAAGGAATGCTGACATGTCTCTACGGGAGATGTGATCCTCAAGGGCAGGAAAGGGCAGGGTGGGGATGGCCACACTGATCTGGACACACAGGTGTTTTCTATGCCCCTAACTATGTGTCTGTGTATCTGATAAGACAAAGGGGACGAATCAGGAATCAGGGTGAGTCAGACATTAGGTACCCGGTTGGCATCTTACGGAAAGGAAATGGAGGAAGCCAGGCCATGGTTTTGAGTTTTGGGTCATGGGCAAAGACATGGCTACAGCCAGAAATTCTCAGTGCGGGCAGAGGCAGAGATTTTGCAGACTCCACAGCTGGGTTCCCAGTCTAGCAGAGACTGCATGTTACCTCTGGAGAAAATAAAACTCCCCTTTCAAGCATATTAACCCACCCTTCATCATATTTACTCCCTTAGGGAAAAGGTCAGTGTAACAACATGCCACCCATTTTATGGGAATTTTTTAATCCCTAAATTAGATCTCTCCTAATTTTTTTGAATTGGGAAGTTAAAACTCCTATGCAGAGAACTTTCTGACTCTGCCATCACTCCTAATGCAGACTCTGTGTTTAGACACTGAGCAGAGAAAGACCCTCCCTCACGGAGACAGAGCCCAGAAATGGGTATTGATGGCAGGAGGAGGGGGACCCAGCAGAGCCCTCAAACGATGGATGATTAATTTCCAATGGATTTCATTTCTCCTAAGGGTGTAAAAATGAGAGCTTAGACCCGGAACCTGCTGTGGTTCTTCTCAAGGTGATAAAAACTCATTACAGTTAGAGCCTGTTCTACTGAATGTTCCAGAAGCAGAAACACAGAGCATTTGGGAGGATTCAGAGCAAAGAGAGTCAGGGTTATAAACAGGCCATGTGTGTGGACAGAGACTCAGAAAGGTTATCCAGCTTCCTCTCTCTGTAACTGAGAGGATCCACCTGCCAGGCTGGCTGGGGTGGGTGCAGGGGCTGGGGGCCAGGCTGCAGGTTTCTGAAGTCTGTGGGTGTGGACATGGGAAGACAGAAGGCAGGCTGGAGAGGGAAGAGGATAGAGGCAGTCCTAGTGTAGAAACAGGTGACAAATTCCTACCTACCCCCACCTCATACTGTCTCTCTCTCACAGGCACACAGAAACATTTATATTCATTTGCTTATTTAACCCCTGAATTCAGTGCCATTTCAAAGCTAGATAAGGCAACAAACAATGCTTGATAATCATGTTGTGTTGTTCAGTCATTTAGTCATGTCCAACTATTTGTGACCCCATGGACTGCAGCACGCCAGGCTTCCCTGTCCATCACCAACTTCCAGAGCTTGCTCAAACTCATGTCCATTGAGTCTCATGTATCAAGTACCAATATTTACATGGTGGTAAGCATGGAGCCGGGACTTCTCTACTGGCTCAGTGGTAAAGAATCCACTTTCCAATCCAGGAGATGCCCACTTGCTAATGCAGGAGATGTGGGTTCGATCCCTGGGTCAGGAAGATCCCCTGGAGGAAGAAATGGCAACCTGTTCCAGCATTCTTGCCTGGAGAATCCCATGGACAAAGGAGCTTGGCAAGCTACAGTCCATGGGATTGCAAAGAGTCAGACACAAGTGAGCGACTAAACAACAACAAAATGTGGGGCCAGGCAGGGAATAGACTCTCCTCTATCCAACTCCCTTAAAATATTTTGTATAAAATCAACAGATCTTGAAATCTATCAGGACCCTTTGGGACTCCTGCTAGAGTCTTTTTCATATCCTCATTTCTTGTTTGCAAAATCTTTTTCATATCCTCATTTCTTGTTTGCAGGAAACAGGCTTCATTCAGCCTCCAGGACCTTCCCTGAGTTCCAACAGGCAGGTTCAAACACTAGTTAATCAGGGAAGGGAGGGGATACAGAGCTAAGGGAGGAGCACTCAGGGAACAATAGAGCAGCCTTGGGGACAGGGTCCTGGTTCCCCCTCAAGGGATACACAGAACCATGATCTTTGAGCTGTTTTGAAGATACTGAGACCCCCACCAGGTGGGAGAAGTTAACTGAGTGCTGCCCTCAAGCAGGAAGACTCCAGGCCGATCGGAACCGAAGGTTGATGATGCTGACACTTACCTCACCAGCAACTAATCAGAAGAATGTCCACAAGCTGATCACACCCTCTTTGAACCAGGACTATAAACTCCTCACTACCCTAGCCAGGTCAGGACACACAGTTTTGAGGGTAGGAACCTGCTGTGGCCCCTATTTCCTGGCAAAGCAGTGAAGCTACTCTTTTCTACTTCACCCAAAACTCTGTCCCTGAGATTTAATTTGTTGTAGAGGTACAGAGGCCAGATTCAGTATCAGTCTCAAGGGATCTCCTGGTTTAAGAGGAATAACTAACTCCCAAAGGGCAAAGTATCCCATTAAATTAAAAGCTGAAGTTGTTAAAACTCAAGTTCCTGGGCCCAGCACACAGTGAGGCCAAACAAACTGAAATGTCAGTTTGGAGCAGAGAAATGTTTATTGCAGGGTCATGTAAGGAGACAGGTGGCTATGCCCTAAAGCCTGGAGCTCCTGAAGGATTCTGGTAAAGCATTTTTAAAAGCCAGTGAAGGAGGGTGGTCAAAGCGTCTGTGATCAGATCCTGCACAATTTCTCCGGTTGACTGATGGTGAGGGAACAGGGCAAGGTCACAGGGGTCAACTCTATCAATCCTTAGGCTCCAGTAGGCCCGGGGTATGTGTTCATGGTCATCAAGTAGTTAACATCTTCCATTTGGTCGGAGGTTTTTTACACCAACAAAACAACACAAACATCATTACCTAGGTACTTCTGAGAGCCACTAAAGCAGAGGATATGAGGGAAAGATCTATCCAGGGAAGGCTCCATAGGATCCTGCTTGGTTATAAAATCAGTTAGCAAGGTATTTTATCCCTTATCTGTTTTCCAAAATACATCTTTAGCCATGTCAACTTTTTATTTTATCTCTCATTTTTCAACCTCCCATCCTAATATGATTCCTGGTATAATTGGAATGAAGACATGTTATTAAATATATGCAGATTGCATTACTACACTGAGGATGGTATCAGCCCTCTCCTCTCATGAACTTGATGATAAATCCCATCACAGCAACTGAGCTCATATAAATACAAACGCATCTCACATGCACAGAATGGCTCCCAGGGCAGAATGAGACCTGATCCCTGATGTTAGCCTCTCTAAATCTGGACTCAGATAGAATGATTCTGGAAGAAGGGCTGTGTCAGTTTCATCCTCTGCTGCCCAAGGGAAGGGAGAGCCCTGACTGGTTGACTCCACCTTCCTGGTTTCTTAGCAGAAATAATTTCTTTGAGTCAAGTGGATTATGCCAGAATACCTGGACGCTATAAAACATTTGAACAGGGCAATGATGTCCCATCTGCATGATTCTGCCACCTTCTAATTTAAATTAGTGGTTTCCCATTTAGACCTTATATAAGAAGAAAAAAAAAAAAGTCATGGAGAGATCCCTTGGGCTGGCCCACTCTGCACACTTGGCTCATTTTCAAATCAATAAAGTGCAATTGAGAGCTTGACTGTGAGCTTCCCTCAGAGGCCAGGCATTCTCTGTGCCCCACAAAACCAAGTTCTGAGCCCTGGGAACCCAGGGGCACACAGGTCTACCTAAGAAGTTGCCTTCTGCCCATGCAGCTGGTCAGATCTTGATCTCTCAGGATTCCCTCTGAGTCTGAACCTGATGAACTGTTCTGAGAAATGGAGTATTTCCCTCTAGATCAGTAAACAAGGCTGTCACAGTCATCAGTGACAGCTGCCACCAAGAATGGTGAGCCTGTGAGTCTGAGGAAGCTCAGGAAGGTTGCTGACCCCAGACAGGTGAGGGGCATGTCAAAGGAATTACTTCAGTGAGCCCAGACTCTTGCATCTTCTCATACAAAGAAAAGCACTAAATTCCTTAACTTGGGATATTTGGTTTTCTTTAATTAACAACCATCTTTTGATGTTCAGACTACCTGCCCTTTGTTGCAAAACTTCTACACAACCTGGTTCCGCCCCTCATCTCCTAAGAGCAGTTCTCCCCGGGTTTCTTGAGATCCCGTCTCCAGAACTAAAGGCCTAAAAATTCCCACCTAATAAAACATAACTCTCAACTTTTAGGTTGTGAATATTTTTAAGTCCATAGTCCTCTCAGAGCATCGAGGCATCCTGTCCCCAAGAGACTGAATGGGACCCTCCTAGGCCCAACCCGGCAGGTCTTGGTGGTTCTTTGGGAGTTAGGCGTCTCTCTTAGACACAGAGATCCCTTGAGATCTCTTGAGTTTTTAAATACTGTAATACCCAAAAAAGTGTGTTGGTTTCTAACAAGCCCCCAGGGGATGCAGAAGCTGAGATTCTGGGACTGCTTTTTGAAGACCCATGAGGCCCCTCCTTAAAGCTACCCAAGACCACTACCCCAGGCACATGAGAGGTTTTGCCACTTTGGGAGGACATGGAAATGTCTCCCCTTTATGAAGTTGATTCTTGTCTCTTTCTCCAATATCCCCAGTATTTATCTGCAAGTCTGAACCTAGTTAATAGCAACTGCAATCACTTGACATGCGTTCATAAAACAAGGACGTTTGATTTTTTTAAGCACCCTAAATACAATTAATGGCACTGTCAGCCAACCCAGGTGCTTAATTCTCTGAGAGATCTGAAGGTAGACTTTTGTATTCTCAAATGTATGGGTAATACATATCTTGTCCCTTGTGTCTGGAACATATTTATCTACTTTTTCTCCAATTACAGAACTCCTATTCATCCTATAAAACCCTTTTTAAGATATCACTTCTGCTCTAAAGCCTTCCTGTACCCTCTTTAAGCAGAATGATTCAAACATTCCATTCTCCTTCTCCACCTGTGCCTTCTTGTGCTTATGTACTTCCCCCAATGAAGTGGATGTAATGTCCTATGTGACATTCCTGATAAGCAGGAAGCCTCTGCTTGCCTCTCCTAATGGATGTCAACCAGTCAAAGGCACTTTTTTATGAGTCCTAGTTTCAAGCACAGCATCCTCACTCAACAGACCCAAGAACTGTTGATCTGAACTGAATGGTGGACATGGAATCATGCAGAAAATAAAGCTGGTGACTTAATAGACTTGGTTATTTGCCTTTCCCTGAAGACATCCATTTATTCCTAAGTCACTGTGGACAAAAGATTAGCAGAAGTGGAAAGAGTGGAAAGAGTGCCCTAAGCTGATGAACTGACAAGTGACACCCACAGGGAAGAACGTGACAGTTTCACCAGTAAAAACAGCTCTGAATGTGGAGCCGCTGAGGGGACCTCCAGGTGGCATTTCTGGGAGGCTGAGAAATGCAATGAACTGCTGTTTAAAATATGATAAGTAAAGCAGGAGATGGTTAAGCTATAAGCAAGGTATTCTATTTCAAGCCAAAGATGCTTATAACACACGTTTACAAAATATATAAAAATAGCTTAAAATTTAAGAGAAGTTTTATTGTTTATCAAGGAAGGCTTGCTTATCTAGAAGGTTCCCTCATCTGGAACATCTCATTATCTGATAATGCAGCATGAATAATGCATTCCTGCACATTTTCCCCCGCATCCGCCATATTCTGCCTTCCCAAACTCTCTGCCCATCTAACTTCACAGATGAATGTGCCTGGGGTGAAGTGGATCTCCTGGGTTTGGTTATGAACGCAGAGTAAGAAGAGAAAAGGTGTCAATCTGGAAAGATCACGACTGCCTCCTGCATCCTCTCCCATTCCCTGCTCCTTGGCATCTTTGGTGGAACACCCAGGGCCATGGACGACTGGCTGTGGAAGGCAGGCCTGCCAGGGAGCTTTGTGCAATGTCTTGTGGAGTTCAGCACAAAAGAGGGCAAGCTAAGAGATGAAATTTAGCTATCAAAGTGGAGGGTGAAACTTCCCTCCTTCCCAGCTCGAACAGACAAATACCAGCCAAATTCTGCTCTTCTTGATTCCAAGTCCGATGGCAGTTCCACAGCCATCAAGCTGTGTTTATAAAGTTTGTCTGGTTTAGGTTTTGGCAAAACTCTAGGCCAAAGCTGCAAAACTTTTTTGGGTTCTTGCTTCATCAGATCAAAAGCATCAGATCCTGGCTTGAGCCTGGTATTTACTCTTCAACACTGGGTCAAATCAAAGATTCTCAGGGACACAAGGAGGGCCAGGGCAGAGAGAAAAATAAATCATTTCCAACCAGTTTTCGCCAAGGGTGTTGGAAGCCAGCTCACCCCTGAGAAACCTTGGTCATGCCCACGGAAGAGGGGAGCACGGGCTGCTCACAGGTCGCTGACCTGGACTTGCTGAGCTGCAGACAGGGCTTCTGGGTCCATCCTTGCAGTATGGAGGACCTCAGCCTCAGGGCCCTTCCCCACCTGCTGGGCCTGAGTTTTCAAGTTCCCAGTACTTGGAGCTTCAGCTGAGGGGGTTGGTAAACACCGAAGTCACTCTCAGTGAAGGCAGAGTTTATCTGTGATTGCAATTGATTTTCGCTTAGGGGGAGGAGGGGAACTTCCCTGGTGGTCGAATGGTTAAGACTTCACCTTCCAATGAGGAGGTATGGCTTCCATCCCTGGTTGGGGAGCTAAGATCTTACATGACTTGTGGCCAAAACAGCAGAACATTTAAAAAAAAAGAAGAAGAAGCAATATTGTAACAAATTCAATAAAGACTTTCAAAATAGTACACATCAAACAAATCTTAAAAAAAAAAAAAAAGAAAAAGAGGAGTAGGATGGGCTAAAGTATTCTTTCTTTTTGCCTCAAACCTGCAGCTAAGGTATCACTGGAGGTGTTTCTATCTGTTTGAGAGTTCTCTGTGAACGACTTGAGATGCCCCCAGTGAGGTTATTATTCCTAATATAGACCTTTCAGGGACACATAATGCCATAAAATGCCAACTGACCTACGGAAAAATGGTAGACTCGTTGATTAATTTATAAATACTAGCATGACCCATGTAAGAGGCCAGAGATGGGCCACAAGGAAAAACTGTGTTTGAAAAATCAACTAACCTCTGAGAGAAAAGAAATAATTTGTTTGTTGGGGGGAAGTGGCAACTTTAAATGGATTCAGATATGTCTTGAGAAGCGGCTGATTTCAAGAAAGGCTCGTATAAGCTGACAAACCCACAAGGCTGAAGAAACGAGAGGAAGAGCGAAGGCACAAGACTTCCGGAGGTGACACAGGGAGCAGCCACGCCTCCGCAGCCATCTCGGTCCTTGTTAATCTGAATTCTGGGCCCACGTATGCATCAGTCTAAACAAATAATAGTTTCTGTCGTCTTCTACAACATCATTCTATTTCTGCTGGGTGTTAAGACTGTGTACCAGCTGTTGGAAGGACTGATGCTAAATCTGAAACTCCAATACTTTGGCCACCTCATGCGACGAGTTGACTCACTGGAAAAGACTCTGATGCTGGGAGGGATTGGGGGTGGGAGGAGACGGGGACGACCGAGAATGAGATGGCTGGATGGCATCACCGACTCGATGGACATGCGTTTGTGTGAACTCCGGGAGTTGGTGATGGACAGGGAGGCCTGCTGTGCTGTGCTTCATGGGGTCGCAAAGAGTCGGACATGACTGAGCAACTGAACTGATCTGAATTGAACTGAACTGAGCTGTTGTAAAGTGAGATAAACCAAAAAATGGTCTCTTTTCAGGACTTCCCTGATGGTCCAGTGGCTAAGACTCTACACTTTCAACGCAGGGGGCCTGGGTTCAATCCCTGGGCAGGGATCTAGATCTCACATGCCACAACTAAGCCCCAGTGCAGCCAAATAAATAAATATGTATTTTTAAAAAGTTGGTCTCTTTTCAAAGAGAATATAAATAATTTTAAGGAACGATACTAAAACATTCTGTGTTCTAATAAGCGATACAGTTATCAATAATAAAGGAAAAAGAATATATTCATTCTATTACAATAAGTTTAAGACTATTTACAAGAAATGGATCTCACCTAATTTTTCTCCTGGGATTAGAAAAACCGTACTCAATGTTCTTCCAAAGCACAGAAGACCATTTTGATCTTTAATTTGATTTAAGGAATCATGAAATTTTAGAGCTAAGAGAGAGAAGCGAAATCCCCTGGGGGTCCAGTCTCCTATCCCACAAATGAGGACCCCGGATTCACGGGCAAGGATACATGGCTCTCTCAGTCCATCTGGGCTGCAATCACAAACACCAGGGGCATCTTGTACAGAACAGAAATGTGCCTTTCCCATTTCAGAAGGCTCTAAGTGTGGGTCCGGATGCTGGCGTGGTGGAGTGGGGGTGCTCTCTCAGTTTGCAGCTGCTTGCCGGGTCCTCACAGGGCAGACAGGGTGAAAGAGCCCTCTGGGGTCTCCTTTATAAGAGCACTTACCCCATGCACGAGGGCTCTGCCTTCATGACTAAGTACGTCCCAGAGCCTTAGCCCCAGTATCATCACCTTGCGGGTGAAAAGTTCAACATATAGATTTGTGGGAACGCACATCCACAGCTCTGCCCTGGGTTGCACAAACAGGAGAGCATGTAGAATTTTGCATCACTGACCACACTTCTGGCAGGGCTTCTCCAAAGGCTCAGTGGGTAAAGAATCCATTCGCCATGCAGGATAAACAGGAGACACGAGTTTGATCTCTGGTTGGGAAGGTCCCCTGGAGAAGGAAATGGCAACCCACCCCAGTATTCTTGCCTGGAGAATCCCATGCACAGGGGAGCCTGACGGGGTACAGTTAGGGTTGCAAAGAGTCGACTGAGCATGAACACACACTCTGCCTCTGGTATCTGAATGGCAGCTGCCTAGGAAAGCAGGCAGAGGGGCTGCTCTTCCAATTCCTCCTATGCAAAAGGATTGAAACCCGCAAGCATCAGCTCTCCCACTGCCATGGAGACAAAGTGGCAAGGCCCACCCTCTCCTCCTGCATCCTGCCCTCTGCCCAGGACATCTCCATGCACCCCTTTTCCTTCCAGAGCTGTTCCTCACGTGAGCAGCCCCAGCATAAAGCAGGGCAGGAAAGAGGTGTGCAGTGTGTGTGTTGGTCCCAGATTCCACTTCCTCCTCTGTTCACCCTGGAGTTTCACCCATTGGAAACCCCTGGAGGAGAGGAGCTCCGACTCCTTCTCACAAATATGTGCTCGTGAGGCCTCTGCATTTCCCTGGCTGAGAAGAAGCTTCTCAGTTTATTTGTGAAATTAATTCTGTGGCAATGATATTCAAAACAAAATCCTATTCTCACCCTACTGGAATGGCTAGTTATAAAAGAACGGAGACCGAAGAGCAACTCAATAAATAACACCATTTTACCCTTTTTTATTGTCTCTAACAACTGTTGTTATTAAATGCAAGGCTCAGGGAAAGTGCCAGATGAGATCAAGGGAGCCAGAAGCCAATTTAAATTCTGCCTAGAGACTGTGGTTGGCAGCAGTGGATTCCAAGGGCTTGTTCCCTCAGTCATGGAAAGAGAAGCATCGCGTCCCTCGGAAATAAGCTACACAGGTACCCATACAAACTAAGCCAGGCACGTGCAGGATTTGAGGACTCCTGGTTTTCCTTCTTCTTCTATTAAAGGAAAAGACCCTCTAGTTCCCTGGGAAGGAGTCTCCCTGCTGAGGACCCTGCTCTGAGGAAATGTGGCCCCTTGACAACACCGGGGCGCCTCGTGTGTCTTTTGGCAGCTGAGCAACACCTGTTTGAATCCCTCCGCTTAAAGAACTCTCCAACTCACAATGCAGCTCTTCAAGAAAACCTTTCTCGTTAACCTCACCTGATTTATAGCTCTCCTTAAATTATGTCTTTGATCAACAGACACTGAGAACCCACACACATCCCAGCACTGAGCCAGGTGCTGAGGTATTACAGACACACAGGGCTCAATTCCTGCACCGTGCGATTCCTGAGAGGGTCATGGGACAAGCATCCTATGTGATACACAGATGTGACGTGTACTTGGTGAGTCCACAAAGATCTCACGAAGGAGGAGACGGCATGGCTTTCTGGGAGGTCTTTATAGATAACTAGCTTTAATTCATGACTTTAAACTATCGACTCATTTCTCTTCCGAATGGTTATGTTGGTTTTCCTATTGGGTGGAAGGAATGGAACAAAAGAAACACACACACAAGGTATCATTTAGTCCCACTATGTGCTGAATGTACAGTAGAGAACAAGATTCTCTTACTTGCCTGGCTCTTTTTCCCTGGTAACCTTTTGCTCTGACTTAACTTTTCTCCTTCATCCCACAAATGAAAAGTTTCCTCATCTTTTCATATCCAACTTAAATTCCTCCATAGTCCATGAAAACTTTTATGATGATTTTGGCCCATATTTATGTCTCATTTATCTTATTATTATTTTTTTCCAGTGGCTATTAAGTCAGTGACATCAACAATAAGACCAACATGACACTGACCTCTCCAAGAGACAAATATGTTTATAGGAATAGTCCTGTTTAATTCTCCTAATTCTTTCCGGAGGTAACTTCTCCTTTTACAGGTTAATGCATGCCATGCAGCTAAGGATGGATTAAAAAGCCATCCATAAGTTATTGCTTGAATTGTGGTGCTGGAGAAGACTCTTGAGAGTCTCTTGGACAGCAAGGAGATCAAACCAGTCAATCCATAAAGGAAATCAACCCTGAATATTCACTGGAAGGACTGATGCTGAAGCTCCAATACTTTGGCCACCTGATGCGAAGAGCAGACTCATTGGAAAAGGCCCTGATGCTGGGAAAGACGGAGGACAAGGGATAACAGAGAAAGAGATGGTTGGATGGCATTATCAACTCAATGGCCATGAGTATGAGATAACTCTGGGAGATAGTGAAGGACAGGGGAGCCTGAAACGCTGCAATCCATGAGGTTGCAAAGAGTTGGACATGACTTAGAGACTAAACAACAACACAGAAGAGGTGTAGCTAGGAGCTGCAGTCCTGTCTTTAGATTCCTGATCCATTTTCCTACCTTCCTGGCTGAATATTGTTGAATTGTTGAGTGTCCTGTTTCAACCAGAGCCTTGATTTCAGTATAGCCAATTCAGGTAAGGATAACATTTTAGACTCTTAATGATATTACACTCAAGTAACCCATCTCCCATTACAAATCCCAGGTGAGGGTTGATCACAAGTAAATGTTCAGTTAATTCTTCCAACTGTTTGAAAGTCACCAATTCAGTTTCAGTAAGTGATTGATAGCATGATGATTTCCATATGTTTAGTTAAGGAAATGGGAAAGAGAAAGATGAGTACAAAAGTGATACAGGAAAGGAAAAGGGATACAGAAGAAAGACCTGAGGGGAAAGAGAGAGGAAGGAGGGAGGAGAGCGAAGCATCCATTGTTTGCTCCCAGATCCACCTCAGGCCCTTCAAGGAAGCAGGCCCTGTAGAAAACCAGGACCAGTGCTGCAAGGTTATGGGTGATAATTGATGTTTTTTGTGGGGCAAAAGGGAAAAGGAGGGGTTGAGGATGAAAGAAGTCAGGAGGGAGATGGAAAAGTTTTCAGGGTCACAGGATACATTTATCAGAAGCTTTTAAAGAAGTGTTTAAGAGCAGCTAAGCTGTTGCTATGGAAATAGGTAAAAGCTAATCCATTATCTGCAACCTCTGGATGCCACCAGCCTGCCGCTGGGGGGCATTCTGCATTTTATTATTATTTCTTTTTCTTTCCTCTCCTCTATTTCTCCCCTATCTGAACACATCACTGGAATTATGAGAAACAAATTAATAAAAGCCGAGGGAAAGTGAATTTGACTCCCTGAGAGATTATATTAACACACGAGGGAACCTTCACCCCATGTGTCAACTTGTAAAGAGAGAGATTATTTCAAGAAGATAAGACAGAAAACAACAATATCTGAGCACCTGGAGGGATAAATGTCCTGTTCCTCCTCGAGCCACTCACATCCTTGGCTGCATCTCTGAGGTTGTGCTAAAACCTGCAGAAGGCAGCCTATGCCTCCTGGTTTCCACCCAGTCTGGGACCCTTGATTGGAGCCACTTAAGAGGCTTTGAAGCTTCAGGAAAGAATCTGCAGAAGCCATTTTACAAGTAGCCCTCATTTCACATAAAAGCTGTGATTTAGCTATGGGTGAACTCAAAAGCAAATTTATGCAAAGCCAATGTCATTTCCCATAATATGCGCGTCTGAAATATAGGTTTTAATCAACGGATGCTTTAAATGTGCATATTTGTGGGAAGTGCTAACGATGAAAACATTACCAATCCCACTATTATCCCAGGATCCTCCTGCCGGCTTTCCATTTCACAGGTAAGAGAAATGTCCGCCCTGACTTGGGCTCAGTACTTGTGACTTTCCATAGACAACTAGCCGAACTTGGTGATCTTTGTCTATTTACCTATAGAGTGATGGTCTCACAGTTAAATCAAACCCTTAGAAATTACCCAGACTCACAGTGTAATACATCTTTCCGCACATCCCAACACCCGGTCATTTGTGTGTCTCCCTGAAACCTAGAAGACCATTTAGTTTCCTCCTCATGTCTTCATTCCAACAGCCAATAGGTCACTGCATCTGGCAATGGTCATCGTCTAAAATGACTTATGTTTCTTCATTTCCCTTCATCTCCACAACCACAATCTCTTTTTAAAAATTTATTCTGTTGAGGTGTGCACGCACGCTAAGTCCGTACGGTCATGTCTTACTCTTTGGGACCCTGTGGACTGTAGCCTGGCAGTCTCCTCCGTCCCTGGGATTCCCCAGGCAGGTATACTGGAGTGGGTTGCATCCCCTCCTCCAGGGATTCTTCCTAACCCAGAGATCGAAACTGCGTCTCCTGTGTCTCCTGCATTGGCAGGTGAGTTCTTTACCACTAGTGCCACCTGGGAAGCCTGACATTGAAGTATAGTTGATTTAAAATGCTGTGTTAATTTCTACTGTACAGCAAAGTGATTCAGATACACACACACACACACACACACACATATATATCTTCTTCTCCATTTGGCTTATCACGGGATATTGAATATAGTTCCCTATGCTATACCCACCTTGTTACTTATCCAACCTATATATAATAGATTGCATCTGCTAATCCCAAACTCCCAGTCCTTCCCCACCCTCCTCCTTGGCAACCACAAGTCTGTCCTTCCTGTCTGTGAGTTTGCTTCTCTTTCGTAGATAAGTTCATGTGTGCCGTATTTTAGATTTCACGTATGAGTGATATCTGATATGCGTCTTTTCCTGTCTGACTCATTTCGCTTAGTATGATAATCTCTGCTTGCATCCCTGTGGCTGCGAAGGGCATGATCTCATTCTTCTTTATGACGGACTCGTATTCCTTTGTATGTATGCACTGCATCCTGTTTATCCATTCCTCAGTCCACGACCATGATCTAACTGGGGCTCATGCTGCTGCTGCTGCTGCTAAGTCACTTCAGTCACTTCTTATTCAAACTACCCCGACTACTTCCTATCTGCTTTGCCGGCCTGCCTCAGAATGCTTCTCTTCCATTTCCCACTTTGCTGAGGAAGCCACCTCTCTAAAATGACAATCCGCCTGCTGGCTCTGCTTCCTAAAATCCTTCACAAGCTGCCTGTGGCCTCTGTGAACTCCTGGGGATGGTGAGATTCTGTCTCCTGCCACTTCCGCGGACTCATCAGCTGCTCCACTTCTAGATGTCATCCTCACTAGATATATGTTCCTTGATGGTGAGCCCTGTATCCTGTTCATCTGGGTCTGCTCAGGAGCCGGGTCAGTGCCTGGACGAGACAGTCTCTCTATAAATGCTTGCTGATTGTCGCTGGTGGGGATTCATTACCTCCCTGCCTAATGGCAGCCATCAGAGAGCTCATGCTCCAATCCACTGTGAACACCATTCACAGCATCACTGTAAAATGAATTCATGCCTTTCTTAATCAGTTCTGCGAATTTAAATTCTGAATCATCAGCTCACTTAGAGAGAGACATAACCACTAAACACCCCATGTAACTTAGTGGCCAGTGACAGCATGGGTGAGCAGGGCTGTGGGCAGCCAAGTAAATGTACTGATGCTCAAATTTAAAGCAAATTATGACCCATTTTGCAGCAGATTTCCCTTTGCAATTGAAATTACTGGGCTGCGGAGCTACATGTCTGACGCCCATACGGCAGCATCCTCAACAATCCTTGGACACCCACGGAGTTACGGAAGGGTCACCCTTGGCGTGGGCAGAACTGGAGGCTTCCAGGGTTAAAGAGGATCCTTGGAAGAGTCTGCAGTAAATTCTCTTTCCCCCAGGCATGCCTGAACTAAAAAGCACAGGCTGGGAAGAGACAGAGAAGAACGTATTTGGGTTATAATGTGAGCTCTTGCTTGAAAACAGATGATTAGCACTCTGAAATGAGGGCCTGGCAGCACAGGGCCCTCTGATTTAAAGAACCGAAATTGATGTTTCCAGGGCATGGTCCGTAATTACTCAGAGCTTCAAGAGAAATGATGGATTAAGAAAAAAGAGACACATAGACATTTTGTGAAGTACTATTTGGAGACTAGAATTCAGAGGAAAACAGAAAGGACAGTATGAAAAAAATATATCAGAGGTAGGACCTACAGGAGTAATTTTGTTGGCGTATGGGTGGTTCTTAACATTTGGGTGACAAAGAAGGAACCTGTAGTTCAAATTGAAAGACTGTCCTTCCTAATCACCCAGAACAACTAAAGGCAAGTTTGTGTTAGAACTGAAAAATGGAACTGGAGCTGATGGTAAAAACCAGAACCACATGCCCGTACAAAATCTGATATATAGATAACTTTTAAGATTGTCTGGTCTGTTTAATAGCCCAGAGTGCTTGAGGACATAATAAGGGAGAAGTGAAAAGGGAAAGGTGAGGAGGGAAAACTATGGTCTGCGAAGAAGAAACTTTTCATATGGCTGGGTCCTGGCAGAAAGTTATCCTGAGAGGAGAGATGCTGTCCAGGACAGGGGTCCCCAACCTCCAGGACCTAAAGCCTGAAGATCTGAGGTGGAGCTGATGTAATAATAATAGAAATAAAGTGCACAATAAATGTGATGCACTCGAAGTATCCTGAAACCACCCCCAACCCTCACCCTCGGTCCTCATAAAAACTGTCTTCCACAAAACCGGCCCCTGGTGCCAAAAAGGTCGGGGACCTCTAGTCAAGGAGACCTTTTGGCTTGAGGTTCTCATTTCAGCATAATAATAATTTGACTCAGATTAAGCAAATTTAAGCTAATTGGCTGACACTAAAACTGGAAACTGACAATGCACAACTGCCATCAAGGACAGCCTCCTACACTGGAAATGCCTTCATGCAAATGCTGAGCTCAATGAATGGACAGAGGTCAGGTCACACATCAAAAGGCAAGGTGGGCCGTGAACCATGTTCTGTGTGGTCCTCACTGCTGCTTTCCACAAGTAAACAGAGTAGATAGAAAGCGCCTGTCTGTGCTCCCCTGGTGGCAAACAGACCTCCTCTGGTTGCGCATGACCAATTTTTTTGATTCACTAAGATACTTGCTGACACATATTATCAGTTTAAGTGGCCATCCCACTCTGAGACATGTTATTATCCAGCCACCCTAGAGATGGGATTGATGTGACCAGTTGATAGCAGAGTTAGGATTTGAAGATGGGAGTTTGACCTCAAAGCCTGTGCTCGTTAGCACTCTGCTATGCTCTGGGATAACACTCTTGCCCTGATGCTTAGAGCTTAAAGAATTCCTGTTAGGTTTGTAAATTTGCAGCTGTAAGTGAGAATGAGGAGACAGAAAATTATGTGCTGTGGAGAGGGGCCGTACCCATCTCCCACTGCCCCGGGCCTATTGTTGGCCTCTTCAAAACTGACATTCTCCTCGGAATAAACTGCTTAAGGCTAAGGGGTCTTACACCAGAGGGTGGGAATATTTGAGAACTGGAGAGAGGCTATGGTTGCACAACCTTGTGAATGCTCTAAATGCCACTGAGTTGTTCACTTTAAAATAGCTAATTTCATCTTATGTGAATATCACCTCGATACATTATTTTTAAAAACTCACCTTCTCCAAAATTGTTCCATAATTAAACTCGCTTGATTGAGGTGTTTTATTTTCAGTGCCCACTTATCCCTTCTGAAGGCAGTCTGCAGAAGCCAGTTTTACACGTTTATTTTAAAGTGTTGAAGTACTATTGTCAGCTTTTGCAGTGTAATAAAACTTCCCTGATTTGCATTTTCTTAAAAAAGTGAAAACTTTTTTGGGTGGAGGTGTACCAGGGAAGAACAAATCTGACTCCATATTGGATCTGTTCCTTTCACTGTAACCCTTGTGCGCTATAACTTGTGCTTCGTCATGCTGGCTCTGTCCCTGTTGTAAAATAATGTTGCCTGTAGCCTGATATATACAGGCGAGCCCATTCTTAGCACTCTGCCCCACAAGGGTATAACGCATTCCATTCATAGTGTTAGCTGCTCAGACTCATCCGACTCTGCAATTTCATGGACTGTAGCCCACCAGGGTCCCCTGTCCATGGAATTCTCCAGGCAGGAATACTGGAGTGGGTTGTCATTCCTTTCTCCAAGGGATCTTCCTGACCCAGGGATCAAGCCTGGGTCTCCCACATTGCAGGCAGATTCTTTACCATCTGAGCCACCTGGGAAGCTCTTATTTTATTTATTTGGCTGTGCCACAAGACACGTGGGAGCTTAGTTCTCCTGACCAGGGATTGAAACTATGCCCCCATTCATAGAGAGATAAAAATGGCAAAACAGAGAGCAACATCTCTCTTGTTGGAGATTTATAGGAACAGCGTGACCTGATCTGGGCTTCCAGGTGGCACTACTGGTAAATCACCTGCCTGCCAATGCAGGAGACCTAAGAAACGTACGTTCGATCACTGGGTTGGGAAGATCCCCTGAAAGAGGTCATGGATACCCACTCCAGTATTGTTGCCTGGAGAATACCATGGACAGAGGAGCCTAGTGGGTTACAGTCCATGGGATCACAAAGAGTCAAACATGACTGAAGCGACTTAGCAGCAGCAACATGACCTGACCTAAGTGGATAGCTGCAAGAACAAAGGATTCCAACACCAAGAAGTTTGCATCATCCAACCTCACGACTCCCTCACCAGGTCTTTAAATATGCTTTGCTGAAACCCTTCAGGGAGTTTAGGGGTCTTTAGGCGCAATCATCCAACTCCTTGCATGACCCTACAATTAACCCTTCTCTGCTCCAAATACTGACAGTCTGGCTTGTTTCGTCTCACTGTGCATTGGGCATGAGGACTTGCATTCAGTAACAGAGGTGGGGGGTAGTTGATTCAGGATCTACCTCCAAAACTTTGATGGCAACCAAAAATGTTGCTCCATCCAGATGGAAATGCCTTAGGTGGGCAAGTTTAGTTGACCACACTGTCATCAGCTGCAACCTTCTAAATAGGGGAATTTATAATACAAATTGTTGAGAAACATCAATCCACTGATTCATTTTATGGATGGAACCAAGGGTGAGGGATAGGAGTCAACTTGGCCAAAATCACACAAGATGTTGAGGATATTCTAGGTCCTTGAAGACAGACAGACCCCTGCTGGACCCCTCGCTGGGCTCTCTTGACTGGGCCACTTTGGTCACCATAGCCTCTGGCTTTTAACCAATAGAGTCTCCATGAGTCAAGAAGTCCTCCCCCTCCTCCTTGAGTCTCTAATGAAATGGCTCTCCTGTGAGGCACAGCCCTCACTGCTTTGGCACTTGTGAAAGTCCTGGGAAGCCCAGGTTCAGGGTTTGCTTTAGTGTAATCTTCTAAGAATGGGCATGTTCTGATGATTCATCCCATAGCGTCTGTTCCTCTACAGACGAGATCTCTCTACATAGAGATCTTATTTCTTCTGAGTCTCTGCACAATTTTTTTTCATGCAAGAAGGGCTCAGAAAACATGGTTAAACAGTGGACAGTGGAGGCTATTATTGAGGAATGCAGTATCAGTTGATGATATAGTAAGGAAGTGATCCCACAGTACCCCCTAAGGCTCTAGAATGAGTGTCACAAGCGCTTAGAGAGTAGGCTCCCTAAAGGATGTGATGTGATGTGATGCGAAGGAATTCATTTGCACTCCCCCTAAGGGATTTTTCCCCTGTGTGCATGCATTTATACATTATGTACTTCACAGTGTTAAAAAAAAATTGTGCTGAGCTTTGGGTCCCTGTGACTGTGTTTTATGTGCAGGGTTAAACATGCTCAGAAAGCTTCACAGGTTTTATAGTCCTGGTGAAAAGCCAGTGGGGTGGAGTAAACATCATGCATATAACTCAGAGACAAAAGTCCAATACTCCACTAGAGACTCCCCCACTTCTTATTAATGGAATCCTGGGCAGAATGCTTAATACTGCAGAACCTTTCTCTTCATCTGTGAAAAGGGAATAATGCTAGCACATCTAACCTCATGATGTCATGATGGTGTTCCAACAAGAAGATGCAGATTGAGGCATTTTGAGAGCTGTAAAACGATTCTGGTACCTCACAAATAACAATTTGAAATTTGTACATCACAGGTCTCCACAATCTGTTGGAACTTACACCATTCAAATTCAGAAGCAGAAAGCGTCCCTTTGAAAGTACAGAAAGTAAACGCTCTGGCTCCTGGAGGCCTCTCTGTAGGTTATCTCCTTTACTCACCAGATGCTACTTCAACCCAGGAATCCCTTTTTTCCCAGATGGTCAGTGTTTCCAAAACATAAACCCTAACATTCAGCTTAACTCTGACTTGTGTCCATGCTATGTGCTGTGAAGGTCTGCTGGTGACTTCCCAGCAGGTCCCACATTTGGACCACATTCTGGTTGCACACCACTCTTGGGTGTTAACTCAGGAACCATATATTCTCTCTTCCATGCCCATGTTTGACCATCTCCCAACTGCGAGCTCTCCCAAGACCCCACTCAACTTCCAGGAGCTCATGGGAACCAACACCCCAAGAGCTTGCTCAGACTCTTGCCTGGGCTGTACCCCTGCCCAGGGCCTCACCTGGGCTCAAACTCTGGACATTTCCTCCAGCATAACGGAGTTCTCTGCAGGCCCACTAACCACCCCAGTGGCTATGACTGGCACTTCCCGGTTGAATAAGAAGCTCTCCTGGCATTTAATGCTCTTGATGCATAGACGACCAGAGTACCTTCCACTTCTTTTAGCTTTATCACATTGAGTAGATGTGTTTACCTACTTTTTTCCTGGTGTCTGTTAAGCCCCCGATATTTACAAAGCATGGTGCCAGGGGGTATAGTTTGGAGGAGAGAAAGCCACAGATGTATGTGAATTATCATTTTAAGTCAAGAAGCCAAAAGATTTTGTTTGTTTAATCCTTAAGTAGAAAAATTGGGCTCCAAATCAGACAATACCTATGTTACTGTAAAATTAAGTAAATTTGGACTAACATAGGATTTGAAATCTGAATTAGTTTGCGAGCGTAGCATAGACAAGCAGGGTGTCTGAACACTTACCTGTTATAACCTCTGTTGCCTCAGCATAGCTCTTTTTTATAGGTGTTTTGCCCTGAATCACCCCAATAGTACATCAATAGAAGCAGACAGCTAGAAAATGCTACTTGTTAATAGACTGACTCACTGGGTTAAAATGTTTGCGATTATCACAGAGACCTAAGATACGATCACTTGGAAACGTGTGAACAGTTCACTAATGAGTTATTCAATTTAATCAGCAATTTTTGCGGAGGAATTGCTTTGTTCCAGGCATGATGATCCTGTGGGTGAAACAATGGTAAGAAAGAACCTGCCAAAAGCGTGTGTGCTCCTGGGCAGTCATCACTGTCATTTTCTGCTGCTGTGAGGTCCTCTGATAGGGTGTGGAGACAGGTGCTGCGGAAGTTCAGGGCAGGAAAATTTTACCAGTCATGGAATGTCAAAGTGAAAATGTGGACATGCCCATGTGTACCTTGTTTTTTCTTTTAATATTTATTTTTATATACTTGCTTGCCTGTGCCAGGTCTTAGCTGCGGAATGCGGGATCTTCACCTTCCTTGTGGTTCAGTGACTAAGACTCTGAATGCCAAATGCAGGAGACCCAGGTTCGATCTCTGGTTGGAGGACTAGATCCCACATTCCGCAATTAAGAGTTCCTTGTCTTTTGAGGTAAAAGGCTGACTCCAGAGTTGACTGGGAAATGTGAAGCTGTAGAAACAAAGAATATCGATTGGGCGGGGAAAATGGTAAGTTTGGACTATAAATCAGACACATAGCAGAGTCACTGAAAGCCCAGTTCCCTGAAAGATATAAAGTCCTGACACATAGGAATCTAAGTTGTTTTTAAAAGAAGCAGAAACCCCTCCAGATAAAAACTACTGACCACAAGAACATGGACCCTAGACTGGTTGAAATCGGAAGATTGATGATGCTTGAAACCTCACCTGGATGCAAACCAGTCTGAGCATTGTGCAGGAGCTAATCACACACCCTGCATCCCCTCCCTCGCTCTGCCTTTAAAACCCCTTCCCTGAAGCCAAAGGGGGGACGGTTGGGTCTTTTGGGAATGAGCTGTAACACAGCAGAGTGTCATCCCAGGGCATAGCAGAGTGCTCAGGAGCATAGACTTGAAGTCAAACTCCCATCTTCAAATCCTAAGTCTGCTATTAACTGGCAACATCAGCCTCATATCTAGGGTAGGGGGTAATAACACGTGTCTCAGAGCAGGGTGGCAAGTCACTAGTGGAGCCAGTTTAAGCAAAAGTAGAATGTTACAGTGAGGACACAGGTTGATGTCACGGATCCCAAAGGCAGAAACAGAATGATGGCCTCAGGAACGGAGTGAGATCTAGGGCAAGAGGTATAGTAGCGACCCAGGAAGTTCTCTTTCTCTTACCACCTCCTGCCTCCGCTTCTTAACCTCATCATTCTTCTCTCAAGTGACAAACAGCTCTTATAATTTCCCAGTTCACATGGTGAGAAAGCCCCAGTGCCGTAGTCACTGGGGTGCCGTCACCATCATTAAAAATAGCTGAGGCACTTTTTCTGTCTGATTTCAAATTCTTTGAGAATAGAGGGCCCTGGCTTAACCCTCAACAGACGGCACCTACAGTGCAACGAATGATAAAAGAGGGATAGAGTTCTATTTTTATTTCATTTATTTATTTTAAATTGGATGATAATTGCTTTACAATATTCTGTTGGTGAGGATGGAATTTTATTGAACTCCATGGAGCGTTAGTCCATTGAAGGATGGAGTTTTATGTCCGATGGAGTTTTATTTATTATAAGGATTATAAGGATGGAGTTTTATTGAACTTCATGAAGTGTTACTCCATTGTAACTTTGCAACAGGGTTGGGGGAGGGGATGGGTTAGGGATGATGGGGAGGTGGGGTTACTTTGTTATAAAAGAGGAAAGCATTGTGAGCTGGAGGGACCCTAGGGTGGTTTCCACCTCAGGGAACTTCAAGTTGTCAAATGTGGTTATGATCATATCATGACTCGGGGGAGGGCATGTCATAAAAGCATTGAGAATTATGTTTAAATGAATGGATTTTTATTTTTTACCCTTAAGGAAATGAGAAACAATTCTAGAGTAGGAGGGAGTCAGGTAATGTTTTGTGTTTATTTATTTGGAAGTTGGATTCAAGAGTAGACAAAATCTGACTCATTCTTTAGAAAGATCGTTCTTGATATAGTTCAAAGGTTGGATTCACTACAGTTCAGTCCAGTTCAGTTGCTCAGTCGTGTCTGACTCTTTGTGACCCCATGAATCACAGCACGCCAGGCCTCCCTGTCCATCACTAACTCCTGGAGTTCACTCAAACTCACGTCCATCGAGTCGGTGATGCCGTCCAGCCATCTCATTCTCTGTCGTCCCCTTCTCCTCCCACCCCCAATCCTTCCCAGCATCAGAGTCTTTTCCAGTGAGTCAACTCGTCGCATGAGGTAGCCAAAGTATTGGAGTTTCAGCTTTAGCATCAGTCCTTCCAATGAACACCCAGGATTGATCTCCTTTAGAATGGACTGGTTGGATCTCCTTGCAGTCCAAGGGACTCTCAAGAGTCTTCTCCAGCACCACAGTTCAAAAGCATCAATTCTTCGGCGATCAGCTTTCTTCACAGTCCAACTCTCACATCCATACATGACCACTGGAAAAACCATAGCCTTGACTAGACGGACCTTGGTTGGCAAAGTAATGTCTCTGCTTTTTAATATGCTATCTAGGTTGGTCATAACTTTCCTTCCAAGGAGTAAGCGTCTTTTAATTTCATGGCTGCAATCAGCATCCGCAGTGATTTTGGAGCCCGAGGCAGTTAAAAAGCTTTGGTCTGAGATGATAGTTCTGGTAGCTAGGGAATAGGCAGTGGGCATGGAGTTGTACAGAGCAGTGTGTATTGTTTGACTCTGGTCATGTATGTACAACCTAAAGGCAGATACCCCAGTGAATGGCAGCAGAATCCGGAAATGTGGATGAGGGCAAGTCAGCAGCTAATGTAACAGGTGGAAATGAAGCCCGGGGCAGAATGAAGGCGGGTTACTTCACTGCACCTTCCCTAGTGTTCTTCTTCCTTATCTCTGTTTTTCTCTACCTCTTTTGTTCCGATTAGTCAAGGAAGAAAAATACAAACTTTTGTATTTAGAACCAAAATGTAATACATCGCTGTGCAAATGCCAAGAGATATACAGGGTTATAAAAACTAAAAGTAACAGCATTAATCAAGTAATTTCATTGCCACATATTTATCCTAAGGAAATCATCAGTGACATGCATGAAGTTCCTTGAAAAATGTTCTTTATTGTCAGGTCATGAACAGAAAAAACAACCAACAAAAATGTTAGAAGCAATCTATATTTTCAATGCTTAGGATTGGTTAAATGAATTATTTCCATGAAATGGAATATCATTCAGCTGTATTGGGTTGAACAGGATCCCACCAAGATTTCTGTCCATCCCAGAACCTTGGTACATGACCTTCCTTGTAAACAGGGTCTTTGCATATATAGTTATACTGGATTACGGTGGGTTCTAATCTGATGACTTGGTGGCCTGATAAAAACAGGTAAACATGGATACGGTGGACATACTCAGAGGAAAGATGCTCTAGAGAAGATAGAAGCAGAGACTGGAGTGAGGCAGCTGTCAGTCAAGGATGCCAAGAATGGCCAGCAACCTCCAAACAAAAGAAGTGAGAAAGGATGCTCTCCCAGGGCCTCCAGAGAGAGCACTGCCAACACCTGGATGTCCTCCTTCCAGACTCCAGAATGATGAGAGAATATACGTCTGTTGTTTTAAGCTACCCAGTGTTTTTTTTTTTTTTTTCCAACTAATAGTGCAACCATTAAAATTAACTTATTTTAAAAATTAGTAAAATATAAAAATTACATGTTCATTGAAAAGAGGTTATAGATTTTCATTCATGGCAGTGTGGTAAAGACACTTGATGTGATACATACCCTTTCTGTTAACATTAAGAAATATATAATCGCACTAAAAATAGAAGGAAAACATTATGGGGGAAACAGGAAACACGCGGATGTAAGGGATACATTCTGCCCCTTGGAGGGGAGCAGGGCAGGGCCATAGGGGCCGGGGGCACACTCACAAGACTGGGGGCTGGCCGTGCCCACACCTTTCAGTGACTGGAACTGGGGTCCCTACAGGAAGCTGAAGGCAAGATGACGTACCCATCCATGAGCTGGGCGCAAGGGCTCTGCTTGGCCCTTAAGGAAGGGGCCTGGGTGTCTATGTGAGGTCCGAACCAGACCTGAGTGAGAGGGGACTCGTCCAGCGCTGAGAGACCCACACAGGTGACCACCATCCCCCACCGGAGTGGGATGCCATTTCCTTCTCCAGGGGATCGTCCCTTCCAGAGGGTAATCAAGGTAAAATGAAGTGGTTAGGGTGGGCCCTAATCCAGTATGATTGGTGTCCTTGTAAGAAGCAATTAGAAAACAGACACACACTGAGGAGACCAAGTGAATACACAGGAAAGAGACGGCCGACTGCAAGGCAAGGAGAGAGGCCTCTGGAGAAACCAGCCTGCCGACACCTTGGACTTGGACTGCTTGCCTCCAAAACTACGAAAAAATAAATGTCTTCTCTTTAAGTCATAGATGCTGTATCCGCACAGGGCAGAGGGGTGAGGGAGCTCTCTGGGGTCTTTATTATAAGAGCACCGATCACCTCCAAAGACACCCCCCCACCTTCCAATACCATCCCCTGGGATGAGGTTTTCACATATGATTTCTGAAGGGACACAGATATTCAGAATATAGTGCAAAGATGGACAACCTTAGAAACTACGAGACTGAAAAGTTAGATCCTCTGCAGAGAAATGTCAATGAACAGGTTTCTAAGCAGCAGCAATAAGACGCGCTAAGACAATGGGCTGCTGCAGGCTCAGCTTAGGAAGGAGTCAAAGCCGATGGACAACTGTATATCCAGCTTAAGTGCCATTCAAGAGAGAAGGGAAATAAAGTTGGTTTAAGACAGAAAAGGAATGTGCCCAGAGACCTTGATCCTAAAGGACCAAGTGGGGAAAAAAAAAAGCCCAAACAAAAGTAATGAATTCAGATTAAAGCAACCGGTATTTAAACTGAGGTTAAAGAAATAAATTAGAAAACGAAGGCAAATCTAAATATTGATTGCAATCATAATCATAACTTTCATATTAAAAATACCTGAATCTAAGCGTGTAAATAAGAAGTCTGCAAATTACAGCCCATAGGCCAAATCTGCCCTTCCTTCTGCTTTCATAATAAAGTTTTATGGAAACATGGCCACACTCATTCCCTTACAAATCGCCTATGGCTTTTTTCATGCTGTAACAGCAGAGCAGATTAGCTGTAATAACCATCATATGACCTTTAAAGCTTAAGAAAGCTACTGTTTTACCCTTTACAGAGTAAGTTCTAGATCACAATGCCATGGAAATATGATGATGAGAAGTGATACTTTGAGGAGAGCCTATGTATGGGCATAAAAGTTTACTGAAGTCTTCATTTCTGGAAGAAGGTACCACATGCTGTTTTTCTTTAATTTCATTGAAAGCTATCAATTTAAATATGCATGCATACTAAAATCTTAAAGGTAAACAGTAAAACAACAGGAATAAAGAAGATGCAGTACATATATATGGCGGATATATTAGCCATAAAATAAGTGAAACGGCACCTTTTGTAAAGCTGCAGATGGACCAAGAGAGAAGCAAGTCAGAAAGAGCAAAGGGAATTTTGTATAATATTGTTTATACGTGGAACCTAGAAAAATGGTACAGATGACCTTGTTTGCAAAGCAGAAACAGAGACACAGATGTAGAGAATAAACTCATGGATACCGAGGTGGGGAAGGGTTGGGATGGATTGGGAGGCTGGAACTGACATATATACACTACTATATGGCTTTCCTTGTAGCTCAGTCAGTAAAGAATTCACCTGCAATGCAAGAGACCCAGGTTTGATCCCTGGGTCAGGACGATCCCCTGGAGGAGCAAAGGGCAACCCACTCCAGTATTCTTGCCTGGAGAGTCCCATGGACAGAGGCACCTGGAGGGCTACAGTCCATGGGGTTGCAAGAGTCAGACATGACTTAGCGACTAAACCAGCGCTAAACCGCCACCAACACACGACGAGATACAGCATAGATAACTGTTGAGAACTGACTATACAGCACAGGGAACTCTACTCAATGTTGTGACCTAAATGGGAAGGAAACCGAAAAAAGAGGGGACATATGACTGATTTACTTTGCTGTCAGCAGAAACTAATACAACATTGTAAAACAACTATACTCCAATAAATTTTTTTAACGAAATCATTAAAAAAAAAGCAGGAGTAAAATATTATCTGTAAGTGTGTAGATTCAAAGTAGGAGATTTAAATTTTTAAAACTTTCAGTTCAGTTCAGTTGCTCAGTCATGTCTGACTCTTTGCAACCCCATGGACTGCAGCACGCCAGGCCTCCCTGTCCAACACCAATTCCCGGAGTTTACTCAAACTCATGTCCATTGAGTCGGTGATGCCAGCCAACCGTCTCATCCTCTATGGTCGCCTTATCCTCTCCCCTTCGATCTTAAAACTTTATAGACTGCTAAAAAGTAAAAAAAAAAAAAAGGAAGCAGAGAAAATAAGAATTGATAGTAAATGTATAATATGATTCATGATGTATATGCATTTAAAGTGTTTAAAAATACACTGAAAGTGTTGAGGCAGGGCAGATGGGGTATGGAAGGAGAGGGGATACAGCTGTCATCTTAAATTTTTTAATTTCTTTATTTGATTGTGCCAGCTCCTACTTGTGGCATGTGGGGTCTTAGTTCCACCACCAGGGACTGAATCCAGGCCCCCACATTGGAAGCTCAGAGTCTTAGCCATTGGACTATCAAGGAAGTCCCTCATCTTTTTTTAGAGACATCTTTTTCTACACAATTTCAGTAGCTTATATTAGGAAGAAATTAACTAAAATTTCAACCATTGTCAATTCTAGGTATAGGGATTAATGCTTTTGTCTTAGGTTATCTTTGGTTTTATATACTTCTTAGCTTCTCGAAATTAAATAAGACTTTAAAATTATAGAATACTGTGACTGCAATTCAGCTAACCGTATGTGCTACACCCTCACATACCTACCTCACAGCAGACTGGAATCTTAAACATCCAGTTTTCACAGTGATCCCTCCATGGCCCTAGCAAGTAACACACAGCCACAGCAACGGCTATGCTGTCAAGAGGGAACAGAAATGCTCAGACTGGTAATTTACAGGTCCTGTAACTCCCTTTGTGAACGGGGTGATGGTGTCAAGAAACAGGACCAGAAATGAGACTTTCCTTGTAGGGACCACCCCACCGGTCTTTTGCTAAGAGCTCAGAAAATGTCATCTCTGGTGTTCAGGCTGCAATTAGCTATGTAAGTGGTCACAGGAACTGCTTATGAGGCCTGTTCTATTGTCAGCCTCTGCTAGAGTTCTGTTTCTTTTTAATTCCCCTGTTTCCCTAAACGGATGGTTTTAGGGTTTGGCCATTTGGTCCCTATGTTAGTATCTAAGAAGGGACATTCTTCAGTGAGTTAGCCAGTCCCATGTTTATAGAGATACCAGCATATAACAAGTGGTTGAACAGGTAATGTCCCTTGAAAGTCCAGCAGATTGCTCTGTACGTAGAAGCGAGTAGAAAAGATACACTGAAAAGATGAATATGTACCTTAGTATCGGTATTTTACTTTGTCTTATAAAAGTGGACTTTAGGCTTAGACAGTAAAGAATCCACCTGAAATGCAAGAGAACTGGGTCTGATCCCTGGGTCAGGAAGATCCCCTGGAGAAGGAAATGGCAACCCACTCCAGTCTTCTTGCCTGGAGAATTCCATGGACAGAGGAGCCTGGTGTGCTACAGTCCACGGGGTCACAAAGAGTCAGACACGACCGAGCAAGTAAGTAGCAGCAGCAGCTTACCTGGTATCTAAGTCTTGGGCATGCATAGATGCATCTTTAGTTTGCATTTCTGGACTTTCCAGAGTGAATTAATTACACTATTTCTGCTTGTGAGTCCCCAGTCCACTCAGCTTTTGTTATGATGCCCCTATGTCTGCTTACAGGTGCAATTAGAGAAGTGATTTTCCATACTGAGTTTGCTAGGTTCACACTGTAGTTATCAACCAATGCATTGAGTTTGTAAATCATATTCCAGGGGCAGGGTGGTGGTGGTGAATGACATAAAACAAACAAACAAACAAACAGAAAAAACTCATTATAACAAGAGCCGGAAGGAAAACAATAGCAGTAAATCTTACTCGAGGCAGAAAAAGATATTCCACATCCATCACTAAGCAGAAAATTGAAAAATACACACAAAATCCAAAAACCTCCTAGTTTATTCTTAGGTCCTCATGGTAACTGGTCTGCATGTGTGGAGCTTTGTTAACAAAAAGCTTTTGTCCACCAGTTGTAATCATTTTGAGGTATGACAGTTCCAAAGCATTCGTAATGTACAAGCCAGACTTGCTGAATGTAACATATTAAACAGTTCAGTAGGCTTACAAGGTTCAGAATGTTAAAAATAAAATTGTCCCAGTAGCTCTGCCCGTCTTTGTGCCAAAGCAATACAGATGATTTTTGAATAAAGAAAACAACAGTGTTCATCTGAGTTTGCTAACAACACCCCGTGACACAAGATGCTGTACAATACCCTGACTCTATCTCGAACACCCATTAGGACACATTATCGTGTGCAATATTACTTATTCAGGGTCTGACAACATCGATGCGTGCCTGGGAAAAGCAAGACAGGGATGCCACACGTGGGCTTTACCCGGTGGAAGCCACTCTGCAGGCTGGGTTCCTGCTCCTTCCTCCATTGATGACCCCTCTCCTTCCCACCACACTGGTGAAGAGAATAAAAAAGTCAAATTCTAAGTAACAAAATTACTGCTTATTTCTGAAAGCAGAGCCACGAACCTAAAACTCACTATGACTTTGCGTGCTAAGTCACTCCAGTCACGTCTGACCCTTTGAGACACTATGGACTGTATCCCGCCAGGCTCCTCTGGCTATGTGATTCTCCAGGCAAGAATACTGGAGTGGGTTGCCATTTCCTTCTCCAGGGGATCTTCCTGACCCAGGGATCGAACCCATGTCTCTTATGTCTCCTGCATTGGCAGGCGGGTTCTTTACCACTAGTGCCACCTGGGAAGCGCCGCCGTGACTTCATCTCTGTTGGTCTCCCTGGGTGGACGGCAAGGATGAACTGGGGTCCTGTAAGAATCCAGCAGATCTGCTGGCTTAAGTACAAATCACAGTGTCATCGGTGCCCTCCACGTTCCCAGGGTGTCTGTGTGTCTGTCTCCCCTTCAGGGCTTTTGTACACCTTCTGCAATGTGACATGACTTTGGAGTCTTCTGAGAAGAGTGTGTTCCTTACATTGGTGGTCCCCAACCTTTTCGACATCAGGGACCAGTTTCGTGGAAGACAATTTTTCTATAGACTGGAGTGACGGGGTGGTTTCAGGACGATTCAAGCACATTCCGTTTATTGTGTGCTTTATTTCTGTTGTTATTACACCAGCTCCACCTCAGATCATCAGGCCAGTTAGATCCTGGAAGCTGGGGACCCTTGTCTTATGACAGTCAACTACAAATTGTTATGACTTGGGTGGGCTTGCCAAGACGATGGGCAGATTAAAGTATGTGTGCACGTGTGTGTGTGTAAAAGGAGGGAGACTGGGGATGGTGAGAATGGAAGTAGATCACGTATGATACCCAGCCACGGTGGTGATAAGGAGCTTACAGACAAGCACAGTGGCGCTCCAGGACCTGTAGGATCCGGGCAAAACCCTTGAACAACAGCCCCTTGGAGGCCAGAGACCTTGCTTGCTGAGGGTCTCAGGGAGGCAGCATCTTCTTGTCCCCCAAGGGCCTGAGATTCATCGCACTCATCCCATGAAGAGCTCCTGCTTAGCGCTGTGGCACATGCGGACGAGCTGTTCCGAGAGACGATGGAGCTCTGATGGCTGAGGTGCTCGGAGGACGGTGCTGGATCTCCGCAGCCTAATGGGCCCAGCGAGGCAGTAAATTTCACAGCAACTTGACACATTAATATAGAAGTACAGTCTGTTATATCAAAGGGAGATTGTCTGAGTCCTTAAGGGGAAACCGGCAATCCAAAAATGAGAAGTGTGCACTGGTGACTTGTGAAAAATGTAGTTAACGCCAAACTTGAGAGCAGGGCTGCATGCTGTCCCCGTGGAGTTCTCCTCAAGGGCGGACTCGGCCCCTGCCGGACTCCGCACAGCCTGGGACATCCATGTCTGCAGACTGGGGTGGGGAGGGACTGAGCCCTCTGCGCAGCTGGGGTAGGGAGAGCCAGCGCAGACATCTGTGTGTGGTCCTGGGGGACTGCACAGGCAGCTTTTCTGCAGTTCTGTTTTCCCTGCATCTTTGACTAATCACAGCACATTTCTGTAGGACTCCACAGAAAACAACTTAATCCCCAATAACGGGGAGAGGGTTTGGTAAACTACAGAATATCTGCGGGATGAAAAAGGATGACCCCAATGCAGTGATCATCGTGAAGACCAAATTAGAAACAAACATGGGAACTATTTTGGTTCAATGTTTAAAGAACATGTAGACCATGATATCATCAGGACAGATGAAAACCCATGAAATTACAGTGCTCAGGACTGTAAAGTAACATGATAGGACGGAACTAGTTATGTTAGAAGTTTTTATTTTTCATTTTGTAAATGTGCTTTATTACTCTTGTAACATTATATTCTCTAGGCCTATATTTTTAATAAACCACAGGCATAAGGTGCTAACTTAATCTATTAACACTTCCAAAATCACTGCAGATGCTGATTGCAGCCATGAAATTAAAAGACGCTTGCTCCTTGGCAGGAAAGTTATGACCAACCTTGATAGTATATTAAAAAGCAGAGACATTACTTTGCCGACCAAGGTCCGTCTAGTCAAGGCAATGGTTTTTCCCGTGGTCATGTATGGATGTGAGAGTTGGACTGTGAAGAAAGCTGATCGCCGAAGAATCGATGCTTTTGAACTGTGGTGTTGGAGAAGACTCTTGAGAGTCCCTTATACTGCAAGGAGATCCAACCAGTCCATTCTAAAGGAGATCAATCCTGGATGTTCATTGGAGGGACTGATGCTAAAGCTGAAACTCCAATACTTTGGCCACCTCATGCGACGAGTTGACTCACTGGAAAAGACTCTGATGCTGGGAAAGGTTGGGGGCGGGAGGAGAAGGGGACGACGGAGAATGAGATGGCTGGATGGCATCACCGACTCTGTGGACATGAGTTTGAGTGTACTCCGGGAGTTGGTGATGGACAGGGAGGCCTGGCGTGCTGTGATTCATGGGGTCGCGGAGAGTCGGACACGACTGAGCGACTGAACTGAACTGAACTGAACCAATTTGCTTAGGCATTATCTAATACTAATATTTTTAGCACATGCTTAACTTTTCATCCCAAAGCTAGAGCCCGAGTACAGTTGAAGAGGGAAAGTCCTTTATTGCTCACACCCATGATTCACTCTCCCCGTGACTTGGCTCACTTCTCAGTGACTTTAACAAACTTGGTCCTTGTGAAACACAAGGCTCATGTAACCAAATCAACATGCATTGTTCTCAGGAGAGTCAACTCCAGAGGGGACCTTTCCATCATTCTGCTTTTGTTGTTGCCGTTTTGTTTTGATTTTGTTTCAAATACTGCTCTAAAATCAACTATCACCAGGGTAAGTTTTAATTGAATAAGTCTAGTAAATGAAAGTCTAGGGGATTTGGATTGAGTCCAGGTGTTTCTGTAAGTACTTCGGAAGCTAGTTGGAATGGGCAACACATCTGGGGTGACAGCATTTGGAGTCTCTAAAAGAAGAAAGGCTTTAATGCCATCTAGTTAAAGAGAAGTGACCATGTGTGACTTGCTCAAATTCTGAAAAATGTTAGTCCTCAAGCCAAGAATTATATATTGCTTTCTATGGATTGTCAGTATGCTAGACAGTGTATTAAAAAGCAGAGACATCACTTGGCCAACAAAGGTCAAAACTATAGTTTTTTCAGTAGTCATGTACAGATGTGAAAATTGGACCATAAAGAAGGCTGAGCACCATAGAATTTATGTGTTTTCCTTGTGGTGCTGGAGAAGACTCTTGAGAGTCTCTTGGACTGCAAGGACATCAAACCAGTCAACCCTAAAAGAAACCAACACTGAATATTCCTTGGAAGGACTGATACTGAAGCCAAAGCTCCAATATTTTTGCCTCCTGATGGGAAGAGTCAACTCATTGGAAAAGATCCTGATGCTGGGAAAGATTGAGGGCAGGAGTAGAAGGGGGCGACAGAAGATAAGATATTTGGATGGCATCACCAACTCAATTGACATGAATCTGCACACACTCCGGGAGACAGTCAAAAACAGAGGAGCCTGGCATGCTGCAGTCCATGGGGTCACAAAGAATCGGACACGACTTAACAACTGAACAGCGACAACAATGGATCATTACACAGGTGATGCCACAATCGTTAATTTACTTGGTGGTGGAGCTGTTTACTGTATTATTTCTAATGTACACTTATCTTTATTTTAAAGTCACAAATAGTCAAGCTTCAAGAGAACTAAACAAATCAACTGTGCTCCCCACATCCTGTCCCCTGGGCCCGCAGGTGCTCCCAGTTCAACGAGGTCAAAGGCGAGTCAGATCACAGAGACGGCTGTCAAACCCTGTCCTGTGCTTTGGTTTATCCGTGGTTATGTGTGAAGCTACTTCCAACTGGATGACAGCCTCACAGGAAAAGAACTGTATCCCACCAACCTGGTTCACATACAAGGGAACAAAAAATATTTTGAAAAGTAAACAATTTTGCTGGCCTCGAATGGCTCAGCAGTGGAGGTAGGACTGGAAACTGAAGCAGAAAAGAGAGACTGGACTTCTTCTAATCCTCTCCAACCTCTCCAGTGCTTAACGCCTAGAAGTAGACATGACAAATTGCAGAGATTCCTCATGGATAACCCTTTATAGACAGAACTGAACTGGATACAGGGAAGCCAGTGCCTTCATGATTCCTGTAATTCTTTCTCCTCAACAGCAGAGGGATATTTTAAGAAGTTTATATATATATTTATTTGAAGGTCAACTAACCCTTCATTTGCACTTAAATTTCTTTTTCTTTCTTTCTTTTTTGAGAAATTCAAATGGGAAATGCATTAATACTTTTATTAAAACTAAACTACAGTTCCATGTATACATGGTGAATCTAGAAAGATGGTACTGATGAAGCTATTTGCAGGGCAGCAATGGAGATGCAGACGTAGAGAAGTTTTATGGACACGGGGGTGGGGGAAGGAGACGGTGGGAAGAACGGAGACAGAGCAGCGTGGAAACACAATAGACAGCCAGTGGGAATTTGCTGTATGACTCTGAGAACTTAACCCAGGGCTCTGTGACAACCTAGAGGGGTGGGATGAGGTGGGAGGGAGGGTCACGAGGGAGGGGACATATGTATGCCTATGGTGGATTCACACTGATGTACGGCAGAAGCCAGCACAATACGGTAAAGCAATTAATCCTTCAATTAAAAATAAATAAAAACCTAAAATACAGTTCCAATTCTATAAAGTATAACAGTCCATCAAGTGAGGGGACAAGCTTCTGCTTATGTGTGCACCCGGATCTCTGCAGACAGGGGGTGGCTGGAGGAAATGCTGTCACAGACCCAGACCCCCAGGTAGCAGGGAAGATGATTAGATTGCAGATGATAAGACTGCCAAATAAGAGAAGCCAAGGAACAGTGCTTAACCATCAAAGGAATAATGGGGATGGTTACCACAAAGACGAGATTTAAGTGGCAACAAGGCAGGTGGCTATCCAGTTCTCCAAGAGCCATGGAGATGTGAATTAAGCCATGGAGCTCCTACAGGCAAGAGAGGTAGGCTGTGCTTGCTGTGTGCAATCTAAAGAAATCAGCTACAAATGATCAGGAGTCTAAGGTCAGTTACCATAATAAAGGCACCGTCTCTTGCCCAGTTTCTGGAACTAAATGAACTCAGACTCAGAATCCACTGAAGGGAAGAGATGTGGCTTCCAGTGAGGAGGGTGTTTGCCATAAGTGGGCAGTAACTGCCTTGGGTCCCTCCTCAAAGGACCTTGAGCCATTTGCTTGTACATCCACGCATTTGGAGAAAAGTGAATTGTTGGGTGGAGTCTGAGTTAAAAATAATGCTCCGAGTGCAAACAGCATTGTTCCTGAGTCTTAGAACACAGGTGTATTGGGGGTCCCCCACCCATGCCCAACTCCAAGGGGCTGAAACCCCCACATGACAGTCATTCCCCAGACCACACAATGGAAAGAACAGCTGTGTACAATGGAAAGAACAGCTGGGAGCTGGCAGTGGAAAGGGCCAGGCAGAAAATTTTGTACCCACCACCTGCCTCAAACAGCAATTGAAACCACATCTCAGTTCTAGAGACTTAAAGAATAATAGGGTTGTTTCCTGCTGTATCACCATTTACTTAGAAGATGTACCCTTAGAGAATCCAGAAGGATGAGATCCGAGCGGATGGCCACACCTAGCTCCATCACTGCTTCCAGTCCAGCTGCTGTGCCAGATGTGGTTACTCTGCCAGAGCAGATTGAAGCAGATCATGGGCCTCGGTATGCAGCCAGTGACCTAGTAAACTCATTATTTTCCTTTCTGATAGGAAAATCATTCTCGTGGCGTGAAACAACAGTACATCTACATTGATGGTTTGCCCCCAGGCTGTGATAACTCTCCATCCTCTAACAGATTTCCAAGGGGCTGAACTTGCTGGACATTCTGTAGACTATCATTCACCCCGTATGTCAATGATACCATGCTCGTTAGAATAGAAGAGTGAGGACTGGCAAGATATCGGAGGCTCTGCAAAGATACATTTATTCCATAGAGAGGAATAAACTCTACAAACCTCAGAGACCTACAACATCATTGACATTTTTAGGGACTCGGAAGTCGGACATGCTGAGATAGCCTTTCAAACACAAGGGACAAATTACTGCATTTCATAGCTTCCACCACTAATAGAGAAGCACAAGGCATGAGAGCCCTCTGCAGGTTCGTATTCTGCACCTGGGGGTCCTAGCAAGCCCAGGCTGTATGCAGACATCCCTGATGCACGGGGTCATTAGACAGACAGGTCTTATGGGGAGAGACGCAGTGTGGAACTTATGGCAAGTGCCAAGGAGAATCGCTACAAAGATGCTTAGGATCTCGGAAAAGGCCAGGCCATCTCTGAAACAGAACTACACACCATTCACAAAACACAAGAATGCCATTTGGTCCTAGAAGAGACAGACCATTTATCTGCCTGGAGGACGTCACATGACCATGTGATCAGAGCTGCCCATCTTTTTTTTGTTTAATCCTTTCTATTTAATTAAAAGTATCTATGCATTTTCAATTAGATTAGTGTTAAGTATAATTTACATGGAGACTTTTATTCTACTTGGGTATGTTTTTACTAAACATAATTGGGTTTGCTCATTGAATGAAATATCATGCCTTCTACTAAATGTTTAAGATTATGAAAAACTAAATATGTTGAACAAAATCAAATCACTATTCTGACAAATAGTGCAGTGGACTCAGAATGTGGTTCAGATTGGAGACCGAAGATGTCACACAAACATCAGGAAGATAGGGAAAGGTCTGTTATTCACAGAAGATGCCTTTCAGGATAGAGCAGGGCAGTCCTCCCAGAGAGGTCCAAAATGGCTTTAAAAAGAACATGGAAAGGAGGCTGGCTTTCTGGTTTCTGGTGGTTAGGCCTGGGGTTGGAGCAGTTTCACTGTTTCACTCATGCAGGCAGGGGCTTGCCTGGATTGAACTCCTGTCCTGCAACCCCAAGCCAGGCACGAAAGGAGAAATCACCTGGGTTCGTGATCAACCTGCCTAAACATGGGGCAGAGGGAAAAGGGGGCCTCAAAAGCTGCCAGCAGGACTCCCATGGTGGTCCAATGACCAAAGCTCTGCGCTTTCATTGTGGAGGGTATGTGGTCAGTTTCTGGTCGGGGAAGTTCTGCATGCTAGGTGGTGCTAGAATGGCAACGTGTGGGCTTTCATGGTGGCTCAGGAAAAATCTGTGTGCCTATGCAGGAGATGTGAGTTCGATCCCTGGGTCAGGAAGATCCCCTGGAGAAGAAAATGGCAAGCCACTCCAGTATTGCTGCCTGGGAAATTCCATGGGCAGAGGAGCCTGGTAGCCTATGGTTCATGGGGTCACAAGAGTTGAATGTGACTTAGCAACAAAAGAGCAATGTCAACCTGAAGACAATTTCCAAGATTTTTAGGCAACTTAAAACTTGTTTTCAAATCTTGAAAGATGATGCTATGAAAGTGTTGCACTCAATATGCCAGCAAATTTGGAAAACTCAGCAGTGGCCACAGGACTGGAAAAGGTCAGTCTTCATTCCAATCCCAAAGAAAGGCAATGCCAAAGAATGCTCAAACTACTGCACAATTGCACTCATCTCACACGCTAGTGAAGTCAAGCTCAAAATTCTCCAAGCCAGGCTTCAGCAATATGTGAACCAAGAACTCCCAGATGTTCAAGCAGGTTTTAGAAAAGGCAGAGGCACCAGAGATCAAATTGCCAACATCCTCTGGATCATGGAGAAAGCAAGAGAGTTCCAGAAAAACATCTATTTCTGCTTCATTGACTATGCCAAAGCCTTTGACTGTGTGGATCACAATAAACTGTGGAACATTCTGAAAGAGATGGGAATACCAGACCACCTGGCCTGCCTCTTGAGAAACCTGTATGCAGGTCAGGAAGCAACAGTCAGAACTGGACATGGAACAACAGACTGTTTCCAAATAGGAAAAGGAGTATGTCAAGGCTGTATATTGTCACCTTGCTTATTTAACTTATATGCAGAGTACATCATGAGGAACGCTGGGCTGGAAGAAGCATAAGCTGGAATCAAGATTGCTGGGAGAAATATCAATAACCTCAGATATGCAGATGACACTACCCTTATGGCAGAAAGTGAAGAGGAACTCAAAAGCCTCTTGATGAAAGTGAAAGAGGAGAGTGAAAAGGTTGGCTTGAAGCTCAACATTCAGAAAACAAAGATCATGGCATCTGTCCCATCACTTCATGGGAAATAGATGGAAAAACAGTGGAAGCAGTGTCAGACTTTATTTTGGGGGGCTCCAAAATCACTGCGGATGCTGATTGCAGCCAGGAAATTAAAAGACGCTTACTCTTTGGAAGGAAAGTTATGACCAACCTTGATAGTATATTAAAAAGCAGAGACATTACTTTGCCAACAAAGGTCTGTCTAGTCAAGGCTATGGTTTTTCCCGTGGTCATGTATCGATGTTAGAGTTGGACTGTGAAGAAAGCTGATCGCTGAAGAATTGATGCTTTTGAACAGTGGTGCTGGAGAAGACTCTTGAGAGTCCCTTGAACTGCAAGGAGATCCAACCAGTCCATTCTAAAGGAGATCAATCCTGGGTGTTCATTGGAAGGACTGATGCTAAAGCTGAAACTGCAATACTTTGGCCACCTCATGCGACTAGTTGACTCACTTGAAAAGACTCTGATGCTGGGAAGGATTGGGGGCGGGAGCAAAGGGGATGACAGAGAATGAGATGGCTGGATGGCATCACCGACTCTGTGGACGTGAGTTTGAGTGAACTCCGGGAGTTGGTGATGGACAGGGAGGCCTGGCGTTCTGTGATTCATGGGGTCGCGGAGAGTCGGACACAACTGAGCGACTGAACTGAACTGAACTGAACTGCTGGTATTAACTTGAGTTAATCAGTGGTCCCTCAATGTCTAGATAATTTCTAAGATAGAATACTGAAACATTAGTTACTAAGCAAAGGTTTAAGTTTATGCATTCTGTCTCTTATTTTTATGATATATAGATAGATATGGTATGCACTTGTGTCTCTTACAAAAACATCTTAATCTCGGCTCTGCAGAGACTGAGCAGCTCAGCCACCTTAAGATCAGGTAGGGCAGGGTAGGAGAAGATAGGAAAACTACACAATCTGTGTGGAGCTCTATACCAAGGTCACAAGTGTAAAACCTTGTACCAAGGTTACTGATGGGGAGCCCACACTAAGGTCAACTTTGGACTGACTGAGCCCCATAGCAACCTTTGCCATGAGCCCCACCCCAATCTAAACTGGCCAGCTCCCTGACCCCTATATTACATCCTAACCAATCACCTAATGCCACCATTCTAGTAGGAATTTTCTCTGCCTTGAGGCTAGAGAACTACCTTCTTCATTCACAGATGAATCTAAGTATTTGTTCCCTGATAAAGATCCTGCAAAATATTGCCTTGAACACACTTTACCACAATGCGACCAAGGGCACGAGACTCTGGGGACCCTATCATTCTATCATATTCTGCACTTTCCTGATGTTCCCCACTGGATAGAATTGTGAATGGCTTCTTAAAATTGCAGTTGAGTGTTGATGTCTTTCTAACACTCTGTGTATGTGTGTGTGTTTGTGTGTGCTCAGTCATGTCTAACTCTTTGCGACTCTATGGACTGTAGCCCACCAGGCTCCTCTGTCCATTGGATTCTCAGGCAAGAATACTGAAGTGGGTTGCTGTTTCCTACTCCAGGGGATCTTCCCAACCCAGGGATCAAATTTGCATCTTTCAAGTCTTTGAATTGGCAAGTATAGTCTTTACTGCTTCCCCACCTGGGAAGCCCAACCACCTGGGAAGTAAGGAGGGCATTTACAGAGTTGGTTTCTCTACACATGAACTGCACAGGTACAGAAACCAAGGAGTGGAAGCAGGAGTGATGCTGTTTAACATCATGCCCCTCCACACAGTTGCAGAAACTGTTCTTATTCTTGCAACTTCTGGAAAGCAGGAGGGTGGAGGTGGGAGTGGGAGGAGAGATGGGCTTGGAGAAAGGCAGGTCCTCCGGCCAGGCTGGTGTTCGTAATCCTAAATACAGGGAGCCCAGACATGGAATCATCTTTTTTCTCCCTCTCTCCCATTTGAGAAATGTCTTTCATACACTGAATGGGCCATAAATTAAACACTGAGAAATCTGCTTCACTACTTGTAGAGTAAAAGAGGACTTGCTCTCTGCACTTTTTGTGTTTGACCTTTCTATCAATTTCCTTTAGCAATATTAAACACCTGATTCTCCAAGTTCTAAAAGAGGTTGGAAATGTGTCATCATGGTCTGATGATCTAATCACTAGATTAAATGCATCTGCGATTCTGAATGTGACTCCTCTGCTTGCGCTGAGTTTCCAGGCTGCCTGGACAAGTCAGTTCATCTCTGCCTCAGTCTCCTCCCACATCTCTATGGGCATCTTGGGGAGTCATGACAAGATGTTGCATAGAAGCTGAATGTGATTTTCTGTATTATCAGAACAATAAAAGGAAATATCGTCCCTGCATTTCTGAGAAGTGTTAGCACATATACCTTTTGCTGGAGACATGTCTTTGTTCCTGTGAGTATCAGGATAGGAAGGGAGATAGATGAAGCAGCAGACGCATGCTCTGCCAAGCGGGATAAACGTGTGGGCCTCCTTGCCACAGCAATCAAGTGTGATGCACTCAGGTGGGGAGCAGGCAGCGGGAGGAGATGAACACTTGAAAAAAAATACAGATTCTGTTTCTAGGCAAGTGTCCTTAATAGTAAAAAATGAGAGAGCAGAAATACAGAAAATGTGTGTTATATAAACAGCGTTGGTCCCAAATAGAAGCTATACGAGGAGCAATATCAACTCATCAAGCTGCAGTGAGAGCGAAGCCTGCCTCAGGCTTTATCTAAGGAAGAGTTGTTTTCCAAATGCTGCAGGAGCCCTGAGCTGCTTTTAATCCTCCACATTTCCTTTGTGCATATTCTCAGAGTGGGGAGAGCTCAGGAGAGATGAGAGCTGCCTGGGCCAGCACATGCTGCTTGGTGGGGCTGGGGGACGCGAGAGAGTGGGCAGGGGGCTGTGGGGAAGGCACTCAGCCCGAGATGAGCCACAGGCCTGGTGGGCATCAGGAGAGAAGATGAGAGGATGTGGCTCCAAGCTACCCATCACCTAGGAGACGCGACCAAAGGGTGGGGCCCTGAATGGCTGAGATGCTCCTTATCCTCAGGCCCAGGCCTTGCAGAGGCCCCGAGTTACCTGCTGTGTACAACCCTGAGGTTTCTGGTAGCAGCTGAGTGCATCCGCAGCTGAGTGAGCACCCTGGTCGCAAGAGCTGTGCACGCTGGCACAGCTCTGTCTTCCACCCCATGGCCTCCCTCAATTGCTTTGTTGCAACTTTCTGGACACAGCCTGGATTCCAAGACCGGACCTTCTCCTCCACGCCCAACCATCTGCCTTCATTTTGTGATTCTTAAACAGTGCGGCGGTCCAGGAGGTACAAGGACCAAGGGAAGGTCGACCAAAGTCATACAGAAAACAACTGGCCCAAAACTTCATCACTCTGATGTGTCTGACATACAGCAGGCACACAAAATATGTGCTCATTTATTTGTCTCATTGCTCTTGACCACCTGCTCAGTTGTAGGTGTTGGGCATACCGTGGTAAATTTTTCCCTTCTGATCAGCTTTTCATGGAGTTCTGGAGAATGGGAGACAGACAAGGAGAACATGGACAAGTACTTAAAAATGCAATCATTTTAGATACTAATGGGGCAATTTAAAAAGTACACATCTATAATCATAAGTTTGTTTTCTAAATCTGTGAGTCTTTTTCTGTTTTGTAACTAAGTTCATTTGTATGCTTTCTTTTCAGATTCCACATATAAGGGATGTCATATGATATTTCTCTGTCTGAAACTACACTCAGTATGACAATCTCTAGGTCCATCCATGTTGCTGCAGATGACATTACTTCTTTCTTTTAAATGGCTGAGTGGTATTGGAGAAGACTCTTGAGAGTCCCTTGGACTGTAAGGAGATCCAACCAGTCTGTCCTAAAGGAGATCAGTCCTGGGTGTTCACTGGAAGGACTGATGTTGAAGCTGAAACTCCAATACTTTGGCCACTTCATGCGAAGAGTTGACTCACTGGAAAAGGCTCTGATGCTGGGAGGGATTGGGGACAGGAGGAGACGGGGACTACAGAGAATGAGATGGCTGGATGGCATCACCGACTCCATGGACATGCGTTTGAGTGAACTCCGGGAGTTGGTGATGGACAGGGAGGCCTGGCGTGCATGGGGTCGCAAAGAGTCGGACACGACTGAGTGACTGAACTGAACTGAATATTCCAGTGTATACATGGACCACATCTTCTTTGGTTGCCGGGGGGAAGGGATAGTTAGGGACTTTAGGAAGGTTGTGGACACACTGCTATATTTAAAATGGGTAACCAACAAAGACCTACTGAGCTCTGCTCATTGTTATGTGGCAGCCTGGATGGGAGGGAGGTTTGGATACATGTATATGTGTGGCTCAGTCCCTCAGATAGACACCTGAAACTATCACAACATTGTTAATAGGCTATACCCCAATGCAAAATGTTTTTGGTGTTAAAAGATGAAAACTCAAAAAGTAAATCAAGATTATTTCATAGAAAAAAGTTAAAATTACACGTCTAAAGGAGCATGGTGTGTCTAAAGGAGCATGGTGTGTCTAAAGGAGCATGGTGTGTCTGAAGGCTTTGAGGCAGGGTCAGGGAGGGTCTCCAGGAAGAAGGGCATCAGGCAGGAGCCTGCGGGAAGGTCTTGAGGAGCGTGTTTCAGGCAGAGTGAAGAATGAGGTCAAAAGTCCCGCAGAAGGAAAGGGTTTGGGTCTAAGGACAAGAAGGAAGACTGTGTGTCTGGGGGAGGTGTGGAAGACGAGAGTGGGGAGTGGACGAGGAGGAGGGCACGTCACTGGCATCTTGCTGGCCATGACTGGGACTTGGTGTTTTAAGTGCAACGAGTGAGACCCCATTCACATCTTTGATCTGTAAAGTGACGCAGCTTGGTTCATAAGTAAAGAAGAGATGGGCAGAGGGAGCTGCAGACAAAGGAAGGGCAGCCAGGAGGCTGGACAGGTCAGGGGAGAGCTTATCCTAAGAAGAAACATGGGACAGGGATGAGATGTGAGATAAAGTTTAGCGGCTCAGGCAGAAGGACCAGCACTGATTGGGTGTTGGTACTTGGGGCTTGGAGAGGAGACCGAGAAGACTCCAAAGATTAGTTTAACAAAGAATGAACTCATTGTTTAACGATTAAAATATCTAATTGATTCATTAATGTTGCTTGTCCTGGAACCATGAAAAATCAATTGTTGGAGAAAGACAGCTTTATTAGATTAAAGAAAAAAATTTGATGATCATAATAGTTAACATTTTAAGAGGATTTGCCATTGCTAAACCGTATGCCAGCTGTGTAAATATATTCTCATCCAATTTTCTCAAAACAGTAAAGGAGGAAGTTGTCTGCCACTCTACCTCTGCAAAAGCTTACAGAAAGGAACAAACTTTGTTAAAGCCGCACAAAGAGTAGGAGGGAGAGGGAGGCCGGGGGTCCTCACCCCATTGTTAAGCCTGATTCTGCAGTGGCTCCCACCTATTTGTCTAAGAAGCTGCTGAATATCCAGACGAGAACCTAAGTAATGCATACTTAGCCGAGATTTACTATTTTTCACCCTTGACACATAAAGGCATACTAAAAGAGACAGTGTTATAACTACTCAAATAAGTGGAAGTTAAATAATATCGAGGCACTAGTTTACACTAACTGATCTGTCAAAATATTTTTGCAAACCATCCCCTCATGGCAGAGACATGAGAGTACTGTAACTGTCCTCTGATGTTGGGCATTCCTGAACTCCTTAAAACAGATATGCATAAGAGAAAATACCAAGAAGTAGCACAGCAGTTAGAGTGCTAAGCTGATTGGGAAATATTTGTGTATCTTAAAGATCTATTGAGATAGATGCTTTCATATTTTGAAAATGACCATTTATATCAATTTACCAAACACCTTGGTGAGAACTTTCACATCTGTAAATTTCCAATTCAAAGAACACTTTGTCAAAACATGAGCTTCGTGTTTCTTTCGGAAAATCTAATGGACATAAGATGTGGAATAGATACTGCATATCCCAGTATAAATCAGGGAGGAAAGAAAGTGTCAGATTCCAAAGGGATGGGTGGGTTTAACTCAAGAGTTTCTGTTGATTGTGGGTGAATATTGAATTATACCAACAAGTCCAGAGAAGGTATGAAGGTCTATCCTTGTCAGGTCTGGAGAAAATAACCCTCAGTCTGATTCCCCAAACGGCCCTTCATTTCAGATGCACGTCAACATATTCTCTGAGAGGGCATTCTCTAATCAAATGATTGCTGTTGTTCAGTCATATCCAACTCTTTGCGACCCCATGGACTGTAGCCCACCAGGCTCCTCTGTTCATGGCATTTCCCAGGCAAGAATGCTGGAGTGGGTTGTCATTTCCTTCTCCAGGGGATCTTCCCGATCCAGGGATTGAACCCATGTCTCCCGCATTGGCAGGCAGGTTCTTTACCACTGAGCCACCAGAGAAGCCCCTGGGGATCCTAAAAAGCCACTGCCCTTTCATTATAGTGACCATGTCAGTAAAGACACCAAACACTGGTTCTGTTGCCCTGCTGTTGGTTAAACCGCATTACAGCAAATCCCAACACACGAAGCACAGCTCTAGGAATTTTTGAACCATTGTGCTTGGTGGCCTTTGTATGTATTTCTATCACAGCACTTCACACATCACTCTTGCCATTGTCTGCTTCCTCCTCTGGTGAGTGAAGGCCTTGAGAACAGGGCCTAGAGCTTTGACCTTTATCATCTATTACCCAGCACAGAGCATGGCGCTTGGAAGGCAGAGCACACAAATTTGTTCAATGAATCAATCAATAAATCCATCAGCCTAGTTCAATACACTCACTTCACAGGTAAAACGTAAGCCCACACTGCTAGTTAATGATAGAGCCAGGACTACACGTGATGTTCCTCAGACTTTCCAACCCCCAGTCTATCTATAGCAGCTGCTGTGTCTATTTCAAGGCTTGTATGCATAATACAAAATTAAATCAAAATTGAAAAAAAAAATTCCTTTCCTTGAAATGATCGGGATATATTTGACCTGAATCAGAAAATACCATTTTCAATGTGTTATCAGAATTTTGTGTCTCAGGGAACAAGAGGGATGTTCTAAGTGATAGCATCCACGTGTGTCCTGAGCTGTGGTTTGTAGGAGACCTGGGAGGGAGGAGCTGTGTCAGGAAACGGGAGGAGGGGAAGGGGGAAGGAGAAAAGAATATTGAGAGCATGATCCAAGGAGAGGAGGATTTTAAACAGTAAATTAAAAAATATAGCACGTTGAGCAAGCAATAATATTTCTACAGAAATGATAGTGAAATGGAATGGGGCCCAGCATCCCATAATAAATGTCCCCATCCTGCTGCATGAAAATCCATGGGCAAGTTATTAACAAGCAGATGGTTCTCTCCAACACCTGTCTGTATCACAACCCATTTACTTCCTTTTTTTTTTTTTCCTGCTGAATTGCAGGTTTCCATTAATGAAAACTCTGAAGATTCCAAAACCTATTTCATCTCTGGAGACTGCCTGCAGACAAGCAACTGCAGCATTAAAGAGGTTAAAGCATTTTGAGGGAGACAGGGCCTGGGCTTATACACAGGCCACAGAACTCTCAGAGCCCCATGGAATTAGAACCTGTGCATACAGAATAAAATGGAAATTTCCTTCTGGGACATTTAAAGGTCCTGGAGAATATCAACACTAGCACTTGACTGTTGAGGCTTTGAGCATCCACAGGACGGAGCAGAGGGACCAGCCCTAGAGCTCTGGTGCTGGCTTGCTTTCTGGGGCCTTGTCTACCCAGCACATAGGCTGTTTCTCTCAAGGTCAGATCAGTCAAAAAGCCACGGATGGTGCTGCATCGTTTGATTTGGCAGTGAGTCAAATGCAGCGTCCTAACAGGTGCTGCCCCTCTACTGTATTTGGAGACAAAGTCCTGAGTAGGAGGTGCATCTTTACAATGAAAGGAGGTGGCTTTGCAATCAGTTCAGTCTGGATGGGGTGCTGCCCCCAACCACTTGGTAGGGTGTCAGCAAACAAGTGATTCAGCTTCCTCAGAATGGATCTTCATGGGGGTCACATCAGCATAACAAAGTCATGTTCCTGAGTTTTTGTGTAGATTATATGAGAAAATGACAGCAAACTGCTCATCACAGAGCCTAACAAAGGGTTAAGGGATCAACAGAGTTTGGGTGTTATCATTACTATTATTACACTTAGACAAAGTATTAATTGCAAAAATGCCTAAGAGACCAGAAACATATATCTGCCTCTGGCTATATCTGTCTTTCTTTGTGTCTCTCTCTTCCTTCTCTTTCTTCTTTAACAAACAATACCAGCTTGAATCTGGTAGTGCTTTCGAGTCTATTTATGGGTTTGTTCTTGGGGGCTTCCTCAATGGCTTCGCACGGAAAGAATCTGCCCGCCAATGCAGGAGACACAGAAGACGTGAATTCGATCCCTGGGTCTGGAAGATCCTCTGGAGGAGGAGCAAATGGCAACCCACTCCAGTATTCTTGCCTGAAAAATTCCATGGACTGAGGAGCCTGGCGGGCTACAGTCCAAAGGGTCGCAAAGAGTCAGACACGACTGAGCGATAAAGCACACATACGGGTTTGCTCTTAGACGAAAGTTATTCTATGAAAGCAAAACATCTCCTAACTTTTGTGTTGGGGCCAGTAAGAAAGAAACCTTGAAAGAGAGGAAATGACAAAGAAGCAGAGGAACCTTTCATGCCTATCACATCCCACAGTCCTCAATGTGCAGAGAACCAGTCCCTAAGGATGGAGGGTGGTATGGGTTGGGTCCAGACCCCAGAGAGAGGTGCAAGCCAGGCTGTAGGTTGCCACATCTAGGAGGTGAGGAAGGCTTCACACTTCCTTGATTAGCAGACATGTCACCCAGGCTCAACAGGGCTCCCAGTCCTGGGGAAACTATCTCCTTTACTCTTTAGTCCTAAGTACCTTATCTTTCCCAAAGTATGTGGAAATGACATTTTGTTTACAAAGTGAAACAAAATGAATCCATGGGACTTGGTTTCCCGTTGAAGTCACTATGCCATAAACGGACTAGGCTACTTAAGAGGAATCCAGAGGCTGTACAGAGCTCCAGATGGTATTTTGGCTCCCACAGGTGTCCCTGGCGTCCCCCTGGCTTCCTTCAAATTCAGATAGTATCACAGGCCCTCCACGGTATCTCTGCTTCTTCTCTCTGATGTAGAATCTATGTAGAGAAGCATTCAGTATTTCCTGAAGCATCATCCTTTTGGCTAAATATAGAACACAAGAAATGTCTACACAAAGTGTTTGAATCAAAGAAGGAAAAAGAACCAATATGCCATTTAGTCTGTGAATTCTAACCTGTTATTCCTTCTATTCTTCCAGCAACATTTCCCAGCCATCCTAGTTTTAAAACAGCTTGATTTGGACTTATTATTACTAGGTCTTTTCATAACATGCCATATGCAAAGATATTTAATAACAGAGGCACATTTTTTCTTTGTTGACTATGAATAAAGCTGAAATAAAAGAGGATAATATCCAGGCATTTGCAAGAGACTATATTTAACCTGTCTCTAAGAGCTTTCAACATATGGCTCATATACATCTGCTTGCTCTATGATGGCTCAAGTGCCCCCACTGGCCTCTTATTCTTCTTTCCTTCCTGCTAACAAGCTTCAAAATAGCCCCAAACTTTGTCAGAACCGAGACAAAGCAGAGGAAAGATCTCATTCCCATCAGGGCTTTGAGCTCCTAAAAGGTTTTGTGGCGAGGATTGACACTGACTGTTGAAATAAATGATTAGCAGCCAGGCCTGAAAAGCATGAAGTTTATACAGAAGAGTGAGAAGGTAGATGCTGTGAGCACTCAGCTCGGGACGCAGGCCCTGACCACTGTCAATCATAGCTTCGCTGCTGCGGAAATTTTGAGTTTGTGAATAAAGGTTACAATGTGTTTGCATAAAACATACAAGGGTAAAACAAATGTAAATAAGCTTTCTATGTGTGCTTGTGTGCATTTCTGTTTAACAGGTTAAATACCTTCCTTTAAGGCAGGTCTCAGTTTTCTCATTCCATACATTTGGCACGGGTTATTTATTTTTATTTTTTTTTAAGGGATTCAAGTCTCTATCTGGAACAAATACAGAATATCTCCTTGTTTCATTACCACTTTACTTGCTTCTTGTTTTCCTTCAAGGCAGAGTTGATGGGTCACGTCTTCCATGAAGTTGCTGCAACAAGTCTCACTTCAGTCCTGGTTTCTTTGATCCTCTCATTTGACAAATAATTATTAAGCGTATGTCAGGCATCAGGTACATGCTAGGGGCTTGGAGATACTGCCAGTCTCTGCTCCTCTTTCTCTATCATCGTGTGCCAAAGCCCCTTAAAACACCTGTCATCTTTTATTGCAACTTGTAATGGGTGTCTCTGTGACATCTACTAGACAACCAACTTCTTGATTGGGGAACAGCTTTTAAAAACATTTCTAGGCCTTGGAGGCCACCTGGAACATAGTAGCGCTCAACAAATTTGTTGAAAGAAAATCGAAATTTGGAAAAGAAAGCCAAGGCACGGGAGATAGGCAGAAGCTCAATATTTCTGACTATTAATTTCCCTGCACATCATTTCTATGAACATGAAATTGAATATGCAACTAATAGTCACCATGAAAACAAGTAACAACACATTTTGTTTAAGAAAAAAAAAAAAAAACCTTCTCATTTTTAGCTCTAAGCAGTGCTTAGAAAATTTCATCAACACATTGTAATATTAATCAAGAATAAGTTGATACATACTGTTTGGTGTGCCAAAAAATAAATTTACACTATAATTTGTTTCTCAGAGAGGCCATGGAAGGAAGCAGAGGGAAAATGGCCTGCCTCTGAGTTTAATACAAATAACCCCCCAACTGACTAGCCTTTTTACATTGAAATCCGAGCCACTTAATTTTCTTTCTCCCACAGTTTGGTCCGTATTCATGTGCATTTTCTAGTTGATGTTTTTTTTTATGCTAAGGTCAACTTTTAGGTTTAAGGCCAGGTTTTCCTCAATAAGGCTTGACTTATCTTGAGGAGGCTGTGTTCTCTTTCTTGGAGTTCTGAAACAAGTTTTAAGGAAGGGGCTTTACTAGTTTGGTGATCAATCTTATTGCTAGTCAGCAATAAAAACCCTGAGCCCAGCACAAACCAAAGATCTCTGCCCCAGACAAAACCCGCGAAGTGACAGGCTCCTGTTTCACTTTTCCAATACTTTGACCACCCAATGCAAAGAGCTGACTCATTGGAAAAGATCCTGATGCTAGGAAAGACTGAGGGCAGGAGGAGAAGAGGGTGACAGAGCATGAGATGGCTGGATGGTGTCACTGACTCAAAGGATATGAGTTTGAGCAAGCTCCTGGAGACAGTGAAGTACAAGGGAATTCTGGCATGCTGCAGTCCATGGGGTCACAAAGAGTTGGACACGACTGAAGGAGCGAACAACAGCAACAACTTATTCTGTTTTTGAAACATCAACTTGAAAGAAGCCACCAAGTGCTTGCACCTCATTGTATGTAAAGGCACCCGTAGTCTTGATTTGTATGTATTTTTATATAAACTGGATCATGCTACAAGTCTTGTTTTGTAACTTATCTTTTAAGGTTTAACACTATGACTAAATCTTCCTAGATAAGAGCAGATTGATCTCTTTCTTCCTTTTTATCTGCTGGAAAATATGCACAGTAATTCCAAGCCACGATATATTCAAACACTCCTCTTTACGTGAACACTTAGATTGTTCTCAGAGACGTTTCTGGCTGATCTCAGTTGGTGGTTTTATTTACATAACTGAGTACAGAAGGCTCTGACACTCCACAATTTTACATAAGGGGCTTGAACATCGCAGATTTTGGTGTCCTCGGGGGTCCTGGAATCAGTCTTCTGTAGTAGATATGAAAGGACAACTGTAATCCTTTTTTACCTTCAAATGAAATTTCATAGAGTTCTCCAAAATACAGAACACTTGTGTAGACTTCCTCTAGTCAGTGTCAGATTCAGGTAAGGGGGTGGTGTATAGGATCCGGAGCTCACTCGCTCAGCTTTGGGGCCTCTCGCTGAGCAGGTCTTCCCACATGCTACCATGGTCCTCTCTGAGCCACCCTGACCTCATCCTGCTGGTCCCATGATGTGGACTGGAGCGTCCACAGGACTGGGACAAGATGCCTAATGAATCTCTGTTCTCAGCACTAAAGGTATCTGACCCACTGGCCCAGAGATTCGAGAAGGCATTACTGGAGAGGGTGTCCCAGCTTCCGGCGTGAGCTATCTGTAGTCCTGAAGTTTGTATTTATGACAGCCATGGCCATGTCCAGCAGACAGACCTCACGCGTGTGTAAGCATGGAAGGACTGAGCGGGTCTCCCCGTGTCTCCACGTGGAGCTCCCTCTCTTACTTGAGATGATGAGTGATTGGACTTCATGGGCTATGAGACGGACTCTAAGGTGTTTTACATTGCAAAAAACTTGTCTTCCAAATGATGTTTTCTGTAGGCTAAAAATAAAGTGCATTTTTGGCTCCCGTGTATATCAACTGAAAAGAAGAGCCAACAGCCTTGATACAGAACAGCAACAAAATAATTTGGGACCAAAATGTATCTTTCATTCAAAGTGGATAATTTCTATCCTGTTAAATGGGAAATTATGAGTAGGTAAACATCCAGGTTATTGTTTTCCAGAACAGGTCAATTCCTCGACACCAACGTATATCATGTTCTGTAATTCTCGGGGACTCAGAAAATATCTGTTGAATCAGTTAACTTGATTGAAATTGGTTTTTCAGCTGTCAGTATATAATGTATACACGTATTGAAAGAATAGAAGGGAATTAAATCACATTCAAAAAATTAATCAAAAGAGCTGACAATGAAATGACCACTTGGGGTTAAAAATTAAAAGAAAACAATTCTGTAATGCCAACAACAGTCTGTAAACTCCTCTCCCATGTGAGCACAACTGTGAAGTCATTCCTTCTGCCCAGACCTTCTTCCTCCCTTTCCTGTGCCACCGACACATCCTGCCCTCACCTCCCAGAGCTGTCTGCACTGCTCTCATCTGTACCCTCAAATATAAAACTCCCCACTTTAAAACTTTGCTGGGAACTTTTTATTAAGATATCTCCCATGGTTAATGAACCACATATCTCAGATTTTCAAGAATGGACAATTTTAAAGTAAGCCATCTTACTTTATCCATGAATACATTCACTGGTCAAAACACATGTCTTGCTTAGGAAATATGACCATTGTATTGATGCTAGCTCCTACGTTACCCCTGCCTCCCTTACGTAACTTGACGCTGCATCAAAAGTACCATTCATTCATAAAAGAAAAGTGAAGAATATCTGATACCACTAGAGTGAGAAATAACTTGGCCAGTAGAGATAGGTGTTTTTTCAGTTCAGTCAGTTCAGTCGCTCAGTCGTGTCCGACTCTTTGCGACCCCATGAATCACAGAACGCCAGGCCTCCCTGTCTATCACCAACTCCCGGAGTTCACTCAAACTCATGTCCATCAAGTCCGTGATGCCATCCAGCCATCTCATTCTCTGTCGTCCCCGTCTCCTCCCACCCCCAATCATTCCCAGCATCAGAGTCTTTTCCAGTGAGTCAGCTCGTCGCATGAGGTGGCCAAAGTATTGCAGTTTCAGCTTTAGCATCAGTCCTTCCAATGAACACCCAGGACTGATCTCCTTTAGAATGGACTGGTTGGATCTCCTTGCAGTCCAAGGGACTCTCAAGAGTCTTCTCCAACACCACAGTTCAAAAGCATCAATTCTTCGGCGATCAGCTTTCTTCACAGTCCAACTCTCACATCCATACATGACCACGGGAAAAACCATAGCCTTGACTAGACGGACCTTGGTTGGCAAAGTAATGTCTCTGCTTTTTAATATGCTATCTAGGTTGGTCATAACTTTCCTTCCAAGGAGTAAGCGTCTTTTAATTTCCTGGCTGCAATCAGCATCTGCAGTGATTTTGGAGCCCCCCAAAAATAAAGTCTGACACTGTTTCCACTGTTTCCCCATCTATTTCCCATGAAGTGATGGGACAGATGCCATGATCTTCGTTTGCTGAATGTTGAGCTTCAAGCCAACCTTTTCACTCTCCTCTTTCACTTTCATCAAGAGGCTTTTTAGTTCCTCTTCACTTTGTGCCATAAGGGTGGTGTCATCTGCATATCTGAGGTTATTGATATTTCTCCCAGCAATCTAGATTCCAGCTTGTGTTTTTAGGACAAGGCTTAATGCAAAGCCATGAGTTTCTAATTCTAGCACATACTGGTCCATGATGATTTTTATAGTATCCATCTATTAATAACTACACCTTAACAGACCAAGGATACAAATGACTCACTTAATGTTCTGTTTTGTAAGTTTCTTTACATTGTTTTTCTCCAAATGTGGGAGGGGTACATCTTCTTATAGGTACCTATGGAAAGAGAAACTAACAAACGGCTGTGTGGCAAATGTGAGTTACATGGCGGTGTTTTACTGTATGAGCACTTTCCTATCTTCATTAATGCTCTTAATCATAAATATTCCATGTATTCCCCATTCCCTCCAGGCACTGAGTCGTGTCTGCTCAGAAAGACACTGTTCTCACAGGCTGCCACTCACAGCCATTGTGAGAGACAGACACTTCAGCGCTCACTCGGAAAGTGTTTACTGAATTCACAAACAGGAGACGGCTTCACAGAAACAAATCTCGGCCGAGCCTTCTGCACAGATGTCAGATTTCCGTAGAAGCCTCCCGGAGGCACACGGATCCCACAATGGACTATTTTTAGTCCTGATAATTAATATTGGAGGAGAAGGGGAGGAGGATGAAAATGTAGCTCCGGCAAAAAAGCAATTACCATCGACATCATATATTCTCACCTACGAGATGTGTTATTTTCAGAGAAATAAAGAAAGAAACCTTCCCCAAACCCATAGATTTTTCAACTGTGCCTCCCATGAAGTAGATGTTTAATTCTTCCCCTTTAGGATTCCAGAAAGAGCTTGGACTCGTAGGTTAATATATGCAGCAAATGTTATACCAGTGTGGATCTTACTACTACAAAAAAAGATGTTTGTTTTGAAGTCCCAGAAAGCAAGAATTTGCATCCCTCGCACACACCGAATATTCATGACCAGCAGCTGCAACAAAAGTTGGGGATGCCTTCAAATTCCTTTCCGCTAGGTCCCCAGTGTCTAATTTTTGAGACATTTTCTCACTCCTTTAGGACTTCACTGAAATTGGCCTTGTCTGTGAAGACTTCTGCATTCCATGTGGATGAACCCACATCTGTTAAGTAGCATACTCTTGTTCCAGCTCAATGAAACCCATTCTGTGATGAAATAGAACAACCTAGGGTTGCTCAGCGCCCAGAAGCACAGTGAAAGGGATGGCAGGTGCCTCGTCGTGCTCAGACAAGGTTCCCACTGCCAGCTCCTGTCTGCTCACCTTCCCTAAACCCACAGCTCAGGGCTGAGGCCCTGGAGAGGGAGGGGCAGTTGCATCAAAGACCGCGGACGACTTTGATTTCAGAGCTGTTGTTCAGTCTCTCAGTTGTGTCCAACTCCTTGCCACCCGATGGACGGCAGCACGCCAGGTTTCCCTGTCCTTCACCATCTCCTGGAGCTAGATCAAACTCAAGTCCAGATTGTCAGTGATGCCATCCAACCACCTTGTCCTGTGTCGAAGCTGAGCTCTCGGTTTAGTTTACCTCTCTGCTCTATGCATCTTCTCCTGATTGGAAAGCTGTGCTCTCCTCAAGTCTATGAATTTTGTACAAAGTTTAGTCTTTTTTTCTGACAGTTTCCCCTCTGTTTCCATCACAGCCTGCTTGTCTTCTGGCTGCCCCAGAAATGTTGGCATTGCACAGGGATTCACACCCTCTGTGCTAAATCTAAATGTCCAGGCTGGATGGACTCTGTCAGGATTTATAATCGTGTATTCACATGTTGGCTAGGTGTCTCCTAGTGACACATCACAGAATCTCAAATTCACACATTCAAACTGGCCTCAGTACCTTTCCCTCTAAGCAGGTCTCATCTCTGAGGCTTTCATTAAATCACTGAGACTGTGACCCCCTCAGCCACGAACAGGCCTGTATGTGTGTATCCTCCATGGCCCTCTTCTTCCACATCCAGTCTATGACCAGTCCACATCACAGCATCTCCAAAAGTTCTGGACTCTACACATGTTGTTGCCTCTGCCATAGTGCCGGATCCAAACCCTCATCCTCACTAGCCTGGACAACCATAGCAGCTTCCTGAAGTGACTCCCTGTTTCCGCATCCTCAAATTCACCCTCCATCTGCCAGCGAGATTGTGCCAAGATATCATCAGACGTACGAAACTGCCCAACTTAAAACCTTCCACGGATTTCTTTAGCATCTAAAAGATAAAATCAAGACTCCTTACGGTTGGGTAACACGTGGTTTCTGCTTTTGTCCCGAATCTCATGCCTGCCTAAAGACTGTCATCCCGCCTGGAATTCAGCATTCTAGCATACTGAGTTGTTTGAAAATGGAAGTATAGTTGCTTTTTAAAAATTGAAGTAGAGTTGATGTATAATATTGTGTTAGTTTCAGGTATACAGAAAAATGATTGCTATATATATATAATATATATAATTACTATAAATTTACTGTATAATAGAGGATGAGATGGTTGGATGACATCACTGACTCGATGGACATGAGTTTGAGCAAGCTCGGGGGGTTGGTAAAGGACAGGGAAGCCTAGCACGCTACACTCCATGGGGTCACAAAGAGTCAAACACAACTAAGCAACTGAAATGAACTGAGATATACTTCCCAGATTATTTCCCTTACAAAATATTGAATATAGTTCCCATAGTTCCCTGTATTATGCCTTAAATCAGTTTTTGCTTATCTTTTATGTATAGTAGTTTGTGTCTGTTAATACTATACTCTTAATTTAACCCTCCCCCACTCCCTTTTCTTTTTGGTAACCATTTAGTTTGTTTTCTGTGTCTATTTGACTCTGTTTCTGTTTTGTGCATAGATTCACCTGTATTGTTTTTTAGATTCCACATGTGTCATACGGTATTTGTCTCTCTCTTTCTGACTTACTTCATGAAGTATTAGTACTGTCTTGGTCCACCCATGTTGCTAGAAATGGTATTGTTTCATTCTTTTTTATGACTGAGTAATATTCCATTCGGAGAAGGCAATGGCAAGCCACTCCAGTACTCTTGCCTAGAAAATCCCATGGATGGAGGAGCCTGGTGGGCTGCAGTCCGTGGGGTTGCTAAGGGTCGGACACGACTGAGCGACTTCACTTTCACTTTTCACTTTCACACATTGGAGAAGGAAATGGCAACCCACTCCAGTGTTCTTGCCTGGAGAATCCCAGGGATGGGGGAGCCTGGTGGGCTTCTGTCTATGGGGTCACACAGAGTCGGACATGACTGAAGTGACTTAGCAGCAGCAGCAGCAATATTCCATTGTGTGTCTGACATCTCCTTTATCCATTCATCTGTCAATGGACGCTTAGGTTGCTTTCATGTCTTGGCTATTATGAATAGTGCTACTATGAACATTGGGGTGCACTTGTCTTTTCTAATTACAGTTTTCTCTGGATATATGCCCAGGGATGTGGCTTATATGGCAACTCTATTTTTAGTTCTTTAAGGGACCTCCCTACTGTTTTCCATAGTGGCTGTACCAAATTACATTCCCAAACAGTGTAGGAGGGTTCCATTTTTTCCTTTTCTCCACACCCTCTCCAGCATTTGTTATTTGTAGATTTTTTTATGATGGTCAGTCTGACTGGTGTGAGGTGATACCGCATTGTAGTTTTCATTTGCATTTCTCTCACAGTTAGTGATGTTGAGCATCTTTTCATGTGTCTGTTGGCCATCGGTATATATTCTTTGGAGAATATATTTAAGTCTTCTGCCCATTTTTCGTTGGATTTTTTTTTCAATACTAAGTTACATGAGTTATTTGTATATTTTGAATATTAACCTCTTATTGGCTGCATCATTTGCATATATTTCCTTCCATTCTATAGGTTTTTGTTTTGTTAATGTTTTCTTTTTTCTCTATGCGTGTATTTCTTTTATCCTCTTTGTAATTAAATCATACCTCTCTAATTAATTCCATCGCACCTTCCTTGCCAGACTTAGCAATTCTCTTTATCCTCTAACATCCAGCTCCAGATCCTTCCCTGGCAGAATTCCCTGAACATCCACCCATGATACAACACTGTGGCTCTTGCTATTGATACAGTCCAGGAGGAAGCATCCTGAACTCCATCAGGCCAGGAATTTTATCTTGTTCACCCTGGTGTATACCCAGACTTTGGAACACTGGTTGGTGCCCATCTTTATCAGTCAACGTTTCCAAATATTCATCCAAAAAGCAAGGCTCACAATATGAAAATAAATGAGAGCTCAGATTCAGGTAGAATGCTTGTTCCATGCCTCTGTTCTCAAGAGCTAATGGAAGTCCCTAAAAGTAAGAGGGGAATTTGAGGAGCCTTGGTTTGGGCACCAAATTATTATCTTTTTCTTTGTACTTATTTTCTTAGAAATGTCCGAAGGAACACATGCCTTTGCTTTAAGTTTTCTTTTCATTTCCCTGCATCTATCTGTCTGCCCCTACCCACAGCAGACTTTTGAACTCCCTGCAAGATTCAGTCAGGGGTTCTCTGTTCTTCCCGATTTACTCACTTCTCCTTGGTCTTTTCCTTCACCCCCAAATCTGCCCCATCACTTTCTCATGGAATATGCCAAAATTTCTGTGTCCTGAAGTGACAGCCCTTCTGACCGTTGGGCCAGTTTTCTAACTGGAGCCCAGTCTGTTCTCCTGAATGTTCTTCTGTCAATACACACACGACATTAAAACAAGAGTTATCCTTTTCCCTGAAGCCACCCCTCCCCATGACACTCCTGCTTTTTGGATGGTACCACCATTCTAGATTGCTCAGCCTTGAAGATGCAGAATCAACTTTGTCATCTTCTCTAACTACACCTCCCACATTTAATCAGTAACAACAGCCCTTTTAATTAATATAGATGTGGGAAATTAACATAGTTTTCAGAAATGATGAGTAGTTTGGTTTAACTGATGTGGAGGTAAAGCATCAGTGGAGTATCAGACCAAAATGCTAGCACAGCCTGACACTGCAGAGTGTTATGGTCTAAGCTAAGGAACTGGGGATTCATTTAAAAGTGTACTTGCAAAGTGGTGAATACATATTATAAGAAATGAGTTTTGATAGACATTAATCTGGTCTTGACATCTGGAAGGATAGCATGGTGTTGGTGTTGGTGGGGATTGCTATTTAAATTAAAATACAAAGGGCCATTGCTTAGTTTGACGTTTGCTCCTTGGAAGAAAAAGTAGGACAAACCTAGACAGTGTATTAAAAAGCAGATCCATCACTTTGCCAACAAAGGTCCATATAGTCAAAGCTATGGTTTTTCCAGTAGTCACGTACAGGTGTGAGGGCTGGACCATAAAGAAGACTGAGCACTGAAGAACTGATGCTTTTGAACTGTGGTGCTAGAGAAGACTCTTGAGAGTCCTTTGGACTGCAAGGAGATTAAAGTAGTCAATCCTAAAGGAAACCAACATTGAGTATTCATTGGAAGGACTGATGATGAAGCTGAAGCCCCAATCCTTGGGTCACCTAATGCAAAGAGATGACTGACTGGAAAAGACCCTGATGCTGGGAAAGATTGAGGGCAGGAGAAGAAGGGGGAAACAGAGGATGAGATGGTTGGATGGCATCACTGACTCAATGGAGATGAATCTGAGCAAACTCTGGGAGATACTGAAGGACAGGGAAGCCTGGCATACTGTACTCCATGGGATCACAAAGAGTTGGACACAACTTAGCAACAGAACAATGACTCAGTTATAGGCCAGCTGTGTGACTGTTAAGGTACTGAGGTTCTCTGAACTAAGCACCCTCCTTAGAAAAGAAGTTTAATAACATCTTTCCTAGGAGCATCTTGTGGGTTAGAGACAACACAGGCGAAAGCCCACGTAAGCATGCCAGCACATCTGAGGCACTGATTGGCTTGGTTTCGAGAGTGATTCCTACTCAGCAGGGGGCTTCCTGGATTTCTGGGCTGGGACTCAGCTCAGCCCCAAAGAATGTGGAGATCGTTCCTGGACACCTTTAATCAACCCCCTCTAGGGACCTGTGTCCTAGCATCCTTGAGACCACACCCACTCTGAAACCACACCCACTCTGAGACCACAGCCATGGCTAGCTCATCTCTGCATCGACAATGCATAACCAGCACCGACACACAGCAAGACCTCAATAGTGTTAGATGGCTGAATCCATCAATGAATAAACCCAAGCCTATAGTGATTAGCTTGCTTTCAAGTGGAGTGAGGTTCCCAGCTATTTGAACAGTAGAGTCCTTTTGCAGGTTCATGAACACTTCTGATTTACCCTTGGCACCTGTAAGTGATATTATCAGGTACTTGGGTCCCTTTTATTCTTCCAAGTGTTCTCAAGTACACCTTGAAGCTGTTGAAATTGGCAGAAGGAATTTCCTCTTATACCTTCAAGAAATAAGGTAATAAGAATTCTTCAGCCCTATTGACATGAAAAGTTAATGTTCTTATTTATTCATCTACTTTTATGGTTTTGTTGTGCCCACTTAGCTCCATCTTCAGCTCTTTGGGTTTCTCTCTGGACAGGCTTGCCCTCTCTCAAGCCTGATGTATGTACAGAAAATACGCAATTAGCAATTAGCTGGAAAAACTGCCGGTGGGGAGTCACTCTTCTTGCTCTGAGGCTGGCAGATGTCCCAGACCTCCAGACAGCATCTGACTTCTCTGACCTCTAGCCTGCTCTGTCCAGACCTCCACCGCCTTCTCTCTCTGCATTTGTCTAAGCATCTCCTGTCACAGGCTTGTGACTGGCTGACTTGGGCATTGTCATTTGGGGAATAAGGCACAGAGCCAAAGGCTTTTCTTAGAAAGGCTGATCCCAGGAGGTCTGACATCACCACCACTCCCTCTTCCCTCTACATAAGTAAAGCCACCCTACAAGGATCATCACTATACATCCCCAAGTCTTTCTCCTTTTACTATTTCTGGAACGGTGGGACTACGATTCTATTTAGGAGCCAGTTAGGAGATATTACTGAACTTGGGAGTTGAAGGAAAGAAAGAAAGAAAGATAAAGTGAGAACTGAAATGAAAGATATTCTGCAAGTAGCATGAGGAAAAAATCCTTTGGACAAGGGACTGTGCTTGACAAATGAATGAACAACCACCTTTTATTTAATCATTTCTGTTAATACCTTTAGAGCTGATTTTGCGGAAATTGCTGCCCAGGGATTTCCATCTATTGGGTTTGGGCTCCATAACGAAGTGTGGTGTAACCTGGAAAGCAAGGGTTACTTTGTGACTTGTGGTGGAATTTTGTTTTCAGGCAGAGATAAATTTTAATTCCAATTCCATCACTAATTATGTAAGTGACTATAGTTACCAGCAGAGCACCCAAATCATCAGTAGATGCTCCACAAATACTACTATTGTGCTACTGTGATAATTGGCTTCCCCGGTGACTCAGTGGGAAAGAATCTGCCTGCTAATGTAGGAGATACAAGAGATGCCAGTTCGATCCCTGGTTAGGAAGATCCCCTGGAGAAGGAAATGGTAACCTACTCCAGTATTCTTGCCTGGAAGACTACATATACAGAGGAGTCTGGTGGCTACAGTCCATGGGGTCACAAAGAGTCAGACATGACTGAGCGACTGAACACACACACACACACACACACACACACACACAGTGATTATTATTATTTTGAAGATTGTAGCATGACCAGGGTTGGAACATCTCAAAGCTCAACTTGGCCATTCCTCTATTTCCACTGTTGCCGGGGAGGAGAATGCTCTCTGCGATGGAGGGGCCCCCAGGCTGTAAAGGCTGGAATTTTGCAGGTACTTCTAGGGTTAATCCATCCCTAGATTGTTAGGTTGCTAAGGCACAGAGTATGGGGCTCAGAATATTTACCAAAGAGCTTCTCTCCCTGAAGGGCCAGACATGTATGAGCAGCAGTGTTAGTCACTATAGGTCAAACCCAGGTCTCCTGCATTTCAGGCAGATTCTTTACCATCTGAGTCACCAGGGAAGCCCATGAGCAGCAGGAGGGACTCAACAGATATTTACTGGGCTGAACTGAATTGAGTCAGGTCCAGGGTCTCTCCATCTGAGTGTTCTGTGTCTGATGCTCGTTATAAGGACCTGGTAATAGAAATTTGCTATCATGTGCATGGGGTCGCAAAGAGTTGGACACGACTGAGCCACTAAGCACAGCACACGTTACGTGCTTTACTCACACTAGGGATAGAGACGTAGCTTGGACCACTTGCTTTAGCTCCCTAAACTGAGAACACACTGCACAGCAGTGAAGAACGGGGTTCTAGGGTCAGACCTGGCTTCCATGTCCGGATCCATGGTCTCATTAGCTGTGTGATCTTAGGTAACTTATCACATCTCTTTATACTTCTGTTTCCTTCTGTTGTGAACCAACACAGCTGATGATATTAACAGAAAGATTAAATAAAAGACGCATCAGAAGGCTTAAATAAACCAATTGTATGAAAACATGGGCCACAGTGCCTGGCTGGCAGCACATGTCCAAATCCCATTCTGTTTATTCGGCTTGCAGACGCCATCAGGATCCACATGTTCTCTGAGTAAGGAGCGGGCTCCTTGCATCTCAGAGCTGCGTTCCACTCACACACACAATGCCGCATCTCTGTTTTTCTAATTCTGACCCGTCCAGAGATGAGGGACTGTTATTTTTATTTCCTCTTAACTTCAGAACCAACCCTGTCAGTGCTGCCAGTTTTCTTGATTTTAATTAAGTAAGGCTTTATGGTACTTGCTTCAGTAAAGCCCAAGTAATAGAGAGGAGGTTAGCTGGATGAACCCAGACTCCAGGGTGCTAGTCCCAGCCTTGCTGAAGATGCTACGCAATCTAGCTTGGCATCTTGTTGTGGAGGAGAATTAATAATAATAAAATAAAAATGATTATACCGCTTTTTGCAAATACGGTTTGCGGCAGAAATAATCAATGATAATAACAGAGGAACAGAGTCCCTGGGGAGTCCCCTAACCCTTACTCACAGGCACGCTCCTGAATCCAGCCCCTCCTGAGTCCTTCTAAGGGCTGCCTATGTTCAGGAGGTGTCCAGGCATCCCAAATCAATGTGCATATTACTCCAGGGAGGAGCCTGGATCACTGCAGAATAAGCCCGTCACCCTCAATCCCTCTGGCTCCATCACAGATCTCCATCTTGTCAAGAATTCTAGTGAGTTTGGAATCTCTTTTACTTGTTTCCACCACAATTACTTCAAGCCCTTATCAGTTCTTTCCCCGGAACATTACAGCAGGCTTCCAATGGTCTCCCTGTCTCCTGTCTCATGACACCACAAAACTTCCTTCAAACACCACTGGGTAAGTGATCTTTTATTTTTAAAGTCTTTATTGAATTTGCTACAATATTGCTTCTATTCTGTGCTTTGGTTTCTCGGCTGCAAGGCAAGTGGGATCTTAGTTCCCCTACCAGGGACTGAACCCACACACTCTGTGTTTGAAGGCGAAGTCTTAACCATTGGACTACCAGCAAAGTCTGCGAGTGATCTTTTTATAAGCCACCTGCTAACCCCGTGATTGCTGATTCAGAGGCTTCCCTGCTGCAAACCTGGACGTGGACGCATAGGAGGGGAGGGTCCCGGAGAGAAGTCACACAGAGAACTGCCTGCTGGGTCAGGAACTGAATCCAGTGAGGTAGCAAAACAAGTTGTATTATTGTTCTCTTGTCCTCTTTACAGACACAGAAGGACCTGGCAGCTTGTCACAGGCCTTAGAGCGATTATTTGAACTCATATTGTCTGACTTCTGAGACTGTTCTGTCTCCACTAGACCATTAAGGAATACTTGTGGCAGGTGCTGGGTACCATGTCCAGCCTCAGGGCTTCCTCTGCCCCCTCACTTCCCACAATGGAGCTGCCCTAAACCATCCACAAGTGCCCAGGATACAAAGAGCCAATCTTCCAGCTTTGGGCCAGGCCGCCTAGCGTACCATGACCCCCACCCTTCATCCAGGCCTCTTTCTTCCTTTAAAGGAGAACTGGGATGCCACCTCCTTCAGGGAACCTTCCTTTTGTCTTGGGCACAGATCATCCTTCCCTCCTTTGGGTGCTTGACAGTGGGGACCACCCTTCCCTCACTCTTCTGAATTAACGCTGCATCCTTGCCTTTGTTTGCACAGTCTGCCCTCACCTATTCAATGCCCGGGACTGTCTGATCCTTATGTGTATCTCTGCTGCTGTGTACAGCACAGGGTACATGGAAGGTGCTCAAATCCACTTCACTGAATGAGAACAAACAAAAAAATAAAATATTAATACCAGAAATTATCCTTCTCCTTGTTCTGACATTTGTCTATTTCTGTAGTAAACATCACAAAAAATACTTTTCTGTTTTAGGAATTCCAGTTAGGTTAATATTTTTAAAATAAACTTAACAAGGAAGATGCTAGATCATCTTTGGATGAATTGAGCATCCATCTGTGTGTATGACAATCAGTTACTTGACACCCCAGCTTCAAGGGGTAAGTTTGTCCTGTTGCTGCTATTCAGACACTCAGTCGTGTCTGACTCTTTGTAACCCTATGGACTGTAGCCTACCAGGCTCCTCTGTTCATGGCATTTCCCAGACAAGAATACTGGAGTGGCTTGCCATTCCTTTCTCCAGGGGATCTTCCAGATGCAGTGCTCGAACTTGTGTCTCCTGTATTGGCAGACAGATTCTTTACCACTGAGCCACCTGGGTCTTGGCACCCAGCTAAAGTATAAACATCAGTATACCTATGATCACATCCCCAAGAATCTGCTCAAAAATATGACAAAGTACCAGCATCCAGGGCGGTGTCATAGCTCTTTCCTAGATCGGCTAGGCTACTCTGCCAGACGCGCTGAAGAAAGCCTCCTTTCTATACGGATACCTGGTTGAAACTGTCCTGCCAGTTACTTTAAGTCAAGTTTTCCCCAAACAGAGTGATAGACAAAAGTTCTGCCAGTTTGACCTTTCAGCAGCACACCCTCAGGTCTCATCCCACTGATGCCATCATTTATAACAAAGGACAGTGCAAGGAAGGGGGCGGAACCCTAGCAAACTGCTGATGTTTGTACCACGCTAGATCGAGATAGTCTGCCACAAAGGGCGCTGGCAGAGATGAGCTCAAGCAGCCTTGGCAGTTACTTCTGCTGAAGGCTGCCTCTTGGGAGTGGAGGACAGGGGGCCATGGTGGCCTCTCGGCTCTGTCGTCTGTGTCATTACGTGCAGCCAAAGAAACCACATAATTATTCCTGAAGGAGCCTCTGGTCAGACATTTCATTTGATAACCGTCATTTTACAAATGCTTAATTACTTCTCAAACACGAAGGATGACTGTGAATGTATGATCTGTCCTGTAAGAAGCTATCAACCTCAACCTCCTTGAGTTGCTGGCTAGAGAAACATTGTACGCCGAAAATTAAAGTGGTCTGATTACTCCGTATTTAAAACAGTCTTTCTGCCTTCCCTGTGGCTCTGGTTTCTGACCTCATGTCCACCTCCGGGGGCATTTCCCAGCATCAGACCTGGGTGAGGGCTTCCTTCCTTCTTCCTGATTCTCTCCTGGAAGGGACTCAAGATGGACTTCAGTTCCAGGTGCACAGCTAGGAAATCACCTGAAAATCAGGTTCGGATTTTAACTAAGAGAACTCCATGGTGTTTCTCTGGGCTTCTTAGACGACCCAGCTCGTTTGATTTTCACACATGTGCAATTCGAAGCTACGATCATTTTTAGTGGCTGCAGTTTCAAAACATGCTGTGTGTACATTTTATTTTTTTAATTTATTTATTTGTGATGGGGACCATTTCTAAAGTCCTTATTGAATTTGTTACAATATTGCTTCTGTTTCAGGTTTTGGCTTTTTGGCCCCAAGGCATGTGGGGTCCAACAGAGTCAGACACAACTTAAGAGACTTGAACGACAACAAAAGGCTTTTGTGCTAAAGCTGGGAAAGACCCAAACCTTGAGAGTTGGTCACCCAGACTCAAGGGTGAGGCTTACTTCCCACAGCGATGGGAGGAGGAACAGCAGCCTGCACAAAGCCAGAGAAGATAACCCAGGGCTCCTTTGGGGAAGGAGCCAGTAGACCAGTGTCACTGGCATGACATGTATTCAGGGCTGTGGGGTAGAAAGGAGGACAGGGGCTTTGTAGGCAGAGGTGAGGTGAGGACTGGATAGATCGTGGAGCAGAAGTGGAAGACTCAGAAAGCAGGAACAGGGAAGCTGATAAACACAATATCTGGACTCGTCTGCAGCCTCTTTCCGACACTGGACTTCATTGCCCTCATAATGCCTGCTCCAGACCCTTCGTCTAAACAGTCACTGAGATTGACAGTGACTCAATGTCTGCAAGTCCTCAAGGAAACTGGCTTCCTTTCCTGTTCGCAGAAGGTTTGAGTCCACTAAAGTAATCTGTCGTGATGGGCATGTGAGAGACATTGAGGATGACAGTGGACCTCAGACAAAGTAACACTGTTTGGAAACCTAATGGTCAGAGGTCCAACATAAACAGCCCTTATTCATCCTACTTGGCTGCCCTCCAAAAAGACACCTCTGAACACACCACAGGTGCTTCTATTTAGGAAGCCAGGGTCCCTAATTTCAGGGCCTGGACAGGAAACGGGAAGAATAGCTTATGCAGAGCAAAGCGTCTCCTTTCATAGAAGCGTTGCTGACCTTGACACTGGGTCATTTATACTGTCAAAAAAAAAAGTGTATACTTATGTCTTCCAAGTTTCTCTACAGCTATTAAAGGATATGGTAGCCAGCTGTTTATGTGTTTACTGAGGGCAAGAGAAGAATTAATTGGATTGATTTATACTTCATCAAGAAGGCTTCAGGCTGCAGTTCAGAAGAACTTTCTGACATTAAATTTTCTAGAAAATAAAGTATGTCATCCACATTCCCAAATCTTTTTTTTTTAAGACCTGCGGTATTAACTCTCTACATAAATTCATCATGTGTTCACTAATAAACATACACTTATTAAGTTCAAGTTTGTGACATAAATAACTGATATTAGCCAGATAAACTAATAGAGCTTTTCAGTTTTATGCTCCAAATCAAGTCAAAACTGAGTCAACCCCCCTCATCCTATTTTGCTCAAATGTTGTGTGAATAGCAGATTCGGAGACCCGATTTATCCTGGGAACCTCCTCGATGTGCTAATTCAGTCATGCTGTATGCATCAGAACTAGGGAGGGTTTGGGAGTGGAGGTTATAACAGAGTTGAGAAGCCAGGAGTTGCTAACAGGCAAGGGCAGAAGACAAATGCTCAGGAGATAAAATGAGTCACAGCGGGGTTGACTGGTCACAGCCAAAGCAGAGACTTCAGAAGCCAAAGCAGGCACTGCCAGAAACCCAGGAGCTTTGGGAAGACTGAAGGCTGCAGGCAGTCCAGACCACAGCAGGAGCGACCACGTTTGCACACTGCCCGGCGCAGTCCTGGTAGTAGATGGTTGGGCTCTGCTGTCTAGCCACCCATTCTTTGTTCTTCCTGGTGGAGGAAAGTCCCAGCCCCTGGAGAATCTTAAATGCTCCGGGAGTGACTTCTCACTTCAAGGTATCAAGGCTCAGCCTCATCTCATTCTAGGCGGCCCATCAGAAGATGTGTGGAGGAGATGTGTGAATAGCAGTGCACTGAGGTGCTTGCTCCTGGGCCAGACCCCAAATCCCAAGGCACAGAATAGAGGAAAAGAAACTAGAGAAAAATAGCCCTCTTTCTTACAGGGAAACATGGCACAGGGTGAGCTTCTGCCTGGGTTCATGTCACTTTGTGCATGTCCAGGCCTCCAGAAGAGCCATCCAAGTCTTGTCCAATGGCTATCATCCCAGAGAAAAGCAGAAGACACTGTAATCCTGCTCTTTAAAAATGCAGCATACTAGGTAAGCCTTTCTCAGTTACACACAGGATGCAAACCCTCTGACAAAGGGAGGAGTTCATTGTTCAAATCTAAATCAGAGCATCTTCCTTCCACCTTGGATAAAGTCCAGCAAACTCAACGATGGCTACATTGACAGGGTGTAGGAGGTACTGAATCAACTCAAAATGTGCAAGAAACAAGACACAACTGCTCATTGATTCTGTACACCTGAGCCTTCTCCCATGCGTGAGCTCTCCTGAGAACTTTCTCGGTAGAACTGTTGAAACCATCCCTAAACGCCCTAAAGAAAGTCAAAGAAATAGATATTGGAATCCTGGGTGTTTCTCCTACTCCCTTGTATGACAAACCTTGGTAAATCCTGCAAATGTTGAAAGATAAACATAAACAGCCTTTCAGGGGGCTGGAGAGGAAGCAGAGGATAACATCTTGCTCTGAATTTTGAGAATAGACATAATTTTCACTTCAGAAAGATGGAAGTAGTTAACTGGTAATCAAAGCTGAATGGTTGGACAAGGAAAGATTCTGGGATACCAGATGATGTTTTGGAGATGTTCCTGGTGGTGTGTGGTATGTGGGGAGGCTTGCATGGAATATGAGAAACAGGAGTCTCCAGAGACTTCTTCTGCGGATGCACTCATGTCTTCGTTGAGTTCTGTCACTTATGTTTAGAAGGCAAGCATGTTACCAAATGCATGTTTCCCATCTGGCATTCAGACCAGCAGTCCACAAAGGGGACTGAAAAGAATTGAGGTTGTATTCCGTTAACTGTGACTAAGTTAGGGCCATTGAGAAGGCTGTGCTTAGTTGCTCAGTCACGTCTGACTCTTTGCGGCCCCATGGACTGTAGTCCGCCAGGCTTCTCTGTCCACGGGGATTCTCCAGGCAAGAATACTGGAGTGGACTGCCATGCCCTTCTCCAGGGAAAGAAGGCTGAGGACTGAAGAACTGATGATTTTGAATTGTGGTTGTAAAGAAGACTCTTGAGAGTCCCTTGGACTGCAAGATCAAACAAGTCAATCCTAAAGGAAATCAATCCTGAATATTCATGGGAAGGACTAATGTTGAAGCTGAATCTCCAATACTTTGGCCACCTGATGCAAAGAACTGACTCATTGGAAAAGACCCTGACACTGGGAAAGACTGAAGGCAGGAGGAAAAGGGGATGATAGAGGATGAGATGGTTGAATAGCATCACCTACTCAATGGACATGAGTTTGAGCAAACTCAAATAGTGAAGATAGTGAAGGACAGGGAAGCTTAGTGTACTGTAGTCCATGGGGTCGCAAAGAGTCACACATGACTTAGCGACCAAACAACAACAGAATTAAAAAAAAAAAAAGTATGGAAGCCTCCAGAATATGACCTCAAGCAACTTCTCCATTCCTCACGCCCCTGCCCTCTTCAGAGACCCTCTGTTCATACAGCTGAGGTGACCTGCTTGTGTCTCACCATCCTTGCCTTTCTACCTGCCTGACTTGCACTCTCATTTTCTCCCTGCTGAGTGCCTACCCTCTCCCCAAGTCCTCCTGTCAGACTTCTCTGCAACACAAACTCTGCTTTCTGGATGAAACTCTTGCCATCATCAAGGTCCTATTGCTTCTAAGTTGAAACAGTTCTGAGTCACTCCTAACCATGCCCCTAATTTAGTGTCTTTAAAAACGGAGGGACTTCCCTGGTGGTCCAGTGGTTAACACTCCACGCTTCCACTGCAGGGGGTGTGGGTTCGATTCCCGGTCAAGGAGCTACTATAAGAAGATCCTACATTCTGCTTGGTGCAACCAAAATTAAAAAAAACAAAACAACTGAAGTCCAGAGAAGCTGCAGTTGTTCAAGGTGACCCATGCAGCTAGTAGCAGTGGCAGTTTCCCCCTTGGTCCTCTGGTGATGCATTCTTACTTCACTCCTATTTGTACTATAATCTTCACAAGCTGTGTTTTCTCACCGCAAGTTATGTGCTCTTTGGGGACAAGATCTACACTGTGAAGTATTGAATTCTTGAGAAACTTAGAGGAAAGTCTTTACGCATATGAATATGAATCTAAATATTAATTGAGACTAATAGAGAGGGGAAGGGAGAAGGCAATGACACCCCACTACAGTACTCTCGCCTGGAAAATCCCACGGACAGAGGAACATGGTGGGCTGCAGTCCATGGGGTTGCTAAGAGTTGGACACGATTGAGTGACTTCACTTTCACTTTCACGCATTGGAGAAGGAAATGGCAACCCACTCCAGTGTTCTTGCCTGGAGAATCCCAGGGATGGGGGAGGCTGGTAGGCTGCCGTCTATGGGGTCGCACAGAGTCGGACACGACTGAAGTGACTTAGCAGCAGCAGCAGCGGCAGGGAGGGGAATCCATTCAGAGAACAGAGAACTGCAGTCCATGGAGTCACAAAGAGTTGCATATGACTTAGTGACCGAACAACAGCAACAACGAAAGGGAAAAAAAGATCTTTCCCTTAACTTCAACCTAGAGTTAAAGGTGAAAGCTTCACAGTGGCACGGATGATAAGGCAGGCATTTCCCCCAACATGATTTAATTCAAGGTCTTCAAAGCTAGAGGTGAGGTCTTAGGGAAGTTAGGCATATGGAAACTTATTTGTCCGTTTTCACAAGCTGGAAAGTCCAATTACGCATTAAGATTTATATTTTTATCTCGAACTCTTTTAAATCTGATGACTTTAACAAGCATAACCTAACTTTCACCACTGTACTGAGTGTTTGACAGCTTTTATTGCCAAGGGGCTGATTAACTGGAGTGTTCAATTCAAATTAAATATGACACATTTATTGCTCATGTGAATAATGTCCATATATTTTATTCAAATAACTGCTAGACTCTGCAAAGAATTAAAAATGGGAAAAAAAACAGACTTTGAGCTTCAAGGAGCTTACTATTCTTTCTTATTTCTTTTTATTACTGTGTTTATGGTATGGGACAGAATAGATGAGATAGGTCAAAAATTATATTTTAAAAATAGTTATTTTTGTTGGGGTATAGTTGCTTTACAACATTGTATTAGTCTCTGCTGTACAACAAAGTAATCAGCTATACATATACACATATCCCCTCCCTCTTAGACCTCCCTCCTAGCCCCACCCCCATCCCTCTAGGTCATCATGGAGCACCAAACTGAACTCCCTGTGCTATACAGCAGCTTCCCACTAGCTCTCTATATTACACATGGTGTGTATATATGTCAATTCCAGTCTCTCGATGCATCCTAGCTTACCCATCCTCTGCTGTATCCACACATCTGTTCTCTACATCTTCATCCTTATTCCTGCCCTGCAAATAGGTTCATCTGTGTTATTTGCCTAGATTCCACATACATGCATTTGTATTAAAGGACTACTGGCTTCTGCCGAGGTTCTAGGAGGCTGATATCTGGGCTCTGAGAATCACCGTGGTGAAGGGGAGAGGATCACAAGGAATACGTGCATGTGCGCTGGGATTCGTGTAAGTCCTTTCTCTGCCGTCTCATTAGTGATGGGATCGTGGGAAACTTGCTTCATCTCTCAGTTCTGGTTTGTTCATCTGTGAAATAGGACTAACGATGGTATTGTCCTTGAGGAATTAACATGAGGATTAGATGAGGTAATGCATGCAAAGGGTTTAGCAAATTCATTGTAAAAACTCAACACAAGTAAGCTGTTATTAGTTCTAGGACTTGATCCTACAGAGAAAATGAACTTTAAGCAGAAGTTACGTTACAGGAATGAGAAGAAGATGAACAGCTACAATTTAATAAGAAGTAGATTGGTGAAAGCAAATGCCACAATGGTAAACGCTATAAAAGCACAGAGGTGTGAGGATGGAGAGGGACAGAATACAGACTGCACCGAAGGAGCAGGTCTGTCACACCTAGCTGCTTAGAAATAAAGAGATCACTTGGCAAAATTTTTCTGGAACATCAACTAACCCAGAATAATTCCACTTATGCTTTATAAAAATGCTTTGTGTTATTCGTCAGGTCTCTAGATGCCTCCCTGGAGACATGACTTGCAACATGTTTTAAGATTGGATGTGAACATTTCTAATTGATAAAAATACCAAGAACCGCAAAAGGAAACTCACCCAGTCATTATCCAGTTGACTGGATCCTTACATATACAGATCGGCTAAACGGATGCACAAAGTGATGAGGCAATTCATGGTTTCCACTACCAAAATAGACCTCTTACATGACATGAAGTCACAGAACAAAACTTTACTCTTCATGGCCAGAATCTTCATGATGATTCCTACTATATCTACTAAATGTAGCAATCTGAACACAGAAGGTACAACATCTGTGATTAATATGATATACCAAATAACCATTTGAGTAATCTGTATTCCTACAATATAAAAAAGTGGCTTGTAACCTACCTGCTCATTGTATTAATATTTCCCGCACATTACACAAATTTGCATATCCTCACGGGCAAGTGGATAAATATAACTATATACCATTCTCCCTCAGTACACTGTAACTTGGACTTTTTTCTTTAAATTTTTGTATTCCTGCACTAAGTCCATGCCAGGCCAGTGGGAGATATTCTATAAATGTTTGTTGACTGACTGAGCACCCTCTACCCTGTATCACACTCTGTATTATACAGCAATTCTGCTTCTTAGGAAAAGTGGTCCTGGGATTTCCCTGATGGTCCAGTGGTTAAGACTTCGCCTTCCAATGAAGGGGGTGTGGGTTCGATCCCTGGTCAGGGAACCAAGATCCTACATGCCTTGCGACCAAAAAACCAAAACATAAGACAGAAACAAAACTGTAGCAAACTCAATAAAGACTTCAAAAATGGTCCATATCCAAAAAAAAAAAAACCTTAAAGAAAAGTGGCTCTGGTTCACATATAACTTTATATCATTCCACTTAGTGACCCTTATAGAAAATGTGGAAATTCATGCTTCAAGACATGCTTCACTTTAGGGTCCCAGATTATCAGCATCCAAGACCCGGGCCTTTCTCCAGCATGATGTCCAATGAGTGGGGAGGGAAAAGAGACTTCCCAGTCTCCAAAACCAGATTACAGTCTCCTGAAGTGGGCTCCCCGGAGCCAGAGTCAACGATGGCAGGATATGTCAGAGCACGCCAGTCAGACCAGACCAACCTACAGACCAGATCCTTGGCTCTAAATACAGGCAACTGATCCATCACTGTGGATCGAAGTGTAGGCAGTACCTGCCTGTCTTGTGTACTGCTGGTGCCTAATATTCACCTGGGGCATCATAGGCACTCAATAAATGCTTTTGGATATAGAAGGAAACAAGAGGAAAAATGGCAGGTGGAACTCAAAGGCCATAAACAAAGATCTGAAGAAAGACCCAAATCTAAGTTTTCAGTTTAGAAGTAATAACAGGGAAAAGTACCACAATTTAGCAGTGGGAAGTTTTGGGACTCAGATCTACTTAACAAGGGCAATGGAAGCTACAGGCTTCTACAATTGCTACAGGCAATTGTAGCTACAAACTAAGACTCAAGGGCAGTGTCTGTAGCTGCTAGACTGAGGTTCATCAGTCCTGAACACCCTCAGCAAGGCTGGCTTAAGAGAGAGGCTGGCACACAATTCCAGATATTTATTTACTTAAGGTTAAAAATGGGCATAAAATATGGAGGTGGACTGTTCCCCAAAATGACGCTTAAGAAAGATGTGTGTGTTAGGATTTCTGCTGTTGCTACTGCTAAGTTGCTTCAGTCGTGTCCTACTCTGTGTGACTCCATAGACGGCAGCCCACCAGGCTCCCCTGTCCCTGGGATTCTCCAGGCAAGAACACTGGAGTGGGTTGCCATTTCCTTCTCCAATGCATGAAAGTGAAAAGTGAAAGTGAAATCGCTCAGTCGTGTCCGACTCTTAGCGACCCCATAGACTGCAGACTTCCAGGCTCCTCCGTCCATGGGATTTTCCAGGCAAGAGTACTGGAGTGGGGTGCCATGATTAGTTGGGCCATAAAGAAGGCTGAGAACCTTTTGAACTGATGCTTTTGAACTGTGGTACTGGAAAAGACTCTTGAGAGTCCCTTGGACTGCAAGGAGATTAAACCAGTCAATCCTGAAGGAAATCAACCCTGAGTATTCATTGGAAGAACTGATGCTAAAGCTGAAACTCCAATACTTTGGCCACCTGATGTGAACAACCAACTCACTGGAAAAGACCTTGATGCTGGGAAAGATTGAAGGCAAAAGGAGAAGGGGGCGACAGAGGATGAGATGGTTGGATGGCACCACTGACTCAATGGACATAAGTTTGAGCAAACTGGGAGATAGTGAAGGACAGGGAAGCCTGGTGTGCTGCAGTCCATGATGTCGCAAAGAGTCAGACGTGACTGAGAGGCTGAAATACAAGTCTGCTAGGATCAGGAAAAAGCAGAAGTAAGAAGGAAGCAGGTACATCATTAAAAGGGCTATTTTGTACATCTCTTATATGGCAAGGTTTACTTAGAGTCAAGAGAAGAAATCAGCTTTCAAATCCAGTTAAAAAATCAGATTCTTTTTCTAGGTTTAACAACTACAGAGATAAAAAAATATATGACTATATAGCATGAGTCTGACTCCGTCATCTGTCTGGGTGCTGGAGTGCCTGTTGGTTGGTGGTGTGTGAAGCTAGGGTTCGATATAAAGGATATCCAAACAACCTTGCGAAGAAGGCAGCTAGTAACCCAGCTACATTTTTCTATTAAGGTATTAGAACCTTTGAAAATTGGTTCCTTTCTCTCTCTCCATTTTTTTTTTTTTAAGATTGCAGAATTGGATCTTTTTTTAGTTCCTTTCAGGAGAAGGGAGAAATATTTATGAAGCTTATTAGTGAGCAGACAGCACTTTACCTGATAAATATAAACTATCCCCAAGCCTCCCAGGGACTCCTCTACCATCTCCCAGAGGAACAGAGTGGGGTTTTTACACATTAAAATAAATCTTTAGTGCTTTATCACCACGGATCCTGAAGAGGTTGAATGTGGTGTCAAGAAAATTATTCAGAGATTTTTCTTCTCTACTCGCAGTTCTGTAACCTTAATTCAGTGTATCTTCACACCCACTATTTCTTTCCTGAGAAAAGTCGGAATAAATGCGAGTCAGGAAGCATTATATGGAAAGCTTATTTGCTTGGACATATATGACCGCAGTGAGGCCATGGATCCACTTCTCTTCACCAGAATAGCGTCTAAAGAGAAGCTCCAACTGCCTGTATTTCTGTGGTGGTGAGGCTGGACTGGTTACGTGAAGCGACATATTCTGGATGATGGAGGCCCTTCCCTCTACCTAAAAAACAGAATAATGTGGCAAATATATGCAAGGTGGTCTGCTTACCTTGAATCACACAGATAATTGCTTTACTTCTGCATTTCAAGTCCCTAACACAGATTCTATTCAGGGAAGGGTTTTGGAGAGGCTCGTTTAACTCTGAATTTTTAAAGGCAGCAGCAATTTTCCTAAGCATCGTTCATCCACAGACAATTTAGAACAATTTTATTAAAAATAATAATAAAAACACTTACATCGACCCTAAAAATATGAAGATAGCAAACAGGTAACTGGGAGCGCAAACACTTATTTGCATATACTATCAGGCATTGATGGGAGAATGTGCCCATTGGTGAATATACCCAATTGTGCGTGTGAAAGCAGGTTTCATTTGCACTTTATTGCTGCCAACAATGGACACTTGTATCCTGAGGGGGGTCTGTTTTCAACATGCAGCTTTGTAAATGTGCCATTGCAGCTTTGTAAATGTACCATTTCTCCTTTCTTTTCCTTAAATGTGAATATGGTCTGGAAGCAGCTAGCTACAGCTCTGTTTCTGTTTGGGGAGATTTAAGTGATGACTTGGCATCCTAGCTGTCTGGTAACCTTTTCTTTGGCTTCAAAGGCAGATGGGTAGGGGAAGAATGGGAAAAAAAAGTTAGGAATCTCAAGAAAGTACTGCTTGTTGACAGCAAAGATGATCTTACTTGATAAAATCAATGTGGATGACAGCACAATCTGAGATCTTTCTTAACGTTGATTTTTTTCAAGATAACAGATTAAATGTGTCTGACATCTAGATTTTGGTCGACGTATTGTTTTGGTCTCTATAGGCAAGACCTTACATTATGAAGTCTTGCTTCTATTCTTTTAAATAAAACTACATTTTAGAAATAAAAAAAAATCATGACAAAATTTACTGAAAGAAAAGTGGTTCAATTTTCTTTCCAAATAAAGTACTTCATATGAACCATCAATCATTTCTGAGCCTCATCAGCATTTGAGTGAAGTTTTCGTGTTCCCCCGCCCCCCACCTCCTAAGAACAAGGGATGCGAGAGTGGAAATAAATTAAGTGTTCTTAGGACTTCGAAAATCTACAGTACTTTTTATTTTGCAATGACAGAAGCAGTCTTATTACATTTGTAAAACAAGTAGACCCCATGATTTTAGATGGAGGATCTGGGTTTTCTGTATTTATAGATGTTTAGAAAAAGGAGGGCTTCTAAACAATTATTGATTAACTACCCTACACACAAATATTGGTCTGAAAGAGAGCTTCATACTGCATTACTTGTGGGCATTGCTTCTTTCTCACAGTTAAAAATGATATTGGATAAATACAACTGTATGGAACTTAAAAACCACTGTGATCTCCAGCATAGGTTCATCTTTGAATATGAGCATCTCTGCAGAAGATTTTATGTAAGTAAGAGAGTGTTATATTCTTAACTTGCACATAAACCTGAGTTAGAATTTTGTGTTCTGACCCTGAGTGTATGATCTCAGCTCCCACTAAGAAGTTGGGTGATAGTCGAAATAAATGATTTAATTCTCTGGAACCTGGTTGGCAAGTCTTTAGAAATCAGAAATTAGGACTAAGTAATCATCAAGGTCCAGATTCATATTCCATCAGCCTGTTCAAAGTATGATCCCACTCTTGCAGCAAGCAAGTGTGCATAGGCCCAAGAATGACAACATTTAAGTTTGGATCTTCATTTATTTTAGAAATGTAATGAGAACTCAAAAATGCTTTAAGTCATCAGGAGCTCTGTGTGTCCTTTGTGCAGTGATTTTCAGGTTTACCGAAGTTCTTTGCATGTTGTTCATTTGTAATTGAGGTTGGCACTATTGCTTACCTACTCAACAGCTGTTACCACCACTACCACCTTCTTAACAAACTTCTTCCTGTATGACAGAGACCACCTTCCTCTCAAGAGGCTCAAACATCAGAAACTCATTTTCTGAGCCTCTTTTGCAGTGAACAGGACATGACATTTCATCAAATCTTAATTTTAATTAGAATCTGAGGATGAGTTTAAGGGAGTATACCTGGAGAAACGTCCCCTCCTTAATGAAAAGGGACATAAGAGAAAACTCTCCTGCTTTTTTCCATCTCCTAAATACTGCTGCATCCCTAAGTTTGTCTGAAAATCCTACCCCTGCTTTTTAATTCTGATGGTTCAAACCTGAAGACCAAACCCACATATTGAGAAAAGACAGAAAGAATCTGGATCCAGAGTTGCCATTGTAGTCCTGATTTCTACCCATCCTCTGACTTCTCCCACGAAATGATATACCTCTTTATTGTTTACATCCCTTGAACTGATGTTGGGGAGGAGATGCTTCTTTGAGATTACAGATGTCCCTTTTATCTGAGAGACACCCTTGGCTTTCCTTGGAGCTTCCAAAATCTCTCACCACCATAATCTGATGAGTGATTGGAAAAGATCAGGTAGGACATATCAGTCCTTCCCTTTCTTTTGGGAGTAGCCCTCTGCACAGAGGCCCTGTGCTGTGCAAGGGGAGAGGCCAGACCTAGCCTGGGGGGCTGGAGTTTCCCAGCATTCCCTTGGGGACCAGTCCAGTACTAACATATTATCCATAGTCAATTTTTTTTAAAAATCAGAAATGAATGTGCTATTACTAAACCACCACCACATTTTTTTTTTTTTAATCTCTGTTTTCTTCTTATCTGACTTTTACATTTTTCTAAACTTGGGCAGGGCAAAAAGATGTTACTAATATCCCTCCTCAAACAAAAAGAGTTGGCGTTTTGTTATTTATAGCAGAAAGTGATTTACATTGTTTGTTCAGATTTTCTGATTAGATTAGGACCACCTTTAAAGCTGGGATAATGCCATTTCTTAAGTTTCCCTGTCATTGAGCTCAGGGCTCACAGTAATTCTGGTTGCTGATGAACTGACTTAATTGCTATGAAGGCCTTGTAAATAAATTCCCCCCATCTTAGACTTCTTGCATTATGATGAGAACATCATTCGTTAGGTATCTGATAGATGTATGAAGAAGGCTGAACAGTTATGCTTTTCTATATCTTCTGGTGGTGACGCCCCTCCCGGCCCATCGGAACAGCTGGAAGGCGTCCAGGGTTGAAGAACATCTTGGCTGAAGGAAAGACTTACACAGGGAGATGGGGATGGGGGATTTGCATAGTTTGACTAAGTGACAGCTGAGAGGCGGTTATGACACTAGATATATGTTTCCCATACTAAGAAGAATGATTACCCAGGCCTGCTGAAGGGATTCAAACAGAAAGACAGGCAGAAAAAAAGATACATTCAGGCTGAATATCATGGAATCTTTCAGGAAGAGACTTCTCTGAGGCTACACTGTCTTGTCCTGGAGGTAGAATGACATACTGAAAATAATATAGCCATGAAGAGAGACAGACCTCCATTTAAGTGCCAGCTTTATTACTTGAAAGATATCTGACCTTACAAAGATGACTTTGCCTTTCTGAATATCAATGGTCTCATCTTTAACATGGACATGGTTTTACCCGATCTCCTTAGGTTGCAGGGTTGTGAAGGTCTAATGAGTTAATGAATGCAAAGGAAAGTTTTAAATCATAAAGAAGTATATAAATGTCAGGGACTGCTTTGATGGCAGTTGTACAAATTTATGATCTCAGCTCAAGGCTTTCCTCACCCTCTTCCCAATCCCACCAGCAAAGCAGCTGGAGTGGGACTCAGGAGTTCCCATCAGGGGCCTATGAGATACTGCCCCATTGCTCCATAGCACAATCATGCCAGGATTCTCCACTATATTTACAGCTGAACCAGATTCCCTGTCCTGAAGATGTTTACAGGAAGGACTCATTCAAGGTGGATATCACTCTAACAGCCCGGCCCAGATAAGCATGACTATCCCATATTCATTTCCAGAGACGAGCTCTGTCATTGTAAACCTAACCTCTGTAAAACTGTAAACCTAAAAAACATATTATGCCCTCCTATACACAGATATATAGCATGTAAGAGATGTCCTGAGTGTCAACAGAAAAACAACAACAATAGTATTGATTTGACCTGTGCTCTTAACAAATATTCTATGATAGATTTCCCCATGTTATAATGCAGACACTATGTCTTATGCTTTTAAATGTATTTCTTTCCCTTCTTAGTCTAATGACATTTTAATACTTCTGCCATAGGGTAATTTTTTTAACAAACAAAGTCAAAGATGAATTTTTTTTTCCTTTTCAAGATAGTTTTTAGTTTTCTTGTCTTGGGTTAGAAAATATGCACCCTAAAACTAAATATATAAAATACATATAGTCTAGGTATACATATGTATAAATTTTCCTTAGAGATTATTTTGTTATTTTAACATTTAAGTATTTAATCCATTTTTAAAAATAATTTGGATTACTTTATTGAGATAAAATTTACATATCATAGATCTTAACTGCATAATTTCATGCATTTTGAAAAAAATTATATTCTTAGGTAACAACTATCTAAAATAAGTAGCGAGTATTTCCTCATAAAGTTCCCTCATAACTTTCTTCCATTAGCAGTCAGTATTTTTATTTCTATCACCATAGACTAGTTTTACCCATTTGAATGACATCTATATGGCCTCAAAGAATATATGCTTACTGTGTCTGACTTCTTTAACTTAAGCTAATACTCTGATGCTGGGAAAGGTTGGGGGCGGGAGGAGAAGGGGACGACAGAGGATGAGATGGCTGGATGGCATCACTGACTCTGTGGACATGAGTTTGAGTGTACCCCGGGAGTTGGTGATAGATAGGGAGGCCTGGCGTGCTGTGATTCATGGGGTCGCAGAGAGTCGGACACGACTGAGCGACTGAACTGAACTGAACTGAACTGAATGCTTCTGAAATTTTTCTCAGTGATATAATACTGGTAGTTCATTCTTTTTAAATTTTTTTGCTAAGTATCTCATTGTATGAATACATCATAATCTGTTCATCTGTTCTCCAGTTAATGTATATTAGGCTTCTCTTGTAGCTTAGTCGGTAAAGAATCTGCCTGCAAGGCAGGAGACCAGGTTCGATTTCTGGGTCGGGAAGATCCCCTGGAGAAGGAAATGGCAACCCACTCCAGTATTCTTGCCTGGAGAGTCCCAGGGACAGAGGGACCTGGCAGGCTATAGTTGATGGGGTCACAAAGAGTCCGACATGACTGAGTGACTTTCACTTCACTGCACTTCACTTCAAACATTTTTATACAAGTCTCTTTGTGGACATATATTTTTGTTTATCTCGGGTAAATACCAAGGAATAGAATTTCTGGATATTGAAAGAGATGCGTCCTAAACTTCATAATAAACTACCAAATGTTTTAAAAAAAACATTGTACTTTTTATACTCCCACAAGCAATGCATGAGCATGACATACTCTACATTTTCGTCAACACTTGGTGTTGCCAGTCTCTTCACTTTCTGCCAGCCTACTAAGGCGTCTACGTCTAGCGGTGTATTCTCTGAGGTAGGAGAACACACTCACACACGTATACCCATGCACACACACGCATCATTTTTATTTATCCTTGTAACAACACACTCTCTCATATCACAACTGTTCTTTACAAACGCAATGACTACACATAAACCATGATTTCTTTACTAATCAGAATAACATGTTTTCTACTGACACAAATAACAGTGTGATGAACATCTTTCTATATTGACATTTGGGTTTTAATCATTTCTTCAGTCAAAATTCACAGGTGTGTAATCAATATCAGGAATAAGATTGTTTCAATGGTCTTGGGTACAAACAGCAAATTGCTTTCTAAATTAATTTATACCCCACTGGTAGCCTATGACAGTGATTTTTCCACCATAACTTTCCCACAACGTTTTTAACGTCAGTGTAATAACTGAGAAACAGCACTTTGATGTGTGATATCTTCCTGAGTGAATTAGTTTATTTTTGCATACAAGCATGTGTTAAAAAATGTCATATCCTCTTTCAAAATGTCTATTCTTACTTTTTTAAAAAAATTTATGTGTCTTTTATTTTCCTTAAATCAATTATCATTGCCTATTTAGAGGATAGTGATATTAATCCTATGCTTAGCATATTTGTAGTCAATAATTTTTTTCCAGTTTTCTTAACTGTTTGACTTTGTCTTAAACAGAACAACTTTCTTCAGGGTAAAGATAACACGATGACATAAACTGAAGAATGTGATGAACCCAATGCTGCACCTGGTGCCAATTAAAAAAGCAAAATAAAGCAAAAAATTTTTTCTAGGTGTTTCTAACATTTTGAAAGGATGTTGTTGGTGTAATAATAATAAAATAAAAGAGTAGCTATGGAGTAGCATTGTGTCACTAATTTTTAAATCATCTTCAGAGTAACACCTAATTTTTGTATACAATAAAACATCACTAATGCAGATTGAACTATACTAGAGCTGAAATATAAGTTAGCTGATCCTATTTCAGGGCATGCTTGTACACAGGCATAAGGAGGAAGTTTATTATACTTGTAGGTCTCTATAAATAGGGGGCAGAGCACAGCAAGGAGGCCACATGCAAGAGGACCAGGGTCACTCAGAAGACAGAGGGAGCATGGATAAGGCAAGGCAGGGCAGCAAGGTTTGGGACTGGCCAGGTTAAATCATTTCTGTAGGGTCTGGAGTGTAGGTACCATCCTGGTTGGCTGGTACCTGGCCCTGTGCTGATTAGGGCAGGCAGAGAGTGGCCCTAAGCAGGAAATCCTGTACCTACTGAGCAGATGCTCTATACCTGAAGCATGAACATTTAAGACCAGGAATCCTGAATACAAGACTCCCCCCAACACCCCTGCTGTAAAGACCACTGGAGTAATTTGGTTTGAATTCTTCTTCTTTTTCCCCTTAGAGGACACTTAACATTTTACCTACCAATTGAATGAAAAGTGAAAGTGAAAGTTGCTCAGTCGTGTCCAACTCTTTGTGACCCAATGGACTATACAGTCCATGGAATTCTCCAGGCCAGAATACTGGAGTGGGTAGCCTTTCTCTTCTCCAGGGGATCTTCCCAACCCAGGGATCAAACCCAGGTCTCCCACATGGCAGGCGGATTCTTTACCAGCTGAGCCATCAGGGAAGCCCCTTATGTAAATCCGATCAAGTAATTTGGGATGTTAGATTTATTTATCTCTCACATTGCTGCCATATTAATTCTTTCAATAGATATACAGCTTTTTCTGGTCATTTATGTATCTTATATTTCCTGTTGCTAAGTTCTTTAAGCAATTCAATAACAATTTCTCTGTAGTCTGACACCAAAATATTCTCCTAATTGCAAAAGATATATAATGGATCTGCTTAGTTTTCTTTCTAGATTTATGCTTCACTTTCTATTTATAACCTTTCAATGTTGGCAGGTGTGATGTTTCATCACTTGAATATATCATAAAATGAGTTGTTTTTAAAAGAGTGACTATATATATATATATAGAATGTTTCCTTTAAAATGTTCTGTATGTCAGATATTTTCAGAAAAAGAAAAAAATGTGAAAAAGTACATAATCCAGAACCCAGGCAGTTTTATCAGTTATATATATATATGTGAAGTAAAGTGAAGTCGCTCAGTCATGTCCAACTCTTTGAGACCCCATGGACTATAGCCTACTATGCTCCTCAGTCCATGGGATTTTCCAGGAAAGGGTACTGGAGTGGGTTGCTATTTCCTTCTCCAGAGGATCTTCCCGACCCAGGGCTTGAACCCATGTCTCCCGCACTGTAGGCAGATGCTTTACCGTCTGAGCCACCAGGGAAGTCTATACACACACACACATATATAATGAAAGTGAAAGTGTTAGCCACTCAGTCATGTCTGACTCTTTGTGACCCCATGGACTGTAGCCTGCTAGGCTCCTCTGTCCATGGAATTTTCCAGGCAAGAATACTGGAGTGGGTTTCCATTTCCTTCTCCAGGGAATCTTCCAACCCCAGGGAATGAACCTGGGTCTCCCGCATTACAGGCAGGTTCTTTACCATCTGAGCCACCAGGGAAGCCCACATGTCTCATATCATTGAGCAATGAACCAGGTATTTGAATTCTAGACACACTGCTACTTCTTCTGGTAGATTCGTTTATTTAGGCCATGTCAAGATGCCCTTAGTAGATCATTATTTCCAAGAGGAAAACCTATTAATATAGATAAGCTGATTTTTCATTTTTTACCAGACCTTTCCCATATCTTCTGTTACACTTTATCTGCATTCACGATAAAGTACGTATTTTTTAAAATCAAAATCTAGTGACATTAATCATATTTCTCTCCCAGCAGAAAATCCTTCTGTGGTTTCCAAATTCCTTATCTGTATATTGGATTCCCCATAGCATCTGACTTTTGCCTTTTTGTCTGGCTTTATCGCTCCCCATATGTTCCTGCCACGCAAAGCTCCTTAGCATTTCTCAAATAGGCCAGGCTCTTCCACAAGTCCAAGCCTGCCATGTCTGTTCTCCCCTGTCAGTTGGAATTCTTTTCATTCACCCTTCCAGAATCTTAGTGTCAACCTTTCTTTAAAATGTTCCCAGCTGTCCCTATAAGGGGATGACTATTTCCTTTCCTAGGCTATATTGCATCCAGTTCATACATGTATTAAGATGCCTGAGATACACTGTCTGTTGACATCTTTATTTAATTTCTACCAAAGACTATAACATGAGTTTGAATGATCTCTGGGAGTTGGTGATGGACAGGGAGGCCTGGCGTACTATGACTCATGGGGTTGCAAAGAGTCGGACACAACTGAGCTACTGAACTGAACTGAACTGAAAGACTGTAAGGTCCTTAAAGAAAGGAACTGTGTAGATCCTGGTGCCTCCCTCTCAGGAGGAGCTCAATGAAGTAAACAAATAGAGACAGGTAATGAAACACCTAAATAAAATACGACAGAGTAAGTGCTACAAGAGAACTGTACCCGATTTGCAGGGAAAAGAGAGCTTACAGCTTCAGTGGTCTGGGGGCATTTCAAATGGTCATGAGGATACCTAAGGATGGCAAGTTAGGACTTGTGACAGATGCCTGCAGGCAAGGCAACTGTCCCGTTTAGTATTCACACCACACACACCTTTTTGCGCTCCCCAATGCCAGGTACCGTTCTAGGTGCTGGGCTTACAGAGATGAAAGGCCCAGTGTCTGACTCCAAAATCAGACCAGACACAATGCTAAGCAGACCATGACATGGGTGGTTCTAGCAGAGTGGCGTACACATGGGGTATGGCAGCTTACAGAAAGGTCACCTTACTTACCTTCCAATTTCAGAAAAGCTTTCCTTTCTGAACAGAGGACACCTGATCTGCATCCTGAAGGCATGAGCAGGGGTGCCACTACCAGAAGCACCAATTCCTGCCTTGGCTCTGAGATGTGAAGATCACAGTGGGGACTTAGAAGCAGGACAGGAGCCTGGCTGATTTTAGGGCTGGCATGAGAGGAGACACTGGAGCCAACAAAAGTCATCAAACCCTGCTCAGATCCCAGAGGACTTTCTATTAGTAAAATGTACACCTTTCCACATGCCCACTCCGTGCAAAGGCCTACAAGATCACACACCCACTCTGTGAAAAAGCCTTCAAGAGCTCTCCCATGTGACATCAGTATTTGCACAACTTAACACAATACTGCAAGGTCATATGATGTCTTGTGAAGCAGAGACTGAAAAAGGTGAGGCAGGAGGAAAAGCAGAGAAATTGGGGGAATCTTGGTAAGAAGTAATCACTTGTCTTGAGGCACTGGTTTCAAATATTTTTTATAAAAGTATTTAGGTAATTTAAAATACTAGAAATATGGATTTAAGCAAATTGGTGATTGTATTTGGAGGAATAAGAGAGAAGGGGGGAGTCTGAAATATGGTTCCCTGATTTCAGTAGGGTCATGATTATCAGAAAAATGATCCACTAAATCTGAATTTAAATATCCAATAGTGTTGGTCAAACGATACAAACTTTCAGTTATGACAAATGAGTACTGGGGTCTAATGGACTGCATGGTGATTATAGTTAACAATTCTGTATTGTAATAAAAATATATTGTACATTCCAAATTTGCTAAAAGAGTAGATCTTAAGTATTCTCACCACACAAAAGGAATAGTAACCACGTGAGGGTATGTTATGTACATTGAATCATCACACAAAACTCCTTGAAAAGATACGTTTTTTATTTGTCAATTCTACCTCAATAAAGCAGGAAAAAATAAAAGACAAAAACAAAGTCATTGAGTAGATATGCTAAAAAATGATCTGTTACTTTTCTGAAATTAAAATTTAACTGATGTCCTATGGCCTCTGCTCAACCCTGCAGCTCTCCTAGGTGGTAAAATAGACCTGAAAGAGGAAGAAGAGGAGGGGAAGGCAGTCACAGTGCTAAGGGGGTCCTGCTGGGCTGTTGAAAAGGAGCTGATCGACACCCACGGGTCTATGTCTGGCAGACAACCGCTGAGAAGTTCAAGAGAAACATGCAGACTCTGGAGCTACGACTTAAAGTAGAAGCAGTGAGATCAATCTGAGGCCGGGCAGACCGCATGAAAGAACGTGGGCCCTGGACAGGATCTCCATGAAAGGTTACACTAAGGCAAGGCATCCTTGAGAGAGAACCAGAATGTTACAGCAGACTGGTAGATAAGCATGAGCAGAGAATGGCATGGGGAGGAGGATGGCAGGGGCCATGGGGCAGGAAAACACTCATCTTGCAGACAGTGGGGGTCTTTGGGCAGACAAACCAAAACACAAACCTCTGGATTGATTGGGCTTCCCTGGTAACTCAGATGGTAAAGAATCTCCTTGAAATGCCTGCAGTGTAGGAGACCTGGGTTTGATCCCTGGGTCGAGAAGATCACAGGGTTTGATCCCTGGGTCGAGAAGATCACAGGGTTTGCAAACTGACAGGAAACCACAGCTTTGGGGTGATAAGTGTCCTAGAGGCAGACAAAGAAAGTGGGAGAAGGCAAGAATCTCCAGCATCCAAATGTAACCCTTGGCTCATCGTGCTCTCATTACGATAAAATTAGCCTTGAGGATATGAAGTTCCCATCATGCACTGAGGTCATGACACTTCCCATTAAGGCTAAATAAGGACAAAAATCTCTTCTCCCCTTGGGAAGACAGCGCTGTGATGAAAATCAGGGAGTAGGACCGCAAAACCCTCTCTCCCCAATGCCTATTCCACTCCATTCATTTCTATGCCTCAGATAACCCACTTGCCAAAGAAACTCAGGGCGGCTGCTCACTTTAGTCTGCTTGCTCTCCTCTTTAGTGGGCCCTATGGCTTAAACAAATCTTCACTATATTTTCTTGACCTCCCTGTCTTGGCTATGAATTCTATCTGTGATAAGATAAAAGCCTACCCTCCAGTATCAGGAAGGAGTGAGTAGGGGCATGAAGAGACCACAGGGAGTGAGTGACCTTATAGAAAAAAGAGGGTTTCTATCAGGAGAGAGTGGCAAACAGCTTCAAAACCTATTGAGGGGTGAAGTGAGAGAAGAATCACGGCAGCTACTTGGATGTTAATGGTAACCTTGACATGAGTGGTTCCCACAAAGTGGGGCGGAAACCAATTATACGTGCTCTTTCTACCTCCTCTGGTCTCCTAAACACGTGAACTACTAGCTGAACTCATTTGCCTGTAGCTGCCTTCATGTAAATCATAAGGTTATTATTTCCATGAGAGGGTAGTTTTCTTAATTGATAGGTTCAGCCTTGCAAATAAATTATGAACAACAGTTGGAACAGTAAATTGCAAATATTTATTGAGCGCCTGCCATAATCTAGCCAAAATGCTAAGTGCTACAGTTAGGCTAAAACAATGCCGAAGTAACTCCTAGCTTTACTGAGTTTGGGGTCCATAACGGTGTAAGTACCGATATATGTTAAATTGAAAAGAGCAATCTGTCCAACACAACTAACGGTCATCAAACACCAACTTTTTAGTGTGTGCATAAACTCTGTAATTTATTTTATTTCTGTCAAGGAACACTTGGGGTGGATCAGGGAAAGCGAAAAGAAATTTTTTCTTTCTTAAGCAAAAGACTAATTATGAAAAAGTGATTTGTTTTTCCTGTCACATCTTCACGTTCTAACCAGTCCCAGTTGTCCATACTGACCTTGTATGAGGAAAGCTGGACCCAGGTGTATGGGAGCAGCGGCAGCCCTGGGCTGTGCTTGCCCACTCACCTGTTTTCAGGGTACATCGAGTGATGTATGGTACCCGGCCCTTCCAGATTTTCTCGTTAAAACAGTGTATACAATAAAATGAAAATAACGATGTTACACCTACTGTGTAACCACCTGTCAGTAAATTTATGAACAATTAGGAAATGAAAGTACTTTCCAGGGAGCAATTTGTAGAAGCAATAAAATGCTCACTTTTCAGAAATATAATAGGACAACAACTTTTCTCTTTTTTCCCCCAAAACAGCTTTTGCAGTAATTAATCAGTTCTGTTTTGCTGTTGTTTTTAATGTCTCGGTTCTTCCAAATACACCAGGCAGGCACAACTGTGGGTGATGAAGGAGCCTTTTAATGTTTCCAGCTGACAGGGAACTTGGAGCTCAGCTCTTTTACGTTCCACTGGCAGCCACGCCTCTCCATAAACCAGGGTGTATGCATGCTGTCTCCAAGGTTTTACTACTCAGACACAGATGCCGGCATCTTCCTTGTGGAGCAAACATTCAGTCCAACACAACCCTACACAATGAACACGCTTTTCCCCTTTGATTTGATTTGTAAGTGACCCGAGGTCTCCATGCAATGCCCTCCAGCAACAAATCTGGTCATAATAACTCCTGAAATGTCTACAGTGCTTTGTGTTGGATCAGTCCATTCAAAGGACTTCCAGAAAGAGCATCAACCTTCACTTACAACAGGGGAATATGAGGCTCAAAAAGAGAAAATGAGTTGCCCGAGCCTTCGCTGGATGAGACATCAGGCCCAGGTTTCTGACTCCACTCCTCCTTGCTCCATGGTAGGAAGAGACAATTCAATCAGGTTCATGCTTTCAGCCTTCATCAACATAAGACAGGACACTGCAGACCCCAAACGAAAATGTGGCACCTTGGACAGAGAGGGGGAACTCTCTTCCCAGGACCCTAAGGCTCATCCCAGGCCACAGAATCCCAGAAGTACTCTGGTCATCTCCATGGACATCCTGGGCTGGACTGCCAGGACCATCCTGGCTGCAGATGAGCCGGGGATGGTTGGAGCCCTTGACCCTCTGCCCTTGAAAACTCCCATTCCGCAGCCTTGTTTCTCGTCAGAGCAACTGGCTAGTCCCTTTCTTTCTGCCGTTTCACCCCTTCCTTTTCATCGTCTTCGTTTTTATTTTTCATCTCAAGTGCTTCTTTTCTCATGCTCTCCCTTACTCGGAGGCTTGTTACAGGTCACATTTTTCTCTCTCCTCCTTTTATGTTTGGCCCTTTTGGAAGAGGCTCTCTTTCTTCCCCATCTTTGTTTGTCCGCCTCCTCTTTCTAGGCTGCCTTCCCCTCTATTCATTGCAATTTTCCCTGAGATCCTTCTCTTGTCACTCCAGGGATGTGAATTTTGATCTTTTCTGCTGGACTAAAGCTTTGTCATCCTTCTGTGTTTTCTTTGTGAGTCAGTTTTTTCCTCTTATCATTTTTCTTGGTGTGAAAAGAAAATATCTCTTAGCAGTTTATCTGATCCATCTGGTGGCTTGTGTTTTGACCTAAATGTTTGCTTTCCCTCTGATAATTCATTATTTTAATTGTGGCTGTGAGGGCTCTAGGGCTGGAAAGACAATGGGCCGTCCTTTTTCCAGTCACTGAAAACACTTTCTTGTAGTGTCTACAAATTCCATGGAGGACAAAATTATTCTATGTCTCCTAAACAAAAGATTTTAATGGACAAATCCCCAAACTGTGGGTTTTGATGCTCTGTATCTCTGTTTTCATAGCAGCTGAGATTTGCTTCATAAAATCTCAGGAAGGGAGCAGTTTGGTGAGTGTGTGTAATTAAGGTGTAACTTAGATACAACAGAGAGATTTGAAATGCATAGCCAAGGTGAACCTGTATATCTGTATTCATCCATATAGCCACCATATAGATTAAGACATGAAACATGGTCTCATTCCAGAAGTTTCCATCATCCCCTTTCCTAGAGGGCCAGGGCTTCTTCGGTGGCTCAGATGGTAAAGAATATGCCTGCAATGCAGGAGACCCAGCTTTGATCCCTGGGTCAGGAAGAACCCATGGAAAAGAATATAGCTAACCACTCCAGTATTTTTGTCTGGAGAATTCCATAGACAGGAGCCTGGTGTGCTAACGTCCATACCATTGCAAAGAGTCAGACATTACTGAGCGACCAACACTTTTCCCTCTCCAAAAAAGTGCCACAATCATGACACTCTTGAATTCCATATAAATGGAATTCTATAATAAGTACTATTTTGTGCAAGCATTCCTTTGCCAAACCCAGTATCTGTGACATTCCCCTGTGTCTTGGGAGGTCTTAGGAGTTTGTCTTTTTCTTTATTACTACGTAGTTTTTCATTGTATTTATTCCATAATCTATCCATTCTCTTGGTCAACACTGTGGTTTCCAGTTTGGGGATATTAAAGCTACTGTGAACACTTTTATTCATGCCTTTTACTGTACACATACACAAATCTCAATTCAGAAAATACCCAGATGTTATTTGGGGGCCACGTTTAGACATGGCAGAAATCACTAAGTGATTTTCTTACCTGGTTGATCCAACGTGCAGCCGCAGTAATTGTTTCAGCTGATACCCATCCAGTGTTGTCAGTCTGCTTCAACTGTCGCCTTCTGGCCAGGGTGAGAGGAGGTTAGGATTGAAAAGGTAACTACAGCAAATACTCTAGTCTTTCAAAAGCTGTGCCTACCGAGCGCCTTCAACCGCCCCTCAATTCTTTTGGCCTCCTTGACTCAAACACCTTCAGCTGCCAGCCTCTGCTCCCCCGGCTGACCAGCATGGGCACCCTTGCATCTCTGCCGCCTGCACCTGATAAGCTGAGCGTGCGAGGTCTCTGGGTCCTCAGCCACTTCTGACCTTAGATGAAACGCAGCCCAGGACGTGGGATCTGCCTCCCTGGCGGTGGCTGCAGGGGCATATGATGCAATCCTGAAGTCTGAGGCGCTCATTCCCTGCAGAGTAAACTTGCACGAAGGAAGGCAGGGATGGAGGGAGGCAGGAGTCGAGGTGGGATCCCTCTCCATCCTGCCTGATGATGGGCAGTTTCCAGGCACAGGCTCTCCCTGGAGCTGGTCTGCAGACTCCAGCGCCACCGAGCGGAAACACTGCCAAGTCTCCGGCTCTACCTCTGAATTGCGCATCACAGATCACTGCTCATCAGTTATCTTTATCCCTCATTGACCAGCCGCCCCCTCCTATGCTTTCCATTCTTCTCTTCTTCATTCCTTTGCCTTCACGTCCTCTGCCCTGGGATTTGCCACAAGACAAAACATCAGCATTTATTCTCTGCCCCTGGATCTGTTGCTAGGTTAAAACATTTGTGAAGCTTTTAAATGGGTTTGGTTGATATTCTCGACCCATCCGATATCTAGAGAATTGAAGTGTGAGGATATTAACAGGGAAACGGGGACCAAGAGTAGGACAAAACACAAAACAAAGCCAAAGGCGAACCAACAACCCTTAGCTGAGCGTACGGATGACTAAGCCCCAGTCTCCTATCTGGTTTTCGTCCATCTACTCCATGGCTCTGAGATGCAGTTTCACATCTTCTTAAAGCTCTCAGGATGTAGTAGTACACGTGTCAAAGATACTCAGTTTAGGGAGATTTAATATCAAATACTTGTTCATGCTGTTGTCTAGTTGCTAAGCTGTGTCTGATTCTTTGTGACACCATGGACTGTAGCCCGCCAGGCTCCTCTGTCCATGGAATTCTCCAGGCAAGAATATTGGAGTGGGCTGCCATTTCCTCCTCCAAGGTATCTTCCTGACCCAGGGATCAAACCTGTGTCTCCTGCATTGGCAGGAGGATTCTTTACCACCAAGCTACCAAGAAAGATGATGTCAAATAGAGTATCATAAAATTCATTGCCCAGCACTTATTACTCAACAATATTGCTTTTTGTCCCCTTTACAGCAAAGAAGGGTATACCCTAGAATTCAGAAACATTCTTCTTTCTCAATATTATCCTAATTATCATCCCATTATCACTAACATTTAAAAAGGAGCGAGCAGCCTAAGAAAGATTTAATAGGAAATGAATGAAGAATAAGATAGTAAGCTAATTGGGCTGTCTCATTTGGGGGCGGGGGGAGGTGACTTCCTCTTTGTTACAGGCTGATTTGCCAGTGTTTCACGCTCCTTTCTTCCAAGCCACCTACTGAGTAACTCTGGTTTCAACTCGTCCTGGTGCCAGCAGCACTCACCTGTTCATTCATCATTTATTCATCAAGTACCCATTAGATGCTGGGCACTGCACTTGGTATCAGAAATGAAACTGTGAACATAAATAACACAGTCTCCACCCTAATGGAACTTAAGGCTCAGTGGAAAGATACATATTTATTATAAAATTAAAATAAAAATGTATGTAATGATGCAAGAAGTGTTGTGAAAAGAGAAGGGAGAGGCTATGGAAGGGACAGGCTTGGCATGGTCGGGAGGGTGAGAGAAGATGAAGGGAGTGACAGATGAGAGGAAATCTGATGGATGATGGACTAATAGGGAGGAGAGAACATTGGGAGATAGAACAGCAGATGCAGAGACCCTAGGAAGGAGGGACTGTGGAAACCCCCAGGTCAGAGTGAAGAGCACCGTGAATGCTTGGAGATCAGAATCCGATGGGAGTGTGTTCATCATTGATCAAGGTGGTGGCTGATCAATGTCGGATATAGATCAATGACAAACAGGTTCAGAGGCGGAGCTGGCGACATGGCAGGCGTTTTTGCTCAGTGGTCCAAGAAGTTTACAGATCAGCTCCAGAGGGAGGCAGCTAAGGATCAGAGCTCTCAGGGAATGTGGGCCATCTCAGGGATGTTTGTAATCTTGCTGCAAACAGTGGACAGTCAGGTAAGTCTGTAGAGAGCACGCGCAAGGGTGTTGTGATCAGACTCTCTTAGGAGATCATTCTGGCTGCAGGGGCAATGGAGCACGAAGCAGGGCAGATGTGGAGGGGGATCCAGGGTCTGGTGGGGAGGAAGGGGTGGAGAGTTATTGCTCAATGGGTCCAGAATTAGGGATGAGGAAAATGTTCTAGAGGCCGATAGCGGTGATGGCTGCATGACATTGTGGGTGGGCTTCAGTTCAGTTCAGTTCAGTCACTCAGTCGTGACCGGCTCTTTGAGACCCCATGAATCACAGCACGCCAGGCCTCCCTGTCCATCACCAACTCCCGGAGCTCACTCAAACTCATGTCCATCGAGTCGGTGATGTCATCCAGCCATCTCATTCTCTGTCGTCCCCTTCTCCTCCTAACCCCAATCCTTCCCAGCATCAGACTCTTTTCCAGTGAGTCAACTCGTCGCATGATGTGGCCAAAGTATTGGAGTTTCAGCTTTAGCATCAGTGAGTAGGCTTAGTGTCTCTGAATTACAGACTTTAAAATGGTAAAAATATTGCATTCTTTCTTATATCCAATACTCTTAAAAAGTTGAAGGACAATGTGGATATAAACCTTACTTGAATTTTATAGTAATTCAAGTGAGTGACAATGGTATGTTGTCCTAGATTACTGGCTAGTAGAAGCGGAAGGAGGTGGCTAGATTCAAGTCGTACTTTTGGTGACTGGTGAATGGATTTGGTACCACAGAGATGGGATAGCTACTCAACATCTATCCTTCTCTTCTTGGACACATAGCTGGACCGTGTTTCCAGCCAGAGGAACAGAAATGAGTAGAAGTGCTGTGCATACGTCCATGAAGTCCGGACCATACAACAAACACCCGCACAAACAAATACAAGCCCTTCCTCTAACGAAACCCTCATCTTGTTATGCCCATCTTTACCCCCGCTTCAGGCAGCCTAGATATCTGTGGCCAGAGGTGACACTGTCACAATGTTCTTAAGGGGGCAGAGTCTCAGCCAAGTGTTATCCTTGAAGGATGCCCTGGAACCTGCAACTGCCCTCCCTCTGCTCCCAGGTAACTGGAATTTCTGAACAAGCAGTGCCATTTTATTGTGTTAAGCTATCGAGCTCTTGAGCTCTGAGAAGCTGGTTGCCTCAATTGGTGTCTGCAATGAAATTAATTATGTGCTCCCCCCTTCATGTGTTGAAATCCTAGCTCCTACCTCCTTTTGACTGTTCAGAGTTGAGGCCTTTAAGGGCATAGTTAACGTTAAACAAGGTTGTCTGTATGGGGCCCTGACCTGAGAGGACTGGTGTCCTTATAAGAAGAAGAAGGGACACACGATCTCGCTCTACATGTACACACACACAGGGGCCATGTGAGGACACAGCTGGAAGGCCATTTGCTGCAGCCAAAAAGAGAGCTCTCTCCCCAGAAACCAGCCCTGCTGGCACCTTGAGCTCAGACTTGCAGCCTCCAGACTGTGTGACAATGAGTGTCGATCATTTAGCCTTCCACCTGTGCTATTTTGTTCAGCAACTCCAGGAGACTAAGGCTGTCCTGCTCACTACAGGGACTGAGGACAGAGACATCTAGAAGGATGCTCACGGCTCTGGTTCAGGGAACTAGACTAACAGTGATGCCAAACCCCAAGAGCAGTGACGCAGGTGCAGGAAGGACATGAGTTCAATTTCGGCCACGTTAACTTGGAGGTGCCCCCACGACAGCCCAGAGAAAATGTCATGTCAGTCTGCTGGCAAAGCGAAAAAGCACAGCCGGCCAAACCTAAGTATGCTTTTGGTGTGCTCAGTGTTAACAGTTGTCTCTAGTTGGTTCATGAGGGTATATTCTGTCTCCCCTCAAGAATGAAACCTTCCCTGGACATGTCTTCTCTTTTCCATAATTCCTAACACATCACGGATATAACTGACATTCAACAAATGAGGAGGTAGTTTAACTGATTTTTTAAGAAGCCATTGTTTGCTACCCAGGAGATAAAACCCACCTGGAGTATCTTAGAATGTTTAGGGTAAGATGGACCAGTAGGTCAACCATTCACCTGCTGCACCATTCCCCAGAGTGTTCCTTTAATTAATGAAAAGGGAAACTCCATAATTTAAGAGTGACTCTTCTTCCTTGTCAGTGTCCTCTTTTTCCTTTAAAAAAAATACAAAAGTAGGGCAACCTTTAAAATGAAAGCGGGGTTTGAGTTAACTCTGTTCTGCAAACACTGTTGCGTGTTAGCATCCCCATCGCACATTGCAGGCTCTCAGCTTGGCACAAGCCGTCTCTTCCCCCAAGGCTTAGAACACAGTGGGAGGAAGTATAGCTGTAACCCTACAAAAGGCAGATCTGTGTTATCCTCTGTCTGAAGCAAAGTGCCTAATACAGGTGTGATCCTCAAGACTTGTCACGGAACATGGTTTCACATAGTCGGTGTTAAATATTCAGTGTGTGAACAAATGAAACAATGGACAGAGTACAATATAAAACCATCTGCAGAAGGAGAAAAAGACATGCACAAAATACGTAACCCCAAAAATAAAACTCTAGAATTTTAGAGCGGGAATGAACTTCTGAGACCGTCCACTTCTGCTTGCTTACTTTACAGACTGAGAAACAGATCCAGGAAGGTTGATCCTCGTGCCTCAGGGCATAAATCATGGACACTGACATGTCTTCCAGATCTTTGGACTCACCACACAGTGCTCTTATAACCATGGGTTTATTTTATACAAACGGAATCTGAAAACCTGGCCTTACTTCAGGGTCCTACCTGACTCAGAAGAAATAGAATGAACTAAGGCCTCAGAGTACAGCATTCAACCCCTGATGAAAGGCCAGGCTGGTGGCCTAAGAACTTCTTTCAGCAAAGAGACCTGCTAAATTTACCTAAAGGGAGAAGCTGAGAATGTCTCAGCTGGCCAGAGGGCACACTTTCTGCCTTTTCTCCGGACTTTGGGCAAGGTGACAACCAGGGAGAGGTGGACATGGAGAGGCTGGGGCCCGGGTGGATGAATTCTGTCCTTGGAGCTGAACTGCTGACATCTGGTCCATCAATCTCTCCCAGTCCACCACATTCACGCCCTCCTCTGAGGAAGGGCAGGGGCAGCGCCCTCTCATTCCCAGCTGTGTTCTGTGTAATAGCAAGTTCCAGAATCCAAACAGAATCTTCCACTGCTGAGAGAACTTTGCATAGGTTCTGTCTGCAGGCCAACCAGATGTAAATGTATGGAGATGAACTGGCAACATGGCTGCCCTCAGGCCTTCCCTGATGCTGGAGGTAAATATATGGAGATGGACTGCAACAAGGCCACCATCAGGCCTTCCCTGATGCTGGAGGTGGGTGAGGGACCAACCTGGTGTTAGAGAGGGCAGGACAGATGAAGCTGAAGAGAAGAAGAGAGACATAGGACACTTTAGGATGCAGGTCCGTCTAGTCAAGGCTATGGTTTTTCCCGTGGTCATGTATGGATGTGAGAGTTGGACTGTGAAGAAAGCTGAGCGCCGGAGAATTGATGCTTTTGAACTGCAGTGCTGGAGAAGACTCTTGAGAGTCCCTTGGACTGCAAGGAGATCCAACCAGTCCATTTTAAAGGAGATCAATCCTGGGTGTTCATTGGAAGGACTGATGCTAAAGCTGAAACTCCAATACCTTGGCCACCTCATGCGATGAGTTGACTCACTGGAAAAGACTCTGATGCTGGGAGGGATTGGGGGCTGGAGGAGAAGGGGACGACAGAGAATGAGATGGCTGGATGGCATCACTGACTCTGTGGACATGAGTTTGAGTGAACTCTGGGAGTTGGTGATGGACAGGGAGGCCTGGCATGCTCTGATTCATGGGGTCGCAGAGAGTCGGACACGACTGAGCGATTGAACTGAACTGAACTGAAAGTAAAGACAGGGCTTCCCAGGTGGCTCAGTGGTAAAGAATCCACCTGTCAATGCAGGAGACATAGGTTTGATCCCTGAGTCGGGAAAATCCCCTGGAGAAGGAAATGGCAACCCACTCCAGTATTCTTTGCTGGAGAATTCCATGGACAAAGGAACCTGGCGGACTACAGTCTGTGGGGTCACAAGAATCAGACAGACTGAGGGACTATACAAAAGCAGCAACAAAGTGAGGACGGGAGATGTTAGCAGGGCCCTCGTGGAAAGAGGCGAGAAATGACTCAGCGACAAACCCTACTCAGCCAGCACTGAGATGGCTTTGAGTCACATAGCTGCAGCTCCGGGAACATTCACGGCCGGAGACAGAAAACCACTTCAGGGCAATAGCTTCTGAAGAAAATGGGAGCATGTTCCAAATTATATTACACCTGGAAATGGTTTTCGCCTTCCTAACGTCAGAGAAGTCTATAAAACCCCTCTCGCTGCGGCCACACGAGGCACTTTGCAGCTGATGTTGTTTCTGCTAGAAAGCTTCCAGGAACCTGCTCTCATGGCCCGCTCATGGCTCCCCAGGCTCCTAGAGCAGAAGATGGAGTCAGAAAGGCTTGTGATAGAAAGATCTGGAGCCTGGGCACTGTGGGCACCCGGAAAACCCTGAGTCTTTTAGAGGCCACCTAAAGGCTTTAGGCTCCTCTAAAGGTAAAGGGACTGAAAGCATTATGGGGACAGTGCCCCGGGGATGCAGGAAGGACCCTGCAGTCCAGCATCAGTACAAGAGAAGGGCCAGGCTGCATTGCAGACAAAAACTGCCTCACCTGCTCTTGACTCAGGAATTCATCCTCTGCCCATCGAGGAAGGAAGAAGTGCTGGTCAGCACCACACTCATGGCTATACGTGTCCAGTGTGAGCTTGGGGTTTATTTGGGAACACAGTTGCCAACATCCACTTGTTCCCCTCCTCTGAATATTTCCATCATCTTATCATTTAATACTTATTGATTGCTCATTACACACCAGACACATTTCATAAACAGCTTTGGCATCTAATCCATGTTAGGCTTTGTTCATATTCGTAAACGTTTGTGTCCACAGAGAGGTAGTAACTTGGTCTCCGACTTCACAGTGTTTGTATCTTGGTGGGGAAATCAGATGTGTGACCAGAGGTGCTGGCACAGTGTCACAGAGCGACATCAGGGCGGCGTGACCCTTGGAAGGTCTGAGCTCCTGGAATAACACCTCCAGGTGTTTGTAGCCGAGGCCTTGCAACAGGCCAGGCATGGGGGTGTGCCAAGGTTGCTCTGAGAAGGAGGGAGCAGGGCCGGTCACCATCGCCTGGTGCTTTCCGTGACCAGCCAGCCACACCTCACAGCCAGCAAATCCCTGAACCAGAGACAGCTCTCAAGCACACGTGCCTCTGGAGCTTCCAATGGGAGGTCAGGCTCCTCATGAGCGGATCCATTCAGCTCAGCCTGTCCCTCCAATGGAACAGAGGTGGGAGGGGTGTGAGTTTCACCTGGGCTCTGCACCTGCTCTTCTGGGTCAGCAGGTAGATGTGAACCTGAATGTGTCTAAGGAGAGGAAGGGAGACCAGGGGGCCAGAGTGAAACCCACGTGATGCTGTACCTGCCCTTTGATCACCCTCCTGACCGTGAATGTCCCATGGGGACACATTATCCCAAACGGGGCCAAGGGAGGACAGGACTGGTGAGAAATGTCCGGGCCATCCCAGGGGCCCTGAGAAGCATGGATTCCTCCTCTGCCTTTCCTCCACATCTCACGGGGCCTCCGTTCAGGGCCGTCCCTTCCCAGGTCCTTCTCCCCACCTTGTGCTTTTGCAGAGTGAGTTTCCTGAGCTCCTGCAGGCCACCTCCTGTCCTTTCTCAGAGCCATCCTTGGGCAGCTTCTTAATGGTCTGACCTTAATTGCGTTTTCCTGTCTGTGCCAGGGCAACCGGCATGCAGTTTAATAAAAGACTTTTCAAGCTCCCGGGCTCACTCTCCCCTCCCTACCTACATCTTATGCAGCAGAAGACTGTAAGCCTTATTTTGAAGGTGATTGATTTGGTGTGTTTTCCACTTTCTTTCCTGCTGTGGGGACATTTTGCCTCCATGCGTGATCACTTTTTTTAAAGGGACTTTGATTTTCCTGTCCCGTCACTTTCCACCCTGCTGCTGCGGAACCAAGGGCCGAGAAGCTTTATTCCTCAAGTAGCTGTTCTGTGCTCTCTGATTCTGCTGTGAGTTGTTGGTCCTCTGGATTAACCACAGCCAGGGCCTAGGGCCCCTCGATTCACACTCCCGTTGGTGGGGCATTTAAAGTGGGTACGTGGGGATGTGTGCACAGCAGCCAGATACTTTTTTTTTCTTTTTCCTATTGAAATGCAAGCATGGACTTCTCTTATTTTATTTTGGATGTGAGAGCAATAATGACAATTCATCAGAAATGAAGCTATGCCTTTCGGTATACAGTGCTAGTGTTAGCCGCTCTGACTCTTTGTGACCCCGTGGCCTGTGACCCGGTCCATGGAATTCTCCAGGGAAGAATACTGGAATGGGTAGCCATACCCTTCTCCAGGGGAATTTTCCTGACCTAGGGATTGAACCTGTGTCTCCTGCATTGCACCAGATCCTTTATCATCTGAGCCACATGGGTTTTAGAAATATCTTTAAGTTTTGCTTATTTACGTCAGATGTAAGGTTCTTAAGGAAAACAGAACCTTTGATGATGGTTTTGTGCTATTTCTCTTTTGACTCAAACTTGTCTACTTCTTAATTCTCTTTCAATAAGCCTAATTGTACATGTTTTATTCAGAAGTACCTTTTGGACATGAGACTATAAAATTATGACAACAATATAAAAATAGTTAAGAAAAGAATACTTAAAAATAACGAGAATGACAATAGCTTTACAATTTTGTGTTAGTTTCTACTGAATAGCAAAATGAATCAACAATATGTATACATATATCCCCTCTATTTTGGATTTTCTTCCCATTTAGGTCATCACAGAGCACATTGTAAAGCAACTACACTCCAATAAAAATTCATTAAAAAAATAAAAATAATAAGACACCAAACTTCAAGAATGGGGATATTGCACACATTCAGATATATTCAGAAGATGTCATGGTTCTTGCATTATTATCCATAAAGCCCAACATAACTTATTAAAATATAAGAGGTCAGTGGCTATATTTTAATGTGACAATACTGTAAGGATGAGTAGAGCATTCAGACTTCTAAGTATTAGTGAATCACCCAGCATAACACCAGTCATGCAAACTCAGAAGGTAGGTTAATTAACCTAACCGTTTAAAACACGTAATTTTGAAAATTGCACAAGACCTGTGAGAGGGTTGTTGTTGTTTAGGTGCTAAGATGTGTCTGACTCTTTTGTGACGCCATGGACTGTAGCCAGCCAGATTCCTCTGCCCGTGGAATATTCCAGGCAAGAACACTGGAGTGGGCTGCCATGCCCTCCTCCAAGGGATCTTCCAGATGCAGAGATCGAACCTGCATCCCCTGAGTCTCCTGCTTTGGCAGGCGATTCTTCACCCACTGAGCCTCCTGGGAAGCCCCTGTACATGGTTCTGTCCACTTAATGTAGAACAGCTCTAAGAAGAAGGAAGGTAAGGGTGGGCTTTATTTCCCCAAATTTAAAATGAAGACCCTGAAACTTAGCCCGATTAAGTAACTCATTTAAGATCACACAGCAAGTAGTCAAACCAAGAGCTGAATTTTTCTTGCCTCTTATTGAGAAGCAGCTTGGTAAGTGCATTTTGTTCTGTATGGGTTTGAATTAAGGCTTTGCTTATCAGTAACATTGCCTTTTCTGTTGGATTAGCCTGGATATTACAGCATGTGGGATACACAAGCCCAGCCGTGAGTCGGCAGAGATGTGATCAGTTCTCACCGGTGTGGAGGAAGACGGGAGAGCAGGGGTCAGAGACTTTCTGAACCTAAGTTGCACACAGAGCCTGCATCTACTCTCCCCGTCTCTCAGGAGGCCACGCTGACCAAGATGCAACAAAGCAGCAAGGGAGCAGTGGAGAGGGGCCACTGGTGGAGAGAACCCCGGGCATCAAGGCACGGAGGTGCTTGCGCTAGAGAAGGCTGGACATGGTTCCCCACGTTCCCTGCGGAGGTGTCTGCAGTGTGCTGAGCCCCGGGTTGGTCTCTCCGATCTCCTCTTCCCCTTTCTCTCCACTCCTCCCCATCTCCTCTGCTCCCTTGACCCCTTAGCTTTCTCCCTCTATACCCGTGGCCGTCTGCAGGCATCTCCAGGTCTTCTCCCAGCTTCCCCTTGCACCTTCTCTTCTAAACCATCCCGGCCTGAGTCCCACACCCTGACTCCCACTTCCTTGGGCCACTTAGATGCCTATGAAGAGAAACAGCTGGTATCACCCTGCCCTCCTGCCCCTCTCTTTCAACAAGCCCAGTTTGACCTGAACTGGAGAGCTTTGCATCAAGAAGTTCTGGGCATGGGCACTGTTCACAATAAATGGAGCATAAAAATCTTTATCCTGAACCAAACATTGACTGTTCATCCTGTATCTGAGGGCTGTTGCTGGTTAGTCACTAAGTCGTGTCCAGCTCTTTGCAACCCCTATGGACTGTAGCCCATCAAGCTCCCCTGTCCATGGGATTTCCCAGGTAAGGATTACTAGAGTGGGTTGCCATTTCCTTCTCCAGGGGATCTTCCTGACCTGGGGATTGAGTTTGTGTCGCCTGCGTTGGCAGGCAGATTCTTTACCACTGAGCCACCTGGGAAACCCTTGTATTTGAGGAAGGGATGCCAAAATTCGTCTTGAAGCTACTTATGCCTTGAAAATGGCCAACATTTGGATGATTCCAAGATCTCTGGTCATGGCCAAGCTCTTATATAGTAGGCAGTTCCATTTAGATACCTCCTTTGGTGTAGACACAAAGGGTATCTTCTGCCAACCTATAAATTCACTTAAAATCTGTGCTTCCCCCTGAAAAATTCTAATAACTGAAAAAGCCAATAACAACACTGGAATTTATGATTATCTCTACAAGAAAGTGAAATAAAGTGTTAGTTCCTCAGTTGTGTTCGATTCTTTGTGACCCCATGGACTGTAGCCCGCCAGGCTCCTCTGTCCATGGAATTCTCCAGGCAAGAGTGCTGCAGTGGGTAGCCATTTTCTTCTTATTCTTTTTCAATACTGACCTCAATTAAGGTGACATTATGAGAGCCACTTTTCTGCAGCTCTGTTAATCACCATTCACTCATCAAGCACAGGGAACTCCCCTCTGCTTTCAACTAACAATCAACCAGTAATAAAACTCCAATTTCTGGGGGACACATGGCTCCCTTATCTGGGGATTTCAGATCACCCAGGTAGCTGTTATGTTGTTTTTGAGAGGGGAAAAACATCTATCTGAGCAGAAATTAAGGAATTAAGAAGCTCGAAAAGAAAAAAAAAAAAAGTGAGAAGAAAAGAGGAAGAAATGGAAGAGAGGGTAAAAATCTCTCTTCCAACAGAATCTTCTTCTAAAGCTCTTTATGATAAGGGGAGGATTAGGGAGCTCACATTCCAGCTATATTAAATTAAATCCCAGGCCCCTTTTCTCAGCCACACACAGGCCTGAGAACATCAATCCTATCACGACAAAATAGCCCCTGGGAAAAGGAATCTTCCTGGCGGTGTGCCATCCGGCTCTTACAAACTGTGAGCCGTGGTAACGAACCCATCCAAGAGGCATATTAATAATGACATGAAGAGACACATTTATTGTTGATTGTTGAGATGGTGGCGGATTTATTGCCAGTCTGCCAGGAGGGAGGGTCTGGCCCAGCAATGGTGCAATTAAAAACAAATTGAATACAGAGACAAAGAATCAATAATCTAACAGGGCAACTTTCACTTGCAAAATACAAATATAAATTAATTGACCTGAACACAGTTGCTAACTGGTCATTAATGTGTACGTACTGGCCAATCAGCATGCGGCATTCACTCCATCAGCAGATTGCTGTAGGACGGCAGGGAGGGGTGCCTTCCAGCTCTGCCTGCCAGGGCTGCTCTCTGGGCCATCTCATTTGGGGTGATTTCTAATATCACTAAAAAGAGTGTCTCACATCTTTACCCTGAAGTTCTACATTATGGAATTTTTAAAATAGTTTCACCAATAACTTCCTTATTCAGTAGAAATAAATGTTTCTGATGCTTAACTATACCACAATCTATCCTGAGCATGAGGAGAAGGTAGTTAATCCAAGCTCGGTGATATGTTTTTGTGGGGTGTGTGTGTGTGCACTCAGCCTCTCAGTCTTGTCCGACTCTTTGTGACCCCAAGGACTGCAACCCGCCAGGCTCCTCTGTCCATGGGATTCTCCGGCAAAAATACTGGAGTGGGTTGCCATGCCCTCCTCCAGGGGATCTTCCCGACCTAGGAATCAAACCTTTGTCTCCTGCATTGCAGGCAAATTCTTTACTACTTAATCACCTAGGATGCCCTATTTTCACGGATAACTAACACAATATAAATTTGTTGAAGAGTTTTCTATATGTTTCTGCCAATTCAGATTGCAATCCCTAAGTTTTGACTATATAAAAAATGAGAGAGCCAACTCTGGTTCTTGCTTTCAAGGAAAAATCTAGGAGAGGAAAAGAGTTAGGCCCACCAGTAGCTGAAATAGGAAATGGGAAGTTTCAGGGAGCATAGGCAAGCACAGGGAAGGTTTGGAATGCCAGAGAGAGCCTTTGGCTTTGGGGACTTAGCAACTCTAAAACTGCACTGTTCAATATGACAGCCACTAACATGTATGACTATTTTTAATTAAATTTTTTAATATGAAATAATACTGAAAATTCACCAGCCACGTTTCGAGTTCTCAACTGCCCTCTGTTCTCAAAGTGGCCAATAGCTGCCATGTCGGACAGTGCAGGACATTTTCATCAGCACAAAAAGGTCCATGGGATAGTCCTTCTCTACAGGGTCTGGAGAACTTAGACATTCAGAGAAAAGTGCATTCAAGACAGACAGGTTGTTTGAGAAATGAAAACGAATGCAGGGCACTGGGGGCGGAGGTTTCACAAGGACAAGTTTGGCTAAGTTGCGTGTAGGATACAAAGACGGAGCGACAGAAAGTAAGACTGAGAAAGGAGGTCTGCCCCTGAATTGTTGAGAGCTGGGAAAAGTGATGTAAGAGGTTTTGACTTGATTGCATTGTCAATAGGGAGTCATTAAAATTGCTAGCCGGGGGAAGCGACACGATCAGACGTGCGCGCCAGGAATATTTAGACAACGGTGTTAAAATGAATTATAAAGAGGCAGAGACTGAGGGTGGGGTAGCAATTAGGACGTGACAGTGAAAAGTCACTGGAGGGTAAGATGCCACACGTTGGTGGCTGTGGTTGTGGGAACGAACAGGAAGGAAGAGAATGACTTCATTGGACATGACATCTGTTTTGATGGAAAATCAAGAGAGAGAGAAAGCACTGAAGCCAAGCTTTTATACAAGAATGGTGTGTTGGTGAATAGAAATGTGAATTAAAAGAGGAGGAAGAGGTTTTGGAGGAAGAAAAGTCCAGGGTGGGGCACATGAAGATACCTAGGGGGTACCCACCTTGGAGAATTCAGGAAAGAATCAGAAATAAGAAGCTAGAATTAGGGAAGAAATTAAGAAATAGGAATGTAGATTTCAGTGACAATGATATTAACTCCAAGGAAGAAGTCATAATCACTAAGATTCATAAGGTAGAAGAAGAGAGAGAGGTCTAAGGAGGATAGATCCTGACTGCAGAGATATTAGACTGAGATTCTGTAAACCGAGATAATCTGGCAAAGCAAGCATGTGTCTCGCAAATGAACAAGCGAGTCAGTCTGGTCTGAGACTTATTTAAAAGGGAGGGAACCCAGAGGAGGTTCCACATAGAGGTTAGGTGCTGGTTTCACTACAGATGAAGCAGAGCTCAAATCACAGCTCTTCTCAGCTCCTGACTCTCAGACTCTCTGAGCCTCAGTTTCCTCCTTCAAAACATTATGAAAATGCATCCCGCCTGCTTGGGTTAAGTGGGAAACAGAATTGGATCCTGTCTGTGAAGTGACCGTCATGCTTGGTACTCCAACATGACAGCCGTGATTTCTAATTATTCAAAGGCGTACCTTTGACTGCTTTTCCTGGGATTGTTTTCATTTGTTTCTATTATTCTTCAATTTCTGAACCTACAGAGGAGAATGATGAGTGAAGAGAATGATTAGAGAGAAAACAGTCAAAGGCCTTTTGCCACCTTGATGAGAAGCCAAAGCAGGAAAACGTGCAGTAGGGAGGTGTTGTTGCTCAGACACTGTGTTTCAGGTAAAACTTGGTCATGAGGGGCTCAGAACTAGGCTTGTGGTTACAAGTCAGAGTCTTTAAATATGTGTCCACATGCTGTGCGTAGGAAAATATCGCCATTCTAAACTCACAGATGACTCTGTTGCTAGGTTATGACTGACCTACCCTGTGGAAATCTTAGGTGGGATCCTGACTATAGGAGGGTCCTGATGAACTTTCAACTATGATGAGAATTGATGAATATTTACTAATTTTCCCTTCTTCTAAAGTGCCACTGCTTCCCCTGCTGACAGCAATAGGAAAGATTTCTTCATATTTACTTGAGCTAGTGACATCAGCTGAGATCACCATGCAAATTAACTAGAACATAATGGGCATTTTCATTTTCTCCCACATCTCCATATCGGTGATAATTCTGAGGGCAGACTTCATGATACTCTGTCTGTTTAGTTCCACTGCAAACAAGCAAATGGTAGCTTTGGATCCTGCCACTTCTCTTCCTGGCTCCTGTATGTGTCCCCAGACCACGTGCCAGGACTGGCTGGCAGCACCATCTTGGATCACAGAGTCTCTGCGGTGTGCTCCAAACCGGCTCACACACTTGGATGGACCCAACTGAAGCCAGGGCTCCCACATGGAACTGTTGCCCTCTTGGCAGACGAGCTCAAACTATCTCCAGCCCTGACTTGTGTTCATCCAGCATTGGACTCTGCCTTGGTCTCATTCAACTTGAGAAATCCTAGCTCTTCCTGCTCCTATAATTGAAAGATCATGAGTGTTACTGGATGAACTGAGCATATAGTCTCCAGACCCAGGCTAGCGGGTGGATGGACCTGCATATTTCACGGAGAGGAGAATGGAATTCCATGGGCCACGAAAGAAGCAATTATGAAACCTGAAAAACTGTGTCTGTTATCATTTTAGTTTCTAAGAAGAGCTGAACATAGTCCCATATTCCTCCTCACAACAGGGGAAGTAGAGACTTGATAAAAGGAGAAATCTTTTTTTTTTTTTTTTTTTTACTGTTTTGCACTGTGTTGTCAGCAACTACACATGATGTCAGGAAAGACATGCTAACGTAGAAGATGCGGTAGAGATGACCACCGATTCTGTTTCAGCTGTGAGATGTGTCTAATTCTAACAGATGTCTGCGTAACACAACGCGAGGGAAGTGACAGGACAGCTACATAGAGATTGTCAGTCTGAGACTCATTCCAGCCCTGAAGCTGGCTGGAGGGGCCTGCACGGGACGCCCTCCTTGTGAAGGACAGCTCGTCAAGTGCCGCCCTCTGCTGGGGACAGAGGGCCTGCAGCAGGCACTGGTTTCAGTCCTGATTCTTCTAAGCTGTAAATTGCTTTCTTGGTTTACCCAACCTGAAATTAGGAATCTGAGCATATATTCGACGTTTGATGTGAGTTTTGGGGTTTACAAATATCAGGTGAAGCAGGAAAGAAAAGGATGTCTTTCATATATATCTGTTAATACACACACACACACACACACACACACAGAAGTGAGGTTAAGGTGTGCGTGTGTATACCTGGAGGAAGTCATTTACATTCACTTGTCTTCTTCACCTGGGATAAGAAGCCAGGAAGGGAACATGCCAGGGACACAGAGGAGCAGAGCTTAGGGTGGGGAGGGAGTTTTTCTGATGCCTGGTCTTGTTCTTTTCCACATTCCCACTCTGCCTCTGTAAAGAGCAAGTGTGATTATAATTTAAAATACAGGCCGAATAAATTAAATGGATTTCAGGTTGACTGCCCGCTTTTCTTTAGGCCCGCAATTATGCATGTTAATTTAAATGACTATTTAAAGAATATTTGGGACAAAAGGGGAAAATAGAGGAGAAAAGGAGAGGAGTAACAAAGGAAGAGTTGGAAGTAGGTAGGCCCTGGCAGAAAGTAGGCACCCCTGGGCAGGTGTGTCCCGCTCACTTTTTGGAGATGGTCCAGCAGGCGCCCGGCCCCCATCCACCAGGACCAGCCTCAGCCAGGACCACTCCACCCCACAATGGTCTCCTGAGGAGCCACCCTTCTCCATACCACCTCAGAACTTCTATATCTTTCTCACAAATAGTAACATGTACCTGCCCTTCTACTTAGCTATGAGTTAGCAGTCTGGCATTTCAACCCAACATGTGGTCTAGAATTTAAATTCCTTCATCGCAGCACTATTTGCAACAGCCAAGATAAAGAAGCCACCTAAATGTCCATCAGCAGATGGATGGATGAAGATGTGGCACAGATCTACAACAGAATAGTGCTCAGCCATAAAAAGAATTAAATAATGCCTTTTGCAGCAACAGGGATGAACCAAGAAATTCTCCGTACTAAGTGAAACAGAGACCAATACCGTATGATACCTCTTATATGTGGAATCTTAAAAAAGTGATACAAGTGAACTTACACACAGAATGGAAATAGACCCACAGACATAGAAAACAAACTTATGGTTACCAAAGGGGAAAGGGAGGAGTAAATTAGAAGTTTGTGATTAACATATACATACTACTGTCTATAAAATATATAATCAGTAAGGACCTATTTTACCCCACAGGGAACTATACTCAATATTTTTAATAACCTATAAGGGAAATAACCTACAAAATATAAACACAATCTAAACATACATATGTTTGTAAGAGATATATATATATGCACACATATATGTATATACATATTTATATAACTAAACCACTTCACTGTACACCTGAACCTAACACAATACTGTAAATCAAATCTACTCCAATAAAAACAAAAAAACAACTCCTGGCATTTGGGCTGCTTTTACACTGGCTAGCCAGTATAACTTGGGGAAATCAACTCTGGATCTCAGGTTTTTTTCTTGGGACGTGGAGACTTCCTGTTCAGTCTCCCAAGGCTTCAGTGAAGAATAGTCAAAAGAGATCAGGCATGCAGAGGACATTCATGGTGTGTCTTTTGAGAGCTTTCACCTAAAGAGAAGCCTAGTAGAGGGAGCTGAGAGCATTTAGTAGCTCCATGATCTTTGGGCAAGTGTTTACTCTTTCTGAGCCTTGGTTTCCTTATCTGTGAGATGTGAGTATGGTGTGAACTCTGCAGGGAGGTTACAAGGATCAGCTGAGATCACTTTACACCCATGTGCCCTGTGCAGGGACTGGCTGACACCCAGTGGAACATAGGACTGGACTGGGTGGAGAATCAGACTTCTTTCCCTGCTGAACTAAACTTGGGTACCACACAGTCTCACCTGAATTGACTCCAGGCTCAAAGCTCCAGAGTCTCTGGAGATATAGAAACTGCACAGACTTGTTAACACAATTCATCACTTCTAGCCCTGTGCCTAAAATTGGGTTTAGCAAGAGGAGTTTGATCCATGAAAGCAAGTGTCTAGCAGTCAACAGATTTTTGAACTAGCCAGGAGAGCAGACAGAGATACCAACATCCAAGGAGCAAAGATGCACCAGATTTTCCTATCTATGGATCCCTGGCAGTGACAGAAACTGCAACAGGAGGATGTCCATACAGTCCAGGATGCTGAAGAGTGTGTGACAGTCAGAATGACAACTGGATTTTGGATCCTCTAAGGGGCCAGCATTCTCAGTACTTACACAGGGTAAAGAGGTACCATTTAGAACACATATTCCTGGAGGGATGAGCTACTGGTAAATTAATTATCATTTTCTTTGTCTCTCTTTCAGCCTCTCCATCTTTTATGGCTCTAGCATCCCACTCCTGCTCCTTCCCGCTCATTTCCCTTTTTGAGCTCTGTCCCCAATTTCTGTTTGTACAGTGACACATTAGTAGCAGGAAAAAGAGGGGAAAAGAAAGGAGAACTGGTAAATCCCCATGGATCTATGTTAGAGAAATCACTTTAGACGCGGTTGCCAGTGGAGGGAGTGGCAGGTGCTGGAGAGACTCTGATTGTGGAGTCACATGGTCGAGGTTCAGACCTGCTCCACTGCTGACTCACAGGGGACCCTGGCTGGTCTCTTAAACTTCATAAGCTGCAGTGATCTAATTTGCAAAACGGAGATAACAGTTGCTGCCCTGACGTCTCCCAGGGCTTGTTGTGAGGGTCAAATGAGGCAAAGATTGTGACCAGCGCTGTAAAGTACTAAGTAAGCTCACAGAACTCATCTGATCCTTGTTAGAACATGTCTCTTGGCTTGTCACATTGATGGCCTCATCCCTCCAAGGACCTCTTTCCAATCACTGTCCACTCTGAGTCATCTGGACAGCCTGACTATTCCCTGCCTGCCGCTATCTGCTTGGAGGCACTTCAGGATCACTGCCTTCTTCTGCCATTTCATCTGCTGTATCCATCTGTCCTTTGTCCGTTTTACAAACATTTGCTGAAAGCCTGGAACGCCTCAAACGGTGTGTTACGCTTACTGTTTTCGAGTGCACACTCAGTCTCTCAGTTGTGTCTGACTCTGCAACGCTATAACTTCAGCCACCAGGCTCTCCTGCCAGTGGGATTTTCCCAGAAAGAATATTGGAGTGGGTTGCCATTTCCTCCCCCAGGGGACCTTCCCGACTGAGGAACTGAACCTACATCTCCCGAGTCTCCTGCACTGGCAGGCAGATTCTTTATCACTGAGCCATCTGGGAGGTCCCACCGTTCTCTAGAAGGAAGAGTTAATCTCACAAAACATACCTACTCTCATGATAGGTAAATTCAGGATGAATCTCAAACATACCCTTCTTGTCTTGCATTACACCTGTTTCTTAGTTCTGTAACTCCTGTGTAACGTCTGTGTTTTCTCTATTCCCAGAGCTCACAACCCTAACACCTTCCGTTTCCAGTGGCTGAGGACCCTAACTCCAAAGTCACTAGCAAGACCATCTAACATTTCCCCAGACTCTAAAAGGGAGGTGATAGCTTTTTAATTCTTCCTCTTTCAAGGCCTTGGGATTAAGCCTCTCAATTTCCCTTGGATGATGTCTCCTGAAGGAAACTTTTCCATTCCTACAGGGAGACCCACAGCCTGCTGTCCTCACAGCTTGAGTGATCAGTCTGACCCCTCACTATGCCCCTCAGCTCCTCATCACAGGAGGAGCATCCCTCACCTCATCCCACACAGGGCTGCTGGACTGGTTTTCCCACCCTGGCTAGTCTGAGCCCCATGCTCTGAATTCCCTTAACGCCTGGGTACACAGTCTTGGACTGAGCATCATACACCAGGTACACAGTCTCAGCTACACTGTCACACACCATCACACGGTGCCTTGAAGTTATCCCTTCAAGGTGGTCAAGATGTATCACGGGGACCAGTGATATTCTTTTAATAAATGCAGCTTCTTGCCTTAAAGAGAAGGACTTGGAAATCAATCCCATCAGATATGTGGAGACACCACCTTATAAAACAGGGACAGACAGACTTCGAGTTTAGTGATACAGCATCTCAGTTACTCCATTTTGCAGGAGGAGGGAACAACAAAGCCCAGAGCCCATGGGATCGCCCTTTGGCTCATGGTACTTGTCTGCTAGAGGTGATGAGATTCTAATACTCTCAAATGGACAGGAGATAAATAAACACCATATATATATGGACAAGTTGCAGCTCGGAAATTTCTCAGTTTTTCTCATTGCAAAATCAATACCCATCAGCAGTTGGAAATTAAAGGCAAGATTAGGCCTCAGTTTTATACATGCCTTATTGTATTCCAAAAGCTTTCTACTCGGTCAGATAAATCTTCTTTAAGAGGATTAGGAAACTTTCATTATCTTTATCTAACCTGAACTAACACTAAGTCTGAAAAATTAATCTATAGGCTGGACGAAAGCCGACCACTGCTGGGAAGGAGAGACTCCTGGGCTTCCTTCTAATAGAGCCATGGGGTCTCTGCTTCCACCTGCTGGAAACTCAATGGTCCCCAAAGGAAGACAAGTCAGCCATTGTTCACCAAGACAGAGGAGGAGGCAGCTCCCTAGGTACCTTCGTTTAGCCTCTTCGTAAAACCCAGTCTGCTAAGATTTCCGAGAGGAGGCATTTCTCTTCCTCCTCCATCCTCCTGATCTCTGAGTTGAATGTCACAGGGGCTACAGAAGTCACTTGGCCTGAATTGTGGAGACTTGAGAAAGTGACCTCTGGGATGAAGGACTCTACTGCTCTGCTTCCTGCTTCTTCCCAGACTCTTTCTGACCCAGAGCTCTGAGGCCCATGGGGAGACCCGACTGACTTCCACATCCAGCCCCAGGAACTGCTTCCAAGCTTCTTATGCAGTATTATCCCTGCAGCTTTGAGCCATGAGCCCTTTACGGCCTGTGTTGACTTTGACATGCTTGCACAATCTGTCTTCTTTCCTGAAAAGTGAGAGTCTTGTTCTGTTTGAGTCTGTTTCCGTACAGTGCCTGACAGTTCTTTTTTATTTCAGCACCAAGTTTCCTGAATTTGTAGATAACATTGCTGTCAAGGCCACGGAGATGCCACGGAGGCGTCACTTCCTAGGCTGAGAATTTCAGCTGCTCTGGAACCAAGCCCAGGTGGCAGGCGGGTGGTGAGAGTTCACGCTTCCTTGTTTCCTGCAGATGTCCTCACGCATCTCAGATGACTGATCCTGGGGAGGGCCTCACCAGAGGAGAAGCATCAGACATGGCTCTTGTCTTTATCTCCAGATAGCAGGCTGTCTTGTAGCTCCCAAGACATGATCATCCCAAGCCATCCTGCTGGCAGGATGTGGATGGAGAAGAGACACAGCAGGGAGCATAGGTGTCCTTGTGTGGTGTCAGATGTGGCAGTCTGGGGGCACGTGGGTCAGAGAAGGGCTTGGAGGCTGAATGGAGGCAAAGCTTCAAGTGCTCTGTCAGCCCCAGGGCCTGCTGGGAGCAGGGGCTGCAGCAGACAGAGCCCTGGCCAAGCTCAGGCCACTATCAAGGCCTGTAGAGTCAGAGCCCAGATGGCCCACTAGCAAAGATCCCCAGCTGAAAGAAAAGAATGGTCCCCTCAAAATTCTATACATGACTGAAGCATGAAAAGACTTTACCCACTACTCAAACTCCCCATGAAACCAACTGAAATAAATAAAATTATATATTTTAGAAAGGCAGGGATGAGGGAAAAAATATTAGCTAAGCAAGAATGCCACACACAAATCACAACCTGAAAAAATCCATTAAGCTGACTGCAGATGGGGTCTGACTAAAAGCACTTACTGATGCTAAGTCACATACGTTCTTCCTTCCGAGCTCAATGCATGGCTCCAAGACTTTGGAGTAGGAGACACGGAGAAGACTCCACCCTTTTGGTGGAGGGAGGCTGTGTCATTGGGGGCTGGGGGCTGGTCTGCTCAGTACCTCTTCGGCACCATGCATAGATACCTGACAGAAGTTGCTTTGCACAGTCACAGGGGTGTTGGCAGGAGATAGCTCATCTGTAGGACTGCTTTACGATGCTTCCCCAAAGCTTATGGCTGCTCTCTGCATGAGTTTTTAATTCTTAATATTGAATAGTTGATATCTGAGATTCTGACATTTTTCCAACCCCATTTTTCTCCGACAAAGTAAAATTCAAATGGAAAACTCTTAAGTACTATGCATGGGTTATATTAATTCAGATTTTTTAAGGAGAACAGGAGAGGAAGTTAGGGAGCCCCCTTTTGATTGTATAAATTTATTTCCAACGTAGACCTGGACACATTGTGACTAATATCCCTCTTGACCTCAGCTCCACTGTGGGGCTAAAAGGGTGTAGACAGACACAACAGCGATGCCAAACAACACTGAGGATCCCTTTCCAGATCACACGTAACCATCAGCTATGCAGGAACAGCCACACCTCATATGATTTTACATCAATATTATTAACCTTTTATCATGAGCTAAGCCTCTGAAAAATAATAGGAACAGAGAGTAGTATAATCAATTTCCTAAAGTATCTTGCCCTAACTCCAGAGTACTAAGTAACCAACATATGATATATTATATTTCTATATCTTGCCCAAACCCCAGAAAGCTCAACCAACTCAACAATACCAAACAACCTATTAATGAGAACAGAAGGGCCAGAGATAAACCTGAGAAGCTCTGTGAAGATCCTCAGCACTTAGTCAAGACACCCACAAGTGGAAGGGATCCAGGACACACTCAGTCTCTGGATTCCACAGAGGGATGGCTTTGTGTGTCTTTCTACAGGAGGTGGAAGCAGAGGCTGAGATCATGTGCCCTCTGCATCGCTGACAGGAATGCCAGCACCCCGTCCAATCAACTCACCTTGCACGATGAGGTGGACGCGGGAGGTCTTGGGGTGGTTGTCCGTCTGCACAGAGCAGGTGTAGGGACCCTCGTCGTACACATCCACGTTCTGGATCATGATGCTGTACTGGGTCGGCGTGTTCACCAGGATGATCACACGAGGGTCTATGGACCACTTGTCATTCCCGGCGTAGAGGATGGTGCTGCGGTTCAGCCAGGCCACCCGGGTGACCCGATCGTCTATGGTACACCTATGAGTGAGAGTGGGGAGAGGGGAAGGGAGGGAGAAGAGGGAGAGAGTGTTAAGAGATTCTATTATAAATGCAGCTGTTGCTGTTCCAGGAGCAAATGAAATAACATAACCCAGTGTTAAAAGGGATCAATTATTGATAAAACTTCTTAAATAGAGGGCAACAGTGGCCTGAATCATCCTGAAGACCTGATGCTACAAAATCATTTCTATTTGATTTTGAAACATATTATGTGAATATCTTTGCTGTATATTTGCTTTCTATCTTATTTTTCCCCTTAGGCTTATATGAAAATTAGTTTACATTTCTCGAGCGCATTTACCACCTTGTGGGAAAAGTGGCCCAGGGCCAGAGGGGAGAGAAAGTGCATCAGTATTTCTAACAGATCACAGCTAATCTATATGGCAAATGCTTCACTTGTTGTTAAGTCAAAATGGGACACATTCACCTCCATACCCACCCCCCTGTGCTGTCATCGCCTGTACCCGAAGCTGCCCCAAGCCCTCCAAGTACAATTTATAACACGGATCTTGAAATTCACTGTAGAAAGCCAACAGTGTGGAGGTAGAAGTAAGGCTATCTCTTCAGATTTCAGGAGAGGGAAGGAGAAAGTGGCCAAGCAGAATTCTTCCTCCTGCTCACATGCCCCTGCCTACCCCTGAGAACAATACAATTGACATCAGCTGGTCGTCACCAAGATCACCAAGTTAAGAAGCTGATCTCTACCTCACATACACTCACCTACTCTTCCCAACAGCTGGAGGCTGTGACTATGGGTGGGAATGTAAACTAGTATAAATTATATGAAGAACTGAGTTACCATATGATCCCGCAATCCCACTCCTGGGCATATATCTGGAGAAAATCATAATTTGCAAAGATACACGAGCCCCTACATTCTTAGCAGCACTATTTACAATAGCCAAGACACGGAAGCAGTGTAAGTGTCCGTAAAGATGTGGTGTATATACAGTAGAATGCTACTCAGCTGGGCTTCTCTGGTGGCTCAGTGGTAAAGAATCCACCTGTCAATGCAGACACACAGGAGATGTGGGTTCGATCCCTGGGTCAGAAAGTTCCCCTGGAGGAGAAACTCCAGTATTCTTGTTGTGATAATCTCATGGACAGAGGAGCCTGGTGGGCTACAGTCCATGGAGTCAGAAGAGTTGGACACAACTTAGTGACTTAGTGACTAAACCACCACCACCACTATTAAGCAGCAAAATGAAGTACTGCCATTTGCAGCAACATGGATGGACCTAGAGATTATCATACTAAGTGAAATAAGTCAGACAGAAAATGGTAAATACCATGTGATATCACTTACATGTGGAGTCTTAAAAAAACGGTACAAATGATCTTATTTGCAAAACAGAAACAGACTCTCAGACACATAAAACAAACTTTAGGTTGCCAAAAGGCAAGAGGGGGGATAGATTAGGAGTTTGGGATTAACATACACACACTGCTATATATAAAACAGGTAAATAACAAGGACCTACTATAGCACAGTGAGCTCTACTCAGTATTCTGTAATAACTTATAAGGGAAGAGAATCTAAAAAAGAATATATACATATATGAGAGGAATATATAAGAATATAAGTGAGAGAATATATAAGTGAAACTATATAAGAATATAAGTGAGGATATATATACATGGAACAACAGACTGGTTCCAAATAGGAAAAGGAGTACGTCAAGGCTATATATTGTCATCCTGCTTATTTAAATTATATGCAGAGTACATCATGAGAAACACTGGGCTGGAGGAAGCACAAGCTGGAATCAAGATTGCCGGGAGAAATATCAATAACCTCAGATATGCAAATGACACCACCCTTATGGCAGAAAGTGAAGAAGAACTCAAAAGCCTCTTGATGAAAGTGAAAGAGGAGAATGAAAAAGTTGGCTTAAAGCTCAACATTCAGAACACTAAGATCATGGCATCTGGTCCCATCACTTCATGGGAAATAGATGGGGAAACACTGGAAACAGTGACAAACTTTATTTTGGGGGCTCCAAAATCGCTGCAGATGGTGATTACAGCCATGAAATTAAAAGACACTTACTCCTTGGAAGGAAAGTTAAGACCAATCTAGACATTATATTAAAAAGCAGACATTACTTTGCCAACAAAGGTCCGTCTAGTCAAGGCTATGGTTTTTCCAGTGGTCATGTATGGATGTGAGAGTTTGACTATAAAGAAAGCTGAGCACTGAAGAATTTTGAACTGTGGTGCTGGAGAAGACTCTTGAAAGTCCCTTGGACTGCAAGGAGATCCGACCAGTCAGTTCTAGAGGAAATCAGTCCTGAATAGTCAATGGAAGGACTGATGTTGAAGCTGAAACTCCAATACTTTGGCCACCTGATGCGAAGAGCTGACTCATTTAAAAAGACCCTGATGCTGGGAAAGATTGAGGGCAGGAGAAGAAGGGGATGGCAGAGGATGAGATGGCTGGATGGCATCACTAACTCAATGGACATGAGTTTGGGTGAACTCCGGGAGGTGGTGATGGACAGGGAGGCCTGGAGTGCTGTGATTCATCGGGTCGCAAAGAGTCGGACATGACTGAGCAACTGAACTGAACTGATTATATACATAAATATGTGTGTTTTATAAAACACCTTGTCACTTTACTGTACACCTAAAACTAAAACAACATTGTAAGTCAACTATACGTCAATAAAAAGTAAATTAATTAAAAATAAAAAGGAAAACTGAGGTCATATTATCTCCTCGGCATCCTTGGGACTCTAGCTTCCCTTTCTGTGCATTTTTGTTCTACGGCAACTGTCATTTCCCTTGTGAAGACTCAATCCCTAATTGGCGCTCTCTGCTCTTCACTTTCAAAGGCATGTCTTAGTGGGAAAACAACCTAACAAACTCATTCATTTACTCTCAGTTACAAATAAGAATTAATGTGCCAACTTTCTTAATAATAGCTGTATTTTCATGAAGGTCATATCCCCGTTGGAATGATTCCTGAAGGTTAAATTCCAACTGTACAGCTTCAGGTATTGGCCCACCTGGAAGCAGACAGTAAATCCTGGCAAACTGAAGGATATGGTATCCCAGATGCTGGGACCACACACACAGGAGAGTGATAGACTTGTTTTTATTTTGGTCAATTATGTTATCCTTTGCCCATTTTTAAGCTGACATAATATTTTTAAAGTTTAAGTAACAGTTGCAAAGGATACATTTTTGGTCTATGGAGAATATTCACATTTTAAAATTAAAATATCATAATGTTCCTTTCTATGTATCTCTATACAAATTTAAATACCATAGTGATTTGATACTCATGATTGTTTGCTTTCAAAATTCATGAACAAGCTCTTTTCTAACAATCATAAAATGTGAATTGCTCATTCTTTAAACTTGAACTTGTGTATCTATTATATATATTCTCTGCAGGATTTTATCTGCAGCATTTTATCCTGAAAAGGATTTTATGCTTGAAAATCTTTTATTGATCAGCTATCATATTTATTTGCAACAATATATATAAAATGTAGAGACTGAAATTTAATTTTTTTCAAATTCTGTGACTGTAAAGTTCTGAATAATAATAATTTCTTTTAGAATGAGTTATTGTTGAAAGGCTAATATTGATAAAATGATATAAATATTCTGTACATGTTGTTAAGTAATAATTAAACATAAGTAAACTTTTACTGGAAATATAGCTTTTAATGGGATGGAGGAGGCTTTTCTGGTTATTATATCATCAATAAATATCATTATACTAGAGTGAGAGCTCAGGATCAATTCTATTCCTATTTTGCTTTGAAAGAAACCAAGTTCACACAAGCAAGAAGATGGAAATGAAAATCTTGTATAGCAGTGTCATTCAATTCTTTGTACCTCTTCCAAAATGTATGCCCAAAACCACATAGTAAAATAGCTTCAAAAATTATTTTAATGATCTCACAGCTGACAATTCAATTAATTCCTCCTTCAATTTCTTTTAAAGCAATGAATTGGAAAATACCTGACTTGCAAAGGGCTTTGTAACCCAGTATTAAATTCATTCAATTTCTCAATATCTGGACAGTATATTGCTAATATTTTACTAGGCTTTATGAAATGGCTATTAAAGATGTGTTATTTTGTTACTTGGAAGCACTTTGGTTAACCCAATATGCTGAGAAGGTGGAAAAAATTGAAATACTGTTTATTTTAATGTGTCAAATCACATGCCCTCTGTCAGAAAGCATCTCTGTCTCTCTGGATTCTAATTCCAAGACACAGAAGTTTTGCCATAAATTCATTACTGATGAAAAAACACTATGCCGTTTCCTTCTGGACTTGTCTGCTTTATGTCGCGGGGACTCTCCTTCAAGACTGATGTTCCACTTGATGACAGATTGGTAAGAGTGGCGGAGATGACAATGGAAGTAAAGGAACATTCTCTCCTGGACAAATAGTTAAGTGGGAGCAGTCAGAAAGGAGAGTCAGAACTACAGTCCAAACACAGGCACTTTCTTGGGCAGATCCGTTTTAGGACACCTTGGTTCTTGCAAACGTACTGCTTTAGACATACTTCCTTGTGTAAGACCTACAACAGCAGGCTAGGGGTGAGTGGCTTCAGTTCCCATCGCCGCGGGGTCTGGTAGGAGCTGACTCTGAGACAAATCAGTTCAAACTGACCCTCCAGGCAGCACACACTCTCAGAGCCCTGCACACAGCCCATGGAAAGCCTTGTGTACCCCTCGGGTGGATGACCCCTGGATGGCAGAGAGTTCTGTACTTCCAGGCTGTGGTTATCTCTTTAATCTTAAAAAAAAAAAAAAAGTGCATGTGGTTTGAAAACCCAAATAATGAGGTCAGTCAAAATTTTCTTCAAATTTATGGTACTTAATTAATTTTCTCTTAAGAGATTAAAGAGTCCTGGAGAACTGGAAGAACATTTGGAAGTGAGTTTTACACAGCCATAAATCCCCTCTAGCTACGTGTGAAAAGAGGAGTGGAAAGTAGAGTCAGAAAGAGTAAAGAAACACCTGAAAGACAGGGATGGAAAGGGGTCTTGCTTGCAAACATCACATTCAGCTCTGCTGAACAGGCAACGTGGGATTAAAGTACCCTCGAAGGGGTAATGGCAACCTGCTCCAGTATTCTTGCCTGGAGAATTCCATGGACAGAGGAGCCTGGTGGGCTACAGTCCATGGGGTTGCAAAGAGTCGGACATGACTGAGAGACTCACACACATTAAGTCACCTGGTTTGGTTTTGGGTCAGAGGTGGGAATTACAGTTAGGGGAAACCCATGCCTTAAGACAGTGGTTTTCAAATTTTGTTTTGCATCAGAGTTACCTAGAGAGTTTTTTTTTTTTTTAATTTTTAATTTGGTTTGAAAATTTAAATTTATTTATTATTATTTTTTATTGGGTATATTTGCTTTACAATGCTGTATTGGTTTCTGCTATATAGCAAAGTGAATTTTAAGACACAGATTGCTAAACCCAACTCCCAAGAGCTTCCCTGCAGTGGGTTGGAGGTGGGCTGAGAATTTGCCTTCCTAACCAGTTTCCCATCCTGAAAAGTGAAACTGGCCAGCTTCCATGTGGTCGTTATTTTGTTCTTACTTTTATATTTTGCCTCTGAAAATACAAAACCAAAAACGGCCATGATTCACACAGTGGTATTTCATGAGTGTCTAAGGTGTGTTAGGTGACACTGTAGGAGCTGAAATGCCAGAAGGAGGCAGACAAAGGTCACATCCTTGATCCTACAATAAAAAACACCCAAGAAAATAGGTATCTTAGCTTCAGAGAATGACAAGCAGTGAAAATAAAAGCAGGACAATGAATGGAGGGTGCCGGGGGGCTGGGAGCACCCTTGAGAGAGACGAGGCGGTCAGGGAAACCCTCGGCGCCTGTTTGCTAGACACTGACGCTTTTATCATCTTAAATCCGAATGCAATACAACGTGTCTCTGAAAATCAAGTCTACATTAAAAATAAATGTCACATACACAGATTAAAAATAAATCTCACTTATACCCACAGATAGCTGTGGAACATTTAGATAATCTGGATAGCTGGAGAGCGAGTCTTGGAAACCAGCCTAACAAATGGTGTCTCTCCTTTACAGATAACTTCATAGATTCTGAATTCAGAGAATTGACAATTGGCATTTTGAGAAACTGAAGTTAACTAGAAAACGCCTTTTTATTTCCAGCCTAGTTATTGGGATAATACCTAAATTATGTTGCATGCTCGTCTGCCTTCAGGAGTAGACAGTGGCAAATAGAGTTTAATCTCTAATATAGACATATCGTTCTAAATTTCCTCCTCTTTGTAATGCGATGGTTTTCTTCATAGAATTTAACAGCACTAGATTTCATTATATATGTACCTATTTGCTAGGCTGTAAATACCAACTGGTAAGAACCATCTCGGTGGTCTTCACTTTGTATCATCAGCACCTCCCACAGCCCACCAGGAAGCTAGAAGGTGATCTGCACATATTTATAATGATTAAAAGATGTAAGGTAATGTTTTTCAAGCTGACATAAAAAGAACCCACATAGGATTATAGTTAATGATACTGCATTACATCCTTGAGAGTAGATCTTCAATGTTTTCACCACAAAAAAGAAATGTAAATAATGTGATAGGATGGAGGTGACAGCTTGTTCTACAAAGGTAATCATCTTGAAATAATTAAATGCACCAAACCAACATCCTGTGCACCTGAAACTTCCACAGTGTTGTATGTCAGTTAGGCTTCCCTCCTGGCTCAGTGTAAAAGAATCTGCCTGTCAGTGCAGAAGACACGGGTTTGACCCTGGGTCAGGAAGATCCCCTGGAGAAGGAAATGGCAATCCACTCCAGTATGCTTGCCTGGGAAATCCCATGGATAGAAGAGCCTGGTGGGCTACAGTTGATGGTGTCACAGAGAGTCAGACATGTCTTAGAGACTAAACAGAAAAAAAAATATGTCAATTATATCTCAAGAAAGCTAAAAAAAAAAAAAAGGATCCATGTAAGGTGAAGTAGATATCCTTGGAAATACTTTCATGTGTGTATCTCTCTATGAGCCATTCACACACACACTCAAGCACACACACATGCAGGCACGCGTATGCAGACATGCACACACGCACGCACGCACACACAGAAGATCCACAGGTCTTCTACTTGTATTTTTTAATTCACTGCTTTCATTTTTGCAATACTCTGGACAAATATCACATATGTGTGTTGTAGATGTGGTCTGACCACAGTTAGGTTTCAGTGTTTGGACTTGCATCTGTTAGTACAGGGGCATCGGTGAGCATTTCCATTGTCTAAGGCTAATGAGAAGCACATAAGGTGGACTCCCAGGGTCACCAAGATGTCCCTGCCAAGAAAAGTGGCTCTAAACCAGAGTGATGGGGAGTCCCCAAATTGGAGTGAATCCATGTAGAGGAGAACTTGGTCATCAAGGCTCATGGGCTGAAATCAAGAGGTATCCTTACAGACATCGGCACCACATATGTAGGCAACAGGAAATTAATTTTAATAAGGCATCATCAGCTCCACTGATGCTGAAAACTTTAAATTATTTATGGATATGTATGATCTATAATTTTCTTTTCTTTTCTTTTGGCCAGGCTACATGGCATGTGGGATTTTAACTCCCCAGTCAGGGATAGGACCTGAAGCCCCTGCTTTGGAAGTGCACAGTCTTAACCACTGGACCACCAGAGAAGTTGCCTGATCTATAATTTTAGACTTTTGAGTCATTAAGGGTATAGGGTGAAGGCATTTATATCTAGTTTTATGATTTTTTTACATAAGATTTTTAAAATAATATTGCCACTGAGAATCCCTGGTCACCTTGTCTCTACCTACGCTGTCCCTTGCTAAAGAATGACCTTTCAGAAAGCCGTCAAGAAATGCTGAAAAAGGTAAAAGGATCGAATGTTAATGTAAAATGTATTCCTTTGAATTTCATTTTTAAATTTACTCATGATATCATTTTTTGGGTTTTGTTTTGTCAATTGCCTCTTTTTTATAAATTGAGAGTTAACTGGATTTCAGTTAAAAATCTTACATATATCAAAATAAATTAATAATGCTATCAAAAAATGGGAAGAAGGTGATCTCGTTTTAGAGAATTCAAGGGTCAATAATAAATGAATGCATTAAAGGGAGAGGGGAAGAAAAAATACAGTATTTCTAGACCAGTTCCCAAGGTATGCTTAATTGCACAAAGCTGTTCTCTTGGGAAGCTTTAACTACTCAGCTGCTTCCTGAGTTACAAATCCAGTCAAGTCGAGAACATCAACAAGAACCCTAAGTTACATAAGGGGAAACTTTGCAAAATTCAGAGAGAGTCATAACTCTGCTAGAGCTAATATTTGCTGCTAGGGTCTGTTGGAGACTATATATGACAGCTTCCACAGAAGCATGGGGCAGGGTCAGAGCTGCTTAGAGAGGAACTTCAGGAGTGCAAGACATTGACTTTGAAGGTTGCCAGACACACGGCATCCTCAGATGGTTCCTAATTGGAGGATGGTGTATTCTGGAGTCACATTAATACATAGAAAGGGTGTATGTGTCTTATGTGTGCATGTGTGTTGGTGGGGGAGGGATGTTATGCAGAGAAAAGTGGGAAACATGCGAAGGCATGCAAGGATGAGTGTCCTGGAGGAATTGGAGTCTTTGAAACAAAACCAAGGAAGGTGTGGGCTCTCCTGAACACGATGTCACCTGAAGCAGTAAATCAGCCACAGAATAATGGTGTGCAGGGTTTCGGGCTGGGACCGATGATGGATGAGTCCATCAAGACAGTGCTTTCTGTGTCCTGAAGCAGCAAGCGAACTTCCCATCCCCACAGTCTCTGCCGGAAGGCCAGGAAAAAGGAGGGCAGAGTCTCTAGTGCAGGAAGGAAAATGAAAGGAGTGATTGCACTGAAAAGTGGTTTCACAAAGGGAAATCACTTACAACCATGGGAGAGGGGCTGCAGGCAGGGCTGTGGGAGAAGGGAGAGAGGAGGAGGACTCCTATTGCAGTAAGGAAGGCACAGCCCCGGGGGCTGAACACAGCTGTGAAGGGAGGACCGTCAGGAGAAAGCTCTGTTCCAGGTGATGGGTGGCTGAGCCGGTCTCTTTCCAGACTTCAAGTCACTGTGTGTGCCCAGGTGTGCTGGGACGATACCTTCCTAGTTTCCTGAGGAGGCAGAGGCAAGGGCTAAATAAAAGTAACAACCAAAGCCATCACAGGTTTCTGCCCTCAAGATTCTTACACTCTTAGGAGAATGCTAGAACAGAAGAGCACTGGGAAGACCCCTGATCCCATTCATGGAGATGACCAAAAGTGTAGATTCACCTGTGTGTTGAACAGACATTTATTCAGCACCTAGCCCACTAGGAGCATTTCAAGAGATTGAGCAGGGTCGCTGCCTCTCCCCTCTTTTTACTTCTGGATTTGTGGGATTAATGTTGCAACCAACAACCTTCAGAATCCCTCCAGAGGTATGTTAGTAGACAGGCCTTCTAAGGACATGACAGTCTAAGGTAGAAAACAGGCACAGGTGTTGGCGACAGAGAGCATTTTAGTGAGAGGACAAGGCAGGTATGCAGGATCTGGGATAGAAGCCGACTCAGGGAAGGAACAGAATGGAACCCAGAGGGGCCCAAGCAAGGCAAATGGAGAAAAGGGCAGATTCCATGAGGCTGGGAGGTGAACAGACGCAATGTGACAAGTCTGTGTTTTATACTGGGTGTAATGGAGCATCCCTGAGTAGGTTCACGTAAACACATGCCATGGTGTAAACTATGCTTACAAGAATATACTGGAATCCTTTTGGAGACTGGATGGTAATAGGACCTCCAAGGGAGTCAAGTGCACCCTTGTAGACAAGAGATAACAGCCCTGTGACAAGAGGACCTGAAGCTTAAGGAAGGGGTGGGGGAGGGGAGTGGATGAGGGGTGAGGTGTGAATAGGAGTGAAGGGCTGATGGCAGTATTTGTAAATGACACTTTCACGGATGTTTCCGGCAAAGGCAGAAAGAGAAATAGAGCCATAAAAGTCATTGGGATCTCCAGAGTGTTGTTTGTTTAAGATTGGAAACACTGGGAATTCATTTTGTAAATATTTACTGAATACTTACTGGGTGCTAGGGCTTTTCAAATGTTTAAATGCCCACCAGTTACCTGTGCACAGTGTTGATTCACTAGGTCTGGGTGAGAACCAAACACCTGTGTTTCTAACAAGCTCTGTGATCATTCTGATGTGGGAGGGCTGGACCACACTTTGAGATTCCTGATGCTAAGAACCTGAGATGCCACTCTGAAGAAGACAAGGGCCAGCCTTCTTACGTTAGGACAGGTACACATTATGATACTTAGTATGTAAGGGTATACTGATGAGATCAAACTTACTGAATAGGAGCAACTGATGGTTCCGGAGAAAGTGAACGACTCACAAAGAAGCTTTTTGGTAAACGGAAAGAGCGTGGACTCTAAAGCATGGGACGGAAGGGTGCTTGACTTTGTATCAGAAGAGAAGGAAAGAGTAACAGCAACACAGATAGGTTTGTGACTCTGGCCGTGGGGAAACAAGGAGCTCCTGAGTGATGGTTTTATCTTCTCCCAAGTAGAGGGCAGAGTTATCCACTGATGGTAAACAGGACAGCAGGAGAGAGGAAGGTTGTTGCTGGTGTGCAGTCGCTCAGTCGTGTCCGACTCTTTGAGACCCCTTGGACTGCAGCATGCCAGGCTTTCCTGTCCTTCACCATCTCCTAGAGCTTGCTCAAATTTATGTCCATGAAGTCAATGATGCCACACAACCACCTTGTCCTCTATCGTCCCCTTATCCTCCTGCCTTCAATCTTTCCTAACATCAAGGTCTTTTCCAGTGTGTCAGCTGTTTACATCAGGTGGCCAAAGTATTGGAGATTTATCTTCATCATCAGTCCTCCCAATGAATATTCAGGAGAGGAAGGTAGATGTAAGAAAAAGTGAAATAGCTTTAGAGAAAAACAGAGCAAGATTGCTAGGGATCTATGCTAGGATTCACAGGCCATGCTGAGGACCCACTTAGAGTGCATGGCCAAGAATTTATAGCAACACTGCTCTGCCAGCTTTGAGAATATTCTCCAACCAAGAATATCTGCTCAGCTGCTAAGCTTCAGGCACAGAAAGCATGGATGGCTGGGTTCATCCAGCGTTGGAGAGTGCCAGATGGGCAAGGGAGAAGAAGCCAAGCATGAAAGTAATTGGAAAGTAATTGAGAGAAAGGAGACAAGAAGACAGGGGCCCTGATGGGTAGAGAGAACCCCGTGGGTTCTATGCACTGGAAACCTGAATGAGGTCCTTGAGCAAATGAGCTGGCACGAAAGAGGCTGGTTGTGATGGAAAGTGGGAATACATGGTGACCACACAGTAGTGGCCCTCGTCCACAAGGGATTAAACCCATCCAGGTTCAGATGGGCCATCTAGACAGATCTTGACAATCTTGAGAAGGATGGTGGGAGTCAAGCATTCTTTCTGAGCTTTGATGACATAACTGAATTGGGCCTTAAAGAGACAGTACATCGTGGAGCTGAAGAGGCCTCGGCTCAGACAGATAAGGGCTCCACTACTGACCAACAGATGGCCTTAGGACAGGAACTTGGTTTATTCCCTCAGAGCCTCCCCTACCATCTGTGAAGTAGGAGGAACACATCTACCTCCTAGGGCCATCATGAGGCTGAACTAAGTAATATACAAGCCAGAGTCAGAAGTGAACCTAAACACAGTACACATTGTTTAAACAGAACCTGATCTATTACTACTGTTGCTGCATTTGGAAAAACATGACTCAACTGCTGTTACGTGGGAGTGCATGTTAGCTTAACCAAGAGATCCTGGATCCATTGGCTTATCATTTCCCAAGGAGTTCTGAAGGCTTCTCTTTCTGTATTTCCACATATGTAAAGAATGGAGTTTCATGGAGAGTGGTCTGCACCCAGTTTCAAAACAGGTTATTTTGCTCACAAATAGATCAGAGAGAAGATGCTGCTGCTGCTGCTAAGTCACATCAGTCGTGTCCGACTCTGTGCGACCCCATAGACAGCAGCCCACCAGGCTCCCCCGTCCCTGGGATTCTCCAGGCAAGAACACTGGAGTGGGTTGCCATTTCCTTCTCCAATGTGTGAAAGTGAAAAGTGAAAGTGAAGTTGCTCAGTCGTGTCCGACTCTTTGCGACCCCATGGACTGCAGCCTTCCAGGCTCTGCCGTGCATGGGATTTTCCAGGCAAGAGTACTTTAGTGGGTCGCCATTGCCTTCTCCAGAGAGAAGGTGAGATCTACATTTTAACCAAAAAACCTGGCAGCTTGGTCCAGTGCTTTCCCAGACCACTTAAAAACTCTCTCACTTTTAAGATTTTCTTTTTTTCCAAAAATACCTTCCTGTTGAGAAGCAGTCTGCACTTGACTTGTGCAGAGTTCTGCAGTGGGATTTCACTTCCTTCTAAGGTTTATTTTCTCAGCTAAAGCCATTGAGACAACTTTAAGTTTGTATTTGTATCAGGCTTCATTCACAGTGTGTTGACACAGTGGTTGATGCGCTGGTTTCTAGATTGATGACTGGGGGTTGGTAAAATGCTGTATTTCTAACAATACATAATTGAGAGATCCATCAATACGGCTGTGCACACCTGAAGGAGAGTCCCTGTTGGCCCGCAGGCCCCGACAGCTCATGCTGTGGTGTCCTTGTCTTGGGCAGCCTCCCTGTACAAATAGGACAACCCTCACCCTAGAACCAGGTACCAAAACATTCCATCTCTCAAGAAAACTGAGGCACTGCTGGAATCAAACGCTAATCATGTAAGTGCTAAACAGAAAGGGGATGATAAGGACAGGACCATAGTTGAAGGGAGTCCTTCAGGGCAGAGCTTCAGGGCTGCATGTTCAATTCCTTTAAGAGTCGTTTACCATACATGAGCTACGGGACACCAAGGAAAAGTGACAATTATTCCAAGGATCTCATTCCCAATGCCAGGAGACCCTGTTAGCTGGTGAAACAGTGGGAAGGGTGCATCTCAGAGCAAGTGAAGGACAAGCATAGGATTTAGCCAAGGGTCTCCCCACAGATTGATGCCCTGGCGAGTCATTGGCGGATGGTCACCTCACATCTGGAATCACAGGTGGTTTTGGAAAGCCTCCTTTGTCCCACATTCTTCCTTTGCAACTCGGTACTCTGTGATGACCCAGATGGGATGGGGAGGAGGGGATGTGGGAGGGAGAAGCAAGACAGAGGGGATAAATGTATGCAAACAGCTGATCCACTTGGTTGTACAGCAGTAACTAATGCAGCATTGTAAAGCAATTATATTCCAACAAACTATTTTTTTTTAATTTAAAGGTAGCGTTATAGCATAAGGCCAAGCCATTTCAGAACCAGTGAGCCCTTGAGTAAAGAAGCATCTTTCAAAGATCAGAATAAAGAAAACCCCTCCTCTTCCACCATTCAGCCCCTGAGGTCCAGGCCACTGGTGCAGAATTCCAGGTGGGGCTGTAAAAAGGAGGTGCACATGTGCTCTCAGCCCTGCCTCCCTGTCTCAGATGACAGTTGCCTCAGGAACTGCCCAGTGGCTGGTTGATGATGCCTGGAGAAGCCACCCAGAACAGTTTACCTTATTTATTCATCCCAGGCTCCCACTCCACTGTCCCTTCCACTACATCCTGAACAGCTTTGAAACCCAGCCTCCCAATTTGTTCAATAGAGCTGGCAAAGATGAAATTAAAATGTTTCCCAAGCACACGCCATTTTCATTCCATTCAATAGATTATCCTGACTTATTTACTCATGGCCACGTCTGTCTCAGTATCATCCACGGAAAAGTATAAATTAAAATTTTAAATTAAAAACACAGAGTCTGGGGAGCTTGATATCTTTTTGAAGAATGGAGAGAGTCAGCCACAGGCTCCCAGCATGAGTGTCGTGGGACCAAAGACTCTGGCAGTGCAGAAATTACAGCCCATGTATTTCCCTACACACCTTCCCACATATAATGCGACGGATCATGGGATCCCGGAGTCAGGCGGAGCCTCAAAGGTCATTCTTCTTTCTGCAGAATTGGGCAAAAACAAAACCATCCCCTTCTGGGGTCACATGAAATTTATCATCACTGATTTACTTATGAACCAAAACATATGCTGAAAATTGATTAGCTTTTATCCTGTCGCTAGGGTTTCTGTGTAACATTCTGGTTACGAGAGTCAATGTTTTAATAAGAGATACATGAGTTCCAGGCACAGGTCTGTCATTTACTGATCCTTTGTGAGCACCAGATTTTCTCATTTATAAAATGGAAATGATATTTTAAAAATCATTGTTGGTGATAAATACTAAACAAATAATCATTTTAATACTAGTATCATCACAATCTGAGAGCACAGTCAATAGTTAATATCAGTTCAGTTCAGTCGCTCAGTCGTGTCCGACTCTTGGCGACACCATGAATCACAGCACGCCAGGCCTCTCTGTCCATCACCAACTCCCAGAGTTCACTCAAACTCATGTCCATTGAGTCGGTGATGCCATCCAGTCATCTCATTCTCTGTCATCCCCTTCTCCTCCCGCCCCCAATCCTTCCCAGCATCAGAGTCTTTTCCAGTGAGTCAACTCGTCGCATGAGGTGGCCAAAGTATTGCAGTTTCAGCTTTAGCATCAGTCCTTCCAATGAACACCCAGGATTGATCTCCTTTAGAATGGACTGGTTGGATCTCCTTGCAGTCCAAGGGACTCTCAAGAGTCTTCTCCAGCACCACAGTTCAAAAGCATCAATTCTTCAGCGATCAGCTTTCTTCACAGTCCAACTCTCACATCCATACATGACCACTGGAAAAACCATAGCCTTGACTAGACAGACCTTTGTTGGCAAAGTAATGTTTCTGTTTTTTAATATGCTATCCAGGTTGGTCATAACTTTCCTTCCAAGGAGTAAGCGTCTTTTAATTTCATGGCTGCAATTAGCATCTGCAGTGATTTTGGAGCCCCCCCCCAAAATAAAGTCTGACACTGTTTCCACTGTTTCCCCATCTATTTCCCATGAAGTGATGGGACCAGATGCCAAGATCTTTGTTTTCTGAATGTTGAGCTTCAAGCCAACATTTTCACTCTCCTCTTTCACTTTCATCAAGAGGCTTTTGAGTTCCTCTTCACTTTCTGCCATAAGGGTGGTGTCATCTGCATATCTGAGGTTATTGATATTTCTCCCAGCAATCTTGATTCCAGCTTGTGCTTCTTCCAGCCCAGCGTTCCTCATGATGTATTCTGCATATAAGTTAAATAAGCAAGGTGACAATATACAACCTTGACGTACTCCTTTTCCTATTTGGAACCAGTCTGTTGTTCCATGACCAGTTCTAACTGTTGCTTCCTGACCTGCATACAGGTTTCTCAAGAGGCAGGTCAGGTGGTCTGGTATTCCCATCTCTTTCAGAATGTTCCACAGTTTATTGTGATCCACACAGTCAAAGGCTTTGGCATAGTCAATGAAGCAGAAATAGATGTTTTTCTGGAACTCTCTTGCTTTCTCCATGATCCAGCGGATGTTGGCAATTTGATCTCTGGTTCCTCTGCCTTTTCTAAAACCTGCTTGAACATCTGGAAGTTCATGGTTCACATATTGCTGAAGTCTGGCTTGGAGAATTTTGAGCATGACTTTACTAGCGTGTGAGATGAGTGCAATTGTGTGGTAGTTTGAGCATTCTTTGGCATTGCCTTTCTTTGGGATTGGAATGAAGACTGAGGTCAGTCTTCATTTGTCTTCATTCCAATAGTTAATATATTATTTAATTATAAATTATTTTATTTATTATTTATTATATATAATAACAATCCTACATAAGATTGGGGCTTCTCTGGTGGCTCAGTAGTAAAGAACTTGCCTGCCAACGCAGGAGACCTGGGTTCGATCCCTGGTCTGGGGAGATTCTCTGAGGAAGAAAATATATACCCACTTCAGTGTTCTTGCCTGGAAAACCCCATGGACGGAGGAGCATGGTGGGCTACAGTCCATGGCACCCCAAAGGGTCAGATACAACTTAGCAACTAACCAAACAATAACAACATACATATTTCCATAATTATTCAAAACCAGAGAATAATGATAAATCCACCTCTTGAGCCCCAGTCTACAGACCATACTGCCTGCAGTTTGAACTAGAGTTTGTGTGTGTTCTTGTGAGCTTGGCTTCACAGGAGACTCTGAAGCCTATAAACTGATTTGATTCTTCCTGTGCTGCCTGAAACAGACTACACATCTGAACCAAACCTTATCAGTGTTTTAAAAATAAAGCTCTCATTAAGCAGACAGATGGGCAGGGACAGCTGGAGGAGGAGCGATGGGAAGTGATGCTTTTGCAGGAAGGCTCCTCGGCTCCCATCAGCACTGCTCCTGCAGGATGTCAATCCGACCTGTTTAAAAATATATGTTATCTATTTTTAATAAGCCAATCATCTTTTCCAGAATAGTAACTTATTTTATATAGATTATGCAAACTATTGCCCCTTAAAAAATAAAATAGAAAGCAGGCAAAATTCTGTCCTTGGGCCACGAGAGGCCCAGAGGGGGAGATTCCCTGGGGACAAGAAAGTCACAGGGTTAGTTTTGCAAATGTTTCCAGTTCAGGCCCAGGGACTGCTCCCGTTCATTTATGTCACCAGTGGCTGGTCTGAGCAGGCTTTCTCTGCTCCTGGACTCTCGATCGCCCACTGGGGACCAAGGAACCAGAAGACTGCCTGGACACAGCCTGCATTTCTCCAGCCCTGCCTGTCTCATCGCGCGTGAGTAAGGGAAGAAACGTGATGGTCTAGTCACTATTCCCGTCGTGAGGCCAAGCATCTCTGGCTCTGATCAGAGGTGATCTTCTCACGGCACTCTTTACTGAGAAGGTTTGGGAAGACACACCACGGAAACCCAATTATTCATCAGACATGGAGAAGCTGCATTTCTCTATCATGTATTTTACTTTAAAATTAAAAAAAAAATTTTTTTTGGAGTGTAATTGATTTACAATGCTGTGTTAGCCTTGGGTGTACTGCAAGGTGAGTCAGTTATTATATATATATATCTCCACTCCTTTTGAAAAAAGATTCTTTTCTCATATAGGCCATTACAGAGTATTGACTCATGCATTATAAACAAATAAATGAACAGAGTAAGAGAGGGAAAGAGAAAGAGGGAAGGAGGGAGTCCATGAGGCAGAGAGAGGGAAAAAAAGGTGGAAGGAGGGAGGAAGGGAAAGAAAAGAAGATGTAAAAAGAGAAAGAATCGACCTTTAGCCTGACTGAAAAATATAAAATTCATACTTTTCAGTGGGTGGATGCATCTTTTTAATTATGTTCTGTGCAGGTGAATATTGAAAATGATTATGCACTTCCTGAGCACACACTGACTACCAATTCCTGTTATTCTTTGACAATTCCTTTGTAACACTTCATCACCTGGTACCCAATAGACCTGTGCTGTTAGTGCTTCGTACTGTCCTGACATCCGTCGGTCTGGCCTCCCCATCTCCTCCTCCCAAGCACGCCTCAAACGGCGCAAGTCCTGGTCAGCCCACATGTCCAGAGAGAAAAGGCTCCCTCCACTCAGATTAACTGTGGGAGAGCAAGCCGAGTCTGGATAAGTTAAGCCCTGGGGGATTCCAGCAGAGTGGAGAATTACTCCTGTCTCAGTTCATTATAATGAATAATAAAGAGACACTTACATGTGCTTTTGGGTAAATTATTCATCTTGTGCACTGAAGAATCAGGCCAGTAATACGTAAGGGAGACAGCTGGTGTGTCTGGGTTCCTATAAATACTCAAACTCCAGCATTTCCAAAGACCCATCCCCTCCCCTCAAGAAAGCCTGAAATGGCTGGTGGGGGAGGAGGGGGCGGTTCTTGGAGAGAAGACCTTGGCACGCTCACTCTTTGTTCTCTGTGTGTGCAGCTCCTTGTAACTCGGAGGCTGTTTCTGGCATGTTTGTTATTTTACTGTAGCTCTAAGTCACTTAAGCCACCTGAGGAGCCCAGCGGGACCTCCATGTGGCTTCTGCCACATCCTCAGTAGGTAATGAAAACAGTGAGACTTGCTTCCAAACCAGGAAAACCCCTCCCGGACCCTCTGCCCCCATGTGCCTGGTCCTGCTCCACTAAGGGTGGACCCAAGAGCCCAGAAGGAAGAGCACACTTAGCTTGGTCCTCATGGCCTCTGGCTGGATGTCACTCTCAGTGTTCACACTCAGGATGGAACCCACTGTGACATTCTGAAACCCCACCCTCTGGAAGGAGTTTCACCATCACACGTGTGTCTGGGAAGAAGGACATGGGATCAGCAAGCCCAGGGCATTAGATTCCATGCCTTTGAGAAACAGGAGATTTTGTTCTTTCTGGGTCTGCACTTGTCAAGTTTTTAAAATGAAATGTCCTAATTGTCATCTTCCTGTTGTTCCTTCTAATCATTCACACCTACTGGCAATAGGTTGAGTTATTCACCTTAACGTGGTATTCACCTTAACTAAAACCATGACGTTTTGCACAAGACACTTGCCCCTCTTCCTCGGTGAGTGGCACAGTCCTTCCTTACACAGGAGACAGTTAACTGTCTGCTCACACCTTTGGCTTGACCTCAGAGAATGGGGCCAAGATGCAGAACTGAGGCTCACGAATAAAATAGAACTAACGAAATATGGGAACAGATGATAATGATGATGAAAAAGCATAACGTCTAGTCAGAAAATACGCCTGGGGGAGGGGGTGACCCTTGGACATCTGATAATATCTACAGAACGCATCTCAAAAACCCAGGGGAGAAACCAACTGAGAGTACTTTGCAAACAGCAGGAATCAAGAACCTGAGATCTAGATGCCCCTCCTAGACAAGAGCTGATACACAGTTAACCCACTAAATCCAGGTTTACCAGCTCCGTGCCTGCTCTGATGGAGGGGAGGGAAAAGAGGAGGAGTCCTGTCTTACCAGTTGCGGGGGCGGGGGGGGGTTCCTAAAGAATTTCACAGAAAACCATATTCAGCTGTGGCCGATGGGTATCGGGACCCATGCTTCAGAAAGGAAGGAACATTTGTCACCAACTATTTAGAACTCTACAGGGAGAAGTTTTCCATCTATATTTTCTCATTGTGTGATGACTTGTCAAAACAGCAATCTTAAAATTTCCCAGAAGCTGAATTGGGGCCAAACACTGAATAGTAACTAGACAGGACAGGAGCCCAGGGGTAGGGTCTCTGCATTTCTGTAAGGCTGTGCTCTCTCTTCCTTCCATCCATCCCCCTCCTTCTCACCCTCCTCAGCCTCTACCTGCTTCTCTCAACCTTTAGCAATTTCCCCTCAAGCATTCCTGTATCTGTGCCGCCCACATTCTCCCCTTTTCCAATTGACCAGTATTATGAAAATCTATATTGAAAACCATGCAGGCGTTATGCGGGTGAAGAGACTTCTTCAAAGTGTTTAGATAAAGCAGACAAGCTCTTACAAAGCTAGATAATAAACCAGGCCAAGAGGTTTTCCCTTCAAGGAATCTAATTAAGAACAAAGGCAAACGTACATTAATATTCTCCTCAAGGCGCGGAATTCACCTCATAAGAAATTTTATTGTTGCAAATTCAGAAGAGAAGCCTCAGAGTCAGAGCAAAGAGGGAGAGAAGAGGTAGGAGGTCTGTGGTCTCCACGTGGGTGGAAGGGCCATCCTGGGAGCAGAAAGAGCGGAAATTCAAAAGCATCTGAAACAGGAAGCATTTGAATTTGCAGAAAGCTGAGCCAGGCCCGGCAGATGGCCTGGGAGGAAACCTGGCATCATCATTTGGGGCTGAACATTTTTGGCAGGGGGATGGCCCCAGTGAATAATAAGATTTAGTGTGTTTTGTATTGTTCAAATGGAAAATAGGCCAGTTCAAGTTGCTGATCTCTCGGCAGTCACTCCAAATCCATGCATACACTCCAGGAGACCCAAGGTGGGGTCACTTTATAAAATAAACTTAATTTCAAAGACACCTTTTGGTTGCTTTGAGAGGTGAAAATGGCTGCATTTTTCATTACTGGTTATTAAATTTTTGAGATCATAGTACTTATGAGTAAAATTTTTTACTTTCTATAGATGACTTTGGAAGCGTATGAATAGAATTTGTTAAACCAACAAGAAATTCATTCTAACATGGAGGAGTTGGGATTTGCAAGACCTTCTTACACTGAACTGATATCAACCTTGAAAGGCCACCCACTGGTATCAGCTCTTCCACTTGAAACACAAGTCCAGTGCTTTTTCCCCATGGTAATCTTTCATGAAGATGAAAAAAATGTCTCATTTTGAGGTTGGGCTTTTCTACTTCACAGGTCTAAATAACCAAACTTCCATCCATTCATCCCCATGTGAAAACAACCCTCTCCAAGAAGAGGAGGAGACTTGGAAGGTGAGTCCCATTAGGACATGACTAGCAGGTACAGCTCAGTGGTTTGATTTTTGCCATGACTAGAAATATGACAACATATTGCTGTTGTTTAGCCATGAACCCATGGATGTACATATGCTTTGTGCCAATGATTTACTATATATATCTACAAGACACAAACTTAGCTGAATATATGGAAGATTTCCCCCTGACAAGTTACAAAAAGCTAGGTGGTGCATAGACACATACCATAGATATATAATATATACCTCAAATTTCATCCCCACCTACGTTTAGTTGGATAGATAAGTACTGCTGCTGCTAAGTCGCTTCAGTCGTGTCCGACTCTGCGACCCCACAGACGGCAGCCCACCAGGCTCCCCCATTCCTGGGATTCTCCAGGCAAGAGTACTGGAGTGGGGTGCCATTGCCTTCTCCATAGATAAGTTCATTATGGCTAAAAAGGATTCTTCAACCCTTACTTCCATTCAGTGTCACACTGAAGGTTGTAGCCAGGGCAGTTATGCAAAAAAAAAAAAAAAAAAGATATAAAATGCATCCAGACTGGAAAGGAAGAATTAAAACTATCTCCCTAGAGATGACCTGATCTTGTATATAGACAATTCTAAGGAATCCCCCCCAAAAAAATTAGAATTAATAAAGTTTAGCCAGATTTCAGACTACAAGGTCAATAAAGAAAAATCAGGGACTGCTTTGACTTTGCTTATGGGTGTATATGTGTACTCTTGCTTGGAAAATCCCATGGATGGAGGAGCCTGGTAGGCTGCAGTCCATGGGGTCACAGAGTCAGACACAATTGAAGCGACTTCACTTTCACTTTTCACTTTCATGCATTGGAAAAGGAAATGGCAACCCACTCCAGTGTTCTTGCATGCAGAATCCCAGGGACGGGGGAGCCTGATGGGCTGCCATTTATGGGGTCGCACAGAGTCGGACATGACTGAAGCGACTTAGCAGCAGCAGCAGCAGCAGGCCACCTCATGTGAAGAGCTGACTCACTGGAAAAGACTCTGATGCTGGGAGGGATTGGGGGTGGGAGGAGAAGGGGACGACAGAGGATGAGATGGCTGGATGGCATCACCAATTTGATGGACATGAGGTTGAGTGAACTCCGGGAGTTGGTGATGGACAGGGAGGCCTTCAGTTCAGTTCAGTTCAGTCGCTCAGTTGTGTCCAACTCTTTGCGACCCCATGAATCACAGCACACCAGGCCTCCCTGTCCATCACCAACTCCCAGAGTTCACTCAAACTCATGTCCACAGAGTCGGTGATGCCATCCAGCCATCTCATTCTCGGTCGTCCCCATCTCCTCCCACCCCCAATCCCTCCTAGCATCAGACTCTTTTCCAGTGAGTCAACTCGTCGCATGAGGTGGCCAAAGTATTGCAGTTTCAGCTTTAGCATCAGTCCTTCCAATGAACACCCAGGATTGATCTCCTTTAGAATGGACTGGTTGGATCTCCTTGCAGTCCAAGGGACTCTCGAGGCCTGGCATGCTGTAATTCATGGGGTCACAAAGAGTCAGACATGACAGAGTGACTGAACTGAACTGAGAAGAATTAAAGAATAAACATACAGAGACAAATAGCACAATTACTGAAATTAAAAATACTCTAGAAGGAATCAATAGCAGAATATCTGAAGCAGAAGAACGAATCAGTGAGCTGGAAGATAAAATGGTGGAAATAACTTCTGAAGAGTAAAATAAAGTAAAAAGAATGAAAAGAACTGAGGATAGTCTCAGACCTCTGGGACAATATCAAAAGCACAAACATTTGAACTATAGGGGTCCCAGAAGAAGAAGAGAAAAAGAAAGGCTATGAAAAAATTTTTTAAGAGATTATAGTTGAAAAGTTCCCCAACATGGAAAAGGAAATAGTCAATCAAGTCCAAGAGGCACAAAGATTCCCATACAGGATAAACCCAAGGAGAAACATGCCAAGACACATACTAATCAAACTAACAAAGAAAAAACACAAAGAAAGAATATTAAAAGCAGCAAGGACAACAAGTAACATGTAAGGGAAACCTCATATGCTTAACAGCTGACCTTTCAGCAGAAACTCTGCAGGCCAGAAGGGAATGTCAGGATATATTTAAAGTGCTGAAAGGGAAAAAAATCTACGACCAAGATTACTGTACCTGGCAAGGATCTCATTCAAAATTTAAGGAGAAATAAAAAGCATTTTCAGACAAGCCAAAGTTAGGAGACCAGTACCAACAAACCAGCTTTACAACAAATGTTAAAAGGATTTATATAGTTAATAAATACAAGAGAAGAAAAAAGATCTACAAAATCAACCCCAAACAATTAAGAACATGGCAATAGGAATATATATATCAATAATTACCTTAAATGTAAATGGATTAAATGCTCCAACAAAAGACACAGACTGGCTTATGGATAAATAAAACAAGACTCATATATATGCTGTCTACAAGAAGCCCACTTCAAACCTAAAGACACATGTAGACTGAAAGTGAGAGGATGGAAAAATATATTCCATGCAAATGGGAAACAAAAGAAAGCTGGATAAAGTGGCAATCCTCATATCAGATAAAGTAAATAGAGAAAGATTGAAAGTGAAGCCGCTCAGTCGTGTCCGATTCTTTGCAACCCCATGGACTGTAGCCTACCAGGTTTCTCCATCCATGGGATTCTCCAGGCAAGAATACTGGAGTGGGTTGCCATTTCCTTCTCCAGGAGATCTTTCTGACCAAGGAATTGAATCCAGGTCTCCCACATTGTAGGCAGATGCTTTACCGTCTGAGCCACCAGGGAAGTCACCTTAAAATAAAGAATATTACAAGAGATAAAGAAGGACATTACATAATGATCAAGGGATCAATCCAAGAGGAAGACATAACAACTGTAAGTATCTATACACCCAACATAAGAGCACCTCGATACATAAGGCAAACACTAACAGACATAAAAGGAAAAATTGACAGTAGCACAATAATAGTAGGAGACTTTAACACCCCACTCACACTAAGGGACAGATCATTAAAACAGAAAATTAATAAGGAAACACAAGTCTTAAATGATACATTAGATGAGATGGATCTCATTGATCTCTTTAGGACATTCCATCCAAATGCAGAAGAATACACCTTCTTCTCAAGTGCACATGGAACATTCTCCAGGAAAGACCACATCTCGGGTCATAATCAAACCTCAGTAAACTTAAGAAATTTGAAATTGTATCAGGCATCTTCTCTGACCACAATGCTATGGGACTAGATATTGATTACAAGGAAAAAAAAAAAAAACTGTAAGAAACTCACACACATGGAGATTAAACAACATGTTTCTAAATAACAAACATGTTACTGAAGAGATCAAAAGGGAAATAAAAAAATCTCTTGAAACAAATGACAATGAACACACAATGACTCAAAACCTATGAGATGCAGCCAAAACCATTCTAAGAGGGAAGTTTATGATGATACAATCCTACCTCAAGAAACAAGAAAAACATCGAATAGACAACCTAACTTTACACCTAAAACAACTGGAAAAAGAAGAAGAAAACCCCACCAAAATTAGTAGAAGGAAAGAAATCATAAAGATCTGAGCAGAAATAAATGAAAGATAAATGAAAGAAACAATAATAAAGATTAATAAAACTAAAAGCTGGTTCTTTGAGAAGATAAACAAAACTGACAAATCTTTAGCCAGAGTCATCAAGAAAAAAAGAGAGAAAAACCAAATCAACAAAATTAGAAATGAAAAAGGAGAGGTTACATCAGACAATGCAGAAATACAAAGGACTATAAGAGACTATTATGAACAACTATACGGCAACAAAGAAATGGACAGATTCTTAGAAAAGTTCAATCTTCCAGGACTAAACCAGGAAGAAATGGAAACTATGAACAACACAATTACAAGCACTGAAATTGAAGCTGTGATAAAAAATCTCCCAAAAAACAGAAGCCCAGGACCAGACGGCTTCACAGGAGAGTTCTATCAGACATTTAGAGAAAAGCTAATGCCCATCCTTCTAAAACTCTTTCAAACAATTGCAGAGGAAGGAGCCCTTCCAAATTCATTCTACTAGGCCACCATCACCCTGATACCAAAGCCAGACAAAGACAAATCACACAGAAAAAGAAAACTACAGGCCAATGTCACTGATGAACACAGATGCAAAGATCCTCATAAAATTTTAGCAAACAGAATTCAGCAACACATCAGAAAGCTCATACACCATAATCAAGTTGGATTCATTCCAGGGATGCAAGGATTCTTCGATATATGCAAATCAATCAATGTGATACACCCTATTAACAAATTGAAAGATAAAAACCATATAATCATCTCAATAGATGCAGAAAAAGCCTTTGACAAAGTTCAGCACCCATTTGTGATTAAAACTCTTCAAAACATGGGCATAGAAGGAACCTACCTCAACATAGTAAAGGCCATATATGATAAGCCTACAGCAAACATTATTAACTGAAAGCATTCCCCCTAAGATCAGGAACAAGACGAGGGTATCCACTTTCACTACTATTATTCAACATTGCTCCGGAGTCCTAGGTACAGCAATCAGAGAAGAAAAAGAAATAAAAGGAATCCAGATCAGAAAAGAAGTAAAGCTCTCACTGTTTGCAGATGACATGATACTGTACATAGAAAACCCTAAAGATAGTATCAGAAATTTACTAGAGCGAATCAGCGAATTTAGCAAAGTTGCAGGATACAAAATCAATACACAGAAATCACTTGCATTTCTATATACTGACAATGAAAAATCAGAAAGAGAGATTAAGGAGTCAATCCCATTCACCATTGCAACAAAAAGAATTAAATATCTAGGAATAAACTTAAAGGAGACAAACAAACTGTACACAGAAAATTATAAGACACTAAGGAAAGAAATCAAAGATGACATAACAGAGAGATAATCCATGTTCCTGAGTAGGAAGAATCAATTTTGCGAAAATGACTATACTACCAAAAGCAATCTACAGATTTGATGTATCCCTATCAAATTACCAATGATATTTTTCACAGAACTAGAACAAAAAAATTCACAATTCATATGGAAACACAAAAGACCACGAATAGCCAAGCAGTCTTGAGAACGAAGAATGGAGATGAAGGAATCAACGTCCTGACTTCAGATTATATTACAAAGCTGAAGTCATCAAGACAGTATGGTTCTGGCACAAAAATGGAAATATAGACCAATGGAACAAGACAGAAAGCCCAGAAATAAACCCATGCACCTATGGATACCTTATTTTTGACAAAGGAGGCAAGAATATACAATGGGACAAAACAGTCTCTTCAATAAATGGTGCTGGGAAAACTGGACAGCTGCATATAAAATAATGAAGTTAGAACACTTTCTAACACCATACACAAAGATAAACTCAAAATGGATTAAAGACCTAAATGTAAGACCAGAAACCATAAAACTCTTAGACGACAACATAGGCAGAACACTTGATGACATAAATCAAAGCAAGATCTTTTATGACCCACCTCCTAGAGTAATGGAAATAAAGACAAAAGTAAACCAGTGGGACCTGATTAAACTTAAAAGCCTTTGCATAGCAAAGGAAACTATAAACAATAGGAAAAGACAACCCTTAGAAAGGGAGAAAATAATAGCAAATGAAACAACTGACAAAGGATTATACTCCAAAATAAACAAGCAGCTCATATAACTCAATACCAGAAAAACAAATAACCCAATCAAAAAGTGGGAAAAGATCTAAATAGACATTTCTCCAAAGAAGACATACAGATGGCTAACAAACACATGAAAGGATGCTCAATACGGCTCATTATTAGAGAAATGCAAATTGAAACTACAATGAGATATCACCTCACACCAGTCAGAATGGCCATCATCAAAAAGTCTAAAAACAATAAATGCTGGAGAGGGTGTGGAGAAAAGGGAATGCTCTTGCACTGCTGGTGGGAATGTAAATTGATACAGCCACTATGGAAGACGGTATGGCGATTCCTTATAAAAACTAGGAATAAAGTCACCATGCTGCTGCTGCTGCTGCTGCTAAGTCACTTCAGTCGTGTCCAACTCTGTGCGACCCCACAGACGGCAGCCCACCAGGCTCCCCTGTCCCTGGGATTCTCCAGGGAAGAACACTGGAGTGGGTTGCCATTTCCTCCTCCAATGTGTGAAAGTAAAAAGTGAAAGTGAAGTCGCTCAGTCATGTCCGACTCATAGCGATCCCATGGACTGCAGCCTACCAGGCTCCTCCATCCATGGGATTTTCTAGGCAAGAGTACTGGAGTGGCTTGCCATTGCCGTCTCCAAAAGTCACCATATGACCCAGCAATCCCACTCATAGGCATATACCCTGAGGAAACCAAATTTGAACAAGACACATGTTTCCCATTGTTCATTGCAGCACTATTTACAATAACTAGAACACGGAAGCAACCTAGATGTCCATCGACAGATGAATGGATAAAGAAGTTGTGGTGCATAAAAACAATGGAATAATTCAGTCATAAAAAGGAGCACATTTAAGTCAATTTTAATGAGGTGGATGAACCTAGCACCTATTATACAGAGTGAAGTCAGAAAGAGAAATACTGTATTCTAATGCATATACATGAAATCTAGAAAAATGTTACTGAAGAATTTATTTACAGGGCAGCAATGGAGAAGGAAAGTTATGACCAACCTAGATAGCATATTAAAAAGCAGAGACATTACTTTGCCAACCAAGGTCCGTCTAGTCAAGGCTATGGTTTTTCCCGTGGTCATGTATGGATGTGAGAGTTGGACTGTGAAGAAAGCTAAGCGCCAAAGAATTGATACTTTTGAACTGTGGTGCTGGAGAAGACTCTTGAGAGTCCCTTGGACTGCAAGGAGATCCAACCAGTCCGTTCTAGAGGAGATCAGTCCTGGTGTTCATTGGAAGGACTGATGCTAAAGCTGAAACTGCAATACTTTGGCCACCTCATGCGACGAGTTGACTCACTGGAAAAGACTCTGATGCTGGGAGGGATTGGGGGCGGGAGGAGAAGGGGACGATAGAGAATGAGATGGCTGGATGTCATCACCGACTCTGTGGACATGAGTTTGAGTGAACTCCGGGAGTTGGTGATGGACAGGGAGGCCTGGCGTGCTGTGATTCATGGGGTCGCAAAGAGTCGGATACGACTGAGCGACTGAACTGAACTGAACTGAATGGAGAAACGGACATAAAGAATAGACTTATGGACGTGGGGAGAGGAGAGGAGAGGGTGAGATGTAAGGAGAGAGAGACATATAAACTTACACCACCATATGTAAAATAGATCGCCAACGGGAATTTGCTGTGTGGCTCAGGAAACTCAAACAGGGGCTCTGTATCAACCTAGAGGGGTGAGATGGGGAGGGAGATGGGAGGGAGGTTCAAAAGGGAGGGGATGTATGTACACCTATGGCTGATTCATGTTGAAGTTTGACAGAAAACAACAAAATCCCGTAAAGGAATTATCCTTCAAAAAATAAATTAAAAAAAAATTTTAAAAATAGATAAATAAACACATTAAAAAAAAATTCCAGCTGGTTTCTTTCCAGGTATTTTACAGCAAATCCTTAAGTTCACATGGAAATTTGAGGGGCTAAAGGTAGTCAAACAATCTTGAAAAATGGAGTAAAAGGTGTGAGGACTCACACCTCCCAATTTCAAAACTTGCTACAAGGCTATGGTAATCAAGACACGTCAATACTGGCACAGGGATACGTATATGAAGAAATGAAATAGAATTGAGAATTCAGAAATAAACTCTCACACTTGCGGTCAGTCTATTTTTGACAAGAATGTTGAGACGACTGAATGAAGACAGTGTCATTTCGACAAACAGTGTTGGGGTAACTGGACATCCTCAGTGCAATGGAATAACGCTGGCCCCTGTCTCACACCATATACAAAAATTAACTCAAAATGAATCAAATACTTGTCATCGTTATATAATCATAATCCAATATGAGTTACTATTATAAAATGCTTAGAAGGAAACCGGTGTAAAATTCTGTGGCCTTGTATTAGGCAATGTTTCTTAGACATACTATCAAAAGCACAAACAACAAATAAAAAAGATAAATTTGACTTCAGGAAAATTAAAAACTTTTGTACTTCACAGAACACAATCAAGAAAGGCAAAAGAAAACACACAGGAAAGGAGAAGACAGTTGCAAATCATGTATCTGAAAGATGGCTTTTTTCCAGAATATGTAAAGAATGCTTGCAACTCAACAAAAAGACAAACAACTCAATTTAAAACATATATATATATATATATATTTCTAAATAGACATTTCTCCAAAGAATATACAGGAATAGCCAATTGATGCGTGAAAAGAAGCCATGAATCATTAGTCATTAAATAAATGCAAATCAAAACCATAATGAGATACCACTGCATACCCTCTATGGTGGCTATCATTAAAAAGAGAAAAGAAAATAACTTGTGTCGGCAAGGATGTGGAGAAGTTAAAACCTTTGTGCATCGCTGTTGGAAATGTAAAATGAGGCAGTTGCTCTGGAAATCAGCACCTCATCTCCTCAGAAGGTTAAACATGAGTTAACATGTGACCCATCGAGTCCATTGGATATGTACCCAAGAGAACTTCAAACATCTGTCCACACAGAACCTTGTACATGAACGTTCATGCAGCATTCTTCATAACAGAGAAAAAGTAGAAACAACCTACCTGCCCATTAGATGTAGTGTAATGCATATCATTCCGGAGAAGGCAAAGGCAAGCCACTCCAGTACTCTTGCCTAGAAAATCCCATGGATGGAGGAGCCTGGTAGGCTGCAGTCCGTGGGGTTGCTAAGGGTCGGACACGACTGAGCGATTTCACTTTTACTTTTCACTTTCACACATTGGAGAAGGAAATGGCAACCCACTCCAGTGTTCTTGCCTGGAGAATCCCAGGGACGGGGGAGCCTGGTGGGCTTCTGTCTGTGGGGTAGCACAGAGTCGGACACAACTGGAGTGACTTAGCAGCAGCAGCAGCAGCAATGCGTATCATTCAGTCCTAACAGAGAATGGAGTGCTGGTACCCACTCTAACATGACTGAACCTTAACAAATGAGGGATTGTGGATGCAGCAGGGGAGGGAGAGAGGCTGGGAGAAACTGAGAAGGTAGCATATACCTGGTATACACACACACACACACTATTACGTGTAAAATAGATAACTAGCAGGAAGCTGCTGTCTAACACAAGCAGCCCAGTCTGGTGCTCTGTGACCACCTCGAGGGGTGAAATGGGCAAGGGGAGGCTCAAGAGGGAGGGGAGTATGTATATATAAGTGTTTCACATTGATGTACAGCAGAGAGCACCACAACATCATAAAGCAATTATCCTCCAATTAAAAAAAAATAATGGAAAGAGCTAAGTGAAAGAAGCCAGCGTCTAAAACCTGTCTGTTACATGACTTCATTTATGCAAAATGTCCACAACAGCCAAGTCTATAGAGATAGACGATAGTTTATTGGTTGTCTAGAGTTGGGAGGGAAGGTCAGGGAGACATGGGGAATGCCTGCTAATAGGTATGGCACAGATTTGGGGCGGGGGGATGAAAACATTTTGAAATTGTGTAGATAGTTACACAACTCTGCAAATATACTAAAAAGCACTAAAGTGTACACTTTAAATGGGTGAACTCTACGGTGTGTTGACTGATCTCAATAAAGCTGTAATTTAAAAAGGGAGGCAAGCTTAAATCACAAAGAAGGATTATTCAATGAGTTATCCTCAACTGCTTTCTTAATTTGATCTTTAGGTAATCAAAATCCATTCTATGGTTGTAAACGTTTAAGTCTTACCCTAGGGAACTGTCTGGGGACACGGGAATGGGGATGGGAGTGGCACATCCTCAAAGAAGGATTATTTTAGTAGACACGACAGTAGAGAAAAGTTCACCTGAAATCCCAATACTTCTGATTTTTCTTTTCTTTTGTGGATTCAAACTGCCTTGTAAACCCATATATATTTCAGAATGTGCTGGGTCTGCGTGCTGCCATCTCACAGGCATCTGGGGTAAATTTTGAGCTCTGGGAACCACTCTGCTTTATCCCAGGAGCTGAAAGGCCATGATGAAGGAATTGTGTGATGGATACACCTCTCAAACCTCTCCCACTAGAGTTGGGCTGCAAATATTCCAATGACCCCAATCCAAACTAATGCCCCCCTTAGTATGGGGCTCTCTCATTAACCTACATCCTCCCAGGGAACCTGTATATTTCAGTTGTGATCTCCTCTGGGCAATTATCAGCATTGCCTGGTGCCAAAGAATGACACTCCCAGGCGGGATTTCCTCCCCAAGAGGCGGAGCAATCAGTCCCTCTGCAAGGGGCTAAAGAGATATCCGGCCATGCAAGCAGCTGCTCCCTTTGCCCAAGTGAAAACTGGCCCATTCACCTTCCTCAGGGCCAAAGGATACCAATTTCAGGTTCAGAAGGCTTGGAGATACCAGGGCTGTGACTCACAAATGCATTCAGGTGAGAAGATACATGAAAGGCAGAGCCGGGGGCAGCTGCGGCCGAGCCACCTCCGCTCTAATTGTAACGATTCCTCATTCTTAAATGCTAATTCTGAAGTTTTCCAAGGAATTATTTTACTTAGTGTCAACAATACAAATAGCATAGCTGATAGGCCTTTTATATTCCAGTGGAGAAGCTGGCCTGCGTCGGCTCTGGAGGCCTGTTAGCCAGGCCCCTGCCTGAATCACTCTGACAGGTGTGCCCAGCTTCATTAATGATATTGACAAGCTTCCCAAATGTGGATGTGGACGATGATTCACAGTGCAGGTGGCCTGCTTTCTCTCAAATGTACTCTGTTTCCTCCTTCTCTGGGCCTGGAAGCAGAGGCCGCCAGGAGGCCTCTGCTTCCCAGCCAACATGGACCAGTCTGGCATTAGTGACTGTAGCTGTTCCATGAATTACTAAATAATCTCCCAAACTAATGGGGATTCCATCACCTGGAAGGAAAGACAATCGGTGGGTACTTCCCAAGCCCAAAGGACAGGGCAACCTGATCGGAAGCTGAAGGATGGTCCATCAAGTTTTGTTTTTTTAATATGTATGTGTGTGTGTGTTAGAAACTTTTTGTCAGCCCATGGATTGTAGCATACCAGGCTTCCCTGTCCTTCACTGTCTCCCAGAGTTTGCTCAAATTCATGTCCATTGAGTTGGCCATTCAACCATTTCACCCTCTGCCACCTATTCTCCTTTTGCCTACTATCTTTCCCAGCATCAGGGTCTTTTCCATTCAGTCCACCCTTTGCATCAGGTGGAAAGTATTGGAGCTTCACCTTCAGCATCAGTTTTCCAACGAATATTCAGGGTTGATTTTCTTTAGGATTGACAGCTTTGATCTCCTTGCAGTCCAAAGGACTCTCAAGAGTCTTCCCTAGCACCACAATTCAAGAAGACTCTTGAGAGGTTTTTAATTTTTTTTTAATATAGGAACATTTAATGTCATAGCCAGAAGTTTAAAACATTAAATGCAAGCAGGGTATAAAGCACACATGCATTTCTTTTGTGAGGGTTGGCAGTCATCACTACGTGGTAAGATTATGGGTAATTTTAATTATCTATATCTGCCTCAGTTCAGTTCAGTCACTCCGTCGTGTCTGACTCTTTGCGACCCCATGAGCTGCAGCACTCCAGGCCTCCCTGTCCATCACCAACTCCCAGAGCCTACCCAAACTCATGTCCATTGAGTCAGTGATGCCATCCAACCATCTCATCCTCTGGCAGCCCCTTCTCCTCCTGCCTTCAATCTTTCCCAGCATCAGGGTCTTTTCAAATGAGTCAGTTCTTTGCATCAGGTGGCCAAAGCTTTGGAGTTTCAGCTTCAGGATCAGTCCTTCCAATGAACACTCAGGACTGATCTGAGTTTTTAAACCACACATTTGTGCATTGTTTATAACTATTACAAAATGTTAAGGTATAACAAAGGTAAATTTTTTAAAAAAAATAGGCAAGGAATCAGAGCATTTTATTTTACTTTACTTTTGTTACATTTAATTCAATTAAAAAATTGTATTGGAATATATTTGCTTTATAATACTGTGTTAGCTTCTGCTGTACAGCAAAGTGAACCAGCTCATGAAGCTCAAAAAAAAAAAAAAAAATGGGCGAAAGACCTAAGCAGACATTTCTCCAAGGAAGACATACAGGTGGTCCATCAAGCTTGGATGTTGAAGGACCCACACCTACAGTGTCGTTCTCTGGTGATGCTTCCCACCTGAGCTGACAGAATCACTGATGAGTCAGCAGAGGAGCTCACACCATGAAGAGCAAGTGATCGTGCGGAGAACTTGCCTCTTGTGTATAGTTACCACATATCACTTGCTTTTATAATTCCTCCGTTTCTCCATAGTCGTAAGCTGTAAAAATGGCCATCCTTTTAAAAGCACTGGTTGACTGACAGCAATGAGCTGTCGATGTAATTATGAGCAGCACCTGCACATGGGGGGTGTCCCACACCAGGGCTGGCCTGAGCAGTCCTGCTCACTCAGTCATAGACAGGGCTGCCTTCCTCGAGAGACCAGAAGAGAGCTTTGGGGTCCAAGACCGACGGAGAGGACTTAAGTCAGCCCCAAGTAAACATTGATCTCTTACCAGAAAGTCCTTCTTCCCTTAATGGTCACAAGAAATGAGCGTGAGAGGCTAATTTCTGTTCTGTGATCTTTACTACAAGGGAACCTCTTCCCCACTGTGCCCTGAAGGTGAGCTTCCCTCGTTTATCCCTCATTGACCTGGGGCATCCTCAGTTTCCCCGTAATGCAGACTGGGGAGTAGAGGTAAAGGATGCCTTCAAGGTCACTCAGGAGAGCGAAGCCTTAAACATTTTCTCTGGTTCTAGGTAAGATGTTCTTATCAGTTTAACACAGAACTTCAAACTAAGTAGCCAAAGGAGTTTTTATTGACCTTATGCTGTGCTTCAATTGTACAATATGTAAGAATAATACAAGATCAGTAGATTTGCTATTTTTTTTAAATTTTTTTATTAATAGAAGGGGCTTCCCAGGTGACTCAGCTGGTAAATAACCCGCCTGTCAATGCAGGAGACACAAGAGACATGAGTTCAATCCCTTGGTTGGGAAGATCCCTAGGAGGAGAAAATGGCAACCCACTCCAGTATTCTTGCTGTGGAAATCCCATGGACAGAGGAGCCTGGCGGTCTACAGTCCATGGGGTCTCAAAGAGTCAGACACAACTGAGTGACTGAGGGAATACAACACATGCATGATTTCTTAGAAAGAGAAGTCTGAGTGTTCTTTAAAGCTGAAGAGAGCTGCATTTCCTAAAACACTATACTGGGGAGAGCAGGTCATTCAGAGTCACAGAACCTGGTATCAAGTTCTGGGCCTGCTCCTCAGGTGTACTACCCAGTGGGTGACTTAATTTCTCTGAACTTAACTTCTTCATCCTGAAAACCCCAGTGACTTCACCTTGAACTGCTGGGAGGATAAAATGAGGAGTTTGTAAAGAGGTGTGGGAGCCATAACTCCTGAATCAAGTTTGCTTATTACTGTGCCCCAATGTCCCTGACATGGTTGCTCCATCTTTAGGAAACAGAACACATCTAGTCTCCCAGAGTGAGATTCCATACTTCTGTGCCAGTTCATGGCTCTGGCTGCCTGCTGTCCTGGCTAAATACAAAGCAAATCTCTGATGGGCCCTGGGGGGTCACCCTTTTGAAAAGATGTGATGCTGTTCCATTGACTCGAGGACCACTCCCAGCCTAAACCTTCTATGCCTCTAAGTCTGTATACTGTTCCTTTATAATTTGCCTCCCTGAGTTGTTCCTTTCTGAACCTGTGTCTAATTTCATCCTAGGATTAGTCCTTTTTAATATTCTATTTTTATAGGGATGGGATGGAGTAGGGTGGCAGGGAAGTCCAGGAGGGAGGGGATATGTGTGTACATAGAGCTGTTTCATTTCATTGTTCAGCAGAAACTAACATGACACTGTAAAGCAATTATACGCCAATAAAAATTCTAGTTTTATATTTCCATCAACTTTAAATAGCAATTGATTTCATGCAGTTTATCTCTATTTTTAAAACCTCTCTGTTTTAAAACTGCTATTGTAAACAAATATGTGTTCAGTAGCTATAGAATGCAGAGCCATGACCTGTGAACTGAGAGACTGGAAATAAAGAACTCAGTGACCCTGTCTTCAGTGAATTTATAAGCTTGATGAGATCAGCTGCTTAATATGGATAATAATAAAAATCAAGGTGCATGAATGTAAGTTGCTTCAGTTATACCAAACTCCTTGTGATGCTATGGACTGTAGCCCACCAGGCTGCTCTGTCCATGGGATTCTCCAGGCGAGAATACTGGAGTGGGTTGCCATGCCCTTCTCCAGGGGATCTCCTCAACCCAGGGATCAAACACAAGTCTCTTATCTCTGCTGTATTGGTAGGTAGGTTCTTTATCACTAAAGCCACCTGGGAAGCCCCCCAATTAAGGTTGTGGCTGTCATTATTGAAGTGTTTAGTATGCATGTGCCAGACACAGTGTCCAGATCCTTTACTTCTCTCAGTATCTATGAGACGAGTGGCATGATTCCCACGTGACAGGAGAGTAAACTGAATCTCAGAAAGGTCACATGAGTTGCCCAGGTCATATAATTAGTAAGATGTGGAGCCACTTTGACTAAAAGCTCATGCTTTGATTCCTAATTCATATTACATCTCATGGCTTTAATATAAAGCAAAATATATTGACACACACACCCAAGTATAAAGCTATTTCCACAGGGAACAAAGATATTCAATTTAATTAAATTTCCTCATTGGCTGCTACAGGCTCTAATTCATGTTTTTCTACCTCAACAGAAAAGCAAAACCCTAGTCCTTCTATTAAAATAAAGATTAAATTAATAAAACCAATGAATTCATTAATTCTACAGATATTTTGTGAGTACCTACTATGCGCTACATAGGCCTGGTATGCTGTTGTTCATGGGGTTGCAAAGAGTCAGCCACAACTGGTTGACTAAACAACATTAACACTACGCGCTACATGGGTTTCTCCAGTGGCTCAGTGGTAAAGAATCTGCCTGCAATGCTAGAGGTGCAGGAAGCACAGGTTCGATCCCTGAGTTGGGAAGATCCCCTAGAGGAGGCATAGCAACCCATTCCAGTCTTCTTGCCTGGAGAATCCCCATGGACAGAAGAGCCGGGTGGGCTACAGTCCATGGGGTCGCAAAGAGTCGGACACGACTGAAGCAACTATGCACTGAAGCAGCATGTATGCCGTCTATGCACAGAGATTCTCCAGGGAAAAGTGGGCAGAAATCTTTGCTCTTGTGGTGCTTTGCTGTTGGTATGTATTTTCTCAGAAACCAAGCAATGGAGAGACAAATAAATAACTTTGTGGTCACTCATGTAGGATGATGAATGCCTCCCTCAGGTTGATTTTCTTCACTTGAATTTCTCGTTCATCTTAAAGAAATAGAGAAAAACTAGGTTGGGGCTTAAGATTGGTACAAATATTAGGTATTTAATAGTCACAGCCTCATCTGTACTCAGTAATAGCTCTCTTACTAATCCATCTTATCCTAGCAAAAGTAAATGAAATTATCTTCATAATATATGCAGTTGACTTTTAATTTTATATCAGGATCAATGGCCAAATCTGATTGAATTAGTTAATGTCAATGAACTTTTAAATGAGTATTTTGGGGTGAGACTTGTTTCCAAAACCCTCCCCAGGAGACTTCACTTGGTCCTGCTACTGCTGGACAGGAATCCACGGGAACAGATGCGAACCAGGTTTTCCTTTTCAGCTTCTGTAGTCATTGAAATGGTTCTTAAGCACTTCTGGATGGTGTTAATAGAATGCATTTGACATCTCTCTTTTGCTTGTTTGACAGACATTTAAAATAAGTCAACTTTGAGAGTTCTGCTGTGGTTTTCTGAGCTCTTTGAACATAAATCAGAAAACTTCTTTATCAAATTTCAAGTATAGGCCCTAGTTTTTTCTAACCTACGTTTTCCTTGCTTCCATCATTTTTCATGACATGCCGGTCATGACTTCCTGGTTTGGAGTCACTGCTCCCTGTGGTGTAAGTTCCTCTTAAAAAAGCTTCAAGAGACTACAAAGAAGGAGGTAGACACTTTAAAATGAAATGTAGCAACCATCCTCTTCAAGAAGGAAACATTAATTATATTTTTGAAGGAGTTATAATTGGATTCTCCTTCTCTCAGTTCTGATAGTCATTCCAGCTACGGTGTTAAAATACCCCCAACATCTTTTATGTGGTCCGTTTCAGAAAAGGAAGGAAGATTTATGTGTAATTATCAGAAATAAACACAGTTCCTACAAAATAAACACAAAGGGACAGAACCTGGCTTGGATCCCACCTCGTTAAAAATGCAAATTAGGAGCAGACCATCCAAATGGGAGGTTTCGCTAATCCTTTCTCAACAATGTACATCAGAAAATTAGCCGTGGGTGCGATGGCATCTGCAGTGTGTATATTTGGGTTTTATACAGGAGATCCCAAAAGGAACTTAGCAACTTCCTCTGGGCCCCCTCATTGTTCTAGCTGGCATTTATTTTGAGTCTTGGGCACAAGGCATGTTCGCCGAATGCCCATTCCTGCCTGCCGTCACTTAATCACCTCCTAACCTATAGAGCCGTCCATTCCTTTACTCTGGCCCATCTGTGATCTCTCTCCCAACCTTCTGGTCTGTTTCCAGTTGATCAGCATCGAGCTGTCCTTCAGGTGTTGGCCCCAGGCTCCCTGAAGCAGATGTGTGCAGATCATCAATTCTAACTCAGACTGTGCAGCTTGCCTTTGGGGAGTGTGGCAGTTCCAAATACAACAGTACTGAAAATGACAGAACTCTCAATGCCTTGTAGTGGAATATTGGGGTTTTAGCTGCGGTCTCCGTGGCTTTCTCAGTCAGTCTAGATTTGATCTAGCCTCACCCCAAGACCTGCTGAGGAAGGTGGAGAAAAACACAGTAGAGGCTGTAGAAACTGTGTTTTGTGTTTGTTCGTTCAGTTGCTAAGTTGTGTCTGACTCTTTGTGACCTTATGGACTGCATCACACCAGGCTTCCCTGTCCTTCACTATCTCCTGGAATTTGCTAAGATTCATATCCATTGAGTCAGTGATGCTGTCTAATCATCTCATCCTCTGCCACCCGCTTCTCCTTTTACCTTCGGTCCTTCCCAGCATCAGGGTGCTTTCCAATGAGTCAGCTCTTTGCATCAAGGAGCCAAAGTATTAGAACTGCAGCTTCAGCATCAGCCCTTCAGGGTTGATTTCCTTTAGGATTGATTGGTTTGGTCTTCTTGCTGTCCAAGGGGCTTTCAAAAGTCGTCTCCAGCACCACAATTCAAAAGCATCAATCATTCAGCACTTAGCATTCTTTATGGTCCAACTCTCACATCTGTACATGACCACTGGAAAAACCATATGGCAAAATGATGTCTCTACTTTTTAATATGCTATCTAGGTTTGTCATAGCTTTTCTCCCAAGGAAAAAGTGTCTTTTAATTCCATGGCTGCAGTCACCATCCACATTAACTTTGCAATGATGGGATCTCATTGACTTCCTTGAACAAATAGTCCTCCACTGCTCCAACCCCTACTCTGGCTGTGAAGTTGTTCCCAACACTAAACTCTTTATCCAGAGAGTTTTAGTCTATGGCCAGGACAGGTATTATCTAGAACAAAGTGTGGATACCTTTTACTATTCCAATTCCTTTGCTATGCAAAACATTCCAGGAGTAGCAGTTCCCATTCCTAGCTCCCAGTGTCCAAGAAGGTTCCTTCAGGTGTCCATTTATGCTAAATTTCTGAGACTATTAATAGTCAGTCTTGCTATATATTCTATTCTCTCCTATTTATGTTTGGAACACTGTAACCTGGACACACCACCTACAAGTTATTCAGAAATAGTCGCTTACTACTCAAACCTCATCTCAGAGGGAAACACTTCTGTAAAAAAAAAAATTATTTGGTTTTAATTGGAGAATAATTGCTTTACAACATTATAATGGTTTCTTCAGTACAACAACACGAATCAACTATAAATATAAACATGTCCCCTCCCTCTTAGACCTCCCTCCACCCACCTTCCGAATCCCACCTCTCTGGACTGTCACAGAGCACAGGCTGAGCTCCCTGGAAACATTTCTTCTTGAAGGAGATCAAAATCAACAGGTTGTAGAAATTAGACCTGCATGCAGGCTTGTTGAATACTCAGATATCAATTCCTTCCTGGACACCAGGCGTGTTTTTGTTTTTTCCTTTTTGATGCTACTCGGTTGTCCTTAAGATATTTCTGGCTAGCTGACTGACGCCTAGATTTCAGAGTCACACAAATATTGTGGATTCACTGATCAGAGACTGGAACTAATTCTATTTTAACTAGTGAAAGTTGCTGAGGTGTATCCAAACCCTTTGAGACCCCATGGAGTGTAGCCCACCAGGCTCCTGTGTCCATGAAATTCCCGAGGCAAGAATACTAGAATGAGTAGCCATTCATTTCTCCAGGGGATCTTCCTGACCCAAGGATGAAACCTGGGTCCCCTGCATTGCAAGCAGATTCTTTACCATCTGAGCCACGAGGGAAGCCCTATTTTCACTAGGATCTATTGTAAAAGTGGTAGGCACTTGATCTGAAGAATAGGAAGCGTGACAATTTCCTTAGGAAATTATTTCCTTGTCTTGTAGGTATCACTGTTAGGAATTTCCTCTGCTCACTATGAGACCAACTTTTTCTTGATTTAGCTTTATTCCATTAAATCAGTTTTGACATACTAAATATCACATTGATTTGAATGCTCTGCAAAAGGCTTAGTCTTTTATATCTCAATCTCTGTGGGTCTTATAAATTGCTCTGCTTTAAGCTACATATATAGATATACTTTTTTTCATCAAGAAGTATTGTCACATTGATGTGAAATGTAAGATTTCTGACACAAATCCTATGTTCTTCTGCAAAAAGAAAATCACATCCTTTCCTCAGCATTAAAAAAATAAAACTTAATTATTTACATTTCTTTATTTTCTATTCTTTTCTTTTTAATCTCCCAACAACTCAGGGAATTAAAAGTTGAACTCATATTTAAATCAGCTTCCCCCATCTTCATCTCACCATTTTATGTCATATCACAGTGTTTTCCATCCGAAAACAACTCTCCTGTTTGTCACAAAATTAACTTCCAAATTTAAGCACTAAGTACCAAGTATTTAGAAAGTGATTTGGTTCTAGCAATATCTGCATCTAATTTACATCAGTCATTCTCCTTTGCATGCCACTGCTTCCACCCTCTCTGAAAAGTGGAGGGCTGGACTTTTTTTCAGTTAAATGTTTGATAGAAAACAGATATTATACTAATTTGCTTTGCAAATTGAGTTCTCTGTGATTTAATGTATAATGCACTGTAGGAGACTTTAACAGTCTAAGAGATAACGTGCTGTGCCATTCCAACAAAATCACTTAACCATCCTGGTGTTCACGTTCCCCATCTGGGAAATGAATGATTCTACCGTCTATTTCTTCAGCAGAAGAGAATCTCATGAAGGTTCCTAAAAAAAAGTTTGAAAAGGATGCCCTTTTGCATAAAGAGCATATGTAATAATTATCACTATTGATTTTCTGTTGAGTAATCATATAATATTTTTATTATTCTTATTAAAACTGAAACTTAAAAAAAAACTCCATTGAAAATGAAACATAAACCTTTGTACAAAGAAAATAAGCTGAATGAACGAACATGTTTCTCATTTCTCATCCCCTATGACCAGTAGTAAGTGATGAACTGAGATAGGACCACTGAGCTGTTGGCTGTAATCTGGTCTTGACTTTGCCATAGATGAGCTGTGTGTCCTTGGGAGACCAAAGAGCCTCTCTGGACCTCAGATATCCAGTCTGAACTACCAGGGGGTTAGATGCCATGATCACCAAGGTCTTTTGAATTAGAGGCTTTAATTGAGAATTTGTCATTTTAACCTCTTTCAAGAGATGATACTATATTTCATACGGCTTGAATATAATGATAGTATCACTATTTTGATGGACTTAGTACTGAATAGCCTTACATCAAGTACAACCAGGCTTCATTTTCGGCAAAAGAACAGATTGTCTAATAGATTTGATAAGTCAAAAGGAGTTCCTTTCCTTGTGTTTGAAAAAAAAAAAAAGAGTATTAGTACAATGAGTTGGCTGTTCACTGAGCTCCTGAATCGAGCCAGGGATTACACACAACATGTAATAAACGCTAAAACTGCAGTCAGGTAGTTCTCCATAATTACTTTTTAATACATTTCTAGGCCTATTTTCAGAAGACACAAAGAAAGTACTTGATAAAAGCATTTAAATGGTGAAGGGTAATTTGACTGTTACTTTGGGATTTTCACTGGATTACGTGAGGCACTTGCCTCACCTGGGATCCAGCCCCTCCTTGTTTTTCTCATTGATTTAGGATGACGAGTTTTCCAAGAGTGAAGATTCTCTGGATGACCGACAGCCCAAATCTGGCCGTTAACAGCCACGGTTTTGTTCTGCTGTAGGGCAAACACATTTTCACATTGATAAAAGAGTGCTTCCAGAAGTCAGACCAATCGGCTTCCTAGTTATGGGTATTAAAAGAGAAAAACAAATTTGTGTAACTCTCCTCATTCAAAAGGAAACTCAGAGTCAGGGATGGCTCAGAAGAAAATTTTCTTAGCTCTATTTTTGACCAAGATGGTTCAATTTTGCAAAATTGCATTTAACCACCAGATTCTGGAGGGCAGCAAGGAGGTATCATGAGATAGGAGGAGCAGAATCACAAAAAATTTGAGACACAGAGTCCATGAATCAGAAGATCTACATTCACCCTCAGCTGATCCGTTCTCCTACTTATGAGATCTTATGCAAGCTGCTGAAACCTTAAAGGGATTTTTATCTCATGAGAAAAGCTAAGTAAACTGTATCAATGGAATGAGGCAGTTTTGCTCAGCTAACTTTATAAAAAAGTTAAGGGAGAATTAGAGATTGAGGGCAAGAAGAGAAGGGGTGGCAGAGGATGAGATAGTTAGATAACATCACTTACTCCATGGACATGAGTTTAAGCATACTTCAGGAGATAGCAGAGGGCAGAGACTGGTGTATTGCAGTCCATGGGGTCGCAAAGACTTGGACACGACTGAGCAACTGAACAACAAAATTTGCAGATTGCATTCAAGAAACACTTGAGGGAAAATGACTTATATGGGAGTGTTCATCTCTACTGAACAATATCAGAAAGGATGAATCCTGTGACGTGTGGCTTGTTAACAAACAGAAGCAGCCTTCTAAGCACATTTCATAGGCTTTCCCAACAACAGCACTGGATCACACTGGTCAGGGCTCAGAACATCGGACAAAACATGGGGTCAGAGTCCACTTAAGCCACTGGTTCTCAAACTTCAGGGCACATCAGAATCATCTAGAGGACCTGGTAGCACAGGACTGTCGGGTCCTCTTCCAGAGTTTCTGGACCAGGAGGACTGGAGCCTGAGTTTCTGGGCCAGGAGGATTGGAGCCCAAGGACTATTTCTAACAAGTTCCCAAGTAATGCTGATGCTGCTATGATGGGCACACCTTGAGGACCACTGGTCTACATGATGCACTGGGCTCTCCCATGTCTATTAGCGTAATAGCATCACCACTATTACATAGTAATAGCATCATCACTGTTATTACTATGATGATGTACTAGCATCATTCCATGCGTGGAATGATTGGCTTCCTTCTCTGTCTCTGAGCACCAGTGCTCAAGGTGGAGGAGGAAAAATGGAGTAAATGCCACACCAGGCCCTTCTTCCCTCCTTCTACTGGTTATGCACATATCTACGAAATCGTCCATCAAACATCACGTCTGTATGGCCTGTTTGTGTGTGTGAGTATGCACCTGTGTGTATACCAGGCATGGCGCTGGATTCTGGGCTGAAAAGTGACATGGCTCAGTCGTGTCTGGTTCTGCAACCTCATGGACCACAGCCCGCCAGGCTCCTCTGTCTATGAGATTTTCCAAGCAAGCATAGTGCAGTGGGCTGCCATTCCCTTCTCCAGGGGATCTTCCCAACCCAGGAATTGAATCTGGGTCTCCTGCATTGCAGGCAGATTCTTTACCATCTGAGTCACCAGGGAAGCCCCTGGGCTACAGTATGGGAAAAGAGAGATGCAGGGGTGATGTGGCAGAGGATGATGAAGGGTTCAGCTTCATCTCAAGCCCTGCCTGGCAGGGGTTTGGTCTCTGTTGTAAGTCACAGGGGATCCAGAGGCCTCCGTAAGAAGTGTGTCTACACAAAGACCACATGGGGAGTTGGCATCACAGAGATGCTTAGGCTGGTCCATCCTCTGTGCAGAACACTGAAGAGGCTGCACGCCCCATTCTGCACCCATCAGAACTTTCAGCCTCACAGAACCCCCATCTAAATAAAAAGACCTGTGTGTATGCTCAGTCACTTCAGTTGTATGTGACCACAAGGGCTGTAGCCCACCAGGCTCCTCTGTCCATGGGATTCTCCAGGAAAGAAAACTGGAGTGGGTTGCCATGCGCTCCTCCAGGGTATCTTCCTGACCCAGGGATCGAACCATGCCTCTTATGTCTCCTGCATTGGCAAGTGGGTTCTTTACCACTGGTACTGTCTGGGAAGCCCAAATATAAAGACCCTGAGGAACAAATAATTCTTTACTGTTGAGGTTATTTTCTATACTACAGAATATGCAATTGATGAAGAACCTGTGAATATGCTAAATATGAAGGAAGGGAGGGAAGGAGAAAGGAAGGAAGGAAAGAAATGAAGGCGGGAAGGATCAGCACGTGTTCCATGGCAGGGAGCTGTCTTGCTAACCAATAACACTTCCTGATTATCCCTCATGTAGCTCTCCTCCAGTCAGAATTGCTCACAAGCCCACTGGGAACCATCAGAGCCAATTTCAGACTAAGTGACTCCTTGTGGAGAATGGTCCACTGCTTTTCACAGGATTACCCAAGTCCTCTGTGCAATCGCGCCCACCTCTGAGCTATTTCTCCCAACTACCAACTCCATTCTCTTCCCAGCAGGACGGCCTGGGAGGTGACACAGAGCTGACATAACATGCATTTTGAAAATGTCAGATGACAGTCATTTAGCATTGCCTCCACATCCATCCGGTGCTAGCCATACCGTCCTGCGCCCTGTGCATGCCCGTGGGGAGTTTCAAGCATCTGTAGCAGCAACTCAGAATTTTCTCATCCTGTTAGCAAACGGGACCCTGTTAAGTGGAGAAGAAAGCTCATATCCATCCAGTGTCACTACCAAGTCTGATGCTCATCTGATTGTTTTCATGATTTAAACGTTCATCTACTCAGCATGGGGCTTCCCTGGTAGCTCAACTGTTAAAGAATCCACCTGCAATGAAGGAGACCCTCGTTCAATTCCTGGGTTGGGAAGATCCACTGGAGGAGGGCATGGCAACCCACTCCAGTATTCTTGCCTGGAGAATCCCATGGAGAGAGGAGCCTGGCGGGCTATAGTCCATGGGGTCGCAAAGAGTTAGACATGACTGAGTGACTAAGCACAGAGCAGCTACTCATCATGACAAGGAAAGAGAATATGAAACGGACTCTCCTCTTTCTCCAGAGATCCATTTCTGGGCTTGTGGCCGGCCTGGGGTGTTATTGCACAGAGTGAGCGAGGAATCTCAGTTCCAGTTGACAGTATTGATGGATTGGAAGGGTGTTGATTAAGGGACATGATACAGCAAACTACCCTCCCGGTTGCAACCTAGTGTTTGCAGAATCATAAGCTTGCAGAACACGTGCTTCAATCAGCTGGCTGTGTAAGAATTCAATCAGTGTTAATCTAACACAATGCAGCACCTGCTCCCCAACTGATTTCTAGTGTTCTTCAATCAAAAGCAACAGAAGAAAAGCATCATTTACTGCAAGGCATGTTAGCAGACCTGAAAATTCAAGAACCTGAAGTTCAGTCGGAAAATCAGCTTCGCACTTTGCTTCTTTCCGCCCAGGCAGGATGCTACCAAAGAAGAAAGCTGCTGTTGACCAGGAAAGTGAGTGAAAGCTGTGTATGTCCAGCAGCACATTCACTCCACTGAGTATGAGCGCAGCAGTTAGGTGCTGGTGATCGGTATTCATTGCCTCTCATCTCCTGCATCTGCAGGATTAGTCATCTTGGGGGCTTGGCTGGTTTCCCTCTAAGCAACAGCATGGAGCTCAGAGGACAGAGGAGACTCATTGGATGTATTAAAAAGGGCCTGAACGCGTCATCCCAACATTCACGCTGAGACCCAGAGCCAGCTGGACACCTCACTGGAAAATTAGTAAACTGCTTGCCCAAGGGAAATGTTTTCACTGCTACAGGAAATAAATCACAAAAACATTATCCCTCCTAAATTTTAAGCTTCTCGAAGGCTGTAAGTCTTACTCACAATTCCATCCCAGATGGTTAGGATGGCTTCTGGTCCATCATAGATGCTTCACAAATGTTTGGTGAATGAATAATTAAGCAAAGCAGACACCAGCAACATTTACAGGCAAACATGTCTTCTAGTACTCAATGAATTAAAAATTTTTTTTGAAGTGGACCATTTGTAAAGTCTTTACTTCACTTGTTACAAAATGACTTCTGTTTCTTTCCTTTTTTTTTTTTTTTGGCTACAAAGAATGTGGAATCTCAGCTCCTCGACCAGGGATCGAAACCACACTCCCTGCATTGGGGGGCTGTCTTAACCACTGGACCACCAGGGAAAAAAAATGTTCATTGATTATTGCCTTAAAATTGACCATGAATAAACTTTTTTCCATTGACTTTAAAGGTCCCCCCAGATAGAAATAATAAAAATCTCCAAAAGCAGGTACTTATTAACAATGGAAACTCTGCTTTATAATCCAAGCCTTTGACTTGATAGTACAATTCACAGTATTTGACTTGAGGCAGAAAATCTGTGACTCTTCCAAGTGAAGAAGGGCTTGTTTTCACCGGAGAGTATGTCCTGAGTTCCCAGATCTTTGCCCAGAAGGATTATTTTATAGCAGGCTGAATTCTTGACTAATTATCTTCAAAACAGCTGGACCACTGGATATACTCTATCCTAATGCAGAGTACAGAGCAAATAAGGATAATTAAACTTTGATTTCAGACAAGGCTGACAAGGGGAGTGAGTGGGGAGACGGTATTAAAAGTAGAAGGCAGGGAGAGACAGCTGAGCAGTCACCTCATAAAACCCCTCATCAGGACCAAAAAAAGTACAACTTATTGTTAATATCCTGCCACTAGTTTTGATAAATTTCTGTCTCAGTCTGATCATTTAGTTTGCTTCAGGGAACACCTAATCTATTCTACTGAGGCCCTAAATGATTAAAACAAATTGTGAAAAAAACAACCACTTGATTTCATCAGAAACATGCAGCTAACAGAATTAGCACCTAAACTTCCTGTGGGCAAAAGTAATAACATCCTCCAAATGAAGACGATATACAAAAAGGAAAATTCAGCTGTGAGATGACACCAGACTTCATGGCAAGTGTTATGAAGCATCCTTGCCAAATGAGATATCTGTAAATTACCTGGATAAGCAATCAGCTCCAGATTATAATTGCCAATTTGAGAAAATTTCACCAACAATTAAGCAAAATCAAATAACCCATTTGAGGAAGTGGAGTGGTGACAGGCCACCACCTTCTCCTTCTTGTTAAGGTTTACTCTAATTTGTTTCTATTTTCCTTTGAAAATGAACATTCCATCCTCTTTTATTGGGTTGGAAATAATGAAAGGCCAGCAGGGAGGGAGTCACATGCATCTGAAGGGTAGTATGTGAGTTATTTGTTTTCAGGATGAAAGTAGAAGTCACTGTGTGTCTGGTTGGAGATTGTTGTGACCCAATAACAAGAACTTTAAACTCAAACTGGAAAGCCTAGAGGATTCATTATACTTGAATATCTTACCACTTTGTGCCTGTGTATGTGTGTGTGTGTTTGTGTGTGTGTGCTCAGTCACATCTGATCCTTTGTGAATCTAAGAACTGCAGCCCACCAGGCTCTTCTGTCCATGGGATTCTCCAGGCAAGAATACTGGAGTGGGTTACAGTTTCCTTCTCCAGGGCACCTTCCCGACCCAGGGATCGAAACCTGTCTCTTGCAAGTGGATTCTTTACCACCTGGGAAGCCCTATCTTACCTTATTAGTTCCATTCATTAGAATGCAAACCAAACTCCCTACAGGAAGGATGCTAGACAATCAGGTTCGCTTTGTCCCTAGAACCTCCCAGAGCTCTGCCCCACATAACAGTGGAGGTTTGTGAGATCACTTAGGCTCTCTGGAGTTCACCTTCTCTCTCCTAGAGAACAAAATTTCTTCAATGACATAAAATCAACTTCTTCTATAAATATTGAATGATTGCTTGCTATGTGCCAGATGCTATACTAAATAAAGAAGGTATGAAATAAGCATCCACTATGTGCTAGATTCTGCTCATTGCTCCCTAACACTCTTTCTGCTTTACTGAGAGAATCCCAGTTTTGCCCCAGGTGACGATGTGCCAGCTAAAAGCACTCATCTTCCCAGACTTTCTGGCAGCCAGAGATGACCATGTAACTCATTTCTGTCTAATGAGACGTAGATAGAAGTCAGCCAAGGAATTCTGGAATTCTTGCTAAATATCTGAATTTTACATGGATTTTTACTTCCCGGACACAGATGCTACCACTCTCTCCCTTTCTTCCCTGTTATTGTTCCAATCTACAGTGAAGCTGAAGGTTGGGTTTGTAGCAGGTATCTTGGGACCAGGAAATTACAGGAGTTAGAATAAAACCATAGACTCCAGGTGGCATGGAGAAAAATAGGATGGAATCTGGGACACGAATGACAGAAAAAGGCTCTGCCTAGCTCTGAAAATTTTTCATTGAGAAAAATCAACTCCATTTGGGCTTTGATACTTGCAGCCAAATACATCCTCAATAGATACAGTGTGTAGATGACCTGACCTGCTTAGGGAACGACAGAGACACACACAAATCAATCAAAATAAATGTGGTGAACGAAATGAAAAAGGTAGAGAAAAAGAGAGATCAGGAAACAGAAAAAGAGACTGCCCTTTAGAAGTACAGACTCTAGCACTTTGCCTGCCCTTCCTAGGTGTGGCAGTCAAGCTGGTTTTCCTGAAATGCAATTTTCTGTGCGATCCATGAAGAATGACCCTCTTAGTCTGGGGAAGGAGAGCAGGGGAAGAATCAGTGTGTTCTAGGCACGATCAGAGACATAAAGGCAAGAGTCGTTTTGGGAAACTGTGCAATTCAAGATGGGCAGGGAAGGATGGAGGTGGGGGCTCAGAGTAAGAGGAGTTTGAGTCACACACGAAGTCTGGGCTTTATGCTGAAGGACACAGTAAGATGCAAAAAGAATTTCATGCAAGTGCTTAATAATGTCGTTGGTCAAATCTGGGCTTAGCTGATGCATAGGAAGAGGGCCTTAAGATCTGTGTCCAGAGCATGTTTATTTAATTACACATAGAATGAGGGGGATCCATCTCTTGAACCAGCTGGAAGAACCTGAAATAGGAGTTGCTGGATCAAGGTGACCTCACGAAGCACATGCATCAGTTACTTCTGGTTCCTAGCACCCTGTTAAAAAGTTAACGAAGAAAACAATAGAAGCAATAGCCACACAAGATCAAAGAGAATAGGAGAGGGATCATCAGCAGAGCAGGGATGTCAATGCCTGAAAGTAGGAAAAGGATGGACACAGAGTGTGAGCCACACCTCAGGGGATTCTCTGGCAGATGTGTGAGCTTGTCAGGCAAAATTCCACAGCAGTTGGGACTGAAGGCAGACGTATGGAGGGCAGGGATGAGAATTGGGCTGAGAATACAGAAAGTAAATTTTCACCCACAAACAGCAAACAGGTTGGTATTACCCCCGGCAAATAGAACAAATAGCTTCTCTTTAAAAAAAAAAATGCAAGCTGCCAGGGACCTTGCCTATTATGATGTGGGTTAGTCCTAACACTAAAGGTCAGTTCCATGTCTGTATTAACAAATGTATGAACTGCCAGTAAACTAGCTTAAACACACGCAGCACCTGGAACTTTAAGCTAATGGGAAAGAAACCCATGTTTGCAGAAGCAGAGAAAACCCACACTTGTTATCCTGCAATATCAAGCCAGTCCCTCAGACCATGTATGTCCCATTAAGCATATATGACAATTACAAAAAGAAAATCAATATACATTATTTTAAAAAAAATAGATGCCAAGATAAAGAGAACTGGCTTCAGAAAACACAGGGAACAAAAGAGAAAGTACGTTTCTAAGTGACTACTTTGTCATCAGAGAGTTAAGAATAAAGATACTCTACTAATAGAATTAAAATAAGATACAATGAAAAAGTAACCACCAGGAACAAATAACAAGCCCATGGAAATTAAAATATTATTGTTGTATTAAAACGAAGTTAATAAGGTATGAGACAGAGAGAATATTTCATAACATAGCCAACAAAGAGAAAGAAGAATAATGTGTGTGTGTTGGGGGGGTTGTGGCAGAACCCTGAAGTGGTTAAGAGAACAGACACCATTCTGCCCACCACTCAATAGCTGAGACCTAGAGTATTCTTTTTATAGCTGTGCCTCAATGGTCTTATCTTTGAATTAGGATTATTATAAAGATGAATGAATTAATATAAATTATTTGATTAGAAAAGTTGCTTTCATATGACAAATACTATAAGACTTTCACATACACATACAGAGTCAACCCAAGAAGTCCAACACTGACCCATGAAAGTTTCAGAATTAAACAAGGGAGAAAGTATAGAAGAAGCTACTATTGAACAATAATAGAAGAAACATCTCCAAAGAATTAATTGGCTTTCTATCAAGCAGGATAAATAAAAACTGACGTATACATAAAGACATCATGTATGTCAAAGGTCAAGACTGAAGCAATATTCCAAAGTCCTTTAAAGAAAAGTAATTAATTATCTTTGCCTGCTTGCATGTATAGGTCCTCCACAAAGATTGACCCTTGGCTGGCAGCAGTTTTCTTCGTTTGAATCCAGGATGTAAGAAGCTAAATGTGACAAAATGATTTTTAAATCTAAATTTCTATATGCAGTGATGAGAGAAAATCAGATGTACTTTCAAGGACCCAGAAATTTTAACTCATATGTATTTCCTGAGGAAGTTACTTAGGTATGTACTAAAGCACACTTAGGGTTAAAACAAAGAAAGGCTGCCTAGAACTAAAGAAGAAAATAAAGAAAATGATACTATGGGATGAAAAAAAGGTGAAATTAAACTAGGAACTAACGGAAATAGTTCTAAATTAAGAGTAGTGTGACAGGCTCAGAAAAACAGGTAGTCCAAATAAGAACCAGAAGCCAGTGCATCCCCAAAAATGTGTTTGTGATGAGTAAGTGGATTCCAACATTTGAATGGATTAGGAAGAAACAGGAAAGGCATTATGCTGAAAATGCGTATACTTACTTTCATCAGACAATCCATTTGACTGTTTGATAAGACCATTTTCAGTAGCCAGAGATTGTCACACTGAAGCCACCAAGAGGGAAAGTCCAAAAAATAAAAAGAAGAAGAAAAGTCATCCTACAAAAAAGCATCATTTGCAGAACTACATGGAATATGTTCTTTATTGGCTTGAAATCTTTAGAATCGAGTTAGAGATAAAACACATAAAGTGAAATGCGTTTACAAAATGGAAGGCGAAGCCAATGAGGTTAATATTCACCAGCAGAGATTGGGAGAGGAAGGAGAGAAAGATGCTCAAAGTAGGGAGTACACAGACCACTTATTTTACATTGTGCATGGATTGCTTTGATAAAAAGGAAAGAACAAAAACATTGAGCATACTGTACCTATCTTGGTAGAGTTGATCACTTGACCCCATCTGCACTGTTACTCCTTCCAGTACCCAGAACACAAGCGGATGAGAAACCAGTAAAGGGTACGAACAGCAGAGCCCCCAGACTCTCAGCTCTCCTCCCGCCCTGGGTGTCCTTTCCTGCTTTCTAGAGGGATTTTTTTCATGCTACTGCCTTCATTCTCCCTAGATGTTGAAAATGATGTCTCCTTAAGAGAAGAAGAGATGTCATGCTTGAGGAAGCCAGTGGAAGTCAGCTCTCTGAATAAGAGGTAAGAAATGTAAATCTACTTAGGGTGTTTATATAACATAGTAGAATTCCATTATGCGAGCCCCTGTACCATGCCCCGGGAGCCCCCACTATAATTTTGCATAGCCTGAGTGCTCACCCTCCCTCTTGGGAAGGGGCTTCCAAATGAAGTGTGTAGATTTGGGGTGCTGACCCTGGTGAACCAGCAGTGTGTCCACGCAACTGAATGTGTCTATCTAATTAGGGGTTTATTTGTTTGAGTTGTGCATGAATATACCAAATTACATGATCAGATCATAGTCCTGCTTCTGATTTATTCCTTCTTTGTTCTTCAAGGCTTCGTACGTCTAGGCAATTAACCTCTCAAAGAGCTGGAGAACACATAATTATCCTCATTTGTCTAAACGTCGCCAAGATGGCTGCCTTTCAATTAACCTTCTGGGGATGGAAGAAAGTTGGAGTGATACAGTGATCATTTTTAACCTTACTGTATGCTTTTTTAATGTAATTTAATTGAAATAGCCAGATGATAAAATAGTCAGATACTGTTTCCACAGGTAAAAGGATCAAGGGGGTTTTGAGGGAGAGACGAGTGAGAGTTGACAAAGCTAATGGAACAGATGATGCATGGTCTGAGCGGGAACCTGGGCTCAATAACACATGGAACTGTATCTGTGCTCTTCAGAGCCAAGGCCCCTGGAACGCCAGCACTAGGCGGCAACAGACACATATGCTCCGTCCTTCCCTTACCTCCAGGAGCCTGCGGGAGATGAAGGAATGGATGGTATTATTGCACAAGACAGAGAGCAAGGAGGGAGAAAAGATGCTTACTGTTATTGAATAGGTAGACTCTGCCAGCATCCTTCTCTGCACTTTAGGGGCAGGGTCTCATACACATATCTGAGGTGTACATACACGCATCAAGTAATATCTCCTGAACACTGCTGAGGACTTCTTGTATAGCAACATTATTGCACTATTTATGGCAAAGGCTGAGAAATGGTGCAAAGGGAGACTGTTTCGACCAGCCTTCAGAATCATTTACCACAGTGAGAGTGGCTGCCCTACTGCATCCCTCTATAGCAGACCTTGTAGGTCTTCTCCTTGCAGGTGCTAATCTATCTCTCAACTCTGGTAAGCGCAAATGTACCGCACACTGATGGATGATGATCCAGGTTGCCTTCAGTTCTGGGTAGCACTTTCAAAGGGGGATGTTAATTAGCATGCTTTCTAGGAACCATGTTACGAAAGGAAGCAGAAAGGGACTGTGGATGCTGAGCCTGCACTTCAACTTGGAGCAGGTGCAATGGTTCTCTTCAAAGAGAAGACAAGAAACAAGGCTCGGCCAGAGCTCCCAGGATGAGAGAAATTACGAATGTATATACAGCCAAAATTGAACTATAAGATGTGCCATGATGGAATGCCTCAGATTTTGAGGTACGATTATATAGAGCATGCTCCCGTCACAGTGAATACTGAAAGGGGGTGCTAAATGAACACTTGGGGGAAAAATTGCTGGAAAACAGGTTTCTAAGCTGAATGGCAGATGGAAGACCTTCTCTAGTTCCTTGTGACTGGTAAGTTATAATTCCATGACCCTAATCCTCACAGTCATAAGGCTAACAATTTGGGTTACAGAAATTAGCATTTTCTATTTTTCCCAAACTTTCCACCTTTCTTCTCTTCGTAATCCAAATCCCTTAAATCAGGGGTCCCAAGCCTTTGGGATCTAATAATGCCTGATGATCTGAGGTGGAGCTTATGCAATGATAATAGAAATAAAGTGCACAGTAAATATAATGTGCTTGAATCATCCATCCTGAAACCATCCCGGCCCTTGTTGTGGAAAATCGTCTTCCACGATGTCAGTCCCTGGTGCTCAAAATGTTGGGGACTGCTGCAAATGTAGTGGACTAGTGTCTTACTCCATGTGTGCAAATAAAAATAGAAGGGAAAAAAAAAGAAAACTTCTGAGAGCAATTGCGCTTCTGTATGTGCAGCTCTCTCTATTGAGGGTGTAATTTGGAATGTGAAAGTAATCACCATTACTTCCCCATAGTCAGTTATGATCAAAGGGCAAAGTTAACAATTAACCAAATAACCAAAAATCAGATGCAGTAGGTAACAGAGCCAACAGTCACCTGGATCTCTCTCACTCTGCTGGTGTTACTGGGGTACAATGGTCTACTCAGATTTTATCAGTAGAAAGGGTTAAAGAAGATGAATATTGTTTTGTTCCATGGGAAACCTTGAAACTTTGTTAACTGGAAGATGGAATGAAACTAGGAAATTTACTCAGTGAATCCAAATAAGGCAGTTCCACAAAGCTGTAGAAACTAGGCACAAATAGTAATACATTTCCTTTACACATATAAAAGGCCACCAATATCACAAGAGAATGAGGAAGACAACACTTTAGCACAATGACTTCTTATTTTCTGAATTTCTTTCATTTCAGAGGGAGCATATTTAAATGGAATGGCCACCCATTCCTTGCCTCCAGTTACTTATTTTTAGCCCGCTGGGTCATATAGTTTCACTTTCCTTCAAATAAGAAAGGCAGGTATTTAAGAAACATAAAGGGAACCTCACCAGTTGTCAGTTCCCGTCTTGGAATTCTCTGACAAGCTGTGCTCTGACCTCCCGCAGAGATGTTCATCAAGGATGCTCAGCCGATAACCCAGTGTCTCCGCCTGCTTGGGTGGAGCACCTTCCGCTCCCTTTCAAAGTCTGATGGAAACAGGTCACCTTCCAGTGTGCTTTCTGATAAAAGGTGAAGCCTTTCAGGAAGGCACTGTTTTCTTCATGTTCTTAAAAAATAACCCGACTTTTTATTTTAAAATAGTTGTTAGAGTATAGAAGAATGGCAAGGATGATACAGAGAACTGGAAATGCTTCACTTAGCATCTTTTGTAGCCATGGCACCGTTACCAAAAGTAAGCCAGAGCATCGGTACAATGGCAAGAGCTGATCGACAGAGAGTACTCCCATTTCCCTGGTTTTCCCGCGGGTGTCCAGCATGGCATTCTCCACCCCACACTGTTTTTAGTTGTCATCTAAGTCTCCTCTAACCTGGGAGGGTACCTTGGTCTTTCCTTGTCTTTCATGACTTTGGACAGTAGTGGACAGGTGTTTTGTAGAATGCCCCTGAATTTGGGCATGCCTGCCATTTCCCATGACTAGACTAAGGACACCACAGAGCTGACATTCCTTTTCACCACATCATTGTGTCAGGAGGAACATGAAGTCTACATGGCATTACTTGGGATCTCAACTTTGGTCACTTGGTAAGGTGGTGTCTGTCAGGTTGTTACCGAAAGTTAGGTGTGGGGGGTCAAAAGCCAGTAAACAGGGCAGGCTGGTGGAAAGGAAAGTTTGTTTTATTTCAGATGCTGGCAACTAGGGGGGAGGGTGACAGACATCTGTCCAAAGGCCAATTCCTCCCACCCCACCAACAAGCAAGGCGTGAGAGCTTTTATAGACAAAGTGTGTGTGTGTGTGTGTGTTGGGGGAGTTATGTGCAGAAACAGCACAGTAATCTCTAACAGTCATCTTCAATATGCTCATCAGTGGTCTGACTATGGTCATCAGTGGTCAGACCACTTGGAACCAAGCTCACCTTGGTTGTTTTAGGTACAGTTAATCTTCAGTTCCGGGGTACGCTTGTTCCCATTTCTTTGCAATCAGTTCTCAGAACTGTGGCAGCTCAAGTCCTGGGTGCAGCCTGGCCATCATGCAGTTAACTTCTCCACCTGCGGTTTTGGTATCTATAAGACAGCTCACAGGATATGGCTCAGAATATTATCTGCAGCCCTTGAGAAAGAGCTAAAGGTCCTTGACTATGCTTAATGATTACATTTTTATTATTTAGTCTCCTTAGACTGTTTTCCTTTGTTTCAGCATTTTTCACTTCTCTGATTAAACTTATTTTTTGATTAAAGTTTTCCACAGGCAAAAGGTAGGCAGAAGACTTGGTAGGGGGTCCTGCTCTGTTTCAAGGTTTCTCCATTGTAAAGGCACAATGTTTCCCTTTGTAAGACGGTCACCACACTCAAAGGGAGGGGTATCAAGCTCCACTTCTTGGAGAGATGAATAGCAAAGAATTTGTGATTTAAAAGAAAAAAACACTGCGATTAATATTCATTGGGCTAAAATGCATTCAGACTATGCAAATAACCTGTTTCTACTTAAAGTTTTGCCCTAACATGAGCTTTCATCTGTGGATCTTGGTTCAAGCAGGCACTGTTTTTAACATTGGTTTTAACTTGACTTTAATGGAATACATAGACCTTTTAAAATAAATTATCATATAATATTATGTCAATGAAGAAACAAATGATTAGTGTTTACTAAATGTCTCTAACAGAACCAGTAATCTCTCAAACATCCCCTACTTGTAACCTAAGATATAATGAACAGATCGTTATGGTGCACTAACTCTGGAGTCCATTGGTGCCATTTATGGGGCTTATTGGGCTTCCCTGGTAGCTTAGCTGGTAAAGAATCTGTGTGCAATGCAGGAGACCCCGGTTTGATTCCTGGGTTGGGAAGTTCTCCTGGAGGAAGTCATGGCAACCCACTTCAGTATTCTTGCCTGGAGAATCCCCACGGACAGAGGAGACTGGAGGGCAACAGTCCATGGTGTTGAAAAGAGTCAGACACAATTGAGTGACTAAACACAGCAGAGCACATGGAGCTTATTAAAAATGTGAAAACCTAGGCCACAAATATTTTTACTGAATATGTATGCCATGTAGAACATATTTAGGTGGACTAGAATCTGGTGTCGAAGAAGGCACTGGCGACCCACTTCAGTACTCTTGCCTGGAAAATCCCATGGACGGAGGAGCCTGGTGGGCTGCAGTCCATGGGGTAACTAAGAGTCGGACACGGCTGAGCAACTTCACTTTCACTTTTCACTTTCATGCATTGGAGAAGGAAATGGCAACCCACTCCAGTGTTCTTGCCTGGAGAATCCCAGGGACGGGGGAGCCTGGTGGGCTGCCGTCTATGGGGTCTCACAGAGTCTGACACGACTGACGTGACTTAGCAGCAGCAGCAGAATCTGGTATAAACCAAGTGTGAGAAACAGGTGTCTATTAAAAAGAGAACCCCCCTTTTTTTTTCGGTTAAAAATAAATCAATGACAGGATACAAAATAGTGTAGAACTTACGGTATGTGGTTTGTGATATTTGTTTGCATACAAACTTGCTGAAGATAGGAGTTGTTTATCACTCACTCACTCAATCAAGTATCTGTACAATGCTCAGTGCAGTGGCAGAGGTCATAAAGGAAATGCAGAGACAGTTAAGGTTTGGCTGTGCCCAGAAGTGCTCACAATCTGGTTGGTAAGATAAAACATTTAGCTCATTAACTGTTTAAAGTTGTCAAATGGTCAATGCTGGGCTGACTTTAAAAGTAATTGAAGAACCAAGAAATGAGAGATGAGAGGAGGCCTCATGAAGGACATACAATCGAAGACGGAACCTAAGAGTGGTAAAGGTTGGGATGGACACAGACCACAGAGGAGGAAAGAGCCTGAGTTGAAGGTTCAAGGCGTGGTCAGCACCAGGGACACACACTGGCAGAAGCTGGGGAGGACGCACAAAACCCAATAACAACATCTGGCTTGTGGGTAAAACAGGAGAGCATGAAAGGGACAGCCTGCCGACAGTGGTGTTCTAGGAAATTCATCTTTTCCCAATCTTATCTCCCAACAAACCCTAATGTTTCCTTGCCAATGAGGACACGCAGTTAATGTTGATGATGAACTTATGTGAAGACTCACAATGATCTTGGCAAATGGAAACAATGGAAAGAACCCAAAAGAGTGACATTCAAACAGGACAAATAAAAGCAAGCTCAGTGCAAGGATTGATAAAACTGCTCCTAACACATAAGAGTATTAGAAAGGGTTCCAGGATTCAAAACAAATTCATCGATCTATTTTAAATGGTTTACTAGATTCTGATTCTCACTTTAGTCCCTTGAACTAGATATTATGTTCATTTTACCTTTTAGGAAATTTAGGCTAAAAGAATATCAGGAAAACTGAGCCAACACTTGGTAGAGACAGGTCTTCTGAAGTCATATCCAATGAGAATCACTGAACTATGGAGCACCGCTGTATGTGTGTGTGTGTGTTGGGGGGAGCGTAATATGTATATAAATGAATGTGTAGGCCATACACACCATATACACATGTTCACAAGCAAAGAGATCTTTCCTCTTTGTCACCACCTGTCCCCTAAAATAACAAAATTCACATGCAATAGTGGTTTACCTAAGCAGAAACAATTAACCAAAACAGCAACAACAGTCTGCCTTAAATACACACGATCCCTCTGACTCTTAAAAGTGGCAGAGCCTATTTGAAAAAAATCCAGAAGAATCACATTGCTTATGCTGGAACTACCCTGAGCAGTCCCTCACTCTTAAAGCCCTTGGTCCATAAAATGCTGGCAGGAAACCATTCCTGGAGAGGAGGAGAGGGCTGGGAGGACAGCTCTATCTCGCAGAAATGTACCGCGGAAAATGAGACCGGATGTTGTTTGCAATTGATTTTGCGGAGGGGAATGGGAGGATGAATCTAATTAGCGGAACTGCAGACGACTCAGGACTTCAGGCTGGTTTTCTCAAAACCCATAAGACGTTCCACAGGTTCGCCCTCCCCTCCCCCACAACAAGTGGTCAGGCACAAGCCTGCCTGTCTCCATGGAGAGAATGAAGGTCACCACTTAATAAAGCTCCCCTTTGGTGGACGAGCTGTCAGAGTGAAATGGTCTGTATTCATTTTAATAAAAGAAAGGTTGGGTTGCGATAGTGTCTGACACCAAGCACACTCTCTTCTCTCTTTTAAGCTGCATCGTCTAATAAATATGTATCATTTCTAAGGGAAAGCACTGGGTCAGACTCCCACCCCAAGAACGCAGGATTAAGAAGACGTTGTGCCGGCCGCTCGTGCCAGCTCCATGCCGTGTGTCAATAAAAGTCCAGGGCTCATCACATTTCATTTCCCACAAGCACGGCCTTCCAGCTCATCTCTGAGCTGCCGCCTCCTGCGCAGCGTGAAATCAGGCCCCCCAAAAAGCAATTTCAGCTCCTGCTTCTCGCAGGGTTTCCAGTTTTGATGCAGAGCCCGGGCACTGGGCAGCCTGGCGGTCAGGGAATGAGACGAGAAATGACATGCAGTTTACAAAAAATAAATAAGAAAATAAAAAAGATATAAAATAAAATTGTAGATCCTACTGGCCCAAATCAACTCAGAGCACACTGCTCCTCACTACTGGTGAAGGAGAAGCTAGTCTCTCAAAGTGCAGCCTTTAAACAGCTCATCTCTGCATCCATCCAGGTGGGCAGAGTCCCCATGTGCTGTTCCCTCTTGTGTGTGTATTAGTCACTCAGTTGTGTCCAATTCTATGTGACCCCATGTACCATAGCCCACCAGGCTCCTGTCCGTGGAATTCTCCAGGGGATCTTCCCAACCCAGAGATCGAACCTGGGTCTCCTGCGTTACAGGATGACTCTTCGCCATCTGAGCCACCTGGGAAGCCCTTAAAGAGGCCTGTACTTCTCCTTTGCACCTCTTGCATTCCTATCCCCATTGTTCTGTCTTCTATCTGAAAGAGACTGGGAGTTCCTTTAAGGTTTGGAGAAAGTCACTATATCATGCTGCAAATGTAAAGTCGCCCAGAACAAGATGATTTATCATAAAATGATAATGACACTCTGCTCTGTAATTCATCATGAGCTTTATTTGCCGATTCATTAATGAACCCATCCAAGATTCCGGGATAATGGCCTCTAATTCTACAGGTGCAAGAGTTTGCGGTAATTGCTCTAAATTATAATTACCTTTCCCAGCTTCCAGGAACGGTTTGGTAAGGAATCATCCTGGTTATCGGCAAGGTGGACATTTTCATATGATTTTAACCAATATGGCATAAGAAACCCTATGCATTAACAACATAAATATGCTCTGGAAAAGAGTCTGATGCTGGGAGGGATTGGGGGTGGGAGGAGACGGGGATGACAGAGAATGAGATGGCTGGATGGCATCACCGACTCTGTGGACATGAGTCTGAGTGAACTCCGGGAGTTGGTGATGGACAGGAGGCCTGGCGTGCTGTGATTCATGGGGTCGCGGAGAGTCGGACACGACTGAGCGACTGAACTGAACTGAACTGAATGTGCATTTCCTTTATGGCTGAGTCCCTTCCCTGTCCACCTGAAACTATCACAACGTTGTTAACTGGCTAAGCTGCAGTTGCTAAGTTGCTTCAGTCGTGTCCGACTCTGTGCGACCCCACAGACGGCAGCCCACCAGGCTCCCCCGTCCCTGGGATCCTCTAGGCAAGAACACTGGAGTGGGTTGCCATTTCCTTCTCCAATGTGTGAAAGTGAAAAGTGAAAGTAAAGTTGCTCAGTTGTGTCCGACTCTTCGCGATCCCATGGACTGAAGCCTGCCAGGCCCCTCCGTCCATGGGATTTTCCAGGCAAAAGATTACTGGAGTGGGGTGCCATTGCCTTCTCCAGTTAATTGGTTATACCCCAATCCAAAATGTTTTTGGTGCTAAAAAATAAATAAATAAATAATTTTAAAAATAAATTATCTTACATCATTATTTTAAATTACCTTATATGATTATAGAAAATATAAAATATAGTGGGAGAAACCATTGCTCCAAACCTCTTGTCCTGAAACAAAATGTGATGTATTCAAACCTCAGACCCAAGATGGCTCAGCCAGAAATCCAGAAATCTGGAATTGACTGGAGAACTGGTGACTAACTCATCTCTTTTAGGGTCAACAACTGAGTCCCTAAGTTACCAATATGAATACCAGGAAGAAAATGAGGAAAATATCTTTTCCTGTATGGGCTCTACTGGTGGAGAGCTGTTTTGTAACAGTGATCAAAACACTCACAACTGTGGACCCAGTGATTTCGTGGCAAGGGACATCACCTATGGCAATGGCCCTCTCCTCTCTACCACACACAAAGGTCTTGCAACAAAATCATTCTTAAAGTGTTATTCATTGCAATGAAAACAATCCAAGGGAATAGGAACAGAAATAGTAACAGGTTAGTTAACTCTCATTAGATATTCAGGTCATAGTATTAGGTAGTTATATGGAAATGTTTACTAAAGCTGCAAATTATATGTTACTGTTTAAGTTACAGCATGCGTGCACACTCACTTCAGTGTCTGACTCTTTGTGACCCCACAGACTGTTGCCCACCAGACTCCTCTGTCCATGGGGTTCTCCAGGCAAGAATACTGGAGTAGGTTGCTATGCCTTCCTCCAGTATATCTTCCTAACCCAGGGATCGAACCTTTGTCACCTGCCTTGTAGGTGGATTCTTTACTCATTGAACCAAGCATAAATTCGGACCCTACAAAAATCCAAATCAAGACTGAAAGAATATCCATCAGGATGTTTTGTCTACTTCTCTATAGCTTGTATGGCTAATGGATCTTTTTTCCTATGCTTTATCTGTTCTTTGTTGAAGGCATTAAAACATATGTAATGAAGACACTTCTAATTTTTAAAAAATCTCAGTAGAAAGCATTAGAAAGCTGTTCACACCAAATATCACACCTGCCAAAAGGTTGCCCAGCCATAAATCAGTCTACATGTGTGTACTGGGCCAGCCACATAGTAGTCTGCATGGTGAAGACATAGGAAGACGCTTCAAAGCCTCATCTTCGTCTACTTTGCTCCAAGGACAGGAATAAGAAACCTGGGAACATCTGAGCATTGCAGCTGGGCTCACAATGCAGCGACACAAAGTGTGAAAGTTAAGTCCAAATACCAATTGATAAATCTCAACTTTGTGCTCTGAAGCTTGACAGGAAGACTCTAGCTGGTGATGCTGGTGCTGGAGAGGAAACAGGCCCAGAGCACTGGCTTATCGAAGACTGTTTTAATGTTTTATTTGAGTAATGGGCCTTGCAAATTAGCACCCCTGCGGCCCGAAATATATATCTTTTCAAGGACACACCAGTTTTCAATTCGACAGGTGATATGGAAAAAATCCCCAAGGGGAGCTTTGATTTCTGTACTTTTCAGACACAGTTATATTTTATTCCAGCTCAGATGATGTGGAGGATGGTGGAGGGCTCTGAGGGTGAGCTGAGGGCTTGCAGAGGAAATGGAGCAGAAAACAGCTCTCAGAGCAAAGGTGGGGGGGTTTCCTGGGACAGTGAGTCGGGGAGGGAGGAAGGGGTCCAGTCTCCCTGCCCCTGGGGAGGAGGGGCGGACAGCCAGCACCGTGTCCTCAGGGGGACTGTTATTCCCACTGCCCCTCTCTCATTTCCTCCTCTTGCTCTAGTCTTCTTGATCACAAAATAGTTAAGGCATGAGTTTGGCTCAACAACTAGTTTAACTTACGCACCCACCCATTGATGGAGTCAACACATACTCTGCATCTATTATGTGCAAGCACCATGTTGAAAGCTAGAGGAAAGCGGGGGGGGGGGGGATGATACCTCACGTGTGAGCTCTTTACCACGTGGCAGCCTGCTGGGTGACGCACAGGCTTTGACACTGGGGAGACAGACATTCTATTCCTGGCTCTGCCATTGCGAGCTGGGTGAGCCTGAACAATTAGCCCTGCATTTTCTCATCTATAAACCTGGGATAATGGAACCCGATTTACACATTAGTGGGAGGCACAGAGGTCAATATATGTAAGGTGGATGAGTCATGCCTAGTGCTCCCTAGAAGGGATTTTTCTAAAAGGACAGACTCACTTGACTTCCCGAACACATTTATGTTTCTTAGAAGAAAAGTCAGGGCCAGTTAATTCCCAAATACCTATCTTCTAAGAGGTTCAGCCCAGATGTAGTGGATAACACCAAATATATCTATAGATGGACACAAGGAGCAAGGGGCCAGGCGTGCCAGGTGAGAAAGATGCTCCTGGAGACACACAGGTCCCACCGTAGCCCATCCCTCCCCAGTGCGGGGGCCATGACAGAAAACTAGCTCCAACCGCACCCTTGACCCTAGGGACACTGACCTGTCCTGTCAAATCCAGGGCCTCACAAACACTGTCCACGGAGTGGGCTGCAGATTTAAATGCCCCGTGCTTCAGTGAGGGTACTCCATGCTGGAAGGGTGGGGAAAAACCACCCACCTCCCTTCCTGTCTCTGGATCCATCTACCTCCATCCACCCGTCATGGAGCTATCTGTGATTCTGTCATCTGTCTATCTATCAGAGTCTCTATCGCCTACCACTTATATGTTATCTACCGTCTGTCTGTCCATCTGTGCCCTGCCTATGCTATGTCACCTATTGCTTATCTATCATCTCTCATCTGTTTATCCCCTATTTTATATATATATATATATGTAAAATCTTTCCATTTATTTATCTACCTGGTAATAGCCTTAATACTGATTCTGAAAGTCCCTGAAAATGTGAGCCTCATAAAGAGTTGTAGATGGATAAAATTTTTATCAGGAAATTTTAATTTAAATAACTTTTCTAGAAAATCCAATTTAATAGAATTTCCCTACAAAAGGCACACTATTACTATTTGACATTTAATACCTAGTTTTTTACAACACAGAGGTAGACGTGATTTTTATTTAAAAAAAAGAAAAAACTCCAGCACTCTGAGGCTTAATTCCATAATTTAAAATGATTTTTCAGCTAGATACAAAATCACATGTTCATTTATTAAGTACCTACTATAGGCTTGACATTGAGAATTAAAAGATGGGTCCCTTACCTAAACAGCATTTAAAATGTCCCCAAGATAGAAGAAGAGTTATCTCTTACAAATATTTTTTTAAAATACCCCAATACAAAATGGATAAATTTATGGCATGAAAAAACTTCACAGAAAGGATTTACAATTAGTAAACATACCTAAATATGTCAACCTCCAATGTGAGTAATAATTAAAATGAAAACATTAAGGTACTTTGAGTATCCTATCATGTCATAATAATAAATAATCAAGAACAAAAATCAAAAAATAACAAAAACAATACTAATCCTGCACAATACTCAGTTTGCATGACTGGCAGACACATGAACTCTCAGGAGTAGTGGAAACCTTATTGGATGCTTCTGATCCAATGGTCTTATGTTTTGAAATCTATTATAAGGAAATAATCAGAGATGAAGACATAGGTTTATGTTTAAAGATGATATCAGAGTATAATTTACATTAGAAAAAGGAAATGACCTGCTATTCAACAGTAGGCATTGAAGAAATCAGGGTACTATTACAGAACATCACACAGCCATCACAAGCTGGGGTTCTAAGAGTATCTTCTGACCTGAGGAATGGTCACAGAATTAAGAGCGAAAAAACCAGGATATAAAATAATATATGCCACTTCCACTGCCAGACTGAAGTGGCAAGGCTTGCACTCCCAATGCATGGGGCCCAGGCTCGATCCCTGGTCAGGTAACAGATCCCACATGCTACAACTAAGACCCTGTGCAGCCAAAGAAATAGATACTTAAAAATTAATAAAGTAGTATACAAATATAACTGATACCATGCAAAAGAAATAAAGATGCAGAAAACACTGTATCTTGGCAGGACACATACAAAAATTTTAATAGTGGTTTGTCTCTGAGAGGTGGAAATATTTTTCTTCTTTATATTTGGTATGTTTTCCAAATTCTGAAAAAATTAATATGTATCACAATATAGTTTAAAAAATCACATTAAAATTTTACAAATCCTCCCTCATCCAAAAGAAATCAACAGATTCAGAAAATAAGCAGAAATGAAGAGGTCTTAGAAAACACAATGATTTGAAAATGCTAGCTCCACAAAATGGATTGTTTCCCCGACAAATGTTTGCCTCCTTCTGTGTGAGGGAAATACAGTTTGAATTTTGGAAGTGTGCAAGTCTGGAACTTTCAAAGGATAATGAAGACCGAAGTCCATGAGCCATGGTATGTGAGGGGCAGGAGGGCGCTGGCTGAGCATTGTGAATGGGTCAAGAGTACAGAGAACAGGTGAATGGCTCTGCAGTCACCAAAAACGCCTCGTCCCGAAGGTCCTCTTGTCTCTGCAACTACAGGGAGAAAACCCACGCCTCTGTGCTCCACCCCACCCCAGAGCTGACAGTGAGCCTCACCTCCCAGCCTCACCGGAGAGACAGAGAGACACAAAGATCACTTCAGGTCATGGGTGTTTCCTAGTGCACCTTCCTGAGGGCTTTGTGGCTTCACTCCAATTTGCTGACACAATTTCCCTGCTTCCTGCTGGGTCCCTGGACCTGGCCTGGTGCTGAATCTCTGTTATCTCAGGACAGTCTCCTTTACCCCAGGAAAGGAACAGACCAGAATTTGTCAACTACGATCCATAATGTCAGTGGTGGGCTCAAGTGTTATGATGTCTGAAATGTTTAAAATTTGTGGGGAGTTCTTTCAAGAAAAGAGAAACAAAACGTCTGCAGACAATACATGCTGCAGAGGGTGTGGAGAAAAGGGAACCCTTGTACACTGTTGGTGGGAATGCACATTTGTTACAGCCACGAGGAAGAACAGTACAGGGGTTCCTTAAAAAACTAAAAATAGAGTTGCCATATGATCCAGCAATCCTATTACTGGGCATGGATTCAGAGAAAATAAGAATTTGAAGAGACACATGCACCCTGATGTTCATTGCAGCACTATTTACAATATCCAAGACATGGTAGCAACCTGTATGTCCACCAGCAAAGGAATGGATAAAGAAGGTGTGGTATATTTACAACAGAACACTGCTGCTGCTGCTGCTGCTAAGTCGCTTCAGTCGTGTCCGACTCTGTGCGACCCCATAGATGGCAGCCCACCAGGCTCCCCCGTCCCTGGGATTCTCCAGGCAAGAACACTGGAGTGGGTTGCCATTTCCTTCTCCAATGCATGAAAGTGAAAAGTGAAAGTAAAGTTGCTCAGTCGTGTACAACTCTTAGCGACCCCATGGACTGCAGCCTACCAGCCTCCTCTGTCCATGGGATTTTCCAGGCAAGAGTACTACTCAGTGCTAAAAAGAATGAAATAATGCCATTTGTAAAGACATGGATGGGCCTAGGGATTATCATATGAAGTGAAGTAAGTCAGAGAAAGGTAAATCATACAATATCACTGATACGTGGAATCTTTAAAAATGATACTAATAAACTTATGTACAAAATAGAAACAGACTCACAGAGATAGAAAACAAATTTATGGTTCCCATGGGGAAAGGTTAGGGGAGGGATAAACTAGAAGTTTTGGATTAATGGGTATACACCACTATATATAAAATAAATAACCAATAAGGACCTACTGTATAGTACAGAGAAACTGTAATAACCTATATGGGAAAATAACCTGAAAAAGAAAGGATGCATGTATATGGATAACTGAACCACTTTGCTATACTACTGAAATTAACACAACATTGTAAATCAACTACACTCAATAGAAAAAGAAAAAATAAGAATAGAAAATTATGAATCCTAAATTAAGTATGAAAAGAGTATTGAGAATAAAATAAACCACAATCTGTCATAAATTTTAAAGCATGGTAGAGTGTTCTATATTTTTATATGCTGCATTTTCATATATATTCCCAACAAGAGAAAAACTCCATTTTGATTGTCTGTGAAAGAGGGTTCCTCCACTCCTAAATTTGCGCTCATGAGAACTGGGTGAACTTTCCACAGACTGGCCTGTTCTCCTACCCCTGCTTCCAGCAGGATGCTAGATGGGCCACTCTGGATGCAGGAGGACATGCCAGGGGTCATCCCTTCACAGGACAGTGGTGACCCTGCCTGAGCTGAAAGGCATGGGAACCAGGGAAGCATCTGCTTGTGAAGCTGAGCTCCGTTTCCCTCACTCGGCTGCCCCTAACGGGTCCACTCTCCACTCGACTGACTGGCAGGAGGCAGGAGGGAGAGGGATGCTCCACTGAAGCCAGGGAGGCAGTGCTCTGGGGAGCTCCAAGGGTCTTCTCAACTTGGAGACCACAGGAGAGTGCACCCCTGTAGGTAGAGACCCCAGAGTGAAGGGCGGGAGTCCTGGCTGACGGTGCCTGGCTGGCTGTTGTAGGCACACAGTCCTAGGGGAACTGCCAGACCCTCCATCCGCATCTGCTCTGATCATCAGAGGGAGCAGAATTCTTCTCAGCCTCTTTGATGAGGCAGAGAAAAAGGCCACTCTCTATGTGTTGCAGGGTACACGCTGTGCTTGGATGCTCCGGTTTAGGGGTGTATGTGTGTGTGTGTGTGTGCGCGCGCACGCACCTGCATGCTTGGGTGGGGTGGGGGTATCAGTCACATCTTCCTCTCCTGGGTTTGCAGTTAACTGAGACAGTGACAGGGGGACACAGGTGATCGTGTCAACAGTGTTCCTGCTTTAAGAGCAGGTCATTTGTCTGTAGTTACAAGGGGCCTTCTCTTACTTTGTTGCTATTGTTGTTTAGTTGTTAAATTGTGTCCAACTCCTTTGAGACGCCATCAACTGTAGCCCACCAGGCTCCTCTGTCTGTGTAATTTTCCAGGGTGGGTTGCCATTCCCTTCTGCAGGGGACCCAGGGATTGAACCCGTGTCTTTGGCAGGTGCATTCTTTACTACTGAGCCGCCAGGGGAGCTCTCTCTTACTTTACCCCAGAACTGAAACAATATCTGTATCAGATGGAAAACATGCAGGCACAGGCAGGCCTCTTGTGGTGCAGGAAAGAGCATACCGAATGTGAGGGCGCTGTGGCCAAGATGCTGCAAACCAGAACCAGGAAGTATTCCCTGTTTACACAGCGAGAGTCCATCTCAGCAGCCTGCCTATGAGCAAAGGACACATTCTTCATGGGGAGAAATAAGAACCGGATGGGAAGGAGGCATGGACCCAGGTCCTTTCAAAAATCCTTTTATATTGAAATAAAAAGTCAGAAAACGGTTGTCTTCTCCTAATAGAAGCTCAGTGAACTTTGCCAGACGCAACAGGCTAGGCAGGCACAGGGTTCCACCAGCTGTTGTAAAAGGAGCCCCATCCCCCAGTTCAGGGTTAGGGCTGGAACGGTCCTCTCCCACCTGCATCTCTGCAGATACCTGGGGTACAGACATGGTAAACTGGTTGGAACTGGCTGGAATTATGGGGACATCATCAAGGAGAAGACACAGCACAGACAGAAGATGTCATACAAGTGGGGAGGGCAGGGATAAAACACTCTATGCTAATAAATGTACCTGCGGGGCAGATACCCCATGATAAATAAACGAATCAGCCCTTCTTGAGTTCAGACCATTTGAGAGACACTGGTTAAGCTCTGAAATCGAGTTTGGGTCCCAAAGGGCTTCCCTGGTAGCTCAGGTGGTAGAGAATCTGCCTGCAATGCAGGAGACCCAGGTTCGTTCCCTGGGTCAGAAAGATCCCCTGGAGGAGGAAATGGCGATCCTCTCCAGTTGTTTTGCCTGAAGAATCCCTATGGACAGAGGACCCTGGTGGGCTGCACACCATAGGGTCACAAAGAGTCAGACATGACTGAGTGACTAGCACACACACATTGGGCCCCCAAAAGCTACAGATCAGACCCTGAACCAAGTCCACAGTCAAAATGTATGATCTGAGACTTCCCTGGTGGTCTAGTGGTTAATCCTCAGCACTTCCAATGCAGGGAGCAGAGGTTCAACCCCTGGTCAGGGAACTAAGATCCCACATGCTGTGCAGTACAGGTGAAAAAAAAAAAAAAAAAACGTGATCTTCTTCAGTATCCTGGAAGTCAGTCTGCTAGCCCTTCTTGCCTACCTCCCTCTCCACAGCAGGCGGTGGACTGTCTTCCTAGGAGCTCTAACAAGTCTTCCTCCTTCTGGCCTCTGTTTGCCATTTTTACTTAGTGCCAGAAAAAGATAAATTATCATCCGTTGTAAATTCTGAACTGATTTCTCCAACAATTCTTTTAAAAAATCTCTGGAAGAAGCCACTTGCAGTTAAAAATTGGATTTGCTAGAAAGAACTGCCAATTCAAAGTTACTGATGGATCCACACATTTAAAAGTCCTTACCAGTTCACTGCTGAGGCTTTCAAAAGCTCGTCAGCCCACATACACCTCTCTAATTGGCTCACTATTTACCTGGGAATTTATTCTGGGTGGAATTATGGAGATACGGTTCCTAAATGTCCATTTTATTGCAACTCTTCCTGTGGCTGAAGACTGACCTAGGATCCAATTATTGAGATAACTGGCAAGAAAATTAGCTGGAGGTACTGCGTAGTCAGAGGTGACTTACTTATGAAATTCTTCATAAAATGTCACACAATGATATTATTACCTTGTGTATGTGAACTATTTTATAACCACAATTCAACATATATCTGTTTTTTTTTTTCCTTGCAGCATTATGTACAGTTTTTAAACATAGGGCAACACGATTCTGGATAAACTAATCAAAATTAACTGCATGGATAATTCAATCAGCAATCATTTAAAATTAGAGTTAAATGCTAAAAAGTCACCTATTTAATATAAGCTCTATTTCTTCTCTTCTGACCTTATCTCACAGAGAATAAAACCTTAGGATCTAAAATGTGGTTTGATTGCTCATCCACTTACTCATCTGTTTTTTCACTGAACATTTTATGCCAGTACAGCCCTGGAGACCCGAAAGCAAGAATGCACACTGTCCCGGACTTCCTTGGAGATTCAGTGGTTAAGATCCTGCACTTCCAATGCAGGGAGCGTTGATTTGACTCCCGGCTGGGGAACTAGTATCCCCCGTGCTGCATGGCCAAAAAATAAAAATAATAAGAATAAAAGGAACACTGGGCCGATGCTCACAGAGGCGATGATGACACAGCTGATTGGAGTGTATGTCAGGAGGGACGCCGTGCGATGGGATGCATGTGTAACAGACACATGGTCAAGGTCCACACGGCGTGTGTGGTGGGCGGGGTTGGGGAAATTCACAGAAGAGAGAATGGTTTGTGTGGCGTAAGCTCACAAGCATCCAAGGGGAGCAAGGGAACGCCGTGCAGTCAGAAAGCGGGGTCAGACCTGGAAGGGGTGCAGGAGATCAACTTCCAAAGGGAGTTACTGCAGCCGAGGCACCAGGAGGTGATGGCAGAGCAAGCTGGTTGCAGAGACCTGCAGAGAGACCTCTCTTACTGGGCGTGCAGAGAAGGGCTGGCACCCTGGATGCCACGTCACCAGCTGTGGACGCATCCCTGGGTGCCAGGGACCCAGGCAGAATCCTCAGCAGATCAGTATTAATTGCATGATCCACTCTACATTTTGGAAGGGTTCCTCTGGAGGTAGGAAGGATGGCTGCATGAGAGAAAGGCAGGGGTCAGAACAGGGAAGCCGCACTTTGCGATGGAATGAGGAGCTTTTAGCTCGCCTGTTCTTGGGTGGGGTGGGCTGGGGAAGTCCAGGTTACAGTAAATGGTGATTGAATAGGAAACAAGGGAAGTGGAGGCAACAAGAACAACCTGGGCTCTCAAGACATTTGTTGATGGAGGGAAGGAGAGAGAGAGAGACCAGTCACTGAAAAAGGGTGTCTGAAGCTATTTGGGGATTTTTTAAACATGGCGGACATTTATGTACTGAAGCAAAGAGAATGTATCTTCTCTTTCATCTCTCTAACAAGCATCTAAACGCATATCACATCCATTTTACAAAGCTGTATTTTTCCGAGGTGGGAACATACAAGTGAAGAAACTTACTGCATCTTAAAAAGGCACACTTAACTAAAATGGTTGGTTTTTTCTTCTTTTACTAAAATAACCCTCAATCGATACTAAAACATATGCGTTTCAAGAAATGCCATTTGCCTAGTATGCTTGTGGGTCTGAAACATAGAGAAAGCCACAGAGTGACAGCAGAGCTGGGGGAGGACAATGATGGTCAGCTCTAAAGAAGTCCAAACTCAAGAAAAAAGAGAGTCCTGGATGCAGAGCCCACTGGTTTATTGTGGCATCAGAGTTAATTGATGCATTTGCCTTTTATGGCAGTTATCCATCAGCTGCTGCCTACTTATCTGGAGTCCTTAGCTAAGAGGGAGACCTGTGAGTTTGCTGTGAGCCTCCAGGAGGCTGGAGCAAGTGCAAGAATAGGAGGCAAGTTCTCAGTGCAGACCCCAAGCCTTCCCCTCACATCCTAAGGTGGAGAGTTTTAACACCCTTCTCTGGTGTCACAAAAATGTCCAATCTTTCTATTTTAAAAGTGAAACCATTAGTTGCTCAGTCAGCCATGGCTGACTCTTTGCAACCCTATGGACCATAGCCCACCAGGCTCTTCTGTCCATGGGATTCTCCAGGCAAGAATATGGGACTGAATCCAGAATGCCAAGAATACAGGCATGAATAGGGAGTGAAGATATCCAGGGGATCTTCCCAACCCAGGGGTTGAACCCCGGTCTCCTGTATTGCAGGCAAATTCTTTACTGTCTGAGCTACCAGGGAACCCCTCTATTCTTGCAGATTTCACTGCTGCCTCTCAATATCCTATAATTAAATGAAAAGGCATCAAGAAGAACATGAGGGATGGAGGATGATTGGATCATATCATCTTGCCCCCAGAGATGATGCTCTGAAGCAGCCACCAGTAAGTTACAGAGAATAGAACCATCTAGACCAGAAAGAGCCTGGGACATACCTCATCTAAAGAAAATCTCATACACAAAATCTACTGAGCTGACCACAGAGCAAGGAGACAGGTGATGAGGATATGGCTATTTTCACTTCAAAGGAATCTGCTACAGATGCTTTTATGTAAAGAATACCATAGCACACTGAAACTATGCATGTATTTACCCCAAATATGTATGAATGCCAAACTACTCCATAATAATTTAGGAAGATTCATCTGCTTTCTCCTTGAATACATCACACATTACAGCACAGTGCTCAACAATAGGGGCTTTGAGCCAAACAGATTGGGGTGGGATCCAGGCTTTACCACCTATTATATAACTCAGGATAAAGCAACCACTTCTTCTAAACCCCACCCCCATAATGTACCTGTCTCTTATGTTGATGATAAGAAATAAAAATTATAAAAGAATACAAACATGTAGCACAGACTGGCTCTGTTGTTCACATTTAATGATTTTCACTTCAGTTCAGTTCAGTCGCTCAGTCATGTCCTACTCTTTGAGACCCCATGGACTGCAGCATGCCAGGCTTCCCTCCCTGTCCATCATCAACTCACGTCTATTGAGTCAGTGATGCCATCCAACCATCTCATCCTCTATCGTGCCCTTCTCCTCCTGCCTTCAATCTTTCCCAGTATCAGAGTCTTTTCCAATGAGCCAGTTCTTCCCATCAGGTGGCCAAAGTATTGGAGCTTCAGCTTTAGCATCAGTCCTTCCAGTGAATATTTAGGACTGATTTCCTTTAGGATGGACTAGTTTGATCTCCTTGCAGTCCAAGGGACTCTCAAGAGTCTTCTCCAACACCACAGTTGGGAACAAAAGCATCAATTCTTCGGCGCTCAGCTTTCTTTATAGTCCAACTCTCACATCCATACCTGACCACTGGAAAAGCCATGATAATTTTAGTGCTGTTTTATGATGTAAGCTATGTCAGGACAGTGCTTTGAGATATTTACCTCTATTTTTTCTCCACTGAACTTTGTTACTTTACCTCCCTTTCTCCTTCCTCTTTCTTCCTATCCAGGAAGCAAGTGCTTTCCAGGTTCCCTGTCCTCAAGGATGGTTGTTAGCATCACAAATGGAAAGAGAAATACCGTAAGCTGATTCATGCTTTAGAGTTCCTGAAGTGCATAAAATACTTGTAAGATCACCAGTGGATCAGGGGGCTGCTCCCCAGCTCTTTCCTTCAGTCCTATGGAAGTGAAATTCCCTTGGCTGGAGAGTGGTCAGTGGGGAAGCAATGAAGAGTGAGCTGCCCCCGAGGCCATGGGATGCAGGATGCACGGAGGAGCCAGCTGTATGGGGGCTTGAGGCAGACAGGCTGAGAGTTGCACAGAGCACCGCAGACCTTCCCCGGCATCCTGGCCTGCAGCCACCTTTCGGGACATGACAGGTTAACAAGTGAAGGCCATTCCAGCACAAGAACATTTCAGGGGGTCCTTCCAGGGCAGCCCTGGAACAGAAGTCTGCTCCTAAGCCCACCCTCCTCAACACCAAGGAAGTACCTCAAACTTCAGGGTCACCATGGAAGTGAGTGGACAGAGTGGATTCTGATTGGACTGTGGTCCTGCCCCAGGCAAAATGGGAATGTTAAGCCCAGTTACTAAAAAAGTAATAATGTCAAAGTTACCTTTTTACACGCTTAGCCCAAGTTGTAGCCTGTGAGGTTTTTTCTAGTGACAAAAGGAACATTGAGTTGATTTCTTGTAGGACAAAGGAAGTGGCTGGGGGACTTGAAGATGAGTGTGGGCTGGCCAGCCAGCAGGGAGGATCAACCATGGGGCCCAGAAGAAGGGCCACAGGCAAGGAAGTGGTCACTTCTGCTCCTTTAAGCCAACTTCCAGGGCCTGGATGTCTTCCCTCCCTCCCCGCTCCTTGCCTCTTCTCCCTCCTCCCTGGGTTTTCAGTTGAATCTTTCAGTTCAAAGATTCCTACATGAAAACTCGGTTTTCCTGGCCCTTATCCAGGGACCTCTTGGTGGAATTCGTCCTGTGCTCCATGGGTCCCCCAAAGCCCCATGGACATGCTGCACACTTACCAGGACTCCTCACCATATTTACAGCTCCCACTTGCTGGGGACTCACTTTATGCTGGACACTGTCCTGAGAGCTTCATACACACATCGGTCAAGGATATCAGGAGGAGGGTAATCGCATAAACGCAGGTGCTATGAGAACTCCTTTTGAGAGCAGGTAACAGACGCAGAGAGGTGGAGGCAGTCCTCCATGATTACATAGCTTGGTCAGTGGACTGCAAGCCCAGGCAGTTGAGTTCAGAGCTCGCTCTTCACCTCCAGGTACATCAACCTCCCGCCTGCACACAGAGCTCTGTTCTCACAGAGGTTTCATCCCTGTCTCTCTCAGCAACTTGCGAGCTCCTCTGTTGGTCTGTGCATTCACTCAACACATAGGAGCTGTTGAGTCCTAGTAGGTGCCAGACAGCGTCCTTGGGAGGAAAGACCTCCCTTGACATTCCTACGATGCCACAGGCTTACCCCAGGCCTTAGAGCCCAGTACACCTGTCCTCAACCATGACCTCGATCCAGAATTCACCTGGGCATCTTCAGCAAACACCGACAGTGAGTCCATACCCAGGAGTTATAATTTAATTGGCCTAGGGGTGACTCAGGCTCTGGAGCTTCAAAGTCTTTGTTTTAGAAACCCAACCTGGAAAATAATTCAAAGAACGAAATATCCTTTGACATTCATGCAAAATAATTTCTTACTATATCTTCATGTATTGTTTCTTAAGAAGAAAGACAGATGTCATGCTAGGATCAGGAGTGCTTTCAGTGACTCCTGAAAAGCAGGAGCTTGTGGATGAAGGGAGGGTCCTGAGTCAGCCCCTGTGCATGCAGCCCTGTCCCTCATCTCTGATGGGGGACACAGCACCTCTGAGCTGAAGGGGTGGGGTTTGTTCTTCAGAGGCCCTCTACCACGACTCAGTTAAGAAGGAAGAAACAAGTTTGCCTTATGGCTCACCTGGGATCTTCAAGAACAGGACAAAAGTTTGATTTTCAGGGAAAACTGGAGAAAGCATGTGACCTGCTAGACCCTGCACTGCTCCTTCAGAGGCCCCAGGGCTGTCGCAGACCCCCTGCCGGCCTGCATTCCTGGCCCCCAGCCATGCTCCCTGAGCCCTGGGCAGAAAAGGGGTTGAGAATTATTGGGGTATATGTGGAGAGTGTCCTGCCCAGTGACAGCGCCTCTTAAATCACTCCTCCCTGGTACCTAATCTCACTTTCAAGTGGAGTGATGTCAACTCCTGGGGGAACCCAGTGCCCTGGAATCAACGTAAAGACCTGATGTGGATGCAGAGCCGCAAGAAAGAACAAAAGGATGAACCAGGAAAGCAAGAGGGACCACCGAGAAGATAACTGAGAACAGCCACCAGTGATTACATGTCTCACTTGCATTTTCATCAGCTGGCAGTGTGATTTGTTGTCTCCCCATTGGAGCAGAGCATCCACTGTGAGAGGGGTGCAGTCTGCCTCACTGTAACCCCAGGGCCTAGGCAGGTGCTAATAAATATTTGCTGAGTTAATTTAATGAAATATTAACTTCATTTAGCACCATACATGTAACCTGCATTAACTCATTTAATCCTCATAATAACCCTGAAAGGTAGGCACGACGAATGCCATTTAGAGATGAGGAAACATGCTTGGAAAGTAATGTCAATTCCCCCCAAAACCAAAACACACATTGACGAGGCAGCAGCGTAGGGATTCCAGCTCAGTGGTGTCAGCCACGCAGCCTGTGCTCTTCCCATCTGGCCCATGCTATGGCCTGTGAATAAAGGAAAAGGGCTGAGAGGGCAGAAGGGTTGGTGACGAGATAAAAGACGAGAAGGAAAGGGACCCAGCTGATTAGGGAATGAGGGGCGGCCGTTCTTCTCAAAGAGACATGAATGGTCCCAGAGAAAACACGAGGACAGACAGGTAAGCTTTCCGCTGACTCATTCCTTGTCACGACCCATCGCACACAGTGAATTTTATGTAACAATATTTTCACCCAGCTCAGGTGAAAACAACTATACCTCATGCCGACCCAGGTACCTCTTTTCCAATTTTTCATGTGTTGACATTTGACAAATCTTAAAATAGCAACAGAGAATTCTACTGCAGCATCTCATGATGTCTTGGAGTACTGACAAGCCTAAATGGAACACTCTCAGTGTACTCTCAGAAATGGAACACTCTCAGATTCAGCACACATATTTACATACTCACACACACATAGTGTCACACACACAGACACTCACGCCCAAGGCTGGACAAAGGTTCCAAGGATTGAGAAGGTGGATCTTGTGTCAGGAACAGAGTGCCGAGAGAGCCTATTGGTCATCCCGCTGTATTTGGGATCTCCCTGGCAGCTGCACCGACTCTATTATTCTTCCAGGTTTTGACAGCCACAGTTGAATCCCACTTTTCCACTGGAGAAACACTCTGAAGCCATCTTTTGTTGTTCAGTTGCTCAGTCGTGTCCAACTCTTTGCGACCCCATGGCCTGCAGCACACCAGGCTTCCCTGTCCTTCACTATCTCCAGGAGTTTGCTCAAACTCACATCCACTGAGTCAGTGATGCCATCCAACCATCTCAAGCCATTACATCTTTTCAATCAAAAGAGGTCCAGCTTGAAGAAGGGCGCAGGCTGGTTCTCTGTGTTTCTAGAGATCAGCTCATGTGGTTTACATCCAAAGGCCTCCTGAAGGATTTCCCTGATGGTCCAGTTATTAAGAATGCACTGTGCAACACAGGGGAAAAAGCTTCAACCCCTGGTCTGGGAACTAAGATCTCACATGCTGTGGGGCAACTGAGTCCACGTGTCACAAATAGAGAATCCATGCCCCACAATAAAAGATCCCACACGATGCAACAAAGACTCAATCCAGTCAAACAAATACATATATATATGTATATAAAATAGACCTATATATTTTAAAAGGCCTTCTAAGGAACAGGCATGGGATTTGTCAGAAAGAGAATCATTTGTTGGTTGATGAATAAGAACAGGTGTCAGACCCACAAGAAGGAAGAAGGAGGCCCTCATACACAGCAAAGCAGATGAAAATACCAGCCGCTGCCCTACAGAGGTCAAATAAAACTTCTCTCCTATGGTATCAGGGGGCTTCCCAGGTGGTTCAGCTAGTAAATACCATGCCTGCCAATGAAGGAGACACAAGAGATGTGGGTTCAACACCTGGGTCAGGGAGAGCCCTTGGAGAAGGAAATGACAACCCAGTCCAGTATTATTGTCTGGGAAATTCCATGGACAGAGGAGCCTGCAAGCTGCAGCTCATGTGGTCACAAAGAGACACGACTGAGCATGCATGAGTACACACACACACACACACACACACACACACACACACACACACATACACCCGTATGGTATCAAGTGGATGTCTCCCAGGCCAGTTCATTCTGAGCCATCGCCATGAGGACAAAGGAACAGATTGTGAATTCTTGGAGAACACAGTACAGGCTGTATTTGCCATTACAACATCCATGCAGCCTATTCAGGAAGGTAGCAGTTGACTGATTCAATGAATGTTAATAAATAATACACATGTTGCAATGTTAATACATGTTAATAATACCCACATAAAAAACATTATTTAGGACCACGTTCTAATGTTAATTACTACAACAGTGGTGGAAGCAACTAAATAAAACCAAAACAAATCATCTCTGGTTAATGAAAAGGCATGTATATTGGGTAACATACTCGAGAAGCAAATGCAGTATACCAGCTATGGGAAAATGGCTTGGGTCCTCCCTGGATAGATATTATATGTCAATTATTTTCTCCTCTGTGAAATGCAATTTTGATAATACAGAAATGCGGTAATAGTACTCAGGAAGATCACTCTCTAGAGGGGCTCTGGTGTGATGAATTGTCACAGAGAATCTGCAGAGGAGAGCCAACCTGGGAAACTAGGTTAGGGGAGGTGGGGTGTTTGCTGGGATCAAGAACGGATGTTGTCTTTGCTTCTAAAACAAGCCGGAAGTGTGAGGGACCCTCAGTCCAGACTGTGAGTCCAGCACAAAGTGCTGACAGAAGGTGGCTGAAAATCTACTGGATGGACTCAGGAGATCTCCAGGACAAACCCAGGAGAATCCTAGGACCAGACATGGGGTCAACCAGGAAGAGGAAGCATCTCAACTGGCTGACACTATCACAAAAAAACTGTGTTTGCAGAAAGAGAGCATCAGTTGGTGATGTGAGTCTAGAAAACTCAAGTCAAGGAAGAGTTTGCAAGGACTGACTCTGGGCAGCTGAAACCAATGAAGAAGGAGACTTTGGTAGAAGATGCAGGTGTGGTTTTTGTTTTGTTTGCTGTGTTGTTGCTCCCATTTCAAGCTGTGCTTCTGCATAGAACATCCTGTGATGATCAGATGCTCTGTGAGCTGCCCTGTCTCATGTGGATATTGGGTACCAGAAAAATGGACAGTATGTCTAAGAACTGAACACATAATTTAAATTAATTTAAATGTAAAGAGTCACCCATGTTTCTGAGTCACTGTATCAGACAGTGCACATGGAGAGGCTCCAAAACCAGCACAGTAGTCAAGAAATTCAGGACAATTAGGGATTTAGACATAAACATGGACCAGGACCAAACTGACACAATTCCCAGAGGAGTCTAATACTCCTAATGCATCTGGCACTGACGCAAACCCAAGTCACCCTCAGTCTAAGGATCTAAACATCCTGGTTTTCTTAGATACATCCAACACAAAGACATGAACCACAGTGCATGGCTTATATACTGTACTCTGTAAGTCAGTCCAAGATTGAAAGTTGAGTTGCCTTTATAAATGTGAACTCTTTCCTAAAATCAGTGTGCTTATTTATACACCTACTATGTAGTAGGCACAGCACAAGTCCAAGGTAGGGTTATATGCCTGCATGCTATTAACTACACCAGCAGAGGGCTTAGGAGGCAAAGAAAGAAGGAAAAGTATTAACATCAAGGAACTGGCAACAGGTTTTTGCTAATTTCAGAACTGCTGTGAACCAGTAAGTTCGATGCATAACCTGATTGAAAAGAGCAACCTTCACAAGTTAGGCTAAGCCTAACCCATCACTGTATATTGAATGGATGTGACTGTGTGTGTGCGTGCGGTTGGCAGGGAGCAGAAAACTGTCTCTTTAGTCCATAGGCCTTCAGATTGAGACAAACTGTACTCAAGGAGGTAAACACAAAGAAACACAGGAGAGGGTCATCTTTTTCACATGCGCCTCCACAATGGAGACAATGAAATTCAGGATTTCTGGCTGATGCTGTCATTGGGTGACACCGTTCAGAGCTTTGGGATGTGGAGAGAACATCTTACATCTCGGAAGGAAGTGCATCATTAAAGGGCCAGAGGGTGGACTGTGCAGCAGACCTCAGAAATGACCCCCACCACTAGACTAATTATGCTGTTAGATAGAAGCCCCCCAAACTGAATTACGGTGGGCTGTACATCCAGTGGGCTGCGGCAGAAGTGACAGTGTGTCTCCTGAGGCTAGATGACAGAAGACACTGCAGTTTCCATTGTGATCTCTCTCTTGGATTGCTGCCATGCTGAGTGGATACTCAAATAGCCCTGTGCAGAGCTCCCCATGGTGGAGCAATGCATTCTGCTGCCCACAGCCACTACCAACCTTCCAGATCCCCAGTGAGTGGATCTGGCAGCCGCGGTTCAGCCTCTGATTCCTGATCTAACCAATGTCATGACAACACTCTCTTAAGAGACTTTGAGCCCGAACTAGCTAACTAAACCACTCCTACAAGCCTGTCTCACAGAAACTGACCGAAGGGATCAATGTTTACTGAATTTTAAGATGATAGCTTTCATAGTAATTGCTATACAGCAATAGATAATGCATGATAAAAAGTGAAATGGATTTTATAACGTGGAGTTGAAGATAACATATCAAAGAAGGTGGTGGTGTTTCCATGTGGACGCTGAGGTCTCTTGGATGGTGGTATGACCTGAAATAGATTACACTTGCCAAGTTCACCAATTCTTCAATCTGTGTGGCTGACTGAATTGCTAGGAGGTCAAGGTTAGTACAAATGAAGATAAAAAGCAAAGTGAAATGAAGTTCAAACAATTGACTCCTCTCCCTTTTATTTTGCAAGGCAAAAGGTTAATTCCTGGAATGAAATTTTGTGTCCCATAATACTTATTCCCTTGAAGTTTTGTTGCTTCACAAATATAATAGCAGTCATAAAGACGATAAAGATGAAAAGTCACACAACCTCTACTTTTTAACACATGTACCCTTTAGATCTGACACAGGTTAATATTTGTGGGTGTCTAAATGGAATCATCACATAGTTATAGCATCGGTAACATTTATATTTTCTTTTTTGAACTGATTACCGTGTGATAATCATTTCCATACTACTATATGTTCTTCATAATTTTTATTTAAAGTAATTCCTTGAATGAATATAGAATAGTTTGCTTAGCTGTTCTTATATTGCTGACTTTGACTTTGACTTTTCCCCCAATTAAAAATCATGCTGTGTGGAGAGCACCCTCCTAATTTTGAGCTATTTCTTCATGAAAATTTTTCTTGGGTGAAATTACTAGGTCAAAGGCTCTTGGCCATTTTAATGGTAACAAAGCAAGTTTAATTCTCTTGGTCAAGACTTAGAATGAACTATGAGATGCTACGAGGATTCACTAAAATGGGAAAAAAGAAAAAGAGAGTTGGGCATCAGAAAATGACTACCTACTAAACGGTGCGCCCACAGACTTAAGGTAGAAACCATGTGACCTCTGCTGGACCAAAGCCATTAGCATCTCTAAGCTCAGAACATAGTTGGGGAGCCTTCTTATATTTCACGTCTATAAACTGTCTTCACTCTTCCACTGCCCTTCCATCATCTGATTGGTCAGTGTTAATCAGAACTTAGCCTACATCCTACAGCATACCTGGGTACCTGTACAGGACACAATTTAGAAGAGACAGCTTACACTTAGAATCAGGCAGCCATCATACTGGAGTGATACATGGAATTACCCCCCCTGTAGAGAAGAGAAGTGTAGCAGGAAGCTCATTCTGTATATTAAGGAACTAGGAAAGCTAGATGCAGATCTCAAAATCCATATCCCTTCGTTCAGAGTCAATCAAGCAGGGAGGGCTTGATGCTTCATAATCAAAACTAATCAACATCATAATTGACTCCTGTGGTGGCTCAGATGGTAAAGAATCTGCCTGCAATGCTGGAGACCAGGGTTCAATCCCTGGGTCTGGAAGATCCTCTGGAGAAGGGAATGGCAACCTTCTCTAGTATTCTTGCCTGGAATTCCCAGTGTTCTTGGGAGAATCCCATGGACAGAGGAGCCTGGTGGGCTACAGTCCATTGGGTCTCACACAGTCAGACAGGACTGAGTAACTAACATCCAAACTAAAAACAGAAAAATAAATGTTTTATGTCAAGGCTTTATCCTCCAGTTGACTTCTTAATGTTGGGTCAGTTTTCCCATCTTTCTAGTTAGCATGATTTTAAATATACATTGGCATCTCTTATCTCAAGCTTAGGGCCAGAAGGTCCCTAAAAATCAGAGGTTATAAGCGAGTCTGTTCACATGTAGATCTTAGTCTTTGGTTGGAGAAGGTTAATCACCCTCTTCCCATACACTCTTCACTACTGCCATCTTCTTATTTTGTCCTTCAGACTACAAGTGCCCAAAGAGTACTTTGAATGACTATTCAGATTAGGCACAGGATGTTCCCCAACCATGAAGGAGACCACAGCTTGGCATGTGAACCGCGTCACATGTGGCGAACACGTGGCGTGTGACCCACAGAGAGAAGCATGCAGCCTGCCCCCCACCAGCCTACTAGAGTCCCCGCTTGGGTGGTTCTGCCTGCTCCAGCATGCTTCACGCAGATTACGAGCTCGTTTGTTCTAGCGCAGTTGTTTATCGCTTCTAGTGTTTTGAAACAGATGTGTCCTTTATAGAAAGTGGTCTGGTCTTAAAGCCCCTTAATTATTTTTCAGTTGGATCAGCTATTTTACAATAATTAAAACATGCACACAGTATCATAGCATGTGGGGCTTCAGTCTGTAAACTCTTAGAAAGGTGAAACTGCTGAGAAGGGTTACTGGTATCCTGGAATCGTCCTCACAAACAGCTGCGAAGGTCTGGACGAGAGCTTCCCACAGGCACAGATGCGCCAGCCGCAGCCAAGAAAAATGCTGCTGAGGATGCAGAAAATGCTATGAGTAGAAATAATACCATCCTAATGGCATCTCCTGGAAAATTTCATAAACTTATAGCCAGGCGACAAAGACGTGGGGCATGGTGTGTGTTGGAGGCATGGCAAGGGGAACTGGTTGTGTGATAAGAAGTTTGAAGGATGCTGTCTCTCAAGTGTACCAGAGCCTAACGCTGGCTGATCATCATCCTCAAGAATATCTCCATGGGCTTCTCTGGTGGCTCAGTGGTAAAGAATCCGCCTGCCACTGCAGGAGACATGGGTCTGATCCCTGGTCCTGGAAGATCCCACATGCTGCCAAGCAACCAAACCTCTGTGCCACAACTACTGCGCCTGTGCTCTAGAGCCTGGGAACCACAAGTAGTGAGTCCACGTGCCACAACTACTGAAATCCACACACCCTAGTGCCCATGTCCACTTCGAGAGAAGCCGCCACAGTGAGAATCCTGAGCAGTGAAACTAGAGAGTAAACCCTGCTTGCTGCAACTAGAGAAAGCACGTGCAGCAATGAAGACCCCGCACAGCCAAAAACAAAATAATCACTAAAAAGTATTTATCAAAAATATTAAGAAGTAAATATATTAAAAAAGAATGAGCTATGTGGTACCACCAAAACCCGAGGTCCTCTCTATGCCCTCAGCTTTGCTTCTGAGCCTTGGTTCAACCCAGTCACTTCCTCAACCTATTTTGACAAATACTGATTCAGCTTTTACTGTAGGAGTACAGTCAAGAAGAAGGCAGGCATTTTTGTTTGATTTTTATTTGCTTCCCTGTGGTGGGGGGTAGAAAACACAAACCTGGATCAGTGTTTGGGGGATATAAGCTTTCACGCCTACATTTCAATCGTGTTTAGAAGAATCAGGCATCAGAAGAGAAGGAAGGAAGGAGTGTCAAAAAGAAGGATGCTGTAAGTAGGACAGACTTGCTGCATTACCTGAATTTTTAATTTTTTTCCCTTGGAGTATAGTTGCTCTAGAGTGTTGTGTTGGTTTGTGCTGTACAGCAGAGTGAACCAGCAATATGCATACATATATCCCCTCCCTCCTGAGCCTTCCTTCCCCACCATCCCAACCCTCGAGGTCATCACAGCGTACTGAGCTGAGCTCCCTGTGTTACACAGTAGCTTCCCACCGCTGCTGCTGCTGCTGAGTCGCTTCAGTTGTGTCCGACTCTGTGCGACCCCATAGACGGCAGCCCACCAGGCTCCCCCGTCCCTGGGATTCTCCAGGCAAGAACACTGGAGTGGGTTGCCATTTCCTTCTCCAATAGCTTCCCAAATGGCAACCCACTCCAGTGTTCTTGCCTGGAGAATCCCAGGGAAGGGGGAGCCTGGTGGGCTTCCATCTATGGGGTCACACAGAGTCGGACACGACTGAAGTGACTTAGCAGCAGCAGCAGCAGCAGCAGCTTTCTGTTTTACACAGAGTAGTGTATATAGGACAGACTTACGGTACTACCTGAAGTTTTACTGAGGGAAAAAAAAAAAAATAACACATGCACTGTGTATCTAGGTAAGTGTCTGCTTAATTAGTGTCTGCTTCCCCCCGTGTCTTCACTATGGCCTCCACTGGGGGAAGGACCTGATAAATTAGGTTCACTCTCATGTTTCTAAAACCTTGCCCTGTGTCTGGCACATCATAACATACATATTCCAACAGCATATATTGGTTGAATAAGTGGGTTTTGTATTAAATAAAATAATTTGAATATAGGCAGACAAAGCAGCCCAAGGTGTTAAATTTGTTCTGCCCTTAGACATTCTTCAATGTTTCTTCAGACTATTTCTGTACCATCTGCAGTAGCGGGGAAGAAAGGCCTGGGGACCCCCTCAGTATAATTTATTATATTTATGTAGTACCTATCACCTTGCGGCTGTATCTAGGTCAGCAATTTTCCCAAAGTTTGCTTCATAATATCCCAGAGTATCTCTGTGGGGCCACTATGTCTTAAAATAGTCTCAAAATAAAATTAAGTTTCATACCAGTTAATTTTTAAAAATAAACATGGCCCGTGGAGGGAAAGCTTTATAAAACCAAGAATATAATTCAAAAATACAATATTACTTAGGAAGCTGGCAACCAGAGACCTATGTTCATTCCAAGGTAATTACTGATTCATTTATTTATTTTTCCAGCAAATATTTGTTAAATAGTTACCTGTGTCAGACATTGTACCGGGCACTTGACCTTTACTGATGTACAACCCTCATCCTGGCTCTAAAGGGCAGTGTGATGGTGATACAGTAGGATGTAAAATCGGAAGGCTCAAATCCAGCACTTCTTAAATGTCAGTATAAGTTATATAGAGTGTGCTATCCCGTGACCTATCTTTTCCTGATGTCTATATTCCTCATAAGTATCAATAACAAAATCTAAGGAAGCCTCTGATACAAGTCACTCAGTATCTCCTGAGTCTTAAAGAACTTGTCCTGGGACTTCCCTGGTGGACCAGTGGTGAGGCCTGTCCCTTCCAGGGCAGAGGATGCAAATTGTACCCCTGGTCAGAGAACTAAGACCTCACATGCTTTGTAGCAAAAAAAAAAAAAAAAAAACTCAAAACGTGCAACAGAAGCAATATTGTAACAAATTCTCATGTCAATGTATGGCAAAACCAATATAATATTGTAAAGTAAAAGAAGAAAAGAAAAGCTACAAGGATATATTATAGAGAAAAAAAAAATATATAAAAAAAATCAGTTCAGTTCAGCTGCTCAGTACTCTCTGACTCTATGTGACCCCATGGGCTGTAGCACACCAGGCTTCCCCGTCCATCACCAACTCCCGGAGCCTACTCAAACTCATGTCCATCAAGTTGGTGATGCCATCCAACCTTCTCATCCTCTGTTGACCCCTTCTCCTCCGACCTTCAATCTTTCCCAGAATCAGGGTCTTTTCCAATGAGTTAGTTCTTCACACAGGTGGCCAAAGTATTGGAGATTCAGCTTCAGCATCAGTCCTTCCAATGAACATTCAAGACTGATTTCCTTTAGGGTTGACTGGTATGATCTCCTTGCAGTCCAAGGGGCTCTCAAGAGTCTTTTCCAACACCACAGTTCAAAAGAATCAATTCTTCAGCACTCAGCTTTCTTTATTGTCCAACTCTCACATCCATACCTGACTAATGGAAAAACCATAGCTTTGACTAGATGGACCTTTGTTGGTAAAGTAATGTCTCTGCTTTTTAATATGCTGTCTAGGTTGGTCATAGTTTTTCTTCCAAGTGTCTTTTAATTCCATGGCTGCAGTCAGCATCTGCAGTGGTTTTGGAGCCCAAAAAAAATAAAGTCTCTCATTGTTTCCATTGTTTCCTCATCTATTTGCCATGAAGTGTTGGGACCAGATGTCATGATCTTAATTTTCTGAATGTTGAGTTTTAAGCCAATTTTTTCACTCTCCTCGTACACTTTCATCAAGAGGCTGTTTACTTCTTCGCTTTCTGCCATAAGTGTGGTGTCATCTGCATATCTGAGGTTATTGATATTTCTCCCAGCAATCTTGATTCCAGCTTGTGCTTCCTCCAGTCCAGCATTTCTCATGATGTACTCTGCGTATAACTTAAATAAGCAGGGTGACAATATGCCGTCTTGACGTACTCCTTTCCCAATTTGGAACCAGTCTGTTGTTTCATGTCAGTTCTAACTGTTGTTTCTTGACCCGCATATAGATTTCTCAAAAGGCAGGTCAGGTGGTCTGGTATTCCCTTCTATTTAAGAATTTTCCAGTTTGTTGTGACCCACACAGTCAAAGGCTTTCGCATAGTCAATAAATCAGAATTAGATGTTTTTCTGGAACTCTCTTGCTTCTTTGATGATCCAATGGATATGGACTTTAAAAATGGTCCACATTAAAAAACAAAACAAAACTTTGCCCTGACCCACGGATTCACTTCTGCAGCAAAGACTATGAAATCCAGGTGACCAGACAAGTCAACTTTTAGTTAGGTACTTGCAGCTTCTGATACTTTGCATGTCTCAGAGGCAGGCACCTGAAAGCCCGGCTAAACCTCCTCATCAGTCCACCAAGTTCTTCACCTGAATACGTTTCTCTCTTCCAAGCTCACCTGGGTCAAAATCTGGAGACATTTTTGACACTGTAGGATATCAGAAAGAGTATCTTCCTTGAAGTCACAAAGATGTGAGTTTAAATCCCAGTTCTGCCCCTGGTACACACAGCATAATATGGCTAGATTTCTCCTCCCATAAAAGGAAGATAGTTCTAACCTCTTAGAACTGTTATGAGAATGAAATGAGAATACATAGAAGGCTCTTAAAATAGTGCCAAAGACAGTGAAGTTATTCAATAAGTTCTTTCCTCCATTCATATACTACTGTAAGCTATTATTATAATATTATGATTTTTTACTCTACTCCCTAAAAGTGTGCAAACAATGGCATTGTTCTCAATATATTTTAAGATGATCATCCACTTAAAATCATGCCATTATAATAATTAAAAAATGACTTGCCTTAGTGAATGGTACAAGATAATGGTGTGATTCTCTGGGCTGTGAATGTCTGGCCGGTGATATTACTAGCATGCCGCAGGTGTAGATGCCAACAGATCATTGCAGAAACAAGACAGTGATCTTACTGATAGTGCAGAGGCTGTCATGACTCTCGGTTATATGTAATTTTTATAATTGTTATTGTTTTATAATTGTTGCTATTGTTCAGTTTCTCAGTCATGTCCGACTTCTTGTGACTCCATGGACAACAGCATGCCAGCCTTCCCTGTCCGTCAATATCTCATGATTTATAGACAAATGTATATATATATATACATATGAATATATGTGTATTGTATTGGCCAAAAGATTTGTTTAGTTTTTTCCATAAAATGTGATGTACAACCCGAACAAACTTTTTAGCCAATCCATGTATGTATCCTATATACATATATACGTATATATACATACATGCATACAAATATATATATACACACACAGATATATATGGACTTCCCTGGTGACTCAGCTGGTAAAGAATCTGCTTGCAATGCAGGATACCTGGGTTTGATCCCTGGGTTGGGAAGATGCCCTGGAGGAGGGCATGGTAACACACTCCAGTATTCTTGCCTGGAGAATCCCTATGGTCAGAAGAGCCTGGAGGACTACAGTCCATGGGGTTGCAAAGAGTTGGACACAACTGAGTGACAAAGCAGAGTATACACACACACACACACACACACACACACACACACACATATGGATTGAACTCTCTCTATGTATATATATAGGCTTCTCTGGTGGCTCAATCAGTAAAGAATCCACGTTCATTGCAGGAAACCCAGGTTCAGTCCCCTGAGTTAAGAAGATCCGCTGGAGAAGGAAATGGCAATCCACTCCAGTATTCTTGCCTGGACAATTCTATGGACAGAGGAGCCTAGTGGGCTATAGTCCATGGGATTGCAAAGAGTTGGCCACAACGGAAGTGACTTAGACTCATGCATGCATACACGGAAATAGTTAATAATTCTTTGAAAAATTGAAGTAAAATGCAGTAATGTGAGAGTATTATGTATTAAGACATCTGTTTCCATCACTAATCCAAATGGGGTTATCAAAGTGATTGGTCATATTTCTGACACGTAGGTACATTCAGATGTCACGCTCTTGGATGGGGCTCCTCCACTCTGCACAGAGATGAGCCTCAGCTCTGCCTCTCCCTGCTTGACAATGCCAGTTATTACTTCCAGTTGCTGAACCATATGGCAAATGGTGAGTACTTAAGATTTAGGTTCAAAAGGAGGTAGTGGGGGCCCATTAAGGACGTGCACACCCCAGCTTAGCTTTACCCAACTCTGCCTGGATGTGTTGGGAATTGGAGCAGCCAGTAATAAAGTGATCATTCCCACTCCATGCCCTGCCGTCAGTCCTCCGACATCTCCCTCCAAGGGGAGATTACAGGAAGGGCGAACTTGGGCATTTCTGGGCTCATCTCATCTTACCCTACTTTTACTGATGACATCACTGTGCATCTTATGGGATGTTCTGACCTTTCAAATAGCAAAACTGGGCCTCAACAAGAAGCCAGAATCCCGGGAACAGAGTATTTGTTGTACTAACAACAGAAGCGAAAGGTTACCACTCAGTTTGCCATTTGAGGTCTTAGCCAGGTCTTTCCGGCTGAACCCATTTTCAGAAATTGCAAAAAAATCATTAGTGGCGCCATGGAACTTTCTTTCCTGAAAATGTTTTTAAAAAGTAGATCATCCTTCTCATCTCCTCAATCAGGTTAAAGGGACATACATACTGTTCCTCCTGGAATCAAAAGGAAAGCTCAAATTTCTGCATTAAAATACAATACAGGACATGATCGCAGGTTCTGATCTAATATGGTACTCCATATTTTTTCAAATGAGGGGCTGTCTTTCTGAAGTTAAATCAAACCACTTCCCATGGGCGTGCCCCCCATGTCCATACTAAAAGCGGCCGTAAAAATGCTCTGTTGTGCCACACAACATCCACATGACATATAGGGATACAAGATGTTTACATGTCACTTCTGTCTTGCCACAAACCCAGCTCATATTCCAGGAGATAAGAAAAGACTCTTCTCTTAGGCAGGTCTTTGCAATATCATACACAACACAGACTCTATTTCAAGTTACGTGTGGTCACCCATGCTGAGGGAACTTTGTAACTCAGCATCTGCTTTGGTCTGGGCACTGAAGCCTCATTTGTCTATTCTGGCCATTGTTATTATTCACTGCATTTTAAAATAGAGTGTGGGTTTGCAGAGGTCATAGAGAATAAACAGATGACTTAACGATGGAAAATATGTAAACTGTGAGGCGTCCCCTCTCTCTGCCAGTCCAATGTGTTCCTGGCTCATCTCTTACACATTCTTGTCCATCTATGAATTACAGCTGGAGTTTTCCAGAAGTCACTAAAGTTGCCCCTTGTTACTTTGTTTAGATGCTTTGGCCTCCCTGCTTGAAACTCCTAGAACATTATCCCACCGTCTACCTGCAGCATCTTAAACTTGTCCATCCTGGTACTTGGACTCAGCTTTCTCCTGTGTCTGCCTCCTAGCCAAGCCTGATGGCAGCCAGGTCATGGTGAGTATAGGGCCAGCAGGGCTGTGTGCACGGCAGCAATGCCATCGGTTCAGTTGACTCTCTTTTTCCTATTCCTGGAGAGGCAGCGAGCGCCCGCTGTGTGTGGATGGCACACAGCAAGCATCCAGGATCTGATGGTCGCTGATGGAGGCTGAGCTGCTACTGCGGAGACCCACACAGGACTCGGCTGGGAAATATACAGAGGTTTAAGGGCCCAAGATGGTAAATAAACATGTGCAAATTAATACAGCACAAATTGCACAAATAAACTTTCTGGGGACACAGAGAATATAAAGTGGGACAATCCTCCAGAGATTGGGAGTTATAAATATTCACTAGAGGCCACAATAGAGAGCTGAGTTAGAACGAGGATTCTTGAGCAAGCTCGCTGAAGTGAAGAAGCCCTCATACACAGCGAACAGAGGAGGGGACTCACACCCTGGGTAAGTGTTCTAGACTGAGTGGCGGGGGCTCACACTTTGCGTTGCCTTCTACCATCCATTTTCACACCCACAAGGCCACACACATCTTCTGAGGCTGACCAGCAAACACGGACTTCGTGGCGTGTTGCTGTTTACACTTGTTTACAGGAGGAAGAAGATTTGGAGTCAAACTCCTTTAAGCCAAGGCCTCTGAAACCCGGGGCCCAGCTTGCCAGACACTTCATTCCAAGGAAGCCATAAGAGCGGCCTCGCAGGCCACGGTCCATGAAACCCATCAACGCGGGGCTTTGATGGAGATGAATTATAGTTGACGAATGATTAAAATATGGTTAATGATGGTATCAAGGTACTTGAGGCTCCGACGGGGAACTTTGAACGTGAGATGTTACCCACCCCTTCAGAGCCTTAGGCACTTGTCAGCTGGATGTTTTTTAAAGGTGCATTAGCTTTATCCAGCAGCCATGTAACCTTTCTCTGCTCCCTCCCTCTGTTTCCGCGGCAACCATTTAAAAGTCTGCAAAAGGCACTGCTGTCTTGAAAAGAAAAGGACAATGGTCGGCAGCTTCCTCTCTTTCTTTGGGGTTTGCCTCCATCTTCCCAACCACTTTCCTGGCTCTTGGAGGCTCTCCAGACTCCAGAGCTGGCTCACCTCAGATGCGCAGTTCTGGGCAATAAAGGAAGTGGATGCCGGCTGCGGAGAAGCCGCTTCTTTGAGATGATAGCTCAGGGTCAGCTCAGAGGCCCTGTGGCTGGGTGGACCAGTACTGACAGCAGAAATAGAGCTGCAAATGCTCTCAGTAAAGCTTCCATCTCGCCTCCAAACCCTCTCGTCTCAGAAAGTTGTGTTTTACCCACTCAGTCATGTCCGACCTATTGCAGCCCCATGGACTGTCAGGCTCCTCTGTGTGGGGTTTTCCAGGTAAGAATACTGGAGTGAGTTGTCTTTCCTTCTCCAGGGGAGCTTCCTGACCCAGGGATCGAGCCAGCATCTCTTATGTCTCCTGCATTGGCAGGCACGGTCTTTACCACTGAGTCACCAGGGAAGCCCGGTCTCAGGAAGACACTTGTGTAAAAAGCAGTGAGTGATGCTGGCTGCCTGCCAGCTGTCAGGCTGAGGGAGCTGGCTCCCGGAGCTAGAGGATGAGGAGGCTCTGGTCCTGAGGACTGCAGCACAAATTGAGCAAGACTGGCTGTTTTGAGGGACCATAGAGCCCAGCCCCTTCATGTTTGTCCTGCCTCCCACCAGACCTTCTGTGAAGTGTTTTTTTCTAACTGAAAATGTCCTTGTCTCACCAAGTCCCGGCTCCAGGGAGCATACAGGAGAAATGCTATGTTCTACAGGACTCCCTGTCACTCTCGAAACAAAGCCTCAGCTAACAAAGGTCAGAGCAGTTTCCGTTCCTGCACTGATCACCAAAGATCCTTTTCAACGGAAGGAAAGGCAGAGATGAGCACCAGAGGTACATCAGGAATTGTGTTAAAGGGCATGCACAGCCACTGCCTTTGATTCATGGACGACTCTGTGAGGACGTATCCTTCCTACCTGTGCTTGCATTCACTCCACCCTCCCCACCCTCCTAACGCTCAGAGTAAGTTTTTTTGCCAGGATCCATCAGCTTTATGGAGATGGTCTCAATCCCAGGTCTAAGTCCCTGGCACCTCACCAAAGAGCCGACATGGCAGAGACGGCCAGAGGTGGGACAAGGTCTCTTACGTGAGATGGATCCAGATAAGTAAGTCTTCTGAAACCCACCCTTCTCAGTAATACTGATCTAACAAGGGAGATCCCACAAACCTCCTTATGACTGATTTTATTTCAATTATGTAGCATCCCCAAAGTCAGCTTTTAGAATATTTGATTCCTGAGTAAGTTAAGGTCTTCTGAATGCTTGGTAACCTAAGAAATAAACTAGGAGCATGAGATCCACACCTGTCCTGAAGTACAGCCCTCCAGGGCAGGTGTGGATCAGCCCTGTGGACTCTCCCTGGAATGTTTTAGAACTGGGAGTACATATCTGCTCTTGAGTAGGGCACTTTTGCTGCCATGTGTATAAAATGAAGATAACAGTAAATTCTTCTTCAAATTACTATGAGGATTAAGTGAGATAATGTAAGCACAACTCACATTAGATAATAATGGTAACCATTATTATCAGCTTATATTATAATTGTGGTGGTAATAACTAAAAGACCAGGTATGAGATGGTAAAGTTCTAAAGGAAGAGGCTTATTTTACAAAACCACTGGTGAAAGAGAGATGAATATGAGCTGGTGCTCAGGACAAACTCATAAAGGCATTGGGTTTGACCTAGGATGTTTAGATATAGAACAGAAAGTGAGAGGTATTCCAGGCGGCTGTGGGACTCATGAGCAAACGAAGCTGGGATTAAGTAGGTTTAGAGATGCCAGTTTGGTCAATAGAGAGTGGCCATTGACCAGTGGAAGAAGAATATACTGTCCCAGGAAGATGGGCTGGTTGTGGAAAGTCTTACAGATAGCATTTGTCTCCCTGGACAAGGTCAGTCACTGCAGCATCTTGGTCAGCTGGATCCCAATAGGAGGACCCTAGGAGACACTAGGAATCCAAGGAAGTCAGTCCTTCCATACTCAGAAAACCTTGGGACCACGAGCATCCACTAGGAGCCAATGCAGATGTGTGTGATCAACCTAGAGTATCTCTAGTCCTCACGCTTCTATGTTTGATGACATTTTTCACTTGGTAATACAGAAGACGACCGACAGGACCTCGGAAGACAGGACTCTGGGAGGGAGGGCGGATTATAAAGAGATAAAAAGATAACTAGAGTAACCTAGACAATAAAGAGGTATTAGCTCTGTCAAGAAGAATTCCTTCTCAGAAGTAGATTTCAGACAGGTTAATTGAGGCTACAACTTGCTGTCTTGATGACTTAGTGATATTTTAATGAGATTAGCAAGGAAGTACCTCAAGAGTTTGTGTCATTCTGCACCAAGCCCTTACCTTAACACCAAGAGGTTCTATTGTAATTATCTGATTAATATTTTCCCCCTCCTACTGCCTGTTTTATTTTATGTTTTTCTTTTTTAAGAAGAGATTGAAATCAAAAGTGACCCTAAGATTATTCAACATTGATTTTGCCAAAAGTGCTGCCAGGACAGAAGAGTCTTCAGTTCAGTTCAGTTCAGTTCAGTCGCTCAGTCGTGTCCGACTCTCCGCGACCCCATGAATCACAGCACGCCAGGCCTCCCTGTCCATCACCAACTCCCGGAGTTCACTCAGAAGAGTCTTAGGATGGGATTAAATACTTAGGGAATTGTTGAAACACTAACGCAAGGTTTGGGGGTTCTGTTCATTTCAGTGAATCATGCCGATCCAGCTCTCTGCTGACCTTATGGAATCCTGTCTGCTTTATTGCATCCTCTTGTCTTTCTATACCCTCAATCATCCCAAATACTCTCAAATGTCTACATCTATAGGGTGCTATTCTAGGGTCTAGAAATATGTAATGACCACAACAAAAGCCCCAGCTTCATGGAAGCCTTCTTCTACTGGAGGACTCAGGTTAAAAGTAATACAATGGAGATAGGTATATAGTGCTATGAGGAAAAGCAAGCAGGGACAGAATAGAGTGACTGCTCGGGTCCAAGCAGAGAGCAGGTGGCTGAAGGAGAGCAAACGCTGGAGAGAGAGGAGGTGGAGGTACATGGGAGAGGCGTGAAGGAAGGACTGTGTACATCCAGTGCTAGGACCCTGGCTTTTACTTTGAGACAAATGCAAAGCCATTGGAGAGTTTGGAACAAAGGAGAAACACAAACATCTCTGTGTTCTAACAAGGTTTCTCTCCTGCTCGGCTGCAAGGTTATATGCTGAAGGGGATTACAGGCAGACGCAGAGAGGCCAGACAGAAGATGGCCACACACTCCAAGGGTGAGACCGCAGGGGCTTTGGACCAGCTGAGATGAAAGAGCAAGACATATAAAGACACTGGATGAATTCTGGTGGTAGAACTGGGGCGACCTGATGGATTAGATATTTGGGTGTACAATATAAAAGAAAAGCCAAACATAGAACAAGGCCTTTGGGCCTGAGAAATAAGAAAAGAGCTGCTATTCAAGGAGACAAGGAGACAGAAGGAAAAGCAGGTTGACAGGCCTTTGAGTGGGTGGTGGAGGAATGAAAACCTGGAGACCCAAGAGGTTAACTTTTGACAAGTAAGGAAAACCTGTTAGACGTTCACACAGCCAGTGATAGAGGCGGCTGAATACACAAGTTCGGATTTCAGGAGGTAGTTTGGGGCTAAACCTATAAATGTGGATAATCTCAGCACACCGATGACATTTAAAATCATGACACTGCATGAAGGTGCCTGGAGACCCACAGAGAGGAGAAGTGAAGAGAATCAGACCTGAGCTCTGAGAACCCATGAGTGAGGACTGGGAAATGCGAGTTCAGGAAAGAGAAGATGGAAGGACGAAGAGCTTCTGGGTGACATTCCAGAGACCAAGCCATGAACGTTTTAAGAATGAGTAGGGAAATCATGTAAAGTGGGACTGTGGAATTTGGTAGAGTGGGAGTTATTAGTGTCGCTGTCAAGTGTACCTTTGGGAAGATGATAGAAATGTGTTATGGGCTGAAGGTTTGTGTCCTAGTGAAATCCTGTGTTGAGACCCTACTCCCCCAGGTGATGATATTAGAAGGGGTTACGAGATGGGCCTTTGGGTAGTAGGGAGAATTAGGTGAGGTCACAAGGGTAGGGCCCTCATGATGGGATTAGTGCCCTCAGGAGTGACAGTGGGATGCATGTGAGGACACAGTGAGAAGCCAGGGATGGAGCCCTCACCAGAAACCAAGTCAGCCAGCACCTTCACCTGGGAAGTCCAGACTCCAGAACCTTGAGAAAACAGATTGCTGTGTTTGATCCAGCCAATCACTGGTACTTTGTTATGGCAACCTGAACTGACTAATACACTGTGGAAGCCGGGTCTGAGTATATTTCAGAGAAAACTAGAAGAAGCTGCAAAGAGTGAAAAGAGAAAATCCTCTTTAGGAATTTTCTATGACATGGAGATGCGAAAGCTGGAAGATGGTTACAAGGTCAGGAAACGTGTTTAACAATGGAAAATATCAGCTCATGGGTCTGCTGAAGGGAACAACTCATCAGAGAAGGGATGCTGATGACCCTTTTTCATCAGGAGAAGGGACAGGAGATAGGATCTGGAGCACAGCTGGAAGGTGAGCCAGTGACTCAAACAAACGCCTGGAGATCTAGTCAGAAGAGAGGAAGGCAGAGGACTGGGCTAGTAGATTTGCTGGCAAGGTGCGTGCATGCTCTTTCATCACAGCAGCCACACTCACACTGAAATGGCAGCAAGTCAAGAATGAGGAGGCAGAGTGAAGTTTGGCCTCCTGAGCATCATTTTATTGAATCTCACTTATGCATACATGCCTATTTGTCTAGCGATGGATTTGAATATTCTGTACAAATCCAGCTACAAGGTTTTAATGAAAAAAGGAAAATAAGAGATGTTAACCTGCTGAAACAGTAATCCTGGGTTGATGACGGATACCAGCCTTGGCAATACAGAATGTTTCTGCCCATCCTCCCAGGCTTGCGCTAGGGGTGTTAACACAGTATATCCTAAGTTTTTGGATGGATAATTCAAATCCCCTCTGAGAGCAATGTAATCAACCAACACACTTTAGTGACCCACCAGTTATTTAGAGGATAGGGCACACGTTCATGAGTGCCATCTCTTCTCTGGGTGTCACGAAGCAAGAGCAGAATCAGAGTCTGTCTGTGCAGTTGAGGCCAAAACTCAGCCCCCACGTGCCTTCCTTTACCAAGCACAGCTCCTCTCCCTCAGCTCCTACCACACCCCTTTCTCTCTTCTTTATGGCCTCTGGCTGTGTTTGCAGCTCCCATTGCTGCATGACTGGGTACCGAGATCTTCCTGAGATGCTCTGCAATCTTCCTAAGGCACTCTGACACAAACCCCTAGATAGACATCTGAAAAGAGGGGCAAAGTATGGATGAGAGTCCCCAGTCTTGGTGATGAGCACTTAAAAGATGGTGAGATGTAATAAAATCCACAAAACGTGAGGAGAGTTCAATCAAATATGAGATTCACCACTTCCTTATCTGTGGACCACGGGCTGAGGTTCTGCTTATAACATGAGCCTCTATTTGCTCAGCACTCTATTTTTTTTTCTCTTTTCATAGCCAGGAAAGCACTTCAAATCCATGATCTCATTCCATTTTTCACTCCAAATTCAAGATATAGAAATTATCAGCCTCATTTTCCCAACGAGGAAGCTGAAACTTAAAGAGGCGGTATAACTCGGCCAAGGCCAGGCCACTGCGACGTGGCAGAGCGGGAATTAGCCAAGCTCCATCTGCACTGGAAGCCCTGCACTCTTTGGTATAGTTCACCCCTGAGTCTGTGTGTCCTTCCCTGGATGTTGTTGATTCGAGCTGCTGTGTGAAAGAGGAGCTCAGGTCAATACATGAGTTGCTGGAGATGGAAGGTCCACCACTCCTGTCTCTCAGCATCTGTGCTGACAGCTATGAAGAGAAGTCAGTCGTCACAGGTGCAAAGCCTAGTGACACTATCTTAGCATTGCAGGGGGCAATGTACATAGAACGCCATAGAACAATACCTCTCCAGAGATAGGATGCTGGCAATGTGAGAGTGGCTAAACAGAGGCCTACAACCTCCGTGTGACCAGGGATCACCTGTGTATGTGGGAGGCCTGTGTCTCTGCAGCCTGGGTGATAGATTGGTTGTGTTAATTAATTGTGCACTTTGAAGTTTGTTACCACTTCATACCAAGCATCTCCTTAAAATAAGAGAGAGATAGAAGCAAAACAAAAAACCTAATCTAATATTCAACAAACATTCTGCACCCAAACAGCACATCTTTGTCGGAAACCTTAGTTCCAAGAACCACTTACAGGCTTTCATCAACACATTATAATATTAATCAAGACTCATAATGCAGGGTGATTTGCATGCCAACAAATATATTTACACTGTAAATTGTTTGTTGAGGAGCCTTAGAGAGAAATGCAATTCACTGCCATGGAACTGAATAGGAAGAAAAATCCCTCACTAAAATCCAGAGAAAATAAAGAATCTTTGCGACTTGATCCTCTAGAGCCTTGGGTAAGAGATTCATTAACATTCTGTCTAATTCCTTACAAAGAATTTAGGTCCCAACCCACTGAATGCCTCTGAAAAAAGAAATCAGTTTCAATGTAAGTTTGCATGGAATTTGTCCTCTTACTGGTATACATGAAAGAATGTGCCTTGTGATCACAGCTTTTACAGGAGGATAGAGATCAGACCCGGAGATGGATGAGGAGATAGGCCCCTCCCTGAGAAGTTCCCGGGAATTTTGTTCAGGTCTCTCGACCATGCCTTGCTGGTGTGACCTTCTGACATAGATCATGTGTGTCTGCTTCTCCCTGGTCCTATCGCTGCCTCTGTAATCACGGCCACTAATCATCTCCTTCGGGGACCACTGTGTGAGCTGCCTCATCAGCTCCCTGTACACACTCTTGATGGTGGCTCCAGGTCTTAATTTATAGTACCCAAATCCCATTTATAGGATAGGACACTAGTTCTTATAATAAATGGCAGGTCACCCTCCTTACAAGTCTCTCCATCGTGTGGTCCACCTGCCATGCACCCCCCTGCTCTGGGACCTTTTCACAGCCCACTTAGAGGTCATCCCCTTCCCCTTTCTGGGCTTCCAGTCTGCCTCTGGGACCCTGCTGGCACACCCTCCCAGCACTCCGTACTTCTATTTCAGAGCACTTAACACAGTGAGCAATTAAATAATTATTTTAATTCATTTAATTTAAAGTCTATTTCCCTCATTCCCACTCATTTTCATAATGTATTCCTGAATACCACGAGAGATGCAGTACACTATACTAGAAGAACGCTGTTGAAATAAAATTGATCGTCTTCTTTCATTTGCTTATTTGGCCCATATAAATTTAGTGCCCATTGTACACAAATACTGTTCAGTGATACATACACACACTTTATAAGCCTTCTGGCTTTTAATTCTATCTCTACCCCTTCCAAACTGAAGAATAATTTGGGTCAAGTTGCTAATTTTGTTTCTTTTTTTTAACCTCCTTAATATTCTCATCTGTAAGATGTAGCTAACAATACTGACTGACCATAAGGAACATGAAGATTAAATGAATAGATCTATATAAAATATGAACAAGGGTACCTGGTGTGTAGAATTTCTGAGAAGTACTAGCTGCTCTTAGTGTTTTTATGATGATTGCTACTCTAGACAAACAATATACTAGGCACCATGGAGAAGGCAATGGCACCCCACTCCAGTACTCTTGCTTGGAAAAACCCAGGGACGGGGGAGCCTGGTGGGCTGCAGTCCATGGGGTTGCGAAGAGTCTGACACGACTGAGCAGCTTCACTTTCACTTTTCACTTTCATGCATTGGAGAAGGAGATGGCAACCCACTCCAATGTTCTTGCCTGGAGAATCCCAAGGACCGGGGAGCCTGGTGGGCTGCCGTCTATGTGGTCGCACAGAGTCGGACACGACTGAAGCAAGGAATAGAATTTTTGTTGTTATTTACTCGCTAAGTCATGGCCAACTTTTTGCGTGCGATGCCATGGACTGCAACCTGCCGGGCTCCTTGTCCACACAATTTCCCAGGTAAGAATACTGGAGTGGGTTGCCATTTCCACTCCAGGAATAAAATTGACTAAATTGTAAAACCTGCCCTCGTGGAGCTTGCTGTCTGGTAAGCAACATAAATTGTAGATACCAGCGCTCAGCACATTTGTAAGTTGAATGCCTGGCAGGCACAGCACTGCATCTGAGAGTCAGGTCATTTCAGGTGGTGTGAGAAAGGAAAACTTCTATCGCTCTCACCGAGGAAGTGGACGTTGAAGCGGGACTCCAGAAATCTGTTGCTGAACTGTCATCCCCCCGAGGTCACAACCCCTGAGACTCGACACATCTCAGACACAATGCGGAAAGAGAGGCCTTTAATCCCCAGGGACTCTGACCACACAGTGACCTTGCTGTCCTCCTGGGCTTTGTTCCCATGGTCACTGCTCATTTTAATTTTATTTTATAGCAGAAATATAAGAGCCTTGTGAAGCAGCAAGTGGAAAGAAGACCTCGCTGGAGTCAGAGCCCAGCCGCCCTGTATTCGTCCAACAAACAGACCCCCATCAGGGGCTGATCCTGTGCCATGCACTGGGCAGGTCAGCTCCATGGATGGCAGCTGGCTGGCTCTGAGCAGGTGAGAGTCATCCCTTCAGCTTCCTACTGAGGACAGTAAGTGGACCTTCCCTAAGACACAGAGATTGATCAGAGGCTGCGCTTGCCTTTGAGAGACTGAGTCTTGGAGATACTCATGCAAGATCGCCTCTTAAGCACTGGGGGACTGGTGTGGGAGAGGCTGAGGGGTGACAGATTGAGGAGAGAAAGGGCTGCGGGGTGGGCAGGCTCAGAAGTGGCTTCACAGTTAACCTGACCCATGAGCTGGGCTGGAACGTAAGGAAGGGGTGTTGTTGGAGGGGTGCGTGGAAGTGTGATGTTCTAGCCCAAAGCGACACTTCAAGGAAAATACAGGAGCAGACTTGGTGCCCTTAGGAAAACCAAGTCTCAGAAATAAGGGGGTTCTACCAAAGCTTCAGCAAACTCTGCTGTGGGTAGTGGGTGGCAGGAAGGATGATGGAGGCCAGGGCGATGACTGTCTTCTGTGCCAAAGTGCTCAATCATTTAGTCATGTCCAACTCTCTGCGGCCCTATGGACTGTAGCCCACCAGGTGTCTCTGTCCTTGGAATTCTCTAGGCAAGAATACAGGAGTGGGTTGCCATTTCCTCCTCTAGGAGATCTTCCTGACCCAGGGATCAAACCCATGTCTCTTGAGTCTCCTGCATTGACAGACAGGTTCTTTACGACTAGCCCACCCGGGTCAATACTAAAGAACTTTTTCAATAGAGGCGCAGAAACTTTTTGCCATTAACAAAAAATTAAAATGCACATAAAATTAGAGACGCCTGCTGGGTTCCTTGTCCACAGGATTTCCCTGGTAAGAATACTGGAGTGGGTTGCCATTTCCTCTCCAGGAATAAAACTGACTAAATTGTAAACCCTGCCCTCATGGAGCTTGCTGTCTGGTAAGTAACATACATTGTAGATACCAGCGCTCAGCACATTTCTAAGTTGAATGCTTGGCACATACAGCACTGCATCTCAGAGAGTAAGGCCATTTCAGGTGGTGTGAGAAGTGAAAACTCCTATCCCTCTGACTCCTGTAAAACTCTAAACCGTATGAGATTGTTTTTTAGGTCAATAACAACCTAATATAGGCAATTTTATATGGTTCAGCCTAAATAGTATGAATACTCCTATATCCATCATACAGGTTTAGCAGCTAATATTTTTACCAGATTTGTTTCATCATTTTCCCAAGAAATATGTTTAAATTCCTGCCATATGGCATCTCTCCCATAAATATTTACTATGCATCCCTAAACTATAGATTTGTTTCTACATAAACACAATACAGTTATCAAGCCTAGTATAATCAACAAATGTCCACATCACCTAATAATCAGTCCATATTCAAGTTTCTCCAGTTGCCTCAAGCACTGGATTTATTCAAACTTGGATCCTCTCAACAACTAGAGCGTATTTGGTTTTTATGTTCCTTAAGTAAATAGAATTTTAAAAACAGTAGTTATAGGTAAAGCTAATGGGGGTACTATATTTTATTTATATAATGAGGATCTTTGTGTATTCTAAATTTGACCAAATAATTTGTATGATTAATGGATTCATTTAGGAAATAAGAATTACACAGTGTCTAAATTTACCTTTATTTTCAGTTATGTGACCTGAGAAATGGAAGATTACTTTATCCTAGGTCACATTGTTGCTCAATAATGTGTCAGTTCTTTACAGGTCCTTGCCACAATTAAAACCATAACTACCAGCAACAAAGCAAACATAAATATATATACATGTATATATATATATATATGTATGCACACATACACACACACAAATGGATGTAATTTTTTTTTTAAATCACTACTTTGCAACCACAATAGTAACAATAAACTGAGGTGGGATTCACCAATGAATGTGAAAACTAGTGGGCAAACATTTGATGAGGAAAAACTATTGAGAGAATTTCAAAAGATCTTGCCAGAAATTACTGACTAATTTCAATGAAAAATAACAACATTACAGTGGAAATCTTGGCAGATACAGCCTTAACCAAATGATGATGCTAATAATGAGAAACACCAACATCATGTGCTTCCCAGCATGAGAAAAACACATCAGGTATGTGGTGTTCTTGCCAAAAATTGCATCGTCTGCATCTGGGCATGAAGACACATCAGATCCTCTAAAGGCGTCTACAAAAATGTCTACTCCTTGAAAAAGAAAAAGAAACTAAACAAACTAAAAGATACAACTAAGTGCATTGTGTGATCCCGTACCGGTTCCCTGAGTGAAAAAAACGTTATAAAGAACACTATCGGGAAAACTGGAAATTTTCGAATAATAATAATGTATCAAATAATAATATTGTATCAAGATTAAATGGCCTAATTTTTATAATCGTATTAGAAATATTGCATTCTTCGGAAATATGCACTAAAGTGTTGGGCTAAAGAGCATGATATCTGTAGCTTACTCCAAAAGGGTGGGGAAAATGTTAATTCACAGTATGTCCCTTATTTGTCTATCATCAGTCCATCTATGCATCCATCCACCCATATGCTGCTGCTGCTGCTGCTAAGTCACTTCAGTCATGTCTGACTCTGTGTGACCCCATTGGCAGCAGCCCACCAGGCTCCCCTGTCCCTGGGATTCTCCAAGCAAGAACACTGGAGTGGGTTGCCATTTTCTTCTCCAATGTGTGAAAGCAAAAAGTGAAAGTAAAGTCGCTCAGTCATGTCGGACTCGTAGCGAACCCATGGACTTCAGCCTACCAGGCTCCTCCGTCCATGGGATTTTCTAGGCAAGAGTACTGGAGTGGCTTGCCATTGCCTTCTCTGATCCACCCATATAGAAGATCATAAAACAAACATGCCAAAATGTTAATAGTAGGCAAATATTTTGAGAAGTTAGTGTTTTGTACTATTCTTGCATTTTTTTTCCTGTAAGTTTAGAGTTATTTCAAAGTAAAAATTAAAATAGTTTATATTTGCAAGCTATGTATGGTTACCACACCAACCATACGCATGAATGTGATCTTCTCAAAACAGTCCTTGGTGGTGTGTGTGTATGTGTGTCCGAGTATACACTCAAACAAGTTAGTTAGTAATATCCTCATTTTGCACATGAATAGGCTGAGCTCAGCGAGGTTAAGTGATTTGTCTGAGGTTGAAATATCAGCACATGAATTCAGAAACCTGGAGTCCAAGTTAAGCACACAATGAAAGCTCTCTTAACTAATGTCTGTTTAATGTCCCTTAGCTGGCAGGCTGAGTTAACTGGACTCCTCTACTCTATGAAGGTCACACCTCTGATGTCCACCTGAATCCCCGCCCTTCTCTCTGAATTACCCAGGCACTCACCCACTCACTGGTTAAGTCGCATGCTTACCAAGAGTCAGTTGCATCTTCCTCCAAATCTGTTCTTAGCAGATGTACTTTTTCATATAATTACATAATTTCCCTAAATTCTTCATAAACTGATACAATATGAGTGGGAAAAGAGAACTGCTGTTTCCATGAAAACTTAAGTAGGATATTTTAGGAAAATTCAATAACTGCAAGTAGATTTAAAAAAAAAAACTGCATTAAATGTGGGAACAAACTGTAATTGATTAGAGGAAAAATTATAAAAGACTAAAAGTGTTTTGTACTCAGATGTTTCACAAGAACCTCCACCCTCATGCTTGGCTTTAAATAAACCCAGGGTCGGGATCATGAGCAATGGTGATGCAAGTGATGATGTCTTGGGAAGAAGATACTGGTTTCCTGTCAAACAACTCAATCTCAAAGAAATCTCAAAAGTCAAATGAAGGTACATTGACATGGTTTGGTGTATATGCAGTTTTTCTGTCTTCGTTTATGAATCACACTGTACATGGCTTTTCTTGATTACAAACAACCTGTTCATCCTATCTGAGATCAATAGGGCTGGACAGTTCCCACTCCCCCCTCTGATGGGTCTACAGTTACATAACAGACCATCTGCAGGAATTGGGGAAAGCTGTGTCCCTATTCTATCTAAATATGATGCTATTGACTGATACATGGTAGGGCTTGGTATGATCCATCCACCTCCTTTCTGCGTCTAGACCACTGAACCATCCATGTCCCCAGATCCCCCATCCATTAAATCAAGATGGGAGATACTAAGCTCTGTGCAATTTGGGGGTCTGCTAATTAAAACGATATAACTATAGAGATCTATATCTATAGAGGGTCCTCTTGTTCTCCAGTCTGGGAAACAATATGTATCACTGCTGTTTGTTAGTGACTGGGGAACTCTGGAGGCTTGTATTAGATCTACTGTAGGTGTAGGTCTGACCTGTGACCTAGAAAATGCCACGTAAAGCTGATGCGTTTCAAGGTAGAGAAAGCTTTATGATGGATACATCATCTCTCTCACTGCTGCCTAAGTAAAGGAAGAAGAGAGGAGGACACGCCCTCTGCCCTGGACCCCAGCCTGGCCCTCACCAAGGGGTGCTCTGTCCAAAGCAAAGTCACAGGTAGATGGGAGCAGAGGGAGGTGGGAGGAAGCCTGGAGGAGAAAGTAAAGAAAGAAGCACTTTATTTGATAAAATTGTAAAGTGCAGCTTGCACAGTGGAGAAAGAATCTCCGGGTAATAAATGTCAGGTTTATCAACAGTTGAGCCTCTCTATTCCTGCCTGAAATTGCTCCTTAAGGTCAGCTTCCTAAGTGCTCCCTCGGGGACCAGGCTGTTCTGCTGAGCAGGTTTGTGGTGGCTGCCGTGCTGCCGGGGACAGGAAGGGGATGTGGGAGCTACCAGGTCTGCACATCCTGTGATTGGGGTCTGCAGTGAAAAGAGCGATAAATAAGCCGGGTGGTTTCCATAAAGGGAAACATCCAGGCATCTATACCAACCAGAGTCTGTGAGTGGAGGGGCTGGAGTGGTTATTTAATGTTAGAATCGCATTCTCTCAACAAGAATAAATACCTGCCCTGGCACGAGGCATCTCTGGTAGCAAACCTGCTCCCCCATCACGGAGAGGGAGCTCTCATCTCAGGACTTGTCCCCATCCCCAGAGCATATGTGGCCTCCGGATGCTGAAGTCACATAGTCTGACCAAGCAACATCTCAAGGTGGGAAACAGAATGAAAGCATGGGTGTGTGCATGTGCAAAACTGAACACGTGCACCCCAAAGCTGACAGTCAAAGGTCAGGCTGCTGGATTCCCTCTTATCTCATCCCTATGGCCAGCAACAGACACTACTTTCATCCCATTTCCCCACCATCTACAGAGAAGGCCAGTGAATGGAAGAGGGTTTGTGGAAACATACAAGATGACAGCCTGTAGAAACACGGCCCTTGTGAGCATAGTAGCGACTGGCTGATGATGTTCTGAAGAAGTTTGTAAACAGAAGGCAGGGAGGAGAATAAACCTCAAACACACGTCTCATCTCGAGCATGTGTGCTGTTGAGAGGGAAAGTAAGGACATTACAGCAGTTTTAGCTGATTTCGAAGCAAGATCCTTCAGCGTTGATTTTTGGGGGAGAGTTAGAAAAGGGAAAAGATTCAGAATTTTAGCTTTGGTTATTAAACCGTAGGCAGTCATTCAGACATCCAGAGACATTTATTGAACACAAACTATGTTCCAGGCACTATCTTAAATGCTGAAGTTACTGCAGTATAACACACATATTCCCACCTTTCTGAAGCTTAAATTTCAGTGGTGTGCATAGAACCTCGTTATAGCCTTGTGGGAAAAAAAAAAAGTCAGCAAGCATTTGAAGCCAGTTAGCTTTCTGCTGGGGTAACTGCCTTCAGAAAAAGGAAAAAAGAGGGAGGAGGAAAGAAAGAAAGAAAAAAGACAAGATAGTGAAATAAGTCTCTATGAGGGCTCTGTGCTCAAATTCTTCGTATTACAGAACAGGTTCACGAGCCTGCCAAGCCCCTGGAAACAGGACAGTTTTCACTGGTGAAATATTTCACACCAGATTTCCCTGCCAGGGTGGCTGAGGCCCCACTGTGCACATCACCTGCTTTCTTGTTAGGCTAATGGTTCACCCTTGAATCTGTAACCCGGGAGCCCTCTCCACCGACATGGCCGTTCTCAGCCACATTCCCGAGGAGCTTGCTGGAAACTGTGGCTGCTGGAATAGAACCAGCGACTGAAGAAAGAAGCCTGTGGAAAAGGTTCCTGGAAGAAAGAGTGGAGAAGGGGGACTTGGAAGATAATACAGTGACAAACACACCAGGAAAGGGAGGGGACGAGCCGGGCTGAGGGTTGATCTATATTTCCTGGGGTTATGGCAGCAGGGCCGTGATAGACCATATGGTCTGGCCTTGACCCTCACATCTCTGCACGCCCTCGGAGCAGCAGCCCTTGCTGTGGCTGGCTTCCACTTCTTGTTATTCTTGGCACTAGGAGTTCTGATCACAGGGTGGTTCAATATCATAATCCAAAGCTTCCGATACTAACCATCTGGAAGAGCAACCAACTTTAACCTTGAGGGCTACTTGAAAATAACCTTCATCCACCGAGCCCTGTGTTCACATGGAAAATAGGTTATTCAGAGCATGTTTCAGAAGGCATCAGGGTCTTGGGAGCCATCCACCTCGCAAAGGACCAACATTTATACCCACTCAGCTCTGATATCTATAGAATGCATTTCTCCCAACTGCATAGTGTCAACATGCTGGTTACTTGCATGGTGGGGATGCAATAAACGGCCGAAAAGGTGACAAAATTCACTGCAAGATGTAAGGAACAGAGGACATGGAGGCCACACCTGCAATAAATCGATTAGCCAATTATTCAGCAGAAGAAATACAGTTAAAGAGACTGGTGGTTCTTACTATGGACTCTGAAGGCAGAGAGAAAGAAACAGGTAGAAAGAGATGTGGAAGGTGGGCAGTCAACCCCATGGTTATTTCTTCTTTATCAGAGGCTCCCTGGGTTTCTTGTGGAAGTTCCTAAGGGACAGGATGGTAGCTATTGATACATGGCTGGCATCTTTCATGCACATGGTGTTCTCAGAGGACACTGTAGCCTCATAAGTCTGTGTGTGTGTGTCTGTGTGTGTGTGTGTCTGTGTGTGTGTGTGTCTGTGTGTGTGTGTGTCTGTGTGTGTGTGTGTCTGTGTGTGTGTGTGCATGCTCAGTTGTGTCTAGCTGTTTAAGTCACCATGGACTGTAGCCTGCCAGGTTCCTCTGTCCATAGAATTTTTGAGGCAAGAATATTGGAGCTAGTTTCCATTTCCTACTCCAAGGGATCTTCCCAACCCAGGGATTGAACCCACGTTTCCTGCATCCCCTGCATTGGCAGGCAGGTTGTTAACCACTGCACCACCTGGGAAGCCCCAGTCTGTGACGTTTCATCAACTAACATAACACCAAGCAACCACAATTCTCAAAAAAAGCCTCAGAGAAAGTGAGCCCATGCAGATGCACAGAATATAAACGCAGGAGTTGGGTTGTATGGTTCCTGACTTAACTAGGCAGCCAGCGATTCTACTGGAAGCCATGCCTCCTCAAGGTGACCCTCCAAGAGAAAGAGCCAGGTGCTGTTAGGAGAGAAGGGTGACATCTCGGGTCTGTTTAATACCACAGGAGACAGGAGTTCTCACTGCAACTTCTTGTAAATGGAGGCATCGCTGTGCTCAGCTGGGCAGGATGTTGGAGCTGCTGGAGCCAGAGCCAAGAATGCCCCCTCCCCACCACTGCACCCTGTTCTGTCTCTGGACATGAGCCAACCAGCCCGAAGCCCAGGATTCTAGCCGGGGCTCGGCCATGGTAGGGCATATGCCATTTTCCTAAATAGTGATCCTCAGATCAAATGCTTCCACTCTTCTTATTGCTAGGAGATAAGATACTGCTGAAGATACTGGAATACATCACCTTTTCTTTCATCTGATGGAGCAACAAGAGGAAAAGGTGATAACTAGTAACTACTCTGGGTACCAAATCCTTATCTGGAATAGTAAGAACTCAGCTAGGAAAGCTCTGAGATCTAAAATTGGGTCCTAGTTATGACTTGCCTGGGAAATTCTTGTTACATAGACACAACAGAGCAGAGCCTGTCCTGTCCTGCTGACTAAGAGATGTTTACTAGGAGAATGAGTGGCTCTTTTTTCAAGTTTTTTAAAATATATATTTATTTTTCATTGAAGTATAGTTGATTTACAATGTGTTAAATTCTTCTGGACAGTAAAGTGACTCAGTTATGCATGCATTTTTGTTGTTGTCCAGTCGCTAAGTCACGTCCAACTCTTTGCAACCCCATGGACTGCAGCATGCCAGGCTCCCCTGCCCTTCACTGTCTCCTGGAGTTTGCTGAAACTCATGTCTATCGAGTACATGATACCATCCAACCATCTCATCTTCTATATACATATATACATTCTTTTTTTATATATTATTTTTCATTATGGTTTATCCTATAGAAGGACCTTGCTTTTTATTCATCCTCTGTATAAATAGTTTACATCTGCTCATCCCAAATTTCCAGTTCATGAGTTCTCAGTATGACCCCACCTGGGCTTCCCTGGTGGCCCAGTGGTAATGAATTCACCTGCAATGCAGGAGACACAGGTTCGATCCTAGGGTTGGGAAGAACCCCTGAAATAGGAAATGGTAATCCACTCCAGTATTCTTGCCTGGGAAATCCCATGGACAGAGGAAACTGGTGGGCTACAGTCCAAGGGGTTGCAAAGAGTTGGACACAACTTAGTTACAAAACACACAGCACACCTTAGAACAAGGAACTGCACTAGAAACTAGTCCTAGTGGAACCAATAAGATTTTCAGGGACCCTGGCATCTGACATACTGAGTGCACAAGGATAAGTGCGTGGTGACCCAGGGGGTCCCAGGAGGTGGAGCAACCCACTGGGCTAAGTCCACAGCCCTCCCCTCCCTGCGACCCACCCCTTTACAGTCCCAGCACCTCAACTTTTGTTTTATCTCTGGACTAAGTGTGCTGTGCTTAGTCACTCAGTCATGACCAATCTTTGTGACCCCATGGATGGAGTGTAGCCCTCCAGGCTCCTCTGTCCATGGGGATTCTCCAGGCAAGAATACTAGAGTTGATTGCCATGCCCTCCTCTGGGGGATCTTCCCAACCCAGGGATCAAACCCAGGTCTCCAACATCACAGGTGGATTCTTTACTGTCTGAGGCACCAGGGAAGCCCATGAATACTGTTGTGGGTAGCATAATCTCATGGGGATCTTCCTGACCCAGGAATTGAACTGGGGTCTCCTACTTTGCAGGCAGATTCTTTACCAGTTGAGTTACCAGGGAAGCCACTTGGACACTATAAATGATATTTTATTTTCCAAAAAGTGACTCCGTTGCTTAAATAAAATCATGGAGGTCCTCAGTGAGAGATCTGGTTGCCCTGGATTTCAAATTGATCCCCAAGGGCTGTTTCCCCGCAGCATGAGCTAATTTGCAAAAGACAGCTGCATCACCTGGGCCAAGCCAGGGCTCAGCCCTGGAGTGTAATGGAAGCTCAGTTTAGCCCCTTAGTCACTGAAGGCTGGTCTTGCAGTCGGACCCGGGTGGTACCGGAGAAGGAGAAGGGCTCTGCCATCAGAGACTGATTGCCTTGCTCTGATGGGAGATGTGAATCCAGGGCACAAAAACCCACTTCAGGGAAGGAAGACAGCAGCCCTGATGAGCAGGGCGGGGTGGAGGCCGAGGTACACAGACTGACCGACAGACAGCGGCAGAGGCGCACAGAGAAGTGACATATGATGACACGTCCGCTTTGCTCAGCCTGCCGTTCCCTTCTAGGAAGGAGGCCAACAGAAATTCTTCCACTCAGCAGTGGCCAGATAGACACGAAAGAAAACAAAAAGGGGATTAATCTCGGCCTTGCAGGTGCCCCTCAGCCTCCCCGCTAACACCCGCCTTCCGCGAGGGTCTGATTTTCGGAGGGCTGTGCCAGCCGCTGAAATGCCCACCGTGGGCCCTGCCCCTCCTCCCCAGCACATTTCATTTTATTTCTATCAAGCGGTGCTTCTGATTGCTTCAGTCTGGAGGGCTGGCAGCGCTGCACCAACCTGCCGGGCCCCGGCGAGTGAGATGGGCTGCCAACTCGGCTATCAAAGGACCGCTTCTGTACTCACAGGATCCTGGAGACCCGACAAAAAGCAGCGATTGAAAAGCCTCAGCCTCATGGTGGCATTTTCCTGCCTCACAATTAACCTTCACGTTGGTAAACACACCATGAGCTTTGCACCAAAAACTATTGCTCACACCCTTCCTTCACTTTGGAAAAGAGGCCCAGTGCAGGGTTCCAGGGACCCACTTCCATCCCCTCCCATCCAAGCAGGCCACATGTATCCCCTTTCTTCCGGATGCCACCTGCCCCTCTGGCTCTTTAGTTTTTATCACCTCTCCTTCTTCCTTATCCGCTCCATCCCACAATGAGTTAAGTGATTCCACTGCGTCTAAACACACTTGGAAATAACTCTATCAATCACCACAGGAGCTCGGAAAGGGGGAGGACTGCACATGCACATTTTAATTGAGCTTTGTAGAGAGAAAAGGCTCTGTTCTCAGCACCCACTAGTCTGCAGTCAGACTAGAACAGTAAGGATTTGACTTTCAAAGGTTTCTGGGCCCAAATTGTATCCTACAGCACAGCCCGTCTGGATTAACATCGGGACGTGCCTTCCAGAAGGTCACCTGACACACAATGCAGGGCTCGTGGGTCCCAGATGTGGAGCCTCCTCTGCTCCACATTCCTGCTGCTCTGGTCCACATGCTGGAATAACTGACCATTCTTTTAAACTTTCCTCACCTATTACCGGGACTTTCTTGGTGGCTCAGATGGTAAAGAATCTGCCTGTAATGCAGGAGATGTGGGTTCAATCCCTGGATGGGGAAGATCCCCTGGAGAATGAATGGCAACCCACTCCAGTATTCTTGCCTGAAGAGTCCCGCGGAGATTCCAAAGGCTTAAAAACACTAAGCGATCCCCGCCCCCAAACACCTTACATCAACATGCTGGGGTGGGGAGCATCTTCCTCCTACCGGGTCTGGCTAATAAGAATGGAGAATGTAACATGGATGATGTGGAAGGACCTTTCTTCTGGAAATCCTCAAGCCCAGCCCCCTCTGCAACACCTCTTTTACCCTGGATTCCCAGCCTGCTGGCCAAAGGGAGTTAAGATTCACCAGCGACAACACCAATGGCTGAGGGGACATCCATTGATGGAAATGCACAAACATGTTACACATAACTCCAGCTTCTCAGAGCCTCGTTTCTGGGATTCAGGTTTCATTGGCCCCCCCTTTCCTAGACTTCTCCCATGTTCCCTTCCTCGTGACCTCACCACTTCATTCTCCACTGTCCCGTATCTTTGGTAGGTTCTGGTTCCTTTGAGACAAGGGTTGTTCTTTCCTGTGCCTCTGTGGCTGTCTACATTGTAAGGGCTGGGTGCACAGATGGTAATTAACAAATGCCTATTGCTTCATATCGGAGAAGGCAATGGCAAGCCACTCCAGTACTCTTGCCTAGAAAATCCCATGGATGGAGGAGCCTGGTGGGCTGCAGTCCATGGGGTCGCTAAGGGTCGGACACGACTGAGTGACTTCACTTTCATTTTTCACTTTCACACATTGGAGGAGGAAATGGCAACCCACTCCAGTGTTCTTGCCTGGAGAATCCCAGGGACGGGGGAGCCTGGTGGGCTTCCGTCTATGGGGTCACACAGAGTCGGACACGACTGAAGTGACTTAGCAGCAGCATTGCTTCATATACACAGCATCACAGTGACCAGCGCATTTTTATTTGCTATTTGCATGGCATTTATTGCCACTCACTTTAGTGGCAGAGCCATATCCTGTCCTTCTTATGTTTCCTCCAGTTCAGCCCCACTAAAGTGGTTTCTGGAACATGTGAAGGATTATGGTCAGAATAGATACGAGAGCATTTCATTTACACATACAATTGGTATGTGTTTCTTCTGATTCACAGATGATTTTGGAATATTACTAAATGGATAATGTAATCAATTGACTTGTTAGGTAAAGACAGGTAGCGAACTAGAGCTGCACCTCTGAGGATGCTAACTCACCCACCTTGGTGTGGGAAGCACGTCCAGACTACAGTAACGGAGCATAGGAATTTAACGGCCGAGTTAGGCGATCAGAACTACTGCTAAGTTGGAGTTTTGCTTGAAGACAGAGAAGGTGTGCTTCCTTAATGGGTTTTATTATTTGCATTGCCTGATTATAAGGTATATCACTCCCAGAATTGATTTGATGTGCTGTGATTGCACCAGCTTTTTGCTATGTGACCTGATAACCGATGGGTTCAAGTGAACTCTGCAGAATTATCTATTCATCTTCTTTCAATAACCACCGAATACATGCTTGCTGCTTGGAAGAAAAGCTATGACCAACCTAGACAGTATATTAAAAAGCAGAGACATCACTTTGCCAACAAAGTTTCATCTAATCAGCTATGGTTTTTCCAGTAGTCATATACAGATGTGAGAGCTGGACCACAAAGAAGGCTGAGCGCTGAAGAATGGATGCTTTCAAACTGTGGTGCTGGAGAAGACTCCTGTGAGTGCTAAGTCGCTACAGTCGTGTCTGCCTCTTTGCAACCCCATGGACTTTAGCTCGCCAGGCTCCTCTGTTCCCGGGATTCTCCAGGCAAGAATACTGGAGTGGATTGCCATGCCCACCTCCAGGGGATCTTCCTGATCCAGAGATTGAACCGCATCTCTTACATCTCCTGCATTAGCAGGCAGGTTCTTTACCACTGGTGGCTTCCCTAGTGGCTCAGGAGGTAAAGCGTCTACCTACAATGCAGGAAACCCAGGTTCGATCCCTGGGTCAGGAAGATCCTCTGGAGAAGGATATAGCAACCCACTCCAGTACTCTTGCCTGGAAAATCTCATGGACAGAGGAGCCTGGTAGGCTGCAGTCCATGGGGTCACAAAGAGTTGGACACAACTGAGGGACTTCATTTTCCTTTCCTTTCCTTTCTTTACCACTAGCGCCATCTGGGAAGCCCAGAGAAGACTCTTAAGATTCCCTTGGACTTCAAGGAGGTCAGACCAATCAATCCTAAAGGAAATCAACCCTGAACATTCATTGGAAGGACTGATGATGAAGCTGAAGCTCCAGTACTTTGAGCACTTGATGTAAAGAACCTACTCATTGGAAAAGACCCTGATGCTAGGAAACATTGAAGGCAAAAGGAGAAGCAGGTAGCAGAGGATGAGGTGGTTAGATGGCATCACTGACTCATTGGACAAGAATTTGAACTAACTCCAAGAGGACAGAGGAGCCTGGCATGCTGTTGTCCCAAAGAGATAAACATGACTTAGTGACCAAACAATACCTCCTATGTAATAAACCCTGGTGGGGTTACTATTCTACTCCCCAGAGACTACAGCTGAGTAAGTTACATGATCTGCCCAAGGCCAAAAAGCTATGTCAGCCCTGGATTCCAGGTCTGTGACAGCAAAGTCCTTGCTCCTCATACACTTTGCTGAGTCCTGCAGAGTTACTTCTACAAGAGTCTCATCATCGCCAAAAGGACCCGTGGGCTGGAGAGGCAAAGCAGCAGTGATGATGAGCTGTGAAGTTGGGAAGACTTCTTACATTAACCTCCATCATGCTACTCTCCTGAACTGAAGCCTTGCTTCCCCAACTAAATTACAAGCTCCGGGCCCACGTCACTGTGTTGTTGCTCTAAGCCCCTAGCAGAGCAACATGTGCAACACTCTTTACCAATCAATCTCATATTACTTCTACTCTGAGAAAAGGAGACTGCCCATTGAATGCTCAGTCCAAAAAGTGACCCCTACACATACCCCAGCTGATTCTACTTGATCACAGGTCCCATTTATGCTTCAGAAAACACTCTTTCCAGGTTCCCTGGCCCAGGCAGTCAACTCCTAGAGATGGAGCCAGAAGGCTTAATGAACACTGCTTTTTGAGGTCCAAAAAGATGATACACTATAAGAAGTGTGCGTACTCAGTTGCTTCCCTCGTGTCCAACTCTTTGTGACCCCATGCATTGTACCCAGGCTCCGCTGTCCATGGGATTCTCCAGGCAAGAATACTGGAGTAGGTTGCCTTGCCCTCCTCCAGGGCATCTTCCTACCCAGAGATCGAACCTGTGTCTCCTGCATTGTAGGTGGATTCTTTACCACTGAGCCACCAAGGAAGCCCACACTGACCTGTACGAAGTGTGAAATAAATCCAGCAGGTTGTTGCCCTGAGAGGGATGGGGACCCGGAGCTCTGGGAGCCGGCAGTCATCCTGGGGCACGTGCCAGCCACCCAGCTGAGTTATTAATACATGAACTTTGCCACCGCTCACCCACGCTGCCTGCTGATTTTTATACCATGTTGCATAATTAATCTGTCAACATTCAGTGATAGGGTATAAATATTAATAATATGATCACACACTGAGCTGTTCCCTTTAAAATTCAGCAGTGAGGAGGTACATTGGCCACTTAATCTTGCTAGATTCAGAAGAGGAGAAGAGGGGAGGAAGGAGTGGAGGAAGAGGAAGGCGCGAGCTAATTGGGAAGAGGGGCTTCCTGATCTGAATACGGTCTCACACTCAGTAGTTTTGGAAGTTTTGGATGGGAGTTTAAAGGCACACCACTTTGAAGCCAGCTGAGTTACTTAATTCTCAAGTAATGGGATAAACCTTTTCTCCCTGTTCTTTCCTTTTTTTTTTTTACTCAAGGGACAGAAAGCTCTCGTGTTTCCTTCTGTTTCTTCTCTGGGTGGGCTGAGTAGTAACTTCAGGGAAGAGCTAAGCCAATCATTTTCTCTGTTTCCTGAAAGCTCCTGGAAAGCTGACAGGCAATTGTTTATGAGTTTCAACAGAGGCATTGAAATGTCAGTGTGATTGGATAAACCAAGGACAGGATCATACTATACCATTATAGCTTTACATGAAGTGTCTTTTTCCATTCTGCTTGCCAGACGCTCCTCCCTGTTTGTGTTCCTCAAATAGCCTCTAACAGTTTCTGAGTATTCGACTGAATTGTTCTTCAGGGAGCTGCTCTTGGCCCCAGGCTACTGAGGGCTTCCCTGGTGGCTCAAATGGTAAAGAATCTGCCTGTAATGAGGGAGATCCAGGTTTGAACCCCTGAGTCAGAAAGATCCCCTGGAGAAGGGAATGGCTACCCACTCCAGTATTCTTGCTGGAGAATCCCATGGACAGAGGAGCCTGGTGGGCTGCAGTCCACGGGGTCACAAAGAGTCAGACAGGACTGAGCAACTAACACCTTCGCTTTGAGTTTTCAGGCTACCCACACTGCCATAGAAGCTCACTTAGTCCTCTCCCACCTTCCATTCTAGGCATTCATGCAGTCATTCAAGGAATACTTCTCAAGCATCTCCTTGGAGTAGGTACCATACTAAGAGATATAGGAGATTAAAAACAGTCAAGTGCAAATCATGACCTCAAGGAACTAAAATGTAGTGCAATAATAAATCATGAATAGCAGCAACTGTTATATAGACGGCAAAATTATCCCCACAGAAAGAATTCAGATGCATTTTTTATGTCCTTGTTCTATGGAATTTTACAGTCTCATTCTGGTAATTGTATTTTTGTTGTGTCTTTTATTAGTATGTCCATTTTACTGTCACTGTAATTCTCTATCTACACACCACCAGCAAATAAGAAGGTGGGAAGGAAAACTGAAATGGACCTCTGAGATTCTCCAGCTCCACCAAGTCATTTCTCAGATAAGAAAATCAAGGCCCAGAGGAATTACAGATGTCCAGAGTCAGAGCCTCAGTTCTTGGAAGAAGAAGGATTAGGTCTGGGCTCCCCAGGTCCCAGAATTAATGCTTTCATTATCAATGTATTCCTTGATTAAAAAAAAAATAGAAAAGGATTTTCATGGAATCCATTTTCATCTAATTCTGACATACAATTAGTAACACTGTGGTTGCACTGAAATTGTCTCTTTCTTTAAATTGAAATCTACCAAATCTATGTACCGTCAAAAGGATGTGAAGATAGGATCCCTACAACGTTAGTATGGCTCCTGAGATGACACTGACTTTTTCGTATCCTTAATCTCAACATCCAGGGATGGGATTCTATAGTTTCCAGCTATCCCTGAAACTGTGTTCAAAATCTAAGGGTACAGCTTTAGGTACTTTAACAGGGGTGGGAATTAAGAGGTTCTTCAGAGGTTGTATCACATTCTCCAAGTTACGGGTGGCTATTGACAGACAGACAGACACAGAGGGAGACTCCTCATGGTGGTTTATATCAAGCAGGAGAGACCTCAGGGCCCCAGACTCTCCCATTCCAGCTTTCAGCCTGAATGTGTGGTCCTTGACTGCAATGGAATGCTAATGAGGCCAGATCTCCAGTCTGTGTAATACAAATAAGGAGCATGGCAGATTCTGCCATCAACTCTCCATCACTTTGTTTTACAGGGTACAGAAATGAAAGGGATGCTTTAGATTAAAAGATCTGTTTAATGGTCTGATTAATTCATTCCAAACAGACCGAAACTGTTCTAGGGTGCTCCTTTGGCTCCTAACCTTTTCAGCTTGTTTTCATGCAAGCCACCTTTCCTTTCTTCTTCCTTTTTTCTTTTTTTCGTAGTTTAATTTAATATTCAGTAACTGCTGCTCTGATTCTGGTGTAGATCACATGGTGTGTGAGAAAAATAAAATGTGTGTGTGTGTGTCCCAAGAGAAGACCAAATGCTTCTAGAATCCAAACCTGTTACCCCAACACCCCTCAGAAAGCCTTATCTGGTCTTAAACAAGCACAAGGAAGTTCTGTGAATGACAGGGGGGTGTGTGCTTCTCCAGGATGCCAGCACCATGGCTGTGAGCCCATTAACTGCCACATTAATTAGTGGTGAGATCTCTGCCCCACACTGTCTGTGAGACACCGAGAAGCATTTGCTCTGATGAATGAGGGGGTTTAAGTAGGATCAGCAGGTGCCAGAAGGAGGGAGACCAAGTACAGAAGCTTTTTGATAGGACATTCAGGGGTTTTCACTCTAAATAGTGGGTTGTTTTCCTTCCTTTTAGTTTTTTTTTTCTTTTTTTTTTTGCTAAATGCCCCTTTCACACCCATTGCTAAGCTTGATATCTGGAGAAATGTTTTAACCAGGGCTTGATGCTAAAGGGATTTTAAAGCAGATGACAGAGAAAATATGGATTAAAAATCAATAGTTTTCCCCACAAATTCCTTTGTCCCTGACTCAAATGGATGCAGGATGGGTCTGAGACATATCGGGTTATAAGCAGGTTAGGTTTTGATGAAAATCCACAAACAGCCCAACTCCATAAAGAAGATGAGTGTGTGTATGTGTTTAGCCCCCATTTTGGTTTCTACTGCATACTGGCAAGTGAGGGAGGGGCTGGACCATTTTATTTATCGGATTTGGGGACTCTTAATAACTAGCTAATTGAAAACAACACTCTCTTATCTGGGAAACAAAGGGAGAGGTACCTATTCTCTCTGCTTTAAATTCCTGACTATGGGGCTTATAGATAAAGACCCATTGGGAAGATTATATACACAATCTGTACGTATTGTGAAAGACAGAACTTATATATATATATACACACACACACATATAAAGATCTAAAATATATGTATATCTTCCCATTTATTTATTTATGCTCTGTCCCTTCACATATAGTACTTGCAGAGTCGGACACGACTGAGCAACTGAATTGAACTGAACTGAACTGATCAAGTACTATCTTCTAACTGGGATTATTCTAGGCGTTAAAACTAAAAGTTGCCCAAGAAGAGGACAAGTAACCATGGGGTCTTTACACCGAGGCCTCTGGGCAAGAGCAGCAGTTACTTCTTCACAGCATAATACAGGAAGGTTTTACAGAAAATAAGGCATCTGGGAAATTTGTTTGAAACTAGCAGGAAAATAATCTCTAGATTAAGTAAACTTTTAAACCTGCCCTCAGTCCAGATTTAACACACCCCAGAGACTACAGACACACAACTGAAGTGTCCAACGGTTTCTTCTATCGGTGACTTAAGTGACAGAAATAGTCAAGATAGCTTGATGCTTCCGCTATATTTTTTCCAGGGAAGGAGCAGCCAGAATTATTAAGTCATTCAATTCACAGAAGGCTGCCACATCTCTAGTTTCATCTGCAGCAGCTCCTTACTACTCCATGTCTCTGCAAATTTTTGAACTGAAAGTTTTATTTTTGCCCTAGATCAGAACATGGGCTGATGCAGAGAGAGGGTTGGTGGTGACAAATCAACTCATTTAATAAAAAGATGTGAATGAAGTGAGGGGGAGGGAATAAATGCACTCAGACTTAAGAGCTGCAGGTGTGTCTCCTTGTGAAGTCCTGGCTCCCTGTTGCAGCTGAGTTTCCATGGAAACGGCTCTGCACACTGGTACCCAGGCCAGTCCATCAGACCCTCTCCTGGCATTTCCATACACACCAATGGAGATGGATTATGCTAATGAGGGCTGACTTCTCTGCAGTTCTCACAGGTTCAATCTTTCTTCTCCTTGCTTCAGGATGGATGTTTCTTAGCAAAGTTAGTGATCAAAGTTAGCTGGCCAAAGAAGTGCTAATTCTGGAAAGGGATTTAATTAGACTAAGGGCTTCCCTGGTGGCTCAGAGGTTAAAGCATCTGCCTCCAATGCAGGAGACATGGGTTTGATCCCTGGGTCGGGAAGATCCCCTGGAGAAGTAAATGGTAACCCACTCCAGTATTCTTGCCTGGAGAATCCCATGGACAGAGAAGCCTGGTAGGCTACAGTCCACAGGGTCGCAGAGTCAGACACGACTGAGCGACTTCACTTTCACTTTCTTCAGTCTTTTTTTTTTTTTTTTGGTGGGGTGGACAATTAATGCTGAGAGTTAGGAGATACAAAGTTCAAATGCTTTGTCAAGTTCCCCCTCTAACTTCTCCTCAGAATAAAAGCAATTTCTCCTAAAGATTTTTCCCCATAAGGATGGGGGACAATGTGTTTTTTCTTTATAATAATAGGTAGGATGAAACAAAGAGTCAAGGGAATAATTTCATTGGTGTGTGCATGTGCATGTCTATGTGTACACATATTTATTATACGAAGTTCATTTATCTTCAACTTCAGTATTTTGGAAGAGCGTACTGGGATCTCTTTTCTTTCCAAATGTTCCAACATTCCTTCTTATATAAGCAAGTTAGAGGGACAGAACCAGACAGGAGGATCAAGAGCTTAGTACTTTATGACAACAGGTCACCAAGCCCATTCCTGTTTGTGCTCAAGATGACCAGTCATTAACTTTCCAAGTGACCTACTTCTTCAGGCCTTCAGCAAGTTAAGCATTCTGCTTTACTGGAGTTGGTCCATATGCGTAACAGACTCATACCAAAGGCAACATACTATATCATGAGAAGCCACGTTGAAATATCATCACAATTCCACCATAAATCACAGTACCCAAACAACTAACTCTTGCTTTTCCTAGGTGGCTTGCCTCTTACCAAATTTTACTCCTAAACAAGATCAGTTCAGTTCAGTCGCTCAGTCGTGTCCAACTCTCCGCGATCCCATGAATCACAGCACGCCAGGCCTCCCTGTCCATCACCAACTCCCGGAGTTCACTCAAACTCATGTCCATAGAGTCAGTGATGCCATCCAGCCATCTCATTCTCTGTCGTCCCCTTCTCCTCCCGCCCCCAACCTTTTTGGAGAAGACTCTTGAGATTCCCTCATACTGCAAGGAGATCCAACCAGTCCATTCTAAAGGAGATCAATCCTGGGTGTTCACTGGAAGGACTGATGCTAAAGCTGAAACTGCAATACTTTGGCCTAAACAAGTTAATCTCTATCAATTAATACATTTTGGAAGTCTCTTGCTACCCAAGATCTCCAGGAATACAATTCAAAATTATCCTGTAAATAAATCCCAAACAGAAAATCTAGGTGAAAAACAAACAATAAACATACAAGACTCCCCCAAAGCAATAGTAAGTTATTTCCTAAAAATACATCCTTTCAAATAATCTATTTTACCACTATTCCCCCAATTTAAGAGCATACAGTGTTATCTAAATTTATTAAAAATCCAAGTGAAGGGGCTTCCCTGGTGGTCCAGAGGATAAAAATCCACCTTACAATGCAAGGGACACTACTGGTTCGATTCCTGGTCTGGGACGACCCCACATGCCTCGGAGCAACGAAGCCCATGTGCCACAACTACCGAGCCTTTGTCTGGGAGCCTGCAAGCTGCTCCCCAGGGCTGGTGATCCACAACAAGAGAAGCCACCACAGTGAGAAGCCTGCGTACTGCACCGGAGAGTATCTCCGCAACTGGAGAAGGCCCACTCAGAAACAAAGAATCAGAACAGCCAAAGGAAACAAAAATTAATTAGTCTAAAACATCCAAGTGTACCTTAGTAAAATGTTAAACTCAGTAGGGGATAGGCCACCATGCCTTCAAATAAACTGTGAAATCAATTCAATCTGAAATGCTTTTTCATTTAGCATCTGCTATTGGAATATATATTTTTTTTAAAAAATCAATGAAACTTATTACTTTTATTTTATCTTACAGGATTTCTAACTAGAAGCTTTAGCCACTCTGATTGAATGGTCAGTTAAGCCTACGAAGCAAGAATCATTTGCATACTAACACTGCAGCATGGAAACTAAATGTCCGGCCCGTTTATAAAAGTGGAACTCTGACTCACAACCTGCAGTCACCTACCTGGGGAACCAGCCCACCATGTACAGCAACAGGCCTGGGATTAGGATGCTCTAAGTCAGAGCTATGAGAAGTCAAACTACTCTCTCCACCAACAGCCCGGGAAGCCAGACAAGAACCCCTGCAATGATCAGCTCCACATGGCCAGGACAAAAATGATCACTGACAGCTTCCCTAATTTTCACCCCTCGTCTAATTCTGGACCAATCAGAGGAAACCAAAGATGCACCCCTAACCAATGGCACAAATACCCCTCCTTCTGGTGTGCCCGCCGTAACCTCCCCTACCAACAGCCTCCAATCAGTGCAGGTTTGAAGTCTTCCCTTTTTCCTGGGGTAAAGCTTTCCCACTCCTCTGCCTGCCTTGAGTCTCTGCCAAATGCTACTGATGGAGGGGACTCCCCAGCTCCAGCAGGCTAGGAATAAGCAGCCTTTGTTTGCTCTCATTTGGTTGTCTTTATCACCACAATGGCTTCCTTTAAAACCTTTATTTTCTTTTCAGTGCATTATACCCTGTATCCTTAATATTATGTACATATAATTTCTTTGCTTAGAAAATAATTTCTTCTTATATCATGCCCAAAGGAATTCAAGCTGAGTCCACATAGCGTTTTCATAAATAATGATGATGCCGATGTCGTAATGGTGACTGCCACACAGCAACACAAAATCCATCTTGACCCACCTGACCCAAGGACCAGTTAAAGCACTTCACACATATTTGTTCGTTTACTTCCCAGAGCAGCCCAGGACAGGAGCTCCTATTGGCTCTATTTGACAAACGAGGACTCTATGAGGTGCTTAGTCTCACCAGGGCAGACCTAGGCTTCCAGCAGCAAATCCAGGAGGCTTGTCCTGGCTTGAAATACGAGAAGCCCAGAGAAAGAGAAACTTGGCAGAAATGTTTCCATGTGCCAACTTGAAACAAATGCACAACCTGAGAGTTGAGAGTTAAGCTTTATTTGGGACAAAATGAAGACTGTAGCATATGTATGAGTGCTAAATCGCTTCAGTTGTGTCCGACTCTTTGCAGCCCTATAGACCATAGCCCGCCAGGGTCTTCTGTCCATGGGATTCTCCAGGCAAGAATACCGCGTTGGGTTGCCATGCTCTCCTCCAGGATCTTCCTGATCCAGGGATCGAACCTGTGTCTCTTACGTCTCTTGCATTTGGCAGGTAGCTCTTTACCACTAGTGCCACCTGGGAAGCCCCTATTGCTTGGGAGATAGTATTTCAGATAGCTGTGAGAAGCTGCTCAAAAATGCAGGGTGGGGGTGGGGAAGGTCAGTATATACGAAATTTTGGTGAAAGGATGGTACATGCAATCAAGCCATATTTTTTTACAGAAGTTTCTGCTCTTCTCATGAGGGTTTACTGCTAGTTACGAGGAGCAGGCATCACTATGATAGATTTTAGTGCTTTTGTAGACAGGAGAAGATGCAAGAATTGGGCTCATAAAATCGGCTCCTGAAAGTATCTAACTAATTTGAAGACCTCTCCTGCCAATTTTTCCCCAAGCACAGAGCGCCTCATTTCTGTTCTCTCTGAACTTCTTTCAGGAGATAGTGAAGGTCATCAACGGTAGAAGCATCTGATTTAATCCTTGTAGAGGTAGATGGCAAGTGCCCATGTAAGTGCCACTTTGTAACTAACGCAAAAAGGAGCAGCAGATCTCTTTTTCCATTTAAAGAATAACAACAAAGATCAGACCCAGTATAATATTCCCCATTAAATAAACAATAAGCAATCAAATATCTACAGAATAAAAAAAATTTTTAAGGGTAAAAAGAAAGTTCATGTCAGTATTCTAGTACAACCACCTCTGGCTGCAGAACCACATGACTGCTGTAAACGTGGTCCGGCCTGCACATGCCCTGCCCCTCAGAGTTCAGCTTCTCTGGTGAAGCATGAGTCAGGTGGGCACAACCTGTGGAAAAGTTCCACAGATGGCTCAGCTGTGCATCTAGGGCTGGGGGCCTCAGGTCTACATTTTCCAAACAGCCAGGCATTCCTGATCATATAAAGAAAGCCTGGAGTGGATCAATAGGAACTGCCTAAACTATTTCACCAGGGAGTTTGAAGGGAGTCATACAAGCACACGGTTCCCAGCTCAGATCTCCAAGTCTGAGAGAATTCTGAGTGTAGGGTGGCAATCACTGCCCACGTGGATGATGGACAAGGGTGTAAACCCTGGAAATAATATTAAACACAATTAAACCTCCTGTCCTCCATAACATCATGATTCGTCTCCTTCCACCTCCAGCTGCTCTCCTCTGAGACTGGTGGGACTTGCAGAATCTTACCTTTATTGGATTTTTTCCTCTAGCTTTGAAAGCCTTCACTATGTGGTGACCGTGGAAGGGAAGAGTAATGAGAATTATCATTAATGAAAGTAAATACTGTTCATTCACTTCGGCTGTAACTCATCTAAAAGCTAAAATAACCTCATAATTAAACTGCTAACCAAAATTAGGCATTAGAGTAGAATAATTAATTTTAAATTGCACACAATAGTGCAAATCTAAGGTAATAACTAAGAGGAAAAGAAATGGGGGGAATGATATTAAAGCTGGAGAAATCGTTTGGATAACTCAAATAAGTGATCTCATTGTCATTTCCAAAGAAAATGAACAGCTTAGATATTCGGCATTTCACTGTGTGGTTCCTTTACCTTTTTTAACCCACCTGGAATGTAAAGCTAATAGAATTTACCTCTGTGCCTCTCAGGAATATTAATATTTTAGAAGGCCTTTCAGATCACTATGAGAAGGCTGCATTAGGGAGCAGACATTATCAAGCAGACATTATCACATTATTACAAGGGAGATTTTAGTGTTGTAACTTGTGGGCTTAAGTTGTAACACATGGGTGTTTCCGCATTAAATCACCAGACATGCATACAGTAGGTATTCAAGGATGTCTGCTAGACTGAACATCAGATAAGTTCAGTTCAGTCACTCAGTCGTGCCCAACTCTTTGCGACCCAGTGGACTACAGTACGTCAGGCTTCCCTGTCCATCACCAACTCCCAGATCTTATTCAAACTCATGGCCATTGAGCCAGTGATGCCATCCAACCATCTTATCCTCTGTTGTCCCCTTCTCCGCCCGCCTTCAATCTTTCCCAGCATCAGGGTCTTTTCTAATGAGTCAGCTCTTCACATCAGGTGGCCAAAGTATTGGAGTTTCAGCTTCAGCATCAGTCCTTCCAATGAATATTCATGTCTGATTTCCTTTAGGATGGACTGGTTGGATCTCCTTGTAGTCCAAGGGACTCTAAGAGTATTTTCCAACACCACAGTTCAAAAGCATCAATTCTTTGGCACTCTGCTTTCTTTATAGTTCAACATCCATACATGACTACTGGAAAAACCATAGCTTTGACTAGATGGACCTTTGTTGGCAAAGCAACGTCTCTGCTTTTTAATACGTTGTCTATGTTGGTCATAGCTTGTCTTCCAAGGAGCAAGCGTCTTTTAATTTCATGGCTGCAGTCACCATCTGCAGTGGTTTTGGAGCTCAAAAAAATAAAGTCTCTCACTGTTTCCATTGTTTCCCCATCTATTTGCCATGAAGTGATGGGACCAGATGCCATGATCTCCGTTTTCTGAATGTTGAGTTTTAATCCAACTTTTTCACTCTCCTCTTTCACTTTCATCAAGAGGCTCTTTAGTTCTTCTTCGCTTTCTGCCTAAGGGTGGTGTCATCTGCATATCTGAGGTTCCTGATATTTCTCCTGGCTATCTTGATTCCAGGTTGTGCTTCATTCAGCCTGGCATTTCTCATGATGTACTCTGCATATAAGTTAAACAAGCAGGGTGACAGTATACAGCCTTGACGTATACCTTTCCCAAATTGGAACCAGTCTGTTTTTCCATGTCTGGTTCTAACTGTTGCTTCTTGACCTGCATATATATTTCTCAGGAGGCAGGTAAGATGGTCTGGTATTCCCATCTCTTGAAGAATTTTCCACAGTTTGTTGTGATCTACACAGTCAAAGGCTTTAGCGTAGTCAAAAACCAGAAGTAGATGTTTTTCAGGAACTCTCTTGCTTTTTCAATGATGCAACGGATATTGGCAATTTGATCTCTGGTTCCTCTGCCTTTTCTAAATCCCGCTTAAATGTCTGGAGGTTTATGGTTCATGTACTGTTGAAGCCTGGCTTGGAGAATTTTGAGCGTTACTTTGCTAGCATGTGAGATGAGTGCAATTGTGAAATAGTTTGAACATTCTTTGGCATTGCCTTTCTTTGAGATTGGAATGAAAACTGACTTTTTCTAGTCCTGTGGCCACTGCTGAGTTTTCTGAATTTGCTGGCATACTGAGGGCAGCACTTCCACAGCATCATCTTTTAGGATTTGAAATAGCTCAACTGGAATTCCATCACCTCCACTAGCTTTGTTCGCAGCGATGCTTCCTAAGGCCCACTTGACTTTGCATTCCAGGATACCTGGCTCTAGGTGACCCCACAAGAGACTGACCCAGACTTGTCTGTGAGTGTCCAGGAGTCTCCAGTGGAGGCCTGGGTCAGCAGTGGCCTGTTGCAGGGTTGGGGGCACTAAATGAGGCCGTGCGTACGTGGGACCTTTTGAAGGAGAATGAACACACATCACTTATTAACTATAAACACTGGGCTTATCATTCTTCGAAAGAGGCTCCCCACCATGGAGACTCACATGTATAAGCTTTAAGGTCTGTGAATCCTGAGCCCCTTGCAGTGTGTCTGGGCTTGTCCCTTGAGGTGTGGTGAGTCTACAGAAGGACAGGATGGATGGAGCCTGCAGAGTGGAAATTCCTTGGTCCAGACTAACCAGTCTCCAATGTCAGTCAGCATCGCAGCCTCCTGGATGGCGTGGTCAGCACACACTGCTGAGCCTCACTCCAGAGTGTCTGGGGTGGAACCTGGGATCTGCATTTCTGACAAGTGCCCAAGTAATACCGATGCTGCCGGTCTGAGGACCAGACTCTGAGATCCATGGATCTAGATTAAAATAAACCTCCAGCATTCTCTGGTAACTGGAGATATTTACTCTAGCATAAGTTACACTATGTACATACATGTGCACTAAGTCACTTCAGTCGTGTCCGAGTCTTTACAACCCTATGGACTGTAGCCCATCAGGCTCCTCTGTTCATCAGGCAAGAATTCTGGAGGGGGTTGCTATGCCCTCATCTGGGGGATCTTTCTGACCCATGGATCGAACTCACGTCTCTTAAGTCTCTTGCATCGACAGGAGGGTTCTTTACCACTAGCGCCACCTGGGAAGCCCAATACTATCTACAGATTGCCCCAATTCAGCACGAGCATCAGCCATAAACACTCTTGCTGTTTGACTCTCCGCATGACTGTGAGCAGCTTCTATGAGCCTACATGTCTTTATCTGAAATAAAAACACACATCTAGCTAGTAAATAAACAAACCACAGAATTTGTTTATTTTTATGAATAATAAACAACAGATGAGGATTCTTTTGGATATAAACAAAAAATAGCATGTGAATACTTTCCACAAACAGTTCAAAGTCTTTACTGAGGACAAATCACACAAGGCAAACTCAGTTTTCAACATCAGTAAAGCTAGGAGAATCATCTTGAGTGGGCTATCTGGTAGGATCACAATGAGGATGAGTCAGCTATGCCAAGAAAGAGTACTCTGCACACTGCAGGCACTGGCCATGCTTCCTGGGGTCCCTGGTGATGCTGTGTTCTGTGCCTCCTGTTTACAGCTGACCAAATATGGGCCTACCCTGCAAACTCTTGTACTCAGCGCCAAACGTGAAAGTTCTTTAGTATCTGGTTCCATTGTGGAGCTCTGTTTCTCTGACTGTACTCATTCTAAGTGAACTTAGCCTGTCCAGTCTCCTTGTTGAAAGCCCAAGTGTCTTTCTCTAGCCCCAGATGCTTTTTGTGTGCCTGGCTTGTATACCCAACAAGCTCCTTCAGACCTTCACTTAAAGATTTCAAAGGCGCCTCTAACTGACCCTATGAATCTAGAGCAGGCTTCACTCTGGTTCTATTGATCACATCCTGCCCCTTTTCATAGCACTCAGCATGCTGGGTGAGCAGTTCTGCATGCAATGTTTTATTGCATGGCTGTCCTCAAGTGGGTGAGGCCAACACTGCTCTGTCCATCACAGCCTAGGCAACGTCTAACAAACCTACCATGATACGAACACCAGCATCCCAGCAAAAAAAAAAAAAACCCACAAAAACAGAAAAACAGGCTGCCAATATATTGGAAAGCTGCTGCTGCTGCTAAGTCACTTCAGTCGTGTCCGACTCTGTGTGACCCCATAGACGGAAGCCCACCAGGCTCCCCCGTCCCTGGGATTCTCCAGGCAAGAACACTGGAGTGGGTATATTGGAAAGCAAGGAGATACAAAAGGCAAAGGGTACTCAGAAACAGTTGAAAATGAGAAGAGGCTTGAACTAACCGAAGAATTCATCTATTTGGTTAGTCTAAAGATGATGCAGACAGAATGTGATACCAACCTCAGCTGGGGGCACAGGGAAAGGGATCAACATGGGCTCTTTATGGACAAATGGACCAGGAGGAATCGATGGTCTCCTGGGATTCTAGGTTTGACCCTCAAGGCTGTACTTTGATAACCAAACAGAAAGAACAAGATTCCCCATGGCGAGTAAGGAGGGAGATAAAGAATGAAAACAGCAGGGAAGAAGGGAGTCTGAGATGACACACGCAGAGGGAACCTGAGATGCCTCTTCTGTGCTGTCTGAGGCATGGCTGACAGCTGCAGTGACATGTAATCAGCCAGCAGCAGCGTCAGCCCCCCTGGTCTGACTGAGGGTTGAGGGGGGCTGCAGACACACTGTCCACTAAGGCCCTGTCTGAGCACTGCCTTCAGCATTGCATTGGATCATAGCAGTTGCACCCTTGGGCTTTATCTTTGATACCTTGTAAGACATCTCACAGGACTTGCAGGGCATCAAGACCGGGGTTCAAGGCTCTTCCCAAATGTGGAGAACAGGAAAACAGTCACCCCAAATGCCATGGAACAACTGGGGGTGTGTTCATATTTATGGGGGCTCGCTGGTTCCTTAAGACATTCTGGGATCCTGTCTTTGATGGAGCAGCATGAGAGCTGGTCCCTGCCACTCGGAAAGCCCCACGAGGCTTTCACTGAGATGAATTTGGCATTGACCTATAGGATCATCAGTGGGAAAGGTCTGCTGTGGGCAGCAGAGGCTAGGAGAGTCCTGTCCTCACCTCTGCAATCAAGGCTCACACACACACACGCCTACAGGCCATTCAGATGAGGACCAAAGTGCATTGTTGAGCTGACAACTCCTTTCCGATCTGTGGTTCTACTAGAGTAGAAGAGTCAGCACAAAGAAATGACACTGAACCAGGGTGGAAATGAGATTGAGATCCTGGCTCTGGCGAGAGGATGTCCTGAAAAGTCATATCCTTAACCCTAAAAGAGTCATTAGTATGGAAATAGCAGCGGCAGTGCAATAGTAATCATTGTCTACATCTCCTTATGTTTACTTGGTATATTCCAGCTTTAAAAACCCAGCACTTCCTGGGACTGACTGTGACGTATTGGAAAGTTCCAGCAGATTGGGAGAGGTTGGGATTCTCATGGACCTGAGGTGGTGACCGTGACGTTGCCGACAAAAGGAGTGGGACTGAGCTAGGTTATCTTGCTGAAGTCACACCATTGCAGCTGGGAGAGCGGTGAGACACTTTCTTTGGGGAACTCACCTGTGCCTGAGCCTACCTGCTGCTCCCCACACCGCCCGTGTTGCAGGAATACCAGGTACGTGTAAATTACTCTATTCATAGTGTTCTCCGTGTCCCAGAAGCTCCATTTACTTTTATTATTGCTGTTGTTCAGTCACTAAGTTGTGTCTGACTCTTTGCAACCCCATGACTGTTTACGTATGCCAGGCTTCTCTGTCCTTCACTATCTCCCGGACTTTGCTCAAACTCATGTCCACTGAGTCGGTGATGCCATCCAACCCATCTGATCCTTTGCTGTCCCTGTCTCCTCCTAACCTAAATCTTTCCCAGCATCAGAGTCTTTTCCATGAGTCGGCTCTTTGCATCAGGTGGCCAAAGTATTTGTACTTTTATTAATATTTTTAATGTCTGTTTTTAAATTAGATAATTTCTATCTATCAGCCCTTTAATTCACTGACTTCTTTTGCTTGCCATCTTGAATTTGCTATTGAGTCTATCCAGTGAATCTTGGTGAATTTTTCATTTTGGTGGTATAGTTTTTAGTTCTACAATGTCCATTTGGTTCTTTTTTTTTCCTAATGGTTTCTATTTGTACCTTGACATTCCCTATCTGCTTACTCATTTAGACTGTGTTTTCCTACAATTTTGTGAACACATTTTGTTTCATTCTTATGGTATCTTTTTAATGGTTATTTTAAATATGGCTGAGGAGCCCAACATCTGGGTATCTTGGGATGCCCTCTCACCCACTGGGGTGTGAGCTCCCCAGGCAGGTTATGGGGCAATGGTCACTTCATTCTGTGTTCCTGCATGCAGCACAGAGATTATCACATCATAGCACCTGTTTTGCTAAATAAAGGAATGAAGAAGGACATGAGCCATGAACAGAAGCCAGACCTTGATTCTGAGTCCATCCATAAGAGATGGACTTTCCCCAGTCCTCTTCTAGGTTATAAAGGCTGGATGGTGGGAAGATAAGCCCTCTTTATCTTCTTTGGCTTTCTCTTTTCTTTAAAATCAGGCTTTGTGACTTTTGCTCATTCCACCTTCACACTGTAAGAATGAAGGGCTTTTATGGAGTGAGAAATAATGGTTGCTCTTATTGCAATTATTGCTGCTTCCTTTGCCCAAACTACTTATTCCACTACCTTGGTCTTCAAGCCAGTAAGTTAGTTCAGTTCAGTCTCTCAGTCATGTCCGACTCTTTGTGACTCCATGGACTGCAGCACGCCAGACTTCCCTGTCCATCAGCAACTCCTGGAGCCTACTCAAACTCAAGCCAGTAAAGGGGATATTAAAATAAACTTTGATCTAGGCATTGTAAACACTTCATCATGCTGAGAACTTTAACCATCTCTTTCAAAGCCAACTCAAGTCTGAGAGAAAGTGATGAATTTAAAGTTTGTCATAATGACAGCCTTTCATGATCCCCACCCTGACTCTTCCCAGAGGAGAGAGATGGTAGACCCTCCCTTCCAGCCACCCATTTCCATGAAAAAGGGCTTGGGCATTTGTCCAAGTTTTTCTTTCTGCTGTTATAGTCCATAGGTTCGATTAAACGCTGTCTTTTCTGGGCCCAGCAAGCTGGAGAGACAAGCAGGCAGAATGGAAGGTAGGAGAGGGCTGGGAGGAGGGGATTACCTCAGCCCCGGCCCCTAGACCCCCCAGACCATGGCCGGGGTGAGTGAAGCAGAAAGCCTTCCAGGAGCCGACGTGTCACACTGAACTGAATGCAAGGGAGGCTGGGCGAGCCCGGCCTGACAATTGTGTCTGTCTCCGGCCCGTGGAATTTCTATTATTCATCACTTGCCGGCCTGGACAGCACGGCAGCACCAGCCTCTGTCTAATCCCCACCTGATAATGTATTTCTGATAAGCATGACGGAGCCCAGTGCTCCTGACAGGACTCACATTTCCAGCCGGATAAAGTGCCATTTACATGAAGCAGGCACTGTGAATTTAGATCAGGAGATAGAGGTGAGGGGGGCTCAGGGCAGCTGCATGGGTGGGAGGATCGACTGGAGTCTGGGAGTATCCTGGTTCCATCACTCCTCTACCCAGACACGGGGGCCACGAGATGCTCTGAGTATTGGCATGAGGTGGATGGATGGGTCAGCCGCCTGTCGGCCCTGCCTGCCCTGACCCGTGTCTCTCACCTGAGACCCCAACAGGTGAGGCTGGCACATAGGCACAGGGGTTGTGGCAGTCCCAAACCAGAGGGAAAAGAGGTGGCCCTGTCTTTCCCAGGTCAAGATCCATCCAGAGGGAGAGCCAGCAGAAAATCCTGACATGGCTTCTATGTCAATATCCTGTATTAAATGATATCCCAGGGCAGGAGCCTCTGGGCCTCTGATTCTGTCCCTGAGTCCTGAAACCCAAAGGGAATGAGGCTCAAGCATCCGTGAGTGTTTCAACCTCGACTGTGGAAGATATCGCCTAGGCAGCTGGTCACAGCAGTTCTGATGAGCTGAGGGCACTCATTACTCCTTGGGGCTGATGTCAATTCTATTTTTATACTCAGGTGCAGCCTGAAAGACGACCTGCTCTAAGGGTACGCAGTTGTCAGCGTGACAACGGAAGCGCACCCTCCTGATGCAATTTCACCTCCTGTATTTCTCAGTTGCTCACCTCTCCAGCCCCAGCTCGGGCCTCCGTCACTGCCTGTCCTTGCTCACTGACGACTTCCAATCCAGATCTCCTGGCCTCAATCTTGCCAGTCAAATTGCCTCCTGCAGCCTGACAGCATCAGGTGATACAGGGACTTCATTGTATCGGCGGTGGCTTCCAGCCCTGCAGTGGCTTCCTGTGCACAGGGAGTGGTTGGTTACTGGACTGAGGCCACTGAAGCCCCTCAGGTGGAACACCTCCCACACCAGCCTCCTCCTCTGTGTGTTCAGCCACGAAGTCATGTCCACCTCTTTGTGACCCCACAGACTGTGGCACACCAGGCTTCCCTGTCCTTCACTATCTCCTCCTCTACCCGATTCCAGATTTCTCACCATGCTTTTAGCCTTAACCATGCAACTCCTCTTGAAATCCCCCACGCCCCCTGTGCCACTTCTAATGACAAGGCTGTTGTCTGCCCCATTGCATCCAGGGTCCTGAACGCCCTACGCCCATCTCCAGGAAGACTCCCTAACACAGAAGCTGCTGCCGAATTAGCATTCTACCCCTGTACCCCCACAACATGATGAATGGGCTTCCACACAGCACTTCTCGCATCGTGCTCTGATGCTTTCACTAAGAATCTGTTTCCGGTAAAGGAATGGAAGGAAGCCTGTGGGCTCCTGACATCTCCAGGGCCCAGGGCAATTGTTCATGTGGAGGTCCACATGCCATGTCTAACTATTTTAAAGTTAAAAATTAACCTCTAAAACTGCTAACATATTCTATTTTCAGACCTTGAAAACTATTCTTTCATAATGGCATCCAAGGTCAGGTCCAGATTTAGATTCCACCATGAATCAATGGAAAAAAACAAAAGGGAAAATTAGCACTCTAAAACCAGAGGTGAAAGATAACACAGTTATTATGTTTAACACAATTGAGACAACAGAAGAAGAAAAAGAAAGAATGCTAGGCTATTTTAAAAAGAATATAGGCAGCTTTGTTTAGAAACAAATTTAACATTTATTGGATGCTAGATACTATGGTAAGAATTTCATCTAATCTTTTAATATTTATAATTATCCTCTGAAGAGACACCAATATTATTTCATTTTTTTAAAAGGAGGAAGCTAGGACATTACACAGAGAGTTTAAATATTGCTCAAGATCATATAGTTCTTATGCAAATAAGTCAGAATTTGAGCACAGGGTGTCTTATTCCAGGCAGTGTTTCTTTAATTGCCTGGAAAATCCCATGGATGGAGGAGCCTGGTAGGCTGCAGTCCGTGGGGTCACTAAGGGTCGGACACGACTGAGCGACTTCACTTTCACTTTCACACATTGGAGAAGGAAATGGCAACCCACTCCAGTGTTCATGCCTGGAGAATCCCAGGGAAGGGGGAGCCTGGTGGGCTTCCATCTATGGGGTCACACAGAGTCGGACACGACTGAAGTGACTTAGCAGCAGCAGCAGCAGCAGCAAAAAATGTAATTTCAGAAATAAGAAGGGAACATCATTAAGATTAAAACTCAATGGTTAAGTAGAAGATTCGATACAGTTGAAGAGTAAAGAAATGGAAAATGCATTTGAGGAATTCATCTAGACTACATCATGGACAAAGATACAGAAAATATAAATAAAGCAAAGTGGCGATGTAAGGCATAAAGAATAAAAATAAAAGATAAAAAATATTACAATAGATAGCAATTCAGAAAAAAGGCATGAGACCTTAGATTCATGAAGGATACTCAGTCCAAGTTAAAAAAAAATCTAAACAAGGATATCTTATACTGAAATTACATTATACCAAAGACACAGTGTTTACCTTAAAAGTAACAAGACAGAAAAAATATAGAATATATTAAGGAGAACAAAAATTAGACTGACGACAGCAAATTTCTCATCAGTAAAAACAGAAGGCAGAAAACTATCTAATAATATTGCTAAAATAGTAAGATAATTAAAAAATAAAGTAAAATTGTCAACCAAGAATTTTACACTTAAACTATGTATCAATACATGAGAGAAGCCTGAATGAAGTTCCCATATTCAAGCAAAGAATATATTTGTGAAACTGAAATGTTATTCTAAAATTCATACATAGAATTTCAAGAGGCACAGGCAAAAAAAAAAAAAACAGCAGAGTAAGATCACTCACACTCCCTGATTTCAAAACATACTACAAGGCAGCAATAACCAAGAAGCATATATGTGTGCTTGAATGTTCATAGTAGCATTATCCATAATAGAAAAAAAGGTAGAAACACCACAGATGCCCATTAACTGATGAATGAAGAAACAAAATTTTAAATCCATACAATGTAATATCATTGAGCTGTAAAAAGAATAAAATACTGATATATACACCCAGAAACTAGTCATGAGACTGCACATTACATGATACAGAATATATAATATTGAATCATATTAGATGATTCCATTCATATTCAAATCCAGAGCAGAAAATCTGTAGAGACAGAATAAAGATTAGTGGTTGTTTGGGGTTGTGGGATGGCAGTGGTAGAGGGATTGAGAAAAAAAGGACCCAGAGGTTTCTATAGGTATGGTTCTAAAATTGGGCTTCCCTGGTAGCTCAGACAGTAAAGAATCTGCCTGCAATGCAGGAGACCATGGTCTGATCCCTGAGTCGGGAAGATCCCCTGGAATAGGAAATGGCACCCCAGTCCAATATCTTGCCTGGAAAATCCCATGGACAGAGGAACCTGACAGGCTACAGCCCTTGGAGACGCAAAGAGCAATATGACTGATTCTATATCAGACACGATGATTCTAAATTGACTGTGATAATGATTGCACACTTCTATGGATAGGCTAAAGAAAACATTGCATTTAATATTTTAAATGGATGAATTATATGACGTGAATTATATCATTAAAAAAAGCTGTTCAAAAAATAAAAATACATTTGTTAGTTTTAGAATATTACTAAAGGTTACACTTTAAAAAAAAATGGAAATTAATTCCAGAATGTAGATAGAATACAAACCAGATAGAATGAAGTTAGCAGTAATCAAAGAAAAAAATCAGGAACCACACTGCTATCTATAAATAAGGATTGATTAAAAAAAAAGGATGATAAGAAACGAAATGTTCTGTAGTCCTAATATTGTTTGGAAAACAATGGATACATCAATTTACTTTAAAATTTCAGTTAAACATTCATGTTAAGTATTATTTAATTAATAATATACTATAATATGTTATTGCTATTCATTATTTTAATATAATTAATAATACAATTATATATAATATATTCAACTTAATATACATTACATATAATATATATTAAATTTAATACATAGAGTTGGACACAACTGGGTAGCTAAATGTAAAAATATATTTACCTTGCAGCCTAGAACTTGCTGTTTAAAAACATGTTATGTGTCTTTGAAGGGAATACACATTTTCTAAATTTCGGGTTAAAGATCTTATATATGTTCATTAGAAAAATATTTTACATGCACATAAACATACACGCACATTGCAGGCAGATGCTTCACATCTGAGCCACCAGGGAATAAAATTGCTAATCCATAAATAAAAACCAGTTAGAGAAATCAACCACAAGCTTATATAAAATATCTCTAAATAATCCGTGAGTCAAATAACTATAATAAATAATATAAAATGCATAGGCCCAAATGACAATATAAAGAGTAGTATATACAAAACTACTTGAACACTGCATAAAAATAAAAGTGCGGCCTTAAATGTATGCATTCAAAAAGAAGAAAGTTAACCAAAAGTGTTCAGCTCAAGAAATTAGGAAAAAAAAAGACGTATAGTAAATCTGAAGGAAGCAAAAGGAAGGAAATTAAAGTAAGAACATTATGTATATGTTATTCACATTATATCTTATAAATCTGTATAATAGTGCAATTTATTTATCGAAGTATTATATAATTATTTATTTAATAAAAATTAATAAAGTAGAAGATCAATCAAAACTATTTACTTGAAGAGAATAAAAAGGATATGTCTTTTATAAAACAGATAAAATTAAAGTGAAGGCAAGCAAGTTAGTAATGAAATATTATCTATAGTAGAAATTCAACATCAACTTTTCAAATCATAGGAAAATACCATGTTTGATACCTATGATGAAAAACATAAAATAGGGAAATTTTATGTAAATATTAAATGATCAATATTGACTCAAGAAAAAATAATTTAAAACCCAATTAGCCTTATAAGCAGTAAAACATTGAATAAAAATGCATTTTTTTTTTTTCAACAATAACACACCAGATAATTTCCCTGGTGGGTTTTAGGAACTCTTCAGGAGAGTCAAGAGACATAGGTTCCATCCTTGGGTCAGGAAGATCACCTTGAGGAGGACATAGCAACCCACTCCAGTATCCATGCCTGGCAAATCCTGTGGATAGAGGAGCCTGGTGGCCTGCAGTCCATAAGGTTGCAAAGAATAGTACATGACTGAAGTGACAGAGCACAAGTATAGGCAACTCCCACATAATGCAAGCTCCTCCAGATGAGGAAAGGGCCTGTGCATTTCATGTGGGTCACCATGGTGCCAGCTTCCATGTCAGCCTATGGTTCTTCATCTCCCAGTGTTCAGGCTCCTCCTGCATGGGTTGTGGCTGGTATCTGACCAGTCAACACTTGTGGAAGAGTCACTGCATGACTTCTCAGGGAGGCCATAGGACACTCTGAGCTTCTGCCCTGTATTAGTTCTTCTGGTTAAAGCCAAAAGCTCTGCCATGAGGACACTCGAGCATTCCTGAGAGGCGCTCTGAGGCTTCTTGACAAGAGCCAGCCAAGACAGGGACCCTCCAGGTCCATTCTAGTCTTCAGATGACCACAGCCTCAACCAATAAAGTGACCGCAACCTTGTGAGAGGCCTCAAGCCACACTGTCCAGTCAAGTCCCTCCCCAATTCCTGATTTAGAGAATTTTAGAGAGATTAAAAAAATTAAAAAGTCATGTTCTTTTAAGACAACTGGTTTTGCTGAATAACATATTCACAAATATACAACTGATTATTACTATATATTTGATACACAAACTCATAAAGAATAATGCAGAAAAATAAATCATACAGGACAACCTTTACAAAAATTTTAAAATCCTAAACAGAATCATTCCTTAGAATTCATTAGAAGGACTGATGCTGAACCTGAAGCTCCAATACTTTGGCCACCTAATGCAGATAACCAACTCACTGGAACAGACCCCGATGCAGGGAAAGATTGAAGGCAAAAAGAGAAGAGGGCAGCAGAGGACGAGATGGTTAGATAGCATCACCAACTCAATGGGCATGAATTTGAGCAAACTCTGGGAGATAGTAAAGAACAGGGAAGCCTGGCGTGCTGCAGTCCATGGGGTCACAAAGAGTTGGACACGACTTAGTGACTGAACAATAACAAAAACAGAACCAATGCATCAAATACAGCAATACACGTGCGTGTGCATGCATGTATAAGTAAAACCAGTCATAGATAAAAGAAGTCTTATTTGGGGAATGTAAAGATAATTAAACAGTAGGAAATCTTTTTTATATATTTCACTATATTCATATAATTAGGAAAGAAAGACCATAAAAATTCCAAGTGGTACAGAAAGAGAGTTCAATAAATTCCAATTATTGATTAAAAATAAAAATACACTTTAACCACTTAGAAATACAGAGGCATCCTTAAATGACCCTCCACCCTCTATAAAAGTATATCTATCAAGAGTCTACAGTAAATGTCCCACATGGTGGTTAAATATTAAAAGCAAGCTTTTAAGGACAAGAAAACTTGATTGCCATCATTTCTACTACCAAACATTTCACTTAAAAATAAAGCCGATACAATGAAACACCAAAATTAATGGAGTTATATGAAAAATTTAATAAAATTTCATTAATTATAGTCATATGGATAATAGCATAACAGTTCTCAGAGACAGTTAATTTTATGTGTCAACTTGGCTAGGCCACACTTGGTCAAATAATATTCTAGATGTTTTTTTCATGAGATAAATTTTTGAGAAAGATTAACATCTAAATCAGTAGATTTTCCATATAGCACACTGCCTTCTATAAGATGAATAAGCACCATCCAGTCAGTTGGAGGCCTTAAGGAAAGGACTGACTTCCCCTGAAGAAAGGCAATTCTGCCAGTAGATAGCCTTTGGACTCAAAGTGCAACCATTCTTGAGTCTCCAGCCTGCTGGCTTAACCTTCAGAGTTAGAACAATTACATGGGCCAATGTCTTAAAATTTCCCTCTTCTTTCCCTTACATATATTCCACATGTGTGTGTGCGTGTGCAGGTACTCAGTGGTGTCCAACTCTTTGCGACCCCATGGACTGCAGCATGCCAGGCTTCCCTGCCCTTCACTGTCTCCTGGAGTTTGCTCAGACTCATGTCCACTGAGTCAGTGATGCCATCCAGCCATCTCATCCTCTGTTGTCCCCTCTCCTCCCATATATTCCACATATAAAATCATAGACTATGTGTGGTTTGTGTGATTGGTTGCTTTCACCTATCATCTTATTTTCAAGGTCATCCATACTGTAGCATGTATCAGTACTTAATTTCCTTGTATGGTTAAATAATATCGAATTACATGCACATCAACTTTTCTATCCATTCTTCATTTGATAGTCATTTAGGTTGCCCCACTTTTGCCTGTTATGAAAACTATTTCTATGAACATCCAACCCAATATTACCTTTCCTTTATAACTGCAGCTTTGCACTAAATTTTGAAATTGAGAAGTATAATTTCTCTAACTTTGCTGCTTTTAAAGACTATTTCGGCTATGTTGGGCCCTTGCATTTCTATGTAAACTTTATCATCAGCTTATAATATTCAACAGATAAGTCTTCTGGGATTTTGATAAAAATTGTGCTGAATTTGTTGATTGATTTGGGAAAGACTGTTTTCTTTTCAGGGTTAAATCTCCAAATACAGAAGCAGTAGATATCTTTCTATTTACTGTAGGTCTTCTTTGATTTCTTTCAACATGCTTTGTAGATCTCAGAGCATAAGTGTTGCACTTGTTTTTTAATTTTTTTCTCAATAGTTAATTATTTGATGTCACTAGATACAGAGCTGTTTTAATTTCATTTTGAATTGTTCACTGCCAGTGCATATTGATGTTTTTTTATATTGATTTATCCTGCTATACAGTAGCTATGGAAGATTGTTAGTAGGTTTCTTAGGATTTTTTGTATATAAGATCACGCTATTTGCAAATAGATCTCATTCTTATTTCTTTCTGATCTGAATGCCTTTATTTGTTTTTCTTGATGAACTTCCTCAGCTAGAACCCACAGCACAACATTGAGAAAAATAGGTGAGAGTGGACACCCTTGTACTGTTTCTGATTTATAGGAAAAGTTTTCAACCTTTACCATTAAGTACAATAAAGGCTAGCTTTTTGCAGATGTCTTTTTATCAAATTAAGTATGTTCCCATATATTCTAATTATTTGAGTGCTTTATCAAAAAGTGCTGTTGGATTCTGTCAAATGTTTTTCTGTATCAATAAGATGCCCATGTAGGTTTTGCCCTTGATTCTATTTATTTGATGGAGTGCGTTAATTGACTCTCAGATATTTAACAAACTTTACATTCTTGGTCATGGTATAAATATATTCTTATATATAGGATTTTATTTTGTTTGCTTGTATTTTCTTATTTTTGAATTTGTATTCTAAGAGATATTGTTTTGTAACTTTTTTCATATGATATCACTGAATGATTTTGGTATTAATAATGGTGCCATAGAATAAGTTGGATAGTATTCTTTGATTCTTTTTTTTTGGAAAAGTTTGTTGAAGAAATAATGTGATTTCTTTTAAAATGTGTAGTAGAATTCACCAGTGAAGCCATCCGGGACTAAGTTTTTGTATGCAGATAGTTTTTCATTACTAATTAGATTATTTACTTGTCATAGGTTTACTCAGATTTTCATTTTCTTTTTGAGTTAATTTTTAACAGAGTGTGCCTTTCTAAGACTTTTCCCATTTAATCTAAGCTAACTAATTTGTAGACATACTCAGTTCAGTTCAGTTCAGTTCAGTCGCTCAGTCGTGTCCAACTCTTTGTGACCCCATGAATCACAGCACGCCAGGCCTCCCTGTCCATCACCAACTCCCGGAGTTCACTCAAACTCATGTCCATCGAGTCGGTGATGCCATCCAGCCATCTCATTCTCTGTCGTCCCCTTCTCCTCCCACCCCCAATCCTTCCTAGCATCAGACTCTTTTCCAGTGAGTCAACTCGATGCAAGAGGTGGCCAAAGTATTGGAGTTTCAGCTTTAGCATCAGTCCTTCCAGTGAACACCCAGGATTGATCTCCTTTAGAATGGACTGGTTGGATGTCCTTATCTACTGTTTATCATATTCCCTTATACTCCCTTTTATTACTGTAAGGTCTGTAGTAATGTATGCTTTTTCATTTTTGATTTTAGAAATTTGAATTTTCTGTTTTACTCTTGATCAGTCTAGCTAAAAGTTTGTCCATTTGTTTAACTTTCTAAAGAACTAACTGATGGTCCTATTTCAGAAAGACTTTTGACAAATATTTTGATTGGATTTTTTTTTATGCCAGGACTGATAAAACCCCCCAGTGATTCACACTGGTAGAGAAGAATAGGTCTTCCAGAATGAGAATGCCAGTTCTCTTCACTCTCACTATACACCATAATGAGATACGGTGTACAATCAATCCCTAGCATAATCAGAGAAATGCTAAATCATCAGTTTCTATTCAAAATTCTAGGAAACTTTCTAACCCAAGTAAATAAATTGTATTGAATATGAACATTTAAGAAAGCTCTGAGATTAAAATTTGAAGCTGCTTTTTTTTTTTTTTTTAAGGGAAGGAATTGAGACAAATAGCTTTCTGTTACCTTGAGTTTCCTTTCCCTGTGTTTAGAACACATGTTGCTGTCTCTCACATCCAGGTCCCAGTCTCTCCTCTGAGCTCTGGACTCACTATTTCAGGGAATATTTAAGCATGCTATTATGTGCCACCCAGGACTCCCCATGCTTGTTATGCAAGACAGATGGTGCACCTGCCCTCAAAGCAATTACATTTTACTCTGAATCTAATTTCCAGCTTTGGAAACTCCCCTTCCTTGTTTGAAGACACTTAAAAAGTAACATTTCCCAATGCTACTCTTAATTTCTTTGTCTCCAAACCTATCTCCTTGTATCGCCACTCCTCCTGCCCCAAACTCAGCCTTCACCATCTTAATAAATAGCAACACTAATCACCAAATTCAAGCCAAAATCTTAGAAGTCATTCTTGATTATTCCCCTTCCTCCATGACTGTCAGAGAATTCTTTCACTTCCAACTCAAATTTATATCTGGAATATAAACCTGCACCTTCACTTGCCTAAATCTCCACCTTCTTGAAACTCTTGTCTTCCCTCCTCCCCATCTTGTTTGAAGTCTGTTCTGTATCCAAAACCCAGAGTGATCTTTCATTAATGTAAAGAGCAAGTTTCTCCTTACCTTGACCAAAGCCTTTCCATGTTTCCTGTTGTATGTTAAGTTAAACGTATAGCTGTATTTTCTAGTTTCTTTTGCAGCCTCTCCAGCTTCATCATAAGTCAGTCCCTTACTTCCTCAATATAACCTATGCTCATTAGCTCCCTGCAGGCAGTTAACATTTGCTCAAGGAATATATGAAGAACTAATCCCGAAGAATTTCTTAGAAATTATTTCTAAAACCTTTGTGACCCATTTACAACACCATAAGTATTATCTCTCCATTAGAAAGATTTTTGGAACCATATACGATGAATGTTACAAAAACCAATGGCAGAAAATAAATACGAATTTATAATAAATCCCAAAACTGGATTATTCTCAACACCAGAAGATGTGGTCTCAATGAAGGGTGCACCTTCCTGTCCTGAGTACTAGAGCAGTACATCAGGTCAAAGTCAACGAAAGTAAACATTCTCCCGGTTCCAGAAACTATTACTATGAGAGTCAAATGCCTCAATCCCCTCTAGAAAAAAGTCTGATCTCCACAGTTGGGTGAGAAGGGAAGAGAATGGTGTCTGAAGCAATTTACCATGGCATCTCCCACTCTCTTTTGAGAGTTAAATGCTTTTTCTTCCTACCACTTAGATGTGACTTAGAAATAAAGGTGGAAGAACATAACTTCTTTCATCAAATGATCATAACTGTGGATAGAAGGTCTTTAACAAGCTCGCACTCTAACAAGTTACTGCTGTTTTCATGTTTTCCACTGGCTCAATCCTGAGCACGATAACATCCTCAAACAGCAAGTGCATTAAGCTGTGACAGCTTTCCACTGACCTAAGCAATTGCATTAGGAAAAACACCATTAGCGGCTCCCTTTCTTCATCTCTTCTCCCCTCCTCCTTCCCACCAGTAAAAGCTATGCTCAATACTACTATTAAATTACCCTTAGAAATACGCTCCTCAAAGAAAAATCAATGCACATGTGTTTTAACACTTGTCACAGATAGATCAAACAGCCAATCTAACATTTATTATTCCACCCAGAGATTTACATTTTAAACAAGCTTCTTCGGGTGGCACGTTTGTGAGTCCACATCTACATCCACACTAAGAAAAAGAAAAGCGATGGGTGAGAGTATGGGAAGGAATACGAATGAGTCTCACGGTTGCTCCAAGCACCGTTTCTGGATATGTGTGGGCCTCTGTGGGGAAAAGAGAAGAAAATGACGGGATGGGGTAAAAGTGGTGGACAGGTAAAAGCGGCAGGGTTGGTCAAAGACCAGAGATCAAACCTGCTGTGAGTCAACTAATAGTCTCCACCTCTCTACTCACAAATTTCAATACGCTTCTCATTCTGATCCTTTCCCCCTGTTTAGTCATGACCCATTTTCTACCAAAAGACAGAACGTACAGTTGTTAGAGTACAAGAGCTAAAACCAGGGAGTGACTTAATAATTTTGAAAATGTATGAATTTTGGCAGGTTACTTAATATATCTGTGCTTCCATTTCTTTACTTAGAAATAAGGACAATGGTATTATTAATACCTCACAGAGAGAGCTGTTAAATGAACTTGAAAGATCAGGCATTTAAAGCAATGCCTTGCATATAGTAAGCCATGTTAACTATTAACTATTGTTATTTAGCATGTTTATTAAGAAGAAAAATTGCCATTCCTAATAAGGGTACTTTCTACAGATTACACAATTAAGTTCCACTTTCAGCCCTAGTGGAGTCACTGTATTAGACAAGCCCTATGGCCATAAACAACTACAAAATTCGTGACACAGCTGTTTTCAGACAGTGAAGAACAGGCAGCAGAAGACTGCAGTGGCTGAGAGACGATAAATTCCACAGGTGGCCAGGTTTCCATGTTGAGACAATTTCCCAAGCTCATTGCAGAAAGCTGGTGTCACAGCAGAGAACCCTGGTGCTGCTGGGCTGAGGTGGCAGAGATCATGATTCAGGGCAGCTGGAGATGCTGGGATCTACAGGGCAGGAAATTAAAAAGGAGGGAAATGTGTAAACAGGGAGCCTCAGCAGTCTCTCAGGGAGTCCTGTACAAGTATGTGTCTGAGCATGTCCTCCACTGAGCAAGAGAACCAGAAGTCTGTGGATGCAGCTGCAGTGGACTTGAGCACAGACAGGGGTAACACAGGCTCTGCTGGATGAAGGGCAGTGCCCAGAGGTTTTGGAATGTGGACCCTGCCAGGATAATCAGCATTCCTTAACACACTAGGCTCCAGCCAAGATGCCAGAAAGTGGCCCTGAGGAGTAAGAACCACGTACAAAGCATGACCAACCTCCTGCCCTATAAACAAAGCCTAAAATGAAGCCCAAGCAAGATCCAAAGTGGGTGGAGTTGGGAGGCTGAGTCTTGGCAAATTATATCCTATGATCAGTCAGTGAATGAACTGCTTGCTAAAATAAGAATTCACAGTGTTCAGAGTAAGGTAACAGAATATAGAGACTCTACAATGTATTACTCATTATCCCAATGTTAAATAAAAAATCAAGAGTCATAAAAAAACTAAAAAAATATGATCTATACGTAAGAATAAAAAACCAATAGAAACTGAACCCAAGATACCTAGATGTTGGGCTCATCAGCTATATTTAAAACAGCTATTATAAATATATTCAAATAATTAAGCAAAAGGTGTTCACAAAATTACAGGAAAACGTGGTCTACATGAGTAAGCAGATAGGGAATCTCAATGTACAAATGGAAACTATTTTTGAAAAGGAACCAAATGGACATTCTAGAACTAAAAAGTATACCACTGAAATGAAAAAAAAAAAAAAATCACTGTATGGACTCAATAGCTGATTCATGATGGCAAGCAAAATTCAGTGAATTAAAGGTCTGACAAATAGAAATCACACAATTTTAAGAACAGACATTAAAAAAAATATATATTGATATAAGTAAATAGAGTTTCTGGGACACAGAGAACACTATAAAATAGGCTAATTTACATTTAATTGGTGTCCCTAAACAGAAGAGAGTGATAGTGGGCAAATATTTAAAACTGTAATGGCAAAGAACTTCCCAAATTTTATTTCAAAATCCCCACCAATCTATAGATTCAAGAAGTTCAGCAAGCATCAAAAATGACAAATACAAAAACAAGCACTCTAGGTAGATCATAGTCAAACTGCTGAAAGCCACAAAATGAATAAACAAATATTGAATACAGGTAAGAATGATTAAAAAAAAAATACTCGGACTTATCTGAAAACCAGTGTGTGGAAGACAATGGCACAACCTCTGTAAGTTGCTAAAAGGAAGGAAAAGTCTACCCTGGATTCCATGTCTAGTGAACAATCCACAAACTAAAGTGAATGAGGACCTTTTCTGTAAACAAAAACTCAGAAAATCTGTTGCCAGCAGATTTGCACTAAAATAAATGTCAGAAGATATTTTTCAATTCAAAGGAAAAAGATAAGCAGATGGAAACTCAGACAGAAACTTATATCTGCAGGTCAGATTGAAGAAGACCAGAAAGGGTAAATGAGTAATTAAACATAAAGGACTATTTTGCTTACTTCTCATAATTTACTTTAAAAATCACTGTTTGGGACTTTCTTGGGTGGTCCAGTGGTTAAGACTTTGTGCTTCCAATGCAGGGGGAAAGGATTCAATCCCTGGTCAGGGAACTAAAATCCCATATGCCAGGAGTGTAGTCCAAAACAAATAAATTAAAGACAAAAGCTTTATTAAAAAAAAAAAAAACCAACAACAACACTGACTATTTAAAGCAAAATAACAATAATAATAATAAATAACAATAAAAAGAGTTATAACTACTAGGAAGTTAATAGAAGAAATAAATTGGAACTCTAAAAGTACTGAATTAACTTAAAAGATTAGCAAGGAAAAAAATAGAAAGCAAAATATAAGTACAAAGGCAAAAAATTAGCAATATGGCAGACTTGAGCTCAAAAAGTAATATAAAGGGATTAAAAAATCTCAATTATAAGGCAGAGATTATCAGAATGAATAGAAAAGTAAAAGTCAACTAAAAACTATCTACAAAATATGCACTTTAAATGGAAAGATACAGACAGTTGAAAGTAAGCAGATGAAGAAGATATGCTGTGCAGACAGCAAGGGTAAGAGGCTGATGTGGCTTTATCACTCTCATACAAATAGCCATCAGGAAAAACCTTGCTACAAGAACAAATTATGTGATAAAAGACAGTTTGCCTGGAGGGCACCCCAACTGTAAATACAAATGCATTCAATACTGCAGCATTTAAATAAATAAAGCAAAAACTGACAAAATTGAAAGGGAGACATAAGTCCACAACTCAAATGGAATATATTAAGTCTACTCACCCAGTAATCACTAGGAAAGAGGAGGCAAACAATGAGGAAGGAAATGGACTAGAAAAGACAGCAGCTTGATCTAACTGATCCTCACAAATACTGCACCCAACAGCAGCAGATGACGTCCTCTTTTCAAGCGTACATGGTGTGTTCACCAATACTGACCATATTCTCGGCCACAGAATACGTCTGAATAAATTCCAAAGCCTGAATTGGAACTTCAGTATAAGATAAAAGCGCCAAGAGAGGTCTCTACCTAAGGAGGTTCACAACTCAGAGAAGGTAGACAGACATCTACAGAGACTTATAGGGCTTCCCTGGTGGCTCAGACAATGAAGAGTTTGCCTGCAAAGTGGGAGACTCAGGTTCAAATCCCTGGGTCAGGAAGATCCCACGGAGAAGGAAATGGCAACCCACTTCTGAATTCTTGCCTGGGAAATCCCATGGACAGCGGAGCCTGACAGCTATAGTCCATGGGGTTGCAAAAAGTTGGACATGACTGAGAGACTAATACTTACTTACAAAGACTTACAAGACAATGAAACAAATGTTCTGAGTCTAGTGTTATGGGATGAGACTTCATCTGCTTACTTGCGTTATGGGATGAGGTGCCATAATGACACCAAGGGCATGTGGAGGAGAAGGCCCTACCCAATGTCTGGACGTACAATGTCTTAAGTGGAAGTTCAGCAGGCCAAGAGGAAAGACATTTGACAAGACTGATAAATACATATAAAATTAAACAAAGACGCTGGAGACGACCAAGAACGGTGATGGGACCATGACACATGCGGTGAAGGCTGGAGGCTACATCCTGAAAGTCATCACTTCTTTCTTTCAAAGAATTTTGATGGTAAGTTTGTGATCTACCTTCAATATTTGTATAAAACCCAAGCAACAAAGGATTCAGTAGTCAGTAAAAACCAGATAGGAAAGTGAATGGCATGATCCTCTTCTTATTCTGTTCTCTATTTCAGCACACTTGCTGTTGCGTAATTACTGAAATAGATTTGAAGTAATTTTGGATGCACAAAATTTCTCTTGGCAAAGCACACAGAAACACAGAACTGAAAGGAACTCTCCTAACACCCACTATAACACGTCATCAATTATCCTATTAATATGCTTTCAATCCTGTGTTGAGAAGTTCTCTTAGTGATACCAGGGCCTCTGGCCAAACCGGGGTATTGAGCAGTCCAAAGTGCACACTTTCAGTTATGAATATGATTCAGCTGCCAATATCTTGTTCTTCCAAAAGTCCAAGAAGAAAATCTTGCTTCACTTACACCACCAACCGACAGCCTCGGGAAGGCCACACAATCAGAAGCTGCCCTCCCGAGAGCTTAAAGAAGAAATGGCCCTGGCTGTTGGGATTTAAAAGGAAATACAGAAGAGCAAAAATGAATGCTAAAGTGATTCTAGTCAATGAGGTTAACTGTTTTCTTTGCTAAACTGTTCACTGAAGCTCAGAAGCCACAAAAATACCTAAAGATTCAGTTCCGTAGGTCCACTGATTCTGTTAGCAGGCAATAAATATCCAAGAAGTGAGCATGCATGTGAGGGAGCCAGGTACCCCAGAACTAGTCCTCACCCCAAACCCATAGTCCAGGGCTGACTTAGGAACTTTGTGTGGGCAAAGCTGATACTCGAGTAATTAGCCTGTATGACACACTCATTGTGTGCTAGGCACTGTACTAAATGCTTTACCAGGATTATTACCAGGATTATTTCTTTTAGGCTCATGGAGCTTTTTTTTTTTTTTTCATTTCCTTATGGTAAAATTGTAACTCTTAATATTTTAATATTATGTTTCTAGGACTGATGTTAAAGCTGAAACTCCAATACTTTGGCCTCCTCATGCGACGAGTTGACTCACTGGAAAAGACTCTGATGCTGGGAAGGATTGGGGGCAGGAGGAGAAGGGGACGACAGAGAATGAGATGGCTGGATGGTATCACCGACTCGCTGGACATGAGTTTGGGTGAATTCCGGGAGTTGGTGATGGACAGGGAGGCCTGGAGTGCTGTGATTCATGGGGTCGCAAAGAGTCAGATACGACTGAGCGACTGAACTGAACTGAACCGAAATATTCCCTAGGGTTAATACACTGATGGCATCACCGACTCGATGGACATGAGTTTGGGTGAACTCCGGGAGTTGGTGATGGACAGGGAAGCCTGGCGTGCTGCCGTCCATAGGGTCGCAAAGAGCTGGACATGACTGAGGGACTGAACTGAGCCTATTTATTTAAAGTATCATCTTAAAAATAAAAAGACTTTAATTAAAGACAATGCCATCTCTGGGTATCTATGTATGATTCATAGTTAAATTCTATGAAAACTGGTCTCTGAATGGTGTAAATTCATCCCCATTTAATGCACCCTGATTCTGGCCAAGTAGCCGGATCTTCAAATACTGAGTTCTTTCAGCTGTGGTAACAAGTACATAGTCCCCCAACCCCCACCACCACCTCTATTTTCTCAAATGGGCTTCTCAAAGACCTTTGTGTAGGCTATCAGACTTGAGAGAAGGGAAATCAAGAAATCACAGAAGCTCAACAGCAAGTCAAACCTCAAGTTTAGTTTTGCTCTGGGAACCCGTTCTGAGTATTCAGATTTCCACTCCCAGGAGACCTTGCCCAGGTGGATCCAGGTGTGGAAAAGAAGGAAGGGCTCTGGCAGTGGGGATTTCTGAACACCAGCTTGTCTGGACTCAGGTCTGAAGAAAAGAATGGCGGGCGACGTTGAATGCAGAACAGGGTGGCTGCACTTTTAGAATGTCTGTCTCTCAGTGCCTCTAATGCATGACATCTAGTGCTGGAGAACCACCCATTCCCAGGGGCTGATTCTTTACAGAGCCAATTATCCATCTCAACAAGTCAGGGCCTTAACCTCAGGTGGACAGACTTCTTTCTTGCTTATAAAGATCTTAAGTGGGGCAGGAACTACCACAGCCTAGTTGGGAATTCAGTCCCACAATTAAAAGCCTTCAGAGTACTTCCTGAAACCTCAACTGATTGGTTCAGCATCAGTGGGCAGGGATTCCATAGCAACATCTGGCACAGTTTGGGGTACCCCCAAGAGTTGTGTGCTAACCACCTCCCAACTCTTTGAACAAGGTTTAGTATCTTATAAAGATGCTCCAAATATTAATTAAGCAATTAGACTGCTCCCAGCTGCAATCTAAACATGCTTCCTCTTCTAGTTTGGGAAACAGAAATGTGGTCTTTATTCTATCAAAATCCTACCCAGACACAAAGACAATTATTACATTTTCTTCATTCTTTTTTCAACACCTGGAAACTTCAGGTCTTTTCACCTCTCCTTAGATTTGCTATTCATAGAAGGGCAGCTTCAGAAGGGACTTCACAATCCAATCCAATCAATAATTCTTTCCAGGCCTTATCTAGACCCCCTCAGATTTTCTCCCACACCATGCAGCTGTCCACATGCAGTTTTCTAGAAGAGCTTGATTAGGTCCCTGGAGAGTGCGAGGAAGAAAACAGGGTGGTTATTTTGGTTTAAAGATCTGCCCTGGACATGTCAACGCCTCTTTCCTTCAGTCCCGGCTTTTTGTTTGTTCTTGAATGTCTATAGTTATAGCTTCGTTAGTTATCAGAACGAGGACAGAAACAAATCCTTTGCTAGCTAATTAGAGCCCCACATGTTAATGAACTCCCACCACTCCACTGCCTCGGAGTGCCAGCATCCCTGCAGGAAATTAATAAGAGCTTTCATGATTCAGAGCCTGGAAAGGTCAGCGCCCACCAAGGGTTCAAAGGCAGAGATGGCAGCATAGTCATAGCCTATTTTACAAGCATCACAACAACCACCCATGGGTTTAGAGAGGAGGACAGTCCACGGACAGGCAGGTGGATGAAAGCATAGGCCTGGTCACAGGTCTAAAGGAACATAATCACGGAACAACCAGTTGCTGACGCTTATATGTGCAGTGACGGTGCCATCTCTTCTACATTTTAGTTCATTTCCCCAACTTAGATGGAGTACTCAGTCCTGTCCAACTCTTTGCAACCCCATGGACTACAGCCTGCCAGGCTCCTCTGTCCACGGGATTCTTCAGGCAAGAATACTGGAGTGGGGTGCCATTTCTTCTCCAGGGGATCTTCCCAATCCAGGGATTGAATCTGTGTCTCTTGTCTCCTGCGTCGGCAGGCGGGTTCTTTACCACTGAGCCACCTGGGAAGCCCTTAGATAGGAGTGGTTTGCAGAAAGAAAAAAAAAAAAAAAAAAACACAGCTATTCTAGAATGGATTCCCCAAACTGACCCTAACATTTTTCATTTCTCGTCGTGCATCAGCTTCACTGGTGGTGCTTTTAAATTAGTCTTACGGTCGTGGAATCACAATGAGTGGAGGGGATTGGGAGGAAGCATATTTGAATTTGTGCCATTTCCCTGAACAGCGAGGATAGAGGTCTGCTGAAATGCACCATTCTCCAGAAGCCTAGGAGGACAATCCCTACACTGGCCATTGCAAATTTTATCTGTTTCTTCACTGTGGCTACCTCTGTCTGGGAGGCGAGCCTGCGATACAGGAGTCAAAAAAGGTTAGGAATAAAGCATGCCACAACTCTGCTTCACTAAACGGTCCTGACCCACCGGACAGGCAGGAAAAAAATCCAGCGTTCCACTGACACTCAGAAAATTAACAACATAGAAACCAGGAAGGGAGGAAGTTTTAAAGTCAAATTCTGCAGGAAGGGAATGAAGTGGAAGCTGAGGAAAGATCATTAGAGATAGCAGTTAGTGGATTATTATTCAACAGAATTGTTCCAGAGTATCATTTCAACAGCGTGATGAAGTAGAAAACCAGATGGTCTTCTCTCTCATTTTCTCTATTAAAAGTAAACCCAAGATTCAGAAGTCAACTAATACTCCACTTCCAGCCGAATTTAATTGCTCACTATTCAGAACTACAATGATCTTGACTATCTCATCATTAATTCATTTCCTCCTTTGTTATTACAAAGACTGTATTACCAGTTATCTTTTTCAGTATAGTTCCCTCACTAACTTAAATTTTCCTTGAGGGCATTAGTCCATTTTCAATAATACTTTTCTATGTTTTTTCTAGCACTCAAAATAATGATTTGCACAGAGTATATTCTCAAAAAATGTTTGTTGAAAGCAAGATAGATTCCATCCTCACGGAAGCTGTATAAATAGATGTCATCCATCTGTAATTTAGTAAATAAGACCTCCCTGAAAATGCTAAGCTGTTCTAAGTCAGGTATAAACTTTCAAGTTAATATAAAAGTTTTATGAAAATCAATAAAATGTTTCCTTTTTGATTCATATTGGTTCTCTTTTTTATAATTTCATTGATTTAGATTTAATATCTGTGAATTTAATAAATGTTTCTTTTTAGATAACTTTACATTTTGTTGCTGCTTTAAAAGATGATGCTGAGAAGGTGCTGCACTCAGTATGCCAGCAAATTTGGAAAATTAAGCAGTGGCCACAGCCAGGAAAAGATCAGTTTTTATTCCAATCCCAAAGAAAGGCAATGCCAAAGAATGTTCAAACTACCACACAATTGCACTTATCTCACACATTAGCAAAGTAATGCTAAAAATTTTCCAAGCTAGGCTTCAACAGTACATGAACCGAGAACTTCCAGGAGTTCAAGCTGAATTCAGAAAAGACAGAGGTACCAGAGGTCAAATTGCCAATGTCCGTTAGATTACAGAAAAAGCAAGAGAATTCCAGAAAAACATCTACTTCTGCATATTGACTAAGGCAAAGTCTTTGACTGTGTGGATCACAACAAACTGTAGAAAATTCTTTAAGAGATGGGAATATTAGAACACCTTACCTGCCTCCTGAGAAATCTGTATGTAGGTCAAAAAGCAACAGTTAGAACCAGACATGAAATATCAGGTTCCAAATTGGGAAAGGAGTACATCAAGGCTGTATATTGTTGCCCTACTTATTTAACTTATATGCAGAGTACATCATATGAAATGCTGGGCAGGATGAAGCACAAGCTGGAAACAAGATTGCCAGGAGAAATATCAGTAACCTCAGATATGCAGACAACACCACCATTATGGCAGAAAGCAAAGAGGAACTAAAGGAGCCTCTTGAAGAAAGTGAAAAAGGAGAGTGAAAAAGTTGGCTTAAAGCTCAACATTCAGAAAACTAAGATCATGGCATCTGGTCCCATCACTTCAGGGCAAATAGATGGGGAAACAGTGACAGATTTTATTTTCCCAGGCTTCAGAATCACTGCAGATGGTGAGTGCAGCCACGAAATTAAAAGAAGCTTGCTCCTTGGAAGAAAAACTATGACCAACCTAGACAGCATATTAAAAAGCAGAGACATTATTTTGCTGACAAATGTCCATCTAGTCAAAGCTGTGGTTTTTCCAGTAGTCGTGTATGGATGTGAGAGTTGGACTATAAAGAAAGCTGAGTGCTGAAAAATTGATGTTTTTGAACTGTGGTATTAGAGAAGACTCTTGAGAGTCCCTTGGACTGCAAGGAGATCCAACCAGTCCATCCTAAAGGAGATCAGTCCTGAGTGTTCATTGGAAGGACTGATGCGAAAGCTGAAACTCAAATACTTTGGCCACCTGATGTGAAGAGCTAACTCATTTGAAAAGACCCTGATGCTGGGAAAGATTGAAGGCAGGAGGAGAAGGGGACAACAGAGGATGAAATGGTTGGATGGCATCACCAACTCAATGGAGATGAGTCTGAGTAACATCTGGGAGTTGGTGATGAACAGGGAAGCCTGGCGTGCTGCGGACCATGGGGTTGCAAAGAGTTGGACACAACTGAGCGACTGAACTGAACTGAGATACACACATACAAAGAGACACACATGCATAGGATCTGGGTGTGAGAGCATGCTGTCCAAAGCTGCATTCTCCTTTGCCCTACACTAATTCACTGGGATGAGCTCCATTGGAAACCAGGGAGTTAAGGGGATATGGTGGGAGCTGGGATGGCGAGGGTGTGGGGGCAGGGTTCCAGAAACCCTGCTGAAATCACTACTCACTATTCTCTCACTACTTCCAGACAGTTAAAGTTGTATCTCAGACCATCTGGTGATGTGGGTAAGGCTAGCAAGAGGCCAATTAGAGCTTTCCCCAAATTATCAGGAGCTCCTTTCTGGCCTGCCCCTGTCTTACCAGGACATGGAGCAGCTGAAGCTGGTACATTCTTTCCCCTCCTCTCTTCCCCAGACCTGTCCTTCTGAGGGGGTCCTAGTAAAGACACCTAGCATACACGTTAAGACCAGATTTTTTAGGCTTCTGGACTGAACAGCATTAGAACTTGAATAAGAAGCTTACACTTGTCAAATCAACCCCATTGCTTGTGCTTATTATCAGTCATTGCTTGTACTTGCTGTTATTATCAGTCATCAGCCCCTGAATGGTAGGACAGCCCAGCTGCACGGGCTGGAATTGGTCAGGGCTGCAGGTTTGGACTAGGCTCTTTGGCCCAAGCTGACATGCCAACGTATCAGGGTCACAGGCTAACACTTCAGATACATTTTCCAGTCCAAGCCTGTGTTCAGTGGGGTAACAAAGAGTCAGACACAACTGACTGAAATGAACTGAACTGAACATTTTGTTGATGTCTTGATGAAATATTGGCTCTGACTTTACATAGCTTAAAGATCATATTCATCTGTATATATCTTTATTTTTAAGCCTATAACATACCTGGAAATAATGTCTTGATTCTGAATTACAATTACACACTACCATTTCTGAAATACATTCTTGAGGTGGTAATTAGAATTCTACCATACTTTCCCATAGAACATCATCAAAACTAGATTGATTTACTGGGCGAACCAGCTAAGAAGAGTGAATATAGGGCATTCTTTCTAGTAGATCAGCTGTGAGGAGAGTGAGAAAGATGGTGGTGGAGGGCACCACTGAGTTGACATGTTTACATGTTTATATATTGTGACATCGTTGAGGATGGCTATCTAGAGGAGGAAAAGTGTATTTGATGGGAGAAAATCCTGAAAGAGAAAGAAACAAATGTAGGAAGAGGGATATGTCTTAAATGCTAACCTATGATGCACAGAAGGCTTCCCAGGTGGCTCACTGGTAAAAAAAAAAAAAAAAATCTACCTGCCCATGCAGGACACACAGGTTGCATCCCCAAGTTGGGAAAATCCTCTGGAGAAAGAAATGGCAACCCAATCTGGTATTCTTGCCTGGAAAATCCCATGGACAGAGGAAACTGGCGGGCTACCGTCCATGGGGTCACAAAGAGTCAAACATGATTTAGTGACTAAATAAAAGCAGCAAAGATGTATGGAAGAGGGACACGATGACTACTAGATGCAAATAAAAGGAGAAGCAGCAGCAGCTTGAGTTAGTTCACACTCGACCTAATTTTCCTCTTTGAGGAGTAGAAAATGAGGTCAGCTGGTAAGAGTGAAGGGTAGCCAAGAACTGTGGAATCTGGGGAAGAATGAAAAGGTTTGAGAGAGCCGTACTGTCAAATGAAATGGAGAGGACTTAGGATCCAGAGGGTTTCCAAGCATCATGAGAAATCCGTGGAATGGTATTAACTCAGTCTTTTCACAGTAACATGACTTCACATGACCATGGACAAGCAGTCTCTCCAACGGCAATTCTGCTAAGGAACAGTGCTTGGCACATTGTTTACAGAGAAAACCATTGAGTAAGTCTTTAGTCTTTGCAGAACATATGGTCTGTGCTACAAATGCTCAGTTCTGCCATTTGAAAGCATCCATAAACAACACTCGGGGCTTCCCTTGTAGTTCAATCTGCCTGCAGTAGAGGAGACCCAGGTTCGATCCCTGGTCTGGGAAGATCCCCTGGAAAAGGAAATGGCAACCCACTCCAGTATCCTTGCCTGGAAAATCTTATGGACACAGGAACCTGGTGGGCTGCAGTCCATGGGGTCACAAAGAGTCAGGCATGACTGAGCGACTAATACTTATTTACTTATAGACTCAATATATAAATGAATGAGCATGTACCTATCAAACTATTTGAAGGTTGAAAGTTTAGTTGCTAAGTCGTGTCTGACTCTTTTGTGATTCCATGGACTCTTTTGCGACCAGGACCCTCTAACCATGGGATTCTCCAGGCAAGAATCCTGGAGCAGGTTGCCATTTCCTTCTCCAGGGGATCTTCCCAACCCAGGAATCAACTCATGTCTGCTGCTCTCATGTACTGGCAGGGGAAATCGTTTGCCACTGAACCACCAGGGAAGCCCCAGACTCTATCTACAGACACTGAAATACGAATTTCATATGAGTTTTCATGTATTATGAAGTATTCTTTTGATTTGTTTTTGTTCCTTTACAAATGTAAAAAACATCCTATACTCATGGGTGATAACAAAACAGGGTGTGGGCAGGATTGTGCCTACAAGTTATAGATTGCTGATCAACCTCAGGAATCTCACAGATGATATTCCTATTTCTTCATGCACTTCTACCTTCACAGGTATTTATTCACTATGCATGCTATCATTTCTCATTCAGTCTCATGGCTGAACTTTCAAATGAGAGATGTGTGCATTCACCTCCAACTGAAGATAAGATTTCTTGTTTACAGCAGGAACAGACACCTTGCACCTGGTGTTCCAGGAGCAAGGATACCACTCATAGGAGATGAAGAGAACTAAAAATCATACAGTGAGTTCAAGAGCCTTGAGAGAGTTCCTTGTCCATTGTGAGACTGCATTATAGCATTTCCACAACCCAGATAGAACACAAATACGCAGCCTGCGTTTTCCTTCATCCTCAGCTATCATCTCCACTCTCCAGAGCTATCTTCCTCCTTTTCAAAGTCAGTGGGCCAGGGGGTAGATTCAGTTCCTTGTTAATGTTATAAAAATTGTAAGTAAGTAGGACTCTGGCATCAAGAGACTCGAGGACTGGAAAGAAACAGTCTCCCCTCACACACATACTCTGTGCTCTTGTTCTATCCCCATAAAGGAAATAAGACCCTTTGGTCGACTTGCAGACCGAGCGAAGACAGGAACAAGCAGCCACAGCTGATGCTGGCTCAGATGGTGTAAGATGCGGGTACCACTTATGGAGATGATGGATGTTGCCGAATGGTAATTTTCTCCGTGTGGTGGCTGTGATTGATCTGTGGCTGGATGTAATGGTTGAAGCTCTCACATTCAATCTTAAAGAAAAAATATCATGTTATCATGGAAATTTCCGATGACTGGGGTGGGGATGGAGATTGGGCTATTGCTTTGCTTTTAAAGATGACTCACTATGAAATAACAATGTTGAACTGAAACTCAAATCCACCAAACCATTAGAGGACCGTATATACAATTTTATTAATGGGGAATTCCAAAGAAATCTGCTTTGCCTTTCAGTTGGCCCTGTAATCCTAGGTAGGAAACTGAAAGACTAGGGGCCACAGGTGGTGTTTTCACTGCTTCCTTTTTCGTCTTTATAAAATAAAACAGGGTTTGTAGAGCATACAGCTGGATAGTCAGATGATACTAAAGAAAAATAATGTTTGCTTTTTCTAGAAAGATGCCTATTTTCTCACAGAGGTGATTCCATGACAAGGGCAGAGAACATCTCATAATTTCCCTGAAATACAATCAGACTTGGCAGGAGACAACTCAACTTTACCAGAAGGGCTTTGAATTTAAATCTCAGGTGCAAAGGGGGCAATGAAGTTAGATGAAACTATATTTTCAGAAGATAAGTGCAATCTAACAAAAAGTTGTAATAAAGGAAGTGCCTAGTAAATATCAGTAGAAAATCCTATGGCCACAGAAGACTATATTACAATGTAGAGGAGTATTTGTAAAACACAAAATGAATTTTAAATTTTACTGTAAAGACTTAAACTAAACTAATTTAACTGTCACCAAGACATGATGACACAGTGACCATAATATAGCAGTACAAGTGAGGAACTCACCCTAAAGTAGTATCTGGTAGAAAAGGAGGTAGAAAAAAGCATTTTGCATTAAGAAAACATCAATGTGAGAATAGCTATTTCATTATTATGGAGCCCATTACCAGTTCTGGGCTATGCTGAGACTAGAAGAGGGTCCAGTACCAAATCAAATTGATGAAAACTATAGGAACTCTGAGCCTGGAAGAATAACACCAAAATCAGTCTAAAAAATGCATTCTCTGCAAAACTTTGTTTTAATGCCCTATCCTCACCCATGGTTAGATTTATCATGCTCTCCTGCATTGCTGTGTTATCTTATGCATCCCAATAGTACAGTGTTTTAACACTCTACTTTGTGATCACATGTTAAACAGCCATCTCCCTACCTAGACATAGTGATGTCTTATTATTACTTTATTCCCTTAAACCAATTGTCAAGGACACTTGCAAAATGTAAGATGGGACTAGGAAACAGACAAGCAAGAAAGTGTTGAGTTTGTGTATCAAAACTGTGAGGAACATAAAGCATGGGGGAATCCAACAATAAATACTTTTTGGCTCTCTCCTTTGTGGCTGGAGCAGCCCACCGAATGTGGATGTAGGTAGAAGGGAGTAGGTAAGACAGGATGTGAATTTATACACAAAACGGGTGCATCGAGAGAGAAGAAGTTGAAAATAGTATGTCACCGGAAAGGTAAGCTGAGGATTCTAACAGATAAAGTTGGTATATGAAGACCACTGCATTTTTCATACATTTCATAGACATGGTTTTAATGAGCAGTCATAGTCAAGAATCATTGGATAGGATGAATAAAGAATTCATAAAACTTCTGATTCTGTGTACAATAGCCATAATGGACTAATGTTCTACATACTATAAATTTTAAAGCTGTATAAATTACAAAAATAACATGTTTAAAAGTAATCAGAGAGCTGCAGACATAAAGACTAGATAAACTCAACGCCAGAGAGGAAAGACCATTCTCAGGGTATCGTTAGCTTCTGTCTCCTCAGCACCCCTACCTGCAACTGGGCTGGAAAACTGGGCTTGGTTCAGGCAGAACTTTATGCAGAAAAAAAGAAGAATCAACAAAACTTTTACCAGTAATGTAATGATGGAGTGAAACCTTCAGATACCTGAAATGTGTGGCTAGTTTTCACTATGAGATCCCTGCTGTGTCCTTGGGCTGCATAGGAAGCTGGGGCACTAGCCAAGTCAAATTAGGTACAGTCCTGTGGTGCCTAAGAATAAAACATCCTCCTTGAGGGCCTTGATTATAGATTTAATTTCCCAATGAACTTCACCACCCTCTCATCATTTAATCTAATTCTTAAACATGGTTAATTTTATGTCAACTTGGCTGGTCCATAAAGCCCAGATATTTGTTCAAAATTCTGGATGATTCTATGGGGGTGTGTTTTAGGTAAGATTAGCATTTAAATCAGTGAACTTTGACTAAAGAGGATTGCCCAAGTGGCCTTTATCCAATCAGCTGAAGATCGGACTAGGACAAAAAACTCACCTACTCCAAGCCAGAGGGAACTCTACAGGAGATGACCTCTGCACTTGAACTGTAACACTGGCTCTTCTCTGAGTGTCTAATCTGCCTATCTACTCAGGAGATTTTGGACATGCCAGCCTCCATAATTATATGAGTGAATTTCTTAAATCTCTGTCACTTAAATATATACTTATACACATCAATTATTTCTATTTCTATTTCTCTGGAAAGCACTGAATATAGACATGTTAATTAGAGTTATTTAAAATCTTATCTACTAAATCATATGTAGGTCTATTTCTATTACCTTTTTTTCTCTTGAGTATCTTAACTATATCTTGACATATCTTGACTATATGCCCTCACTGTTTCACCATTATACATAATGTCAGAATTTTCTGCATAACAGAGGGAATAGAAAACTTCTCTGGAGGAAAATAACATCTGAACCCTCTATGGTTCCTTTTTGTGCTATGTCAGATATTCAATACAAAGTCACTAGAGGCAAGAAAACATGACTGATGATCAATAGAGACAAGTTGACACAGAAACAGATCTACAGATGATACTTATATTGGCATTAGCAAACAAATATTTTAAATAACTATTAGTAGTATAGTAAAGAAAATAAAGATTAAAGGATAAAAATAGAAGAATTGAGAATTTTAACAAAGCATTTTGATCTATTAGAAAAACATCACATGGAAATTCTAAGACTAAGACATTATATCCCAGATCATTAATACAGTTGATAAATTTAATGGTGTTTGGGCACAGAATCAGACCAATAGAAATGGAATACAGACCAATATAAAACATTCCAACTGAAGAACTTATGAGAAAGAGGAGTACTAGACGATATACTACCATTTGGACATAAGAGGAAAGATATATTTTTTTTCCAGGACTAAAGTATCTCTGGCCATACATGCCAGACCAAAAACTAGTAACACAGCTTGTCTCCAGGAAGTAGGTTGCTGAAAGACAGAGAAGGGAAGCCATCTTTTGACTATTTTCATTGTGTTTCTTTTGAATTTTTACTCCGCTGTCTATTGAAGTAAAATTAATAAAGTAAAACTAATTTAAGAATCTGATGTGCTTTGTTAGAGGAGGAAAAGGGCCCTTTAGAAAATTAAGAAGGGTTGGGCAATGAAAATATTAGGAGAGAAAATAAACGTGACAGTTTCATGGGTGGAGGCTAATGTCACTCCCACACTGGGGTAGCACAGGTATGATATCTGGCTAAAACAAGTTGGCAAACTGGTGCTGGTTCATTCATGCATCCATCAATTCAACCAATATTTCCCGGGTGCCTCTCATGTGCCAGTCACGGCGTGAGACACCAAGAAGACAAGGGTGAGACAGAGGGGCAGGCCTGGACCCAGAGGGCACACAGCATTGAAAATGCAGCGTAAGCATCAGTGCAGTGCAGTACAGTCGCTCAGTCGTGTCCGACTCTCCGCGACCCCATGAATCACAGCACGCCAGGCCTCCCTGTCCATCACCAGCTCCCGGAGTTCACTCAAACTCATGTCCACAGAGTCGGTGATGCCATCCAGCCATCTCATTCTCTGTCATCCCCGTCTTCTCCCGCCCCCAATCCTTCCCAGCATCAGAGTCTTTCCAGTGAGTCAACTCGTCGCATGAGGTGGCCAAAGTATTGCAGTTTCAGCTTTAGCATCAGTCCTTCCAATGAACACCTAGGACTGATCTCCTTTAGAATGGACTGGTTGGATCTCCTTGCAGGCGGGTATTTAAAGAGACAGAGACAAAAACAGTACGGTACATACTGAAGCTCCGCCACACTAAACCAGGCCCACGTGATATACTTCAGATTAATCTTGAAATATCTTTTTCTCTCAGAAAAAAGAAAAAGTAATGAGAAAGTTATATTTGAACAAAACAAAGTTATTAAGTCATTTAGGGGGCAGAGACTTTGCCACTTATTTATTTATGGCATTCCCAGAACAAATGGGCAGTGGCAGGCACAAAACCAGTATTTGTACAATAAATTAATTGATAAGAACACTTTAAAACATGCACTTGAAAATAATTCTAAATCTTTTATTACAAATGTACATTTTAGCTTTTTATGGGTTAAGTAGCTTTTGGATATGTGGAATATAATTTGATGTTAGTCATAAGGCTGTTTCTGGTAAAAAAAAAAAAAATCCCAGGAATTAAGTGAAATATAATCCAGCGTATGGTAAACTACCCATTCAAACTATGTGACAGACTACTGTACCCAGCAAGGATCTCATTCAAATATGAAGGAGAAATCAAAAGCTTTACAGACAAGCAAAAGCTGAGAGAATTCAGCATTACCAAACCAGCTCTCCAACAAATGCTAAAGGATCTTTTCTAGACAGGAAACACAGAAAGGGTGTATAAACTCGAACCCAAAGCAATAAAGAAAATGGCTACGGGATCGTACTTATCAATAATTACCTTGAACGTAAATGGGTTGAATGCCCCAACCAAAAGACAAAGGCTGGCTGAATGGATACAAAAACAAGACCCCCATATATGTTGTCTGCAAGAGACCCACCTCAAAACGAGGGACACATACAGACTGAAAGTGAAGGGCTGGAAAAAGATATTCCATGCAAATAGAGACCAAAAGAAAGCAGGAGTAGCAATACTCATATCAGATAAAATAGACTTTAAAACAAAGGCTGTGAAAAGAGACAAAGAAGGAAACTACATAATGATCAAAGGATCAATCCAAGATGAAGATATAACAATTATAAATATTTATGCACCCAACATAGGAGCACCGCAATATGTAAGACAATTACTAACAAGTATGAAAGGGGAAATTAACAATAATGCAATAATAGTGGGAGATTTTAATACCCCACTTACATCTATGGATAGATCAACTAAACAGAAAATTAACAAGGAAACACAATCTTTAAATGATACAATAGACCAGTTAGACCTAATTGATATCTATAGGACATTTCACCCCAAAACAATGAATTTTACCTTTTTCTCAAGTGCACATGGAACCTTTTCCAGGATAGATCACATCCTGGGCCATAAATCTAGCCTTGGTAAATTCAAAAAAGTTGAAATCATTCCATGCATCTTTTCTGACCACAATGCAGTAAAATTAGATCTCAATTATGGGAGAAAAACTATTAAACATGCCAACATATGGAGGCTGAACAACATGCTGCTGAACAACGAACAAATCATAGAGGAAATCAAAAGAGAAATCAAAATATGCATAGAAATGAATGAAAATGAAAACACAACAACCCAAAACCTCTGGGACACTGTAAAAGCAGTGCTAAGGGGGAAGTTCATAGCAATACAGGCACACCTCAAGAAACAAGAAAAAAGTCAACTAAATAACCTAACTCTACATCTAAAGCAACTAGAAAAGGAAGAAATGAAGAACCCCAGGGTCAGTAGAAGGAAAGAAATTGTAAAAATTAGGGCAGAGATAAATGCAAAAGAAACAAAAGAGACTATAGCAAAAATCAACAAAGCCAAAAGCTGGTTCTTTCAGAAGGTAAATAAAATTGACAAACCACTAGCCAGGCTTATCAAGAAACAAAGGGAGAAGAACCAAATCAATAAAATTAGAAATGAAAATGGAGAGATCACAACTGACAACACAGAAATACAAAGGATTATTAGAGAATACTATCAGGAATTATATGGCAATAAAATGAATAACCTGGAAGAAATGGACAAATTCCTAGAAAAGTACAACTTTCCAAAACTGAACCAGGAAGAAATAGAAAATCTGAACAGACCCATCACAAGCACGGAAATTGAAACTGTAATCAAAAATCTCCCAGCAAACAAAAGCCCAGGTCCAGATGGCTTCACAGCTGAATTCTACCAAAAATTTAGAGAAGAGCTAACACCTATTCTACTCAAACTCTTCCAGAAAATTGCTGAGGAAGGGAAACTTCCAAACTCATTCTATGAGGCCACCATCACCCTAATCCCAAAACCTGGTAAAGACCCCACAAAAAAAGAAAACTACAGGCCAATATCACTGATGAACATAGATGCAAAAATCCTTAACAAAATTCTAGCAATCAGAATCCAACAACATATTAAGAAAATCATACATCATGACCAAGTGGGCTTTATCCCAGGAATGCAAGGATTCTTCAATATCCGCAAATCAGTCAACGTAATACACCACATTAACAAACTGAAAAATAAAAATCATATGATTATCTCAATAGATGCAGAGAAAGCCTTTGACAAAATTCAACATCCATTTATGATAAAAACCCTCCAGAAAGTGGGAATAGAAGGGACATACCTCAACATAATAAAAGCTATATATGACAAACCCACAGCGAACATTATCCTCAATGGTGAAAAACTGAAAGCATTTCCCCTAAAGTCAGGAACAAGACAAGGGTGCCCACTCTCACCACTACTATTCAACATAGTTCTGGAAGTTTTGGCTACAGCAATCAGAGCAGAAAAAGACATAAAAGGAATACAAATTGGAAAAGAAGAAGTAAAACTTTCACTGTTCACTGATGACATGATCCTCTACACAGAAAACCCTAGAGACTCTACCAGAAAACTACTAGAGCTAATCAATGATTACAGTAACGTTGCAGGATATAAAATCAACACACAGAAATCCCTTGCATTCCTATACACTAATAATGAGAAAATAGAAAGAGAAATTAAGGAAACTATTCCATTCACTGTTGCAACGAAAAGAATTAAATACTTAGGAATATATCTACCTAAGGAAACAAAAGACTTGTACATACAAAACTATAAAACACTACTGAAAGCAATCAAAGAGGACACTAATAGATGGAGAAATATACCATGTTCATGGATTGGAAGAATAAATATTGTAAAAATGAGTATACTACCCAAAATAATTTATACATTCAATGCAATCCCTATCAAGCTACCAAAGATATTTTTCACAGAACTAGAACAAATAATCTCACAATTTGTATGGAAATACAAAAAACCTCGAATAGCCAAAGCAATCTTGAGGAAGAAGAATGGAACTGGGGGAATTAACCTGCCGGACTTCAGGCTCTACTACAAAGCCACAGTCATCAAGACAGTATGGTACTGGCATAAAGACAGAAATATAGATCAATGGAACAAAATAGAAAGCCCAGAGATAAATCCACGCATCTATGGTCACCTCATCTTTGACAAAGGAGGCAAGAATATAAAATGGAGAAAAGACAGTCTCTTTAACAAGTGGTGCTGGGAAAACTGGTCAGCCACTTGTAAAAGAATGAAACTAGAACACTTCCTAACACCATACACCAAAATAAACTCAAAATGGATTAGAGAGCTAAATGTAAGACCAGAAACTATAAAACTCCTAGAGGAGAACGTAGGCAAAACACTCTCCGACATAAATCACAGCAGGATCCTCCATGACCCACCTCCCAGAATATTGGAAATAAAAGCAAAAATAAACAAATGGGACCTAATTAAAATCAAAAGCTTCTTCACAGCAAAGGAAACTATAAGTAAGGTGAAAAGACAGCCTTCAGAATGGGAGAAAATAATAGCAAATGAAGCAACTGATAAAGGATTAATCTCCAAATTATACAAGCAGCTCCTGCAGCTCAATTCCAGAAAAATAAATGACCCAATCAAAAAATGGGCCAAAGAACTAAACAGAAATTTCTCCAAAGAAGACGTAAAGATGGCTAACAAACACATGAAAAAATGCTCAACATCCCTCATAATCAGAGAGATGCAAATCAAAACCACAATGAGATACCATTTCACACCAGTCAGAATGGCTGCTATCCAAAAGTCTACATGCAATAAATGCTGGAGAGGATGTGGAGAGAAAGGAACCCTCTTACACTGTTGGTGGGAATGCAAACTAGTACAGCCACTATGGAGAACAGTGTGGAGATTCCTCAAAAAATTGGAAATAGAACTGCCATATGATCCAGCAATCGCACTCCTGGGCATACACACCGAGGAAACCAGAATTGAAAGAGACACGTGTACTCCAATGTTCATTGCAGCACTGTTTATAATAGCCAGGACATGGAAGCAACCTAGATGTCCATCTGCAGACGAATGGATAAGAAAGCTTTGGTACATATACACAATGGAGTATTATTCAGCCATTAAAAAGAATACATTTGAATCAGTTCTAATGAGGTGGATGAAACTGGAGCCTATTATACAGAGTGAAGTAAGCCAGAAAGAAAAACACCAATACAGTATACTAACACATATATATGGAATTTAGAAAGATGGTAATGATAACCCTGTATATGAGACAGCAAAAGAGACACAGATATATAGAACAGTCTTTGGGACTCTATGGGAGAGGGTGAGGGTGGGATGATTTGGGAGAGTGACATTGAAACACGTATGTTGTCATATGTGAAACGAATCACTAGTTCAGGGTCAATGCATGTTATAGGATGCTTGGGGCTGGCATGCGGGGATGACCCAGAGGGAGGATAAAGGGAGGAGGGAGGTGGGAGGGGGGTTCAGGAGGGGGAACTTATGTAAACCCGGGGCAAATTCATATCAATGTATGGCAAAACCAATCAATATAATATTGTAAAATAATTTGCCTCCAATAAAAAATAACTACAAAAAAAAAAAACAAACTATGTGACAGAAGAATATTTAAATGACTCCCAGATTTACGTGTTCTATAAAGTGAAAAAGCGGGTTACATGTCGGACATGGTATTCTCAATTTCTATTCAGAAGACACGATATATATGTTTATGTTTGTACATGAGATACCAGTGATTAGTTCCAGTCCTGGAATGAGTGAGTTTTACTTTTCTTCTTTAATTATCTGTACCTTCCTCAAGAAATATAAGGGATATCATCAATGAGTTACCTTAAGCATATTTCAATTTCCAAATAACCGACCAAATGGTTTATATAACAGCTTGTCTGTAACTGGGGGCTGCGGCGCTGTTCATCACAGTCCTGGAGAAAAACAGGGCCAAACATCCTTCAGCCCCCTTTGTTAACCTACAACCTGTGGGGTCTGGGGTTTACTCTGAATGCTTACATTCCTCCTCTCTTTCCAGGGATCCCTGTCGGCCAACCACCTCTGGAAATGCTAGAGGGTCTTATACATAGCCTGTGCACAGTACAATCTGAATAAATAAATGAGTCAAGCAAAGGAAGAAAGAAACAAAAGGAAGTGTGGAGTGTGGATCCCCTTCCTGCTGCCTTGGGCTCTCAGGCAGGACCACCAGCCTCTAGACGGTAAGGACCTGAAAGACAGGCCAGTTCTGACCATCCCTTTACTGTAGGATCTCAGTGCCTTTCTCGCCATCATTCTGTGAACCACAAAAATGAGAAAAGAAGCAAAACATTTCCTATTCTACTTGTGGATATTTGAGGTTGAATCTAATTAGGTCATCCAGTGTCTTGCAAGTACCTAGACAAACACTGAAGGTTCTACTTCAAAGAAGCAAAAGACTGAAAAAGTTATAGATAGATGGATGGATGGATGGATAGATAGATAATAGATGATAGATTATAGAGAGGTATATAGATGGATAACAGATGTAAGATAAATGATGGATGATGATGGATGGATAGATAATAGATGCTATACTAGAAAGGCAATTGATACTAGATAGATGACCGATGGATGACAGATACACACAGACACACATGCGTAGGGTCTAGATGTGACAGCATGCTGTCCAAAGCTGCACTCTCCTTCACCCTACACTAACTCACTGGGGTGAGCTCCATTGGAAACCAGGGAGTTAAGGGGATATGGTGGGAGCTGGGATGGCGAGGGTGTGGGGGCAGGGTTCCAGAAACCCTGCTGAAATCACTACTCACTATTCTCTCACTACTTCCAGACAGTTAAAGTTGTATTTCAGACCATCTGGTGTTGTGGGTAAGGCTAGCAAGAGGCCAATTAGAGCTTTCCCCAAATCATCAGGAGCTCCTTTCTGGCCTGCCCCTGTCTTACCAGGACATGGAGCAGCTGAAGCTGGTACATTCTTTCCCCTTCTCTCTTCCCCAGACCCGTCTTTCTGAGGGGGTCCTAGTACAGACACCTAGCATACACGTTCAGACCAGATTTTTTAGGCTTCTGGACCGAACAGCATTAAAACTTGAACAAGAAGCTTATACTTATCAAATTAACCTCATTCCAGGTCACTTGCTCTTATTATCAGCCACCAGTCCCCGAATGGTAGGAAAGCCCAGGTGCACGGGCTGGAATTGGTCAGGGCTGCAAGCTTGGACTAGGCTCTTTGGCCCAAGCTGACATGCAAACGATATCAGGTTCACAGGGTAGCACTTCAGATACATTTTCCACTGCAAGCCTTACATTCCAATGACTTCTATGCGTATCTGGACCCAGCATACACAGATGTTGACTGGTCCCTAGAGTCACTTCTCTCATCCCTCAGCACCAGGCAAGTCAGAGCAGAGGCCCCTGGGGACCAGCCACCCTCTGCCTGGATGCTGATCCTGCTGTGCCTCCCCCAGCCACCCCTGGATGGAGGGGCAGGAGAGCAGAGCGCTCTTTTCTGAAAGCGGATCCAATGGTGCCAGACAGAGCAAGGCCTTTGAACAGCGACAGACAAGAGACGAGGCACAGCCGATTTAATGTGCTCTGATTCCCTCCTGTAAAGACGGGGAAATTATCTGCTTGCCTCGAATATCTTCATTAAAAATGCATTTAAGCTGTGAAGCTCTACGAAGGAGAGACCTGTAATACATGAAAGATTAGCCCCAGATTGCTGATTGGGCTATTTTACATCATTATGGTAATTAAGCTCGCGAGGCTGTTGTGCTGACTTCAACACTTTCCTTCACTTGCCTTTGTCTCCAATTCAAGGTATTTCCCTCTCTTTCCATCTTACAGCTTTCCAGCCTTCCTCCTCTCCTTCCCCTTTCCCCCTCCCTAAGCATCTCCTCAGAGCTAGGCTGGTCCAGCCTCACGCGTATACCTCTGACTTCAACCTGATTCAACCTCCCATGGCTTCTCTGCCAACTTCATCCTGACTCTGCGCAGAGAAAAGGGAAGACGTTAATGGTAATTACAAGGTGTGAGTGGGTATTGCAGCTCTGTATATGATTGTCAGTGAAACCAAATAAAAACGGAACGTAATCAGCCAATTATTAGAACGCAGAGTAAACACACAGAGATGTCTCTCTTATTCTCCTTTTCTTGCTTACTTTCCATCTTCAGGTAGGCAAGCCTGGCTCAGGGCAGGAATACAGACCCTGGGACAGGAGTCTGTGTAGACCCCAGCGTCTCTGACCTGCCCAGGCAGCACAGATGGTGGGCAGGGTGTGGAAAGTCAGGAGGGCTGGTTCACAGGTGCATAGCCCTGAGGACCCCTCTGCCCTCCAGGAACTCAGGATCACCCCTACCCTTGCTCCTCTCACCTGCTGGAGTCATGGGTACCCCTGAATTTCCCCACTGGATGAAGAGGCTCTGTATTTCTTCCTGCTTTGTGTAAATACCTTGGACAGCTTCTTGCAATGAATGGGACTCTGATCTTGGGGACACCAAAAAGATTTGGAGAAATCAGGTCTCTCCAAGGCGGCAGATGGATTACAAGGAGAAAGAAGAAAAAGATTTCTCATCTGTGATGGAGAGTGGGTGTGTGTCCATGCCTGTTGCGTGGTGCAAAGGCAGTTCCCAGGGCCCGGCCAGTCACCTCCCACTAACTGGTGATCCCCAGTCCCAGGGGCAGAGTGAAACACACAGAAACCAGATGCAAGCCCTTCTTCCCTAATGCCACTCTGTGGTCAGCAGCTGAGATTTTTAGTAACAGAGAAGTACTGCATGTGTGTGATCCCACTCAAGCACGGGTCTCACCCATCAACAGCTAAACTGTGCTCCAGGAGACAGCAGGGAGGTGCAGGGCACAGCTCTGTCACCAAGGAGACAGTTTCTACCCCCGCCCCTTCCCCGGACCCTGTCCACGTTCCCAGCCCGGGGACCTTCTGTAGCTCAGTTCAGTTCTTCAAGTCCCACTTGCCTCATTTGTCAATGAAGACTGTAAGAGTATCCATCTCATGAATTTGAAAGGATTAAATGAAATAATGCATGCTGACTGCGCCTAGTGAATATTCATTATCACTGTGCCAATGTATGTAAGTTCGGCTTTTGATCTCTGCATGCATTTCTTCATAGACGATCGGCCTTGCCGATGGTCTTGAGAGGACACCCTGTCTGATTTTAGGACTGGAGGGGCACCCAGCTCTGCCTGGTCATCCTCCGTTCCTCTAGTCTGTTCATTCATTTGCTCACCCCGTCTCCATGCCCTTTTTCTTCCTTGGTTCCTCAAACTTTACACCTCCCACACACCCTGCAACCTCTCCCCACCCAGCAGACCCTCAACTTCAGAACCTACTGAGAACACAGGAGCACTGGCTTGGGGATCAACCTTTTCTTCCCTTCAGTGTGTTTATGAAACACTGAACACCCATCCCCCAGCTCTCTCCCTTCCATTTCTTCTTTTTTTTTTAATTATGAAAATATAACACATTTACAGGAGATTTGGTCTCCTCCACTTCTTAAAAGCAACATCGTGTCTCAGCCACTCAGTGACCGACCTCTCTTTCCTAGGTTCCTACAAGCTAGACGCCCTAGGTTCCAACCCCCTTGCCTGTTGCTCAAGGTCTTCATGATACGGTCACCAACCTTCTTCTGCATCATCCATAAGCTTCTCTCCAAGATCATCCCTGTCAGCATCCAAACACTACCTAGGATGTCTCACCTTACAAAGAAGCCAACAGAACAAAGGCTCTCCCTTTACCCCCCAGTTCTCTCCCTTACCACCTCATTTCTTTGCTCTGTCGCTGCAAAACTTCACAACGTTATACACTCCTCAAAAGGTGGAAAGTGAAAGTACCAGTCACTCAGTTGTGTCTGACTCTTTGAGACCCCATGGACTATTGTCAGCCAGGCTCATCTGTCCATGGGATTCTCCAGGCAAGAATACTAGAGTGCGTAGCCATTCCATTCTCCAGGAGATCTTCCCAACCCAGAGATCGAACCCTGGTCTCCTGCATTGCAGGCAGATTCTTTACTGTCTGAACCACCAGGAAAGTCCCAATATACACTCCTAGTCTTCACTTACTCAATTCATTTTCTCCTGACCTCACTCCATCAGGCTTTCATCTTGACTACTCCTGTCATATTGCCCTTTGAGGTCTCAGATAACCTCCATTTTGTTGAATCTGGTCCATGATGGGTGAGTAGCATCCCCCACACATGATCACTGTCTTCTTGAAGAGTGTCCTCTGTTTCCTGTGACACCTGGTTCTGCCTGACTCACTGGTCCTACTCTGCGTCCTTCTGCTTGACACTAATTGCTATAGTATCTTAGGATTAAGTCTTGAAGTTCCTCTCTACCTGCACCCTCCCTTTCTTGATTCTTGATCAATAGACATCCTGAAGGCAGGAGACTCAAACTTAATTCTTATCCAGGATGCTGACCACTCCCTGGGCCTCCCCATTTGATGTCTAATAAGAAGTGCCAGTTGTATCTCAAGACTTGCTCTCTGAGCCATCACCCCCGCTTCTCATGGCCCCTCCCAGAATAGCTAGTCCTCTTCTTCTGGCTTTCACTCTCTCACTGAACACAGCAACCATTCCTGTAGCTGTTCTGGATAAAACCCAGCCATCACCCTCGACTGCTCTATTTTTTTCACATCTAATCATCAGCTCTCTATCCATTCTGGCTCTAACACGTATCTAGAATCTGACCACTTTCCTCCATCCTCTCTGCCGCCCTTCCCAGGCCAAGTCACTCTTGGGTCTGCTTTGGACACTGGAATGGGACCATCATCCTCACCACACCGCTCCCCTCCACACATACATCCCCTACCCAGTGTCTCCTTTCTGATCTGAAAATCAGAGAGTACCTGCCCTCAGAATATCTTCCAATGGCTTTATACTTCAACTGGGAAAAAAAAAATATCAAGCATGTTTCTATGTTTGTTGAGTCTCTCTCAATCCCTGCTGCTCACAGTGGCCCAGGTGGCCCCACCCACCTAAAGCACCTTCTCCTCCCTGTATCAGGAAGTCTCCTGATGGAGATCTCTGCATAGGAGGATGCTCTGTCTTTCAGGTCTCAAATCAGAGAGGGGTACTCAGATACATCATCTAAAGATATTGTCCACCTACCCCCTCAGACTCTGTCACCTTGCTATTGTTTCCTTTGTTGTTTTATCATTGACTTCACCTCTTAAATTATTTATACACTTGGTTATTATCTGTGCCCTCATTAGACCCTGGGCCCAGTAACAGTAGTCACCAGCCTGTTCGATTCATCTGCATAACCCTAACAATTTAAAAAGTACCTGGTGTACAGTCTAATTTAAACATATTGATTTATTTAATGAATGAATCCATTTCTTAGAGTCTAACATGCTGATTATAGGTGAGCTTCCAGTTACCATGGTATATAAGGATGCCTATAGCCCAATCTCCACGCTGCCCATCATATGAGCCTTCAAGACCATCTCCTTCTTCCTTCCCTCATCTGTGCTCCTACTCATGACCACACAGACCTGGATTTAAATTGTACCTTCTAAACCTGATGGGGCTTACTCGACATGTTTCAACCTGTCCAGGCCTCCATATTCTCAACAGCAAAATGAGAGAATAGTTCCTACTTTGGAAAACTACCATGAAGGTTAATGAGATAAAGTTCCTGGAGTGACCAGGCCTGGCACATTTCCACTCTCAGTAAATGGCCATTCCTTTCTTCTGTCCTTGTATGTGAGTTCGGCTCACCCTTGGGGAAGGGGGTTGGAAAAAAGCAAGACTAATTAAGCAAATTTACACCAACGTGTGAATGACTCTTAGCCCTTCAGCCATCCCAGAGGATGGCTTATTAACCTAAATGCATTACTAATTGGTAGAATCTCTGTTAGTTTAACAGAAGGAAGGCAACTTTCAGGCAGAGAAGGGCCTATGCCTTTGGGCTAGGATGCTGGGCCAAGGGGTCTCCTCCCAGGGACTGTTCTTGCTCTTCATGTGACTTGGGTTATTTCCACCCCACCTTTGTCCATAATGAACCACCAGCTCTGGGAGCATTCGGGTTCTTTGTCTGCTGGTTTTATTCTTAGGGTATTTTTCCAACCTCTCAGTAGGAAGGTTTCCACAAACACCCGGAGATGTGACTGCATTTCATCTGGAGCAGCTCCATGGAGTGTAAACCCATCTCCCTCTGGGCACAGTAGGTGTAGATGTAGGTGATAGATGGGCAATTAGATGCTCAGGTGTTCTTTCCGTGTGCCTGCACATGCTTAAATATGCATGATTGTCTGTCACACAGACCATCTGAAATCTCAGTACAAGACAAGCTCTTTGGGGCCTGGAAACTATGAAAAATGCATTCGAAAGGGCAAGGTTTTGATGACAGTTGTCATTAACAACTTTATTTTCAAAAACATTTCACAGCACATTTCATGCCAGGAAGGGTTTCTGATCTTCTGAACTTCTAGTCTGCCAGGCTGAGTGGTGTGGTGACTGCTCCCTTTGAACAAAGGTAGCAAAGGAACCCCCGGAGAATGGCAACCACGAAGAGAAAATGCAGGACTGGGGGAAACACAGAGGCAGCTATTCTGGCTTCTACAGAAACCAACAGCCACACGACCTTTGTCTCGGGATTATTGAAAAGAGCAGAAAAGGCTAGTTTATAAGGCATGGCCAGAGCACTTCCCCATTTGGGGAAGTGTCCAATATGGGGAAGTGTCCATTTGTCTAGTAAGAAGATATTCCTCTTGATGATCTCTTACTGTATTATTTCCACATAATTTATCTTACTCAGGCCTGATTTTTCTGAGTCTTGGTTACAGATAAGAATGTCAACAGCTATAGGAAAAGTGGTATTTGAGGCTGCTGTTTAGTCACTGAGCCATGCCCAACTCTTTGCAACCCTATGGACTGTAGCCCATCAGGCTCCTCTGTCCACGGGATTTCCCAGGCAAGAGATCTTTCTAACCTAGGGATTGAACCCACATCTCCTTCACTGAAAGTGGATACTTTACCATCTGAGCCACCAGGGAAGCCTGGTATTTGTGATTGCTCTTTCTCTAATAAGAAGTAAGGGAGACAAGATTCCCTTGTATGAACATAAAGAAGACTTATCTGAATACTTTTAAAAACAATAAATAGCCTTTGCCAGGAATCACTATGCTTGAAACTGGAGTTCCTATGAAGTGATTGAGGCCAAAAAAAATGATAAAGACAAAGTAAACCTGTGAGTCTCCAGATATTGATCTATTCAGCATCAGATTCCTCTTAACACTGCAACTTAATTTAAAACAAACTTTTCCTTGTGTCACTTTTATTTCATTTTTAAGGAAGGAACATTACATTTTAAAGTTCCAAGAGCCATCGAGAGAATAAGATGAGACACACATAAAATATTTACAAAAGATATCTAATAAAGTATCACTTTCCAAAAGACAGAAACGACTTGTAAAAGTCAACAATGAGAAATGAACAAGCCAATCAAAAATGGGCAAAAATCAGGCTGCTCATCAGATATAATAAACGGATGGCAAATAAGAATATGAAAAGATGCTCAGCATCATCTCTCATTAGGGGACTGCAAATTAAGACAAGGAGAGCACACCTATTACGATCGCTAAAATCCAGAATGCCGGCAGCACTAAACACGGACAAGGATGTGTAGCAACAGTTCTCATTCATTGCTGGTGGGAATGCAAAATGGTACAGCCACTCTGGAAGACAGTTTGGCAGTCTTGCTCAAAACTAAGCTTCCTCTTCCCATATGATCTAGTAATTGTACTTTTTGGTACTTGCCCAAATGAGTTGAAAAGTTATGTCCACACAGAAACCTGCACACATTGTTTATATCAGCTTTATTCATAACTGCCAAAACTTGGAGGCAATCAAATGTTCTTCAATAGCTGACTGGATAAATAAAATGATATCTCCATAAAACAGCATATTATTCAGTGCTAAAAAGAAATGAGCTGTCACGCCTCATCTGAAAAGGCTACATGCTGTACAATTTCCACTATAACACATTCTGGAAAAGGCAAAATTATGGAGATGGTAAAAAGATCAGTGGTTGCCAGGGACTGGGGTAGGGGAGGTTGAACGGGTAGATTGTCTGGCATTTTTAAGGCAGGGAACTAGGCTGTGTAATATTTTGGGTTGGCTAAAAAATTCGTTTGGGTTTTTCTGTACAATGTATGGAAAAACCCAAACATTTTTGGCCAGCCCAATATATTTCTGGATACACGCCCTTATTTATTTGTTAAAATCCACAGCATGTACTATACAAAGCATGAACCCTAAGGTAAATCTGGACGTCTTGCTAATGATGCGTTGACACAGATAAACCTAAAACTGCTCTAAAATACAATCTCTGTTCATTAAAAAAATTCTATGATCAAGAAAATAAAATTATTGTATTATTTACTGAAAAGAACAAGCGAAATTCCTCTATTGTTTATCAGTTCTTCCTCATGTCATGTGGAAGTTTTAGACAAAATTATCTAGACTGGAAAAATTCTGTCTTGTCCCCAAAGAAAGCTAGTGTTCACTTTGACACTATCTAGAGTATCTGGTTATTTACTGCTGACCAACTGTTCAGTGGATTCCCTAACAAATGACTAAGTAGGCCAGAAGAGCTGAGCAGGGATCCAGATTTCGGTGGCCAGCCAAGTGCTGGACACCAGGCCATTTGCAATGTGGGGAAGGTGACCTTGTCTCCATGAGGGGAAGGGGAGGAAGGGACAAGCTGGGAGACTGTGACCGACATACCTACTCTACCACAGGAAAACCAGATAGCCAGTGAGAAGCTGCTGTATAACACAGGGAGCTCAGTTCCGTGCTCTGTGATGATCTAGAGGGGTGGGGTGGAGGCGGGGCATGGGGAGGAGGCTCAAGAAGGAGGGGATATATAGATAAATAGATATATATACTTATAGCTGATTCATGGTGTTGTACAGCAGAAACTAACACAATACTGTGAAGCAATTATACTCCAATAATAATAATAAAACTACCCTATAAAGACCACCCATCTTTAAAACCAGGGAAAGGGGAACAGAGAGTTTAAGTAACTCTCCCAACAGCATAGCAAGAATTGGAATGATGGAAATTAAAAATCCAGATTAATGCAACTTCAAAACTCAGCTACTTTCATCACAAGGTTTTAGTTTGGATGGTTATTTGTTCCGGTTTTCAAAGAATCAGGTCAAGCTATGCCTGCTCCTGTTACCCTGAGTATAACCTGGTGTTTTTGGAGGGGTCACATTAGCCCCAAAGGGGGATTACATTATACTGCATAGATGAAAAGTTTGTTTAACCTTAATAGCAGCTGAAACTATTACACATTGAACAGCCCTAGCGTATAGCACAGAGCAATACATTCAACATCCTGAGATAAACCATAATGAAAGTGAAAGTGAATTAGCTCAGTCATGTCCGACTCTTTGCGACCCTGTGGACTGTAGCCTACCAGGCGCCTCCCTCCATGGGATTCTCCAGGCAAGAATACTTGAGTGGGCTGCCATTTCCTTCTCCAGGGGATTGTCCCAACCCAGAGATCCAACCTGGGTCTCCCGCATTGCAGACAGACGCTTTAACCTCTGAGCCACTGTGGAATGTAAACAAGAATGTGTAGGACTTCCCTGGTGGTATAGTGGATAACAATCCACCTGCCAATGTAGGGGACATAGGTTCCATCCCTGGTCCGGGAAGATCTTTTACCATGCGGCAGAGCAACGAAGTCTGTGCTCCATGACTACTGAGCCCATGCTCTAGAGCCCGCGAGCCACAGCTACGGAGCCATGTGCTGCAACCACTGCATTCTGTGTGCCTAGAGCCCGTGCTCCGTAATAACTGAAGCCACTGCAATGAGAAGCCCAGGCACCGCGATGAAGACTGGCCCTCACTCATGCAACTAGAGAAAGCCCATGCACCAACGAAGACCCAGGGCAGCCAAAAATTAATTAAAAAAAGAATGTGTGTGTGTGTGTGTATGTACACACACACACACACATATATATAAATAACTGAATCACTTTGCTGTGCAGCAGAAATTAACACAGCATTGTAAAGCAACAATGTTAGTGTTAGTCGCTCAGCTGTGTCCAACTCTTTGTGACTCTATGGACTGTAGCCTGCAAGGCTCCTCTGTCCATGGGACTCTCCAGGCAAGAATACTGGAGTGGGTTGCCATTCCCTTCTCCAAGGGATTTTCCCGACCCAGGGACCAAACCCAGGTCTCCTGCATTGCAGGAAGATTCTTTACTGCCTGAGTTACCAGATAAAGCAACTATACTCGAATAATTTTTTTAAAAAATAACAGCAGCTAGTCTATCCTGGGTGCTCATCGTGTGCTACATGTCTCATGGAGATTAGTTCATCTAACCCTCACTCAGACCCTCTGAGACAGACGGGATTGTTATCCCTATTGGGGAGGGAAGGAAACTGAATCTAAAAGAGGATCGTTGAACAAAGTTCAAGTATCTAGCTAGTAAGGGTTAGAGAGTCCAATGCAAAAGTCCAGTGATAGGGTAGACGTGTAGTAAATGGTGGCTTTTATTATGAATAAATGAGTAAATATTCCTGAAAGCATCAGCAAATGAATGAGAGAAAAGCAGAATAAGCCCAGAAAAAAAGCACAAGACTGGAAACTTACATACAGAAGAGCTGCTCTGGGGACTTCCCTGGTGATCCAGTCGCTAAGACTGCACTACCAGCGCAGGGGGCCCAGGCCCAATCCCTGGTCTGGGAACTGGATCCCACATGCTGCAACTAAGGGCTTGCATGCCACAGCTAAAGATGCCACAAGCCCCAGGGAAGACTGAGAATCCTGTGTGCGGCAGCTAAGACCCGGCACAGCCAAATAAATAAATAAGTAAATATTAAAAAAGTAAATAAATAAACCAAAACCAAGAACTTCCCTGTGAAAATGGTATTTGAGAAGCCTCTGCTCTACCTCGTTGACTAGTTTCTAAGAAAAAACTAAAAGACCAGAGATATGACTGCCTTGGACCCTGTTATCTAGTGATGGTCAGCACTCAGAGCCTTACAGCTCACTCCTTGTGAAGGACTCATGTGCGGTACTTCACATCTGCCTGGTACAGACCTCCCTGTCTGGTATCAGAGCTCATAACTGCCTTGTTCTCATGTAATTCTCATAAATGCTTTGAATTCCTGCCTTCTGGGTCCCCACCTGCCTTCACCCATTAATGTTAACTACATATTGATAATATACATTTAATAGTAACTATACTATTAACTGTGTATTGATAATCCAGACTTCAGTCCAAGCAATATAGATAGAGAAAGAAAACATCTTATTAACATTTGTAATACTGTATAGCACAGGTGTCCCTGGTGGCTCAGTGGTAAAGAATCAGCCTGCAATTCAGGAGACTCGGGTTTGATCCCTGAGTTGGGAAGATCCCCTGGAGAAGGAAATGGCAAACCACTCCAGTATTCTTGCCTGGGAATTCCCATGGGCAGAGGAGTAAGGTGGGCTACTGTTCACGGAGTCGCAAGAGAGTCAGACATGACTTAGCAACTACACAACAACATAGCACAGGGAATTCTACTCAGTGTTCTGTGGTGATCTAACTGGGAAGGAAATTCAGATAAGAAGGGATATATGTAAATACGTAGCTGATCGACTTTGCTGTTTAGCAGAAACTAACACAACATTGTGAACCAACTATACGCCAATAAAAATTAGTTAAAATGAACAACAACAAACAAAAGAAAACATCTGCAAGAGCTCAATGACTCTGGAGATGTCAGAGTGTGTGTAACCTTTGGTCTGAAATAGCAGAACAGGATGTATTGAATCCCCTTTGTCCCAGGCTGCACTACTTTCATAAGCATATGCAGCGTTTATACGGGCCCGTGCACTGCTCCTCCTCTTCATTCACTAATTTAGCTTGTGTAATGCTCTCCATCAATTGCCCATAAAGCTACTGCACATCTGGCGTTCTTTCCAATTACTGCAGGGATGGCCTGAACTTCGCAAACTCCTCTGAGCTTTTAGCCTTCCCCAAGCGGTAAGTGATTTGTAATTTCATCTCAACAGATTCATGAAGCTGGTTTGGACTCTCTTGTCTACTTAACTGGAGTCACCTCTACCTTGACCTGTGAGATTGGGACTGGAGACCACGTGAAGTCCCAGACAGGAGCCTTGATTTGTTTAACCAGCTCTCAGCTTGAGCCATTCCTGCACTTTGCATGGCCTGCGCTGGAGTGCCAGTTCATCAGGACCCATACAGAAAGCCTCACTTTGTCAACATTCCCTGAAGGTAGGCTCTTCACTCAAAGCACATAAGGATCCAAGGTCATGATGCCCAAATACAGAGGATGCCAGCGGGTGCTCATGGGTGGAACCCAGAGTGATTTCCAGGCAGATCCCCCGGAGAAGGGAATGACTACCTACTCCAAAGAGTCGGACACAACTGAGTGACTAAGCACACCAGTATTCTTGCCTGGAGAATTTCATGGACTAAGGAGACCGGTGGGCTACAGTCCACGGGGTTGCAAAGAGTCAAACATGACTGAGCAATTCACACTTTCACTGGACTTCCCAGGTGGCACTAGTGGTAAAGAACCCACTTCAATGAAGCAGAGAAAAGATGCGGGTTCAATCCCTGAGTCAGGAAGATCCCCAGAAGAAGGGCATGATAACCCACTCCAGTATTCTTGCCTGGAGAATCCCATTGACAGAGGAGCCTGGTGGGCTATAGCCCATGGGGTTGCAAAGAGTCGAATTATACTAAAGTGACTTAGCACATGTTTGCAGAGCATGACCCTTGAGAAACAGAAGGTGGGCATTACCTTCCTTTGATGGATTCTTTCTCTCTGCCTCTTCCCCAAAATTACACAGGAGTCTTGCTTTCCTAAGGACAGGAGCTGCACACAGACATTATCTTCTAAGTGAAGAGTGGAAATGAGTTTTAATTTAAAACTACAAGAGGATACCTCTCTGTAAACCCAGCAATCTTGATATTCAGCAGTATTAGTGAAGAGAAAGTGCAGAGGAAGCATCACTAAATTCAATAGTTTTGATGCAATGGGATATATTTAGAACAAGTCTGTGTGAGGCAAGGTCTCTTTAAGTTCAGAATCAAATTTATCCCACCTGCATTTTTTTTTTTTATCATTGAGCTGCAGTCATAGACTCAGATAATGAAGGCTTAATTTTGCTCGCTGACTCGTGTATTCCAGTATCATAAACCCGCCTTACTACATGTACATGAACGCAATTGGGCAAATCACAGCAATTACACTTGGCATTAAAAAAAAAATAACCTACACAAAATACAAGAGGAAATTTCGAAAGCACAAGGTTAATACACCTCACTATCGCCAAATGAACAGAGGTCCAAACTCCAAACAACAAATTGGTGTTTCGATGCTCACTTAGCAGACAATGGAATGCGGTGATTCAACACTCTTGGAAGAAACCAGATAGAAATGATTTTTCAGTCAAAGGGGAATAATCCACATTCATAAGCCCACAGGTGATGAGGCGCTTGCTCCATCACGGGCGGATGGGAACTGCTATTTTCAGCCACATTAATGCAGCTGTGTCAGTCTGTAGGTGAATCAGTCCTGCTTCATCAGACACATCAACAGCCAGCATCGGAACTGCCATTTTCCGTCGACTTAGACATATTTTCTTAATTGCCATCTTTAAATAGATGCTGTTCCTCCTACCTCTCCCAAACCATCCATCATCATTGGTAATAGGGCCAGAAATGGCCAGTCTAGTCATTTTCTCTTGACCTTCTCTCCTGACTCCCTCTCCCCGCAACATCTCCCCACAACCATTCCCTCTCTGCACCCCGCCCTTCACATTTTCAACACTTCAAAGTCAGTCTGTCAAATCTGTGTAGGTACCAGGAGCCCTTTACAAACCTTGTGGCAGTGAAGACTTTCACTGCCATTTTTCTTTTTCATCCTGTCCTACAAAATACGGTCACCAGACAGCAACTATTTGGTCTCCAAGTGTACCCGCTGTCTGCCCTCTTCATTTTCCTTCCTCACTTCTGCCATCCCTTGTCTCCATTCAAGCCTTGCCACCATCCTTCCCACTACACTGACCTCTCCTGCAGGACGCTGACAGCAGGACAACAGTATTTCAAACAATGACCACGGCATCTGGTGGTCCTGTGGAACCAGAACCTCCTTCTGCAAAGCTCTAAGTAGCTAAAGAATCCCTAGTCTACCAACCTCAGCCTCATCAAAAGGCAATTAAGCATTTAATTGCATGTTCATTGCCAACCTCTTCTTTGCTTGTGATGGAAAAAAAAAAAAAAAAGATCATGCTATGTTAAGTTCCAGAAAGGACAAGTCAAAATAAAGGAAGGGAAAATCAAACCATGCTCCTTAAAGCTGGAAGCCCTAACTTGAAACCATAACATGAGACTCAGCTCATGTTAAAAAGTAATGTCTGGCTGAATTCTTTATCCCTGTCAAAGGATAGATACAATCCATTTATAGACAATTATTCTGTCCAATAGAGACTATGAGCAGGCTTCAGACAATATTTGTTAACCTCCTGAAATTGTATGCAACTTACATCTGCATACAAACACAAATATATATGATATATATATTTACACACACACACTTCTATAAATTGCCATTAATCAGATTCTCAAAGGAATCAACACTTTAAAAAATTCAAACAAATTGCTGAGAATCAATGATTCATATCTATTCCTTCATGACTGGTTTTAACAATTTGCAATGAATGTGTATGTGTTAGTCACTCAGCTGTGTCTGACTCCTTGCAACTCCATGGATTGTAGTCCACCAGGCTCCTCTGTCCATGAAATCCTCCAGGCAAGAAAACTGGAATGGGTTGCCCTTTCCTAGATCAAGGGGTCTTCCTGCCCCAGGGATCAAACCCAGGTCTCCTACATTGTATGCAGATTCTTTACCATCTGAGCTACAGGGAAGTCCTGTAATGAAAAGTACTTTCAAATATTTAAAGGCAATCCTATAAAAGTATTTAGGGTGACCTATAGTTTTGAGAAAAAAAGGATCTAATCCAAAAATAATTGAAGACTATAAGGCAAACCTGTCTATTTGCCCTGGCACAATCAAAGATTTGGAACAAGAGAGAGCTGGTGATTCTTGATCTATTGTTGCCTTGTTTCCAGATCACTTTCGACTAAAATTATGAGATGTAATGAATTGTTATTTTATGTTTCTAGGTCATTAATTCCTAGATCCATCTTCGGAGAAGCTACCTGATATTGGGTTACATTATAAATAGGCAAAACATGAGAAGAAGATATTGAAAGTCACCCAAATGCCTTTGGGGCTGCAGGATTCAACTTTAACTTTTTCCTTCCTGAGAAAACACATGTGAGGAAAAAACTCAGGGTCAGTCAAGCTCCAAGTGAACGCAAAATCCCACCAAAAGCTTTCCAGAACCTCTGTACTAGTTTCCCAAGGCTGTTATAACCAAGTACCATAGCCCCAGGGCTTCAAGCAATAGAAGCTGGCCTTTTCAAAGTTCTGGAGACTAGAAGTCTGAAAACGAGGTTTAAGCAGGATCTTTCTCCCTCTGAAGCACCCTGGGGAGGATCTTTATTTGCCTCCTCCAGTTTCTGGAAGCTCTAACCATTCTCTAGCTTGTGGCAGCAAACTTCCCATTTGAGTCTGCTGTGTCTGCGTCTCCGTACCCTGTCCCCTGTCTGTGCGTGTCTGTACTCAGAATTCTGTCCTCTTATACGAGCACCAGTCATGTGGGACTAGGACACACCCTCGAGAAGGCTGAGAGCAGAAAAATGGATGCCTTCAAATAGTGCTATTGAAGAAGACTCTTGAGAGTCCCTTGGACAGCAAGGAGATCAAATCATTCAATCCTAAAGGAAATCATTCCTGAATATTTTGGAAGGACTGATGCCGAAGCTGAAGCTCCAGTACTTTGGCCACCTGATGCAAAGAGCTGACTCACTGAAGAGACCTTGATGCTAGGAAAGATTGAAGGCAGGAGGAGAAGGGGACAACAGAGGATGAGATGGTTGGATGGCATCACCAACTCAATGGACATGAGTTTGAGCAACTCCAGGAGATAGTGAAGGACAGGGAAGCCTGGCGTCCTGCAGTGCATGGGGGTCACAAAGAGTCAGACATGACTGAGCGACTGAACACCACCACCCTAATGACCTCATCTTAACTTGATGACAGCTCGAAAGGTCTTATTTCCAAATCAGGTCACGTTCACAGGGAAACGTGGTGAGGACTTCAACATATTTTGCTGGGAGGGCGGGATGCAATTCAACCCATAACATCTTATCAGCTCGAAATTTTACGGGTGCAATGACATTAACAGTAAAAAGAGGTCAGAAGTGGAAAGATGCTACAGGGACGTTGGTAATTATAAGAAGAGGTCAGTTAGCCGTTTCAGGCAGTCTCCTGGCTGGCAGCTCTTGCACCGAGGACCACCAGAGAGCAACCACCTTTCCAGAGCCAGGGCATCCAGGCTTCAGGATCATAACATCAGCTATATCAGCTCAACCACAGATGATCAGGACCACTTCATGCACACCTGACTGACAGAACATGGATTTATAAAATGGCATGACAGTATCTGGGCTTCCCTGGTGCCTCAGATGGTAAAGAATTTGCCTGCAATGTGGAAGATCCAGGCTCAATCCCTGGGTGGGGAAGATCCCCCGGAGAAGGGGATGACAATCCACTCCAGTATTCTTGCCAGCACAATTCCGTGGACAGAGGAGCCTGGTGGGCTACAGTCCTTGGGGTCGCAAAGAGTCAGATATGACTGAGCGACTAACATGACAGTATTTATTACCATTGAGCAATCTCCCCATCAGGAGAGAAGGAAAGTCACATACAGCAGGGCTGTCACCCCTTCCTGTGCAAATCCACTTGGAAGAACTCACATCACAGGTGGGCGGACGAGCAGTTAAGTGTAGCAGTAGCATTGAGGGAAGTAGAAATACCCTTAGTAGAATACAAGTGAGTTATAATGTATCAGGAGTTTCCAGTCCCCATTTCAGGAATCTGATAATTAACCATCTAAGTACTGGCTACACAAGAAGTACTTAATAACACCTGCTTATTGGGCACAAAGACAGATCTGGGATCTTGAACCAGAGTCTATTTCTCCCTGGACAGAAGCAGGGACTTGGCAATAAGCTCCTCTTCTGGACTCACTCTTTGTAGATTCCAAATGGCACTTTCTATCTGCACTTCTTTGCATGATAGCTAGAAGTTTCTGTATCTCTGACAGATTATAACCTTCTGTGAGATGCCCAGGTATGCTTCTCATTTGTCAGTCCCCAGACCTGAGAAGAGACCCAGACATACAAAAAGCATCTCTGCCACCTTGCCCTCGATGGCTGCATCCAACTCCAGTGTGGGATACTGACATCCAAGCCAGCCATGGTCCTCCCTACCCTGCTCCATCTCTGTGTGCACTCTCTCAGAGGCAGACATCACTAACAGACTAAAGCGCCCTTCCTAAATAAAGTCCCGAACATTCTCCTTCATCCCTCTTCTTTTCCTATCAAGAAGTGCGGGACCTTAACATACACTGACTACATGTACCCGCTTATCCTTCTGGCCCAAGCTTCTGCCCTCTTTGGTTGGGAACATAAGGTTGAAGGAATCCACTGTACATAAACAGATCCCAACACATTCACATATGAGTCTGTATGCAGGCTCATGCACCTGAGTGGGTCATAAGGGATGCATTTCAAAATGCAAAATGAAGCAGGGAGAACACTTAACTGCTTATATCTTTAAAAGGAAAGTTAGGCAGACATATCTGAAAGACTTATCACCTGAATACATGGGTCTGATTCACAGATACACAGAATGGTGGCCTTTCCCAAATAATGAAAAATGGACAAAGGGAAACACTGTATAGACTCTCATCAGTGTTAGGAGAATGAACACTCCGCTCAGCATCCCCCGGGCAGTCCGACGCCGGCCGAGGACTATGCGTGCAGGAGGAGCAGGCTGTGGCAGCACCACGTGCCTCTGTACTCTCAGGACGCTCGGAGAAATAACAGATCTGCTTCAAGGCTCTGAAGTTCAAGATGCGGGTGATATGTGCATAAGAGACTTTAATGGCAGTAATTAAGATATTATAACTTCTAGGGGACCTCTGATGTTCCTTCATCTATTTGAGGATAAATTTAGCCCAGTTGGATGATGACAGTTCAAATCAAGAGTTGTACGAATATCACCCGAGCATGAGACCTCTTTTCATTTTTTGGCCACGAATACATTATCTGCTAATATTTGTTCTGTATTAATACAGACTTCAAAAGACAGACAGATTCACCTCTGAGAGTTGGAAGCGGGGATGTGCATGTCAGGACTGAATAAGACTTGAACTGTATTTGAGCCTTAGCAGGAAAATCAGTGGGGAAGGAAAATCTAGAGCATCCACAGGACACAGCAGTGCACGTATGTATGAGCTAGGGGCAGCAAGGGTTCGCTATCAAACAGCGAAAGTGGAGATGCTTTCAGGGCATTTTCAGAATCCGCTTGAAGATGACTGTAAACCAGTTGTCACAGACACAAACCGAAAAGGAGCCACAGAAAATAAAGTTAATGGTTATGGAAGGAGTGTTTGTGATACAGAGAAACAGAGAAGGCCAAGTTTTAAAAAGAGGAATCAGGAAATCCTAAAAATGAAGAAAACTTCCTGTGGCCCACTATTCTCTTCATTTATATATTTATCCACTGTTATACATACCCACCTAGCCATTCATCTAATAATAACCATGAAGAAGCTAATACCTGGGTCTGCACTGAACTTTAGGTATAAAGAGGGAAATTGTAGTACCTGCCTTCAAGGAACTTATTGTTCAACAGAGGCTCAAGAGAAACACGTGAACAAAGGGGAGAAAGAAAGGTTGGGTGACGGATACGAATATAAATCTATAGGGAACAGTGTGTGTATCACAAAGGGACCACAGTCAGTTCCCTCGGGGAGAGCAGAGCTCACAGAGGAGATGGTTCCTGACCCAAGGCCTGAAGACAAACACGCATCCATAGAAAGCTGGATGAAAAGTGCACTCCAGGAACATGGGCAGCATGGACAGAGATCGGAGATCGGGGCCATGAACCCCAGAGGCTACTGACACCTGCCTCCTTCTGCTCCTCCCACCTTGGTCTTCTGTGAAGGCTCAATCTCCCCCGCACCAGTATTTGAACCCAGAGCACCCCAAGTTCAGCAGGGGGCCACTATCATATCATCCTGTTTTATTCTGCCCTCAGGGTGCATGCCGGAGAAGGCAATGGCAAGCCACTCCAGTACTCTTGCCTAGAAAATCCCATGGATGGAGGAGCCTGGTAGGCTGCAGTCCATGGGGTTGCTACGAGTCAGACACAACTGAACGACTTCACTTTCACACATTGGAGAAGGAAATGGCAACCCACTCCAGTGTTCTTGCCTGGAGAATCCCAGGGACGGGGGAGCCTGGTGGGCTGCCGTCTACGGGGTCACACAGAGTCGGATACGACTGAAGTGACTTAGCAGCAGCAGCAGGGTGCATGCTGTTCTTGGACCTATCTCTGGTTTATTTCTCGCTTCTTTTCTTTACCTGGCTGCATGCTGTCCCCTTGCCGTGGCAACCAATGCACAGGATGAGAGAAAGGACACCTAGCATGTTCATGCCTGAATTTTCAAGTCTAGAGGAGTCTGGCCAAATGGGGGGTCTCTAGAAATACTCATCGAATGAGTTGAAAGTGAAGTCGCTCCGTCGTTTCCAACTATTTGTGACCTTGTAGAAGACTGTAGCCCACCAGGCTCCTCCATCCGTGGGGTTCTCCAGGCAAGAATACTGGAGTGGGTTGCCATTGCCTTCTCCAGGGGATCTTCCCGACCCAGGGATCGAACCCAGGTCTCCCTCATTGCGGGCAGACGCTTTAACCTCTGAGCCACCAGGGAAGCCCAATCGAATGACTTAACCAACATTTATTAAAAGCCTTCAGAGTGAAGTAAGTCAGAGGAAAACAAATATTGCATATTAAGGCTTATATATGGAATCTAGAAAACTGGTGCGGATGAACCTATCTGCAGGACAGGGAGACACAGGTGTGGAGAGCAGAGTTGTGGACACGGGACTGGGGACAAACCGAGAGAGTGGCGCTGACAGACGCTCACTCTCATGTGTGAAGCTGCTGTGCAATGCAGGGAGCTCAAGCCTGTGCTCTGTGATGACCTACAGGCACGGGATGGGGTGGGGCGGAGGCTCAGAAGGGAGGGGATTTATGTGTACATACAGCTGATTCACACTGTTGTACAGCAGAAATGAACACGGCATTATAAAGCAATTATGCCTCAACTTTTTCTTTATATAGCCTACTTCAAGCCCAGCACCGGGGATAGGGTCCCTGCCTCAGACCTTGCAGAGAGAGGAGTGAGGCAGCTAATTAGCAAAGAGAATGCACAATTACCTTAAATAGTAATGCAGTCTATGAAGAAAATAAAACCAATGGGATAAAGAAGACAGGAATGGTGGGGACGAATTCCACAGGGTAATCAAGGAAAACAGTCCCAGCAGAAATGTATACTGTGCTGGCGTTTGTCCTGAGTGAATGGCCAGATGCTGCTTACAGGGAGCTGACTTGATGACAGAGAAACCCCCCTGTCCAGCGGCGATGCCGGAGACAGAGGTAACAGTTGTGATCCTGGACTGCTAACTGTATTATATAAGGCTCCTGAAAGGATGATTAGCATAATTTTATTTCTGATTGCATTTAACACAATCACGATCTGCTATATTAGATTTATTTTCAGGCAGCAGACTTTTTAAAATGTATTTCTGTATTATGCAAGCGTCACATTAATGCATTCCCACCACAAGAGATTGAGACACCATAGATATATACAGAGTGAAAGAGGTGGGGAACTTTGGGGATTAGAGTCGTAAGTCATGTGACCTCACTATGGAGGGCCTGCGGAAGCTGCAAGGCTGTGTGGAGCATCCGAAGAGGTGATGCAGCTACGGGATACAGCAGCAGCACCCCTTTAGCATCCTCTCAGAAGGGGAAGAAGTCCAGTCCAGTCCGTGGTTGTTAACTGGACAGGAAAGGGATCCTGAGGAATTTATTCAAGACATTACCGACCACACACAAAAAGAGAAAATGCTGCGGAGAGATTGTTCCGGGCGAGACCCACTCTTCCGCGCACAGAAAACCGGCCTCTGGAGAGGACGAGGGCAAGAGCTCCTTAGCTTCCCAAACACTGCATTTTCCTCAGGAGAAAATGCACGGAGACGTCCACTTGAATTTCCCCACGGGGAAAGCATTTTCATCAACCTCACAGCCTTGGAAGATCAGTTTGTCTTGTCAGGGGAAAAAAAAAAATCTTGCAGAGTTATGATGGAAATCTCAGAATAGCCCTGGGAGCTCAGGTGCGGGCAGGCATGAGCCGCCCTCATCATCCAAACGACATTCTACTCCAGCAGCAGGTCACAGGGTAGGACCACAGAGGGAGGCTCCTCACCAGCCCCACGGCTGGATCCCCAGAGAGGGGGCTCCTCACCAGCCCCATGGCCAGATCCCCAGAGAGGGGGGCTCCTCACCAGCCCCATGGCTGGAACCCCAGAGAGGGGGCTCCTCACCAGCCCCATGGCCGATCCCCAGAGAGGGGGCTCCTCACCAGCCCCACAGCTGGAACCCGGGCGCTCTGACACTGGGCTCCAGGACCCAGCGCTCTCCAGATCCCTCCCCAAGGCACCTCCTTCCATCCTCCCAAGGTTGCAGTGGCTCCTTCTCCTAAGGCTCCTCACGCTTCCATGAGAGTCGCGAGAGCTCTGCAGTAAGTCTGTGCAGGCTGTTAATTAGATGCTTCTTGCCCCCTGTCTCAGGTTAATTCCACGTGAAGTTGGGGCTAACTTCAGGACTGTTCCTAGCCCCTCCACTGATCCACGCTCTTTCTGTTGACACACATTATTCCATCTGAAACCCTCTTCCCTCGAACTCCCTTCTCCCTCCAACTCCGTTTCTCCCTCTCACCCTCTGAACAAAATAAGGATCAGATGCTGCGAAATCGCTATTCTTAGGAGCAACAGATGCAAATACGGCTGCTTTTTCAATTATTTGGCAACCGATCCAATGGTTCCAAGACAGGAGCTAATTAAAACCTAATTGAAATAAAATCATTCCGGATTCTGCTTCCCTCCCTCCGTCGACTACCTGAGTGGAGGGCTCTGTGGACAGAGCCCCCTCCATCCCTACACTTCCTTCCACATTGTAAACATCCATTCATGATTCATCCGAGAGCATCCTAGCTGCTGGGAGGGGGCCCAGGCAGGGATGGGGGAGCCCCTGAGAAAATTAGAGAGGGGTGGTGTTCACGATGAAAATGGCCAGCTGAGCGGAGGATACACGATACAAGAAAGGGAAATGACAGAAGTGGTCAGAGTGGCCAGCGATGCTTAAGAGGAGAAGGGAAAGTAAAGGAGGTGGTCCAGGGTCTGGGGGGAGCTGGGGCCAGGGGACAGCATCCAGCGAGCACGTGTGTTATGTGGGACCCTTGGGGTCTTGTTCAGATGAGTGCATGCTCAGTCACTTCAGTCGTGTCTGACTCTTTCCAATCCTATAGACCATAGCCCACAGGCTGCTCTGTCCATGGGATTCTCCAGACAAGAATACTGGAATGGATTGCCATTTGCTTCCCTGGAGGATCTTCCTCACCCAGGGATCGAACCTGGGTCTCTTTCATTGCAGTTGGATTCTTTACCCACTGAGCCACCTGGGAAGTCCCCTTGTTCAGATACAAGGAGTCATTTAAAGATCAGGTCCTTTCACTTGAACATTCAGATTTCTGGCCTCTCTGGAAACACTAGAAAAATCCTGCACCTCTATCTCTTTCCCACACGGACTAGGACTGAGCTCTGTCCTCTTGTCCAGGGGAAGGTGGGAGTCCCAAGTTCCTGGTTCCCTCTGGGCACCTCCGCTCTTCCTCACTGCCGTTGTCCCCACAGGACCCTGGTTTTGAAACGTGCTGGTGAGTGAAAGCCCTGAAGAGCCCAAGGACACAGGAATGTATGGAATGTGTACTTGCAATATCCCCAAATCACATTTCCCTCACCTGTAAGAGAAGCTGGATAAAACTGTTGTCATGGGGCTGCTCACATCAGAAGCTCGCATCGGCCTTTAAAGGCTCAGGAAACTGAAACATTATTCACACGTGTTTTTGTAACTGTACCTTTCTTCTAAGAAACTATGAGAGTCCTTTTTAAGGAGGGCAGGAGGAAATACGAAGAGGAGGTCAGGGCTGGGAAAGGCTGATTAGGAAAAGGGTCGTGAAAGAACACAGCACAGCCACAGGGGCAGAAGGAAAGGATGAGATGCAGCAGGAGCCCTCGGCCGCCCCCACAGGCGGCGTGGTCCTCATTCTCCAGCCTCTCTGACCTCGGACTCTTCACCTTTAAAGGGGGAAATAAAAACCTGTCCCACGGGCTGCTTGAAAATGGAGGGAGAAAATCTCCTATAAATTACCTGGCAAAGTAAGGGCCTCCTAAGCACCAGCCATTAAATTAGCCATTAACGAACGCTGCACACAATTATCTAAGACTTCACACTGCATTAAGGGAGGAGGGATCTTTTTTTTTTTTTTTTTTGGCCAACCACATCACCACATCCTTGGCCCTTTTTAAATCTAAAGCAGAAATTTGAATTCACTTACCCAGCGTCTTCAGACCCCTTGGCCCTCCCCAAAGGATACCACTAACAATTAATTCCTTTCACTAAAGAAAGTGAAAATGAAGTTGCTCAGTCATGTCCGACTCTTTGGACTATAGCCTGCCAGGCTCCTCCATCCATGGGATTGTCTAGGGAAGAATACTGGAGTGGGTTGCCATTTCCTTTCCCAGTGGATCTTCATGACACAGGGATCAAACTCGAGTCTCCTGTACTGCAGGCAGACTCTTTACCATCTGAGCCACCAGGGGCTCTCTTTTCACTAAAGGAAATGGAAAAGAGAAGTCCAGTGGGAACCCATATTCCTGCAGCCTGTGGGAGGGAACTGCCACGTCCAGAGGGGTTTCATTCAAATCAAGACAAAAAGCTTTCTTCGTAACTATCCATAGAAAATACTCAGAAATTCTCCCCCAGTGGGGAGAGGGACCTGATATTTTAGGAAAAGACTGTCCTCAAATAGACAACATACTTTCAGAGGAGGAGATGCACTTTGCATTCACAATTTATAAAAATTATATTTTTATATATAACAGTGTCAACAAAGGAGAAGACATAGTCTTAGACCCAGTCCAATCTATCTGCATCCTATAGAACAAAAAATGACATTTGAAATTACATCGTCAGGGAAAAGTGTAAGGAGACAGCTTCTCACTAATATAGACAAAATTGAAGAGCCACAGAAATGAGGCGGAAGTCTAGGAATCAAGGTGGCTTCCACTTTCCTCTGCAGGAAGTCGGCTTCCTGACTTCAGCCAAGGCCCTGGCATGTCCTGTGTTTTCCTGTAACCCTGTGTAAGATCTTTTCCTTCTTCCTCCCTCTGCTGCAAACAGTGTACACCTCCAGTCGTCTACACCTCCCAAAAGGAGATTGATGCCTAGTTTCTGCCTTATATGAGCCAGCACTTCCCCCAAGTGAATTACTCACTATTATTAATCTTTGCAAGAGGTCTCTGGGGCTCATGCTGATGAAGTGTTATCTTTGTTCACAGGATCTCTGGGAGGCTGTCACTGCATCACTCGGTAACACTGACCATAGGTTTCCTTCCTTCCAGAAGCAGTCTCAGTAGCTCCAGGGCTAAACAAATGCGGTTTGAGGACCAGAGAACTAAAGCGATTGGCCTCTGTGTTTCTGTTCACCGAGGGATTTAGGGAGACAGTAGAAGCCCTCTCAGCTTCATCACAGAAGGTGAGAAACACTTCTAACCCAGTGTGGATAGCTCAGGAATTTCATATCTAGCCCCAAGAATCTGTCCATTTCTAAGCTCGGCCTCCAACTCCTGGTCTTATAAATAGAAAGGTCTCCTCCCTCCAAACCCATTCAAGGGCCCTAGAGATCCACCTGGACATGTCACCAAAACTTCCTGTGAAGAGCAGACAAACTTAAAACCAAACTGACTTAGATGTCCCCCTTCAACCCTCCCAGTCAATACAGGAGGCTTAGAATCCACCTGCCAGTGCAGGAGCTGTGGATTCGATCCCTGGGTTGGGAAGATCCCCTGGAGAAAGAAATGGCAACCCACTCCAGTATTCTGGCCTGGAAATGCCATGGACAGAGGAGCTTGGCAGTCGATAGTCCATGGGGTTGCAGAGCTGGATGTGACAGAGTGACTGAGAAAAACGACAAATGACACAGTACCCATGTTCGGGGATGAAGTGTTAGGAGACGTCGAGACATGGAGGGTTAGAAACGTTATATATTCACTTCTGTTCATCAGCTGAAGGTGCTGGCTTCCCCAGTTCTTCACACATGGGTGGTTCCTGACTTTTAAGAATTTGTTCATCAGTTGATGAAAGACATTACATTTATTTGTAGAAATAACCAGAGGTCAACACTATTCATTTAAACATTTTATACTGTGATTTCAAATCAGAAGTGGGCATCAAACTCAACTGAGACTCTTTTTTCCAAAATAAGTCCTACTATCAAGATTCTGATGTCACAGAACTATTACAGGGTGTTTTAATGACATGTACCCCAGAAGGAGAACTCTCTTTAAGACAGAACACTGATGTTAAATACACATGGGCATGTGTGTCCCTGGAGAACACATATGTGTTTGGCACTCAGAATAGCCCTGGCACAAAATAGGTGCTCAAGTGATGTTTCTTAAAGAATGAACATTGACTTCAGAAAGATATTTAGTCCATAAAATGTGGAGCATGATTATTTAGATTGTAGCGGAAGGGTCTGTCCATATGAGAAAAAAATTTCCCATACAGTAAAGGACATAAGATCACTGTAGATTACATTGTACCTGACCAAACATGTTCAGGCTTTGCTGAATTTGCATGACACTTTTAGAAAAACATACACGTGGAAGGATTAAAGAAGGGCTGCTCAGTTCCTGAAGACGAAACCATTGCATGGAAATCTACATGTATGGGGTGACCAAGGTAGGGTTCTGCTGGGACACACCTGGCATATTGAGATGAGCAGTCATTAACTGATCGATTCCACACACATCTCTTTGGCCAGTGGCAGGAACTGTGGTAGACAAATGTGGCAGGGATCCAGTCGCCAAGAGCTTAGCCTCTACTGGTGGGAAAACAAGTAAGCAGACAAATTACAATGTGGTGTCATGATGATGAACACTATTGTGCTGATACACACATAGGGCGATGGGAATAGAGACCGTGAAATACGGTGACTAGAAACTGTCCCTAGAGCCTTGTGCCTGGACTGGGTTTCACATATGGGGAAATTTGAGAAAAAGAAGGAGTCAATCGAAACAAATGGATCCCTACTTGTGATAACAAAGGTTCAGTGAAAGGCAAAACAACCCCTATGGGGAGAGGACAGAGTTGAGTGAAACAGAAGCAGTGAGAAGTATTAAATAGCTGTGGACGGGGCTGCCCTGGGAGGCAGCTAGACGTCTCTTGTGTGAATGCAGGGAAGGAGAGTGAATCACAGGAGCAGATGTTCAAGTTTTAGGAACATCCCCACAAAATACACATCACATGTAAGAAAGAGGACAGCCCAGGCCATTCTGGGGACTTCTGCAATTAGTCCAGACAGCAAGTGCCGAGTCTAGATCAGGAGCTGACCTGACTTCTGTAAAGGGTTAGATAGGAAACAGTCCAGGATTTGCAGGACTCTGCCTCCGGTACGACGACTCAACTCTGCTGTTGCTGCTGGAAAGACCCACACATTTTTTTTTTTTCAATTGAGCAAAGCTTTCTTCTTATAAAACTGTGTGTTTTAAGAACACACGATAAGCCAGATTTGGCCTGTGGGATGTAGTTTACAACCCAAGGGTCTGGATCAAGGAAATGATCTGTTCTGGGTCAATGTCCTATAAACTACTCGGTTGACCAAAAAGGTTGCTTAGATTTTTCCATAAGATGGTATGGAAAAACCCAAACTTTTTGGCCAACCCAATACATTACTCATGAGTTGGTGGGCCTAGCTAGTTGATTAATCGCTACCCCCATTAAGAGATTTAAGAAAGGTCTGATGAATGGAAATGCTTTTTTTTTTTTTTTAACTTCACAATAGTTTTGGAAAGAATCTAAAAGACACATGCCTGCAGAGGCAACAAACTTAAGCCCCCTTCCACACTTCCGGCTCTTGACCCAGTGTTGGATGACCAAGGCAGGGGGCAGCTCCTCAAAGACCACTGCTGTGAAGCCACCAGGGAGATCTTGGTAAACATACTTGAGAATCATTGCTCAGTATGACTTCCTTTTAGCCTCCAGTACCTCACACTCATGCTAAATTCACCTGTCATCTTTTGTCCTGATAAAGTTAACACTTGGATTTCTGCAAATAGGATAGGCCACCACTCAAATGCATTGAGGCCACCTTGGTTACCTGGAACTGACAAAGCAAACTCCTTTTGACAATAGCTTAAAGAAATATAGTCAGGAAGGAAAACACAGAGCAAAGCATCGCATTTCAAATTCATACAACTTTTAAAAACGTGTGGACGGTGACGCAGGACGAGGTCATTGCCCTGACTGTTCTCCTGCCTGTAGACCTTTGAGGGATTAGCTTGCAGTGACCAAGGGCTCTCTGGCCCCTGGGGAGGGGGTCTCCAGGAAGTGGGTAATACTGATGCTCCCTGCACTCTCTCACTTCGACAGAGCCCTCTTGAAACTTCTCCGTGTATCCTATTCCATATAGCTGCTCTGTGTGCCATTCATAGACACACTGAAAGCCTTCTTCTTGACCTCCCTTCCCTCTTCCTCTCTGCCTTACTATTTTTTCTAGACCTAGTAATGATTTGGGTTCACACTCCCTTTCTTCACTCAGCCTTCCTTGTCAGGAAGACCTTCCCTAGACTGGCTGGGATTCAACATGGCGACTGGATGGCACCAAGCCACTGGCTCAATATGGACACTTAACTTTGATCCCTTCTATTTCATGCTTCAGAATGCTGAGAGCAATAGCTCCATCACTATCACTCCTTCGCAGTGTCACAGAAATTAAAAGTTAATTAAAGAAAAGGGCAGAACACATTTCCATTAAGCATCATAACACTTAAGGGCAAATCCATTTATAGAATCCTCTAGAGCTACTGTTGATCAGGGTTTTCTTCCCGGGGTTTCAGTGAACTTCCTTGAAACAGTGCGAAAGAGGCTGCAGTTTACAGCCAAGGATTTCACTGTCTCAACAGGCTGAGATGAGACCACCCAAAACCAGTTGCAAAAGACAAACCCCACACTCAGGACTGTTCTCCTAAGTCTGAAAACATTAACATTAAAATTCTTCCTGAAGTCTGTTGGTCAACTCTACCAGAAGTAGGTAAGTTAAGTCAGAAGAGCTTGGGGAAAAAATTCTTTCAGCTGGCTAGTATGAAGTACTTTTTTACCTCCTTCTCATAAATACCTGCTTGTTCATAGCCATTAAGAGGAAAGAATAAGTTTTAAAAAAAATCTCTCAAGTAATCAAGAATTAAAGCAAGACTAAGAGGTGACTTTCTGATTCTACCACCATACCATTCACATTGGACACAAAGTAAATGATAGAATCTCAGGATTATATCTGCCTTAGCATTGTTCGAGTTCAATAGCTTAGCATCTTCTCCTAACCTGTTAAAGGGTCATGACTCACTGGGCCATAGCTGATGGCTGAGAAGTTGCTGTTGGCCAGGTTCTTTGTGAAACACTGGGTTACAGGATGAGACTCCCAGCTGCCCTTCCCTCTGCTTTAAAACCTTCTGGTGACAGGACCTTCCCATACACTCCACTCTTACCTGGAATAGCTCACTGCTTTTTACTTGAGCTGCTCATGTAGCATCCTCTTACTGATCCTGACTCCATCCCTGGAGATCCACGTGGTGTCTATTTCTAACTGAAGTATAAGCTCCCTGAAGCGAGGTCAAAGTCGCTCAGTCATGTCCCACTCTGCGAACCCATGGACTATATCATTCATGGAATTCTCCAGGCCAGAATAGTGGAGTAGGTGGCCTTTCCCTTCTCCAGGGGATCTTCCCAAACCAGGGATTGAACCCAGCTCTCCCTCATTGCAGGTGGATTCTTTACCAATTGAACGACAAGGGAAGTTCCCAGCTAAAGATCTCATTCTCCTTCTTGACAAATTACTGGGTAGAAAAATTAGAATATATAACTGTGTCCCCAACACTAGTAAAAAGTATGAGATGACACCCTTCTTGGCAGGTCACAGAGAATGTGGCCCATCTTGGACAGTCTGTCACTCATCAGCCTGAACAGTCTCTGGGGACTTCGGCTAAATCATAAATCAGGCTGTGGGGTTCCCACACGGCTGAAAGGGTACTGGTACCTTCTCCCGCAAGCACAGGGCAAAAAGATACCTCCAGAGCCAGTAATCTTGAGCTCCTCATTATTTGTTCAATATTTTATATCTTTATTTATTAAAACATTTCTTTGCCTAGCCAAATGTATAACTATTACATTAGAAAAGGAAGAAGAATATCTTCTTATCAGAATATATGAACAACTTTCTTGCAGTAAGATTCTGGAATTGTGCTAATTTGTACACTGTTATTGGAGAAGGAAATGGTAACCCACTCCAGTGTTCTTGCCTGGAGAACCCCAGGGATGGGGGAGCCTGGTGGGCTGCCCATCTATGGGGTCGCACAGAGTCAGACACGACTGAAGCGACTTAGCAGCAGCAGCAGCAGCAGTGCACTGTTATTAGGATTAAAACCAGCTAAGATGATGCAACTAACATCTGTCAGCTTGGACCTAAGAGATGCATCTCTAGGCATCAGTTGTCCTCAGGAAGTATTTCTCCTAATTCTTAGATAGAGACAGAGAGAGTAACATAGAGAATTCAAAACTCTCTTTCAGGAATTTCTGATACCACTAAAAATGCTGTTTTGGGAGTTAGGTATTTGAGCCTGAAATTAAACTTCTGACGTATCGTCTTTGGAGGATTCTGTTTCTTTTCTTCTCCCCTTTCTGTATTGATCTCTCTCCTTCCATTTGTTGATGCTGCTTCCTTTCTTGTTGCTGGGGATTTGTCGGAGCCACATCTGTACATGATTTCTTATTTCTGTTTGTTTTGTACATAATCACCAGATGCTTCAACCTCCAGCTCCCCGATCCGGGGGAAGCATTCTAAGGTAGAAGTGTGGGCCATTGGCAGACAGAATCCACAGCCCCGAGCCCCCCACCCAGGGCAGGTTCCTCAGAGAACAGGCCGGCCTGCCCTGCTGCTGATGATCAGGCATGTGTCCTGTTGAGAAGGAAATGATATAAGCACACAGCAGCAAGTTGTCAACACCAGGAACCATGGGCATCAGTAGCAAATTGGCAGTTGTTATTGCTGTTGTCCTTTAGTCACTTACGTCAAGTCTGACTCTTTGTGACCCCCAGGGACTGTAACCCACCAGGCTCCTCTGTCCATGGAATTCTCTAGTCAAGAATACTGGAGTGAGTTCCCATTTCCTCCACTAGGGGATCTTCCTGACCCAGGGATCGAATCCACGTCTCCTGCGTTGGCAAGCGAGGTCTTTGCCCCAAAGCCACCTAGGAAGTTCAGCAAATTGGCAGTGGGAAACTGCAAAAAAGTTTGTAAATACTCCCACATGAGATGGTGAATTCCAAGAGAAAGTACTGACTCAGGTATTCTGAGGAGCTCACAGTCACCCCATAACAACCTGCAGGGCTATTTCACAGGTGTGTGGCCACCTTTAAGGAACAGTCTTGTGGGAAATACGGCTCATACAGTGCTGCAAAGGTGATGGATGTGTTTTTCACTGTGCAATCTTAGGTATTCAAACACCTTTCCACTCACCTTGCAAAGCAGCAAAGTCATCCATTAAGACTTTCCACGTAAGCTCATCTCCCGAGAGTGTCCGCTTCATGATTGTGTGGAGCAGGTGGCGTCTCCCTGCAGTGCTGAGGGCATGGTGGGCTTGTGCTCTGACAGCAGTGTCCTGAGGAGAGGATGTGAGAGCTGCAAGCACTTCCCCAGCTGTCCTGTGATTTTTGTGAAGACCAAAGGAGGTGGGACATCATGACAGGCCCGGATTTGGATGAGGTAAAGAGTTGTGGGTGCGATCCCTGGGTCGGGAAGATCCTAGGGTCAGGATGATTCCCAGAGAAGGAAATGACAATCCTCTCTAGTAATCTTGCCTGGAGAATCCCATGGACAGAGGAGCCTGGCGGATTACAGTCCATGGGTCACAAAGAGTCGGAAACGAATGAGTGAATGAGCAAGTTGAGTTTTGTGAGTATATATACTAATGACTGATGCTGAAGCTGAAACTCCAATCCTTTGGCCACCTCATGCGATGAGTTGACTCACCGGAAAAGGCTCTGATGCTGGGAGGGACTGTGGGCAGGAGGAGATGGGGACGACAGAGAATGAGATGGCTGGATGGCATCACCGACTCGATGGAGGTGGGTTTGAGTGAACTCCGGGAGTTGGTGATAGACAGGGAGGCCTGGCGTGCTGTGATTCATGGGGTCTCGAAGAGTCGGACACGACTGAGTGACTGAACTGAACTGAATTGATACTAATGACTCTGACATGAAGCCTTCCTCAATTTAAGGTAATGAGAGATAGCAAGTAAAATACTGGAATGAACTTAGAAAATCCAAATTACTGTCCTCACTCAGCCTCTTTATCAGCTCCGTGATCAGCAGTTCTCTTATCTTCTCTCTCCTACTTCCTATAAAATGATAATGTCACTTCTCTTTTTACAGAGTAATTGTGAAAACCAAACTAGCTCATGCCAGTAATAAACTTTATAATGTCCTCTACATGGTAAGGGGGCAACTGCAGTTGGTAAGCTGGGGAAGGTAAAGGTGAGCCCCAGGTCCCTCATGTGGTCCTCACGCAATCACGACCTCAGCAATGACGCTGCTCCCTGGGACCACAGCCAGTGGTGACCAGACTGAAAGGATCCAAACTTCTTGGGCAACAGCCAAAGTCCAAGAAGTTCTGATCCTATTTGTCTGGTCGCCATCCTCCCTTTTAGTGAAAATTATTCTCCAAAGAGGCACCCTCATATGGTTAGAGTCTGCTTCTCATGGAATAAAAATAAGCCCTTCTTCCCCCCAGTGGTTATGGATGACTATTTCTACCTCATCCCAGTGCACCAATCAGGTGCCACTTAACATATTCCCTAGCCATCTTGAGAAATTAGATCAATCCCCATTTGCCCATTAAAAGGCTCATAAACAGTTGCAGCATGGAATTAGTGCTGCTAGATTTCTCCAACTTGGAACACAGTAAAATGCACAGTTGGGTAAGAAGAATCAATTAGGGGCAGACAGGGTGTTGGAAGTTAAACACTTTGTCTGTCTTATAATTCTGCACTGTGGAAAGGGTGTGCATGTGTGTTTACATTTTTCAGATTTAAAATCACTCATGTGTATAGTTTGTATAATTCAATCCATGATTGGAGCAGGAACTACCCACAGAGCGAGAGGTTTTTGCTTGAAGAGTCAGAGAAGGCTTGTATTTGTTAACTTTGTCATTTGTGATTAAGCGTTTTGTAACTCTCTCATATTCTAAACCTGGGGCAATTGTGCTTTAATTTATAGGAGAGACGAGTATTTACTCAGCAAACAGGTTTGCATCCAAATATTCACAATCCAGGTGAAAACACAGACCTGGCTAGTTGCCTCTGCTCCCAAATTCACCAGACAACTGGCAATTCTTCAGAACTTTCCCCTTGTCTTTACTATCCATTCTAATGATAAGCAAATAAATAAATAGCTCAAGAAGATAGAGGTTATTAATCTAGGACCTCCCTTCACTGCCAGTGACTTGGTCACTGACAGACCAAGAGAATTCAGGGAGCTCTATCAATTTCAATGGAAAGGAAATGTACATCTTTAGTTTCCTGCCCTCTAGTTGCAACATAGCATATCCTTTATGCATTTATGAATAGTCAGAACCTGTCACAGCAATGTCAGCAGTGCTTGTAGGTCTATCACTGAGAGATATCACAGTTATTCTCATAACGTGTGATACTTGGATTTCCAGGTGGTTCAATAGTAAAGAACCCGTCTGACAATGCAGGAGCCGTAGGAGGTGCGGGTTCCATCCCTGGGGTGGGAAGATCCCCTGGAGTAGGAAATGGCATCTCTCCTCCAGTATTCTTGCCTGGGAAATTCCATGGAGAGAGGAGCGTACAGCCCATGGGGTCAGAAAAAGTAAAACTGAGCGACTGAGCATGCACACAAGCATGTGATACTTGCGACCAATATTTTGAAATTCCTTTTTCACTCCACATTTCTTCAAACTTATGTTGGACTCACTGCTAGATTTTATTTAATGCATTAATCCTGAAGCACATGCTCCATCACATTTTAAAATATTTTTGATGCTGTGCTTATCCTAATGCAGTTGGTTTCCTTTGTAATCCTAACTGTATGTCAAAGGAGTCTAGAGCTTAAGATTACGATGAAGAACTCCAGGTTTTGAGGGATGTGGGGCTGCCATTCCTAATGGGCACTGCCGGAGGGTCCAATGTGGACAGGCTCCACTCTAACAGACACCCCCACAAGGTACATAAAGGTCTACCAACAAGAGAGTTCACTTTGAGTGCAGCATTTCTTCTGTGCACGTAATTAACAGCACAAAAGAAGTTAATTCATCGCATAAAAGAGAAGATTACAGCCAACAAGAGTTACTGTTCCAGCACTCTGCTAAGTATTTAACTTAAAATCTCTCCTTTAATCTTGTTTTTTGCCCCACCCCCACCCCCGCACCACAGAGCATGTGGGATCTTAGATCCCAAACAAGGGACTGAACCCACACTCCATGCACTGGAAGATGAGGTCTTAACCACTGGACCACTAGGGACGTCTCTTAAAAGTCTCATTTAATCTTAAAAAAAAAAAAAAAGAATGGATCCTGTTATTTTCCCCACGTGATGGATGAGGACATTGAAATTCAGAAAGGATAAGTACCTTGCCCAAGGATGCCCAGCTAGATCCTTTCTGAACTAGTCAACTAGAGGCTGTTTCACACTAGGAACATGATGGGAAAGAAGGACAGAAAATATCCTCTAGATGAGCAGTGGCCTGCAGGCCCCTGGAGGTCTCTCAGACTTTTTCAGAGGTTCCCTGAGGTCATAGCTGTTCTCAGAATAATTCCATGATATCATTTCTGTTTTTCATTCTGTATATTTGCACCATAGCTGAGAAAGCCATGATGGCTACAAGTTCTGTGCCTTGGCAAGAGGCAAAGCTGTGACACCCAAGTGTCTCACTTGTCACTACATGCTTTACCACCATGCCTACAAAGAGAAAAAAAAAAGGAAAAAGAAAGTCTATTTCACTTAAGAGTATAGTTGAAGAAGCAGTGAAAGTTTATAATTTTAATTTATCTTGATCCTCAACTGTATATATTTTTATTCATCTGTGTGGAAAGTAGGAAGCAAGACATACAGCACTTCTGCACTCCAAAAAGTGATGACTGTCCAGACATAGGTACTGGCAGGCTACAGCCCAGATCACGTCTGGCCTGACCTTGTGTGGCCCACCAAGCCTAAAACATTTACTCACTGGCCCTTACTAAATAAAAACCTGCCAGTAGGTGAAAAGCAATTGTGTGATTGCTTGAATTGTGAGCTGAACTTACTGCATTTTTCAAGACACACTATTTTTCCTGGAATGATCTAGAGATAGACAAACGATGGTTATTAAAATTAGTATCTCACAGACATTTTCTCAAAAATGAGTGAAGTGTCACTTCAAGGAGAACAATTGGTATTATTTATTGCCAGTGATACCATTTGAGCTTTCATGGGGAAAATAAGGATTTTGGAAAACTTGAATTTGTCACCTTGAGCTTGACAGCTTTCAAATATTTAAAGAGACTCCTCAGATGACATTTGTGGTGTTAAAGTGAGTGTTATTTTTTATACTGTGTAATGAAATGTGTCAATACTTTCAAGATCTGCATAACTTTTGAATCAATATTTTTTCCAATTTTATAAAATTAGGCATGATAAAATACCCAAGTGCAAGATAGATCAGTGGACGGATAGGGAGGTAAAATTTACGTATCACAAAATTCACCCTTTTAAGGTGTACAATTCAGTGCATGTCAGTAGATATGCAGAGTTAAACAGTTACAACAAGAACCTTGCTTTAGAATATTTCTATCACCCCAAAATGAAACCTCTTCTCTGTTCACAGTGATTCCCTATTCCTACCCCCCAGTGCTCAGCAGCCATAAATCTACTTTCTTTCTATTGGGAGGCCTTCTCTGGCTATATCCTACAAATAGAATTATAAAGTATGTGTGAGTTTGTGACTGCTTTCTTTCAATTGTTTCAATGTTTTCAAGGTTCATACTTTAACATGTGTCAGTACACAACTCCTTTTTCTGTCAAATAGTATCCTTCCAATGGATAGACCACATCTTGTTTATCCATCCACTAGTCAATAGACATTTGGGCTGTTTCTCCTTTGAGCTATTGTGAATAATGCTGCTGTGAACATCTGCACCCAAGTTTTTTGTCTAGACAAAATAACTCCTGAGTTATTAGATAGGAGTAGACTCACTGGGTCATTTGGCAACTACATTTTAACATTTTGAGAAACAGCCAAGGTAACTACACCACAGTAACTACAAAGGAGACGCTTGCTCCTTGGAAGAAAAGCTATGACCAACCTAGACAGAGTATTAAAAAGCAGAGACATTATTTTACCAACCAAGGTCCATCTAGTCAAGGCTATGGTTTTTCCAGTAGTCATGTATGGATGTGAGAGTTGGACTATGAAGAAAGCCGAGCACCAAAGAATTCATGCTTTTGGACTGTGGTGCTGGAGAAGACTTTTGAGAGTCCGTTGGACTGCAAGGAGATCTGACCAGTCCATCCTAAATGAAATCAGTTCTAAATATTCATTGAAAGGACTGATTCTGAAGCTGAAACTCCAATACTTTGGCCACCTAATGTGAAGGACTGACTCAATGGAAAAGACCCTGATGCTGGGAATGATTGAAGGAGGGAGGAGAAGGGGATGAAGAGGAAGAGATGGTTGGATGGCATCACCGACATGATGGACATGAGTTTGAGTAGACTCAGGGAGTTGGTGATGGACAGGGAAAGGCTGGCATGTTGCAGTCCATGGGGTCGCAGAGTCGGACACGACTGAGCGACTGAACTGAACTGAACTGCACCATGTTACATTCCTTCCCCCCAGCAATAAGTAAGGATTCACTTTCTCCCCATGCTCCCCAACACTTGTTATTGTCCAAGCTATACCAGTGGGTATGAAATATCATCTCACAGTGATTTTTGATATACATTTCCCTAATGGTTAATGATCTTTGGGTCACGAAGTTCCCCTGGAGGAGGAAACGGCAACCCACTCCAATATTCTTGCCTCAGAAATCCCGAGACAGAATCCTGGACAGAAGAGCCGGCAGGCTACAGTCCGTGGGGTTACAAAAAGTCATTGAGCGACTGCACACAATGATTAATGATGCTGAGCATTCTTTATTTGCATATTCACCATCCATCTATCTTCTATGGAGAAAATCCATTTAAATTATTTGCCTAATTAAAAAAAATATTTTAATGTACTTACAGACTCACAGGAAGTTGCAAAGATGGTACAGAGAAGACCAGCAGATTTTAATGAAACTGGGTAAGATTATGCAGTTGATATGGCTTCAGACCTCACATTGCAACTACTCTTGCAGAAATTACCACTTGTTGAGTGTTGGTACAGCACCAAAGAAGAAAATCCACAAGTTTCTTAAAAGTCTATTCAAATGCTCTTTACTTCATGAGTACAATCTATGTGAAGCCAGACTATCTTTAAATACTTCAAACAAAGTGATACAACAGATTGATCATAGAAGCAACTATGAGAATGCAGTTGTTTGCTAAGAGATTTTCAAAAATGTAATAACACATTTCTCATTAATTTATTATGGAAAAATATACAGGTTTTCATAAAATGCGTTAAATTAACATGTAATAGACTTATTTTTAATGTTAAAGGAATGCATAACCATTCATTTTTTTCTCAGCTCTCCAATATGTACACATGGACAGATATAACCCACATGAAAAAATGTTCTTTGCGATCCTCAGTTATCTTAAGTGTGTAAATGGGTCCTGAGACCCATTTGAGTCTCAGGACTCAAAGAATGAGTGCAAGTTGCTAATCTAAGGCCTGGGACAGAAAGGTGGTTGGGGCTGGGCCCCTAAAGAGGTAAGTAAGCCCTCCTGAGAGGAGAAAGTGGGTTATACAAAGGGAGACAGAGCCAATGAATGTTTTTATGTGCATGTATAAACATGTATCGGAGAAGGCAATGGCAGGCCACTCCAGTACTCTTGCCTAGAAAATCCCATGGATGGAGGAGCCTGGTAGGCTGCAGTCCGTGGGGTCGCTAAGAGTAGGACACGACTGAATGACTTCACTTTCACTTTCACACATTGGAGAAGGAAATGGCAACCCACTCCAGTGTTCTTGCCGGAGAATCCCAGGGATGGGGAGAGCCTGGGGGCTCCTGTCTATGGGGTCACACAGAGTCGGACACGACTGAAGTGACTTAGCAGCAGCAGCAGCATAAACATGTATCCCTGGAGGAGGGCATGACAACCCACTCCAGTATTCTTGCCTGGAATACCATGGACAGAGGAGCCACAGTCCATGGGGTCACAAGAGGCAGACACAACTGAGAGATTAAGCACAGCAGACACATGTACACAGACAGTCAATCTCCAAGGGGAGCTGGAAGGAAGGGTGTGTGTGTCCCGTTTTCTGTGCATTAAATGCAGAACAGCACACATCAGGAACATTCACATCCATAACTTACCCGCACAGCACTCAGGGCTCTGGGCTCGTCCCTGAAATGCCTCAGCAAGACACTTCTCCAGCTGTTCTGATGTCCCCTCCCAGCTCGGCCAGTGTCCTTACATGCCCTTGTCTTCTTTTACAACTGCACACCCCTTCCCACCTGACAGCTGGTGCACACAGCCTCCTCAGTCACCCCTTCCTTCTCCTGCCTAAAGGAAGCACAGGTACCCCTGAAGACGATGGTTCATTGATAAACACTGCTGGAAAACAGAGAAAGGGGAACAGAGACTCACAGTGGGAGGTTGTGAGCCTCCACTCAGGGCTGGAGAGGCCCCATCCAGCCCAGAAGGACTTCCTGTAGAGCCTTGCTTCACAACAACAGGAAGAAAAGTTGCTTTGGTATGAGAAATTTCAATCCAAGCCCTGACACTGTCATCTCCAGTTAGCCATTCAGAGTTTCATTTTTGTCATCTACTATACGGGGGTAATGGATTCTTTTCACATTAATTGGAGAAAAAAACATACACAAGTGTTTTTTCAATACAAAATTCTATCAATGTAAATTGAAAATCACTCATACCTAACTCAATGGGTCACTATCAGTATTTCATACACTAACATAATGCATTAGACTATAGGTTAATGCAGCAAAGAAATGCAGAAGACTCTGAGTAGCATTGTTCATTCATATACACTTGGAACTCAAAAGAGAACATTCCATATCCTCTCTATTTTCTGAGCCAAGAACACTTGACTTTGATTAATTTAAATACTGTTTTGCATGTGTTCTTTTTTTTCCCTCCCTCTACTGCACTGGATTTCTCTCTGAAATATGAATATTTACATTCTTTATTTTATTTTTTAATTTGCATAGAACCAGAATAGGGAAAAAATTAAAGAAGCTGAAATTCTTGTGATTTAAAATAATAGTGGTGAAAGGAGGGATCAAAAAGGCAGACTATGAAGATCCTGAACTCACCTCCTCCCAGGACACAGCAAAATTACAATTTACAGAGTAACTATCTATGCAAATAACCTGAAGACTAGCAGAAAAGAGTCTCCGCAACAAAAGATATAAAAATAAGGAGTCTCAGTGAGATGGATAGGAGGGTGGAGATGGGCTTTCATCAGGACCCACACCCCTGGCTTAGGAACCCACAAGTAGAAGGGAAATCCCAACTGCAGAAGCCCTCCTCAAAGAGTGAGAAGTCTGAGCCCCATATTAGGAACCCACCTAGGAGCCTTGCTCTGTGAAGATAAACCAGGAACTTAGACTTTAAAACCTGTGGAGCTTACACTGGGAGAGCCAGAGGGCTATAGGAAACAGAGACTCCATGCCAGCAACTCACCTACCAACAGGCCCACAGCATTTGGCCCTGATACACAGAAGGGTGTGAGAAGCCCACACAGAGGACATTCCAGGAGCAACTAGCTCTGGTAGCCAGACTGAAACACGTTGTTGTGCCCAAAGGACATCTCCTACACATGGCCACATCTCCAAGGTCAGGAGAAGTAAGGTAACTCCCTAAACATAAAAACAAACACAGCCACTTAGGCAAAATGAAGACACAGAGGAAGACGTTCCAAATGTAAGAACAAGACAAACCTCAGAGAGAAAACTAAACGAAGTGGAAGTGAGTAATCTACCTGATTAAAGAGTCCAAGGTAACAGTACCAACAGTGAGCAAAGAACTCAGGAGAAGAATGTATGAACATAATGAGAAGTTTAACAAAGAGTTGGAAAAGAGAAAGAAGAACCAATCAGAGCTGAAAAACAAGATAACTGGGAAAAAAAAAACCCAAAACAGTACCTTAGACGACAAAAAAGTTGATCAGAGACATGGAAGAAAAGTAGTGGAAATCATCCACACTAAAGAGAAAAAAAAAAAAAATTAAAGGATTCTTTCAGAGATCTATAGACTACACCAAGCACACCAACATTTGCATTATTGAGCTCCCATAAGAGAAGAGAGAGAGAAAGGGGCAGACAACTTACTTAAAAAATTAATATCTGAAAACATCCCTAACCTGGGGGTGAAAACAGACATGCAAAGAGTCCCAAGATCATCCCAAAAAGGTTCATGCCAAGACATCACAATTAAAATGGTAAAAATTAAAATACACAATCTTACAATCAACCTCAGAAAAGCAACTGGTTATATACAAGGGAATTCACATAAGGCTATTGGTTGGCTTTTCAGCAGAAACTTTGCAGGTCATGAGGAAAAGCACATTATATTCAAAGTGCTGAAGGAAACAAACAAACAAACAACAACAAAAAAAACAACCAAACCAAAAACACAGCCAAAAATACTCTGTCTCACTAGTTTACCATTCAAAATTGTAGAAGTGATAGGTTTACAGTGAAAGCTAAAAGAATTCATCACCACTAAACCGGCTTTACAAGAAATGTTAAAAGGACTTCTGCAAGCAAAAAAGAAAAGACCAGAACTAGAAACAGGAAAATTATGAAGGAAAAACCTCTACTAGCAGGAAGGTTAAAAGACAAAAGTAAAATCATCTAAACTCGCAATAAGAAGTTGAGAGATACACACAATAAAAACGTAAAATATGGTGTCAAAAACATGAAACATTTGGGGGGGGGTGAATGAAGTAGGTGAAGGAAATTAAGAGGTACAAACTTCCAGGTATATCATAAATAAGTCTTGCGATGTATTATGTACCATAAGGAATGTATCCCAAGACTTAATTATTACATTATTGAGCAGTAACACTTATGCTTTCATAATGGGAAGTTAGCCATAAAAGAATGAAACTTTGGCATTTGTGAAAACATGGGTGGATCTAGAAGGTATTACACTAAGTGATTAAGTCAGAGAGAGAAAGACAAATACTGTATGATATCAAATATATGTGGGATATAAAAATCAAAACAAGTAAACTAAAAACAGAAACAGACTCATAGAAACAGAGAATATACAGGTGGGTGCTGGTGGGAGGGGATGGATGAAGTAGGTGAAGGGGATTAAGAGGTACAAATTTCCAGTTATAAAATAAATACATCTTGAGATGTACTATGTACCATAAGCAAACGGAGCAATAACACTGTGTTAACTTTGTGTGGGGACATGTGTTTACTAGACTTATCCTGGAGATCATTTTAGAATGTATTTAAGTATCCAACCAAATAAGCTGTACACCGGACACTAACATCATATCATATGTCAATTAAATGTCAATAAAAAATAAAATAAACAAGAAGAATTAAGTAAAATACTGATGATGATGATGGCAAAGGAAAGTTCATGTCCCTTTAGAGAAAGCAAACTGAAGGAAGGGGAGGAAGGGAAGAAGCACCCACACGTGGCCACAATAAACACACAGACCTTGAATGCTATGCTCTGCTCCATGCGCCCCTGGAGCAAGCATTATAAGGACTAAAGGCAACAGATTTTCAGAAACGCTGACTTCTCAAGGGAAGAATTTAGGTCACCATGCCTTAAAATTGGGTAACTGTATTTGGAAGAAAGCCTTCAACTTATTTCAATTGCCTGGACTGTGCAGAGAATCAATTTCTAAGTTTACTAGGTCCCAAACCATTCACGGCTGTGTAGATTAAGATTTTTATATCCTGACATGCATTCATCAGTAATGAGGAAACTTGCTTGGACTTCGGAAACAAGAGAAATCTTCTCTATCCACAAGAGCTCCTCAGGCAGCCCCTGAGTCTTGGGGAGGAGCTGGACTGCACCAGGGCCAGCAGGACTTTGACAAAGATGGACTGAACCCTGCTTTGCCAGACACAGTATACTGAACCCACAGCCCCCACCCCCAGGAAGATCTAAGGCTAAGGGTCAGAAACAGGCCTACTTTTAGTAAGAGGTGATTACAAGAGAAAGCAACACAAATATCATCATGTTCCTAATTACACTTCACATTTCAGAGACAATTTTCAACATTTAATTTCCAGCAGACACCAATAGACACTGAGTACAGATAATTTTCAATTTTAGGTGGTTTTAGTGGTTGACTTATACTCAGAGTACATCATGAGGAACGCTGGGCTGGAAGAAGCACAAGCTGGAATCAAGATTTCCGGGAGAAATATTAATAACCTCAGATATGCAGATGACACCATCCTTACGGCAGAAAGTGAAGAGGAACTCAAAGGCCTCTTGATGAAAGTGAAAGAGGAGAGTGAAAGGTTGGCTTGAAGCTCAACATTCAGAAAACGAAGATCATGGCATCTGGTCCCATCACTTCTTGGGAAATAGATGGGGAAACAGTGGAAACCGTGTCAGACTTTATTTTTTTGGGCTCCAAAATCACTGTGGATGCTGATTTCAGCCATGAAATTAAAAGACGCTTACTCCTTGGAAGGAAAGTTATGACCAGCCTAGATGGCATATTAAAAATCAGAGATATTACTTTGCCAACCAAGGTCCGTCTCGTCAAGGCTATGGTTTTTCCAGTGGTCATGTATGGATGTGAGAGTTGGACTGTGAAGAAAGCTGATTGCCGAAGAATTGATGCTTTTGAACTGTGGTGCTGGAGAAGACTCTTGAGAGTCCCTTGGACTGCAAGGAGATCCAACCAGTCCATTCTAGAGGAGATCAATCCTGGGTGTTCATTGGAAGGACTTATGCTAAAGCTGAAACTCCAATACTTTGGCCACCTCATGCGACGAGTTGACTCACTGGAAAAGACTCTGATGCTGGGAGGGATTGGGGGTAGGAGGAGACAGGGACGACAGAGAATGAGGTGGCTGGATGGCATCACCGACTCTGTGGACATGAGTTTGAGTGAACTCCGGGAGTTGGTGATGGACAGGGAGGCCTGGCGTGCTGTGGTTCATGGGGTCGCTAAGAGTTGGACACGACTGAGTGACTGAACTGAACTGAACTGAGTGGTTGATTCACGACATCACTGAAATGAAAATAATCTGATATGTATTATTGGGTGTTCGCACTTCTTCAATTATTTAAACCAAGCTTTGGACTACTAATTATACTTATCTGTGGGTGTTTTGATCACTTCTGAGCTCAGGAGCTTTTAATTCATCAGGGATGGGTGAGGTTCTGATAAGTGAGAACTATCTTTTTTAAGAAAAGCTAGAAAATAAATATCTAGAAGGTTGTTGCGAATGACTGTGTACTGACAAAAATGCTTGAAACCTCCATATTCACATTTCACATGTTCTTAATTTTGCAAAGTAGACTATTTCCCACACGCCTGTCCGTCCCTCCTTCTCTCAGCTGTGTCATGAGTTCAACTACATATAACCACGTCTCTCAGCCTCCTAACACTAAAAAAAAATAAGGGAAAAATGCAGCAAAAACACTCAAGTCATTGTACCAGCGAACGCTGCTGTTCAAAGACAAAGACGGTTGGCTGCCAGACAGCACTTCATAAGACTCCTTGAAAGGTTAATTCATCAGTCGCATTAACTCAGAAAAGTCTGAATTTGGCATATGCAGGGCAGTGCAGGGGAATCAGGGCTTAATTATGTAAGTAAATATTTTAAAAAGCAAGCTGGAGGGGAGCTGGAGGGGCCTTGCCGGTTGTCTGATGATGTCACCCTGCTTCAGGGACCTTGGTCACATGCAGACACACACGAGAGCCTTGTCTTCCTGAACCTGACTCGCAGCAAAGACCTGGTGTTCATCTGAAAAACCTGAGTTCAACTAAATGTCCACTGATTCGTGACCCACATGCCTTGTTCAGTAGCTGAGTTTTATATGGAACACTATTTGACGTGACTTTTAATAAAAGGGTATTCTTGAGTCATTTTATAAAGGCAAAATATGATCACCTTATTAAATTCCTTGCCCTTGTAGACAGGATAATGTGATAGGACTGTCCCCCGAAGGCCTAGATTGAGGCAAGATGTGTGGTAAAAGCAACAGCTGTCTCCCGTGTCTGGATTCAAGGTGAGTGTGACCAGAGCAAAGCGTCCCCTCTCAAAGCCCTGAGAGCCAGACAGACTCTTAAACTAGGAGGATAGAGGAGCAGGCAAGGGAGAGTTTGGGATAGTTTTAGTTTCCCATAAAATTAAATTTAACAACCAAGCACTTTGAACTCTTAGGAACATTAAAAACCCTGGGATCCACATCACCAAACTTGAGAGTTAACCATCACGGTCCCACAGGGAAGATCTCTCAACCACCTGCAACTGGATGCATGGACAGTCATGACACAACAGAAGGCATTCAGTAAGTATGTTCATACTTCTTTGGTGTAGCAAGTAAGCTTCTTTTCTAACAGGAAAGAAAGATCCAAGTCCAAAGGGAGTTGGAGAAGGTGCGGCTGATACACTGCCCCTGCCGATGACCTGCCGGGAACTTTGGTGGGAGTTGTCATCCCTGAATGGCACTGAATCCTGATGAGAGTCCCCTGAGGGAGCTATTTTTACTCCTCTTTTTACAGATGAAGAAATCAAAACTCAAAATGTTAAAATAACTTGTGTAGCCAGTTTAACTGTGTATGAACATCAGGATGTTTTGTAACGAGGCCCTTTCTTGAGAAAATAGGGTATCATGTAATAGTGAAGTGGCTACTTCACTTACTACCTGAGGGGAACCTGGGGGTCACTTCTGAATCTCTTTCTTTAACTGAAAAATAGGAGAATAACTCTTACATGTGAAGGTAGCATTGAATATGCAAGGTATTTATATATTCCCATTTATCTGCTGCTGCTGCAGCTAAGTGGCTTCAGTCGTGTCCGACTCTGTGCGACCCCATAGACGGCAGCGCACCAGGCTCCCCTTTCCCTGGGCTTCTCCAGGCACGAACACTGGATCAGGTTGTCATTGATGCATATGTACACAAACATACCCTCCCCCTCACACACGTGTACATGTTTGTGTATATGTGTATCTCAGAGTATGGCACGGAGTAATAGATCTACTAATTAAAGCTATTTTACTGGGACTTCCCTGGGGGTCCAGTGCTCCCTGCATGCTCCCAATACAGGGGGCCGGGTTTGATTCTGGCCAGGGAACTAAATCCCACGTGCTACCACTAAGAGTTCGCATGCTGCAACTAAAGATCCTATGTACCGCAGCTAAGACCCAACACAGCCAAATAAATAAATATTAAAAAAATATATTTTGCTATTACAATCTTGCACCCTCCTTAAGCTAGCTAAGTTGGTTTTGAAAATGAGTTTAATCCTACTGGATACTATCATGTGTTTATCCAGTTTTTTCATTAAATAGTGTCTTCAAGTTAAATTATATTAATTTGAGCACACTCTTAACCTGAATGAATAATTATTTCTAGTTCATATGTTTATCAATTTTCCAACTTAGGATGAAAAGGAAAGGCAGCCAAGAAACTAGAACGATTCAGTCTTTAAATAGCTGGCAAGGGGGCACTGTGATTTCAGAAAGTAATAATACGTCTCAGAGGTAACTCTTCTATGTAATAATTATTACTTTCCATAATAGTACTTTTAAAGCACCCAACTATTTTTAGCCCTTATCCATTTAAGAGGCTTGTTTGTCTGAAGTTTGGATAATCCAGCTCATTGTCAGTTTCTCCTCTGGCTTTGTTTAAAAATATCCCAGGGATCTGAGTTTCCGACCAATGACAGCAGAGTAACAAATTCCTGATATATTCACATAGGGACAGGCTGGGGAGGATCTTAAAGCCCATCACATCTAACTTCTTTATTTACACATAAAGAAACTGAGAGGGAGAGAGACAGACAATGGCTTCTCAAAGACCAAACTGCTAGTTGAAATAAATTCAGAAACAAACAAGTGTCAAGTTCAAGGTTCTTTCCATTGTTCTGACCAAGGACTGAAGCTCGGGCAGAAAGGGCTGAAGAGTGGGCTGGGAGGATATTTTGGATGCGGTGACACTGTAACTTCAAAGCACGTTAATAAGATTTGAATGGGACGATGCTAGCTTTCCCCTGCCTCATCCCTGAGAGGTACGGAGGGGGAAAAAAAAATCCCCTGACAGCTCAACTCTTCCTGAAAGCTTTTCTCTTTGGATTAAAATATTTCAAATTCTTAGACACGAGTGACCTAAAGTTTGCAGGCTATTCTTTTATAAAAGAAGATTATGCATCCAAAAGCTCACCCTTCATGCAAAACCTTATCTTACGTGGTTATACTAAGACATTTCTTTGAGGTTAAGAATATGTTTTCTCTATAGAAAGCATTCCTCTTACTGCTTTTCAGTGGGCTCCCAGTATTCAACGCATGCACTTCTGCTTGGGTCTGGATCAACAGCTGCTTCACAGGATACACATTGTAGGTCAGACCCTACTTCAAGTGGTTAGGCTGCAAGGGGTATTCTTGGGCCTCGTATGTTTGCAGCAGGTAATCCTGAACAAACAGAGTTTATTCTTGCATCCAGTCTGGTTATTGTTGATGACCAGAAATGCAGTTGCATAAGTTAATACACTGTCATCTCAGTATTCATGGTGGATTGGTTCCAGGACCTGCCACAGACACCATAATCTGTAGTTTCTCCAAGTTTCATAGCTGACCCTCCTTATCTGTGGGTTCTACATCCTGGGATTCAACCAACCACAAATGGAAACAAGATACATGGTCATGGTTGGTGGAACCTGCAGACAAGGAACCTGTAGACGAGGAAACTGTGGATACGAAGGACTGACTGTACATTGATTTAAAAACATCCCTGTATAACTGGACTCATACAGTTCAAGCCATGTTATTCAAGGCTCAACTGGGCACAGGAACTTTCAAAAGAGCAACAAACGAACATATTTTATTCAATGGAAATCAGAGATGAGTCATGTGGGTGTTCACGTCTTTCCTGATGAAGTTGCTTTTGAGTCCCTACAGAGAGCAGTGTTAGGCTTGCATGAATCACGTTTATGAGACAGTGTATAACGTTCTGACACTCGAGGTATGCTTGGAGCCCAGGGGATGAAGTGGAGTGAGAGGTCCCTCTTTTCCATCTCCCCAATTTTTACCCTCACAGCAGGTAGGGACTTGGCACTCTGATGTCCCAGTCAACCACCAGTAGAACCTGACTATGGCCACAGGACCAACATGACAACATGGTGAAGAGTGAGAAGGACGGACAGAAACACAGGCTCGCTCCTGAACAAGGGCTCCCTGGAACTTGACACCTGTACATGGGCTCCAACAGAACATGGTCTCCTGCATCGCTAGGCTGGAAGGCCTGGGACATTGGATTTCATGTTCAAACACAGGAAACAGCAAGTGGAATTGTGGGCCACCTTTCTGTACTAAACAACAACAACACTAATAACAGCTTAGGGTAATTAATACACTTGAGCTGTTGCCACATTTTAAGCACTGCACATCTTTTGAGTCTACCCTTTTTGTTGAGTGGACCTCGTCCTAGTGAATTTGTTGTCTGTATCAGGGCAGAAGTGAACTCTAGCCCTTCTCCATGCCTGTCAGTCTCCCTTCATCCATCTCAGGCCTCCCCCTTTTCCCTGGTCCCATCACGTCTGCATCTCTGCAGGTGGCCTCTGTGACCTCCCAGGGACCCTTCACACTCAAGTTTGTTGCCCTCCATCTGGACATTTCCTGTATTCTTTTCCCTCATCCATCCCCCTTTCTTTAGTCCCTCCTAGCTCCCCAGACATTTTTGCTCACTGTTCAGAGGACACAGCTATTACAGCTCCTGGACTCAAGTCCACTGACCATCACAGGTGCCTCTGATGTCTGGATTATATTTACTGCAAAGGAGAAGCAAGACCCCAGTATGTAGTGAGTGTCCAACAACAGTTCTGAATTGGTTTATTTCTGAACGTTAATTTCACATGTTTTAAGCTGTTGTTGTTCAGTCACTAAGTCATGTCTAACTCTTTGTGACTCCATGCACTGCAGCATGCCAGGCTTCCCTGTCCTTCACTATCTCCCGGAGTTTGCTCGAACTCATGTCCATTGAGTCAGTGATGCCATCCAATCATCTCATCCTCTATCGTCCCCTTCTCCGCCTGCCCTCAATCTTTCCCAGCGTCAGGGTCTTTTCCAGTGAGTTGGCTCTTTGTATCAGGTGGTCAAAGTGTTGGAGCTTCAACTTCAGCATCAGTCCTCCCAATGAATATTCAAGGTTGATTTCCTTTAGGATTAACTGGTTTGATCTCCTTGCTGTCCAAGGGACTCTCAGGAATCTTCTCCTTTTGAGCTGAGGACCTTTCTAAGTCAGATCAGTACAAGATGCAGGAATGTCAAGAGATGTTGAATTCTCTGCACCCAGACATGGGCCAGCTGGTGGCCCAGATGTGAACAGTGGGTGACATTTAATACTTGGAAACTGCTTTGCAGCAACTGAGATATTGCAGAAAAGGACTGAATCTGGGTTCAGAATATGTGTTTCAAGCTCCTGTCAACAGCTCACTGTGTAACTTCACTCAAATCACCTGATATCCCTGAACCTTGGTTTCCTCGTCGGTAAAGTTAGGGTCATAGTACCTGGGCTTCCATCTCATAGGGTCCAGGTGATGCTGTGGATGATGCAAAAAAAAGCACTTCAAATGGAAAGTGTTACGTAAAGATCAGGTCTGAAAATGTTCTGCCATCTGCAGGCTATAAACTGCTGGATCTAATACAAATTACAAATAAGAATTCAGTAAGTTTGAATGAAATTATGATTATGATGCAAAATGCGGAAATATACTTCAGATTAGAAGGAAGCAAAGACACAAACCCTGAGTCTCAAGGTAAGGATGAACCCTAGATTTCACATCTCTATTTAAAATGGTTCTCTGGCTTGGGAAACAAAACAAAACACTATAGAAGGCTCTTTGAGATTCTCTCCTAGAATGGTTTTTTAAAAATAGATGGAAAGGCCCTCAGAGCTTGTTACAGAGACAATTACTGAACTTCTACAGTGTGCTAGCCACTATGCTAAGAGCAGGAAGAACCAGTATGGGTGAAACCAGGCCCAGTCTCTGAGAGTCACAAGCTGGGAGAAGCGGGCATGCCTGGCTGCTATGGACACATGAGGCAAGAGCAGAACAGGCCAGTCACTACCTCTTTCTTGCATGAATCATCATTTTAGTAAAATAAGCATGTGTGTGTGCATGCAAAGTCACTTTAAGTCATGTCTGACTCTTTGCAACCCCATGGACTGTAACCCACCAGAATCCTCTGTCCATGAGATTTTCCAGACAAGAATACTGGAATGGGTTGCCATGCCCTCCTCCAGGGGATCTTCTCAATCCAGGGATTAAACCTGAGTATCCTGCAGCTCCTGCACTGCAGGTGGATTCTTTACCACTGAGTCACTGGGGAAGTTACTTTTTAAAAAATAATAATCATAATATTTGTAATTCTAAAAGTAAGATTTTGCTTTTGGCAAGTCAAGGAGAACAGAATTCTAAACATGGCATTGTTATTAAAAAAAAAAAAATAAACACCATCAGGGGTATTTCTACCATCTTCCTAAAGCCCAGCCTCCAAATTTAGCTTTAGAAAGAAAGAAAAAAAAATGTATATATCTTCTTATAAACTGAATTTAATAACCAGTAAAAAAACACATTTGCAAATATCAAATATGGTTTTTCTGGAAGAAGTTCATCATTCTTCCATAAGCTTTTTTTTTTTTTTTTTCAATAGGTGTATTTTTGAAAGCTGTACAAAGAAGAAAGTGTATTTTTTTTCTATTTTTGCTTAGGAGGCATTTTTGCAAACACTGTGAAAAGTCCGTGAAAAATGTTTACTACAACTGAACAAACAGGAGAAACTGAATCATACTCTCAAGTCAGCAGAGGCACAGTCTCTTCCGGGCTGCGCCATTACCATTTAAACAGCCTAACACCTTCCTGGTGTTTCTGAAGCTGCTTGAACCCTGTGTGTAGTTTAAAAATCACAGAGACTCAACACCTTTAAAAGTATGCAATGCTCCTTCAGATTCTGTTCATGTAGCCCTCTGTAGATGCAGACCTAGCAGCAAACAGGCTGGAGGAGCTGCCAAGACTGAGACCAAATGCAGAGTAATTATCTGAGGACATGGCCAGCATGATTCTGATGTAGCTAGAAACCTATCTGTGAGTGATTACAGCCTTGTAGCCAATTTCAGCCATTTTATTATTATTAGAAAAACTCATCGATAACGTAGAAGGAAATGGCAAGTCATCTGGCCCCTGAGAGCACTTTATCCAGTCGGGCAGTAAATGTTTCTACCACTTCCTGAGAGAGGCAATTCCACAATCTAAAAATGGCCATTGCCAGGAATCTGTTTACTCCCAGTGGTCAGCTGACGTTTTTCATATTTCACTTCATCCTGTTACTCTTAGAGGATTTGTCTCCTTGGAACACTCTTAGGATCAGCTCTAGCCATCCTCCTCTCTGCCCTGCAGGAAGAAAAAGTAACCTAAAATTGAGGGCACGTAAAAAGCAGGAATCAACCTTAATGAGATCCTAAATTACAGTGAGCATTTCTGAATGCTTGTATGTATAATTGCTTTCGATCCTTATGACATTATGCAGTAAAGGTACCAAAGGGTATAAATTGTTTTATTCATGAAGAAACTGAGGCAAGAAAAGGTTAAGCTATTTGTCCTCGTAAAGTCATCGTCAAGATGGGAATTCTGCAAGACCAAAGGGGATGCAATAAAGTTTATCACTAAATTATCAAATGCTTATTCTGATGGTGTGAGGCTCTGGATGCACCTTTGCTGTCACTCAGATAGTGCTTTCTAAGCACCCAGACATCTCTGCCAAGACTTGTGCCAAGGAAAGAATCTTGATTGGTCAACTAGAGTTCCTGCTTTTCTTACTGATTTTTAACTTTTTCACCTCATAGTATATCAAGAGAGGAGAGTCATCATAACAGACAAGGGACAACTGTGGGTTGCCAAAAATGGATTTTCTGTTGGTGTTTTGGATGTCTTCCACATTTTTCACTGTGGATTTTCCTTTGTGATGAAGTTCAGTTTCAAATAACAGTGTTAATAATGAATATTTGCATATGAGAATATGCAAAGGCCTTTTAAATGTTCTCTTACAAGTTATCACTTGCACACTGGAAGGCAGGCGCCTCGGTTTTATTGTCCTCTATTCAAAAGTGAGTAAAACAAGTCTGGAGGCCTTAAGCAACTTTCTTCTGATCACACAGCCCTGAGCTGAATCTACTACGTTTCTTGGCTCTAAACCCCTTGTTCTCACTGCCATGTTTTGCTACTGCTCATTTGCATTCACTGATCAGCTTCTAAAGGTGTGAGGCAGCAGCTGAAGCTGCAAGCCCAGGCTTCCATATTTTCTTCACACAAAGCCTCACACATCCCATTTACTTCCACTCGCTCTGGTCCTTTGTGGTTTAAAGACCCTGTTGTCACTGGTGATAACTTTGCACCAATTAGAGGGAAATCTCAAAAAGTTATAGATGAACAAAATGATCCTGCAAAGTCTCTCCAGTCACGCAATTCAATAATAATCTGAATGGCCTTTCGCACTGTGCAATGTCTCAGCTGGCTTTATTTTGCATCTGACATCTTGATGGTTATGGAAACGGACTGTTTCAGGGAGGAGCAGAGCTGGAAGAGAACCCCATTCATTAAAATGACAAAAGCTTCCTCTGCCCTGGACTCAGAGTCTCCCTCTAAGAGGCAATGGCCAAAAAGTGCTGAGAACAAAGGCAGTCCGACTGCGGACCGTAGATTAGCTTGGACGGGAATCTCACCAAGATAAATAGAAATTACTTTCATGGAAGATGAAATAAAATGGTTGTTTTGTTTTGGGGCTGTGCAAGATGATATAAAGTGAAGCCCTCTGCCAGCAAAGCTTCAGGAAAAGTAGACTGTCAGACAAATTAATTGATTTCTTTATGGAAGTAGCTGAGAATTGAGCATGCCCAGGAACCCACTGCAGTTTCCTTATGTTTCAGATGGGGCTTTTAGGAGGTTAGGATGGGGAGCCTGCAGAGCTTAGGAGGTGTGAGTTCCCAGGACAGGATGTGAACCCAGCAGGGCAGAATGGTGAGGGTCATGAGAGCAGACCTCCCATCCTTAAATCCCTTGGACTTTCTCCCCACCCACCTGCCAAATTTACAGTACCTGTAACCCCTCACTTCTGTGTAAGGAAGTTGATTTAACACACTACCCAGGTACCTGCAGTTCCCACAATGAAAGGTAGAGGAAAAGTACAGGTGGTGTCATCATCTAGGTTAACCAGCAGGTTGTTGGTGGTGAGGTGAATGGGGTCACAGAAAATGAGCCCACTCAGCCAGGCTCCAGGCTCAAGTCAGTAAGAGGGACTGTCATACTTGGACATCTCCGGTGAAAGAGATTCCAGGGGAGCAGGGTGCTTTGCTGGCATTGATCTACTAAGCCACCCACTACTGCAGGAAACCAAGAAGTGTTGTGTTATTTTCTCAGTTTAACAAGTGGAGAAACAGAACCAACAGTCGTCTTTTCTCATTTTCTCACAATTGGGCAACAAGGCTGAGGATACACATTGTGGATGGAAGGGTATTTTTAGCCAATGAGATCGTGCCTGTTTTCTCAAATGTCTTCCCTGTTGTGGTGATTTTAGAAAAGGAGAAGGCGTTCTACATGCTTAGGGTCACAGAATGCATCCAAGTCAGTAAAAAGAAAGGGATATAAATGGTCAGATGATTTGGACACAAACCAAATGGAGGCATCACGTGGTTCTGGGTAAGTCACTACATTTTCTAGATATCAATGTACATGCCTTTCAAAGAACTGGGAAGGACTCTCTTTCCTCCCTCTCTTATCTCTGGTGGGAATAAAGCAGCAGTAAAAGCCACTGTTGACCCCCTCTCTCCTACCCACAGCATGTGAGATGCTTTAGTCACATGATATTTTGACAACTACAGAATAGAGGCACTGTTAATGCCATTTTCATAATAAGAGAGATGACAAGGGAGAGCCTTAGTAACGTGCTCCAAGACAGGACTAGCAGGCAGCTACTAGGAGTCAGGCTGATTTCAGAATCCACGCAGCTCCTTCCACCTAATGTGACAACGGTCTCAATACCTGAAGGCAATGAGGTTAAACCAATAAACACTCTGTCATTTCTTTATTTGTTATGTCCATTGTTAGGTGTCTGTCTCCCTCCAAGGGAATAAGTGCCATGCATGCAGGGTACTTGCTGTTTGGACAACCTCAAGAGCTCCTGGCCTAGGGTACACACCCAACAGCTGTATTTTGAATGAATGAACCCAGCTGCCATTGCTGGAGTCACCTTCAGCATGGTGGAGTGTTCCTAAAGAATGCCCATTTTCTGTACTTTTCACCTATGTCTCAATAATGCCTGTGTGTGTTTGTTTGGCTGCTTATTATTCAACAGAACCCGCTTCACCCAGGGTGATTATAAACTCCTTTTTGCCAAACCTGATCCTGGCTGGTTATGGTTTCCAAATGCAACCTCATCCATACTCAAATTTCATCTCATCTTTCCAGAACTTTCTACGCAACTGTCAGCACTAATATTTCATTAGCATTGTTTACTTTCTAACATATTACATGGTTTTAAATTAATTGTTTCAGGATTCCCCTAGTGTTCCAGTGGCTAAGACTCCATGCTTCCATTGTAGGGGGCCCAGGTTTGATCCCTGCTCAGGGAACTAGATCCCACATGCTGCATCGAAGACCTGGCAAAGCCAAGTAAATAAATAAGTAAATAGTAATACTACTAACAATAATAGTAATAATAAATTATTTGTTTCCTTCAAGGGCAATGATTGTTTGTTTGCTCTTTATTGCTGAGCTGCTACAACAGTGCCTGGCATTTATTCTGTGCTCAAAGAGTATTGTGTGGCATGGATGAACAAAAGCTACAGTTCTTCTCATCTTTAAAGACACCCCAATGAACATAACCTGTACTCCAAAAGCATTTTGAAAGAGAAACTGGTTTTCCGAATCTATTCTGCTGTGCCGTTAATTCCACCTTCTGAATGTGGCCGCTGGGAGCCTGGATGCTCTGAATCGGCTCACATGGGCATGTGGGTGAAGTTGCCTAGATCTAACAGGAAGCCACAGACATAACCATCCCTGGGGCCCGTGCCCAGCTGGTGAGCTGTGCAGAGGATGCCGGGCAGCAGCTCACCTCCTGTCCTGGGGAGGAGCCTGACACTGAGCAGGTCCCTCCAGCCCAGCCTGCAAAGCTGGGAGCTGGCTGGGGGAGTGAGGCCCTCCAATCACCCAACCCCAAAGGAAACTGTGGGGAGGCACTGAGCTCCTTCCTAATCTACAGGCAGGAACCCAAGGGTGGAACGTCTAGTGCACTTGCCACCAGTCAGACACAAGAGACAGGAGGTCCCCGTTAGTCTCAACTGCTCTTCCTGGAGCTAAAGTTCCATCCGTAAGAGGATGACGAGTGCACAAAGGAAAGTGTGAAGAGGGCTCCGAGCTTCTGATGCTGCTACCATCCTGCTTCACTAGGTTTCGACTCTTGCCAGGCCACCGTGAGTCCTGACTATCTATCTGCCAGGGTCATCAGTCACACGTAGGACAGCCGTCTCCCTTCCAGGAAAAGCGCTGATGTCTGAGAAGTCCTGTGGCCGGAGTGCAGAGGCAATTAGCGCTCAGGCATCTTCCTGAAGAAAATGCAAGCTCTGCTGGTCATCCTGGAAGCCACACCCCGCAGAGCACAGGGACCCACCATATAAACCCTCCGCCTCACTGCCCTGTAAAGACTGAGACGACCGGCAGGCTGGGGTGCTTCTGACCCCATCAGGAAAGGGGTTCACTTCTCCTTCCAGGTGTGGTCAAAAGTCCAGTCCACAGACTCCCAGGCTCTTGCTGTGGGCTGGGCCGAATTTAGATTTCATGAAGATCCCATTTGAACCTCCTTGCGATTCTACTTTCTGCCTCTTGTCCTTCGGATCAATGTTTCTGTACATTCAGATTTACATTCAGATTTATTTAATCTCCTAGGAGATTTAAATAATATGTTGATGATGAGTCTGGAACCAAGTTGGAGTGCATGCTTGGTTCACTCTGAGTTTCAAGTTTCCTTCTGAGTCCAAGGTCCCCGAAGCTGCAGGTGTACACGTGCCCTCAGGGCTGCCTCCCTCAACTGACCACCTCCCCTTTGGAGAGGAATCTGTTGCAAGTCCACGCTTACTTCTTGAAATGAAAATCATGGGAACAAGGCATCCTTATCACCCAGTGTAGAGGGTGTAGTGTTGGGAAGGTGGGGAGATATGATGTCCAGACCGAGAAGAAAGAAACCAAGAGGAATGAAGATAGAGAAAGACAACAGGAGGAAGATAGGAAATTAACCTGGAGACTGGGGGAACCGCTGCCAAGAGAAAACACACGAGGAAGAATAATGTATCTATTTTAAAAGCTAGTGAAAAGCAGTAAACAAACTTGAAAAGAGGTGAAAAGTGACTAAGGCAAATACAAATTTTCTTAAGCCAAAGAAGGTGCTGTTGTTTAATTGCTCAGTTGTGTCTGACTCTTTGCGACCCCATGAACTGTAGCCCACCAGGCTCCTCTGTCCATGGGATTCTCCAGGCAAGAATACTGGAGTGGGTTATCATTTTCTTCTCCAGAAAGAAGGTGACAAAGAGACAGAAATATAATCAAAACGTTTGTCACTTAGTTTCTTAGATTTGTTTAAAAACAAAACAAACAGAGCACTCAGAACAAAATCCACCTCTCTGACTTGCCTACCTTGGTGTTTTAAATTGGTAGCAGGCTTCCCCAATGGCTCAGTGATGAAGAATTTGCCTGCAGTGAAGGAGACATGAGAGACACGGGCTCAGTCCCTGGGTCTGGAAGATCCCCTGGATGGACAGAAGAGCCTGGTGGGCCACAGTCCATGGGGTCACAAAGAATAAGACACAACTGAGCACACACACAGCTGAAGAAGTAGGGAACTGCCCTGCCTCTTTCTGGATAAGGCTCTGGCTATCACTCCAGCCCACAGTCAGGTCTCTTGTTGTCCCCATTCATAGAGGGATATTTCCTTTAGTGTGCTGACCCCCACCCACACTCCTACTCGGAGCAAATGGCTACAATCAATGATACCCTCCTTTTCTCCAAGGGTCATTTTATCCATCATCACCTGGGTGGGTGTTCTATTATTATTATCATTATTATGTTCAGTGACAAAGTATCCAAGCCTGCCCACGTTGATAGAAAATCTATCTGCATCCTGGGCGTCTGGATGGCATTGCTGATTACTCTGAAAATACCTGCAGCAGCGTTGAGAGAAAATTATCATTGAAATGGTCCAAAGGAGTACCGAAGACAAATCTTTTTTTTTTTTTCCCATCTAATTTTCCTAAAGGACAAGCTATCTCTTTGGGAAAGTGTATTTCAAGTGCATGCTTTGGGAAGGCATCAGGGGTGATTGTAAGATTGTTCATGGGAAATCGCTCTTCCCCCTAACCACCCCTGCTCCTGCCACTAGATCTTGGGAGGAAATCAGGTTCACTTGTTACTACAGATCAGAATTGACAGGTAAAACCAATAGAAAGACTCTGGTTAAACAGCATGGACCTGAAGAAAACTTTATAAATGAAGTCCTAAAATGTGGATTCGTGGGAGAAGATGCTAAGACAACCTGCGTTTAGGTGCCTGACGCTATGCAGGTCTGGAGAGCAGGGGTCTGCAAGGAGCCTGGGGATGCTTACTTAATCAGTGAGTTAAAGTGCAAACCGAAGTGGAGGAATATGGATTCAACTCTTAGCACAACTAAGAACACATTTCTTGGTGGACAAAGAACCTACCTCCCCCTCACCAACTACAGAGAAGATCTAAGATAAATTCCAACCTAAGCAAATATTTAAGGAGCAGTTTCAGATTCTAATGGAATGTTAGGATTGTCTGAAGTAGAATCTACATAAGCTTTGCAGTGTGCCAAGTACTATCATTTGAATATTCCCAAAGAAAGGGGATATGCACTTTTAAATCCATAAAACTTTCCATTTTTGTAAGAATGTATAATTACTCACTTTATGGAAAGAGGAAAATGCAATGCACCCATGCCACACACTGTTGAATCCATTCTTTCTCTGTGCAACACTAAAAAGTGATCAAGTTTTGCATTTAAAACCTGTGTCTATCATCTTGGTCAAGTCACTTCTGGGTCTTGACTTTCTCTTCTGCATCATGGGACTAACAGTATCAAACTCATCCTTTATTTCATAAATCAAAGACCCCGGTGACATGATAGGTGCTCAGAAATTGGCAGCTTCCTTTCATCCATCCATCTGTCCATCCATCTATCCATTCAGCTAATAAATATTTGTTGACGCTTCCTTGCAGACACTGCTCCATGTGGTAGAGACTCACCATTTATCCAGACTGTCTGAGCTCCTCTGATTGCTTTGCTGGAGGGATTGGGAGAGACTTTCAAGCACTGGAACGTAAATTGATATGTGCACCACAGCACTGCAGCCCAGGTGTCAGTGAATAATTGTTGGAAGGTGCACTCATGAGCACAGATGGGATCAATTTTAACAAATAAAAGAAAATGAGAAATGATGGAGAGTTTGAAGGGCTCTGTGTAAGATTCTGTTATTCAAAAAAAAAAAAAAAAACAGAAAAAAACCTACAGTTCCAGCAGGTCCTGATAGGAAGAGCATCATTCTCAGGTGTTAGCGTACTGAGTCACTTTAGTCATGTCTGACTCTTTGCGATCCTATGGACCTTAGCCCACCAGGCTCCTCTGTCCATGGGATTCTCCAGGCAAGAATACTGGAGTGGGTTGCCATGCCCTCCTCCAGGGGATCTTCCTGATTCAAGGATCGAACCCATGTCTCTATGTCTCCTAAACTGGCAGGCAGGTTCTTTACCACTAGCGCCACCTGGGAATCCCTCTCAGAAGTTTACTAGCATCCAAGTCCAAACAAAGTCCAGTGCAAGGAAGAGAAAACGCACACTGGATTCACAGAAGTCGGGAAGTGACATTCTTGACAGTCACTTTTTCCCAACAGACCTTAACCTTAGAAGATCCTCATGCAGAGGAGAGACTTCTGGCTCACAGACGGAAAGGGAGTGAGGAAGATAGAACGTCTTTCAAAGCAGGACTTCTGATGGATCCCAGCAACTCCTGGGCACAAGCCCTTTAAGATCCGCGTTCAGGGCCAACCCGCTCTGTCTCTTTAACACGGTCAGACAGGACTACAAGGGAAACACCATCGCTCAGAATTTCACCTTGCAAATAAATCGCTCTGAACTGCAGCCAGAAGCAATGGAATCTCTCAAAGACATTATCTGGAAATAGTCAGTGGACGGCACCTCAAGTCCCATTCATCATTCTCAGGCTTGTAGTACTTCTTAATGGTTTTTATGGTTTATCCTTTGAACGCCAACAAAAGAGCGTGATTTTTTTCCTGGCTTATTCTATTAAACAGAAATCAATATCTAATATAAATGTGCGGATGGTGGGAAGTTTGGAAAGGCTTTGAGTGAGCTGGTGCACCAGTTTTATCATGCCCTGCCCAGAATGGAATGGGGAGGCTGAAGATGAAAAGGGTACACACGCCTTGTGCTTTCTAAGGAACCAGACACCCCCGCTTCAGGAAGAGTGTGCATACCACCGATCCAGATCTTTAAGGGTAGAGGATGTGGCTTTTGCTTTTCAAGACAGGTAAGGTTAGGGAGGCGCCTGCAACCACAGACTGTTAGAGTGAAGCAGAAAGCTGCTCAATATTCTCCAGGGAGTGATTTTAGATAAGGCAACGTGACTGGCATGGTTGTTCTTGGAGGAGAGAAGGAGGGCTTTGCGTCCGATATCTCTGACTACCACATGCGCCAGGAGCTGGGTAAGTGACCCACTCACTTCCCAGGGTGCCAAAAGGCGGCAGCAGCCTTTTAAAAGTGATATCTGCCCCATAAAGAGAGGAGCAGCAGCCGTCTTCTGCACAGATGGGCGTGCAAAACGCGAGATCCATCTTTTCAACCTGCAGAATAGGTTTGACCCGTTCCATTCTGAAATCCACGGTCAGCACTTCTGAAGGCAGTCATTGATGGGAACTAAGCTGGCCAGCAAAACTCCAAATAAACTCTTAGAACAGAAAGGCTCCACTGAAAAGGTGGTTTTCTTAAACGGTGATGAAATCTTCACTTGAATAGAGGTGGAAAAAAATATGAGGTCCTCAGAAAATGAAGGGCCAAGCCTGGTACCATATCAGAAATAGCATTGAAACCAGACCCGTGAGAGTCTGCTCCCAGGTTGGCCACCCACAAATCATGTTAACTCCAGGAGCTCAGCTGACTTTCCAGTTCTTAGTTCCTTGTTTATAGAAAGGGGTAGCAATGGCTGTCCTACTTATTTCACACCTTGTACTAAGAGTCTCAATGGATGACAGGAAAACAGTTAACAGAAAGGACCCTTAGTGCTCAGGATCTCTCAGGGAACCCCAAGCTGATGATCTCAGGTGTGGAGGGAACTTGGCTGGAAGGAGCCATGAGCTGTTCCTTCACCACACTCAGGGTGGACGAGTCAGCAACATCCCTAATACTCTACCCAGACTTCACTCCCTACCCAGCCTCAAGGCTTCGGTCATGCAAAGCAGCTTTCCCTCGAGAAGATAGGATCAAAACCCCAGAGAATGATCATCGAATGTGAACATATGGCCATAGGTGGAACATCAGGTGGAACATTCAATTTCTAATTGGTTGCATTGTATCTTATTCTCTGCTTCACTGACAAATATAAACAAGGACACTAACTCATGCACAATTTCCATATATAGTTTTTTATTGACTGGTGGCAATTCTGTGATCACGGCTGGCACAGAAACTGTGATATCAGCTTCGGATCTGGAATGTTCTGGAATGCTCTACAGTTATTGTGACAAGGACACCACAGAGCATGACTGAAATTCAAGGAACTGATCACTAGGTCTGCACTTTCCATTGTGCAAACTCTGGTCAAGAGGTAAATCCACCAAAGGCTCACGGTGATGAGTGACCCCTGCAAAGGGCTGCAACCGGTGCTTCACAGATATAACAGGAGGCTTCAGGAAAACATGCTTCACCCCATCTCACTTCACTTGGCTCAGTGTTAGGAACTTCATACAAATAAAATTAGAGCAAGTGAGCTATACTACTTATTGATTTCAAATGTCTAAAACAAAGCAAAATGGGCATTGCTGGTTCTGTTTTTATTACTGCTGTATGGATATTTGTGGGTTTCCCAGGTGGCACTAGTGGTAAAGAACCCGCCTGCCAATTCAGGAGACATAAGAGACTTGGGTTCTATCCCTGGGTCAGTAAATTCCCTGAAGGAGGGCATGGCTACCCACTCCAGTATGCTTGCCTGCAGAATCCCATGGACAGAGGAGTCTGGTGGGCTACAGTCCATGGGGCTGCAGAGTCGGACACGACTGAGGCGACTCAGCACAGCACAGATATTTATAGAGCTTCTGCTGCAGGCCAGACAACGTGCTGTGCACCGAGATAAGAAAAAATGTGAAACGCCAGTATTAAAAGTGTGGGAAATGCACAAGCCAATGCTAAAAAGCCCTTGATGAGCCTAAAGACTAACACCTACAGGGTGAATGAACTGCAGGCTCCTTTGACCTTCTCGACTCACAGATTCTCAGAAATCAACAAATTAAAGACAGGGAAAGAGATACAAAATCTTCTCCAGGTTTCAAAAAATAAAGGTGATTTTAGAAAGGAAGATTTAAAATAGAATTCAGAGTTTGCAAGTTCTTAGGAGCAGCCCACCAACCAAATCACATTTTGCAAGAATTAAAGTGGGAAAGAGACTGGGAAAGTGAGCTTCTGCCTCCAGCATGACATTTTGTGATAAAAACAGAATGGGTGAGAATAACAAACTTCAGTGAGAAGTTACACTGAATGTTTATTAAAACTCTTGCACCGGTGGCGCTATAAAGCAAATCACGGGTAACAGCTATCCTGAAAGAGATTGCTAAATCAACTAGAAGATTAGTCCGGGGTTAGTGAGTAGATTTTTCTTCTATTTGCATTTGTAATAATAGCAGAAAACATTCTAAGAACCTCTTGCATGCATGGATCATTTGCGGGGAACAAACAAGCAAACAAACAGAAATACACATGATCCCTCACACCTTCCTTACGTTAACTATGGCATTTGGGGTATCTTGAATTCTCTTTCATAGAAAGATAAAGGATGATTTCAGAGACATGCCAGTTACACATTTTCTCCTCCCCAGAATTAATCTCCATCTCTAACCTGCAGAGTTATGATCCAGCTCATTCACAGATTGGTAGTAAGCACCTTCCACTTTTCCAGACCTTCTTTACTTCCAAATCCAATCTCACCATCTCAGTATATCCCTTCAACTTTTGATTGTTTCTTTACTTCTCTTAGCTCCTTGAGCTTTCTCTAATCAACCTGTGAAGTCACTAAGAATGTGACATTAAATAATCAGAACCTGGGCACGCACATACACACAGATGGAACAAACACAGGCTCTTTTCAGTGTGCATCAGTTCAGTTCAGTCGCTCAGTCGTGTCCAACTCTTCGCGACCCCATGAATCACAGCACGCCAGGACTCCCTGTCCATCACCAACTCCCTGAGTTCACTCAAACTCATGTCCACAGAGTCAGTGATGCCATCCAGCCATCTCATTCTCTACCATCCCCTTCTCCTCCCGCCCCCAACCTTTCCCACTATGAGAGTCTTTTCCAGTGAGTCAACTCGTCCCATGAGGTGGCCAAAGTATTGCAGTTTCAGCTTTAGCATCAGTCCTTCCAATGAACACCCAGTGTGCATACCTATTATCAAAACTCTTACACATCTAAGTGCGTCTGTGCCTATATATCTCTTCTGACTGCAAACCCAGTGGACCCTATCTTTTGATTAATTTGGTATCTTATTTTCCCCATTATGATATCACAAAGATATTCCATGTTCAAGAAAACCCCATAGTTGATTATTACCATAATTGAGACACACAGGGATTAATCTGAATTAAGCAGTAACTCTACAGATGCTCAAAACAGAACTCAGAAGACTGACTTGCCACTTCTCACTGTCAGCTCTAGGTAAGGCCACAGAATATAAAACACTTCTAGCACATTTTACAAAAAGTCAATTAACATGTACAAAATAAAATGAACACCCAAAAAGAAATGTGATTCAGGAAATGAACTGGTTAGCATTTACAGTAATTACTAGAGATTACTACCAAATTACTAGCCAAATTACTGGTAGAATGATCATATTATTCTCTTCCTTCTAATAATGCTACACGCCAATTTCAAGTAATTGTACATAATTTCCTTGCCAGGGTCCAGGCAGTAATTTGAAACCGATACCTCGTCAGGGTCTCCAAACCTCCTCCAGCACTGTGATGAAGCTGGGTTTTGCTTTAACCTGCAGACAATGCTCCCCACCCCCACTAGCCAACCTCAGCCCCTTGTAACTTTTGGTGAGTGTAACATCAGGGTGGAATACAAAGCTAAACAAAAATAGCCTTGTCATAAGTCTGACCTTACAGCTGTGTGGTCATTCACGTGACCTGATCTGAAAGGGGTTCACAGAGCTGTCCTCACCACTCAGGGGCCATGACTGTCTGAGATGCCACAATTTAAACGTGAGCTAGGGTGAAGTACTGGGAAGCATTTACTCATCCACCTACACGGACATTTGGGTGAGAAGGCGATCCCAAGCTCTAAGGGGAGAGAAAAAAAACTTGTAAAATGGGGAGAAACAGGTAAGGGATGAAGGTCTGTATAACAGATTTGGGTTTGGGAAGCAGTGGAGTGGATGAGATGGTTTGACAGCATCACAGACTCAATGGACATGAGTTTGAGCAAATGCTGGGAGACAGTGGAGGACAGCCGTGCCTGGCCTGCTGCAGTCCATGGGGCTGCAAAGAGTCCTCCCCGACTGAGCGACTGAACAACAACAAAGATGAATGGAAGTCTGGGGTCCAAGATGTTGATGAGGAACCCACGCCCAAGAAAGGAAGCAGAGGGAATTAGGATCAGGGGCACATGTTCAGCACAGTTCAGCGGGGGCGCAGGCTCAGCCGCCTGGTGGGAGTTCGGAAACATTAAAGTCCATCACATCACAGCTGTCTCACCAGGTGCTGGGACGGCCTGAGGTTGATACCCCACCTGCTTCAGCCATTGGCTCGGAGCTGCCTCGGGAGAGAGGGCACGAAGCCACAATGGAGAAGTCTCATTGTAGCAGGGAGGAGCCTGACAGAGGTGACTAGCTGGGCAAGTAAACCACAGTCACATGGAGAAATCCCCCATAAACATCTACTCCACAGTTTTGGTTAGTCCTGGACCTTGTACTAAAGAGCCTGGCAATCCCAACCTAAAAAAAATAAATAAATAAATAAAGCAAAAAATGAAAAAAGCTATCTTCAGAAAACAAGAAATGACACCACCAGCTCTATCATAAAAGACACGCCAGTGATTGCAGAAATGTTGTCTTTTCAAATCAGCCTAAACTGGATTTCCAAATTAGCAGCCCCAACTGTGACTGTGCAGTTACTTGCGTTCATGGTGCTGAAAAGTTGTGTTCACTGTGAAGAGAGAACCATCCAACAGAAGGCTACCACATTTCCCCCTTCTCTGAATCTGGGAAATGTGACTGATTTGCATATTTAGCATACATTTGCATTCTGTGTTCAATAGCCCCTAACTCTAATTATGTAAAATAAGATAAATTAGTGCATTTTACTGTCATTGCATTCCAGCCCTATGGTTAGGGGCTAAGGAGACTTAACCCAACTTCTTCCTCCTCCTTCTGGCTTATTCCCTTGGGGATCTGAATTCATGTGGTGTTCAGGCTGGAGACATTTCAAGGAAAACCCCTAACTATGGAAGTGGGGAGGGGGTAAGAAAAAAGGAACGACCAGTGATATCCAAAAATAGGTTGTGCATTTCCTACTCCAACAAGTACCTTTAAGTGCCAGTTTGATAAAATAGTAAATAAAAAATGAACCATGTAAATATTTTTTATAAGTAAATATAAGGCAAATTGCTTTAAAACAAAACAAAAATTAATAGAAAATCAAATCCAGTGTACCATGCTTTTGTGTAATTCCTATTAGGGTGGAAGGATGGGTTTGTAGACTAGAAACTGGTCCAGACAGAGCAGAAACTTGAAGGAAGGTAACCAATGGCCAGGAAAGCTTGGCTCTGCTCTCCTTGTGTTTTCATCCCATGCTCTCTGACTTTGAGGGGTATTCAGACCCCTTTGGAGAGATACTTGAGAGTTCTGGATCATTCTGCAATTTTGGCATACACATCATGCTTCACTAATTCCCCCATCCCATCCCTTTACCTGATCTAATGTTTCACACACTAGCAAAGTCATGCTCAAAATTCTCCAAGCTAGGCTTCGACAGTATGTGAACTGAGAACTACCAGATGTTCAAGCTGGATTTAGAAAACGCAGAGGAACCAGAGGTCAAATTGCCAACACCTGTTGGATTATAGAAAAAGCAAGAGAATTCCAGATAAACATCTACTCTGCTTCATGGACTATGCTAAAGCCTTTGACTGTGTGGATCACAACAAACTGTGGAGAATTCTTCAAGAGATGGGAATTCCAGACCATCTTAGCTATCTCCTGAGAAATTTGTATGCAGGTCAAGAAGCAAGAGTTAGAACTGGACATGGAACAACGGACTGGTTCCAACTTGGGAAAGGAGTACGTCAAGGCTGTATATTGTCACCCTGCTTATTTAACTTATATGCAGAGTACATCATGAGAAACGCCGGGCTGGATGAAGCACAAGCTGGAATCAAGATCGCTGGGAGAAATATCAATAACCTCAGATACACAGATGACACCACATTTATGGCAGAAAGTGAAGAGGAACTAAAGAGCCTCTTGATGAAGGTGAGAGAGGAGAGTGAAAAAGCTGGCTTAAATCTCAACATTCAGAAAACTGAGATCATGGCATCCATCCCATCACTTCATGGCAAATAGATGGGGAACAATGGAAACAGGGACAAACTTTATGTTCTTGGACTCCAAAAATCACTGCAGACAGTGACTGTAGCCATGAAATTAAAAGACGCTTGCTCCTTGGAAGAAAAGCTAGACAAACCTAGACAGCATATTAAAAAGCAGAGACATTACTTTGCCAACAAATGTCCATCTAGTCAAAGCTATGATTTTTCCAGTAGTCATGTATGGATGTGAGAGTTAGACCATAAAGAAGGCCAGGTATTTCTACTATCAACCTATCAACTTTACATTCTTTAACTCATTTAATCCTTGTAAAATTCTCATAAGAGAAAAAAAAATTCTTCAAGATAAAGAAATTGAAAATCCGGGAGGATGTGCAAACTTCCCAAATAAACCAGACAGCCACAACTAAATCCCAGATCTGAGAAAGTGTGAAAGCGTTAGCTGCTCAGTTATGGACGACTCTTTGTGACCCCAGGTACCGTAGCCCACCAGGCTCCTCTGTCCATGGGATTCTCCAGGCAAGAATACTCTGGGTAGCCATTCCCTTCTCCAAGGGATCTTCTCAACTCAGGGATTGAATCTGCATCTCCTGCATTGCAAACAGATTCATTACTATCTGAACCACCATTCCTGACCTGTTGGACTCCAAATTCTGTCTCTGCTCTTTACAATATGCCTTGCACATTCTGAAGAGAAACACAATGTGTTGAGACTCAGGCATGGTGAGTCTGAGATCCTAGTGGAACACCTCAGAGGAAATATCCAGCAAGCAGTTAGACATAATAGGATCAGAGATTTATAGGACTGGAAGGAATCTTAAAAATTACATAATCATGGTATCTATATTCCCCAAAGAGAGGAAAGCTGAAGCTCTCCATTTGGGAAAGTTAGCATGCTAGGGCAGGCATGAAGTCACTGTATAGGAGGAAGCGCATATTAGAAGCCTGCTGACTGTCCTGTGGGTGTGCTCACCAACTTTCTGGGACAGAGGGGAGGGATGAGGCTCACTGCCAACAGAGCAGAGGCTTCTTGGAAAGGGAGGAGAAGGTCAAGGTCGTTCCGAGGTCAGCACTGGCAGATTGCTAAGAAAACGTGAGTAATCAAAAGTGCTAGGTGTTTTAGAGAAGTCAAAGAAAACGAGGTCATTGTCTATGGCTGTTCAGAGTTCCTTGGTTGCCTTAGAGAGCAGCTGTCAAAGAAACAAGGAAAATAATATTAGGAGACAAACATCAGGGGTGAGAAACATTGCCTGGGTCTCTTTATTATGACTAGATCACGGAAAAGAAAACAGTTTATGGGGAGACATGCAAAGTGGGGATTCTGTGAAAATTTATCTTGGCTTGTCGTGATTTAGAAGGGATATCACAAGCTACAAAATCACATAGGGTTTGTGGAGATGAAAATTGTTGACAGCTACATACAAATTCAGAGCAATCTTCATATTTTTATGCAAGATTTCAATAGTAGCTATAATTAATGGTCTATCATATCTGCTACGCAGACATACACACACAAATAATTCAGGAGCATTACAAAATTATTTCTACTAAAATTACATAGATGGATGTACCCAAAGGTGCTTTTACAGGGAACTGAGAAACAGTTGCTCAGATCAGTGACATGTTAGTTAAAACACTGTGGTTTCTAATGGAGATTATTTCCAAAGGGAAAAAGCTAAGTTACATAAATCTATGCCCAGCAAATCATTGGTGAGGGCTTCCCTGGTGGCTCAGGTGGTAAAGAATCCTTATGCAATACAGGAGACTCAAGTTTGATCCCTGGGCCAGAAAGATCCCCTGGAGAAAGGAATGGCAACCCACTCCAGTATTCTTCCCTGGAGAATCCCATGGGCAGAGGAGCCTGCCAAAACCCTTCACTGGTGAAAGGACAGCTCTAGCTCAGCGTTTGCCAAGGGAGACAGACAGCAACTACTCTGATCATAGGCTGCCCCTCCCTATCCCATCTACCGTCCCCTCCCCCAACACACACCATATAAATCAACTTACCAATGAGCCACAAATGCACCCCACCCCCCAAACACCACATATTTCCAGGTGAGCCATGGCATAAGATCACTTCCTAAATGGCCTGAGACTTTATCTGCAGGGCGTTACCATGGGTGCCACCTGAAAGAGATGTCTGAAACAGGGAGGGGTGAGTGCTACATTCCGATGGTTGCAGAACAATGTGGATGGTTCCTCCTCCTAGAAGAGAGCTGGCGTGAACAATAATCTAAACCACATCTTGCTAATTACCATTCTCTTTGGGTGACTGAGTTCATTTCTGCCTGTGGTTAAACATGCTGTTTATACTGCCTTGGTGGAGGGTCGGGAGGTGCAGAAAGAAAATACAATTAATTCTTTATTAATATCATCTGTTTCCCAGACATCACATTTTATAATATTCTGTGCATGACATCCAATGTTGAGCTATACAAAAAATGAAGTCAGTCAGTATTAGGGTTAAAAGGGCTGTCTCAAATATTGAAAAATAAATTATTTTTTATTGTCTTTGTGCATTTAGTTAAAAATCTGCAATCTCAGCTGGCATCTGCAATGAATATATATAATTTTTTTCTCTTCAGAGGTAGTATATAGACTTTTCATTGCTTTGAAGTTTTTGGAAGTGTTAATTTCAGTAGGAATTCAAGGTAGAAAATCAGATGGTAGAGAACAGGGTGACATGAAAAGAAAATTGATCACGCAACTGACTTCTCATTCCCACTGTCCAGCTTTAACAGCTCAAGAGTTCCTTGCATACCTTTCCAGATTTTTCCTGCGCACATATAAGCCTCACTCAGACACATACATAGACACACACAGTTCCTTTTTCTTATTCCTACAATGTGATCGTATACACACTTCTTTGCAAGTAGCTTTTTTCAGCTTATAATATGTCTTAGACATCTCTTCATAACCTGTATTTATCTATCATATCTCTATAAGGGTTATAGAGATTCCATTATGTGAATTACCATAAATTACATAATCAGTCAGGCCTGTATTGAAGGAACTTTTAAACATTATTTTAGTTTATAAACATTTTTTATTTTTTTACTGAAAACATGAATTATGGGCTTCCCAGGTGGCGCTAGTGGTAAAGAATCCACCCGCCAACGCAGGATACCCAGGTTCAATCTCTGGCTCGGGAAGATCCAATTGGAGAAGGAAATGGAAGCCCACTCCACTATTCTTGCCTGGATAATTCCAAGGACACAGGACCCTGGTGGGCTACAGTCCATGGGGTTGCAAAGAGTCAGACATGACCAAGCATGCATTCAAAAGTATTGCTTTCTTTTCTTTTGCTATGAATACGTAACAAGCTCCCTTGAGTTTAATGAACTTAGCCAACAACTATGCTATGCTGGACCCAGACTCTGGGTGGGAACAGAGCAGTGATGGCTGGTCTCCGCTCCATGAGGTCTGAGAGGCTCAGAAGATGGGGTAACCAGCACGCCTGAGCCTGCACTATCGCAGAGGCATCACCATTCACTTGTCTGCACCTTAGAAGGTGGCTGGAAGGACTGGCTTCACCTGGGAACGTCCAGCAGGTTTCTGTTTTGAGTGGGAAAATTTCTTCCAGGGCAGGTAGTCCCTCTGTGTGACTAGGCAGGAGCTGACAGCCTTTCTTGACCTGGCCTCAGGGTCATGCAGTCACTTTAGCCACATCCCACTGGTTATGAGCAGTCAGAAGCCCAGACGTCACTTTGTTGACAAACGTCTGTCTAGTCAATGCTATGATTTTTTCCAGTAGTCATGTATGGATGTGAGAGTTGGACCATTAAGAAGGCTGAGTGCCAAAGAATTGAAGCTTTTGAATTGTGGTTCTGGAGAAGCTCTTGAGAGTCCCTTGGACAGCAAGGAGATCAAACCAGTCAATCCTAAAGGAAATCAACCTTGAATATTCATTGGAAGGACTGATGTTGAAGCTGAAACTCCAATACTTTGGCCACCTGATCCAAAGAGCCGACTCATTGCAGAAGACCTTGATGCTGCGAAAGATTGAAGGCAGTAGGAGAAGGGGATGATGGAGGATGAGATGCCCGGATGGCATCATTGACTCAATGGACATGAGTTTAGCAATCTCTGGGAGACAGTGAAGGACAGGAAAACCTGGCATACTACTGCCCATAGGGTTTCAAAGAGTCGGACATGACTTAGTGACTGAAGAATATCAAGGCCAGACTAGATCCATGGATGGTAGGAGTGGACCACTTTGCTCAGGGAGTAGCTGCCAGGTCAGCTTCTAGAGGAGCAAGTTGGAAGAGTGGTGTTGCTGCAGTATCTTTGCAAATCCATCTGCCAGGACTGTCTGAGAAGCATGTGCCTCTGCTTCTGTGCTTTACAAAACGCTCCCTGCCATCATGAAGAAGCTCCCGCTTAAGAATGTTTCCTGGTTTCCTATATACGCATCCCAAAATGTCACCGGGCCCTGTTAGAGAATATAGACCTAGTGGAGAGGACTGGCTCTGTGGTGAGCAGACATGGATTCAGGGCACTAAATGTCTCAGAGCTCAGGCTCATCATTACAAGGGAGGGACTGAATTAGATTAGATCCAAGCTGCCCTCGATTATAACACTGTATCCTTCTCAGACCCTACCTAGGTGTTTCATCTTACAATTCCTTATTTTGAGAAGGACAAATAAAGGGTAGGATGGACAGAGCTCAGCTCCAATACCCCAGACTTTGTTGCCTTCACCCCAAAGACAAAGCTTAACCGAGTAGGATGAGCTGTGATGACATCACACAACCCAGATGTGACTCCAACCTGTCATGTAACTGCCTTGTGAGATGACACGGGTGTAGCTTTTCTAAACGTGTACACAAGATGATGATATCCGTGCAGGGGCTATGCAAAGTAGAAAATGGAGTAGAGAGTCCTCATGCCCTCTCTCTTTTCAGAGCAAGGGATAGGATGGGAGAGAAACAGGGAGGGCAAGACATGCTTCTCCTCTAAGGAAGAGCCCCGCTGTCATAAGGCTTTGCTGTCTTGAGGCCCTGCCCACTTTCCACACCTCTGCCATGCTGTCTGCTAAGCCTGAGCTTTGTGCTTAACTGCCTAACGATAGAATGCCAATCCCATGATCGATTTCTCTTAGGGATTTAGGGCCAGACCTTACTGATCCTACGGCCAGGATCCAGTGGCCTCTTTCCATGCAGAGTAGGCCTGGGCGGGGTGGGGGCAGGCATTTAGAGGAAAAAATAACCCTTGCACAGCACCATAGAAGATAGAAGAGAACGGCCTGCCAGCAGAGATGGAAGGATGGGTAAAGGAAAGAGGCAGAAAGAAGGGAAAGCAAGATGATGGAGCGGAGGACTTTCAGCACAGCTGGAGGGGTCTGGGGACCCACACTTCTGTCTCTGCTCGGATATCTGCTCTGAAAAGGCCACACCCCCACACAGGGGCAGATGGGCCAGACCAGGGCCCTTGGCCAGATGGGAAATAGTCTAGGCTTCTCTGTATTTTCCTGGTCCAGAGCAAATTTATTATTTAGGTAGGACTAAGTGGAATGGATAATATTCTCCGGAGATCAGCGGCTACGCTCCATTTCTGACCTGTGACGAATGGGAGGAAGCACAGCCTTGCCTTCAGCTTGCTGGGTGAAGGATGGACAGTGAGAAGGGACTGGAAGGGGTCTGGGAGTGCCTTTCATTTCCTTCAGCTTCTCCCAGCGCCCAGCTGCTGTCCTTGCAAAGCAGAAGAAGGGAAACGAAATGTCATTTCTCCGGAGATGTGACAAAAGGTTATTTGCTTCCGAAAGAGGCTCTGTCTTAAATAAATGAAAGTTGTCTGCATGGTTCGTTTGTTTGTTTGGCGCTTTTTTTTTTTTCTGGCTCCTTCTCAGTCACCCCATAAATCACTGAAAATCACCTTACCATTCTCTGAATTTGTAGGACTTCCTTGCTGCTGCACAAAGGCATGAGCAAGGGCCAAGGCAAACATCTCAGATGTCTTCTTTCAAAACCAAAATGCATTTTAATAATTTAAAGCTGCAGCTCTTGCAGTCACTTGATAAATTATTCACCAATTTTACAAAAAAAGAAAAAAATATATCTGTTCCCTTTACAAGTTCTGGAACATTAAATCATGTCAGGATAGATGAAAAGGACAAATCAGTCCTAAACTCTTAAAATTCACACATTTTACTTCTTTATCTGAAAGCAGGGCTGGAGTATGTAGGGAACTGGGTAGCTGGAGATGGCTTTTCAGGATGTATGTCCAGCCACAAAGGGAGGATGACAATGGAAGAGTGAAAGAAAGTTGTTTGGGGGGGGTGTTCTCTAGAGAATAGCTCCCTGTTTGCCTCAGGACTGCAACTTAAAGTATCATTTCAGAGAAATCCTCAAGGATGGAAGAATGAAGAAAGTGGGTCCATGCAAGATGACTCGTGTTAAGTTCTGGGCAAAGGAGGAGGCTACAGTGATGCTGGCTCCTGCTCCTCTTGAGTTCTAAGTCCCATATCCTTCTCCCATGATGGTCAAGAACTTGAGGGCTGCTGCTGCTGCTGCTAAGTCACTTCAGTCATGTCCGACTCTGTGTGACCCCATAGACGGAAGCCCACCAGGCTCCCCCATCCCTGGGATTCTCCAGGCAAGAACACTGGAGTGGGTTGCCATTTCCTTCTCCAATGTGTGAAAGTGAAAAGTGAAAGTGAAGTCGCTCAGTCGTGTCCGACCCTTAGCGACCCCATGGACTGCAGCCTACCAGGCTGCTCCATCCATGGGATTTTTTAGGGAAGAGTACTGGAGTGGCTTGCCATTGCCTTCTCCGAACTTGAGGGCTATCTGCTGTTAAATGTCCATCAGACACAACCTTTAGAGACTCAGCAAGCAGGTGCTTCTGAATCCATGAGAAGAAACTTTTAAATCTGTATCCAGGGTAAAAACAAAGCTCCACCAACAATGTCACCTTTTAGCTGAGGACCCTTGAATCTGGGCTGGCACCTCCCCTCTCATTAGAAAAATGTGGTTACCTAATGGGTCAAGTGACTGATAGCCAAGGGCAGAGCAGAACCAGCAGGTTTTCCTTCCTGATGCTTTCCAGGAGAGAAGTCTCCTTCCTGGAGCCAGTGCCCAGGATGTGACTGGCATTAATAAATCTTGTCATCAGGAGGTTTGCCCTCCAACTTCATGCTTTCTTTCCGCTCTGCTGGAGCTTAGCGGGGCAGCAGTCTTATAACAGGACCATGAAAAGGCCCCACTCCAACTGGGATGGGGATGAGGCTCATCTGAATAAACACACAACGCTGGTAGAAATTGTAGGCATAAGTCAAATGTCTAATCTCATGTGTGCAAAAAAGAAGTAGATATTTAGTTTTGTACCATTTAATAAAATGTATTTATTTTAATTGAAGGATGATTACTTTACAATTTTTGTGATGGCTCTTTGCCATACATAATATGTATTGGCCATCAGTATTCATGTGTTCCCTCCATCCTGAATCCCCTTCACACCTAGCTATGTACCATTTTAATGGGAAGAAATGGACTTTTCTGTTTTTAATTTGAGACTGGAAAAACGTGAAATTTCACATTTTAGGCAAGGGATTCTAGAGGAAGCTTCCACCCTCGTTAACAAGGTAACTGTTACGTTTGAGGGATTTTGTAAAAAATTTTTCTACCTTCTACTCCCTGTTTCTTTTATAATCTAAAAATTTTAATATATCTTAAGGAAATTCTAAAGTCAGGGGTATTCTTGGAAGCATCTGACTTCTGATTAAAGTATTTTATCTCCCACTTCAAAGAAATCCTGTAACGCTAGAGCCATCTCTACTGGCGACACCTTTCTTCACCCTTCCAATCTCATGCTCAGCTTCTGGGAGAATCAAGTTACAAAAGAGACAACCTCTTAGAAAGCCATGGTTCTTTCATTTTGATTCAGCGGGGACAGATGCAGACCTCCATGTCAGTATTTGGAGATCAGAGAAGTGAAGAGGCAGAAGAGAAAAACAGTTCAATTTCTAGAGTATGCTGTTTATTTATTTATATATGACTTTCTACCCTGAAGAATTTAAAGGGGTTAGAAAAGATGCATGCAAAAGCACAAGATAAAATAACTTAAAAATAAGAAAGAAAAATGCCCCTAGGATAAGACACGAAAAAGATGGATTCAGAACTTGGTCATCATCTCAGCATAATACTAACATTCTTTACTTCTCCATCCCTCACTTTCTCCCTAAGGGCATGTCAGTATAATATTACCTGGTTTTTGACTCACTGGATAGGGTTATGCACTTTATAAGCAACATCCAAATTTGTGTCTTAAGAGAAATCACCACACACATTAGAACATTTAAAGGAATCAGGTAAGGTAGTTCTAGGCATCTGTTGGTTACTTTGGGGAAGTTTGTGCTATAAAAGTTATTTCAGTTTCCTAAAATCATCCAGGCCCAATGGTTCAACCGTCAACTTCAGGGACAATTGTCTTTACATCTTAGGGGTACAGAAATGGTGGATTCCCCTCTTCTAGCTCAGATCTGAGCTCACACAGCATCTCAGGGAGATGTTCTCTGACACAGGAGCTGAAGACACTGCTCCCACTCCCACCTCAGCCTCTCTCTTTCCATCAAATTGTGTTATTTTCCTTACGACGTGTACCAGTATTGAAACTGACTTGTTTATGGGCAAATGATCCCCTTCCGCCCCCACGCTCAGAGGATATGAGCTCTATAGGAGCAGAGACTTTGTCACTTTACTCACTCTCCTGCTTCCACTGTCAAGAACATGGCTTGGAACAGAGTAGGTGCTTGATGAAAATTTGCTGAATGAATGAATGACTATTTGGGGTAAAATCTTATCTCCTATAATTCGGTTCAAACATTATCTTCAAACTTTGATAAGCTGGATGAGTGAATCAGTTGCATGAAAGCCCCTTGTAATCCAGACTCTTCACTTGAATTTTCACCTGCAAAGATCTTCCCTCTCTCTCCCTGTCCTCCTCCACCGCAATCCATGCTGCAATAAAGGAAGCACCCTCCTCATGTCTTAGGGTCTTTCATCTCCAACAGTGCTCAGGTTCAGTCCTTCCTTCTCCTCAAGGACCTGCTGTTTATCAACTCTGTTAGCTCCATTTCCTCTGGCTTTTTCCCAGCAACATTTAAGAATGCTTATGTCCCAAGCAAATCTAAAAACCTAGATTTGTTTATTTGCTTATGTCCAAAGGAAATCTGTTAAAACATAGATGCTCAAGGGCTTCTCTTCCATCTCTCCTAAGAAGCAGGAACATTTGCTGCTAGATCATCACCCAGAAAGGGTGTATGGAGTAGTAATGGCCTAAAAGGAAGGTGAGGCCAGAAATAGCCAAATTCAGAGTGGAAAATTGCCTGACGCTGGGAAAATTCCTGACGCTGGCAAATATTGAAAGCAGGAAGAGAGGGGCTGAGAGAGGATGAGATAGTTGAATGGTATCTTCGACTCAATGGACATGAGTTTGAGCAAATTCTGGGAGATGGTGAAGGACAGGGAAGCCTGGCGTGCTGTAGTCCATCGGGTCACAAAGAGCTGGACATGACTGGGAGTCTGAAAAACAACAGTGAGAAACGCAGAGTTCCACTTGCAGTAGAAGAGAATAGACTTTACAGGCAGACTGGGAAGAGTGGAGAGTCAAGGTCTTATTCTGATCTGGATGAGAAAGAGAGGAAGCTGTTTGGGGTGAGGAACAGATGCTAGTCATGTAAAATATTGAGAGAAATGTGGGGGGAAAAAAAGTTAAGATACTGTTTTATAAAGAGAGGGGCCCCCCTTCTGGTTTTCAAAAGTAAAGATTCATTTGCTTTTAAATAATACCTGTTACTGTTGGGGCTTCCCTGGTGGCTTAGTGGTAAAGGATCCACTTGTCAATGCAGGAGATGCAAGTTCAATCCCTGGGTCAGGAAGATCCCCTGGAGAAGGAAATGGCAACCCACGCCAGTATTCTTGCCTGGGAAATCCCACGGACAGAGAAGCCTGGCAGGCTATAGTCCATGGGGTCGCAAAAGAGTTGGACACGACTGAGCGACTGAACTGAAATGAGTGACTAAACAACAACAACGGTTGTGGCAGGACACCCGTTAGTTTGACTGGAACATAATATAAAAGCAGAGCATAAACTGGAAGCAAAAAACCCCACCTTTATCTGGTTTACGTGCCAAACTTTGCATTCTTCAAAACAAAACCATCTTTCCTGTAGCTGACATCACATGTCTCTCTCCTTTTCCTGACTTCTGTGAAAAGTTGTCCTCATCCACTCTTTCCACTCCCTCAATTTGTGCTGACCTCTCACTGTTCTACCATCAACAAACCAACCACACTAATCCCCTCTTCTCAAGACCACCGATCATGTTGGCCAACATCACTGGCCACTTTGGGACCTTTATTTTCGTAAAGCACTGAATCATGTGGCCATTCCCTGGGACAGGACCAAGGAAAGACCCAGACCGAAGCATTTCAGCACAGCTCCTGTCTCATCCTTGGGAAACTTTGAAGCGCTGCTGCTATGAGGGCAGTTACTGCCCAAATGTAGCCTATTATCCGTTGCCATGGAGGACTCACCCAGCCGGCGACCTGTATTCCTGTTCAGTCCTCAGGGACCAGCGAGCTGTGAGTATGACTCCTTTGCAGGTTCTCCATCTAGGCTGGAGGTGAAAAATATACTTTCCATAATACCTCCCCTGGGAAAGGTGCCACTCACAAACCCTCGTGAGCTGTGTCAAAGAAGGCACAATATATCTCCCTAATTTCCAACTCTCTCCTCACCAAGTTCCAGCTTTCAGAGGCTAGAGGTGAGCTCTCACCCATTAGTCGAGCATCTTACTTTGCAATACGAACATAGTCGGCACCCATTGCTTTGGCTGCTGCTGCTGCTAAGTCGCTTCAGTCGTGTCTGACTCTGTGCGACCCCATAGATGGCAGCCCACCAGGGTCCCCCATCCCTGGGATTCTCCAGGCAAGAACACTGGCGTGGGTTGCCATTTCCTTCTCCAAGGCATGAAAGTGAAAAGTGAAAGTGAAGTCGCTCAGTGGTGTCCAACTAACTCGTAGCGACCCCGTGGACTGCAGCCCACCAGGCTCCTCCGTTCATGGGATTCTCCAGGCAAGAGTACAGGAGTGGGGTACCATTGCTTTCTCTGCATCACTTTGGGGCCTCAGTTAAAATTGAGAGATAATCGCATAATAAACCACAGTTTCCAAAGACCGTACACCCTGCGTCCTGTGTCCTGACTCCATAAACTCAAGGCACAGTGTGAGGCTGTCTTTACATATGGGTCTTCTCACAGCATGACACGCTTGTTTCTGCGCCTGGCTTTCTCTATTGAATCATGAGTGTCTAGGAGGTAAAGCCTTTGTGTTTACCACACACACAACAGTAACAACAACAGCTTAGTCTCCTGCTCATCTCCTTTCAGCCAGAATTCTGCCCTTTCCTCCTCCAAATGGCTGAGTATTTCGTAAGAATAGTCTGTTTACTTACTGGCTCCTTTTCTTCACTTGACACTTGGTCCACAACCTTTTCAAATCTAAGTTCCAGTCTCATCTTGGACTGGAATTCTTTTCATTAATGTCACCAATGGTATTAGTAAATCCAGTAGGTCTTTGGACTTGACTTACCGGCAAGCATTTGGTTTTTTGGACAATTGTCTTCTTGAAAAGTCTTTCTTGGACTTCTCGTCTATAAGGTGTCTTGCTTTCCTGTTAATTTCATGGTTAACCCTTGTCTTTCTTTCATCAAAGCTCAAGCCCTTAATTACTGAAGCTTTTTCAGGCTCTGCCCAAGGCACTCTTACGTCCTTAATTTCTCCTTTCTCCTCCGACGAGCTGGTCCACGCACACATCCCTCACCACTTAATGACCAGCAGACCATAGGCTTTGCTGGAATTTTAGCAACAAGTCAAGATAGCCACGTTCAGGGAGGCTCATGACAATTCATGATGCTCTTCCCCAATTGGGCCCTCCTTCTGCGCTGTTTCAGTGAATGGCCCGTGAGCCACTTAGTACGTAGCTGAAAAACGGGATGATATTCCCCTTTTCTTCCTCTCTGATACCCAATCTTACAGACTTTTACCTCCAAAGTGCTCAAATCTGTGGACTTCTCTCTCTACCCTGCTCCAGTCTCTGCCAGCATTATCTCTCAACCAAACGTCAGCACTGTGCCCCAAAGGTGCCTCCAAGTGCAGTCAGGGCCCCTCTCACCCTGTCTCCACAGGGCAGACAAAGTAACCTGTAAACAAACCAGCCCTACCCCTCCCTACTCTTGTTCAGTTCTTCTTTTGATTTATTCAGTATGAAGCTCTGAGACACGCCCACTATACAGGCCACGGTCGGCCTGTCCTCCTTTCCATCTGTACTGCCTGCTCTATGCCTGGCTGCATGTTCTGTTCTCCTGCAAGACACCATTTCTACCCAAATGAACTCCAGCTTCCTCAGCTCTCTGACCAGGACAAGCCTTCCTCTCAAATGCCTCCCCCGCTAGCACCACAGCCATTTCACCTTGGTCTCTGTGAACACTTAGAGTCTGTCCTCAGTTCATGGAGCTTCTTATTGCTGTCCCAGTGGCCAAGACAGTATCTGACATACAGATGAAACAAAACAAACATCAGTTACACCAGGCATCCCCAACCTCCAGGATCTAATGTCTGATGATCTAAGGTGGAGCTGATGTAATAATAATAGAAATAAAAGACACAATAAGTGCAATGCACTTGAATCATCCTGAAACAATCACCTCTCAATTCCGTGGAAAATCTGTCTTTCAGAAAACTGGTCCGTGGTGCCATAAAAGGTTGGGGATGGCTGAATTAAAACTTCACCAAAATACACAAATAACACTGCTTTACTAAAGTAAATAAATGACAAATAAATTCATTTTGGTTCTCTGAGCCTCGGTTTTCTTAAGTATAACATAGGGAAATTTCACAAGGCTATTTTAAGGATTAAATAAAATAATATATTCAAATAGCCCAGCTCAGTGCTTGTCAGGAAACCAACCCTCTAGAGAGGTGAGATTGCCATGTGTGTGTGTGTTCAGTTGCATCAGACTTTCACGGCCCCATGGACTGTAGCCCACCAGGCTCCTCTGTCCATGAACACTGGAGTGAGTTGCTGTTTCCTTCTCAAAGGCATCTTCCCAACCCAGGGATTGAGCCCATGTCTCCTGCTTTGGCAGGTGGGTTCTTTACCACTGCACCACCTGGGAAGCTTTTGAGATTGCCTTGGTGGTGGTTTAGTAGTTAAGTCCGGTCTGACTCTTGCGACTCCATGGACTGTACCCTGCCAGGCTCCGCTGTCCATGGGATTCTCCAGGCAAGAATACTGGAGTGGGTTGCCATTTCCTTCTCCAGGGGATCTTCCCAACCCAGGAATCAAACCTGGGTCTCCTGCATTGCAGGCAGATTCTTTACCAGCTGAGATACGAGGGAAGCCCTTATTTCTGAGCAATCTGAACTATGAGACTGCCTTATTTCTTGCAAAATAAACACACACACGGGATGGCATGGAGCCTGTGGGTAAGGGAGCACTGGCCATGGTTCAAGACAAGGGTAATGAGTCTAGGGTGCAAACTCTCCACTTCCACACTCCACCGGCTCAGTGGTCACTCTATTTTCCCAGGAAAGCCTTTCTCAGTGACAGGCACTGTGTGTCCTCGGTTTCTGCCTGGTTTCCTACTTCCCTGTGACCACAGAAGAGTCATCACAAGCAGAGACAGTGAAGGAGGAAGAGACGTAGGAGAAAAAGAAACAGCAGTTTTCAGGATGGCGAGCGGGTTATTCAAATACATCTCAATTGACACATGACAGATGTGATCCTGAAAAAAACGCATAAACCAAATCACACTCTGAATGCACAAGGGGATCATGGTATTTCAAGGGATCTTCTATTGAAGCCTTCTGGGGAAAAAAATCACCAGCATGAAGACAGGCTTCTCCCCCTTGTGTATTATGGGCATTGAGTAATCCCTTTTTACTCCAACCTGGGGCAAATTTATGTATGGTTTATGTAAATGAAGACACTTTTAAATGTTAATTTCTGATGGAAAGCCTTCAACTGGGATGCCAACTCAGAGGAATCACAGCTGCAGGCCCAGCCCCTTCAAGGTTCTTCTCTATAAACTAAGTGACAGAGAAGTGGTTATCCTAGAGATGATTAGGCTAAGAAGTCAGGGCTGGGGAAGGAGCTGGTTAACAGGTCAACTGGCTGGTAGGAGGTAAAAATAAAGAATTTCTTTGTGGGGTATCTGCCACATGGTGGGTGAGCAACAGGGCCATTTCTGGGACTCAGCTGCTCAGCTGCTTGTGATGCAGGAACCCAGGGGCAGAGACCAGTGGGCCAAGCAGAGGCTCTCACACAGGGCAGGGGCAAGACAGAGGAATTCCAAGAAAGACAATGGACTTTTTTTGTGTTATGCAGTTGCTCAAGCATGTCCAACTCTTTGTGACCCCAGCGACTGCAGCACACCAGGCTTCCCCGTCCTTTACCATCTCCCAGATTTTGCTCAAAGTCATGTCCATTGAGTTCATAATGCTGTCCCCTTCTCTTTCTGCCCCCAAACTTTCCCAGCATTAGGGTCTTTTCCAATGAGTCAGCTCTTTGCATCAGGTGGCCAAAGTATTTGAGCTTCAGCATCAGTCCTTCCAATGAGTATTCAGGGTTGATTTCCTTTAGAATTGACTGGTTTGACCTCTTTCTTGTCCAAGGGACTCTCAAGAGTCTTCTCTAACACCACAGTTTGAAAATATCAGTTCTTCAGTGCTCAGCCTTCTTTATGATCCAGTTCTCACATCTGTACATGACTATTGGGAAAACCACAGCTTTGACTATATGGACCTTTGTCAGCAAAGTGATAATAGACATTTTATTGAGCTATAAAGATGTAAGTCCTAGCAGGACCCTATGGGGTCTTCCCAGACAGGCCCTCCCCCATATCCTCTGTTTCAGCTCCTGTCTGAAGTACCTAGATCATAGTAGTTGATGCACATTTCCTGAGTTGCTTTGAAGATGTAAAACCCCCACCAAATGGAAGCTGTTATCTATTTGAGGTATATTCACTGGAAGGACTAATGTTGAATCTGAAGCTCCAATACTTTGGCCACCTGATGCAAAGAGCTGATTCACTGGAAAAGACCCTGATGCTGGGAAAGATTGAGGGCAGAAGGAGATAGGGGTGACAGAGAATGAGATGGGTGGATGTCATCACCGGCTCCATGGACGTGCGCTTCGGCAAACTCCTGGAGATAGTAAAGGACGGGGAAGCCTGGTGTGCTACAGTCCATGGGGCCACAGAGTCGGACACAACTTAGGGATTCAACAACAAAAACTACTTGATATCCATGAGTACATATCCTCAGGCTCCCTCCTGGGGCCTAAGGACTGATAAAGTTAACCCCTGTGACACAACCCTGTTCCCTCACCATCAACCAATCAGAGAAGCTTGTGCACAAGCTGTTCACACACTTTGGGACCTCCCTCCCTCATCCAGCTTTTAAAAATGCTTTGCCGAAACCCTTGGAGAGCTCAGGGTGTTTTAGGGCATGAGCCACCTGTCTCCTTGCAGCGTCTTCCAGTAAACCTCTCTCTACTCCATATTCCAACATTTTGGTCTGTTTGGTCTCAGAGTACATCGAGTGCAAGAACTTCATTCACAAACAGAAGGTCAGTCATCAGAGCCTGCCCACGTGCGGCCAGAGAAGAGGTGCTCTTTAAACAATAGTTATGCTGTAAACTAGCCCAAACTGATCTCTATAACCACCCTGAAAGAAAGAAAGATAGCACTAAATCGTGTCTGACTCTTGTGATTCCATGAACTGTATAGGCTGCCAAGCTCCTTTGTCCATGAAATTCTCCAGGCAAGAATATTGGCGTGGGTTGCCATTTCCTTCTCCAGGGGAACTTCCCACACTTCCCAACCTGGGAATTCAACCCAGGTCTCCCACATTGCAGGGAGATGCTTTACCAACTGTGCTATGCAGGAAGCTTAACCTGCCTGAGTAACTATCCACCTGAGTAACTGTCATCTCTCTCTTATGTATCGAATACCCTGAGAAGCCTGACATTGCAGTCAAATGCTACGTGGCTCAGAAGGAAATGGCAACCCACTCCAGTTTTCTTGCCTGGAGAATCCCAGGAACGGGGGAGCCTGGTGGGCTTCCGTCTATGGGGTCACACAGAGTCGGACACGACTGAAGTGATTTAGCAGCAGCAGCAGCAGCTACGTGGCTTCTCAGAGGCAGTGTCAGTGGTGGAAAGAAGAACCAGCTGGCAAACAGATTCTGGGTCAGAGGCATGTACTGCTATCACACAAGGGTGCCAGAGTCAAGCCCCTGCCTCTCCCGGCCATAGTTCCCTCCAGCTGTATGGACTCCAGCAACACATGGCACATGTACCTTCAGCTCAAACAACTTAAGGGATTGCTGACACAGCGCCCAGCACCGTGGACATTTTGTTTCAAAATGAGTTATGATTTCTCACTGTTGAGAAGCATAAGAGAGGAGGTAAGGGATAAACTGGGGCTTCGAAGTCAACCCGTGCCTGCTCCCCCAGCCCAGCTTAAAGCAGCAGAGCATTCCAGCGGTCACAAAGGAAACACCTTAGACAAAGCCTTTCCTCAGCTCTCCATCACTGCTATCCTACCTCCTCCTTCTGTCATGGAAGGAGCAAAGAGGGGTGTGCGTGTGTGTGTTTCTAATGGCAGTAGCTGATGAAAGTGGCATTGTGTTGAACTGCAGCTCAAAGATGTATCTTTGATGGATGGTACCCTCTCTCTGAAATCAGAAATTGGCTGTGTGGCTTCAGGAAATATATTATCTTATAACACTCCGATGCCAATCTATAATCCTAGGTGACTGGATCAAGGGCCAGAAGAGCCCAGTGAGTCTTGGAAGTCGCGCCTTGGGCTGGCAAACACAAATTGGGCCTCCTGAATGGTGTGGGGGAGGAAGGGAGAGGGGAAGAGATGAGCCTGCCCACAGCTGGACAAAATCCTGAGCAGCAGAGCTCGGCAGAGATCTATCTTCCCTTTTAGGAAACTTTTCTCACTTATTTGGCCATTAATACATCACGAGCACGGGACACAGAGAAATGCATTTCTATCTGATCGAGTGACAAGTGCCCTGAACTGCCCGGCACTCCACAGCTAGCTCCCTGACTCCAACCAATGGTGAAATAATAATAAAAAAAAGCTGAATAACAGCAGCTGCAGCTGAACGATTTCTCCATCTCAATTGATTGTTCAGATGGAATGTCATCCTGACAGATCTCTTTTGATCACAGTGTTTAATTGAAGAGCCTTCTCCTTGCTCTTGAATTTGTGACCTCAGACCGCTGTGAGATAAATGCAATTTGGAGAATTATTTCCAAACAACAACTGCTGCTCCTCCAGGAACTTACTATTGCTCCTAGTTTTGGAAATTGTTGGGGAACCACCTACTGACTAAGCTATTAAAACTAGGTGTTTTGTTGGATCACAGGCTAATGGCTCTACAAATTCAAAAGCAAGAAATATCTCCAAGGCCCGCAGAAGGCTGTGCACTGAGGAGCCTGGGAGCCCCGGGAGGCAGCTGCCTGCACACAGCTGGCCTGACTCCGATGATGCTGACCCACTTAGCAGGAGGCTCCTCTGGGCCATCTGAGTGTTGGCAATTAGAGCCGCATGTGGGAAACTTGTCTAATGCAACCCCTTTGGAGGTAGCAAGTTTTTTTGAATTAGGGATTTTCTGTGGACCTAAAACTTAGGCTGAGTTTGCCAAAAGGTTCAACAATCAGACATAACTTCTCAGAGACCCAACAGCTCCAGGTGCATCAGAAACATGAGGCATGTGCTTTATCAAGCTGGTTCCTTTTCTGTTCACGGTTTCGGCTGTGGCTTCATGCGCGTTTACTGAGCCGGGCTGCTCACACTGGGCAAGTCCCAGAGGGACCACTTCTCCTAGTTTTAACAACACTGCTATGGAGCTGATGGCAATGCCACACCCAGGTTATAATCCCAGAGGCTCACAGACACGGTGTAACCTGCCCAGTGTCTCACAGAGCCCAGGGCAGAGCTGGAACTGGACTCCTGATTCAAAGTTTAACCATCACACTACACAAACAGCTTCTAAAGATGGAAGCCTGAGGATCAGTGAGACATATGGACCTTCGTGATGCAAAATTAGAAGAGTGTCAATATGGACCTACTGTATAGCACAGGGAACTTTACTCTGTGAAGTTCTGTATGGCACAATACTCTGTAGTGGCCTATACGGGAAAAAAATCTAAAAAAGAGTAGATACATGTGTATGTATAACTTACTCACTTTAATCTACACCTGGAAGTAACACAACAATGTAAATCAACTACACTGCAACCGAAATTATATATCTAACAAATACAGGTACAGTGGGACAGCACAGAAGAAAAGTAAGAGACATGTCATTTTAGGAAGATTTCAGTAGAGGCAAGATAACCTAGAGGTTTAAAGAAAACTGGGTCCTTGGGCCAAACTGACTTTTGATAAATCCTAATTCCAACACGTTCTTGCAATATAAGCTTGGATGGGCTTGCAAGTGTTGCTAAGCCTTATTTTTGACATCTGTACGATGGGAATAATACCATGATTGTTTTGAGAATCAAATGAATTAATGCACGCAAAAGCAGGAAGCTGTCGCCGAGTACACAGATGGTGCTCAATACATGGGAATCATGGTTTAATTAAGGCATTTGTGGCCTTCAGCAGGCTCCTCACGTGCATGCATTTTATCAGCTGCAAGATACATTTCAGAAAGGGAGCATGAGGCCTCTGTACTGCAATGCAGCCTACAGCATCAGGTTCACACACCATCTTTCCCCTCTTCCTTCCCCCTGCTGCTCTCCCACATCCTCTCACCCCCCTCCCCGCAGCACAGGGGCACCTTCCATCAGCACATCCACCCATGGTTGGACTATGACCCATGTTAGGCATGAAAAGGAATATGCGGTCTATGTAGCCTGCAAGGGCCCATGGGGCGGACTCACATTAGAATGCTTTGCAATAATATCAATCAGTATTAAAAATGTATGTTCTACTCAATTTTTAAAACCTCTTAAATAAATCTTTAAATAAAGCTATTTTGTTTTATCTTTAGGGCTCTGTGTTCACTCAGCCCCTGGGGCCTTGGTTCCCCCAAGTGCAGCCCCTGAAGTAATTTCTAGGAAAGCCTGCTTCAGTGCACAGCTTGTTGGGGGGTCTCTGGACTGCTGGAGTCCAGCCTGGGTGATGCAGATGGCTGTGTTTGTGGCAGCACAGGACCAGGGCAAGGAATACCATCCATTAGGCTCATTTACCATCAGGATCACTTCACAGGAAGTGGCTTGTTAATCCACACCATGGGGGGCAAGCCCAACCTCCAAATGCCACCAAAAAGGTGAGTGAGTCTATAGGAAGGATAGGAAGGCAGGGCCCTGGTTATAGGGCTGGGAGAGTTCAGGGAGAGAGGCGGGAAAAGAAACCAGATATTTCCAGAAAGGAGAGTGCTGTCTTCTTTAAAAATATCTCTCATGGTGGCAAAGCTCATTGTCCTCTGAATCCACACTAAAACCTCCTTGGTTGAAACCCAAATGCCTACATGGACCAGGGTGAGACTGGCTCAGTGATATGTGATAGCCAAGAGTGTGGACTGAAGCAAAACGGACAGGATGGTAAAGGACATTCACTTTCATTTAAGCAATAACAACAATAACAGTTCTACAAGTGATGCCTTGAATATAAATATCTGCTTCCTCGAACTTCCATCATTTCGTATCCCAGCCATTGGGATGGACGTATACACACTACACAGCACTATATATAGAACGGATAACTAAGGATCTACTGAGGAGAAGGACATGGTAGCCCACTCCAGAATTCTTGCCTGGAAAACTCCATGGACAGAAGAGCCTGGCGGGCTACAATTCATGGCGTTGCAAAGAGTAGGACATGACTTAGTGCATGCACACACACACACACATAAGGACCTATTGTTCAGTATAGGAAACACTACTCAACACTGTAGGGGCCTATATGGGAAAAGAATCTAAAAAAGAGGGGTACAGGTGTATGTATAACTGATTCACTTTGCTGCAACCTGAATCTAGTACAATATTGTTAATCAAATATGCTACAACATAAAAATCAAAATTAAAGAATGAAGCAAAATGACAATACAGTAATATATATATATATATATATATATATATAAAAGAGCAACCAGGGAAGGAAACATTTAAAGAACTTTTAAAAAGAGGATGGAGGCTTGTCCTTCAAGCATGACCAGGAGATGACAAGGGCCGTGGTGTAACTAAAAACAAAGATGAAATAAACTAACCCTCTCCTGAGGAATATATAGTTACATAGACACACACAGAGCCTGAGACCAAAAGCCCCACATCTGGGGCTCCTTGACACCAGTTAGCTGTTAAACCTTGGGCAAGTCACTTGAGCTCTCGGGCCACTGTCTGCATTGCTTCAGCATTTAAAAGACTAAGTGTATGTGAGCTGTCAGTTTCCTTCTTGCTGTTAAGTCTGCGCTTGTGGGCCCTCTCCCAGGGTTTTCCCATCAGCCTGCTAAACTCTTACATAAAGGCCTGCATGACTGTTCAGGTTACGTGGTCTGAGGGTCAGAACAACAGTGTGCTCACTGCCCCTCGCCTGACCACCGTCCCTTCCAGTCCTACCAGCCAATCTGCTTTGTTTATTATAAACACAGACCTAGGGTGCTGCTTCTGGGTTTGAAAGACTTCACTCATTGATCTGTACAGACAGTGACACTGCACCTGATTTCGCACATTCATACCAAATAAACAAAGGCAGAGGAGCCTTTTAGACCAGGATCTGCTTGGACAGTGTAGACACCTCATTTTAGGGACCCCAGCTAAGAATGCTCAGAAGGGAAGAAGCCTGGTGCCTGACACCCACTGTGGGGGGCCAACCTGTGGATCCTAGCCATGTACTCTCCCTGCCATGGGAATGGTGGGCTTCCTGGGCCGTCACCCCTCACTCAGAACATCACTCTGGTGTCACCATGAGTCATTCCGCAAAAGAGCAAACAGAGACAGAAAGGTCTTGCCAGACGCCTACCAGCCACATGCCGCAGAGTCCAGACAAGCAGTCCTGTGGCTGAACCCCTGAGGCCCCTGTTGGCCACACCATGTGACCTGGCATGGCCATATGACCATGGCACAGCCTGACCTGGGCCCATGTCTCCCTCCCTTTCACATACCTAGGCTTTCTACAAAACAACCGTCTGTCCCTGATCCCGGGTGCAACTTTAGCCCCCAAGTGCTCAATGTCACAGAAACTTCCTAGAGCTCGAAACCCTCTCCTGGGTTCTTGAGCTCCTAAACTAGAAGGGAAGTTCAGGGTTAGTTAAAAATCTAGAAGAAGGCATATCTTAAGAAGGAACATGCTGGGCCGGCACTTGCATCCTGTGCTCCAAAGGTGAACAGAGGCAGCAGCACCCTTGTCACCCAGCGGGGGCCGCCGGCAGCAAGATCACCAGCCCCTGCGTCATCGTTGCCAACCGAGGTCTGTTCCGTGGGATTCACGGGACCAGCCTCCTGCTCACCACCAAGTCCCACTGCAATCCCTCACGAGATAGGTGACAGCGGGGGGAGACGCTTCAAGGGACACTTCTTTCAATTGTCAGATTGTCACATCAGGGTCGCCCCACTGTCATTGGGAACTGGAAGGCCTTGGGGCCCGAGGCATGCAGGAAACAGCAGCCCATGGGCGGGATTGGCGTCAGCCTTCTCCGCTAACATATGCGGCCGATGTGGCGTTTCTGACAATATTGCTTCTGTCTCACTTGCCATCTAATGCTAAGAGGCTTAGGGAGTCGACTGCATTTAAAGAGTAATGAGTGTTTTCAGGGTAAATGCTCTGTTAAATAACCCTGGATTATTGTGTCGTGTTATTACATTTATAAAATGGCATTTCAAAAAATAATAATTGTTTTAGAGTTAATTGATGTTTTTAACCATCACTGTGTGGAGGATTTTTATTCAGCAGACGGGGAGTGAGCGAGGGAGAGATTTCCATCCAGAGAGACTTGCATCTGAAAATAGAAACTACTCCTGCCCGTGAAATCCTGGTGGAGACGCCCCTTCTTCTCGGAGCAGCAATTCCAGTGAGCTTTTTCCACTGCAATTAAAGCATCCACAGCACAAAGGTAACCTCAGCCTCATTTCCCATGCAGCCTGCGGGCACCGGCCGGGCAGGAAGCCATCTTCCGGCCAGGCTGCTCCACGTGGGCAGGCCTGGCCCCCGACTGCCTGAAGCCATGGCAGGGACCTGAGCTCTGCATAGCAGCAACTTTTCACATGTGACATTAATGACACAGCTGGTGGTCTAAGAATTGCAGACCACCGGAGGCAGAGCTGAGTGCAAGGATGTTACAGAATAAAACTCGGAGTTTCCAAAATGTCCACATTTGGGAGAGAGTAGGCTGCAGGTCACCCTGGACAGTCCCCTGGTGTAGTGGGGCTGATGTCACTTTCCTCCTTTTTAGCCAGGTTCCTCCATCAGTGCCCTTCAAGCATGTCTTTGTCCGTGTGTGCGTGCTAAGTTGCTTCAGTCATGTCTAACTCCTCTGTCTGTGGGATTTCCCAGGCAAGAATACTGGAGTGGGTAGCCATGCCCTCTTCTAGGGGATCTTCCCAACCCAGGGATCGAACTCGTAGTTCCTGAGGCTCCTGCATTGCAGGCGGATTCTTTACAGCTGAGCCACTGGGGAACCCCTCAGAATGTTTACAGGGGACCAAGTCCTACTGCATGAGTGAGAGATTACCTCCTCATCAAATGATTTCCTTTTTCTGGTATTTCTATGAACTAAGAATTGGGTATGAGCATGATGATAGTTTGAGCATAAACATCTGCATACAAAGAGAAGACCAAGCTCATTTTTGCTAAGATGGAGCAAGCAGAGAGCTTTGTACTTGCAGCTCATTGCCGTTCCCACCATATAGTCTATCATCCAGTATCTTTATGCACCTCAGAACTACTGCAGCTGCCTGGCAGCAGCTGATAACAATAGTAAATGGACAGAAAGCCAGGCCAACTCAGAGTAAAATAGAAGGATGCATTAAGGGAAGGGTGGAGATCATCCAGGGCAAACCCCTCATTGTGAAGATGATAAAATCAAAACCAAAGATGTTAAGCAACCACTCAGGATGAGACATCTGAATATCGGGGCTGCACCGGGAACCCGCCTCTCAGACTGCAGAAACCCCACATTGTTCCTCATATTCTTCCACCAGTTCTTACAGAAGTCTGCACGGAAACCACATCTTCACTTCTACCCTCATTCTGAAACCAGCACCATCGTATCATGAAAAGGGTCAGCCACTGTGGAGAATTATAGGGGAATTCTGATGACTACCCAGCCCCAAGCTGGGCATTAGTCACTTGAGCAATGACATCTCCTTTCTTGTCTGCCACTTAACCAGGAGATGGTGCAGGAAGGGACACAACAGAAGGAAGTTGGAACCTGACCTCCTCATCAGGGCACAGTGGGCAAAGCATCCTGATTATTCACATATCCATCAAGACAGGAGAGTTTTCCTGACTCTTTTGGTACCTCTACCAAGAGTCAGCAAAATGATACACAAAGCAAGTCAAACTCAGAGATGAATGGACATCACCTGGCAGCAAAGACACCAGGTGAAGTGACTGTCCAGCCACAGAAGGTACTAGGAGCCCAGAAGTCTTGTGCATGACTTGGGACCTGCCACTCCGTCCTCACAGTCCCTGGCCTCTGGCCACAAGGCCATCTAAAGGACAGAAACATGGCACAGACTGTCGGCTGAAAGTCCTCCCCTTTCTCCTGTGTCTAAGAATGATAATGCTAGCAGTTCTCTCTGTTCACTTAGACATCAAGCATGCTTAATAATTCTGTACTTGTTTAGAAGGTAAACAATCTACCTTCTCACCATATAGAACCTTGGGCTCAGAATGTATGAAGATGAGAACATCTGGTGAGTTACCCACTGTTCCTCTTTGAGACACAGTAAATGGAGGATGAAGGGCTGAATCAGCTTGACAAACTGGAACACACTGGGACACACCAGGGAGGCATCGTGGATCAGGCTCGGAGAACCCTGGGGATCTTTACCATTCCCCACAAAGCCAAGGAGTCCTTCTCTCAGACAGAAGAAATAGGCCCCCCAAATATCAACCAATGAACAGACAGTAGATGGGTAAGACTGCAGGGTTCTCAGCTATAAAATAAAATTCTGATCTTATCTCATAAAGCTAGAAATTATTAATACAATGGTAAAGCATCAGTCAGAAAATATTTACATAATTTGGTAAGCTAGGAACTCAGCAGGTGAGCAAGATAGACTTGGCTAATAATGGAATCATTGTATTTGGGCCAATATACCTAAGTCACCAGGATGTGATGGACTTCTTTCCACATCTTGGTCATGAGATCAGTGAAGCACAGTTAGTAATTCACTTTATCACCATCAGTGTCATTATTATAAAAATGCATGTATTTATAAAGCACTTACACAAAACGAATTAAAGCTTTTGGAAACTAGTAATCAATGCACTTATAAAAATTAAAAAAAAACACTAAAATTGATTTTTAAAATCATCTCCAAGTTGAGGAGTTAGCTGGATTAGTATTTTCAGGTTTTGCCAAGATAAACAACAACTTATTCTATCACTCTCTAAATATTATGTTTGGATCCTCCAAGACTCAGTGAAGGCAATATTCCTTCTTCATCATCTTGTCCAGTGAGCTTAATTTGTCTGCACAACCTCCCTCCCTTCCTCCTTCTCTCTTGCCTCTCTCCCCAATCCATCTTTCTTCATTCACTTTAATAACTTTCAGTCTGTATGTCATTCCTAAAGTTGAAATGTAGGAAGCAATTTCTGGGAATAGTGAGGGAGATGGAGAAGAGAAAAATCAAGAGAATCAACAGAAGAAGTCCCACTGAATAGTATTATGGACAATTAGGAGATTAAGTATCAGAACCAGTATCAGGCCGGCTGCTGACCACACGATGGGCTGGATTCTCTCTTTACTGGTAGATCCAGTCTGATATCCAGGTTGGTCAGTCAACCTCTAGGATAGCTTTCAAAACAATCATCTTTTACTTTTGCACACTGAGATGTCTGTCCATTTTACACCTTTATCTCTTGCATCAGTTATTTGGACAACCCTGCTGGGTGGGCTGTTTGCTATTGCTTTTGACCCTTTTTTTTTCAGCTCACATCACTCTATCTTCCTTACACTGCTATGATCTGTTCAAACATGATGACTTTGCTTAAAACCTTTCAGAGACTCCCCAGAGGATAAAATCCATGCCACATCTTCCTAGGGCCTTCTGGAAACAAATGAAAAAATGAGCTGACATCTTTTCACCATATGCCAAATATATGTCAGAGACTATCGGATGATTTCAAATTTATAATCTTAACTGATTCTTAGAACAGTCCTTAAGAAGAGGTACTGATGCAGTCTGAGTTGCCTAAAGACACAATTTGGAAAAATGTTTTATGAAATTTGGAAAATGCTTTACCTATTACCGTAATCTCCTTTTTTTTCTATCCTTTCTTTTATTATTTAAAAGTAAAACATAAACAAGTTACAAACTGTCATAGCTACATTGATTGAAATTGATACATGGCAGTATTATGAGATTTTATGCGTTCGTGTTAGCAAAAGTAACTTAAAATCAATGGTTTGGAGAGAAATTATTCAGGAAATCTTAATGACTTATTATAGTAAAAACACTTATAAGAGCGCATCCATTAATGGAGGACAATTACTGGAAAGTAAATTTATTATTCAGGAAATCAATTAACTTGTATTTAATTACTTAAAATGATGATCCGTTAGTAAACATTTGTACATTTTGCTTACAAATATCACTTCTGATTATGGTTCATCAGGAAACTGACTAACGTTACATCATTGAAAGTAATTTGGTTCACTTCCCATTCCCGCTTTCTGTCTCCTGAGTCGCTCACTATTGAGAAGAACCAGAGGCCACGAGAACTGAAAGGTGGGCTGAGGGGACCTCGCTCCACCAGGGAGACTTTCGGCCTCAGTGTGGTGAAGCAGTGGCCTTGGGCTGTCCAACTGATGGCAGGTGGCCCTGCGATGAAGGATCTCAAAGCTCTTGGCATCCAGGGTGGTCCCTTCTCTGATCATGGATACTTCTCGAAATAACCCAGCTCAAAGAGGAGACCCAAAGGAACACATCTTTCTTCGTCTTTTCTTTGGCAACAGCAAAATCCGCATCTTTAGAAAGTCAGGGGACCCGAGCCCTTCTCCATGCTACACAGGAGGGTCAGTCACCGAGCCCGCTCCACCGGGCCCCACCCCGCCTCTCCTCCATCTCACCAGGCATCCTTTGGATTCATTTTCCGGTGTTGTCTGCGTTGCTATTGGCATAACATCCGATCAGTGCAGTTAATTACATCCACTTGGAGTGTGAAGGACGACCTGATTGTCTCAAAGAGCCAGAGGCCCTGTCACGCATCTCATTGCTCTCAGAAAGCAAGTTCCCAGTGTCTCTCCTACAAGGAGGTAAGACGGACTACCCTCAGCAACCTGCTGGCATCCCAGACCCTGCTCCTGGCCCACACGGGGGCTTGGCCACACCTTCACACCCTTAGTTATGAGGAAACACCGTTTCATCCCTTCTGAACTTGGTGACACCTTGACGTGGTGTGCATGTTGGACTACACAGCTTCCTTATTTTTGGACTGACTCTGAAATAAAATAATGTGGCTGTCCAGCTTACTACTGTGACCATACCTTTCCCTGCTATTATCATTTAGGTTTACTAATTGCTATTCAATTTTTTTGCTTCTGCATATAGAAGACTGAACTGAAATTCAGCTCCTTATACCACAGCCTCAGGCTGTATCCCATCGTCCTGATCTTTGAACTTGAGAGCAGGAGCTGCTGCTCTGGAAGGTGGGCACCCCAGCGGATCTCCGACTCTTGGAGGTTGCCCACCAGGATCTACCTCGCCCGGGGTCCCTGTAAGACCAGGCGAGCCGAGTGCCTGTGGTCTACCTGATCCCTGTGCAAACCCAGAGCAGCCACAGAGAGAGCTGTGGTTGTGGTCTGAGAAAACAGCAAGCTTCTCCCCAGAGAAAGACGTCTCTTTATTAAGACAGACACTGTGGAGGATACAGCTGCTCTTGTGGCCCTCTGGGCTGGACAAGCACGTGGTCTGCATGTCAACTTTGTTTTCATCTTCTCTTTCTGTGGCTACCCATTCACCTTTCTTTCTACAGACACTGTTAGATCAAATCTATGAGATTCATACAATGGAGAAGCAAGCAGGACACACAGACTTGCCTTTTCCTTACCGCCTCCTCCTCCTCCTCACAGGACCTCCCCCACCCAGTTTTGGGCATTATAGAAGTGAATGTGTCTATACAGGTGAAAGTGAAAGCTAAGTCGCTCCGTCGTGTCCGACTCTTTGCGACTCCATGGACTGTAGCCCACCAGGCTTCTCCATCCATGGGGTTTTCCAGGCAAGAATACTGGAGTGGTTTGCCATTTCCTTCTCTAGGGTACCTCTTCTGTAAATGTGTCCCAGGCATTGTTATACACGCTGCTTTTTTACCTCCCAGTAAGAAGAACTGATGCTTTCAAACCACGGTGCTGGAGAAGACTCTTGAGAGTCCCTTGGACAGCAAGGAGATCAAAAACTCAGTCCTAAAGGAAATCAACCCGGGATATGCTTTAGAAGGACTGATGCTGAAGCTAAAGCTCCAATACTTTGGCCACCTGAGGCAAAGAGCTGACTCACTGGAAAAGACTCTCATAATGGGAAAGATTGAAGGCAAAAGGAGAAGAGGGTGGCAGAGGATGAGATGGTTACATAGCATCACTGACTCAATGGACGTGACTCTGAGCAAATTCCCAGCGATAGGAAAGGACAGGGAAGCCTGGCATGTTCCAGTCCATGGGGTCATAGAGTCAGACATAACTTAGCAACCGAACAGCAGCAAAAAAGACAAGTACGTCTCTGATGTCCAGTGAGCTAAGATACCTCAAATATCTCATTCTTTGTAAGAGATGCAAGGCAGGTCGTAGAACGGTTGGCAGGGCTTTAGCCAATGGAGCTGTTCAGTTTGTGCCCAAATTGTGTGGAACCACCATTCAGCACGGGGTCGGCTCACTGGCGCTCCCTCTGGAACAGGCTTGTAAATCCCCTCTCCAGAGTCTGGGACTGCTGGTACTTAGTTTTCTAATTTTCAATGGCTTCCTACCAAAGATTCGCAAAGTGTACTTTCTCCAATAAAGTCCACGACTCACCTTTCCCTTGCGTCCTCACTGACATAAACTGCTGTATTTTTTTTTATTAGATTTTGAGAGGTGATTTGTAATTTTGTGCTTTAATTTGTATTTCCATGATTACTCATGAGGCTCAGCACCTTTTCTCATATATATGCACTATTTTATTTCAATAAATTGATTCATATCCTTTGTCTATTTTCTGTCAGGTTATTTATCTTTTTGCTGGTGATTTGTAGCTGTTCTTTATTTAATCCAGATATTAATGTCATAAATATTGTTAATCTGTTTTCTCCACTTTACTACTTGCCTTTTAACTGCTTATGTTATCTGTTTTTCTTCTTGTTTGGATCTTTTGTACTTAATGAGGCCAATTTATCAATATATCATTCTTCCCTCACTGCTTTTGGGTTTCCTGTCTTAATTACAAAAAGTTTCCTCACTCGAAGACTATGTGAATGTAGTGGAAGTACAAAACTCTTAATTTTCCTGATGCTCCTAAGATATTTATATTTATATTAATGCTCAGCTTCTTGTTCCATCTGATATTTATTTTTTATTGTAGTATGAGATGTAGTCTTACTAATTTTTAATTATGATAACATAGGGTATTTTTATATCCTTATGAAACTCCTTATTCTTTTTTAAGAAAAGATACTTAATTAAAAATCACCTTTACAAACATCATCATTGCCAAGTGAGACGGCCTCTTATCAGGTGTTTATGTCAAACCCACCCCCCGTCCTGAGACCACCGTTCTCCACGATTTTGGGTTTCCATAGTCTAGGCGGTTGTACCATCAGGAATTGTGAAAACCAGAGCTACATGGCTGCTCTCCTTTGACTGCTTGTTCACACACCAGCATTCTGGACAGGTGTGGACATCACTGAATCCCCACGTATAGTTGCCAAAGCAGAGTAAATAAAATTCACGGTCCCTAGCCTTGAACACAGTGTCTGAGACAACGCATCCGGAAAGAAAGCAGAGAAAAGAAGATGGAGCATGAGGATAAAAAGCCTGTGCTTAGGCCTGGGGAGCTGAAGAAAGTGATGGATGAAGAGGAGTGAGCTGGCAGAAGAGAAGGGGAAGAGCGCCCTGTGCAGGCTGAGCACAGAGAAATGAAAAAGTCCTGGAAGGCTGCCTGAGACCGCGTAGGGCACGTGAGGGCAGTGGGTGGGAAGCAGAGCTGCTCCCTCTACCTGCCTCCACCCTGCCTCCTCTACCTTCTCTCTCACCCAAGGGAGACCAGACACTGGACCCTTCCACTAGGTGGGAAACTGCACTGTAACTCAGACAGCATTATTCTTCTCATTCATATTTTACCTCTAAATGGAATGCGAGCTGCACTGCAGGCCCCGAGTTGTTTTGTTGACCCCGGACTCTGAAGATGGTCCCCCAGTGCACAGAGAACGCATCCCCACTCCCACAGTCACGTCTAAGCTACCATAACTAACCCATCATCTGTGGCCAGCAAGGCTGACTCCCGAGTGTCGATGTGGAGTTAATTAGACAAATATCGTATGCTGAAGTCCAATTGATTATTAAGACCATAACGAGGATTTAGCATCCCGGCATGTACTGGAAACATGGTATTATACCTGGAACGTGCCTACCTACCCTCGGAAACCGTGTGGAGTCATCAACTGACAATTAGCATTCAATAGCATCTCAGAGCTGTTTTATCGCTGCTGACTTAATAAGACAGTCATTGTTCTCTCTGTTAATTAATAACTATCGATTAAAGTTTAAGGCAGACGTGTGCTGTTGCTTAACTAGGGTAGTTAGCACATCTCCCTGCTCAGCCTGACTCTTCCTTCCTCTTCGCGCTACAAAGGAGCATCTTTCTGCCCCTGCAGGTGAGCCTGGACGCAAAGCATCACAGCTGATGGAGTACAGAGGCGGGAACTGCTGCGGGGGAGTGCGGGAAAGAACTAAATCACAAGCGATGCTGTAAAGCACCTGGTTTCCTCTGAAGACCTTCGAAGCCTTGACGCTGTGGATTGTCCTGCTGCCATGGTCCCTCGGTCGGGGTTAGCCACACTTGCTCCCTGGGCTGTGAGTGAAGAGCTTAGTAATGATGATCTTCATGATGGCGAGGTTGCTGAGGGTGGTGGAAGTGGCTGTGATGATGATGGCAGTGATGATGTTGGCACTAATGCTGGTTAAGATGGTGAGGTTGGTAAGATGCACAAGAGACGGATGTGGCAGACTCGGTACCTCAGAGCTGATAGAGTCGGCATGAGGGAAGACCACAAAACACAGAAGTAGGCAATGCTTGGGACTGTAAGTGGGCAGGCGGGACTTTGAGCCCTAAGCCCTTGAGCCTGGATTGAACTGCATTGCACGGGTCCTTGATAAGAGAGGAGGAAGAGAAAATAACCTCAGCCCTGGAGGCAGTGACTTACCAGCTGGGCCAGATGACAGAGACCAAGGAGGAAAAGGACGCTTCTAGGTTCTTGGGGTGGAGAAGGCAAAGGCGCCCCACTCCAGTACTCTTGCCTGGAAAATCCCAAGGATGGAAGAGCCTGGTAGGTTGCGGTCCATGGGGTCGCTAAGGGTCGGACACGAATGAGCGACTTCACTTTTCATTTTCATGCATTGGAGAAGGAAATGGCAACCCACTCCAGTGTTCTTGCCTGGAGAATCCCAGGGACAACGGAGCCTGGTGGGCAGCCATCTATGGGGTCGCACAAAGTCGGACACGACTGAAGTGACTGAGCAGCAGCAGCAGCAGCAGGTTCTTGGAGTACATCGGCATCAGCACCACCAGTGACTTGTAAGAAATGCAAATTCTCAGACATCTCCCCACACCAAGTCAGAAACTCTGGCACAAGGACCAGCAGTGTGCTTTAACAAATCCTCTGGATGACCCTGATGCCAGCTGAAGTTTGGGAGCCAGTGGTCTAAGAGATGAGAACGAGGGTTCCAACTAGAGCCTGCTTGTCAGGAGTCAGGGAGCAATACCAGAGGCGGGCTGCAAGGATGGAGAACGGTGCTGATGCCCAGGGCAACAAGCAGCAGCAACAACTAGGTCTCACAGGGTACGGGCTGGTGCTGGGCATGAAGATGATGCTGGACAGAGCTCACAGAGTCCCGTGGAGGCTGAAGACACACGCACCTTTTTAGAGGACATGAGGCCATACCAGGATGCGCTTGCTTCTCTCTCCCCTCTTTCAAAAGTACAAGCTTTTAAAAACTTGCTCATCTCCACCCACAGTTTCTAACAAAACGCTCAAACCACTACAAAACTTCAAATGATATTTATGGAACGAATGAGAGAGGAAGGGAGTGAACGGATGAATAAATAAAGGGGAAGCTGAAAGTGGAGCACTGCAAAGAAAGAATCCATGTGCTGATATGTGAAACATCCAGAACAGACAGATTCATGAAGGCAGAGAGGAGGCTAGGGTTGCTTGGGGGCTGGGGCTGGGGGCTGCGGGTGGGGAGGCTGCTAACAGGCATGAGGTTTTTAGGGCAGGAATGAAAATATTCTAGAATTAGATAGTGGTAAGGGCTGCACAAACCCATGAATATACTAAAACTACTGAATTACACACTTGTAAAGGGTGAATTTTATGGTACACGAATTATACCTCAATAAAAGTAATTACATCTTTTTAAAAAAAATCCCAAATGTGTGAATATCAAGCAAGGCATTTTGGAAGAAACATTTTACAAGTCAAAAGCTATTCTGGGAAGGCATCAGGCATTTCAAACAATGAAACTTAACAAGACAAAACTACGGACATGAGCTGAGATCAGAGCCGTCCGACGGCACTCCCACCACCATGCAGGGCCACTCCGCCCAGACATCACAGCAGCCAGACTCCTGGCAGGACTGCCACAAGTGCACCAGCATTGTTGTTCCTGAGTTCATGTTTGCAAAAATGGCTCCCCCACGAGCAGCGCAGAGGCCTTCCCAGGTGGCTCATCGGTAAAGAATTTGCCTGCCAATGCAGGAGACGCAGGTTCGATCCCTGGGTCAGGAAGATCTCCTGGAGAAGGGAAGGGCTACCCACTCCAGTATTCTTGCCTGAAGAATCCCATGGGCAGAGGAGCCTGGTGGCTGCAGTCCATAAAGTCACATAGAGTCGGATGCCACTGAGACACTGAGCATCCATACATGCGACCAGCACGGAACAGAACACAAGACCAAAGATGATGTTGGGAGAAGCGGTTCTAGGATGTTCCTCCCAACTCAGGTTCCTGGTCTGGAAACAGAAGAAAATAATGACAGTCAAGAGCCTCTGCCAGAAGTTGTGTGCAGATCCATGGAGTAGCTTCTGGGGAAATGCTTTGTTAATTCTAAAATGTGAACAATCCAAGTTGTTCTCAGGAGATGGAGAGAAAGCGTGAACAGAAGCCAGGCTCAGGTGGGTGAGCTCTCATGCTCAGCTCTCGTGGCTCCAGGACTGGTTGGGGAGAATGAGGGAGGACCCTGGCGTCCGTGTCATTCCCTCTAAACTGGGGGCTGCAAGCAGGGTCCCTGCACAGGCAGCAGCCGGCCCAGGGCAAGAGTTACCTACGAGCTGGCCTTCCTGGGACGCAGCTCCTTTTACGAGCCTCCTTGTTATTACCGCCTATTTCTTTTTATGCCACTGCCAAATACCACCATTAATCTTTCATGCTCCCTGAAGGCAAAACACGGGTAATTGGATTTATCCGGTTTTAGAATTTGTTAGGTTCCGTTACAAAATAAATAAATAACTGACCTCAAAAGAGAGGGGAGCCTCGAGTGGCCGTGACACCTCCGGGAGCCTGCCTGGCCTGTCTTCATTAATCTCCGCTATCTTCTCCCAGCACCTTTCCTCCTATCCTCCGGCGGGGCTCCTGGTGGACCAGACTTGATTTAAGAAGTCCCTGCTCTGACCCCTTCAGCTCCGGGAGCTTCCTGCTCTGCTTTATTTTCCCAGAGGAGGTTTTCTTCTCGCTGGGACTGGGTTCTCTCTATCCATCACTCTTTCCGTTTTCCCCATCTCTTTTCACAGAGCTGTTTTCTTTCCTGCCTCTAAAGTGTGGAGCTGTTTAAACTTCCTCTGACTCTTCCTGTTTCTCATCTTCACGCTCCTTTTGGCTGTTTTCTAAGCAGACAGGGATTCAGACATCCTGAGCAGTCACATAGAGTGAGCTCCTTTCAAGGTGCTTTCCTTCATATCAGGCTGGAGGACCACAGCAAACAAATCAGACACATTGTCTGGTTTGTCCCTTTAACCTATGTGTATTAACTCCTGTAGAAAGTACCTTGGGGACCCGTCCAGACCACACCAACCATTCTCTGTGAACTCTGACCACCCCACCTGCACTGTATCTCTGGTCACATCAGGGAGCCATGTTTAAGTCACAGGTACCATGCACATCACAATTTGCCAACCCAACAGCAACCGCCTACCAGGACCTTGCTGATGGAGCCTGCCTCATGCTGCTGCTGCTGCTGCTGCTAAGTCACTTCAGTCGTGTCCGACTCTGTGCGACCCCATAGATGGTAGCCCACCAGGCAGGGACTAAAACACCCAGGAACCCACTTTCTAAGCCCACTTTTCCATCCAGGGACTGGGAATATAATGTGATCCTGAACAATGATACCACAGGGAAATCTAGTGGGAGAGAGCTTCTAGAAAAGATTTACAAAGGAGATACTCGCCAGTTCTTTGTTTCATCACAAAGAAACGCTTTGTTAATTCTATAATGTAAGCAATCCAAGTTGTTCTCGGGAAATGGAGAGAAGGCGGGAACAGAAGCCAGGGACTCTGTTGTACGCGGATGTGATGTCTGGAACTGCTGCAGCCCTATCGAAGTCATAACAAGTGATGATCTCAGCACTTGGGTTGATGGAAACTAACCCTGAAAGTGCCTCCCTCTAACATTCTCATTAAGTGAGACCATAAATATTACCATTGTTTGCATCACTTTCACTGTTGTGTTTTATCGTTGTTGTTTGTCACTTAAGTCATGTCCCACTCTGCAACCCCATGGACTGCAGCATGCCAGGCTTTCCAACTCCCAGAGTTTGCTCAAACTCATGTCCATTGAGTCAGTGATGTTACCTAACCATCTCATCCTCTGTCATCCCCTTCTCCTCCTGCCTTCAATCTTTCCTAGCATGAGGGTCTTTTCCAATGAGTCAGCTCTTTGTATCAAGTGGTCAAAGTACTGGAGCTTCAGCTTAGAATCAGTCCTTCCAATGAATATTCAGGGTTGATTTCCTTTAGGACTGACTGGTTTATCCTCCTTGCAGTCCAGGGACTCTCAAGAGTCTTTTCCAGAACAACAGTTTGAAAGCATCAATTCTTTGTCACTCAGCATTCTTCATGGTCCAGCTCTAAAATTTGTACATGGCAACTAGAAAAACCACAGATTTGACTGTACAGAACTTTGTTGGCAAAGTGATGTCTCTGCTTTATAATATACTGTCTAGGTTTGTCATAGCTTTCCTTCCAAGGAGCAAGCATCTTTTAATTCTGAGGCTGCAGTCACCATCCACAGTGATTTTGGAGCCCAAGAAAATAAAGTCTGTCACTGTTTCCATTTTTACCCCATCTATTTGCCATGAAGTGATGGGACTGGATGCTATGATCTTAGTTTTTTGAATGCTGAGTTTTAATCCAGCCTTTTCACTCTCTACTTTCCCCCTCATCAAGAGACTCTTCAGGTTTATAAATCAGAACTAAAAGCATCCTATATGATACATGATTCCCTCCACCCAACTATGGTTTGATTGGTCTAAGGGAGACACTCAACCAAAGTGAAACACTCAGATTTATCTCCTGGAAGTTATATTGGAAATGGAAAACAGAGATGCTAGGTGATCTGTGGGAACTAGTTTGGGCTGAGAACCAGTGAGCTCAGAAGACCCAGGATGGCTGTCTTATATCCTATGGAAGTGGAGACAGCTGACTGGTAAAAAGACAAAGAAAGCAGATGTGCTGGAAAGGTTCCTATTTTTTGAATAAAAGACCATGTGGCCACAAATAGGCAGATGACAGAATGGCTGTCTAGTTCCACTTGTTACAGAAGCCAATATTCTCCACTTCTCTTGGGTTCCATGGTCCTTATAACAGAGCCTCCTTCTTTGCTTAATACTTTGAGTGGGTTTTTATAAGTCTTAACAAACAAACAAGAAAATCTAAGGCAAAAAATTAGGTTGAACACAGAACTAGAGATACAGAGATGAATGAGATATCTTCACTGCCTTCTTGGAACTTCAGATCCATGAATGGAGACCCATGGAGACCCTGTTAGAGAATCTGATAGATACTGTTGCAGCTAGAGATGTAGCAATGATGGGGGAGTCAGGGGAGGGCCAGTTTACTCCCTTTGCATGCTCTGCAGGAAATACTGAGAGGATCAGATACAATATTTCCAAACAACAGGGCACGGAACTAGTTTTCATTGCATGCAAATCAGATTCTTGAGTATATGTCTCAGCATTCTTAACTCTGTATGTCTGCAGCTGGGAACAGAAATCTGTATTCTAAAAAAAAATGTTCCTGGGTCGCTATGACTCACTATGATCCCCAGTCAGGGTGGCAAAGCTTGGAGATTATTAAGATAAAGGGGACCAAGGAAAACTAGGAAAGATTGACAAAGGAAGCAGCATTTGAATGGGGCCTAGAAGATACAGAAGACCTACCAGATGTACAAAGAGGTTGGAAAAGAACGTCTCAGGAGGAGAAAGAGCAAACTGCAAATCACTACACAAATAAAAGTTGCCTGTGTTCATTATTATTGTCACCTCTGCTATGATCACAAATAAATAAATGTCTGATTGTGTCTGCACTCAGGAAGGAGATGCGGACACAGAGAAAGATTCAATCTACCTGCCTCTTGTCAAGCAGAATTTATTAGCATGCTCTGTTTGCAAAGTGTCATAGGAGGTACTTGAGACAATTACATTGACATTCTATTCCTGCTCTCAAGAAATTAACATCAAGTTGAAGAAAAAAAAAAAAGTCTGTGCATGTGTGTGAAAAAGAGAGAGAGCAAAATAATGAACAAATAATATGATTACCAAAGAGCCAGCAATACGTAAATAATGGTGGAAGGAGTCAATACTTCATTCCATTCTTCTCTTGCTTGTAAGGTATCTAAAGTCTACGTAATTCTTATCCTTGCTTCTCTATAAGTAATGTATCCCTCAACCCACCCCAGCTGCTTTCAACCATCTCTGCCTTTGGATTTCTTCATTTTAATATCATATCCATAGGTGTACTTGTTTGCGCATTTATCCTTTTTGATAATCTCTGAAGCTTCTGGATCTATGGTGTGCTGTCTGACACTCATCTTGAGAAATTCCATCATCATTGCTTCAATTGTTTTTTTCTGTTCCTTTCTCTCTTTTCCTTCTGATATTCCCATTATATGTACATTACACCTTTTATGACTTTCCCATAGTTCTTGAATATCCTGTTCTTTTCTTTTCCTAGTCTTTTTTCTCCTTGCTTATTCAGCTTAGGAAGTTTGCATTGATGTATCATCCAGCTCATCAATTCTTTTCTTAGCTGTGTCCAGTCTACTAATAAACCCATCAAAAGTCATTCTTCATTTCTGCAACAATTTTTGTAGAATTTCTTTCTGCGTTTTCTCTTAGAGTTTCTATTTCTATATTACATTACCCATCTGTTCTGGCATGTTGTCCATTTTGTCCATTAAATCACTTAACATGTGAATCCTAGTTATTTTAAATTTCTGGTCTGATAATTCCAACATCCCTGCTATATCTGAGTGTAGTTTCAATGCTCACTTTCTCTTCAAGATATGTTTTGTGCTTTTTTAGCTGAAGGAGGGTGGAGCTGGGTATTTCCCTTTTCTGGGTAGTTTAGGCTCCAGTGAAACCCACCGAGGTTTGAATCTGGTGAAATAGTTTGAGGGCAGGTTTTGTTACAGAGAGAAGAATGCTCTGGTGTATGTCAAAATGGTACCTCCTCCTGCCAGTTCTCATATTTTCACTCTGAGAACCTGCTGGGACTCCCGGAGGTAAAACTCACAAAAGTATGACCCCCAATTTCCAAAGCTCCACCATCTGGACTTACTTCTCAAGTTAGTCTATACGCAATCTCTGGAAAATAGCACATGGCATATAGTGTCCAGTAAACATTTGCTGAAATAAATGGATGGATAAACACATCCATCATCCATTGCCTGTGGGTAGATATTTGACTGGCCAATGTTAAAAATGCATAAAAAGAGGCTGAATATTATTAATCCCCACAGAAAGGCTAATTAAAATTTCACAATCATACACTACTTCATATACCCACTACAAATTATTAAAAAAACAAACAAACCCTAAAAAGACCTACGATGACAAATGTTGGAACTGTGGAGCAGCTGGAGCTCTGAGACATTACCAGTGGGGATGTAAATTGGTATAATAGCATTGGAAAATGGTCTGTCTGTTTCATTAAAGGCAAACTGACACATATCATATGATTCAATCATTCTATTCCTAGGTATATTTTTTTAATGAAAATATATTTCCTTATCAAGATTTATACTCAAATATTCATTGCACCTTAATTAAAAAAAGCCAAAAACTAGAATCAATATTAATCCTTCAACAGGTAAATGGGGAAAAAATTGTGATAGTCCCATAAAATGGAAAAATAAACAGGGCAAATGGAATGAAATATTGAAAAAAATTGTGATAGTCCCATAAAATGGAATACTACAGGGCAAATGTACATGTCACTCCTTACAAGGAGTGACATGTACATAAATACACGAAACTGAAGGAAAAAAGTCACAGACATACCGTGTAATATAGTATTATTCCATTTAAATGAAATTATAGAACAAAGGAAATGATGTCTATGGTGTCAGAAAGGAAACTGATGCCTGCCTCGGACTGACTTCAAAAGGGTAGAGCAGGAATGTCAGCAAGATGACAGCCTAGGAAGAACTTTGTTTACCCACAGAAACACTAAACAAACAACTAGAAACTGGAAACAATAACTTGGCAAGGGCTCTGGACATCAATCAAAGATTACAGAACCTGACCAAATGCCCAATCCAGGGGGAAAAAAAAGCATCATTTAAAGTAACAAGAAATAGCATGGTGTTTTTATTTCCCCTTACTCTACCTACCTGCAGTACAGTGCAGTTGGGAGTAAGCAGTAGCCTGAACCTCTATCCAAACTGAACACAAAAATAATAGAAGAAAGGAAATAATAGAGATTAGAGATCAATGATATTGAAATCAAAAGTTAGTTTTGAACAAATTAACAAACCTTTAGCTAGATTTACTAAGAAAAAAAAAAAAGACCAGATAAAATAAAAATGAAAGAAGGGACACCGCAGAAACTGAAAAGATCATAAGAGAGTAATAAGCAAATTGGATAATCAATCGAAGGAGAAAGAGATAAATTTCTAGAAAAAATATAGCCTCTTTAAATCATGAAGAAACAGAAAATCTGAATGGATATTTAACTAGTAAGGAGACTGAGTCAGTAATCAAAAATCTCCTAACAAAGAAAAAGCCAGGACAGGCTGGCTTCCGTAGTGAATTCTATGAAGAAGTTAAAGAATTAACAACAGTCATCCTCAAACCCTTTCCAAAAAAATAAAGAGGTAAAAACACTTCTAAACTCATTCCATGAGGCCAGCGTTATCCTAATACCAAAGCCAGAGAACGACACCATAGAAAAGGAAACTACAGACAATATCCCTTATCATAAGGGATGCAAAACCCCCGAGATACAGTCGACTCTTGAACAACACGGGGGCTAGGGGTGCTGACCCTCTGTAAAGCTGAAACTCTGCATTTAATTTATAGTTAGCCCTCCACATAAAAATTCTGGTTCCTCTCTATCTGCAGTTTTGCATTTGTGGGTTCAACCAACCACAATTCATGTTGCAAATATAGTGTTTACTATCGAAAAGAATCTATATACAAGCAGACTGGTGCAGTTCAAACCTGTGTTATTTAGAGCCAACTGTGCTAACAAACTGAATTCAAAATGATGCTAAAAGATATATACCATAAACAAGAATATATTACTGGAATTCAAGGATGGTTGAATACATGAAAATCACTCAGCAAATATACCATATTAGCAGGATGAATTTTAAAATATAGTAAAATGATGCAGAAAAATCATTTGGCAAAATTCAACACTCTTTTGTGATAAAAAAAATTCAATAAACTAGGAGTAGAAGGAAATTATATCAAGGTAAGCTGAAACTGCAATACTTTGGCCACCTCATGCTATGAGTTGACTCACTGGAAAAGACTCTGATGCTGGGAAAGGTTGGGGGCGGGAAGAGAAGGGGACGACAGAGAATGAGATGGCTTGATGGCATCACCAACTCTATGGACATGAGTTTGAATGAACTCCGGGAGCTGGTGATGGACAGGGAGGCCTGGCGTGCTGTGATTCATGGGGTCGCAGAGAGTCGGACACAACTGAGCGACTGAACTGAACTGAAGGCTATATATAAAATACCTAACTTAACGTTGAAAATGGAGAAGGTGATGGCACTCCACTCCAGTACTCTTTTGCCTGGAAAATCCTATGGACAGAGGAGCCTAGAGGGCTGCAGTCCATGGGGTCACTGAGAGTCGGACACGACTGAGCGACTTCACTTTCACTTTTCACTTTCATGCATTGGAGAAGGAAATGGCAACCCACTCCAGTGTTCTTGCCTGGAGAATCCCAGGGACAGGGGAAGCCTGGTGGGCTGCCGTCTATAGGGTCGCACAGAGTCGGACACGACTGAAGTGACTTAGCAGCAGCAGCAGCAGCAATGTTGAAAAACTAGATACTTCCTTCTAATGTCAGGAACAAGGCAAGGTTGCTTGCTCATCACTTCTATTCACATAGTACTGGAAGTTCTAGTCAGGGCAATTAGGCATGAAAAATATCTAAAAGCTATCAAAAGTGGAAAGAAAGAAATAAAATTATTTTTGTATGCATATGCCATAATCTTCACATAAAAATAAAAACTTATGTGTTTCATATAGCACATACAAATCAGTTGTATTTCTATGCACTAACAATGAACAATCCAAAAAGGAAATTAAGAATCAATTTAATTTATAACATTTAAAATTACTAGGAATAAACTTAAACAAGGTGAAAGAACTATACACTAAAAACTACAAAATGTTTCTGAAAGAAATTAAAGACAAATATTCATAAAAAACATTCCATGTTTATGGATTATAAGACAACATTATTAAACTGTCAATACTACTTTAAGCTTTCTCCACCTTCAGTGCAATCCCTGTCAATAGTGACTTTGACTTTTTTGCAAAAATAGAAAAATTTATCCTAAAATGCATATATAGGGTCAGTGGATCCCAAATACCTAAAATAATCTTGAAAAATAACAAAGAAAAAGGTCTCATACTCTTGGTTTCAAAACCTACTATAAGCTGCAATAATCAAAACAATATGGTCCTGGCATAAAGACAGACACAGACCAATGAGTAGACTAGAGATCACAGAAATAAACTATAGTTCAAATGAATTTCAACAAGAGTGAGAAGCCCATTGAGGAAAAGATACTCTTTTCAACAAGTGGTGCTGGAAAAACTACATATCTACATGCAATAAAATTAACTTGGACTCCTACCTTACACCATATACAAAAACTAACTCAAAATGGAACAAAGATCTGAACAGAAGAGCTAAAACCACTAAACCGTTCAAGGACAAAACATGGGAGAAGCTTCATGACATTGGATCAGGCAAAGATTTCTTGAATAAGGCAACGAAGCATAAGGGACAAAAGAAGAAAAAGATAAAATGGGCAAACTCACAATTAAAAAGCTGTGTGCATCAAAAGACATTATTGACCGAGTGAAAAGTCAATCCACAGATGGAATCATATCCAATAAAATATTAATATTCAGAATACATCAAGAATGCTTATAACTCAACAACAAAGCCTAGTAACCTGATTAAATATGAACAATCAATTGAATAGACATTTCTCTAAAGAAGATGAACAAATGGGCGTAAGAACATCAATATCACTAATCATTAAGGAAATGCAGATCAAAACCACAGTGAGATACTATTTCACCTCCACTAAAATGGCTATCATAAAAACAAAAAACTGAAAATAACAAGTGTTGACAAGGATGTGGAGAAACTGGAACCCTTGTGCATGGCTGGAGGGGATGTAAAATGGTGCAGCCACTATGCAAAATGGTATGGCAGTTCCTCAAAATTATACAGGATTACCACACGATCTACTTCTGGGCATATAAAATCCCATTTCTGGGAACACACCAAAAGAACTGAAAGAAGAGAACAGATATTTGTACACCCATGCCCATAGCAGCATTATTCTTAGCAACAGCCCATGTTTCCATAGACAAGTAAATGATAAATAGTGGTATAAACCTACAATTGGATATTTTTCAGCCTTAAGAAGGAAGGAAATTCTGACACACGCTACAGTGATGAAACTTGAAGACATGAGGCTAAGTGAAATAGGGCAGTCATAGAAGGACAAACACTGTATGGTCCCACATATATGAAGTCCCCAGAGGAGACTCAGGGCAGCAGGGAGACAGGATGGGGAATTAGTCTTTAATGGGGGGGAGGGGCAGGGTTTCCATTCAGCAGGATGAAAACAGGCCTGGAGTTACACGTTTTTGCACATAAAATGAACACATTTAATCACATAGAAATGCATATTTAAAAGTGGTTAAAATAGTAAATTTTATGTCGTGCATATTTGACCACAAAAAAGACAAGGCATAGAGGAATTCTTTGAGGGTGATTAAAAAAATATTCTATATCTTTTAGAGTGGTGGTTACACGGTTGAATGTGAATGCCAGGGTTTGTCTAAGTGAACACAGAATATAGCGCATTTTATGCAAATTCCCTCCTCCCCGCCTCACTCGCTCCCTCTAGCTCCTTTCTCCCCCACTTCCTGATCTATGGGCCCTTTATTCTGCTAACATATTCACTAGATGGGAGTGTTTAAAGAGGAAACTCTGGGATTAATTCAACTTTATAATTTCCATGCTGCTTAGAACAGGGCTTGGCACAGAGTAGTCAGTAAAAGCTGGTTGTTTAAATTGTGAATTCAGTAACTTACATTTTCTAAAAACATTAATGCTACTGTTTATCATGAACTTGCTACATGTCTGATTTTAGTCTAAGCTCTTACAAACTTAATGCCATCTCTTCCTCCTCTACAACTTAGTGAAGTGGGTATATAACCCCTCAATCCTTTATTTAAAATTGAGGGTTGGATATACTTGGTTACTTGTCTCATCACATTCAGCCAGGATTTGAACTGAGTCTTCTTGACTTTAAAATCTGTGCCTTTACCTCTTGACACGGGTTATACTTAACCTTATATTTCTCTAAGCACCCACAGACTGCTGCGCTGTGCTTAGTCGCTCAGTCATTTGTGACTCTTTGCGACCCCACAGACTGTAGCCCACCAGGCTCCTCTGTCCATGGGTCTTCTCCGGAAAGAATGGTGGAATAGGTTGCCATGCTCTCCTCTGAGGGATTGTCCCAATCCAGGGATAGAATGCAGGGCTTCCACATTGCAGGCAGATTCTTTCCTGTCTGAGCCATCAGGGAAGCCCACTGCCTAGCCGAGTGGAAATGTAAACTTATAATCAAGAATATCTATAAACTGTTCCCACTGCACAGCTGCAGCAGGACAGGTGCTCTGGGGATGTATTCAAGGATCTCATAGTGAGAGCTCATCACAGAAGCTGCTATATTTCACATGGACAAAGCAATAGGTCCCCAAGTCCCTTCATCCTGAGATGCCCTCTGCAATTTTAGACTAGTCTCACTGACATTTTTTCCATTCCCGAGAGTTTGCAGATACAGTCCCACGATATGCCACCCTCTATTTTGTATCCTTAATAAAAAGAGAGGAGGCTGGTATACCTCCCTTGTAACTGCTCAGCATCTCAGGACGGTGACTTTAAGAATGGTGTGAAATTCGAAAATGCCGCGATTATAATAAGCAGGAGGAGACAGGACAAGTTAAATACCAAGTATCTAGGGAGAGATCATTATCTCAACTAGGACTCAAATGCCAGAATCTTTGGTTGTAATGTCAGTGACTTCCCAATTGCTTAAAAATGGATGAGAAATCTTCATTAAGAAGAGTAGGTATGTGTGTGAGAGAGAAAGAGCTGGACAGACAGAAACAAAGGACACGCATTCATCTTTTCAACAAACTTGGAGCATCCCCTCTGAGTTAGGTGTTGAACTGGACACTGGGACCCAATGATGGAGAGACAGTGTTAATACATTTAACAGAAGGCACAAAAGCAGTGCCAACAAGAGCAGGGAGAGGAGTGTTTTTAGGGATGGGCTCGAAAGCATAGGCCAGCACGAATATGAATTCCTTTACTCCCTCCTTCTACACGGGTGCCTTTCAGTCACCTAAGTCAATGTGGGCACGGCCGCTCCAATAACACACCTGACTGGTTCATTTCCTTGCAAAACACATGCTGGCTTCTTTTATCCATTGTGGGGAGTTCCCAACATCAAACAAGAATCCCTACACTGGGATGGCATCCATTGCAATCAATCCCAGTCAAGGTGCATGGCATCTGATAGGGCAACACATATAGCCAAGAATGATGGGGAATAAAGGATCAACATGAACTGGCTGAGCCCTCACCTGCTGCCTGACTGAAAGGTGGTCTCTGAAAGGGGCGTTCCAGTGGGCAGGTGAACAGTAAGTGCTGGAAAGTCCAGGAAGCAGGAGGAGTTAGAGAGGATTGGGGTCAACATTGGAGAAGGGACTCCTGCCAAACAGAGCAGACTGCCGATCACCCAGCGCCTGGGGTGGCTCCAACACAAAGGAGCAGGACATGCACCAGGGCTCAGTGACGGCAAGGGGTCTCCAGCTGCCAGGCGAAACCAAGGGTCAGAAAGAGCTGGGTTCTGGCAGCAAGTGAGAACCTGAGCCCTAAATTTGCTGGCACCTTGACTTAGGATGGGGCTTCCCTGGTGGCTCAGACGGTAAAGACTCTGCCTGCAGTGTGAGAGACCCGGGTTCCATCCCTGGGCCGGGAAGATCCCCTGGAGGAAGGCATGGCTACCCACTCCAGGATTCTTGCCTGGAGAATCCCATGGACAGAGGAGCCTGGTCGGCTATACTCCATGGGGTCTCAAAGAGTTGGACACGACGGAGCGACTAACACACACGCACAGTGACTTCGAGTGGACACGGCACACCTGTGTGAGTGTGGTCCCGAGACCCGGACAGTCAGTCGGAGTGCGGACACCAGCACAGCAGAGCTGGGGGAGGGGACGGGTGGCACTGCCCCTTCCTGTCTCCCCTTCTTCCTCTAACTGGGACTCCAGCGATTCCACCTTAGGCCACTTCGTCCTCACGTGGGCAGAGCCTCTGTCTTTCTTCCACTCTTCCTGACGCCCTGGGAAAGTCTCTTTCTTTCTCTATTCTTTCCATTTTCGTCTTTCATCTCCTTGATCTATCTTCCCTGCTTTCTTAATACTCATGAAAATACTCCTCAACATTACCGAGGCTGCAAATGCACACTTGAATCAAATAAAAGGAAAGCTATGCATCTTAAAATTAAGTTTGGCAGAACAGAAACAATAATACAAACTCCCAAACTTTTGGGAGTATTCAGAAATGTCTTTGGGAAAATGTTTCCATATTATCTTCCCGTAATTATGTCTACTTTTCTTCAGCACTGGCATTCACGGTAAATAGAAAATTATCATATTCATTTTTCCCCTCTTTTGCGTAATTACTTCTACAACAACATCGTGTTCTATTATTCTTCATGGCGGGTCTATAGCATTTTGGATAATTATGAGTTAAATTATCTTCTGTGGCCTTGCCAGAAAACTTCACAACCACTTAAAACATGCTGTATTTCTATTATGCAATGGAAACTTGGTTAATCGAGATCCCATAAATCTTCAGACCCACTGGAGATGTTTAATATTCAAAAGCAGGTTTTCAACATTGATCAGCACTCTTATGGAAGCCAGGTCAAGTCCTTCAGCATCTCTTTGATTTAAGCAACATGTGCCATCTCCAGGGAAGAGGAGGCCACAAGAGGTCAGGCAGACATTGTAGGGTATGAGTCAGCCACAAGGTGAGCAAAAAGGGCCCGTGCCCGCTGCTGCCACAGTCTTGACGGTTTAAACTAAAATATGAGCATAAAGATGGGAGACGGGATTACACAGTGACTTGGATTTTTGGATCTAAAAACACGTGACTTCTCATCTTTCCATCCTTCCACGCGGATCACTTGCTTCCTCCTGGTTCTCGGAGAAATGCTCTGTCATTGCTGTCCTTGTCATCATTCACCTGCTGGCTCTGCCCTGTCTGCAGGGTCCCCGGAGATGCTGCTCGTCCTGTGAGAGGTCACAGGTGTTCCCGGAGGGCGCAGCGTTCAGGGCAGGGTCAAAGCTAAGGGTCCCCATGATTCTGGGGCAGCGCGCATGGTGGGTGGGACCCTCTGCAGCCTGATTTCTGCCCCAAGAGATAGAGCAGTGCCTGCTGGCGTGCAGCTGAGTGGCGCAAAGGACCTGCTGGGGGCACAACAGCAGATGACCACAGCCCTCAGCCAGTGCAGACTTCCTAACCTTTGCTCAAATAGGTCCCAGGAGCACAGAGGAGCCGTTTGCTTTTTCTGCGTGAAGCTCATGGAAACATTCTCTGTTCTCCCTATCTGGAAGAGGGTACTATAAAACTCAGAAGAAGGGGGAAAAGGCATTCTAGGAGCAAGCATAGACTCTGACACATAATAGCCATGTGACCCAAGGCAAGCGCCTCAACTTTCTGAACCTCAGTCTCCTAGTCTATACACTGGGGACTGTAGAGGAACAAAATTTGACATCCCAAAATGTTTCTGGCATGTGGATTATTTCAAGCTGAAAACAGTCAAGGCCCAAGACTCAGGAAGAAACTCTGACCTTCCCAGTAACTGCCTGGAAAATTCAGATAGAAGACCTATTCCAGGAATACAGGGTCAGGAGAGATGTCTGCAAAGAATACATCCAGGTGTGGGGGGCAATTCCCAGAGATCAGAGTGGACTCTGAGTCCCTCTCTGCTGGACCAACAAACATTGATTTACCAGCCAATCTGCTTTTTCATCTCCACGTGAACTGATTTCCTCTTACTTAAAAGTCCCACACCACTACTTCCAACATCCTCCTTTGTCTTCAGCTGAGGATGGTGTCCAGGCTGAGGACTTTGGCCTTTTGGGTGAGTTATTTAGTTCCCCTGGGTTTCTTCCATGTATACATGTTATTAAACTTTTAGTTTGACTTTCTCCTCTTCACCTGTCTGCTGTCTGTTTAATTCTTAGATCAGCCAGAAGACCCTAGAAGGGTAGAAGAAAATGTCTCCTTCCTGGACAGGATCATAATATTCTGAAAATTACATGAAACAGTAAGTAATTGGCCTGGCACCTGACACACAGTCAATCATGGATGACAGGGTCTATTTATTTAAGCCCCACCCCTGCAGGTTTTATTGAAGGGTCTGTGGTGTGGTCCTGTAGGGAAGGGGCACCAGGCTCAAACACCTCCTTTCTCTAACCACCTCTACCGAGGCGACACACAGATGGAGGCAGGGTGAGTGCTGAGCTACAGAAACATCACAGCTTCAGTTTTCACGTCTTAAAAAAAGATGTGCCAGGTACGAGAAGTCCCAGGAAGGTGTTATGGCTGGAAGGTGAGAAGGGACTCAGCGGGAAGCCTCTCTCCCCAGGGCCCATTCCCAGCCACCTTCCTCCCCAACCCAATGTCAGCTAAAAAGCATCTTCCTACAGGGGAAATGGTATACAAATGAGTGAACCCAAAATAGTCTGGGGCCATCATAAGTGAATTGGAAAAAAAAAAATCAAGAAAGGTTAACAGTTCCTAACTTAACAGGCAATGCCATTTTGGCCAGCCGCAAACACATGTTTAGGACCATGACCATTCTTCCCATTGATGATAATGTTCAAGTCCTCCTTTGGGAAGGATGGACAGGACCTCTTGTCCTCTGCCACTCATGGCTGGACTCCATCAGGTCTGGAACACAGGCTGCCCAGTCCTGCTCGCCTCCACCCTCCGCCCACACCAGAGCCAGCTGCACAAGGAGCATGGTAGACAGATCAAGGTCCCTTTCTAGAAAAGCAGGACTAAACCGAACCCAAGGACCAAATTTACTTAAAGGCAAAAAAAAAAAAAAATGAGCAAGGGCTTAGATGGGAACGGTTGAGTTGTTTAGAGCAATCCAGAAAGTTGCAGAACACGTATGCTGACTGTCTTAAGATGCGCCCCAACCCCCTGCACTGGCATCCCTACCAATCAGTGATTAGATGGCCTCGATCTGGCCAGTTCCCCTCTTCCAGGCCTGCCGGATCAGGACATGCCAGCTTCCCCATCCGCCCCTCTCCCTCCTGGCTCCATGTGCCGCCTCTGGTCCACAGAAGGCAGGTCTCCGCAGGAACAGCCCTGCTCTCAATTCCATCACCCTACTGCAGCTGAGAAGACCCCCTCTGCTCTGCTGCCCAAGCCCCTGGCCTTGTCCCAGGGATGGAGAAGCCTCAAGGGCCACTGGGGGACTCAATGCCCCCCCTGGCAAGTGATCGCACCAGAATGCAAGTCCCCCAGGCCCCCAAAGGCTCTAACCAACCACCTGCCATTGGCGCCATATTGTGAAAAGAATGGAATCCTTTCGCTATGAGCACTTTATTGCTGCAGAGGTAACACTTCATCATAAGAGACTGAGCTCCTTTATGGTGGAGTAAAGCATTCAGCCCAGACGTATCATTTTGGATCCTCAGTATCCATGACGGTGTCTGTAGCCAACACCTAGGTCATGGCTTCGTGCCTCTAGGAACTCACAGTCCAACCACACCCACATGTAACTGACAAGTCCAGGGTGTATATCCATCAGAACAAAGATCTGCAGCAGACATTATGGGGGCTCAGATGAGGGTAAGTCCTGACCATGAGCAGAAAGCAGGGTGCTGGCTGGCATTGGGGAAGGACTGAGAATCCTAGAGCTCTGTGTGTGTGGTCGGGGTCGGGGGAGGAGAATTCTAGAGCTCTGTATGCATCTGTGGGAGGGGAGAAGAAATGCACCCAGAAAGGACAGAGCATCACAGGTCATCACTGAGGTTTTGTATGGCTCCTACAACAACCTGCACTTGTGTGTTGCTTTCTATTCAGCATAATAACACCATCTCTTTCATCTTCCCGATGCCATAGATGGGGCAGATACCATCCCCAAGGGTACACAAATGAATTCAAGTGCTCAAAATCATTTGGTGGGTGAGGGGAGGAGCAAGAATCAAGCCCAGGTGGGTATGCAGGCCCCCAGGCCTGGTGCTCCTTCTCAGGCAATACAGCAGCCTTAAGTGGTGAGGTCCATGCACGCAGGTAGGGTTATGTAAGCGTGGGCAGGGCCACTGGAGACCAGCCTTGCTCAGATGCTCTGGGGCATGAAAGGGCTCTGGGGCAGCAGTTCTCAACACGATAAATACTAGAAGAGATCTTTAATACGCCCACGTCCAACTCCAGACATTTTGCTTTCATTGGTCTGGGATCCTGGCCATGGAACATCTAAAATGCATCTCCAGTAACTCCGGGGCAACCCAGGTTAGCACTGCAGCTGGAGTGGCCCTGTATGGACTTGTACTTGGGTCCATGTCTGAATCCATCTTCCCAGGCCAAGAGCGAAGCCACTGGCCTGACAGAAGTCCTTATTCAGTTTAGGTAACTGAAATGCTGAAATTCACGTGCTTTGTTTGGAATAGCCGAGTGGCTCTTCTGAATGTTCTAATGTACACAAAAAGAATGCTGCAGATGGAGATGGCAAAAGGCAGAGAAACACCCAGGAGAAGACAGGACGCCTCCCTGGGAGCCTGACTGCCTCAGTGACTTTGGCAAAATCCTGCTGCTCAGACTCCTCCTTGGCAGTGGTTAACCTCCAAATACTGGGTTCCAAAGAGATTAGCTCAGAATTCCAAATGAAAATGCGAGGGTATTTTCGACGAGAGTTTCTAAGCATAATCCCAGATCAGCCAGCCTGGATCAGCAAAACTGATTATCCTGCCATGCTTTAAAAAAAAAAACCTCCCCAGGTTGCTGGTGGGAACTTTTCCCACTTAGCAGAACAGTTACAGCAACAACCCCCACTTTCAGCCGACCAAAACCCCCTCAGAATGTTCACGGACATGGATGATGCAGTCCTCTGCAAAACTGAAGCAAATTTAGAGAAGACTGAGGTCCAGGAAGAAAACACGTCTGGTGAGCATTGCGTCACTGAAATAGCCTAATAGATACCAGCTGACCACACCGAGCATCCTGGGCTCCCTTCCTGATGTGGGCAATGATTCAGACACAGGACTTCTAGACACTTGTCATAACTAATCTAATGCAGAGGCACAGAACATTTTTAACCCAACAGCAGATAATTGTAATGAAATGATTCTGGCCAAGAGGGCCCATTTGTAATAATGAATTCAAATCAGATTCATAGCAGCTATAATTCAACACTGTGAATACCACCTTCATTTTCCATATCATCTCTCTTCCAAGAAGGCAAAATAACTCCATAGTCACATAATTATTTTTACTTTTCAAGTAGCCCTGTGAAGTAGTTATAAGGAAGATAATATTGCCTCATCTACATAAAATGAGTTCCTTCCACGTTCAATCAAAGACCTGGCACCACAAAACATGCCTCCAAGGAAGGAGATCACCCCTCTCTAAGCCGAGCAGCGTCTCACTGGAAATTTCAAAGGAGGACCAAACTTCCTCCTTCCCTTGGCTTCTCCTGATTGGTCTTCGACCTCCTATGTGACTTCATTCAAGATTGAGAAATAGGCTTGGATTACTTTGATCCGAGGCAGCCACATATGAACAGACTTTCTATGGCTATGACTAGTGGACCCGGGAATCATTCAGTTTTCAATGCCTTCTGAACATCTGATGCATTCAGAACACTAAATTCCCAAACACAGAATTCCCAATGGCACACCTTTTAGGAGATTAGAGAGTGACCGCAGTTAAGAACTACAATTTTTTAGAAGCAAAAAAACCAACAAGATGATACATCTCTCTGGGGTTGAGGCCATGGACTTCCAGAGACGGGAAACAGGATGCCCGCCCCCTTGGAGTCCTGACAAACAAGGTTTTCACTGAGATGGGCGCACAGCTGTCGAGCCAAGAAACCAAAGGAGCATGGAGAACAGAAGGGGAGAGATTGAGATCCCCAGAAATCTGTGAGAGTTATTGACATTATTTTAAGAAACACTGCGATTGTAGTGAAATCAGAACTTTAAAAAATAAGGGAATAATAAGAATTCAGTGATCAGAGACGGAAAGATGAGAATGGATAACACACAACAGCATATAAAATGGAGGCATTTGATAAAAATGAAAGAAAATGTAATAAAAGAGGAAAACATGAGAGGTAAAAGAAAGAGAATACAGAAAGATTAAAACGGGGACAATGCACTGAATTTCTCTATTTCAGGGCAACTACAGAAGAGAGAAAATCATCGTAAGATGGGCTTACTTTTTAAAAAATAAAGCATGCCATCAGGTAACAGATAACAGTTATATTCAATATGTACGGTTTTTCTTTCTTTTTTTCTCCACAAAGCACAAAAAGCAACTATTCAGCTTTTCCCTTTTTTATTCCCATTACGAAGCCCAGCTGCTAAACATTAGAATTGAAGATCATGAAAACAGGCCAGCAGCTAATAAAAAGGCAGCGCAAAGCTGGCCCTCTGCTGGTGGAACAGTGTTACTGCAGCCCAGAAAGCTTTAACTTTCAGGGGCAAGAAGAGGCCGGAGGATTTTGGAAAGTTCAGCACTGAGACCTTATCCTGTGCTACGCCTCTCTGTCCCTGGTAAGAGGGTATGAGTTTGGAGGATGGAGAGAGAGGCACACAGCACTGGCACCCCTTAACACCCACCGCCATTTCCCCACGTCGCCTGGGGTAACAAGCACCGTAGCCTGGCTGTTACTCCTCTGAGCAGACTGGCCCTCTGCGCATGTGCCTTGCAGGGCGTGGACCAGCCCCTCACCCTGGGATTTCTCTGATGCAAGGAAGTATGCACGTTATACTCCCTCTAGTCCGGGGCAGTGCCCTCCTGCTGGAGGTCTAGAAAAGAGGTCTGTCTCCATTCTGTTTTTTCTTCCTCCTTCTGGGGCCCCCATGCACCAGCAGACAGGGTTCTAGGACCTGTCCTTGGGCTCAGAAGAAAACACAGTGAGACCACCCAGAAGGCAAGCATCAACCTTCACGCCTGGGCTTAGGAAGGAAGAGCAGTGGTCGCGTGAGGCCTTCCTTTCCTTTCCCAGGGAGAGGCTCGTCTGGGTTGGGAGGGACACCAAGGAAGTCGAGGGCAGAGCAGGAAGCGAGCCCCACCCTCACGCGTTCCTTGGAGCTGCCAGGCTTCTCGGCGGCAGAATCTGGGGCACGATGTTTTATTTCCACCGTAACCATCAAAGTCACAGGCAGGGCAAATGCATTCACCCCGTGCACACTGTGAGCAGAGTTAAGCTGGGACGTCCCTGAATCTGTCTCCGAGGACCAGAACTGCCTCATTAAAGGGATAAAAGATGATATCTGCTGAGCTGGTGGAAAGTGGTGGCTGCATTTTTATTAAAGTCTCTGCTGCAGCAGGCCGGGTCCCTAAAGGTTCATATTCCAAGAATCTCCACCCCTCTGCCTGGAGCCCGTAAGTGCTTCTCTGTAACTCATTAAGGTAAAACAAAAAGCTTTCCTATTGTGCTTTTCACACAGGAGTGCTGTCGTTGCATAAGAGAGACATGTTTCCTCTCCCTGGGCCGAGCCCGCAAAGATAAAACTGCCCTCGTAATTTACAATCGGGGCCCCAGGAGCAGCACACGGGCTTGGCATGGATGGCTGTAGACTCATAAAGGGCCCGGGCCCAGCAGCTGGCAATTCCAGAGCCGGAAATTTCAGGTATCCCGCTGGTAGAGGCCAACTAGTCGTCTCTGGACCACCGTGCCACATCACATACCTTCCCGACTCTGAGACAGCCCCCAGGACACCAGTGCTCCCAGGCTCAGCCCTCAGTATTTTAATGCCAGGGCTCACATCGCAGTGCCAAGTCTAGCCACAGCCTCATGGATACATGCAGTCCCAAGCCTGGACCTCAGGACTCGCTCCGAAAACCCGGGGCCACAGAAGCCACAGCGAATGACCAAGCTGTCCAGGAAAACGGGTCCCAGCTGCCACAGAACGCCAAGTGGGCACCTCTTGGGCCTGCAAAGCCCTCTCCCACGCTCGTCCCCCGCGCGGGTCTCCGGTCCTCTCTCGCTCGCCCGTTCCCACCGAATCCCATCCGAGGGGCTCCGGCCCCCGCCGAAGTACAGCTCCCTACCTGAGGGTGGCGCTCTCCCCCTGCCGAACCGTCACGTTGTCCATCGCCTTGGGGAAGGTGGCATCTCCGCTGCGCACGGGCACTCCTGTGGGTACAAGGAACAGCAGCCTGAGAGACACGACCACGAGGCACTTCCAGGGCAGGAACAGGGACCCACAGACCCCCATCCTCGACAGCCACAACTTCCCAGAACTCCGGCGGCGGCTCGGTCCTCGTCCCCCGCCCCGCACGCCGGCGGGTCTCGGGCAGCCGCGCGGGGAGGGAGGCAGAGGCTGGAACCAGCCAGAAGCGGAGAGGGGCGTAAGGAGAAGCGGAGTCCAGGCTCTCCGGAGTCTACTGATTTCTTCCTCAGATCCTGCCTCAGCTTTCCAGCCTGGCACAACCAGATGCCCCCTCCTGCATCCAAAAACGCGCTTTCTCGATGCTCCCCTGGGGAGGAGGGAGGCGGCCGGGAAGGGAGAGGAAAGTGCGGGGATGAAGGTCACGGCTGCTCTTTCTCTGCCTCTCTTCGAGATGCTACTTTAACATTCAGTTGGGCACGTCCTGCCGAGGTCTGGCATCAAAAGTTTATAACCCAAAGAAGCCAGGCAAGTGTCTCTGACATAAAGGAGATGTCATAAAAAGCTGCCGCTTCAAGGAGAGGAGAGAATGTTTTATTAGATCACACATATGTACAGATGTATTTAGAAACCAGCCCGAGTCTCCGATCTGGAAAGCCAAGGCGGTAAAAAGTTCCACCGCGGGGACCCGCAGCCGCGGCCAAGTCCGACGATCCTCCGGAGCGGTGGGTGCCTGGCGTCCTCGCCGCAGCCCGGGCGGCGACTGGCGGCCGGCCCGGCCCGCGGAGCGCCCGCGGCGCAGGCTCGGGGCGCACGGGGAGCGGGCAGACGGCGCGCCCGCCTCTCCGGGGACGCGGCGCGGGGCGCGGGGACGCGCGGACGCCACGCTCAGCGGCCGCCGCCGGCCTCCCGGGAGCAGCCCCGACGCGCGCGGGCCCCGACCGCCGGGGTTGTCATGGCAGCAGCTCCATCACTGACCGCCGCTCTCCGCGGTGCCGGCGCAGAGCGAGCGGGCGGACCGCGCGCATCCCGGCGGGCGCGGGGCGCGGGCGCCCACCTTAACCCCCGCCGCGCCGCCCACTCGCGCCAGGAGCCGCGCGGGCCGGGCTGCCACCTCCCCGGCTCCTCTCTCCCGCGACACCGCGGCTTCCCGGGAACGCTGCGCCCCTTTCGGCGGCTTCCCTACGTGCTGGAGGGAGGGAAGGGCGGGAGAGGGAGCTCGGGGACCGCAGCAAATTGGAAACTGACTCGCACCTTCCCTCCCCGGATGCCGGATGCCAAGGCAGAAGTTGCCAAACCCCGCCCTGAAGAGTTCAGCTAGGTTTCCCGCGCCAGAATGCCGGCTCAGTGCTCTCGGTGCGAGGCGTCCGCAGCTCTGCCGTCCCCACTCCACGTGCCCGAGCTACAGTCCTATCCCAGACAGAGCTTTCCTGGGCTCTGGCGAGATGGTGGAGCGCTTTCCGCTCCGGTGACCCACCTTGGAAATACTCCTGGTCGTAGACTTGCTCTCTGTCTCTCCAAATGGCAAATCTGAATGTCTCCCTACCTCATCACGTGCAAAATCGTCTCCGTCCTACTCCACATTACTACCGAAGGATCTCATTGTAAGCATACAAGAGCTGGGAAAAACAGAGATCCTAAAAAGTATTGACTGACTTTTACAAAATCTGTCTGTTGCTTTATGATCACAACATGAAGTGGCGCCATCATGCACCTGCAGAGGAACTGGTGGTTAGGGCATTCTTAGAACCCAGTCTGCCAGTTTGAAGTGCCAAGGCATTTCTTCCGGTCAAAAGCTGAAGGCTTTCCTTGGGCCTGTTGAGAGGATTTCTTTCTGCTCGCCTGGCAAAAGCCACGCCTTATTGTGTGGCTCCTGCCCTTGTATCATAATCATAATTGAATGGTTGCTAGGTGCATTTTGCTTTACTGTATTGGTACTCAAATCCTTTTGCAATATTAGCCTGGACTCTGAACAATTGTTCCAATGAAATGTAATTCAGAAATAAGCTGTAAACTCTTGCCATGGATTGTGTTCATTGATGAAGGGCACAAAAGCATGCTGCTGCTGCTGCTAAGTCACTTCAGTCGTGTCCGACTCTGTGTGACCCCATAGACGGCAGCCCACCAGGCTCCACCGTCCCTGGGATTCTGCAGGCAAGAACACTGGAGTGGATCGCCATTTCCTTCTCCAATGTGTGAAAGTGAAAAGTGAAAGTGAAGTCGCTCAGTCGTATCTGTCTCGTAGCATCCCCATGGACTGCAGCCTACCAGGCTCCTCCATCCATGGGATTTTCCAGGCAAGAGTACCGGAGTGGCTTGCCATTGCCTTCTCTCAGTTATAAAGGACTGGACACAGATACTATACCACAATATACTGTGGGCTTCCTGGTGGCTCAGTGGTAAAGAATCCACCTGCCAATGCAGGAGACATGGGTTCGATCCCTGGGTTGGGAAGATCCCCTGGAAAAGGGAATGACTGTCCACTCCAGTATTCTTGCCTGGAGAATCTCATGAACAGAGCAGCCTGATGGGCTACAGTCCATGGGGTCCTGAAGAGTCGGACACGACTTAGCGACTAAACAACTATATACTATACTATGATAAATATACAATATAAGTAAATGCTGTCCATCCTCCACCCCCTGTAAAAAGGTAACCACACATATCCCAGGTCTAAAATTTTAATTAGAGCATGGGACCTCAGGAAGAAAGAATACTTGTCGCTAGTGAAGCCACATGTGTTGTGTAAGTTTTAATAGAGTGGAAGTACCTGGAGTTCCTTCCTGGAAAGCAGGCATTAACAATGCAGATGAGTAGTATGCTTCCTAGTGAGCTCCATGCCAGGAGGGGTAATATATGCTAGGAGGAGAGTCAAGGCCTCAGAGAGCAGCCTAATAACTTATTCCGGGATCACCCATCAGTTTTAATGGCACACATCTTTCCTTAAGACCTGAGTGTAGCGGGTTTTCTGTACACACATTGCACATAGCCTTCTAAACTCCGAGATGCTCTTGTCCACTGTCAATGTCCTGGAAGGACTTCAGTTGTGCAAAGGGGAGAACTGGGGCTGGGCTTACAGTTTTCTTCGATTACAGAGTTTGTCTCTTGAACACCGAGGCTGTGACCGTTGGGATGGGTCAGGCTGCCACACAAGTCAGGCAGATCCCTCCACTTGGTTGCCGGGCACACGGATGGCATGACCGACTCACACCCCTGCTGGCTCTAGTGCTTCTCAGGAGGTGCAGCTGGGTTGATCCCAAAGCCTGAATCAGCCCATGTAGGACTGCTTGAGATGAAAGGAGTTGTTGGAGAAGAAAAGAAAGCAGAAAAGAACATGAGATTCCAGGTGCGAGGAAAACAGGTGGGGCAAGAAGAGAGGCAGAGATAAGATGAAGCGAGACATTATATATTCACAACACTTGAAAATCCTGCCCTTGGGGAGATGGTCAACTATTTTTTTTATTTTTGCAGGGCTGACTCCCCCCAGCTCTAGATATCTGGAGTCGTAGAGAATGGGGCCATCATCTCTCTCTTCCGTGAGCCAGCTTTCTAGCTAGTTCAGTATTTGTGGGTGAATAAGTGGACTGACGGAGAAGGCAATGGCAAGCCACTCCAGTACTCTTGCCTGGAAAATCCCATGGATGGAGGAGCCTGGTAGGCTGCAGTCCGTGGGGTCGCTAAGGGTAGGACACGACTCAGCAACTTCACTTTCACTTTTCACTTTCACACATTGGAGAAGGAAATGGCAACCCACTCCAGTGTTCTTGCCTGGAGAATCCCAGGGACAGGGGAGCCTGGTGGGCTTCCGTCTATGGGGTCACACAGAGTCGGACACGACTGAAGTGACTTAGCAGCAGCAGCAGCAAGTGGACTGAACTTAAGAGCTAGTGAATCAGAGAAATAACGGCAGGGGTTTGATTTTTGTGTGAATCTATGCCTATCTACAGTTTGGTGGGGGCGAGTCATTCGTCTGTAAGGCATTGCTAGTGACCAGTATATCCTTTGAGATATTAGAAGGCCAGACTGAAATGGGAAAGGGAAAAGGGGGTGAGCTCCTTTATAGTTTACATCAGCAGATTTCTATGAAATGCTTGACTTGACACCATGGTAGGGAGACCCTAGCAGCTATGCCTGGCTTGGGTATATGATGACATACATGAAGACACATAAAGTGAGGATGGGTTAGAGAACTCAGCACGTTGGTTCTGCAGTTGGATGGTCCATTCAGACACTGACTCCTCCACCCTTCTGCTGTGTGACTGGTATCTAATAATGCCTGTCTCACCTATTTCATAGGACTTGGGTGTATTGTGAAATGTCCCCAAGATTAGGTTGGACGGTAGGTCGGTTAAGATGGCAGACATGGAAAGCACTGCCTTGAAAGAAGGGAGTTTATCCCTTGGTGTTCCCCAGAGGAGGAGGCATGCCACGCCATGCAGGGTCGCTTGGGGAAGCACCAGGAAGCAGAAAGAACAAGGAGAAGGTCAGGTCCAGAGGCTTTATGGTGGTTTCCAGGTGAAGGAATGGACAAGGCAGGGTAGGCGAGCTTAATTGAATATAGGATTGGATTGTTTGAATAATTGTGACAGCCTCAGACTCTCCCTGTATCCTCCAGTTGTCCAGCACGTGGCCCTGGGGTGACTCAGGGCCAGGGAAGCACTGGCTTGGTGACAGTTGGCTAGAGAAGGTGCTTAGGGTTGTGGGCTCTTAATGGGTTGGTTTGCATATGAATGGCACTTTTAAGGCTACTCATTTGCTATCTCTAGAAATAGCTAGCCCTGGAGAGTCCAGAATTAGAAAGCCTACAAGATGTCAAAGCATCATAAAATACAGAATTAAAAAAAAAAACTCAAAACATGATTAATACAGGGTGACAATTAATGAGACAATTGCCAAAGGACTTGGCACCATGGAAGCACTTAGTAATCATAAATTATGATTATATAGCAAAATTCCCACTTTCCTGTGATGACAACTTGGGACATGTAAAAAAAAAAATACAAATGAGAGGATTTCATTGCCCCATGGGTCAACCTAAGCTTTGATTCAGGTCTTACAGACATCTAGATATTTAGGGTGATTTGTAATAGAAAATGCAAGTTGGACCCAGTGCGGAACTTAAAGCAGAGAGGTGACATGATCTGATGAACTTTAAGATATCACTTTGTCATGAAGAGAAGGGGTTTCCAGGACACGAAGTGGAATAGGAGTAGAAGAGGGAAGAGATGATGTTGGTGACCATGGTGAGCACGGCGATGGGGAAACAGGGAAAGATAAGGAGCGTGCTGTGGAAGCACTGTGGCCAAGGCTTCCTGAGAGTCTAGATGTTGAGACTGAGAAAATAAAAAGGTGGGGCTTGAGTTTGAAGTGGCACAATCTCTGGTGATGGGGATGAATCCAGAAGAAATAGTTTGAGGGAGGCAGAAGTTGAAAAAGTGAATAAAACGCTGTATGAGACAGTCAGATGGAGCCATGGGCTGGCAGCAGGAGGAAGGAGGCTGAAGTCACATCAGAGCCCGCGGACACTGGTGTCCCAGTTAGGCTCCCTGTTACAGGAGAAGGGTAATAAAAGTCTCTTCGTCTGCTCTGTGTGGGTAGGGTAGGGGGAGTATGTGATCCGTGGAACCCTCACCCCAAATCTAGAGGCCCCTCTGCCTTTGTTTGTAAATTAGAAATATATCCCATCAGTTTAAACTTCAGAACCTACGCTGTTCTAAAGTTTAGTAATTCCACTGTTTTCACATTGTCTCAGTGTATTTGTTCTGCTCGCTCACGTCTCAGCTTCTGTCTAGATTCTAAGACTGTTGGGGGTGCGACTGTGAATTATATCAGTTTGGTTTTAAGAAAATGCTGCTCACTTACCCTTAATGAAGCCGACAGGGAGTCAGGGGCAGGTTTAAGTTTTGTTTCTTCTGTAACCTATCAGCTGTGATGGAGGTCAATCAAAAGCCTTTGTTCTACTGGGTGGCAGGTCAGAACGTGGACACAAGAGTCCACCTGAATCCAACCTCTAAAATCTACTTCTGGGTGATTTTACATAATACCCTTAACTTTGATCACCCTGAGTTTGCCTACCTGTAAATACAGGCAATGATAGTAATGATTGTGTATGGTATTTGTGAGTGTTAAATGAAATACTGAATATAAAGCAGTCGGTGCCCTGCCTTGCCGGAGAAGGCAATGGCAAGCCACTCCAGTACTCTTGCCTAGAAAATCCCATGGATGGAGGAGCCTGGTGGGCTGCAGTCTATGGGGTCGCTAAGGGTCAGACGCGACTGACTGACCTCACTTTCACTTTTCACTTTCACACATTGGAGAAGGAAATGGCAACCCCCTCCAGTGTTCTTGCCTGGAGAATCCCAAGGACGGGGGAGCCTGGTGGGCTTCCGTCTATGGGGTCACATAGAGTCGGACACGACTGAAGTGACTTAGCAGCAGCAGCAGCAGCCCTGCCTTGCCATCAGTAAGCATCCATCCTCATTACCTATAGAAAGAGACATAATTCCCCCGTCGTCATTTTTTTTTTTTCTCTGAAGTGGCTCTGGGGGCAGGTACGCTGTATAGAGCAGGACAAACAAATCTCCAAGTTGTTCAGAGGTTGCATGTGTGTGATGTGGGAAACTGAACAGGTCTCTCTCTAATTTTAAAGAGTCGATTTTAGAACTAGAAGTCACCTAAGGATCAAAGTGGTTATTACTATGATTTCCTTGTACCATGGAGAGGCTGCCTAGCTGAGGATAGCTATGGGGAACTCTGCATCCAGCAGAAATATCTGAATTCATCTAATGAAATTTGTATCCAGTTGTAAAAGCAATTTCAAACTGTGTGTTATTCATAAATAAGGAAAACTTACAGCTTGTGTTTATCTGAGAGAAGATTGTACCCAGCTGCTCTGTGTGTGCCTTAGGAAGAAAGAAAGTAAGAAGCTAGAACATGATGCATATTTATATTCCAGAAACCGACCTAAATCAGGAGGATCCAATGGGGCAGGATGATTGAGGAGGCATGGAGGCTGAGCCAGAGGACACTGGCTGTCTCGGACCCTCAGGACTTGCAGCTATCGTAAACTAGAGATATTCACTAGTAAACAGAGAGGTCAGAACCAAAAGCGAACTGAACCAAAAGCCTTCTGTTTTTTAGGTTCAAGGAAATTTCCAAGAAATGGAAACATACCAGAATGTAATGCTTTGGATGAGACACAAGTTCTGTTCAAAATAAAACTCAAAGCGATTCCTTGTAATAACTGCCTACATGGCCAGTGTTAGATGGGAATGAAGAATTTCATTTCCCTTTGTCTTTTTGCTCCCTTGATAACTGAGGCAAATGTATGTGCTTTTTAACTGAGGTATAACTGACCTGTAAAGCTATAGTAATTTCAGGTGTACAACATAATGATTAGATATTTGGATTTGTTGCACAGTGATCCCCACAGTAATTCTGACTGACACCCATCCCTTCATAGTTACCATATTTTCCCTTGTGATGAGGACTTTAGAGGCAAAGGGCTTTCAGTGGTTTTCCTGGTCCACTGCTGACCCGAGGCCAGACTTCAGGTCAGCGGAGTCTCACTCTGCCCTCTTCCTTCCATCATCAACCACATCACGACCTCTCAGGTCCCATGTGCTCGGGCCAGTGAGAAGAGCCACCAGTGGACAGGAACTAACTCCATGTTGCCCATCCCAGCTCTACCTCCTGTAACTGTGATTGGGGGCACACCACGCATCCTCTCTAAGCCTGTGTGTTCTCATCTGTAAACAGGGTTAACAGGAGCTTCGTGGCAGGGCTGCCCTGAGAATGAGGACAGCTCAGCCCACTTGCTGTACCTGGCACACTGACTGCCATCAATGACCATAAAACTCCTCTTTTCTTGATGCCAAAATGACTGAAACTGACCAAAATAAATGAAACAGCAATAGAAACAAAGCGTGAAGCACACAAGGTTCACTTTGTGAAAAGATATAGAGGACGTATTCCTCAAGACCGAAGGAGTGATCTACTGATGAATTGCAATCCAGTTGCTATAATACCGGCCTCCACGTCCTACATTCTTCCTTCAAAGTATCTGACACACGTGGGTCCATGTAACTAACTCTCTCTCTCATCAGGATCACAGGGTCCCTGAGAGCAGGTGTTTCTTCTGCTCATCCCTGATTCCTCTGCAGTGGCCTGGAGCCTGGCATGGCATAAATACCAGCAAATACTGTTGCACAAGAGAACTGATGCCCACTTCCCATGGTCTGTAGAATGTCAGTAAAGCCTACAGCCGAGGATACACCTCCATCCCCACCGTGATGCTTCTTCCTGTTCTCGTCCCCTCCCTGGCCCCCAAACTCCTCATTGGTGGGACATCACAAGGCATCAACCACACTGAACGTCTCCTTCTAGAAAGGCTGGAGCCTCCTGCAAAGAGACCAGTTTCCACGAGCCATACAATAAAGTCAGCCTCATTAGTTTATAGTCACACCGCATAGAGTTCTATAAATCAAATCACATAAGCCATAATATTGAGACCTACAAGCCATAAAAAGTTTTTAAAATGCTCAATAGGAGTTATTACAGTCTCACCAACTGCCCCCCCCAACCCGAGTCTCATTATAGCTTCCAAGGTGACAGGTAGAAATTGGATCATTCCACCTGAGAACCAGGGTATGGAAGAGAATCTGAACCTGCCACCCAGGGCCATGGGCGATGGGTCTCTGAGCCCCAACTTTGTGAGCCAGGCAACACTGTACTTTTTCTTCCTTTGAAGAACTGAACAAGCTGTACATGAGACCCCAGCAGAGGGCTCAGCACTGGGTTCCTGTGCTCTGACGCTTCACCTGCTCCCTCTCCCCCTTCCTGCTAAAATGAATCTGAGCCCCCAAGGTCTTAGAAAGGATCTAGAACTTGCCTCTTACATTATATGTCGAGTACTTGCAATCTTATCTCATTAGCCAAGCTTTGAAAAAATACGTTGTCCATTTATTTTGATACCTAATTCATTTTTTCTTTTCTGACCAATTGTGTTAATTGCCCACTCATGTCCAACTCCGGCAACCCCATGGACTGTAGCCCACCAGGTTCCTCTGTCCATGGCAAGAATACTGGAGTGGGTTGCTATTTCCTCCTCCAGGGGATCTTCCCATCCAGGGATTGAACCTGGGTCTTCTTCATTGTAGGCAGATTCTTTACCATCTGAGTCACCAGGGAAGACCCTACTTATTGAAAAATTTTGCTGGGTCAGGGCATACAGAGCACAGGATATAGTACCTGCCCACAGCAGTTTATAGTCTAGTAGGCAAGTGAATCAGATATTGTAATACAGTATGGTAAGATTTGAAGTAAAAATATGCAGGGATGTCACATCTAAGAGTCGGACCATCTAAATTAGATGAGGGTTCTTGGAAAACTATTCAAAGGAAGTGACTTAAGTGCACTCTGAAAGACTGAGAGGGATTTAGTCTGCCACTGGATTTCTAATGTTGGCAACTGAGTGGACGATATGACCAATCACAGTGAAACGGGAAAGGTAGTGGATCCTGAGTGAAGGAGGATAAATGGTAAATGCTGAAGATAAGGTGCCAGTGAAACATTCAAGGAGAGCTTTCTGTTGGCATTTGGATATTTAGGTTCTGAGCCTAAGTGCATGCATGCTAAGTCACTTCAGCTGTATCCAACTTTTCATGAATCTATGGACTCTAGCCTGCCAGGAGTCTTTGTCCATGAGGTTCTCCAGGCAAGAATACTGGAGTGGGCTGCCATGCCCTCCTCCAGGGGATCTTCCCAACCCAGGGAACCAACCCACCTCTCTTGGCAGGCGGATTCTTCACCACTAGTGCCACCTGGGAAGCCCTCTGAGCCTGAGAAGGTCATAATGTTTTGAGCTGTGGATTTTGGAATCATCTTTGTTTATAGGGAGCTGGAGCCCTGGGTCCTGAGGTAGTTGTTCAGCAGGAGCATCATAGGGAGGGGAATGAAGCGTCAGGTGGGAGGTCTGGGCAACGCAGGCCCTGAAGGGGTGGAGGGAGGTCTCCTGAGGGAGTGTGCACACTGGCCAGAAAAACAGAAGGGAAATCAGTGATCAGTGACCTCCTGGACTACAAAGAAGAGAGTGGTTAAAAGTGTGATGCTGGAGAATTCAGGCCACTGAAGAATGGCCCGCCATGCATCCGGTCTGCATGGTGGGGACAATGGTGGCTTCCGCAGAAGTGGTTTCCCCGTGGGGGCAGCAGAAGTTGGGTGTTGAGCTGAGGAATGATGGAGAGAGCGGGTGGGAGGTGTGACAAATGAGAAGGGGAAAGGCAGTGGGAGGCTCTAACTGCATGGACATGAGGGAGGCTGGCACTGGGTTTTACTTTATTTCATCTACAGCCTGATAGCCCTTGGTACTGATATATGGTTTCTGAAGACAAGAGTCCCTGGACCTGTCAGAGACCTGTGTGTGCTAATCACAGTATTTTGTGTGTGGCTGATGATTAATGAGTATATGTCAGATGAATTGCTTCAGGTCAGGTGTTCCATCTGTGGACTTGCTCAGGGACAGACCAACCAACCAATATTCCAACATTTAAAAAACAATTACAGTGGCCATCGTCAGCAGCAGCAGCACCATTGTGATCGTCACCACCATCGTCCTCCCCATCGTCACCATCGTCACCATCATAACCATCACCACCTCCACCATCATCCTACTACGTGCCAGACGCTAGGGTCCTTGCCTCACAGGTACCACCTCATGTCCTTTTAACATCTCTGTGAGAAAGGTATCATTATGATTAGATTAAGAAACCAACACGTGGAGAAGAAAGGTTGCTCCTAGTCACTTCTAGGAACCCAAAGTACAAAGTGCCAAATCGTTTCCTGTCCCAATCACGATTCACTGCTGTCCCAATAGCAGCCATAACAGTTCCTGGCAAATAGCACATTTTCAATAAAATATTTATTCAATTAATAATGAAAACCAGTTATGTATCTCCATTTCATAGCCTCCAATTTCCCAGACATTAGAGCTATTCAAGATGCACATTCCAAGTATTAGATAATTGAAGACATTTGTCTTCATTTGGACATTGGATGATATTTTATTGGTAGCAATTTAGCTTGAGATGGAGCAGAAGAATTAGACTAGTTGAATGTATGTCGGTCCAGATGCCCTATGCCCGCATACCACTGATGCTGGACCATGCTGTTAGCTGTTTATCCTGGAGGAAGTTCCTCATGGTGGGAAAGCAGGGGGCTGGGCCCCTTGGTTAACATGCACTTGTTAACATGCCTGTTAACTTGGTTAACATGCACAGTAGTATTCTAATTACAGCATGACCTCAGCAGTGGGAACCATACTTGTGATGGGCATGATCACATGGTGTGGAGTGAGTCTCTCCTAAAATGTTATTACATCACAGAGTCCAGCTCTGACTCCTTTATTTGTGCATGTTCTCAAGCTCTCACACTGGCACTTGTGTTCTGGTCACATTTTAAAATGTCATTTTTTATGGGGGGTTTTGACTGGAAAAGTTTGAGGTACATTGGCCTGAACAGTCTCTAAACAGTCTTCCAGCAGAATCAATACAACCACACTGGTATGCAGGACTTGTCTCTGGATACCACTAGTTCTCACCACTAATGTCCCCCAACTTCTAATACCTCTCTCTGGGGAGGTAGAAAGGGATGTGGGAAGAAGAGATACTTAGGGCAAAGCTTTGTTATAGAAGGCAAAAATGAACCCAGCCCTGTCTAATCTCCCACCTAGTAACCTCAAGCGTTCTTTAAAAATGGAATTGGGTGACTGCCTGTAGTATGTTTCAGGAATGAACATCACCCACAGATGTACTATCATGTGGGAAGACTCCAGTCATCAATTAAGACATGGGAATAGGGTAACAGGTGCCTGTCTTGCCCCTAAAACTGAAGATAAACCCAGTGCTTGGACCTCTTACTTCTATTAGGAAGATTGAACTACTCAGTATAAGACACCAGAGAGAGAGAGTTTGGAATCTGCTACTTCTATTGCTGCTATGAAAAATAGTATTAAAAATACAATAATGATAGTAACAATAACAACTGAAGGCACACAGCATATCCGAGTCTAAATTCAATGACTTATAACTGCATCAGCCTGCCCAATAGTCTTAATTTCACAGATGGAAAACCGAGGCTCAGGGTGACGTTTGTATAAGATCAGATGTCAGGAATGGAGATCCCCCTCTAAAGGTTCATGTATTTCTTTCTAGCATGGGAACATCAGAAATCTGGTACGTTCTGCACCAGAGGTCCCCCATCCAAAGCCGGGAATTCCATGTGTGTGAAAAGCACAACTGTTGTGCAAGCAGGAAGCCGAGCAAGGCCAGCAGCAGGGCTGAGGACAGCAGGGATGAAAAGGGGAACAGAGCACAGGCAAGGCAGGACCCCTGGGAAAGCACAGGCCACCGCGGTTGGCGAGGGTAAAGCAAGACTGGGAAATAAAGCTGCGTCTTCTGCTCTATTTTCCACCCTATCCCTCCCCCTCTCCATCTGTCTGTCTCTTCCCTTTTCTCTCCCCCTCTGTTTCTCCTCCCCTTGCAAATCTTCATCTGCTAATTTCCATCCAGCACATTTATGAATTAATTCCAACACTTCTCTCTCTCTGTGTCAAGATAGGCTGTTTGCTAACCTCCCCCAACCCCGGGCAAAGTGTGCATTTTGTCCCACAGACTGTTTTTCTGATAACTCCTGGACTGAGTCACTTACTCTGACATCCAACCAAGCCACTGAGAGTCCACAGAGATGAGAGGCCAGGTCCAAAACTGGACCACCTCATTGTCAGGCAGTAGGGCTAAGAGAGACTGAGGCTGAGGACTCTAGGGCTCTGGGAGAAACGGGAGAATTCAATAAACAAACTCCCCAGGGCTAAAGTGACTGTCTTCTGCGAGAGGCAGGGTCTGGCAGAAATGAACCTCACCATCCTCATTTTAATGAGAGCAAACTAATGGTGCTGGGCAGGGGGCTTCTAAAAATAGGTTTCTTGGAAATGTAGAAATGGAGACAGACACAAACAGAATGCCAAGCCATAGCCTGGTGTCTTTTCAGCTCTGAAATACCTATGCTGCTAGGCATGATGAAACTATTGAAGAAGAGATTCTGAGATCTTCAAAACTTAAATCAATCAAGAATAAGTGCATTTTAAAGACAAGCAACATAAAGAGATGAGTCGTTCTAAGAGCAAGAGAAAGAAACAGCATATAAAGGGCCAGACATGCGGGTTCGTAAATATGTGTTTGATAGACAGACTGGTTGATCGGTGGATGGATGGATGCATTTAAGGGAGAGGAGCCACGAAGATGCTATTTGCAGACTTGGCAAGAAGACAGCCAGCAAGCACCAGGAACAGGAATACAAGGAAGTCCAGCCCACAAATATGCCCCAAGGACAGCAGTTACAAGTACACACAGGGGGCTAGTGCAAAGGGATTGGACAGAACAGAGCTTCAGGTTTTGTAAAAGTGACTTCCACTCTCCTGCCTTTGAGGTCCTCACTTGGAAACTAAGTCACTGAACCAGATGATTTGCAAATCCCATTCCAGAGGGAACAGCCTACAGATCCATGTCCACTGCGGAAACAGGGAGCTTTCCATCTGCATCTCTCTCTGCTTCAGCCAGAACTACTTTCCTATCCAAAGCACACTCCTCTGCACATCCAACTCCCAAGCTCACCTCGACGCCCAGCTTTCGTGACACCTTCTCTAGGTAAGTCCCCAGTTTCCCAGCCTAAGGGCTCTCCACTCCTCAGCCCCTCCTCAACAGCCCCTTCCTGTCTTCTTATTTTGGTGCATTTGGTCCAGGTCAGTCCAGGGCACTTTCTCTTTTCTACATGATGGAGAATCAGTCTGCCTCCATCCTTAGCATCAAGCACAAAGCTTAGCAGAAGTAGGTGCTCAATACACTTGTGCTAAATGTATGGCTGTGACACTTCCCGCAGAAGGACCGACTTCACAGCAGCTTCTCTGTTTAACTGGATGGATGCTGCAGCGCCGCACAGCAGACACCCAAGGATGCTTCCTGATGAATCATTGCAGGAAGAAAACCTGAGAAGAGGGAAGCGAAGCACAGAAACTAGCTCAATTATCATCCCCAATCCAGGCCTGGGTTCTCCCTGCCTGCACACCTTCCAGTGTCATGGTGAAGACAGCTTTCCCCAGACAAAGCAGTGAGGCTGGAAGTCACGTTTCTTTGCAATTAGCAAGCACCCGTATGGTAAACAGGCTCATTTTGCTCGTACATCAGCAATTTGCCTAATCAGTGATTTCTGCTCAGAGCTGGAGGAAAAATTTTTGAGTCTGGACCATGGTGTGAGTGAACAGAAGATGGTGGTTCACAGGAAAACCCTGACTATCATTCTTACCTGTGTCACAGAGGGGGCATCGCACCGAGGGAAGGATGTGGCCATTTGTTTCTTTACAGATACCCTTTCCATGTGCAAATCCGCCTTTAGCATGACTTTTCACACTGGCTCTTCCTTGGGCCCTTGCACTTGTATGGTTCTGCCTTTAAAGACAGCCCACATTCCAGACAAGGTCCTGCCAACAGCTAGGGAGCTACTATTTAGATCCAGCCACAGGCAATCAGGCTTCCCAAGTGGTGGGAGTGGTAAAGAACCCACCTGCCAGTACCGGAGACATGAGAGACAGGTTCAACCCCGGGTGGGGAAGGTCCCCTGGAGAAGGGCGTGGCAGCCCACTCCAGTATTCTTGCTGGAGAATCCCATGGACAGAAGAGTCTGGCGGGCTACAGTCCACAGGGTCTCAAAGAGTTGAACACGACTGAACAACTTAGCATGCACCAGAAAGCATGCAAGTGCATTCCATTTTGAGGCTCTGCCTTATTTTGTGCTATATTTAATCTTTAAATTGGGAGTGCTCCCCCAACTTACCTTTTCCCTTCAGCACCTGTGACCTCAGAGCATCATGCCCTCCACCAGTGTGTCTGCTCTATGTGGATGAGAAACAGAGACAGACTGTTTTATCTGCCAGACAGAACTGCACCTGCTCAGCAGAACGCCTGGAGATCCATGAATGTGGACGTCTGGCCCCGAGCCCCAAGCACATGACCTTGGCGGGGCATCACCCACCCACACTCAGGACCTCACAGGCATGACACGGCAGTTTCAGGGTCCTTGGGAGGCAATCACTGTCTTCTAGAATTCTGGACTAGGCAGGGCTCGTAGACATTGTGCTCACTTGTAGATAATGCTGGGAGCCTGTGAGCAACCCCTGGCTGGTGGTCCCCAGGTTGTTTGGGCATTTTCCATGGACACGAGTATCATTACATCAGGTGGCTTTACAGTATTGACAGGCAGCTCCTGCTGTTAGGATGTGTCCTTCCTATATCCATTCATCTCATCTCTGACCCAGCAGGAGAGAAATGGGAGGCAGGAGAGGATGCCAAGGTCAAGGTTATCAGTAACTATTAGTTCTTCTTCCTATGGTAATGACAACATTAATATTACCAACTGTTGCCATGGTTGTTGCTGCTGTTTCATCATTATTTATTATTTTCCACCTCAGCATTGCCCCCTACTAACTCCAGGGCCACCAGCTATGTCTTGACCCATCTGGTTCTATACATCCGCACCTGAGTTATTTCCCCACTGGCTGTGGGTTCAGGCCGGTGAATGTACTTGGCAGGATCGGGGCTGAGCCCACCCTGCTGGCAGCAGTTGTAGGGGAGGGAGGCACTCAGAGGCTGGCGAAGAGATCTTCCTGCACTGAGCCCAGAGGGCAAGACACCTGAACACAGCAGTGAGAGGAAAGTTCCAGTTCAGGAACCCCCCCGCCCGCCGCACCCACCGCAGATGAGGATGCAGAAACTGGAAACACAGGCAAAAGGAAAGATCCCTTTCTGCACAGAGCTTGTCTGAATAACACTGACTCCAAACACACGTGGAAATATAACTTGAACAAGAAGAGAATCACCAGAAACACCCAGATTCCCCGTCTCCCTCAACAGAGATGTTATGGACAGGAGTGCGGCAGACACGGGTGTGGCATTACAGTGGGAGCATGGACTCAGAATCCTTCAGACTGGGTCCACTGCATGGCCCCACCACTGAGCAAGGGTAGCCACGTCTCCCAGCGCCTCAGCCCAGGGCTCTGGTCTGGAAGTGGAGGGTAATGAGAGCACCTGTCCATCTGGAGGTGGGGGAGTGAGGTCATGAGACGGCCCGTGGAACGACAGGGTCTCCGTGAAGAGCGTAGCTTTCCCTTCCCCGCCTCTAACTCTTCTAGCACTCTCTGTCCCCCTCTCTCCTCCCGCCTCATTCCCATCAGTACTTTCAAAGATCAAACAAACTCCCGTTCTTCCATGATGTCACCATCCTCACGGGTTCCCTGGGGCCACCCCAGAAGACACTGTGCATCACACAGTTAGCATGGACATCATGCGACATGACCATCTGCTAGGAGGACTCCATGGCCCCTTCTCTGAAGGCCAGAGAGAAGGGTGTTCTCCGGCCATCGTGGCAAGAAGACGGAGGCTTGGTGAGGCTGTGTGGTTTGCTGGGAGCTGCACAGGCCAACCAGTGGATCTGCACTCATGCCAAGGTGCTCCCAACCCCTGCTTTCTTTATGGCAATGTGCTCTGTTTCTCGTTCCCCTTTCTCAAGGGTGTAGTTGTTCTTACCTGCCTAAATTGGTGGTTCAGGACATGACCATCCCTATGCCCTTCTGTCTCTCATGCTGTTCAGGCATGGCTGGCAGCCCCGGAAACGGAGATAACCAGAGTTCAGATGTGGACCCTGTGACTGGGGGAGTTCCTGATTCTCACCAGCCCCGTTTTCCTCACCTGGAAAGACTAGCTGTCCAACCTGATAGGGTTGCTATTAGGATTAAGTTCATTAATCCTCGTTAAGCACTTAATGCATTTTAATACCCAGGACTGCAGTGGATGCAGAGATGAGATGCCCCTGTTCACCTTCAGGGGATGCTCGCTGGTCAATAGCCATCAGATGACAGCTTCAGCACTCTCCTCATTCCCAAGGCGAGGAAATCCCTCCCCAGTGGGGTCCCTCCCAGTTCTTCCTGGGGAATCCCTCCCCGGGACGGCCTGCCTCCAATGACTGATCAAGGTCCTGAGTGAAGGCTGGGTCATTTCTACCCAGTGAGAGAAGATGCTGACAGGGCTATCGCACCCTGACCTCTGACCCTCCTGTTCCTGCCCCCACAGTTGTCGATCCCAAGGAAATTCCCTACTAAGCATCTTGTGCCCCAAATGCCACCTCAGAGACTCCAGCTTAGGAGAGACATGATCATTATTGTCATCAAGCCCTTTGGCAGCTTTTCCCAGCCTCTGTTTACTGAAGTGTAATGAAATTAAAAGATGCTTGCTTCTTGGAAGAAAGACTGTGACCAACCTAGACAGCATGTTAAAAAACAGAGACATTACTTTGCCTACAAAGGTCCATCTAGTCAAAGCTACGGTTTTTCCAATAGTCATGTATGGATGTGAGAGTTGGACCATAAGGAAAGCTGAGTGCCAAAAATGGATGCTTTTGAACTGTGGTGCTGGAGAAGACTCTTGAGAGTCCCTTGGACTGCAAGGAGATACAAACAATCAATCCTAAAGGAAATCCATCCTGAATATTCATTGGAAGGACTGATGCTGAAGCTGAAGTTCCAATACTTTGGCCACCTGATGCAAAGAGCTGACTCATTGGAAAAGACCGTGATGCTGGGAAAGATTGAAGGCAGGAGGAGAAGGGGGCAACAGTGGATGAGACGGTTGGATGGCATCACTGACTTGATGGACATGGGTTTGAGCAAGCTCCGGAGTTGGTGATGGATAGGGAAGCCTGGCGTGTTGCAGTCCCTGGGGTTGCAAAGAGTCAGACATGACTGAGCGACTGAATTGAACTGAAACTTGTTTCACAGGGCTATTGTGAATATTTTTTAAAATGATGTGTGTGGATCCGTGGAAGAGCACCCCACACCTGGACCAGGGCTTAGCAGAGAGCTCTGTGCATACTTGATGGTCCACTGACCTTTAAGTCCGAGAGAGCCCAGGGCAGTAGCGCTGATGCTCCGAGAGAGGGAACAAATGTCTGCCAGGCTCTCTAGATGCCAGAATAGAGGACTCAGCACCGCAGGGATCACTTGCTCTTAAAGCCACACTCGACAGCAGCCTCCTTGCTCTCAGTGTCCCAAGTGAGGTACTGATATTTGTAAAGATGCTGAAACTGTTTCATGTGCTTGGGTTTCATATCTTTACCACATTTTATTATGGAATGTGGTATGTGATAATATAGTAATCAATAAATAATAATCATATGATAGTGGCTAAAATGTCTGCTCTTTTAAAAACTATTATTACTATACCCTCATAAGCAAAACAGTGTTCTAAATTCTCCCTAAAAGTTTCTGTGAAAAGAGGAAGCAAAGAAATAAATGAGTGAAGATAACTCGTTGGGCTAGAAGAGGTCCTCGGTTTGGTGACAGGTGTCACATGTGTGTATCCGTTTCAGCATGGCCAGAACCCTAACCCCACATGCTCAAAGCCAGAGCAGTCATCACACCAGAGAATCCTACTTCCCGCGTGCACGCCTATCCAAACATCATCCCACTGTACCTGACAGCTCTTCACAACACGCTTCAACCCTTCTGCCTCCCCTTGGTAGAAAAGCAGCATCTTCAAGGTCTGCTCACCTTCACAAGGTAAGGGAAAGGCAGAAACTCCATCAGACCTCACGCATAGTCTGAGCGGATGCTGAGCTCTTCTGATGGAAAGGACCCCACAGCCCCCGCTGGAGATGGAGCAGCCGGAATAAAACCCGGGCAGCATCAACTGCACAGCTTGGTCAACATGCAGCATGCAGCATGCATCTTGAGTCAGAAACTGGAAACTGAAGAAGTTGAGGGAAGGAGTGAGACCGGAGACAGGCTTCCAAGACAGTGAACGAGCCTGTTGTCAACAGCGGGGAGGGAGAGAGAGAATAGGAATCATTCCTTCCTCTGTGGTCAAGGCTAACGATGCTGCCAGGCAGGAGAGCAGAGGCGGTCACAGCAGGAGCTGGTTTTAAAAGAGCTGAGCAGGTTGTTTGTGGCACCTTGAGTCTGAATTGTCTTCAACAGGAGAAAAGTGAAGACAGAGAGGTCATCTAGAGCTGCCAAGGATTAGAACCGGTAGCTGATGAATTCTAAAGTGCAGGGAGAGGAGGCAGAAGATGGGGATGTGAGTCTGCGCTTCATATATGCTTGTGTTTCCATTTAAGTGGTCAACTGTAATAAATGGTCAAGACAAGAGGAAATCTCTAAGCAGCAACCATGGAGATCACCAGGATTTTACCAGTATCGTGAAATGCTCACACCAAAAAGCTTTATGTTCTCAAAATACTGTCCAAATTCATGATAAAGAAAAATCCATGTGTTAGTTATTCTATGTCATCACCTTTCCTCTTGACTCGTAGCAGAAACTGTCACTGCTCCACCTGCAAATGTACCATTTCAGTATGATCTAGATGGTTTCCTGTTTCTAGTTTCAGCCTCTCTGGGCCGGAGGGCCTTTGTAAGCTGGCAGAAAGTCATTCCCACAGTGCAGATAGCAGGTCAAAAGTGCCAAGGGCAACTTTCAATCAGCAATTGACAGAAATGACCATGGAAATAAACCAGCTCCTAATCTTTGTTGGAATGATCCACAAGCACATACTCTACACCATCTCCCAGGGTTCAGTTACCCTCTGGTAGCTGTCTATTTTATCTTAGTTGTCTAAGGTGTTGGCATACAATTGTTAATAATGTTCTCTTCAGTTCAGTTCAGTCGCTCAGTTGTGTCTGACTCTTTGCGACCCCATGAATCACAGCACGCCAGGCCTCCCTGTCCATCACCAACTCCCAGAGTTCACTCAAACTCATGTCCATTGAGCTGGTGATGCCATCCAGCCATCTCATTCTCCGTAGTCCCCGTCTCCTCCCGCCCCCAATCCCTCCCAGCATCAGTCTTTTCCAGTGAGTCTTATTTCTGTGAGGCCATTGCTTATGCCCTGCTTTTATTTCTGATTTTAGTAATTTGAATATTCTCTACTTTTGTATTGTTTAGTCTACCTAAAGTTTTGTTAATTTTGTCACTGTTTTCAAATAACCAACTTTTAGTTTTAACAATTTTCTCTGTTAAAATTCTTTCTTCCACTGACTTTGAGTATAATATTATTTTTTATCTGCTTGCTTGAGGTTTACTTTACTGTTCTTTTCCAGTGTCTTAAGGTGGGAGGTTAAGATTTTTGCTTTGACATTTTTCCTCTTCTTAAATGGGGCATCCATGGTGGCTCAGCTGGTAAAGAATCTGCCTGAAATGCAGGAGACCTGGGTTTGATCTCTGAGTTGGGAAGAGACCCTGGAGGAGGGCATGGCAACCCACCCCAGTGTTATTGCCTGGAGAATTCCATGGACAGAGGAGCCTTGTGGGCTACAGTCTATGGGGTCACAAAGAGTAAGACACGACTGAGGGACTAAGCACACACACTCTTTTTTAAAAAAGGGTTTACACCTCTATATTCATCTCTAAGCAGTGTGTTAGCTGCATCTGTATTTTTCTTGGTTGTGTCTTCATATTACTGATTGTTCTTTTCATTTCATTATGGTTGGATGCCACACTTTGCATATTGATCCTTTAAAAGTTGTGGACGCTGGCTTTATAGCTTAACATGTGATCTATGCCAGAGAATGTTCTGTTTATATTTGAGAGTAATCGGCTCCTCTGTGACTGAACGGGCTGGTCCATAGACGCCTGTTGGTTCTCACTGGTTTACATGTCTTTTCTTTCTTTGTGGATCTTCTGCCTAGTTTTGGATCTGTCATTAAAATTGGGTTATGAAGTTTCCAACTATTATTGTTGAATTATTCATTTCTCATCAATTATGTCAGTTTTTGCTTCATGTATTTTATGACTCTCTTGTTAGATGCATATGTATTTATAATTTTTATATCTTCCTGATGGATTGGCCCTTTATCATTATAAAACCTCCCTCAATACATAATATTTTTTTTGTCTATTTGTTTTCTTTCAAAGTCTACTTTGTGGTATAGCCAGTCTCGCTTATTTTTATTCCTGTTGGCATTGTACATCTTTTCCATGTTTTTATTTCCATTACATTTGTTTCCAGTGTGTGTGTAGTTGGATCTTGTTTTTTATGTTTTCAATCTTTGTCCTTTGATTGGTGTGTTTAATCTATTCACATTTAAGTTATTATTGATATATATAGACTTACTTTTTTGTTTTTTATATCTCTCATGTCTTTTTTGTTTTTCCATTTTGCCTTTACTGCTTTCCTTTTGACACTCATGGCTCTTTACAATAAGAACCCAATCCTCTCTACCCATATATTAAACATTTCATTTTTAATGAAATCATTTTCCCATGTGCATCCTATAAGCAAACCCTCACTTCAAACATCACACACGGCTCCCAAATACACTTATTCCCATGTTGTTTCCCCTCCTTGGGATAATCTTACTATTCCTATGTATCAGAGGCCAGAACCGAGCCCAAAGTGGGAATGAAGAGGCCTCCTCCAGGAGTAGGAAGTGGCTGCTGCTTCCATCTCTTTATAACAAGAATAGACTATTTCCATGTGTCTTCACCTGCCACTTCTCCCTTAGACGTGGAATGGCCCCTCTGTGGGACTTTCAGTGGCTGAGGGCTTCCCCATTATGTGACCGGGTGGAGGTGACAGGGGAAGTGCGAAGACACTTGGATATGGAGACTCCAGGGAGGCCGGGTGCCCTGCAGTCCCCACTGAGGACACGTGCTCCCTGTCCCTGCCTCTCATCCTCCCCACCCCCAAGTGTGCTCTCCATCCTCCCTACTTTACCCTCCATCCTCCCACCTCTGAAGCACACCCATAGGACTTTCTTGGTGATACAGGAGGTAAGAATCCACCCACTATGTAGGAGACATGGGTTCGATTCCTGGTCCAGGAAGATTCCACACGCTGTGGATCAACTAAGCCTGTGAATGACAACCACTGAGCCTGCGCTGTAGCACCCAGGAGCCATGGAGCCTGCATGTCCTAGAGCCAGGGCTCCACCGCAGTAGAAGCCTCTGCAGTGAGAGGCACACCTACTGCAACTGGACAGTAATCCCCTCTGAACACAGCTAGAGAAAGCCCGCATGCCAAACAGAGACCCAGCGCCATCACAAATAAATAGTTCAGTTCAGTTCAGTTCAGTTCAGTCGCTCAGTCATGACCGACTCTCCGCGACCCCATGAATCACAGCACGCCAGGCCTCCCTGTCCATCAGCAACTCCCGGAGTTCACTCAAACTCATGTCCACAGAGTCGGTGATGCCATCCAGCCATCTCATTCTCTGTCATCCCCTTCTCCTCCCGCCCCCAACCTTTCCCAGCATCAGAGTCTTTTCCAGTGAGTCAACTCGTCACATGAGGTGGCCAAAGTATTGGAGTTTCAGCTTTAGCATCAGTCCTTCCAATGAACACCCAGGACTGATCTCCTTTAGAATGGACTGGTTGGATCTCCTTGCAGTCCAAGGGACTCTCAAGAGTCTTATCCAACACCACAGATCAAAAGCATCGATTCTTCGGCGATCAGCTTTCTTCACAGGCCAACTCTCACATCCATACGTGACCACGGGAAAAACCATAGCCTTGACTAGATGGACCTTTGTTGGCAAAGTAATGTCTCTGCTTTTTAATATACTATCAAGGTTGGTCATAACTTTCCTTCCAAGGAGTAAGCATCTTTTAATTTCCTGGCTGCAATCAGCATCTGCAGTGATTTTGGAGCCCCAAAAAATAAAGTCTGACACTGTTTCCACTGTTTTTCCATATATTTCCCATGAAGTGATGGGACCAGATGCCATGATCTTTGTTTTCTGAATGTTGAGCTTCAAGCCAACCTTTTCACTCTCCTCTTTCACTTTCATCAAGAGGCTTTTGAGTTCCTCTTCTCTTTCTGCCATAAGGATAGTGTCATCTGCATATCTGAGATTATTGATATTTCTCCCAGCAATCTTGATTCCAGCTTGTACTTCTTCCAGCCCAGCATTCCTCATGATGTACTCTGCATATAAGTTAAATAAGCAAGGTGACAATATACAGCCTTGACATACTCCTTTTCCTATTTGGAACCAGTCTGTTGTTCCATGGCCAGTTCTGACTGTTGCTTCCTGACCTGCATACAGGTTTCTCAAGAGGCAGGTCAGGTGGTCTGGTATTCCCATCTCTTTCAGAATTTTCCACAGTTTGTGGTGATCACACAGTCAAAGGCTTTGGCATAGTCAATGAAGCAGAAATAGATGTTTTTCTGGAATTCTCTTGCTTTCTCCATGATCCAGCGGATGTTGGCAATTTGATCTCTGGTGCTTCTGCCTTTTCTAAAACCTGCTTGAACATCTGGGAGTTCACGGTTCACATATTGCTGAAGCCTGGCTTGGAGAATTTTGAGCATGACTTTACTAGCGTGTGAGATGAGTGCAATTGTGCGGTAGTTTGAGCATTCTTTGGCATAGCCTTTCTTTGGGATTGGAATGAAGACTGACCTTTTCCAGTCCTGTGGCCACTGCTGAGTTTTCCAAATTTGCTGGCATATTGAGTGCAACACTTTCACAGCATCATCTTTCAAGATTTGAAATAGCTCAACTGGAATTCCATCACCTCCACTAGCTTTGCTTGTAGTGATGCTTTCTAAGGCCCACTTGACTTCACATTCCAAGATGTCTGGCTCTAGGTCAGTGATCACGTTATCGTGACTATCTTGGTCGTGAAGATCTTTTTTGTACAGTTCTTCTGTGTATTCTTGCCACCTCTTCTTAATATCTTCTGCTTCTGTTAGGTCCATACCATTTCTGTCCTTTATCGAGCCCGTGTTTGCGTGAAATGTTCCCTTGGAATCTCGAATTTTCTTGAAGAGATCTCTTGTTTTTCCTATTCTGTTGTTTTCTTCTATTTCTTTGCATTGATCACTGAGGAAGGCTTTCTTATCTCTCCTTGCTATTCTTTGGAACTTGGCATTCAGATGCTTATATCTTTCCTTTTCTCCTTTGCTTTTCGCTTCTCTTCTTTTCACAGCCATTTGTAAGGCCTCCTCAGACAGCCATTTTGCTTTTTTGCATTTCTTTTCCATGGGGATGGTCTTGGTCCCTGTCTCCTGTACAATGTCACGAACCTCCGTCCAGAGCTCATCAGGCACTCTATCAGATCTAGTCCCTTAAATCTATTTCTCACTTCCACTGTATAATCGTAAGGGATTTGATTTAGGTCATATCTGAATGGTCTAGTGGTTATCCCTACTTTCTTCAATTTCAGTCTGAATTTGGCCATAAGGAGTTCATGATCTGAGCCACAGTCAACTCCTGGTCTTGTTTTTGCTAACTGTATACAGCTTCTCCATCTTTGGCTGCAAAGAATATAATCAATCTGATTTCGGTGTTGACCATCTGGTGATGTCCATGTGTAGAGTCTTCTCTTGTGTTGTTGGAAGAGGGTGTTTGCTATGACCAGTGTGTTCTTTTGACAAAACTCTATTAGCCTTTGCCAATAAATAAATGAATCACAAAAATTGAAGCACACCCACAGAGGACTCATCATCTAGCCCTAAATCTGGATTTGCAGGATCCTAAATCCACCAAATCTTGCCAGCTCCAACTCAGCCCCACACCCGGTGTGTGACCTCATGTACTTCTCCTGGAACTACCATGCGGCCACCACAGGTCCTCTTCTTCTCGGCCAACGTTATCATGGAGGCAATTGCTTTTTCTGGGGCTCAAGGGCCCATGTACTTGCTGTCCCAGGTGCCCAGCATCATAGCAGGGGCTGGGCCGTGGTGCCTGTCCCCCAGCAGTCCTGGTGTGGATTCCTGCTCAAGGCAGCTTCCCCAGGGCAGTAGTGTCCTGGTAGAGGCAGCTTTTTAATTTTGGGGTCTTTGATTGGGAATAGGGGCAGCTTCTTGTGTGTAAAACAGAACCTGTTGGCAGCACCCTGCCCCAGTTCTGTGGTGTGACTTGCTGAGCATTCAACCCACTTTGCCATCCCTCTCCGTGCCATTTCATGTCCCACACTGAGCACCTCTGAGCAAACTAGTTGCAGCATCTTCTGCTCTCTGCAGGCGGAACCTGCCTGATGCAAGGGCCAGCCACCTACCAAGGTCATCCATCTGAAAGCTACCGGCCACATGCAACTCCCCAGGTCCTATTCATCACCAGGGGAACGCCCCCCGTGACACGTCAGGCAGAAAGCTCCAGTATTCATTTTCTGGTGCATCTCTGTGTGGACATTTTAGTAAAGCCATCATTTGGCATGGTAAACAGCTGTTGCCACACAAAGAGAAACTATCAGATGATACGGCATTTGGGAATGGTGACATTTTCCTCTTATTGTCTTTTTCCTCTTTCTCTCATTCCTCTCTCAACTATTGCTGCGGCAGCCATGGGCAGCCCTGCAGACAAGAGGCTCTGTTTGCCAATGAAGGAAAAGAGGAGGAGGAACAGGCCTGACTCTGTTGTCACTCAGCTCCGAGATCTTTGTGGAAACCATGACCTCCACTGTCTCTGCTCAAGGCACCAAGTACTCATGTCACAGGCCAGAGGTTAGTCATTTGGCACGTAGTAAATTTATTGATGGGAAAGAGTGCCTTTCTCTCCCCAGGGCTGCTGCCACCTTGAACCAGGATTGGGACATCTGAGTGTCCCAGATCTAAGGAGAGCCTCGCCTGGTCCACGCCAGCACTGGCCCCTCAGCTGTCCCTCTGCCCTGGGCAATGCCAGGGAGGATGACCATTTTGTGTTTGCTGCTTGTTTGTTTATAATCAGCTTGCCCACTTGTACCAGCGCCTACCTTGGCAACCACTGTCTACTCCTGGAAGAGGCCTCTTCATCCCCACTTTGGGCTCAGTTCTGGCTTAGACTTTAACACAAATGCCCTGCCCATTCTCAGGAACTTGATGCATTTTGTGAGTGACGCCAGCCTGGCTCTGAGCAGGTGGGCCTTGTCAAGAAACAGAATCGCTCCGTCTCCCCCAAATCACTAGCTCAAATACCCCTACTCTTACCAAATGACCCCCTCTAGGTGTCATCCAAGTAGCATCTTTTTTACCACTTTGGGGCCCTCAGGAAAGACCTCTAGTCTCTTCACTTTCCCCTGAACCAACATGGATTTCACGGTCTGCTGTTCCACTTGGCCCAACGCCTTAAACTCCCTCACTCATCACTTTTGGTCACAACCTCGCCACCAAATCCCTGGAAGTCTGGACGAACCCAGCTCCCTCTGAGCCTTGGCTGAAGAGCAGCACAATTCAGGGCACGACAGGGCAGGCTGATTTCTCATCAACTCACGCTCACCGAAGTCAAGGGGCCTCCCCTCCGCCCTCCCCATTCCCAGTTACTCATCCCACCCCTCCCCATGGCGTCTTTCCACCCTCCCTGATCATCTCCATCCTTGGAGCCCCTCTCTTATCCTCTGCTCTCAGCACGTGGACCCTCTACCTTAGAGACGGTGAGGACCACTGGTGGGACCCCTCCCACCTTCACTTCCCGGGCACGTCCGGGCTCTCTTGCCCTCCGTGACAAAGTACTGTCCCTCTTGTGTTTTGCCCTGTAGCTCCACCCATGCTTTTGATCCATCCTTCTTGGTTTCTCAGGCAAATAATCCTAATGAACACACTCTGAATGTATTGTACATTCAGTCTGATCGCCTAAAGGTTGTCTTCTCCACTGGCTTTTAGATACATGAAAAGTTAAAATAAAAAAGCTTACTCCGGCCTTTCTTGGCTTTTTCTCTATCACTGTTGCCCCACTGCAGACAAGTATCTGTAGGAGTTTCCAACCCCGCTTATTCTCACCTCTCATCTCCCAGCCGCATTTCTGCGCACACCAGCCTCTCCATCAGACAGTTCCTCTTGTGGCTGTGGGGAACCTCAGGAACACCATTTCCACTGGATACTCTCAAACATTCATCTTCTTGACAGCTTTGCATCTTTCAACACTTTCTTCTCCTGCACACCCGATTTTCCTTGATTTCCTTCCTCCTCCTTTGTTTTTCATTACAAGTTCATCTTCTTTGAAGGTTGGAGGTCTTCAAGGCCCTCCTATGGGCTCTATATTTCCTCCAGAGCCTATGGCTTCAGAGATTACTTATATGAACATAACTCACTAGTTGGTTTCTTAAGCCTACGCTCCCTCACTGTGCCTCTGTCTCCCTCTCGCAACATTGCTTCTAGGACTCATCTGTTGATTCTCCCAACAGTGACGAGCACCCAGTAGGAGGCAGATGCTGTTTTACTTATTGTTAATACAGAAGTGGATGAGATACACAATGGCATTGCCACATTAAGCCCAGTGTGGTGTGCAAGAAGATAAACAAAAGAACAAAATAGAGTGATACCAGGTGATGAGTACTCTGAAGAAAACTGAAGCCAGATAAGAGAATAACAAGGGATGGAAATCCGATTTTAAATTGTGTGCTTACGGAAATCTCTGATGAAAATACATTTGCTCAAAAACTTAAAGCGAGGAGATGAACCACATGATGCTTTGGAGGGAAATAATTTCAGGCAGAGAAGACAGCAAGAACAAAGACAGCCAGGTGGGAGCATATGAGGTATATATATAGGATATAAACTCATCATAACAATGAAACATGTGTGAGCCCCTTGATTTACTCAACTTCTCCAGCTTGGATATTCACCCAGATTTTTGGGCAAGAAACCACAGTTTCCACATCCAATCCATTACTAAGCCCTGTAACATTCTCTGAAAAGTCTCTCCTCTTCTACCTGATGACAGGTAGAAGACAAGAGACTCTCTCCCTCTGGCTCTGCTTCCCTGACTCCAGGATCTGCACAAACACAGTAGGCTTGATTTCCAGGCAGTGTCCTCTCCTGGTTTCCCCATCAGATTGCACTTAAGCCAGCCCTGACCAGCTATCTCCTCCAAGGTAAGAGTCAGTGACACTGACAACTTGCCCAACATAAGGTGTTGCTGATCTGATCATGGGAAAGTAAGTCCTGGGAGATAAATCCTATTGTGAACATCACAGTGAATGACGGAAGAGGTGCCAACAATTTCCAGCTGATTTATATGCAGCTGCCCTTCTGCTCTGTGCTTACATGGGTGGGTGAGTGCTAGATTTAGGTCAGGCTGGATAGAAGCCGGGGGCAGGGGTCTCAAATTCAGAATGTGGGATATGATGATGTCTCAGTATCCGTTCTCTCAGTGAAGTGGTCTTCATGAGGAGAGCTATGTCTCCCATCAAGAATACCTCCTATAAAAAGGTAGACAGTCATTGATTAATCCCTAACAGTTGATGTGGTCGATGCCAGGCCGCCTCTGATGGGTGTTTATTTCCTTCCTGGAGGCCAAGGATGAGGTTAGCACACAGAGTAACAGACAGTTCCAAATTCCTATCAGGTGTTCAAGTTGATTTGCAGGAAAATGGGATGATGGTTTTATAATAGCTAATAGAGTTTCTGATTTAATGCAGCTGCTAGAAATTAGCAAGGACTCCATTGAAAGCTTCCCAGTCACTTATAATAACAGGATAATAAATCATCCCCAGCACTTTCTGGCATTTATGATTCTATTAGAAACAGAAGACCTGGTTCAGCCACTCTTCTCAGTTTATTTTTCGTTTATTTATTAAATCATCTCTTAAAGTTCAAGGGAAAAAAATGCATTGTTCTCACTTTGCTGCCAAATATATGAGTGAGTGTCCCTGTGGAATTCTTTATTGCAAAAGAGATCAGGGAGAGAAGAGGCAGCATCTTTAGATGAAGCCATCGAAACTTTTTGAAATTTTCGTTGTTTTGGGAACAGTGTCATGTATCCAGAAAGAGTTAAATGTGGGGTCTGAAGACCCTGGTCCCAAACCTGTGCTCTTCTGCAACCTGCCTGGTTGACACTGGACTGACCTTTCAGTATCTCAGGGTTTTGATTCCCCCTGATTTGTAGAAGGGAGATCACCATCTCTTCTCTTTATCTGTTTGCATGGTAGTTGGTGTGACTAATAAAACAATAAAAGTGAAAGTGTTTTGTAAATTGTCAGGTTCAATGGATGTTAGTTATTTCCATTTATGTAGAACTTTTTTTTTTTTTTTTCTGGCTGGAAACACTTATCCAAAGTAGAAGGTGCTCATTGATAAGTTTTCACAGCTGTTCTCCCTGCCCTGGGCTCCTAAGGAAGAACTTTCTCTGTTGCATCTCTAAACCAAATTCTCCACTGTGTCAGTAACAACGAAATAATACCCCCAAAAATCAGAGTCTCGAACTGAACCAGCTCACTGCTAAATTTAGCTCATAGACAGCCATCTATTCATCTGCATGTCCCAAATCACGTGAAATCACATGTCACTCTCATGAAACATGAAGTCACACATTTGCATGCTTGTGGCCATATTTTTTCATATTCTTATAAATACACTTTGCCAGAACCTGTGCCATCTAGTTCTTGAATTGTAAATATAAAAAGGAGATGCTTAGGAGCCATGGGAACTTCTGTACCCAACAGCGATGGCAGACACAATTATCTAGAACATATGTAGGAATCTTCAGTGACCTACCTGATCTATGAACATGGTGAAACAGGAAGCTGTTTCAATATATTTAATTCAGTTCAAAAAAGTATTCATTAAGCTGTTTCTCTACTGCATAGTGCTATGGTGCATAGACAGAAATACCTACTGTATGGTTTCTTGTCCTAGAGGAGCTTATTATCTCATTGGAGAGATGATGCACACAGGAAGTCACTGGAGGAATCATGAGATTCTATATGGCTGATTAAGAGCTGAAATAGAGGACTTCCCTGGTAGTCCAGTCGTTAAGAATCTGCCTGCCACTTCAGAGGACACAGGCCCCACCCTGGTCCAGGAAGATCCCACATGTCGGACAGCGGCAAAGCCTGTGGACCACAATTACTGAAGCCCATGCATGCTAGGGCCCGTGCTCTGCAACAAGAGAGGCCCCTGCACGAGAAGCCCCCACACAATGACCAGAGAGCAGTCGCCACTTCCCTCAACTAGAGGAAACCCACATGCAGCAACGAAGACCCAGCACAGCCGAAATTATTTTAAGAAAATCTTAAAAACGTAGTTGAAATGGACCCAGGTACCTGTGGGAATCTTGGCAGAAGACCTGGGAGCTGAGCTGAGCCACAGAAGCTTGATGGACGTGGAGGAAACTCAGGGAGGAGAGAAGGGGTGGATGCTAGAGGCAGAAACTTATGCTGGATGCAGGACACATAATTGGGGCTCCCAGCTGATCTTGGCAGGTAGAGATACCACACTCACAGCAGATGTGGTACAAAGAAGTGTCAGCAGTTGATGAAAAACGGGTGGTGAGGTAGGAGATGAAGGTAGAGAAATAGTTTGGGCCAGGACTGGGAAGGCTTTAAAAGAACAAGACCTTTAACTTCTAATAAGCTAGAAGCCACTATAGTTTCTAAGAAAGCAGGGGCGGGCATGTCAGATTTGGGTTAAAATAGTCAGTCTGCCATCACAGTGGAGAGAAGGGATTGATAGCATGGAGACCAGACAGGCGGCTTTTGCTATTGAAATGACAAGAGGTAAACTAAACCCTCTGTAAAACTGGGGTAGCCGTGTGCAAAATCATGTTTGTGTCCTTCCTGCCATCATGTCCTTTACATAGCTCATCATGTAAGTGGTGCCCCTTGGAGGTGTGAAGGTATTAACAAAAGATATTTCTGGGATGGGATTGACAAGGCTTATAAATAAGGAGATTTGGGAGGTGAGGGAGAAGAACTCATTCCTTGAACCTCTGCTCTCACCTGGAGACCTTATGTGGTCCTCTGGCTTTAAGTCTTGTTGCCAGACTAACGACTCAAGGTACACATTTACATCTTTCTCTGAATCCCAGAACTGAAGCTTCTTCTGCTCACTTACCCTCTCAATTCAGATTTCCAGTAAACAACTCAAATTTTCTCCCATTTCAAACTTGCATCTCCCACGTTTCACATCTCAGTAAATGTCAACTTGATCTTTTCAACTGCTCAGAATCAAAATTCTGGATTCATCCTTGGTTCCCATCCTTTTATATCTCACACCTCATCCATCAGCAAGTAGTGCCAGATCTACTTTCTAAATGCATTCAGAATCCCATCCTCCCTGCCCACCTCCACGGATGTCAGCCCACACTAAACCACCTTCATCTCCCTCCTAGGTCACTATGAATCCTCTGGGTTGTCCCTCAGCTTCAGCGTGGACAGCCATACATCAGATGCTCAGGGCAGCAGTGAGGATGTCACAGCTCTCCCCAGACCCTCCACTCTGAGAGCCTCACGTGGTCTGGCTCCTCCCCACCTCTGACATTTCCTCTCCTGCAGTGTCTCCAGACTGGCCACTGTCCGTTTTTCCACAGCCTCCAGGATCACTCCTGCCTCAAGGCTGTAGCTCCATCTGCAGGAGAAGCTCATCCTCCAAGCACCCATGTGTCATGAAGTTTCCAGGCCACCACAGCTTTCCTTACTGAGAAGCACCCTCCCAGGGTCTCCCACCCCTTCCCTCCTTATCTTTCTGGTCCATACTGCCGCCTAGAATGCTGTGTTTTCCTTTATGCACTTATGAATTAATGCATGTATTATCTCCTCCATTAATGCATGTATTATTTTCTCCTTCCAACATTCATTGGAAGGACTGATGCTGAAGCTGAATACTTTGGCCACCAAAGTCAATACTTTGGTCACCTGATGTGAAGAACTGACTCGTTGGAAAAGACCTTGATGCTGAGAAAGATTGAAGGCAGGAGGAGAAGGGGACAACAGAGGATGAGATGGTTGGATGGCATCACTGACTCCATAGACATGAGTTTGAGAAAGCTGTCGGAGTTGGTGATGGACAGGGAAGCCTGGCGTGCTGCAGTCCATGGAGTCACAGAGTCAGACACGACTGAGCGACTGAACTGAACTGAACTGATCTCCTCCACTAGGACAAATGTTTGTGTAAGGTCGAGGCACTCAAGAAAAATGTGGGAGTACAAAGTGTGGACTTGATCAGAATGGACATCTCAGGCTGAGGGGCTGGACGTGCTCTACTGGGAGCAGCTTAGAGATGGACAAACCAACATTGCAAAGAAGGGGGATGGGAGAAGGAGACTGAACCTTTATAAAGGTGGCAGAAAGACTGGCCATTCAGAGTGAAAGCGTGATGAGTTTTGAAACATAAAACTTAGCCATTTTGTCAAATGTCATTAAGAGGCTAAGTAAGACTTGGGGAAGACATTGACAACCTTAAGGAAATATGTTTCAGTTGAGCAGAGAGGGCACATTATAGAGCCTTGAAACGAGTGAGAAATAAATAAGGATGGCAAAGATAGCCCTTCTCTTTCATGAACTTTCCGAAGGGGCAAAGGAGAACGGGAGAGATGCTGAGTCCAGCTTAGATCCACGAGCACACAGGCTATTTCCTGAAGTCTCACCAACATTAGCGATGATCCAGAAGCAGGAAAAAAAGAGCCAAAGAGAGTGCCTTGGATAATAAAAAATCGACATTTAATGTCAGCAAGAAATTCCCCTTCTTCTCTTAATTACCAGTTTATATTAAATTCCTGCAAGAGGAATTAGAGAAAAGTTTGGCATTTTGTGTGATTATTAAAAATACTATATTAATAATAGTCTGACATCTTTAATCCATTCAATTAGAAATGACGTGTTTCCTCTAGAACAGAAATTGTCTAAGATGAGAACAAATCGAGGTGCCTTCATTTGTTCTAAGTATTTCTTGTTTTCTTTAAAACACATAGGTCTTATGGATTTATTACTGATAAGTACCTTATAATGAAGTGTTAGCACTTGAAGTGCCTTTAGCAAATTTAATTTTTAAGTACATAATGCGGTCAGAAAATTGACTCTAAGACAAGCATGTATGTTTTCATCTCTGTTCTCCCAAGGTGGAGTCTGGTCCATCTCTGCTCAGTTCACAGGCCAGAGAGAATCTGACAAATGACACATCCCCAAACTCGGCCTGCTTCTGGGAACATAGGACCAAGGAGGGTTTCCTGCAATTTACCATGGCTCAGTGGGCAAGAATGAGTGTCTGTTGTGAATGCTGAGATCATCAGTGACTTGATTTATTTCCCAAGCATTTATTAGGCACTTACTGTGTGCCTTGCATAGTAATGGGCATAGAGAATAGAAAACGTCTCAAGCCTGTAAAGTATGTTCGGTCCCATAGCAGCCCTGAAACAGATACTATGCAGTGAAATGATAATGACATGACCAGTTACACCCAATAATGTAAAGCTGTGATGGCGACTGGCCAGACTGTCGTCATGGCAATGCCCAAGGTGATAGGGATAGCTGGTCCTGTATGGCCAAGTCCCACCTGGATTGCAGAGGGTAATAGATATGCGTGTGTCCACTATATCTGAGGACAGACCGAAAATGCCTGAAGTACACTATAGGAGACACCTGAGGGAGCTGGGAGGGATAAGGTGGGCGGGTGGGAGCAGGCAGAGGACCCCGACCACCTAAGGGAGGGGTGTGGATTTGGTACAAGAGCAAAGATAAGATGTGTGTGTATGTTCAGTCACTCAGTTGTATCCAGCTCTGTGCAACCCCATGGACTGTAGCCTCCAGGCTCCTCTGTCCATGGGATTTCCCAGGCAAGTTTAGTAGACTGGGTGCTGTGCCCTCCTCCAGGGCATCTTCCCGAACCAGGGATCGAACCTGCGTCTTCAGGATTAGCAGGCAGATTCTTAACCACTGCGCCACTTAGGAAGCCCTTACGGGATGGGGGGAGTATGTAAAATTATAATGAATTTAGAGGTAATAACGCTGGGTACTTTGGACAAATTGCTTTACCACTCTGGACCCACTTCTCCTCCAACCAATTAAATATTCTATTTCTGATACTTGGAGGCAGTAAGTAAAAATCCAGGCTTGGACCACATTATGAAACTCAAATATTTTTGCTTTTTAAAGAATCATCTTCTCTCCAATGGTCCAATGAATAAACCCGCTCACCACAAGCCCAAGCATCTAGACAGCACTGCAGACCCCCAGGGCTGGGTCTCTGCCAGAGCTCCCCTGGGCCTGCAGGGCCAATATTCCTGTTCCCAGCCTGGATGACTCTGCCGGCTTATTTGCATAACAATTACACAATAGGAAGGCTACTGATTGGAGTGCTCCTTGCCAAACCCTGAGAGCTTTTTGAATGAAGCTGCCTTTCCTGTGTCTAAATAGATACTGGTGGCCTGCTGGGTCTTCCATCATCCCCAGAGAAGAGCACGCCTTCCCTCCAGCTTCCAAAGTTGCTTCTCCAAGAAGAGTCTTTCGACAGCTCCCTCTGTCAGAACCTCTGTTAAACTACTTGCCAAGTGACCTTTCCCAGGCAGGGCAGCAAAGCCTCTGACAGCACCACCATCTTGAAAGGAAAACAGTCAGTGCTGGCACCCAGAACAATGCCAGGTAGATGCTTCCTGGGCTAGGGCGGGCCCGCTGCTAGCTTGGTCAAGTTCTCCCTTTCACAGAAGTCACTCAGCTACTTGAGAAATAAGTCTGGAGTTCTCATTATGTCCAGCTTTGCACAGGGCAGTGACCATCCACAATGAAAAAGTCAAGATGCTGTGTTATCTATTGTGATCTTGTAGGCGATGCCATGAGCCCTGCCATGTGCACTGTCCCTGCTCTGCACATGGTATGTGCTGTAACTGTGCACCATCCTGTCTTATTGACACTGAGACCCTGGAGGGCAGAGGTCACGTCTTATTACTGTACCACCTCATCACCGAGTGATAGCTGAAGCCCGCATCTTATTTATTCTTCCTGGACCCCCCATATTACCAACAAGATGCTTTGTTTATACCAAGTGTTTCACAAAGCACTATATATATCTACATGTGCTTTTACAAACAAAAATAGCATCTCTTACCCACACGCAGCTAAGTGTATTTCTAAGGCTAAGCCAGTCATACGGATTGCCCACTGCTGCTCTATTGGTAAATTTGAAGGAAAACAAAGAAAAGGATTAAAATGGACACAGAGAAATTATGTTCTTAATAAGTATGCTGTGTACCAGTCACTTTCCCTGATTTCTGTCCATTGAACTTGGAGTCATCTAAAGTCATCTCAGAAGTTTCCTGGAGTGCCATCAGTTCAGGTCAGTTCAGTCACTCAGTCGTGTCCGACTCTTTACAACCCCATGAATCATAGCACGCCAGGCCTCCCTGTCCATCACCAACTCCCGGATAGCCCTGCATTGAAACTAAAGCCTCGTGGAGAGCTGAGTTTTGCAAAGACCCTGAAATTCAGGAATACACCGTTCTTCCAGTGGGGCTAAGGCCCCCCTCAAGGTAACCCATGTCAAGGGCAGAAAGCTGACTACTTACAGCCTCAGCCTGGGTCTAGGTGGGGTGATGCCCCCAACTCCACCTTCTACTTAGGTCTGCTGAGATACCAAAACAATGCAGAGTGGTAGCCAAGTTTTACTGAGCACTTGCTATACTTCAGAAATGGAGCCCTTAGAGTCCTTACTGCTACTCGGTTATAACACATTCCAGATACATTTCACAAATGCTTATTAAGTACTGATGATATAATCTAGATCAATCCATTGCAGCCCTCAGTGTGGGAACCTGGGGGAACAAAAATGTAACGCTTACTAACAGGCAAACTGAATAACACACACTAATAAATAATTGCATTACAGAGCATCATGAGATCTATGATCCTGTTTAATCCTTACAGTATCTAGTGATTGTTAACCATTATTTTCTCCTTTTATAGACAGATAAGAAAAATATGGCTTTAAAATGTTAAGTGAGTTGTCCAGGATGGAGGGACTCTGGCTGTCTAAATATGTTGCCCCAGGCCCTCCATCACTAGGTACTCCGCCTTCCCACCTACACCAGCAGAATCTTAGGCCGCTGATCACTGACAAGGCCCCAAACAGTAAGCAGGATCCAGCTACAGTGTTCACCTATCACCTATGCCTGCCTTGGCTTGAAAACAGTATGTCATATTGGCAGTAAGAACCTTGAGAGTCCAGTTGACATCACTGAATATCTAACCTCTGCCACCTTGCATCACTGTTGAATTTGTTTTTTTTTTTAAACTAGGAGTATAATTGCTTTTCTTTGTTGTGTTAGTTTCTGCTGTACAACAAAGTGAATCAGTTCCATGTATACATATATCCTCCCCGTCTTGAGTCTCCCTCCCCACCCCACCACCATCCCACCCCTCGCAGAGCCCCAATCTGAGCTCCCTGTGCTATTCAGCAGCTTCCCACTAGCTTTTGATTTTACACGTGGTAGTATACATTTGTCAGTCCCAGTCTCCCAATCCGCCCCACCTTCTCCTTCCCCCGGGTCTTCATGTACGTTCTCTATGTTTGCCTCTGTTCCTGCCCTACAAACCGGTTCATCTGTACCATTTTTCTAGATTCCACATATATGTGTTAATATATGATACTTGCTTTTCTCTGTCTGACTGATTTCACTCTGTATGACAGACTCTAACTGCATCTATGTCTCTACAAGTGTTTTATCTACAATTTTTCACAGTGTCAGCCCATTAGTGTTCTGGGCACGCTGTCACCCACTTCCTCCACTCCTCTTACCATTATTCCCTGTACTGTACCTGGTGCATATGTTATAAACACTCTCACACAGGCTTGACCTTGTGCTTCCCAGGTGGTATTAGTGGTAAAGAACTCGCCTGTCTATACAGGGGACACAGCAGACATGGGTTCGATCCCAGGATGGGGAAGATCCCCTGGAGGAGGGCATGGCAACCCACTCCAGTACTCTTGCCTGGAGAATCCCATGGACTGAGGAGCCTGGCAGGCTACAGTCCACAGGATTGTGAAGAATCAGACACAACTGAAGCAACTTAGCGTGCACATGCACACAAAGGCTTGGACTAACTGGAAGCATAGGTTACAACTGTAATCCCACGTTCCCTTCTCTTGTTCACCCAGTCAGACACCTGATTGTCAGGGTTCTAGTTCTGTTTAGCTCTAGAAAGTTTTTTTTCCTATGAAATGGAATCTTGTTTAGGGTTTGGAATATCAAAACAAGATTGGGCAACAGAGAGTTAATTAAGATCAGGGAAAAGGAAAAGTCCAGTAAACTACAATAGAAAGTTCTCTGTAGATTCCATGACCCTCTGGAGGCATATTAAGCTACTGACGATGTAGAAAGAATTCCAATAATGAGTCTTGTAAAATTTGAACCTCTTAAGCTCCATCTAATGAATAATCTTACAGGTTACCCAAACCAGCACCCTAAAAGTAATGAACCAAAAATGAATCCAGACAACCACTTGAATATTAGAGAGAATAGGATTTCAAGACAGGTTTCTAAGTCTGCCTTCTCTAAGCAAGTGTATGACCTACCCACACTCATACACATTCCTGTGCTCCCTCATTCATCCTTCTGATAACACTTTATGCTGATTAATGGTCGAGAGAGTGAACCTTATGGTCAACAAGGACTGACCTCTGTCCTCTAGGAATCCTCTGTCCTGGTAGAAGACCGGCTGGGAAATGAGAGACGATAGCACACCAGGACAGCTCTGGGAAGAAAATTAGAGAGTTTTTCTGGGAAGACAAACTTCTTCCCTAATCTCCAAGGAGCCAGGTGATGGAGCCCAGAGGTCCTTGCATGCACTTGGAGCAGCCAGCAGTTCCCTGTGGCTGGAATGTGGAGAAACAGTCAAAGTGGGGCTGATCTGAGAAAGGAGGTTCATTGGTGAAAGAGTCCCATGTGCTAGAGAGCCTGGGTCAATTCTGAAAGCAAGGTCAAACTACCTTAATGATTACAGCTGGGTTGGGACAACACGATCTGATGTGTGATTTCAAGTGATTGTTTGGCCACAGTTTACAGGATGAATTTTAGAGGCCAAGAATTGAGTCCAGGATGGAGACTGGAGCTAAGCCAGGCGTCATGGAATGGACATGGAGCAAAATGAATGATTGGAAGACCTGGGGGCAAAGCATTCAATGAAGAATGGGACCATCCTAACACTTCATCCCATAAGCTTGTTGTAAAACTTGAATAAGACAGTGGATATGAAATTGCGATTTGGACAAGCATGTTATTATTATCAACAAGGTGGGAAAGTATGGGATTTTCTTTCAAGAAGCCCGAATAAAGTCAAGAGAACTCTACCCGCCCATGACACTGAAATGCGTGTCTCTCTTTGTATTAAGAAAATGTTGATAACAGAGAGAAAGAGGGCCCTCCAGGGTGGATGAGGGAGGCCACGATCCCGGCAAGCAGGCATGTCCACAGTCCCAGCTCTGGTCAGCCCTGTGCTCTCCACCACTTCTGTTTTAGCCTCAGGGTAAAATGGCAGTTTTATTAATATTAATACACTTGCATAAAGTGCTAATTTACTCCATCATTTTCCTAATTAGCTCTATTGAATTGCGAAGCTCATCTGCATGAATAATGAATCCCTCCATGCCTTTTCCAGTGTCTGTGTCATCTCTGCCGAGGGAAGCACGGGAGGAAGAGATGCTCATTCGTAATCCTTTGATCATTTTGGAGCAAGACAGTCTGCTTTCTGAGAAGATGGAGAAGGCATCAAGAAGGCCCATTAATTCAAACCAGATAGAAATTGGGAGGACAGCTCCACCTTTATTTTGGAATAAATAAAACGAGGCTTCTGCTGGGGGGCATGGGGGGGCATTTAGACCAGCTCTGTCTTTTCTTTCCTCTTGGAATGTGCTAATGAAGGTCGATTCCTTTCCAACTCTGATTCAGTTCCATTCAATCTGCTCATGTCATGGGGTAGAAGATTAAAGGAGATGAAGAAGGTCAAGAATAGTGGGTTTCTTTGATCATGGAAGAAAAGAAATGCATGCTTCCTTTATTCTCTGGACTAATTATCTCAAGTGGATTGAAAATGGAGCTATTCATAAGACTGACAAAATTAATGTCAAGAAGGTTTAAAGAATGCCTAACAATAAATCAATGAGAAGAATAGAGCAAACTGATAGGAAAATGGGCAAAATAAATGAACAGGCATAGCGGAGAGGAGAAAACACATAGGGAGAAATTATAAATGAAGACTAAAATTAGCAGTTTTTATACACAGTCAGTCTGCAAAGATGAAAATGACTGTCTCTACTTGGTACTGCAGAAAATGTGGTTCTTCAGTCTCTTTAGACATTACCAGTAGGAGTACAAGCTGGCATTGTGATAAGCGTGTTGGCAATACCTTCTATATTTAAACATTCCCAAATTCTGTGACCCAGAAATTTCTCTCCTTAGCATATCTGTTCCTAGTAGCCTTATTTATAAATCGGGAGGAAAAAATCATGGCTTAAACATAAATACTCATCAACATTAAGTGGGTAAATGAACTGAGATATATTCACAAGTTGGAATAACATACAGCCAGCCGTCAAAGCAAATGAACTGCAGCAAAACACAAAATATACAAATAGGGACTTCCCTGGGGGGTCCAGTGGTTAAGAATTCACCTTTCAATGCAGGGGGTGCAGGTTCCATCCTCGGTCAGGGAACTAAGATCCCACATGCCTCATGGCCAAAATATCAAAACATAAAACAGGAGCAGTATTGTAACAAATTCAATGAAGACTTTTAAAAAATTTTCACAATAAAAAAAATCTTTTAAAAAATATGAATAATCTTAGAACTACAAGAAGTGAAAGAGCCCTCAAAATTACATATATCAGGATGCATATCCTTTTTGTGAAGATGAAATGCCATAAAAATTCATTATATATATAAAAACACACACATGATGAAATTGTATAAAAATGGCTGTGTGAGATGAACACAGAATTCTCAGTGATGGTTGGAGTAAAAGGGAGGCCAGAGGAGGAATTGGAAGGGGATTATGTGCTTGATGCCAAAGTCTTAGCTTTTGCACGTTTTGGAAGAGTTATCAATCTGTGTTTGCTTATGATATTATTTTTTAAAAAGGAAAATATGAGGTTGGTCACTCTTAGAATGCTGATGAGAGGGTTTCATGAACCAGTGTTGATAAATAATACAATTCTGTACATCTGAACTTCATTTAGAAACGGTTAAACTTCAACCATCAAAGATCTTTTTCTTGACATTGTTGGATTTTAAAGAATAAAAAAAATGCTTCCACTCTATCATTAATCTAGGCAACCCCTTAACAAATGTTTTGTTACCATTGGATGATTTTCCTGATTTACGAAAGGTATAGCAAGCAATGAAAGGCAGAAAGGAAGAACAGCAAAGGATGTATGTGGATTAGAACGGCTGAGGCCGAAGGAATCTTGAGATGCGGGCCAGAGGGTCTGGCATCCTTGTGTGGGAAGACAGGGTACAGTGGCACTGAGAGCAGCCCAGGGATTCCAGAGAGGTGGTGTCCAGAGGGACAGGCAAGCCGCTGGCTGGGGTGGATGGTAGAGTGGGTGCGGGCACCTGCACGCATCTTTAGACACTAACTCACCGCAGAGACCTGCCCTGGCGGCAGTGGGCCCGGCGCCTGCTCTCCGCCTTTGTGCTGGTGATGCTCAGCACACAATCCACAGAATGGCCACCTGTCCTGAGGACCACAGCTTCTGCCTGACAGCACCTGTACGCTGCTCCCGACTCTCACAACGGCTTCAGAAGCAGGGGTGGGCATTCTGACTCCTTATTGTCGTAGCAAACAGCTGGGGTCTGGAGAGACTCTACTTGAGATGACCCGACTCAATGGACATGAGTTTGAGTAAACTCTGGAAGACAGAGAAGGCCAGGGGAGTCTGGTGTGCTGCATGCAGTCCATCAGGTCGCAAAGAGTCGGACACAACTTAGCCTAAACATAACAACAACAAAGTGTACGTGTTTACTTAAAAAAAAATAAGCTGCACGAAGCTTATAAATGGTGTTAAGTATGACTGAACCCATGGGTGTACAATTCCAGGTCCTGAAACATGCCATCAGTAAAGCAGAACGTGATGCAACCCAGTTCTGAGACCCACTGCCTAAAGTGCTGCCATAAGAGAAACGGCCACAATTAATTCTCACCAGATACCCTTTTTCACACCTGCCAGAGCTCCAGAAAAGTCATCTCTCCACAAGTTGGTTATTATTGGAACCACAAATGAGAAAATCTTTTGACTGGCAAGAGACTAAGACATCAATTTACATCCTGCATCTATTTTAAAGAGTAGGAGTGAAGTTAGATTATCAGTGACATTTTCTCAGTGGAAAGATTGCCGGGATCATATTTGTATTCATTTCCATAAATGCAATATACAAGGCACTATTAGAACAAAATCCACTAATTAAATTTCATTCAATAATGCATTTTCACCTTACCTTCCTGGTGTCCTTGTACATTCTTGCCAGCAGCATGCTAAAAATGTCTTATTTAGCTTTAAATGATGCTTATCATTAAATTTGAAATATTAGCAAGCATCAGTGATCCCAAAGTGACAGCACAGTAAATAATTTGAAAGGGTTCTATACTGTAGACCAATTTTTGCTTAATTTATTTATTAAAAATTAAACATGTGGATTCAGAAGGACCCTAGCTCGGCTGCCATGGCAGCACCATCCTTAGATACGTGCCTAAAATAGGAGAAACGAAAACAGCAGCAAACCTGAGACTCATGCCTCTGGAGGAAGGAAAGGTTCTTTTCATAATCCCTTCATATCTTGGGACGGGCAAACTGTTTATTTTCCACATCAAGATTGATTTTTGATGCCCGTTTCCATTGCGGTTTACCTTGAGAGTTAAGGCCTTTGTGTTAAGTGAATTATTTGGCAAAGGTTTATAAATTTCATATTTATATTTGGAAAAGGATTACAAAACCTCTATTGCCAATAGTATGTTATAGAGCCTTGGGGTTTCTAGCACGTGTGAGGGGGTATTGGGGAGGACCTGGTATATGTTAGTTAGGGAAAAACACAGTCTGAACCAACACTGACATTTGATCTAATTCTCAAAAGGGAGGGTGAGCCCAAATATCCACCGTTATCCCACTGTATAGACAAGGGAGCTGTGGCTTTTGGGGGTTCCCATCCTCCCAAGTCCACCACACAAGGTAGAGACAGAGCTCTGATTGAACTCAACGGACCTGCAGAAGCTTGCCTGGGAGACTCTGCCACACCTGATAATCTGTGAGTTGAGCCATCTGCAGCTTTGCCCCTTTCTCGAGTCATTAAAACATCATGGCTCAGAGTAGAAAAGAGAACACCCATCCATTGGTATTGAAATCATGTCTCTGCCGCCATTTGCATTTACAGATTTCTTTAGCTCATATATTCATCCATTTACTCCAAACAAATATTTATCCAGTACTTAGTTTATGCCAAGCAGTTTTCTCAGCAGCTGGGGTACCATACGAAACAAAGATAAAATCTCCCTGTCCTCATGGGGTTCATGTTCTGTTGAGGGGTGAGGCAGGCGATAAGTAAAATAAATGAGTATATCAAGTGGCTGATTAGGAAGTGTTAATTGAGGGGAATAATAAATGGGAGAGGGGAATAGGGAACATGGAGGAAGCCGGCGTTTGTAATGAAAGGGATATGAGATGAATTTAGAGTTTGATCATTTTCCCACTTGGATCCATTGGAGGATGACTGTCTGCCCCTCCCTAACCCCAGCATACTCACACCCTCAGAAAAACTTTGCTTTTCTCAGACAGAGGATATTGGGATTTCTGTTTGTTCTCTAATTGGCTAGAGCAACGTTGACATCCAGTGGTGAATTAGATTAATCACAGGTATCCACACTTGTTTTTTAATCTCCGTGCAAGGGAGGAAGCACAAGGTATGAGCACTGGTCTGTTATCATGGTCCAAGGGGTCATTCTGCAGACCCCCGCCCTCATCAGCTCTGTGGACTGTTAGGACACCGGGTTCTCAACAACATGCATGTTACCCAGCATGAGCGTATGTGTGTTTCTGTCCTCTAGATGTGCGTGTTTGTAGGTATCTATGCAAATCTGTGAGTACACGCACTGTTTCTATTCCCAACATATGACTCTGATGCTGTGCTGTTCTTCCTTGCATGGAACTCTTTCTGTTCTCAGGGACCTGATACCAGGAACGTGGAGAAAATGACACTGCATCCTGATTTTGTCCTTTTCCAGCTGGCCGATGCTATATTGTCTGTTTCTAATGAAGCTGAAGAAGCATGACTGCCTTGGGCTTGCTTCCTCTTGGGTGGGTCGGCTAGCAGTCACCTGGATGCTACCAGGAGCACTGTCCTCCACGAGGACAGCCATCAGGAAGCTGCTCTGTCACTGTCATCAAACACTGCGGGGAGCCAGCACCCTGTCCCAACTCCATACTAAGAAAGGGCAGAACACCCCACCCAGAGCCCCTGCCTTCCGAGGGACTGCTGCTGTTGTACTGTTTAGTCCCTAAGTCATGTCCAGCCCTTTGCAACACCATTGACTGTAGCCTGCCAGGCTCCTCTGTCCATGTGATTCTCCAGGCAAAAATACTGGAGTGGGTTGCCATTTCCTTCTCCAGGGGATCTTCCCAACCCAGGAGTCGAACCTGAGTCTCCTGCATTGGAAAGCGGATTCTTTACCACTGAGCCACCTAGAGTCTAGAAATACAGCAGACCAGCAGAAAAGACCGAAATCCCACCCCCCACCCACGTGTATCTTTAAATCCAGTACCTATCAAGATGACATGCCACTGCTTATTAATTCATACCTTTTATGTATTCGGATAATTTTTATTCAATATTGACAACCCACAGACAATTTTCCCAGTAGATCTGAGGCTGAGGCCACCCCATAAAGCTGCCTTTGGAAACCCTTTCTACCCCTGGGTATGGGAAAACAGAAGGAAAAAGAGGCCCTCTAACGAGTTGAACACACTCCACGATTAAATATTGATTGGAAATTCTCCCGGAGTATTTCCCTCCATCTCTCTGCCTCCGCAGGGAGATGTCGAGATGCGATTCCTAAGCTGTCCCCATCCAGTGATTACGTTCATTAGGACACCAGCCTTGTGGTTAAAGCACTTTCCTTGCTGCTGCACGTTTAATTAGACAACTCTTCCCCAGAAATTATTTATAGCCAGGCTCCAGAGCTATTGTTAGTCCGAATGTAAATAAGATTCAGGGCGGGAGTCCCAGTGCGCCCCGGCTGCTGGCGCGCGCCTGCGCGAAGCAGCCCTGCGTGCACTCGGGGACAGCGGCCAGGGCTGTCCAGCCAGAGCTCGGGCTATTAAAAAGCCCAGGCGCGATTTTCTAATTAAACTTTTGATACAGAACCACACAAAAGACTAAAAGCCTACCAGGTCAGCGTGAGTGCACAGAGGAGAAAGGAGAGGGGATGGCGGGCTGGGGGAGAAGGCACGGGGGGCAGAGCCCCACCCAGGAGAGGGGCACTGGGGGTCCCCAAGTAGACAATCTGCTTGGACAGGAATCTGCATGTCCCGGTGTGCACTTGCAATCCCTGATGGCCCTAAGGGACCTGAAGGGCTGACCTCAACCTCTGTTCTTGGTGCTGGAATGGTGGCAGCTGAATGGAATAGTCTCTGCCCTCAGGATGCTCCCCTTATTGTAAATGATACAAACAGGTGATCAGCCCCAGTGAGCACGGTGAGAAAGAGCTTTAATATCATCAACAATCACCATCCACCGAGGACAAGAGGGACGCAGGCATTTCTCATGCCTTATTTCATTTACTATGCACAATAAACCCAAGAGTTGAATGCTGTGACTGAAACACCCATTTTCAGCTGAGAAAACTAAGATGTAAAAAAAAGACAATGCTCCATAGATCACAGGGTTGGGAAGTAGCTACCTATGAAACCCAAGACCCTAAGTAATCACTGCTTTACTGTCTATTTGTGTGTATGATGCCTGCAGGGAATGGTGTTCAGAGGGAGCTTCGCCAAGGGGACCAAAGATGAGTTGGGTACTGGGGCAAGAAGAGGAGTTTGCTCACTGGACAGGAGAAACGAGGGAGGATACAGCAACCCAATGAGCTGTGACTGTCCTGTTTATAGAGAGGATCTGAATCTAGGGGCTTAGGCTCTTATGGAAAAGCATAAGTAGCAATGATACAAGACAATGTGGAAAGGCAGAATTGAAATTCAAAATACTAAAAATGCTAAAAGCTCTTGGGTTTTTCTCTTGGCTGTGTTCTTATGATTCAGAAGAGGGTAGGGGAGTAGAGGGGACAAGACAAGGATAGGGTTAGGTTTTTCCCTTCAACCAACACCCCAATCTCTTCACTGTTGCACCTTCATTCTGGATCACTCCACCTGGACCTTAGCATATTCCTAGCAAACGTCAGTCCTCCTTGTAGATTAGGCAGTTATGCATGTTGTACTTCCTGGAAAGAGAAGGGCACGGAGAAATGCCTTCCCGAGACCTCCTTATTCAACTGGTTGGTCCCAGAACATGGGATGTGAAGACAAATTCACCAGTGAGGAGAGAGATCGAGGTGAAAACTTGACTCATGACCCTCTGTGTATTTTTTTCCCCTTTCACCAAAAAGCAGACATTCTGGCCAGGAAGTTCTCTCGCAGCTGTGCTTCCCATCCACCACAGAGCGGGTATCATGGAGAGCCGTCCTTCTGTTACTACTGCTGAGGCCCGTCGACACCTTCACATCAGCAGTAGGGAAGCTGGGATGTCTATTATTTTAAGCATATAATTGATTCTAATTCATCACTTATCTCTCAGTGACAGATTTTTATATAGTTTATTATCTCTGCAGCAGTCCAGGGCCTGGAGGGCCAGCGCCTATTGTTCCTTGGCTCCTGGCGTGGCCTCAGCTGCAGTGGCAGCGCTTATCTGTCTGATTAAGTTAGGGGATCCATTATCATGGGGTCCCCAGGTAACCGTTAGCATCACACGTCTTCCGATGGCAGAATTAAAGGAGCCTTTCACCCCTTGCCACCTTGACCGGCCTGTCACGGTTAGTCTCCTTGTTTGCTGATTAATTTGGGACTCTTGAGTCCCCAGGCCCTGGGAGATAGCTCTCACTTCTGCCCACCCCCTGCACATGCGTTGGCACCGCTCCCCAAGAAGGTGACAGACACGCGATGAGGCAGGTAGTCCCCCCCGATACCACCACTTCCTGGCCTTTCTGTGGTTCTGCTATCAGCCCAAGCCAAAAAACATCCCATCAGATTTTCCCTTCCTGTGTAAACGTTTTTATTCTGTCCTGGTGAATCAGTGCCTTTCCCTCTAAGAACACTGGTGAGTGTCTCCCCTCCTCGGAAGCTGCCCTTCCCATCTTTTTCCTCTGCTCTGCCCAGCCCACACTGGACTGGGGACCTGGTGCAAAGCTCATGCACAAGGCTTCCATGGGGTGCCGATCCTCAGACAGCAGGGAGCCAGGCAGGACACCAGGAGGAGGGGTGGGGAGACCCTCGCCACCAGCCCACCCTGGGGTCTCAGGCCCACAGGAGCCACATCAGGCTTACTCTTATTTTGTTTGCATCAAAGGGCCTGTGTGCTTCCTACAAATTTCAGTTCATCCCTCACAAAGTTACCTGCTTCTCTCTATTTTGGCCATGGCTTGTAGCCCGTGGGATCTTAGTTCTCCTGCCAGAATCTTAAGCCATGTTCCCTGCATTGATTGGAAGCATGGAGTCTTAACCACTGAACCTCCAAGGGAAGTCCCTGCTTCTCTCACTCTTGAAACCTTGACCTATATCCATCACCTCCTAGAGCTGACACATTTTCCAGGCTGTTCCTGCACACAAATTTTATGTCTTCAGATTCATAAAACAAAGCAGTTCTTCATGGTCCCTTTGAAACCTTTAGCACACACTAGAGATTTAGGTTCCATTCAAATTGGGACCCAGACCTTGCCTGACTCCTAGTAAGTCCCTTCCTCCTGCTTCGCCCTGAGAGTCCACAGAGTTGGGCTTGCACACACGTCCACGCTCTTACCTGAATGTCCTGTGACCACCTGTTCATCCTTCGAGATGCAGGTAAAATAACCACTGGACTTGGTGACCCTCCCTGAGTCCCCAAGAAGGATGCCACACTTCCGCCCTGTCACAGCCCTTCCCTTTTAGAACTCTCTCATCTTCAGAACATCTTTCCCAGCGGGGTGTGGCTTGGGAAGTGCTTGCCCATCTGCGTGATGCGATGGCTCTAGCTCAATGGTCTGTTAGACACAGGCTGGTCATTTCTCCCTGTGATCACTGGAGGGAGCCTGTGTTTACCTGCAGGTATGGCTACCTGTTAACAGCTCCCCCAGTGAGAAGCTCTTCTGTCTTCTCCAAGGGCTCTTCATTCACCTTAGTGTCCACACAGCCTGTCAGTCTTTGCCAATTTCCATGGGTATTAATAACCACCAGAGTAAAACAACAGTCCTCCAAATGCTGCACATTATGGTAAAGAAGGATAAAGCATTTTCAGGAGAGAGCCTGAAACGCCACTGTGCATGCAAGTTTCATACAAAAACAAAAAAAGACCTCTGAAGGCATCTAGCTATCTGCTTCCTCCTGTAGAAGAGGAAACTGCAGGTTAGCCCATAGGAAATTTGTCCCAAGCCAACCTGCTGCCATTGGCAATGAAGGAAATCCGTTTTCTCTAAAACATGGCAGGACAGTTTCTTGCTCCCAGCAGCCCTGCCCTACCCAGTCACAGCCCTTCTCAGCTTATCACAGGAATGAGCTTTGCTTCTGGAGAAGGAATTCATAGCTGTAAGCCTACAATCATTTCTCTTCCAGATCACACCCTCCCTAGGTAGGAGACCCCCTCTCATGGCCACCTGCCCCCAGCAAAGACACTGCTGTTTGCCACAGCAAGTGGAAAGCACACACAGGCTCAGTTTAGGGACAGTTAATTTCCAATTCTTTCCAGATGGGTTGGAATAATATCCCCAGGTGGTAAATACATTATTAAGAAGGCAGTTTGGTGTGAAATTGGCTATTAAAATATAGATAAAGTTTAATATATTGAGCTCCTTGTCAGAAAAATCACTTTGCAGGGAGCTTATTATTTGTTTGATATTAAAAGAGTCACAGCTCTGCTCCAAGTGACAAATGGAGGGAGGGGGGAAATGCCACCGGTAATGAACAAAAGCTTTTTAACATTTAAATTTAGGTTTTTCTTGTAGCTCTGCATGCTGCCATGAGCCTGCCCGTGCGGTGCAGCCAGAGGCGGGCGTCAGAAATGTCAGGAACCAGGAGCCGAGGAGGCTGCCAGTCTGGCTTTAAACAGCTTGAGTCTCCCCAAAAGAAAGAGCTACCAGATAGAGAAGTGGAGCTGGAGGGTGGTTCCCTTGGCAACACAGTGGAAAGGAGATAGGGGTCCATCTCAGGGCAGGAAGTCTAAGTTCCTCCCTCCTTCTTTCAGAGTATCCTCCTGACCCCCTGGAGCCGAGTACATCACATGCAGCCCTTTCGAGAAGCCTGCCTGTGCTCAGCCCCCCAGCCCGGGGCGCCATCTTCCCCATATGAGTAGTCATGAAGCCAGATGAATGAAAACCGAAGTTGGCCATGCACACGGAAAGATGCTCATTATTTCCGATTATTTGATGTTCAGTCGCTAAGTCCTGTCTGACTCTTTGCGACCCCATGGACTATCGCTAATTATTCAGTTCAGTTCAGTTCAGTCGCTCAGTCGTGTCCGACTCTTTGCGACCCCATGAATCGCAGCATGCCAGGCCTCCCTGTCCATCATCAACTCCTGGAGTTCACTCAAACTCATGTCCATCGAGTCGGTGATGCCATCCAGCCATCTCATCCTCTGTCGTCCCCTTCTCCTCCTGCCCCCAATCCCTCCCAGCATCAGGGTCTTTTCCAGTGAGTCAACTCTTCGCATGAGGTGGCCAAAGTATTGGAGTTTCAGCTTTAGCATCAGTCCCTCCAATGAACACCCAGGACCGATCTCCCTTAGGATGGACTGGTTGGACTTCCTTGCAGTCCAAGGGACTCTCAAGAGTCTTCTCCAACACCACAGTTCAAAAGCATCAATTCTTCGGAGCTCAGCTTTCTTCACAGTCCAACTCTCACATCCATACATGACCACTGGAAAAACCATAGCCTTGACTAGACGGATTGTTAGAAAAATTCAAATCAAACCACAATGAGGTTTCACCTCACACTGGTCAGAATGGCCATCATCAAAAAGTCTACAAATAATAAATGCTGAAGAGGGTGTGGAGAAAAAAGGAATCCTCCTATATTTGAAGAAGTTGGTGAAGTCATCATGGAGAACGGTACAGAGATTCCTTAAAATCTACAAATAGAGTTACCGTATGATCCAGTAATCCAGTCCCATTCCTGGGACTATATTGGGGAAGAACTCTAATTCAAACAGATGTGTGCACCCCAGAGTTCATAGCAGTAGTATTCGTGTTAGCCAAGACATGGAAGAAACCTAAATGTCCATCAACAGATAAAGATGATGTGGTATGTATATACAATGTAATGCACCTTAGCCATGAAGAAGAATGAAATAATGCCATTTGCAGTAATATGGATGAACCTAGAGATAATCATACTAAGTCAAATTAGACAAAGACAAATACCGTATATCACTCATATGTGAAACTAAAAAGGTGATACAAATGAGCTTTTGAAAAATAAGAGAAGTAGACTCACAATCATAGAAAACAAACCTGTGGTAACCAAAGTGGATAAAGTGGAATTTTGGGTTAACAGATACATACCACTATATAAAGATAAACAGCAAAGATTTACTATAAAGCACAGGGAACTATATTCAATATCTGATCATAATTATAATGGAAAGAATCTGAAAAAGAACGGATATGCATGTATAACTGAATCATTGCTGTTATACATTGCTGTAGAGCTGAAACATCATAAATCAACTATACTTCAATAAAGGCGACAATTGAAAAGAGAAAGAGAAAAGCAATTGTATGTTAACATATATATAGGGAATCCAGAAAAATAGTACTGATAAACCTATTTGCAGAGAAGCAGTGGAGACACAGAGGACTGATCTGTGGACACAGAGGGGAGGCGGGTGGGGCGAACTGAGGGAGTAGCATTGACATAGGCACACTGCCGTCTAAACTAGAGAGCCAGCGCGGAGCTGCTGCAGCGCAGGGAGTTCAGCGCGGTGCTCTGTGATGACCTAGAGGAGGCACCCGAGATGGGAGGGGGAGGGAGGCTCGAGAGGGAGGGGACATATGTCTGCATCTAGTGGCTGATTCACTTTCTTGTACAGCAGAAACAAATACAATAAATTATCCTTCAATTAAAAAAATAATAAAATCACTAATGACACACAAAAAGAAAATGGAAGTTGGCCAAAGGGAAAGGTTTGTTAAAATTTCCAAATACAAACCTGGAGCCCCATGTTTGCTATAAAACACCCCTGACCAAAGTAAGTACTTGATAGGTAGCAACCCATGTTGAACAGGTCAGCTGTCAAGGCACCTGCAGGGAGTCGTCCATGATGGACAATTGCAACTGGCTTTACCACTCTTCACCCTAGCAAAATCCTCTAGGAAACAGGGAAAATTCCAGAATAGAGGGGCAGAAGTCATGAGATATATAAAAACCATAATCTCATTTAATTCAAAGGAAAGGCAATGGCATACAACTTAATAAAAAAAAATGTGTAGAAAAAGACGAGGGGATCATTAGACAGGGATCCTTAAGAGGAAAAAAAAATGACTACGGTCAACAGAGTAGAACCCTTATTTTAATAATTAGCACACTTGTGCCTGGCTTTATACACATGGGCACACACTTGTGTGAGCACATGCATACACACTAATGCTCCTGAGAGGAAAAGTCTCCTATTTTTCCTAAGAGTAGACCTTTATAACAAGAGAAATAGAACCTGTGTTTTCAGGCTGAGTTGACAGAACGGGTTTCAGCAGAAGGTACAGGTGAGGGCAGCAGTTTTCACCCGGACTCCACTGTTGTGTGGATAAACGTCAGTCTCCCCCAGCCCCGTGGTGGTGGTTGTAAGGGAGTACTAAGTGACCGCAGTCCACGGCGGACTCTCCCTGCTAGCCCACACCCAGCCATCACACCATGTTCTTGGAGGGTAGAAGGGTGATCGGGACGCAGACTTGGCGTCGCTGCCAGTGAAGAGTGAGTGCCTGGGGCCCTCTTGAGTACAAGTCTCCTGGTGTGTTTCCAGGTGTGCTTCAAACAAGCATCACCCAAAGTGGACACCGACTGGGGGTTCTGTGATCAGAGCCTGCGTCTACAGGCGGCCTCAGCCTCAGAGCGCTGATCTATGGACCAAGTGTCAGACAGCCTCCAGGGGGAGGTCACAGAGGACGTGCTTAAAGGGACCCTCACGTCTGCCACGCTTGCTCCTAGCACTCTCGCTTCAACATGGCGTGATCATTGCAGGGGGAGTCTTTTCAGTTATGTCACAAACTTCTTCTTCTAAGTGACAAGCAACTGGGATTACAACTTTACTTTTGACAGAAGGAAAGAGAGAAAACTTGATACAAATTATTTGAAAGGGATGAAATAAATAGGTCGGATGCTGAGGCTGGGGTTGAACCCTTGAGACTTTCAAACAAGCAAACTAATGGGTATGTTAAACTAGCACTCACAAGGCCCAGGATTAGGGTGTGGATATCTTGGGGCGGGGGGCATTTTCAACCTACCACTGTCTTGTCTTGTCCTGGGAAACACTGAACACTCTTGCTTCTTAGAGAGAATTAAGGTCTCTAAGTCTTGGCAACCTTTCCGGAGGCCACAGCATAGACTGAAAACTAAGCAGAGAATCAGGGACACAAAACTTCTCCAAGAGGTAGACAAATGAACCAAACAGACCTGACACCTCGATGGGTGTCACATTCCCCACAGTCTCAAAGGGCGTCCTGTATGCACAGGTTGGGGGCACCTGTCACCTGCCGCGTGGGAAGTACATGGGTCCCCTGACTTCCCAATGCAGCTTGCCCACATCCCTCCTCCACTGAAATCCGGTGGAAAAGCCAGCTGGGGAGAAGGGCCAGAAGCACAGAGGCACTCAGGTGCATTCCGGTTTGGAAGGAAGTGGGCACCCACGCACTTGCACAGAGCAGGCATCTCCCTGAGGGGCCTTCCTCCTTCTCTGTTATCTAAGCCGAGCCGCCGCCTCTGCCTGTCTTGAAAGCCATCTCCATAGTCAACACCTCCTGGGACATAACTGTCTCCCTCAGGACTCCTGGAAGTGGGATTTTGCCAGAGCTCTGACTTGTTATTTAATTTTGATTTTATTTTATGGCTCCTGTGGATTCCTGTGCTGTTGATGTTTTATTAAAGGTTCTTTGCTCTCCTCGGAGGCGGTTGAAATCCTGTCCATCATTTGCAGTTGACAGCTGAGCACCAATCAGGTAGAGAAAGGAGTGCTGGGGCGCCTGGTGGAAGGAGGTGGTGGCCAGGCTGGGACCGCCCTCTGTAGCCACGGGGGCCTGACCGGGTCACGCTGCCTGCACCTCACTGTTGGGAGCCACACCGGAAGGTTCCTGTCCGAGGGAGGGTCAGCTCTGTACCACCCGCCAGCATGGGTGGGCACCTGTGCTCCGTCATGCTTCAAGGCCCAGTGATGTTAACTGACATTAGCCTTCCATGGATGTGGTCCACACTCGACCCCTGGATGGACAGGGACTCAGAACCAAGACCACACACCTCCTTTTTCACCCCAATTCCTTAATTCTCTCTTTTTCTACCCCTTCTCCTTTTATAGCACTTGGATATTTCTGTCTGTAGGAACACATGACTGACCTTCGGGTAACAGCATTGTAGCTGTGTATTTCCAGAGGTGAGATGCACACTCCTGTGTGTGTGTGTGAGAGAGAAAGAGGGAGGGAGAGAGACTTTTGCTCAGGGACTACAGAAGTGTCCCAGCGTCCACACCATCTCTTTCTGGTGGCTCAGTGATCCAGGAATAAACTGTTAAGAATGGATACTGATTAATTATATTTAAGCACACTTGATCTAGATTTCCCCTATGGCTCTCTTCTGTGAATCCCATCTTTTATTTAACCTTTTGATTTTTTTTTCCAAGTTCCATTATGTTATAAGCTTCATTTCAGGAGACGGGCATTCCCCTGGCCCTTAGGGGAAGGGACCGCTGATGGTTACTCTGTATCGGGTCTTTGGGTCACTTGTGTCATCGACCTTGGAACATCTAGGCATCCAGTGGGCTGGCTGTGACCAGATGACCTAATTCTGTCTCATGGGACATGCCGCTTCTAGGAAGAGTTCTTACAATAAGACTCCCCACCCCCTACTTTACCTTGTACTTCTTCTTTCCTTCTGTCTGGAATGTGAACTCCGTGGACAGGGGGTGATTACCCATTTGGGATCCTAAAGCGGCAGCAGGTGGAGATACCAGAGCAGGACCTTGAGCCGGGCTCTCTGACTCTGGCTCATCGTAAGAGCCCAAATGAGCTACTTCTTTATTTTTAAATGAGCAACAAAATTCTGTCTGGCTTAATCGTTGCCACTTTTTTGTCAAAGACTCGCCCTGTTTGAATGAATGAACTCTTGCACAAGTTTTGGTGCAGCGTGCCACTGAAAACTGCTTCTGACTGGTGAGTCTCATTGGCCAGAACTGTGGGAAGCAAAGACACGCCCGCCATCTGCGGGGTGGCCGAGGCCCTTCTCCTGTCACTCGGTCTTCGAGCAGATTCCCTATGCCTCTATGCACCATGAGGTGTGAAAATCTGTGTTGGCCTCACAGCAGCACTTGGTCCCACACATGCCCCCCTGGTCTTTCCTTTGACCCGGGGATGGGCAGTGCCCCACAGGTGACCAGGCACAAAACAGGGTCAAGCAATGTGCCAGAGCAGCAACCATCCCTGGATGGGGCAGAGGACCCTAGGCACCCTCATACACCTGTCAAGGTGTAAGGGCCCAGAGTGGGGTGATGCCTGCAGGCTGAGCAGGAGACCTAGCTAATAATTGCCTGCAAAAGAGCTCAGCTATTAATCTTTCACTAAAAAGCAATCATAGTCACTTAATTTCAAACAGGAGGAGGGCAAGGCAGGGGAAGAGAACGCCTTCACTTCCGTGACTTTAGGGTCAGATGTCAAACTAGTTGAAGAGCAGGCACACCCCAGAAGCATTTCTCCCAAACTTACCAGGTGCGTCTAAGGCTGCAGCCCCACAGATGGGGGCTTTGGGGACTTTGCCAGGCGCAGCGCAACTTAGAAGTTCGGGTCTGCCTGCCCTGCCTGCACTTCTCTTTTCGCACATCCCTGTTAGCATCTTCACAATGTCTGCATCCTTCCAGCCGCTGCAGAGCACAGCCTCAGCTGTAAATGACCTCCGCAGAACTCTGGATTGATTTCACCTCCTTTATCTGCATGATTAGCTCAGCCACAGAGCAGATAGTGGGTGCTTATCGGCCCATTAAAGAGTCAAAGAATGCTGTTACCAGTTTTTTATCTCTAAAATGCACACAAAGCCCTGCTGATTATTCTATTAATTTGTTAATGAATCTGTCCAGGAGACAGATTCTCTGTGCCTTTGGAAGGCAAAGTGGGGAACTGAGCATTTCGAGAAGGGGTGTGAGCCTGGAAGTGCTGGGGAAGCCGTGTGCACCTGCTTGTTTCTTTTCTTGTTTTCATTCTCTTTTCACCTTTCACTGACATGGCGGGCATACATAGAGACACAGAAATTAGGCTGAGATGTAATTCAGTGTTTGATAGAAACACACCCACTCCCATGCCGACAGAAGCAGAGGTGCAGGCACGGATATTTCAGCACCTGTAGCAGGTCTTTTGGGGCCCAGGTCTTCTCTCAAACTTTACCCATTAATACATGGATGGCAATTCTACCGAAGAACAAAGGATTCTGGGGGAAATGGGTTGTAGTTTTTGCATATGGTGTTCTGTACTCAGGAGCTATTTCAATTTTGTACTTTTCTGGCCTTCTGTTGCTGAAGCTGAAACTCCAATACTTTGGCCACCTGATGAGAAGAACTCACTCCTTAGAAAAGACCCTGATGCTGGGAAAGATTGAAGGCAGGAGGAGAAGGGGACGACAGAGGATAAGATGGTTAGATAGCATCACCAACTCGATGGACATGAGTTTGAGCGAGTCGCGGGAGTTGGTGATGGACAGGGGAGCCTGGCATGCTGCAGTCCATGGGATCGCAAAGAGTTGGACATGACTGAGCAACTGAACTGACTGATCTTCTAGAAATGCAGAGCATTCCAAGAGGGCAGACACATGTCCACATGCACTTCAAGTGCACAGGTTATCCTGTCAGTGGGATCCTATGTATGGCTACATACTCTCTGGTCCTGCAAAGGGTTCACCAACTACTAAGCCTCTTCAGTTTCCCAGTCTCTTAGAAGGAAGAAAGCTCAAAAACAGCATGAGTGTCCAGGGAAGCCCTGGCAGTACTACTGGCTACAGAATTAAGGCCGGATTATAAACTGGAGAAGGAAATGGCAACCCACTCCAGTGTTCTTGCCTGGAGAATCCCGGGGACGGGGGGAGCCTGGTGGACTTCCGTCTATGGGGTCACACAGAGTTGGACACGACTGAAGTGACTTAGCAGTAGCAGCAGCATAAACTGGTCATTTGTGACTCAAGGTAAGAGAGTCGGTGCACCAGAGGAAGCTGACAATTCATTCCGCTACATCTCTGCTGAATTGATGAATGATTAAGTTGGAAAAAGGAAAGAGGTGATTTTAAAAGTTCCCATCGAAAGCAGAGCAGAATTTCAGAGGAGATCCGTGAGCTCTTACACTGAGGACATTACCTTCCTGATTCTTATTACTGATGTGGGGACCCATTAAGTGTGAATTCCTGCAGGACAGAGGCACCCATTTCCCAGACTCCAGAAGTACTGCTGTGGAGGGTCCCACCTGCTGCCCCTTGGCTGGGAACTGCCCCAGAGGAATGCGGCCACCTCCCTCCATGCAAGGTCAGTTTGCTTCATCCAAGGTCACTTCCCTTCAAGGAGATGTCCCCGCTCCCAGGGCATATCTGTCATCCCCCACCCCCTCCTTTGGGGGTGAATCTAAAGGGCCATCAGAGCTCCAGGGTCTCCTGCAGGGTTGATGTTCACCTCTGTACAAATGCAGCAAAATCTACCCTTCTCTTCAGCCAGTGTTGACTCCCTTCCTTACAGGTTTTCTTCCCAAGAGTGCTCTGGAATAAACTTTCTGCAGAGCCCCACAGAGTCCACCCTAAGATATCTGCAATATGAATGATCTGTACACAAACACGCCTGATTAGGGAGTCACAGTGAGACCAGATGAATTTTCCACACTGCCAAGGACACTGGTATGGATCATACACTGACATGGATTAATGACTGTTTGGCTATCTTCATCTAAATTTTGGTTAGTTAACCAAAGTCAGCCTGTCTGGAAGTTTCTGGGGGTTAAAAGCATTCTCAGATGTATTTAATATAGAACAATGACAGATTACCATTTACTTCCTTTTATCCTTTGAAGAAAAAATGTACATTGTGTCTACCACATATAGATAAAATTCTTGATCTCACAAAACTTCCAACTGTGTAAGTAAACAGATATAAAAGACCTGCTTGTCAAGAATGTAATGGTACATACACATTTGGAAGAGTACTTAATGCACAAAACAACAGAATCTGGAGTAAAAAAGATGCTCATAGTCTGTTCCAGTTTAAGCATTTGATATTACCAGCAGCACTTGGAGGTAGCCTGGGATTTAACTATTAGTAAGTCAGCTGTACTGACACAAGATTGGGGAATGTGGCTCAACAATGTGCAGAAACCCAAGGGGTTGAGTTCAGCCAAGTAATGTCCCACCCCAGAAATGCACCAGCCCACTGTGTTCTGTGCCAGGTGGACAGCACCAAGTGCTGGCTTAGGGCCAGATGCTGGCACCCCAGAGCACTGAGAGAGGATGCCCAGAATGGCGAAAGGGCCAGAAACTCAGAGGCCTCAAGAGTCATGCCCACCAGTCCCTTTTCCTATCCTGCGATGCAAACCAGAGCTTCCCATGGCCCTGCTCCTATTTCAGGGTTCTTGTGTATTTATCCCACCCTCCCCACCTGGAAAAGTCTTTTTCACCTGGCAAGAGACAGTTTGAAAGTCACCTCCTTGGTGGCACCTAACCCCCACACCTGGGGCTTAGCAGGTTCCCCACTCCAGGCCCCCATCAGAGCATTCCTGACACCGCTTCAACCCACTGTGCGGGTAATTGACAGGAGGACTGCCAGTGCTCAGTGTTTCAGGTCCAGCATCTAGTGGAGCACCTGATCTATGGAAAGTATTCTTGGATATCTGCTAAATGAATCAGATGTGTGACCCAATCACCAGTAGAGCAGGAACAGATTCTAAGCAATTTTGTAAGAGCTGGAAGAGTCTTCAAATATTTAAAGCATCATTAAAGTACCCTTGTAACACAATAAAGAAATATGGATTGTATTATAATTTAATGGCATGAGTCTGTTATTCATTTAATAAACTGTGACCAAAAGTTTCTGATGAATGAATTACTGGCAATCTTGAAAAAGGTCTCCAGTGATGACTCTGATTCTAGTCTTCACCCTATTCAATATTTTCATCAATGCCTTGAAAAAAGATACAAAAAGCACACTTGTCAAAATTTGTGGATGACACAAAGCTGGGTGGAATAGTAAACACACTGGGAGACAAAATAGGAGTCAAAATATCTCAAGAGGCTAGAATTATGAGCTGAGTTTACCAAGCAGATGTGACAGAGAAACAAAAAGCCATGCCATTGGATTGGAAACAACTATAAAACAGAAGATGAGAAAAGAGTAGCTGAGGGGCAGAGTTTATACAAATCCGCAGGGAGTTTGGTGGAGTGTAAGTTCATAACGAGGTCACACCATGAACTGACTTAAAAAAAAATAAGGCAAACTTAGGAAATATGATTGTTTAGCAATGTATCTGGACAATTTTGACAATTTAGAAAAATCTAAATTTTAGATAAATGGCTACAGGTTGTGCTTAAAGCAGAGCAATCAAACATGGCAAGAGTTCTTGAAATCATACTGTTTAAGGAAACTGGAATCTGGCAGAGTAAATATGGAGATAAAAGGAAGGAGAGCAGCCTCCCCCACCTCCTTGAGAATATCCCATTTTGGTAAGTTCATAATTCTCAATTAAAGTTACTTAAACAATAGTCAGAGAAAGAAAGATACTCTGATCAGCCTCTGTCCCCTAGAAAGCAGAAATGAGTCTCTCATGTGACTGCTACCCTCTCCAGCATAAGCTACAAGGATGTATTGTACTGTACCACACACAGGATACCACTAATATTCTATAAATGGAGTATAACTTTGAATATTTTGAATCATTATGTCATATACCTGAGACATATAATATTGACATCAACTACACCCAGTACAAAACAATAAATAAATAAGATTTAAAAAAAAATAGCACACCCTGAAAGCGTCTAAAGAAGTTGAGCAAGTTTCATACAAGATTGACGTGTCCTTGGCACCCTTGTTAGTGCTGCCAGAAATCTTCCTGCTCCTCACTCACCCCTATTCCCTGCCTCCCTCGCTGCCCACCTTTGGTTATTCCAACTGGGAGTAGACATGTGATTTCTCTGGCATCTACACAGCTGTTGTTGTTATCTACAGAGTAGGGTAGAGATTAGGGATGCTGTTTAACATCCCACACTACCCAGGACAGCCCTCTACAATAAAGAATTGCCTGCATCAAAATATCAATAGTGTCCAGCTTGAGAACCCTAGACAAAGTCATCGTCACCACTGTTGTCATCACCATCATCAGCATCCTTTGTATTATCCCAGGCCTTCAGCATCAGTCTTAACCTCCTGCCTGGCTTTGAGAGCCCACACGGCTACAGAACCCTAGAAGATTTGGGGTGGAAGCACTTGATAAGACAAAGATAGGAAATGCGAATCTGTCTGTTAATTGGGATCAATGTAAAGCAATTCAACATAAACATCTCTCAGAGAAGAGCTTTCTTTAATAAAGCTGCATGTTGAGTATGGCGGAAACAAACTCCTAATTCAAACTAGTTAAAACTAAAGACAGAAATGAGAGATCTTCTCATCTTGAAATTTTGCAGTCAGGCTTTCCCATAGCATCCCAGGCATCTCAGCAGCATGACCGGGACTCCCAGATGGCTCACTTCCTGGTGGCTGGGGGGTTTACCTGCACCTGCGCTGGGCTAGCAGCTCCCACAGGAGTTTGCACAGTGTTATCTAACCCACCCCTCACTGTGCAAACAAGGACACACGCACAGAGGGGGTAGGCGGTGGCTCTTGTTACAGGGCTATTCTAGTCAGAGGTAGGGCTGACACTAGAACCATTTTTCTGAGAGAAGCCTACTGCTTCCCCATACTGTTTGGGGAACACACACACACACGGAGGCAGCTAATTAAGCAAGATAAAACCTCTCTAGAACTTGGGGAAAAAAATACAAGAACTTTCCCTTTTTTCATGACCTAAATCACTTTTTTGGTGAGTGAACAATACCTCAAAAATGAATTTTTAAAAATAATTCAATGGTTAGGAAAACCTAGTTTAAAGGAGGTACACATCCAATTTATGCCTGCCCCACCAAAAGGCCAAATTTCATTAAAGTGAAACTCTGTAGGGCATATCATATTTAAGCATTCTAACAAAGCTTTAAACATTTTCTTTGAAGATGAAGTATTTTAGGATGATAAAGATAATTACTCATTGTAAGCATAATGGTCCACTTGACAGAAGAAATTAAATGTAAGGATAACTTCTAATAAAAATTAAAAATTTAAAACCTCTCTTTTACCACCCTGCTTTGTGAAATGATTTTAAAGAGAGCTGATCAGAAACACCCCTGTTCCACCTCCTTGTAAATCAGGGGGCCGCACGTAGGTGGGCTCTGGAGCATCCCTCAGGAGTCAGGGAGGGGCCCGTGCCCTCCTGGATCCGCAAGATGGTGCCTGTACCTGCAGCTGGTGATGCTAGTAGAATAGGGTCAGGAAAACCTGGTGCAGAATTCAGCTCCAGTTCTTGCCTGTCAGGCTGCGAGGTTTCTGATCCTGTGGCTTTTCCATCTCAAGGCAGTTAGCCCATCAACAGCCCTTTCCTATAAAGAGAAGCGATCAGCATGGGGGCTCGCAGTTCATCCAGAACTGTGGGGGCCACCATCCATCCAGCAGCAGGTTGCAGAGGGTGTCTGTCTGTATGTCCATACAGGAGATGATTATGGCTTCACTTCTGTGATGCACGGAATTTACTGGCATTTTGAGGTATCGGCTCTGCTCTGTTCTCTTGGGTCCCAGGGCTCAGCTAAAAGGGCTTCCCTCTATACGAGTTCCAGTGGGAGATGTGGGAGGAAGAAGTCTAATATCTAAATCTGAGTTGAATGAAACTCTTTCACCAGCCATTCTGATCACGGCCAATGTACCTGTACGTTTCCAGCCTGACCTCTCCTTCCCAACCTGGTTCTGATGCCATATTTTCTATTAAGAGAACCCTTGCCTAAACCTCTCCAATCCCCAGAGATCAAAGAATAAAAGGATGGATCAATTCATCTCAGTGTGTTCACTTAATGGAATAACATGCAGCGATCAAAACCAATGAGGTATAGCTACAGGCAACATATAGGAAGAAACTTAGCACAGCGATTGCAAACAAAACAGTACGAACGGCAGGATGCCACCTTTGCAATTAGGGAAAAATCTGAACATACAGTTGAAAAATATGAATAGGTACGACAAAACCGGTAGGTCATTTGCAAGATAGATCAATGCATAGACTGGTAGACTGATGGATTAATCCATCAGTAGATAGGAGCTGGAAGATAGGAGAGGACACACTTACAGACCAAGGTCAATGTCTGGCTTCTGGGCTGGGGGGGTGCTCCAAAGTTTGCATTATATTAGGAAGGTGGGAAAGAAAGAGGGAAGGAGGGAGGGAAAATGAGGACAAACCAGGCTCCTGACAATTGGAAGAGTGTGACAGGGGCCATGATTATAATTCTGGTGCCTGAGTTCCAAGTAGACATAAAAACCTGATCAATCATTCTGGACTTCCCAACTTCTGGCTCCCCATAGCAAATTCAAGGCACTGCCTGATCTCTTTGGAGGGATGTGAAAAACCTCTGCACTGACCTCTGCCTGACTTCCAAGGGTATCTGTGTGATGTCCACATTTTCAGGCTCCCAGGTAGGAGACACTGACCTCCCTTCCCACCCATCAGAGGTACGTTCAGAAACCTCTGCCTTTGATCCTGAATCTCCTCCACCTGTGTCCTTCCTGACTCTGTGCCCTCAAGACACAGGCCATGCACCACCTTCTCTGTGACACTGTGCCCTCTTCTCCTACCGCACCGAGCATGCAGGACCCCACCCTGGTTTTCAAGATTCCTTGTGCTCATTCTTTAATAAAAGCCCAGCACATCACGTCTCAGTTGACTGTGTGTTGCTGGCCTCCAGGGTTTTATGAGATTCTGAAGGACAAGCCAATATTTTCTTCATTTTGCATTCCCTGAGTAACTTTCTGTTGCTGACAAATTACCAAGACCATGGTGGCTTAAAGTTGTCATCTCACCGTTGTGAGGCTCAGAAGTCCAGGCAGACTGGTGAGTTTCTCTGCTCAGGGTCTCGCAAGCTTCAAATCAAGCTTTTCAGCAGCCTGGGTTCTTACCTGGAGGCTCTGCACTCACCTAGGCGGTAGTCTGAATTCAGGTCCAGGTGAGACAAGGGCCCCTATTCGTCAGCTCCCAGCTCCGGAGCACCACTTGCCCTCTTGACACACAATCCCCTGTGTCCTCAAAGGTGGTCCCCCAAGTGCTTCTAAGCTCCCTGACTTCTCTTTCTGTCACCAGCTGGAGGAATATTTTCTGCTTTCAGGGTCTCTGCAGTAACAGTGGACCTGTCTGCAAAACCCAGGACACTCATCCCACCTTAGGTCAACTGAGCCATGTAAAGAAACACAATACTGGGGTGGCAGGTGTGTCCTCATCTTTACCTGCACCTGGAATCCAGATCAAACCTCTCACGAGGCCATTCTCAAGGTTTTCCTCGCTACGGCATATCCACCACAGTGAATAAAATAGAAAGTGATAGTCATTGAGTCATACCCAACTCTCTGTGACCCCATGGACTGCAGCTCACCAGGATCCTCTGTCCATGGGATTCTCCAGGCAAGAATCCCAGAGTGGGTTGCCAGGGGAACTTTCCAACCCAGAGATCGAACCCGGATCTCCTATAGGTGGATTCCTTACCATCTGAGCCACCAGGAAAACCTACGGAGAAGAGTATAAAGGTTTCTTAAAAAACTAAAACCAGAACTGCCATACGACCCAGCAAATCCACTACTGGGCATATACCCTGAGAAAACCATAATTCAAAAAGTACATGTACCCCAATGATCAATGCAGCACTATTTACAATAGCCAGGACATGGAAGCAACCTAGATGTCCACGGACAGATGAAGGCAATAGACAGTTCTAACAAGCTCCCGAGGCGATTCTCAGGGAATTCAACATCTGAGAATCACCACACTGGGTCCCTCCCCTCTTAGAGGATACTGTTTTCCTTGAGTCCTTACTTATGATGCCAGTCAATGCTCACTCGGACAGTTGTTTCCCCGCTTTTCTTTGTCCCTGGAGCCCCGCAGATGGCTGCTCCCATAACAGTCTCAGCGCTGTCAGCAGATGGAAGGAAAACATAAATGCTCTCGGAGCAACGGATGAATTACAGACCAGGAGTCAATTGGATGATGGTCTTTGGTTTCCCAGAAACCATAAAACTGGCCCAAAGAAAAGGAGAGAAATCTGACAGACCCTTTACAACTATAGCTGTGACACGCTGTCCCATGGAGCTGGGATCGCGCTTCCTTGGGACCCATTGTATTCCTGCTAAAACTGCCTTTGCTAAAAGTAACGACTCTCTTATTGAAGAGTCTAGTAACTGGGGTTGTTATTTTTGCTTTAGAAAAAAATCCTAAAAGGAATAGAACATGCTGGAAATAAGAGGGGAAAAATGTGAATAATCTTACTCTTTCTTTTCTTGGCTTGTTTTTCCTTTTATTTTTAATCTCTCTCTTTTCTTGTTTTGAAATGTGGCCAACCAGGGCAGACACAGCGTAGCTGGAAACATTACGACCAACCTTCAGAACCCATGTTGGCTCAGACAGGCCCTTCTGCAGGTCAGAAAACTCTGACCCTCTTTTGAAGCCAGATTACCAGTGAGATGGGAGAAAAAGAGACAGAAATCGTGCTCTGGGCTGTAACCAGAGGTCAGACCGTCCATTGTGCTGCTGCTGGTTTCATACTCTGCAGAGAGGCATACAGCAAAGAGCACTGGCTGGGCTGTGCGGGGAACAGCCCCCTGCAAGTCCCAGAGGGCGGGAGCGACCGGGGACACGGAGCATCACCCAGCCCTGTGTGCCCCAGGCACACTTTGTGAGGTCGCTCAGCCACAAGCCTCAAAGACAGGGCAGCCGAGGTGACGCCGCTGGGGCCAGCCCCTTCAGAGGACCCACAGAGCCAGACTGTGTCCGGCTCCCGCGAGGCCCAGCCTGGGCCTCGGCCTCCGCGGTTGGCAGAGTGAGTGTGACTGGCATCCTGACCCCTGTGCCCACCTGCAGGCCTCGCATTCACTGGGATTTGTTCTCAAAGGCGATGCTCTTCTGAGCGATGATGACAAACAGGCATGTAAGACAGAGGGACCAGAGAGGACGGGCAGGCCTTCGCTGTCTGCGTAGGGGCATCTGGCCTGTGCCTCTGGCTGTCCTTTGATAACACGGCTAAGAAACCCCACAGATGGACTCCCATGGACAAACGTTAGCACTCCGAGCTTCGGAGCAGACTGCAAGGGCACCACCCCACCCGGGATGCTCCGGTAACCTCGAGGATCCGAGTAGAATCTCTAGGTGCCCGAGCAGTGTCTGGGTGTGAATGGGGATGGCCCAGCCCCAAGGTGACCTCTGAACCCTCCCTTCGGCGAGCAGAGATGAGTGTGGTCAGACGGCTGCTGCCCCAGCCTCCCCACACAGACACCACTTGATATTTGAATCTAAAGGTTAATTAAGTGCAGCTGCCAGGCAGAAAGGCCACAATCAATTATCATGTCTTCTCGTCCATTTCAGCCTATTCTTAATTATGTTCCTTGGGTTTGGGGAAGGAGGTCTCCAGCCACGTTTTAGAAAAGAGGAGCTGTTTACTCTGGAAGGGAGGTCTGTTCTCCTGAACCACGGCATCCATCTTCATCCCGGGGGATTCACACTGTTTGTTACAGCCAAGGGGCACTGGGGCAGCTCTGGACAGAGTGTCCTGGGGAGCAGCCCCACGGGCACATCCTTGAGTGCGTCCCTTAAGGCATTTCCTTGAGAGCAGGGCCTCCCTCATTCCAGCCCCCAGCGGCTCAGCCCTGCCCTCCCAGACGTGCCGCCAGGCTTGGGCCCAGACCTGGCCAAGCGCCCAGCCGCCATCTGTGTGCCAGCGTCCTCACACACACATGTGCCCCCCAGTGCACATGTGGGCACGTGCTGAACTCTCTGTCATCATTAACTGTTTAAAATTCCAGTGCTGCTCATTGAAGCGGCGCGGGCTGTGTTCTCATTAAGGAGATCAATTCCTGTTGAATATTCACCTCCGGGGCGGATGTGGTTGGAATGAGCTGATGCTTTCTGTCTGGCCCGCCCGAGCTAATGAGTGGCCACTGCCATTGCAACACAGTCACTGGCCTGCAATCAGTCAGCGTAACAAGCAGCAGCGCCTTGCAGGGACACTGGGGGTTACCCATAAGTATACATAAGAAGAGGGTCTCACAAATGGCCTGGGGTTAGAGACAGAGGGATGGCCCGTACACCTGGGTTGAGCCTCGCTTACACCTCCTTCTTCTCCACCAGCCTTCTCATCGCCTTATCCACAAACTCTGCGCATGGCTGCCTGGTTAAGTCCTTATAACCCATCAGCTGCCTCTGACCCCACCAGTTCCTATGCTTTAGTCTGACTTCAAGAGCAGAGTTCCCCTGGAATCTCCCAACAAGGAGCCTGCACCCCACCCACCCTGAGGGGCTGGGGGGGTCACAACCCTGGGAATGCCCCCAGAGAGTGTTTCCTCTGCCTAAAGCGGTTGGCACGCAGAGAAAGCAACTGGGGTTCATTCTCCTCCTCTCCTTCCTGGGAACTCAGGGTTATAGGGTGGGCAGAGGGTGACCTTTATGATCCAAACAAATAAACCAGCTTCTGAAGCCCTTGCCTGGCCCCTGGGAATGTTAGACAGTGGTTTTTCTGAGCTAAGGGAATGAGACCAAACAATCTCAGGATTAAAAAAAAAAAAAATGACTTAACTGTATGGAGAGGCAAGGCTCTCCTTTTGATTTGGGCTCATGAATGCCAACTTCAAGAAATCCCATTAAGAAATGGTCTTTTCCTTTTTCTTTTTTTTGTTTCTATGTCTTTCGGAAAAGCTTGCGTTAATGACCTGAGCAAGGAATGCATTTTGATCTTTTTTGTTCCAATCCCTCCCCTCACCCCCTTCTCATGCTCCTTGTATGGCCTTTTCTAACCGACATCCAGACTTTCAGCTTAGGATACAACCACCTTCGCTGAGAGAACTGGGTCTCTGTTGTGGAACTCACCCACTCCTTATTCCCCTTCTCCAGGCTTTCTACAAATATCCATCAGGCACCTACCACAGACCAGATGTTGGGTGTTGAGAGCACACAGTCCTTACAGTCCAGACAGAGGACACGTCCATATGCATAGGAACGAGTGCAAAAGAGTGAGGAGGCCATTGACGTCTGATGCGGCAGCACATGATCTTTCTGAACTTTTAGGCCAGAATATTTTCTTAGAAATAATCGAACAGGCATACCTCACTTTGCTGTGCATCCACTGATTACACTTCACAGAAGTTTCAGTTTTTACAAATTGAAGGTTTGTGGTGACCCTGCATCCAGCAAGTCTCCGGGCACTCTTTTTCCAATAGTTTTTTCTCACTTCGGGTCTCTGTGTCAAAATTTTGGTAATTCTTACAATATTTCAAATGTTTTCATTATCATTAATACTATAATTGTTCCAGTGATCAGAGGTCTTTGATGTTTCTACAACAAAAACATTACAACTCACTGAAGTCTCAGAAGATGGTTGGCATTTGTTAGCATCTAAGTATTTTTAATTAAGGCATGCGCAGTTTCCCTTAGACATATGCTATGGTACACGAGCTACGCTACAGTGAGGTGTAAGCATATAATTTTCACATGCACTGGGAAATCCAAAGAGTTCACAAGACTCCTGTTGTGCTATTGGCCTCATGGAGGAGGTTAGAAATCAAACCTGCAATACCTTTGAGTCTGATTGTGATTCTGAGAGGAAGAGACTGTCTTTGTTAATGACCTCAAGGGGCAAAAAGGGACTTCAAGTGAAAGCCCCCACTGTGCCCCTCAGTTAGCCCTTGGTCTAGAATTCTGTAATAGATTCTGGTTCATGAGCTGAAGACACCAATGCAGGTAAGTCTCGTTCAATAGCAGTCAGGTCCCTGCATCCCAGGTGGAGGGAGGGTCATCAAGGCAGCCGGAGGGAGGGTCAGCAGGGGAGCGGGGAGCACAGAACTCTCTCCCTTTATCACACGCAGGAAGCAAAGACTCTTGTTCACTTTCAGGTATGAGCCACATGTCTCTGGATAAAAGTGGCAATAACCGGCTGTCATTTCTAATCTAGCCTTCCATGGACAAGGCTGGGGACAGTGAGGAAATGGGAAATGGCAGCTGGTGCCACTCAGCATTCCAGCTCACCCATCTTCTGATCCTCATCAGCGTCAGGAGAGGTAATTAAGCCGGCATCCTGCTTGCACAGCCGAGCTGAGCTGGTGGGGTTTGAGCTGCGCCCAGAGCACACAGCAAAATAGCAGCCTTGCACCACTGGTATCAGGGGACGTGTGAGCACCCACTCGCCCATGACATAAAGCGTGCTGGGCCTGGGGCTCGGGAGCAAAGAGGATGGAATGTTCACACCTCGAAGAGTCTGCTTTCTCAGCACAGCCGGGGAACTGAAACACGCGGGTAGGTCAGAGCACAGTGAAGTGTGTGTGCCAAGTCGCTCAGTCCTGCCTGACTCTTTGCCACCCCGTGGACTGTAGCCCACCAGGCTCCTCTGTCCATGGGATTCTCCAGACAAGGTATACTGGAGTGGGTTGCCATTTCCTCCTCCAAGGGATCTTCCTGACCCAGGGATTGAACCCACATCTTTTATGTCTCCTGCATTGGCAGGTGATTCTTTACCACTAGTGCCACCAGGCAAGCCACAGGGAAGTAAAACTTCTAAAAGCAAAGCCACAAACGAGAGGAAGGCATGGACATGCTCACGGAACTCCATGGATGGGCTGCTTGGGGGTGGCGGGATGTGGGCTGCTAATTAGCAGAGGGACCTGAGGGGTTTATCATGGGACCTCAACACACAGTTTGGAAGGGCCAGCGGTTTCATTGTTGATGGAGACAATAAGCTTTCCTGGAGAACATGGATTTCAGATAATGTCCCAGTGATCATAAAAATAACATCGTACAATCAACACTTGAAAAAAAATCACCTGTAAATCTTGACAGCAAACGCCCGGGAAGGAAACTGAAGGATGAGGATGAGCTTACCTTTCTTCCCCTCTCACCTCTTCCCTCTGTTCTTTTGCTTTTTGACCAACCGACATGTCGTTAATCTTTATACTGTGTTATCTACCAAGGCGGAGGAAAAGAGCCTGGTAAAAATGAATCATGAGGGGTTTAAAGACGGTTCAGATTTCGGGATGGGTTGTGACCTCATCTGTGGAATAGTAATAGTGATGCCGGCATCCAGGGCTTCCTGTTGGCAGGTGCCACGAGAAGCACGGCTCGTACTCTCGCTCAGACCTCCAGCAGCCCTAAGAGATGGGCTCCACTGTCTTCTCATACAGCTGAGGGAACTGAAGCTCAGAGGGGAAGCCACCAGCCCACGGCCACGTAATCAGTAAGTGGCAAGTGACCATCTGACCTTAGTCTCCTCTTGGAGGTTGACCAACCTATTAAGCCCAAAGAGTTACTCTTCCACATTCACCGTTTCACAATGGAGAGAAACAAAGCAAAAGCTTTACAGGGGAGATGCTTACAAGCCTGGATGATCCAACCCCATGTAAAATGATATTATTGCCCCCCCGCTGCCCCGGGATGCAGGCGAGCACACACAGGAACACACAGTGCAACCCAGCACACTTGCCTCATTAATGTTTTACTCCCTATTTTTTAGAGCAGAGGGATGCTCTTAGATGGAGCGTTTCTTTGAGAAAATTGCTCCACTGCTGCCCTGACCTGGTGCAGTGGTTGAAGACTCAGTGCCCATCATGACACAGGTGGATGTTAGGTCAAAGGGCTTAGCCCTGCTCCAGGCTCAGCACCTGTAACTGTCTCCCCAAAAAAGGCTGTGGGGTCCTGAGCTGCAGTCCAGCCAAGCGGTGGAGCCAGATGACGGCTGTGTTCCCCCACAGGGCTCGGTGATGGATCTCTGCATACAGCATTATTACGTCTGCAGAGCACTTCATGATGGTCGAGGATGAAAGGAGTTATAAATGAAAGATATTATTATTAATAAGAATGTAGATGAACAAAGGGAAAATGTACTTGCCCTCACTATCCATCACCTTCCACACTTCACCTAAAGACTGCGATCTGCCCAAGCCTCCAGGAAAGCCTATTTGCAAAAATCAATAACTAGTTTTAAAAAATAGATCGAGGCTCCACTGGAGCTGACTGTTCAGGGGTTTCTCATAATTCTATGCAATAGTCAATATTAGCCGTCACCACCTCAAATAAAGATTGAATTCAAATTTAGTTAAGACTGGTTTTGTATGCTAATCTACCAGCCTGATTATTAAATGTATTTACTGAGGGTTTTGAAAAATAAGCTGTGAGGGGAGGAAAAAAAAGGAAAGTGGCAAGCCTGCATGAATTTGTGAGGGGAGAGTGAGGGTCTGGCTCACACTGATGCCCCACACTCACCTGTTTCTCCTGGGTTTATACGATTAACACTTGGGGAAACTGAGCTTCATTCTACAGGTGGCAGGAAGCACTTCTCATTTACCCATCAGGAGAGGATGGAGAAGGATCACAGAGCCAGGCAGAGGGTAGCGCTGATGGAGTGCCGGCTCTGAGCAGAGGCTGGGAGCTAAGTATGCAGGATGCTGGGTAAACGGCATCAGGGTTCAGGAAGGAAGTGGTTGATGCTTCCACATCATGGAAGTGCATGGTCCATGGGAAGTGAAGACAAACAGCAATTCAACATGACCACGCATTACAGAAACCTGTATTCATAAGCCATGGGCATCCCGGGCTGTGACCCAGGGTACAGAGGTGGGGAGGATCAGAAGACCCAAAAGAGAACCCTGGAGTCTGGTGGGGAGAAAGAGGGATAAAGAGAAGGCTGCTGGTGCAAAGTGGGTGAGAAATGTTGGTAGAAGTTAGGAATTGCTCTGAGAGAGTGAAGCAATACACCCACCCTGGTCTAAAGTCCTTTGTGGTTGAGGTTTCTGGAGATGTGCAAACACGGGGCCAGTGCAGGTCCCCGACATGCTCAAGAAGATGTACAGCTTACAAAACGCTATTTGCCAATGATCATAGACCTTTTGAAGTAATTCATGTTCGACAAGGAACTACATACGAATTTCTGCTTTGTGAATATTTAATTGCAACTTGAAAAACATGTCAATCAAGCCACCTGCTTTCCCTGGACAATTCTGGCAATGGTAAAGACATACTATTCATTAAAGATATGGGGGACAATGCTTATATTGTGTCAGCCAAAATGATAGCTCTGGTTTTTCCATGAGATGATGCAGAAAAACCTGGATGGACTTTTTTGGCCAATACAATACTAGGATTTTTTGCCATCCCTCTTGCATTTGAACTGGGGTTGGCAAGGCCATACTGTCAAAGATCTAGAGTGCAGGATGAGTCTTCCAGTAGTCAGTTCTCACCCTGCCATGGGGGAGCTGCCGAGCAAAAGGACCCTCCTGCTTGTACCTGTATACAACTGATCCTCCAAACCAGAGCATGTAAAGACCCCTGGAGAAGAGATCTGACATGTTGAATTCCTGAACCCATGTGCTGTTCAGGTCCTATGGGTCTGCATTTTAACACACAACTCTGATGAATCTGAAGAAGGAAGTCCTCCAACGATAAGACACACTCTTAGGCTGAAGAACTGAGGTCTCTCTGAACAGTATGCAAAGACAAGCCTATAGCTTCTCTTCCTCCACGGAGAGGAAGACAGGACTGATTCTGGAGTAATTAGAATATCAGACTACAGTGTTCAGCCCAGCAGTAAACATAAATATATAAATACAGAACAACTCCTTCCAGAGTCCACAGAGGTGCAAATGATTTTTCTCTGTGCAAATGTATGCCATCTTCTCACATGTGGATTGCACTTCCAAGTCTCAGGACTGTCTGTTTTTAATGCTGGCATTTCCATGGGTGATTACAGCTGTGATTAAGTCTTTGATTATACAGCTCAGAGTCTCTTGGCTTCAAACACTGCTGGGCCAAAGCCCTCCCACCAGCAGAGGCTCAAGTGGAGTCTGGACAACTATATTTAAGAAGCTCACACGTTATAGGCCCTGCCTGTTTGGTGTGTTAGTCATGTCTCTCAGGAACATGGATTCTCAGTTGAAAGCAAGGCTGGGAAACAGAAAAGAAGGGGTATAGTTGTGCTACCTTCATTTGATATGTAATGTATTATTATCTCCCTCATCATGACTTGAGTGGGTTGGGCAAATGGATTCAAGTGTTCTGTTACACACAGTAACTTACAGGAAATGCCACCTATCTGAATATATTTAGTAGTCTTTACAATGGTAAAAAAATGTAATTATAAAGCTTTTGAACCAGATTATAGAAGCAGATTGTATGGACTTTCCCCATACACTCAAGTACACACACATCAAAAAGGATCAAAATGGACATGGAGTTCCGGTGTGTCCGAGGGGTCACCAGTGCCCTGCGGTTTGGGCATCTGGTAGGCAGTGTGCACAGGTGCCCCCACCCTGCTCTCATCCCCTTTCTCTGCTTTTCCCCAGGCTTCCCCAGAGCACCTGGGTCAGGAGGTTTGGTCCTGTCCTGCCCACCCTGCTTTTTCTCCCATTGCTTTTCCACCAGACATCTCTCTTCCCCCAATTTCTAAATCTGATCTGGGTAAAACTGAGGCTCCCTCCAGTCCAGGCCCCTCACTGATGGTGTGCTCTCTCTAAACTGCCTCTTCGCCTGTCCCCCCAGATGCCTGTGTGTCTAGTGGTCATTAATATTAGATAGTCCGGGGTGTATTGTATGTGTGCAAAACTGTGTGTCTCACTTCCAGCCCCATGAGAACTTTCCTGTGGGAAGGAGGCCGACTCAGAACTCAACCTAGTTTCAACATGCTTTTACAAATCCTACACACAGCACATTAATTTGAAAAAGAAGAAGAAGAAAAAGCTATCCTCAAGTACCTGAGGATCTAGCCCCTCCATCGGGTACATAAGTGAAGTTTGGAGAATTGATCTTAGAGCTGCAAAATCTCCCACTTCGTTCCTCAACCAGTGATGTTTTGCAGCTCGCCTCTCTTTGAATCTTGGCACCGTTCACTGTGATACTGGGGGAGAATTTGCTTTCTCAGAAGCTTGCACCTCAAGTGTCCTTCAGAGAAAACAGTTCTAAGACTCCGGCATACTTGAATGGGGTCAAGCCTGGGAAAGACGAACGTGAGAGGACGCATTGCCACACTGCCCACTCCTCGGGATCCCTGTCCAAAGCTGGTGCTCTTCTCCTCTGCTCACATGAAACCTCCCGAGATGATTATCCAGATTCCATCATCTGATGCATTCGGACAAGCATGTCCGTCACTTCTTGTGCGGCACACGTTTACAGCCTTTTTGTAATATGTATACACGTGTGAGTTATTGGGTGTGTGTATGTGTTCATTAAATGAGCACCTTCACTGTCCACCCCCTACACACAGCTGATAAAACTCACCCAGCATCCATAGCAACAGAAGCCCTGGGTACTGTGATCTTCCTGTAGCAGAAGGAGGTGAAGTAGGGGTTGGGGGAACCCCTCCGTCAGGTTCCTCATAATCTTAGGAGGCAGTGCCAGGATCTGTCCTAGCTTTCTGACCTCTGCTCCACCGTCCTCATAAGTCACACAAGGAGCAGACTTGGGGAGCGGGGCTTCTACAGTCCTGCCTGGAAAGGAGAACTCCTGGTTGTAACAGTGACTTGGCACCAGGTCAGGGTCTCACCAAGGTCTCAACACTAGATTGCTCAGATACCCACAGAAAGGTGCTCTCAAAGCAAAACCAAATCCGGGAAACACTTGGTCAGAGCAGCACATTCAAAGGTCCGCAGAGTGTGTGGAAATGCGTGTTCCCATCTCATCCTGCTGCCCACTCCCAACTCCCAGGGGCAACAATGGCAGGTTAGAAATTGCGTGGATTTAAGCCCCAAAGGTGTTGGCCCTGCAGCTCGTGGCCCTCCACACCTGCCCAGGTAGCGAAGGCTCTGAATCTGGTTCCCTAATGTGCAGCATAAAGACGGGACGCCCTGCCCGTCCATGTAACAGCATCGTCGTGAAGTTCCCAGAAGCGAGCCCAGGCCGACTCCACAAAGTGCATGGTGTTAATATTCACCACCCTCATAAAACAACGCGGCATATAAAACGCAGCCCATTGCTTCATAAATTCTACCTAAAATTGATAGGCCAGCTATAATATTCACTAAACATTTAATTAACAAGACTGCTCTTTTTAGATTTAAAAGGGTTATTTGGAGATGATTTCAATGGTCAGGGCCTTTTACAAAGCCATCCAGGAAAGTTTGAACTCCTGCTTTTTTTCCCTTCTCTCTACCAAACAAAGCCATCCAAAATCATTCCATTAACCTTTGTCCTGAGCTCAGAGTTGGGACTTTTTCTTTTTTTCTAAAGATGGCATTAAAGCAACTATACATGGACAGTGTCACTGACTCCTATCAGGTGGGGGCTGGGGGGGTTGTTTCTCCCTTTCCTCCACCTTACCCCAAGTCTACAAGATGGCTGAAACAGGATATAAATTGAGAAAGGCTTTGCACAATCTAGCTCCATGAGGCTGGGACTTTGTTTAAAATATGACTGTAGGGAACTTCCCTGGTGGTCCGGTGGCTAAGGCTCCACACTCCCAATACAAGGGGCCTGGGTTCAATCCCTGGTCAGGGAACTAGATCCTATAGGCTGCAACTAAGACCTGGCAAAGGGCAAATAAATAAATAAAAGAAACCATGGCTGTATCGTCAGTTCTTACTTCAGCAGGCATGCGTGCGTGCTCAGTCACTCAGTTGTGTCTGACTCTTGGCAAACTCATGGACTGTAGCCCACCAGGCTGCTCTGTCCGTGGAATTTTCCAGGCAAGAATACGGGAGCAGGTTGCCATTTCCTTCTCCAGGGGATTGAACCTGTGTCTGATGCAACTCCTGCACTGACAAGCGGATTCTTTACCACTGAGCCACCTGCGAAGCCCCTCTCAGCTCAGCATCTGGCCTTTAATAGGTGCTCAAAAATACCCCATGAAGGAAAGGAAGAATGGACAGACAGACAAATAAGAAGCTGCTAGACAGAATGTGTGGTTAAAGAAGGGGTAACCATCGTTTGCACCAGAGACGGCTGCTGAATGGCAAAGGGAAATTCTGGAATTATGGAACTTCTATAAAGCAATTTGTCAGGGAAAAAAAAAAATCTCCTACTTGCTGGCTCGCTGAATCACAGCCCAGTAAGAAACATTAGAACCAAGCTTTCAAATTAGCACTTCAAGACCTCTTCAAAAGAATTCAAATACAGGTATCCATTTAGTATGCAAAGAATTAACATTTATTGGGTGTCTACTCTAGGCCAAACACAGTACTTTGTTTTTTATGTATGCTAGCTCATTTAATCTTCAGCCTTATGAGGGAGAAATTATGATTGCCATTTATCTTGAGCTAAAAGAGATTGCATTCACTGCCCAGGATTTCATAGTGAAAGACTCAAGAGTGGTGCCTAGTGGCTGTATCGACCTGACATCCTACCTTCAAGCCGCTCTGAAATAAACTTCTTGTCCTTCCCTGCTCCTTGAGTGCTGGCAGGGCCGGGTCTCCTCCAGACGGAATGGACCTCGTTAGCACGTGACCTAGAACCAGTGAGTCGTAGTACCTGCCTCTCTGGCTCCAGTCTGACCCATCTGACAAGCCCCTTCACTGTCCCCGTCTGTAGATCCCCAGCCTGGGTGCCCCGTCTGCACCTGTACGGGGCAGTGAGGTGCCGCTCGGTGCCCCATCCTGAGACATGCACGGTCATCGTGCAGAGGGCATGGCTGAGCCCCACTCAGCACACACGGGGCATTGGGGAGAGCACTAAAGCTGTCACATATACCCACTGGCCGTGACTGTCAAGGCTGGGGACCCTCCTTTGTTGTCTGCATCTTCGAGTCTGTGTGAGAGGCTGGGGGCAGCCAGTCCAGAACTTGCTGCGATAAACACCCGGAGATTCTGTGGGTGCATCTCTTCTCCCAGCAGTAACCCTCACACAGCACCTGATGGGTGTGGAACCAAGAACCTAACTCAAGATGTGAGCTTAAAGTGCTCCCTCCCCCAGCAGCTGGCAGTGAGCAGCTGCCTCCAGCTCCTCGGCGGCCAGGGTCCTCCTCTCACAGCATTTGGTGCAAGTCAGAGGCTCCAGTGCAAGCCCTCTTTGATTTTTAGGCAGCTTCCCAAACATCCATCCTGCAGCCCACTGCTCCTCTCACCTCACCAAGTCCCTCCTGAAGAGACTTTTATCTCAGAACGGCAGTGGGGATACGGAGAATAAATATATATAATTACTCTACATTAATATAATTAGTCTGTCTCTCCTGATCCAGAAATGGTTGTCCATTTTTAGCTGCTAATGGCTGAGATTATTTATGTCCATTTGTTCAAGGACTAAAAATGGATTCATAAAAAAGAAAGCAGAGATGTTAGCACAGACAGGGGCTTTCATCTTTTCCCTCCCATTGTTCCCGTCTGGGGTCCATCTACTGCCTTTTCGAGAAGTGAGTCTGGTGGGTCTGGGGAGATGAGATTCACTCAGGACACTCTGTCCATTTATTCTCTTTGATGAATTAGCAGCAAGTTGACAAGATAAAACACTCTGGCTGTTCCAAAGCCCAGGGCTCCATCCCCACAGTAGTTTGGGGCCACTGTCCTGGGGAAAGGGTGGGGCCGTGCTGGAGAAGAAGGGCGCTGACTCAGCAGACTGCATTCCGTCAGTCTCCTCTACCAGCCCTGCTCTCAGGCCACTGTGAAAGCTCAGACACGCCCGAAATTATGCACACCCTTCATGCCCACACATTCTGAAATTCAAAAAAAAGTAGGTACAAGAAGATAGCTGTATACAGACATCTTCTTATTTACAAATTGCAGGGAGTGCATCTTTCCTTGTAGCCTGTATTGATCTTTCCATAACAGCTGCCATGTTTAACCCCATGTGCCCAGCATGCCTTTATTTTTTACATACGTCATTTCACTTCATTATCACAGATAAGTGAGGTGAGAGTGGGCATGAATAAATATAAATGGGAACGCTGAGTCTCTGAACGGGTAAGAGAACACATTCAGCTGGTGGCCACTGATATAGAAACAGATCTAGATTTGAAGTCTATCTCTGCATCCTCGTAGCTCTGTGGTCATGGGACCAACCTCACAGCAATCGGGAGGCAGATATGATAGTCCTGCTTTAAGATCAGGAAACCATAAAATTATCAATGTCGCATTGGGCCAACTCATTGATACACGCAAGCTGCAAGAAGGCCAAATTTTTTTGTCCTTGAAAACAGTATTTTTAATGTCATCTCTCACCACCTCCTTGGTGCAGGAAATGTCTTAGTTGTTCTTGAAATGAGTATAGCAGTTAATTCAGGAACAGATCCTACCCTATGGGTGTGAAAGAGCATTCATACCCATGTTTGATTGAATGGCAGTATTTTGAGAGAGAGATGGAGAAGATGCTCTTCCAGGAGAGAAGCCCACTTTGGTCAATTCTGGGCTCCATCACTCACTGTCGGGGTGGGTGGGCAGATCCCAAGACCAGTGACACCATTCTAACTGGAAGAGAAGCACTGTGTGTGCGCATGTTTGTGTGTAAGGGAGTGAGGGAAAGAGTGAGAGAAATAGAGGGAAACATCATGTGTTCGACACTGAGATGTTAATCCCTGGTGAGAAGACCTTAGACCACTGCCTGCTGCACATCCAGAGCTTAATAAAAGCAAGGTGGCCTCTACCTGGGGTGCAGCCTTTAGGGAGCCTATGATCTGGAGTTAGGTTCTCGGGGGCGAATGCCAGCTTTATCTCCTTCTGATCCTGTGACCTTGAGCACTGCGTGTCACCTCTCTGTGACTTAGTACCCTTCCAGGAAGAGTGATGCTGTTAGGAGAGCTGGGAGCATTAAATGAGCTGCAAAGAGCATGCAGAGCTGAGGCTGAGATGGAGTAAGCGCTTGATAAAGTTAGTCTTGTTTTTTTTAAATTGTTACTAAGGCATAAGCAGATGACACCACCCTTATGGCAGAAAGTGAAGAGGAACTCAAAGGCCTCTTGATGAAAGAGGAGAGTGAAAAGGTTGGCTTGAAGCTCAACATTCAGAAAACGAAGATCATGGCATCTGGTCCCATCCCTTCACGGGAAATAGATGGGGAAACAGTGGAAACAGTGTCAGACTTTATTTTTGGGGGCTCCAAAATCACTGCAGATGCTGATTGCAGTCAGGAAATTAAAAGACGCTTACTCCTTGGAAGGAAAGTTATGACCAACCTAGACAGCATATTAAAAAGCAGAGACATTACTTTGCCAACAAAGGTCCGTCTAGTCAAGGCTATGGTTTTTCCCGTGGTCATGTATGGATGAGAGAGTTGCACTATGAAGAAAGCTTAGCGCTGAAGAATTGATGCTTTTGAACTGTGGTGCTGGAAAAGACTCTTGAGAGTCCCTTGTACTGCAAGGAGATCCAACCAGTCCATTCTAAAGGAGATCAATCCTGGGTGTTCATTGGAAGGACTGATGCTAAAGCTGAAACTCCAATACTTTGTCCACCTCATGCGACGAGTTGACTCACTGGAAAAGAGTCTGATGCTGGGAGGGATTGGGGGTGGGAGGAGAAGGGGACGACAGAGAATGAGATGGCTTGATGGCATCACCGCCTCAATGGACATGAGTTTGAGTGAACTCCGGGAGTTGGTGATGGACAGGGAGGCCTGGCGTGCTGTGGTTCATGGGGTCGCAAAGAGTCGGACACGACTGAGCGACTGAACTGAACTGAAGTGAAGGCATAAGAACTGAGCCTGGGAGAGGCGTAGCCTGAATGTTCACCTGGAAACACTCCATTCTCGAACGTGCATCTTGTTTTTTCTTGCACCTGTCACCCCTGCTTTGAGAGCTCAGTTTCCTCCTGGCACTAGCAGAGGCAGGTTCCCTACCTGATGTGTTGAAGAGGGAACTCTTGGGCAGGTGGATCATTGTTTTGCCCTTCCCTGCATCTCCCCCACCCCGCCCACTCCCCATCGGACTGATGTGATCATCAACACCAGATGGATAACACCCCAGACAGGAGTAGGCATGTGCCGGGAGCCTTGCTTTCATGAGCATCACACTCCCGACGATGGATATGGTTGGAGGGCGGCACTGACACGCACTCCTGCTCATAGATTATCTCCATCCTGGCTGCAGTCAGCTCCGCAGGACAGGAGCACACTGGGGGCCTGCCACCCTATCTCTCACGTTCCCAGAGCTGGCAGCAAAGCTTCTTCTTCCCAGAGAAACTTTCTACTCCATCAACCACAAAAATAATATTGCAGGTGCATCTCCATGGGTCTCCTGGCAAATCCCATTTTCAGGCTTAATCTATCAAGGGTGCAGAGAAAAAGAAAACGGCCCTATTACAGTTCCTGCCTCAGGCTGATGGGAGGGAAATGGACACCTGAGCCCCTTTTACAGATAAGGTCTGTAGTCTGGACTGCATCATTTTAGCTTCTCCCATGTGAATGGCACTTCACAAACCCAGTCAGGACCTCTCCACCCACCTGTGCTAATTCTCGTTGGTGCCCTCTTTCTGTGGATTGTGTTGTGTCTGTCCAGAATCCCTCTGTTGAAGCCCCTAAAGTCCAGACCTCAGGATCTCACAACAGGACTGTGTTTGGAGACAAGACCTTTAAAGAGGTGTGCTTGGTTGCTCAGTTGTGTCTGACTCTTTGTGACCCCATGGACTGTAGCCCACCAGGCTCCTCTGCCCATGGGATTCTCCAGGCAAGAGTACTGATGTGGGCTGCCATTGAGGTGGTTGAGCGAAAATGAGTCTGTTAGAGTAGGTTCTGATCCAAACTGACTTGTGTCCCACTAACTCAGCTGACATGAATTTGAGCAACTCTGGGAGAAAGTGAAGGACAGGGAAGCCTGGCATGCTGCAGTACATGGGGTTGCAAAGAGTTGGACTTGACTTTGGGGCTGAACACCAACAATAATGGCAAGGAAGATGCAGGGTGCATGCAGAGACAAGGCCACGTGACAACACGGCAAGAAGACGGCCGTCTGCACACTGAGGAGGGAGGAGGCCTCGGGAGAAACCCACCTGGCAGACACCCTGGTCTCAGCCTTCCAACCATCGATCTGTGAGTAAATTTCTGCCACTGCAGCCACCCATTCTGAAGCATTTTGTTATTATCTGAGCAGACTAACACACGTACATGAAGAACTGATTCCCTCAAAAAAGCTCAAAATTCAAAATCTATTTATAATATGAGAATGGGAAGAGAAGAGGCCAATCCCCGGGGCTGATTGGGGGCCAATGAATTAGGGTCACTTTGCAGACTTGTGGCTGAAATGTAGTGGAACAAAGCTGCAAATGTCTCTGATCTCCATTCTTTCCTAGGATAATGTGACACTGTGTGTGTTCATTAAAAAAAAAATAAACATGGAGCAAATCTTATGATGTGCCAGGCACTGCTTATCTGCCAAGCCTGCAAAAGATCAATGAAATATTCTCCATGGTCTAGTGAGAGAAGTGTTCAATTTTATTGTTCACGTTTGTTTATATGCCCACATACTGTAATCAGATGATCCGATGCTTCCTTCACGTTGTTCTCACTCCTTAAAATCATGTTCACTCACAAACATTACAAAACGAAGCTGTAAACACTTGAAGCTGTGTTTCCAGCATGTCTAACGCATGCCAAACAACAGGGGTATGTCTCAGGGTTCTGTGCCTGGTCCTGTCTTATTGGACATTTAATTTAAGCCATGACCTAAGAAAGCATGTGAATGCACCCTATCATCTTCTAGGGACCATACCCAGCTGACAAAAGTAATTAACACCCAGCAGAATCCAGAGTCAAAAGGATCTTGATCTCTGGGAAATACTGTCTGAGATTTGGGGAAGCTGATTCAGGATAGAGAACCAGCAGCTTCAGTCTCTGCTGAGGAGTGGTCCCTTTATCAAGAGGAGAACAAACCTAGCTCTTGGATCATCCTACATTTACTGCTCCCTCTGTCTGCTCGTTGTTCCCTCTCCTGGTGTTTCTCTGCTTGTCCCTCTGGGTGCTGATGGTCTGAGCGATCTTTGTGGCCACGACCCAGCGGCTCCCTTCCCAGCTGGAAGGTCTGTCTGGGGCACACTGCCGTAGAAGACAAAGAGTTGGAACTGACCAGTGCGCACGCATCAGCAGAAGGCATTCGGACAGGGTTTACCCAGTGCCCTAGCACAAGTCATTGAGGATAGACAGCGAAAGGCAGAGAATTTTAAGGAGTGACTAAATAAATGAAGAAAACTGAAAACACGAGGCTTGTTTGGTTCAAGAGAGTCAACTTCAGAATAAGTCAGAGCACCATGCCACCTTGAGGATGAAGATATATTCATCCTGGGAAGCCACTCCAGTAGGTGAGAGCCACAGGAAATTAAAGATGAGATCCATTCACCTTATTAGAATGGACTCAAATGCATTATTTTATAGCTGAGTAATACTCTATTGTGTATATGAACACGACTTCCATTCATCTGCCGACGGACATCTAGGTTGTTTCCATGAACCTAGAGCCTATTGTGCAGAGTGAAGTTAAGTCAGAAAGAGAAAGACAAATACCATATATTAATGCATATATATGGAATCTAGAAGGATGGTGCTGATGATCCTACCTGCAGGGCAGCAAAGGAGGCACAGACATAAAGATCAGACTCTTGGACTCAGTGGGAGGAGAGGGTGGGATGATTTGAGAGAATAGCATTGACACATATATATTACCATATGTAAAACAGATAACCAGTGCCAGCTTGATGCATGATGCAGGGGACCCAAAGCTGGCACTCTGTGACATCACAGAGGGATAGGATGGGAAGGGAGGTGGGAGGGGGATTCAGGTTGGAGGGACACGTGTATACCTATGACCAATTCACACTGATGTATGGGAAAAATCATCCCAATATTATAAAGTGATTATCTTCCAATTAAAGTAAATAGAGTAAAAAAAAAAAAAAAGATGAAATCCAATTTAAGCCAAAAAGGGGACTGGGGAGTTCAAAATTGGATTTGAGGATATTTCCAGAGCCAGAACTCTCTGCTCCTGGAAGTGGTCAGGTAGAGGCTGCAGGGCTATCCACGGGGTCTTGCAAAGGGGATTCTTGCACAGCATGGGAGCTATTAATAGGGAGGAATGACCTCTATATTGAGGCTAAATTTGAGATTTTCTTCTAACTCCTTTAGTCTCTCTTTTATCAGAAGTTAGGCTGGGGTGGAAAGTGCAACTCCTATAATTGGGCTCATTTTGCCACCTTTGTTGAGAGATGATGAAGTTTATATTAATACTTAGCGCAAATGTCAATTTTAGGCTCTCACAGCTGGTGGGTCGGAAATTCAGATCCTGCTGAAGAATAAGGAGCCCCAGCTGTATTTGACTCATCACCCTCTCATGTTGCCAAGGTCGCCATCACCTAGCAATTTGCCCTGACCTTAAAGAAGAACAAGCTGGTATCTGTACTGTGCGGCCTGGACTACCAGTGGGCAGGAAAAGGGCCACAGCTCAGAGATGGCTGCTGTTTGGGCGAATTCAGACAAATGTTGGCTTTTGTGAGTGATGTTCACTCACTAAGGGTTCACTGTGCTGGAGCCCAGTCCAAGCTCCTGGGGGGAGCCCCTAGAAATCAGGCCCCAGGTGGATGGCAGTGCACCAGCCCCTTCAGCACCAAATGAACGCACACTATGGGGGTGGACATGTGAACTCTTTCCCTGTAGTGTATTTCTGGTCTTGGCAGAAGGATTTCACCATTAACCCATTGTCCCTGCAAATCGGGCTGTGGCCACCTTTCATTGTCACGTCTGACGCTTTCACTGTTGTTCGGTCGCTAAGTCAAGTCCAACTCTTTGCAACCCCAAGCACGCCAGGCTTCCCTGTCCTTCACTCTCTCCCGGAGTTTGCTCAAGTTCATGTCCATTGAGTCAGTGATGACATCCAATCTTCTCATCCTCTGTCGTCCCCTTCTCCTCCTGCCCTCAATCTTTCCCAGTATCAGGGTCTTTTACAATGAGTCAGCTCTTCATCTCAGGTGGCCAAAGTATTGGAGTTTCAGCTTCAGCACCAGTCCTTCCAATGAATATTCAGGTGGCCCCAGTGGGAAGGAGCAGAGAGAGTAGGAAGAGCTCTGGGTGGAGAGACAGGGGCTTGGTCATCAACCACGTAGCCTGGACATGCACGGAGCTGAGTCAGTTTCTCCATGGTGGCATCTCCCCCGAGTTCTCTCCCAGCACAGAAAGGATACCTGTTTCCGAGCCTTGCCTCACTGTCACCCTCCTATAACAACATTTAGCTTCTTTATCTATAAAATGAGGGGAAAATGGCAACTTCTTTGCCTCAAGTGGTTGTTTAACCAACATGGGTAATTATCAGTAGACTGTGGTTATTGACATGTACAATTTTACTTTCATAAAAAGATTCATGATTTAAAATTTTTTTTCTAAATAATGGCAACTAAAATTGAACTATCCTTTATTACCAGGCATACAGACAAAGGCACAACATGACATCTGTCTTAATGCTCTTGAAAATCCCTGTGTGGGAGGTATTATTATTATCCCTCTTACAGATGAAGCAATTGCAGCCCAGAGAGTTGAAGCATGATCCCCGAGGTCACAAAGCTAGCCAGTGGCAGAGCTGGGATAGGAGCCCACATTCTCCTGCTGTCCAAAGAAGTGAGTGCAGACCAAGTTTAAAAAATAACTGGTGTAAGAATCAAGGTTGGTCTCCTTCTCATTCTTCTGACTCGCTATTGACTCTAAGTTTCAAAAAAAAAAAAGTGCTGTGTTTTTGGTTGCTCCTTCAAGCCTCTGTGATGTTGGTGAGGATGCCAGACAGCGCTCTACAAAGCTGCCATTTCATGCTGCTTCTCATCTGTGACAGCGCTGGATCAGTGAGACCCACCCCTGTCCTCTCCCTTTCAAAGCAGCAAGCAGTGAGTGGCAAGGGTCCCATGTCCTTTCCCGCCGGCTGGTGTTCCTTTGCTCAGCCCCATGTTCAGGGGTTTCAGAATTCCAAGCCTGTTTAGTGACACACTCATAGGAGCAGAGGGAGATGCTAGGGAGGGGACCAGAGAACAGACGTTATTGTCCCCAGAGCCTGGTGTCCCCGAGCACGCGCGTGTAGAGATTGACGTAGCCCCTGCAGCGGCCCTCAGTGCCACCTCCTGCTCTGTGGGACCATTGTGTCCAAGGCGGCCTCAGGAGGTCTGGGGAGGGACACGGGAAATGAGGGAAGAGGACTCCTCACGCCCTCAAAGCCCTGCAGCGCTAGTCAGAGATGTGCAGTCAGTGAGCTCTGACCGCTACAGTGAGACACCTCCATGCCCTGCATTTGAAAGGTGGTGACTCTACTGCCCAGGACAGGAAGGGGAGGAGGGGGCTTGCTTTTGGGAGAGGAAGTGCTTGGCGCATCTGGGCTGCACTCTGCAGCATGCGAGGCTTGGTGGGAGCTCGGAGTCAGCGCTCTCAGAGTCTAGCCCCCCAATCACGTCATCCTCCCGGGGCCTCTGAACGGGGTGTCTGAACTGCCAGAGGACAGACATTGAAGACTGAGAGGGAGGCCTGTCAATCGCCTGAGGACGCGGGAGGGAAGGGCTTCTTCCCCTTCCTCACCCTCAGCCCCCAAATGCAGTGGGTCCAGATTTATGGACATGCTCAAGTCAAGTAGCTAAGAAGGTGTGGGTTTCCCTGTGTTTTCTCAATGGGCCATTGGAGCGCCCCACCCCTGAAATTCTCCTCTCAGAGGGTGTTCCTCGTCACCTCCTCCTCACACCACATCCCCTGATCCATTCTGGGTCTTCCTAAACTCACCCCTAAAGTTTACCCAACCTGCCCCATGGTCTGTGGCCCCAGCCCATCTCCCTGACTCGCTGTTCTCCTCCTCAACCAGCTCCTACTGCCTGCTGCCTCCTGGCAAACCCTTTGCCCATCAGTTGAAGATCTTCCTCATCTTTCCAGACTGACTTCTGACTGCTTCCCTGCAGGAATGTCTCATGTAACCCCTACGTGTGCATGCAGAGAGGATCTGGCTTTGGAATGGACTCGGAGTGGAATCCCCTCGCCCGGGTAGATGCCGTGAGTTGACAAGCAGACCTGCCCCACCAGAAACAACGCCCAGTGCACGACAGGGGGTGGTCACCTGCTTGGGGGTGGGCAGGGGTCATCCTAAGCATCAGTGTCGTGATGCCCCCTCCCCACAGAAGGAAGAGGAACTCAGGAGATGCTGTCTTGCAAATGCAGATAAACACCCGCAGTACGGGGGAGGGGCAGGGAGGCCAGGATCCCACTCTGGAGAAGGACTTGAACAGTAAAACACCACAGCTGCGGGTTTCACAACACAAAGAGTGGGAGGCCCAACCAGCCAGAACAGCTCCTTACCTGGGAGAGATCAGCAGGGAAGGAATCAGAAAGCTTTGCAGGGGCTTGGGCTATAAAAGGCTGAGAAATACTGCAAGTTAACCGGAAAAAAAGCCAGATGAAAGGATTAACTACTGGGGAGAGTTTGAGTTCAAATCCCAGGTTTTTTTTTTTGTTTAAACCCCAAGACTCTGTTAGCCGGTGACCTTGGGAAAGTTACTTGGACTTTCTGCATCACAGTGACTTATTCATGCGTGTGTATGGTTTTCTAAAACTGTGTGATGGAAAAGAACAATAGCACCTACTTCCTAGGGCCGCTGTGAGGATGAAACTAGATAATGCGTACAAAGCACCTGGCATGGGGTTTACTCTATCACATGGTCGGTGTTCATTGTATCAACAAACCTTAGGTGATGACATGATGTTGTTATTGCTGACTGAACCAACTCCCACACAGTGGTGACTTCTTAGGGTTTAGATCTGCCTCTTGCCGTGTGACCTTTCCTTTCCCCTGTACTGGCTGTCTCCCTGGGCTCCGACCACCCCTCCACCACCTGCGGTTCCCTTTGTGCTTAAACTGCCTTGAAATCACCTATTTGAGAAGCAGATGAGGAAGAGTGACTGGGAAAGGAGAAGGACACCCTGTCCTATGCCTCCGAGCATCCTCACCTGCCCCTTCCTGAGTGCCTACACCTCCTAACTTGATGGTACCAACAGAGAGAAAACACGCTGGCCCTTGTGGGTTGCTTGATGGACACTGTCTTCTGTCTGCACAGGGGGAGAGTATCTGCTGGGAACACAGCTACATGAACCAAGAAGGGAGAAGTAGAACAAAGAGACCAAACACTCTGGAAGCAGCAGCGCCTGTGACATTCACGCTACACAGACAGAGGCTGACTTGGGTTTGGTTCAGGGGCTTTCTTTGGGCCCCTCCACAGGGCAGCGGTCCTCTGAGAGCCCTGGGTGCACAGAGTCCTCCAAAAAGGCGTAACTGCTCGAATTGCACGAGAAGGAACTGTGACTTGCCTCCAAATCCCAGGACCTCGCTCCTGGATCAATACCAGCCCTGCTGGCTAATGACCTTCCACCCCCTCACTGAATGCCTGGCTGGTGTGTTGCACTGGCATGGGGGCGAGAGACCCACTTGTTCCCTCACTGGACACTGATTAATCACCACCATTAGGCCCACAATCTCATGTGACATTGGGACCTGAAGAGGCCCCCGCTCCTGCTCCAGGAAGGCAGGGTCCCGGGGAGGGTGGGCTGTAGGGCTCCAGGAGTGTCTGGGGCCACAGTAACAAGACCACCCTGTCCATCGTTCATCAGACAGGCCCTGAGAGCCTGGCCAGAAGGAACAGCCTCGTGTGCTTAGAGCAGACAAATCCATCCACTGCCCCCGTGCACCCAGGTCAGAAGGAACCAGAAGCCCTGCTGACAGGTGCATTTTCCATCTTTCTGACAACTTCCCTAGGCAGGTGCATCATGTCACCAATTTAGGAACATGGCAAGCGAGAACCACATGACCCCACAAGCATGGGCTGGGCCCCCTGACAGCGACCGTGGCAGCCTGCCAACGACCCACCCACATGGGCGCCAGTGGGGCTCAAAAGAACAGCATCACCGAGCTGTTCCCTAATCTGACCCCCACCTCCGGTTCCTTTGGTATTTCTCTCAGGGCCAGCTCCGCTGTTCAGTTCATCTTGGGAACCCAGGTGAGACCTGGGCACCTTTCCCTTTGGCTGCTGAGTGTGAGGTTGGGACCCTCGGTGACTTGCCCAAGCACAAAACCTGAGTGTCACCCAGGCAAGCTTCTGGATGAACTTAATTTTTAACATATTCAAGCCATTCCCTCTATTTTCAGTGTCAACTTGTTACTGTAATTTAATTATCAAGGGAAAATAAGTTAGAGGATGTGATTCAGAGAGAAAGCCCCTCCCGGGCACTGCATCAGAAGGAGAAGACCTCCTGCAGAACAGGTGTGGTCACCTGCCTTCTCTCGTGGGGACGCCCCACACAGTCTCACCCCAACCCCAGCCTGCCCAGCACGGACCAGCCAGATCCCTGTGTGGCCAGGATGGCTTGAGCAAACTCCAGATGGATTCCCTTTCATCTTCCACATCATCAACCCTCTCTTTATTCGAGGATCTTTATCACCCAGGAGGATGCAAGAGGCAGAGAGACTCAGCTGGGGCTGTGGGTCCAGGTGCAAGTTTCTGTTCTGGCTGCTCCAGAAATCTTATTTTGACTTGAAACCTGTCTAAATTTCCCTGGAGCTGATCATGAGAGAACAGAGATGAACCCCCGCTGAGCGTTCAGGAGGACTCACTCTCCCATTACCTCCTTCTCTAGGGAGGAGGCCGGGCTGGCCAAGCCTCCACCCTACCAGGCCTCCCACTCCCTCAGGTTCTAAATTAACTAGCCTTCCTTTCCTGCCTCCTTTGTGAACCCCCTGCCATTCCCTAAAATGTGAGGTGACAGCTGTGGCACACCCAGGAAAATAGATTTCCGACTTGGCCATGATATGGCTGCAGGAGGACCCGGGCTGCGGTCCACAGCGCTGGCATGTGGGCTCTGACGGTGGTGCCTTCTGACACATGGAACCGGCCTCAGCCCCCGCAGAGCCTTCTCTCTCACACATCCTCATCCGCCCGGGGATGCTCCCAATTGTGAGTGATTGCACGCAGTTGTTTGTATTATGCATCATGAGAGGTGCAGAGAAGAAAGGGGCAGAACAATGATGGGAGAAATCCAGATGAATCGTCCCTCGCAGATAGACCTCAGGTAATTGCAAGTGCAAGCCGGTAAGCACTTCCAACAAAGGGAGCATGGCTGAGAGTGGATTCATCTGCCAATATCTTTGTCTCTCTTTCATTCGTGTCTGCATTCAATTAATAAAGACACACTTGCTGGTCACCTTCCAGACGCCAGGCACTGTGTTGGGTGGGGGGTACAGGACGTCTATGACCTCTCAAGTTTGCCTCTCCTGGGGAAATACAGATGCATGGCTAGACTTCTGCAGTGGGTTGCAACATAACATAATGGTGAAGTCCCAGATTTCTGTTGCCACTTGGAGGGGATCAAAAGAGGCTGCCACAAGAAAGCCGAGGCTAAGCTGACACTGGAAAGATCAGCAGAAGCAGGCCGATGAAGCAGGTGTGTGTGTGTGTGCGTGCGCAGGTGGGTGTGGATATGGCCCCATGGCTGACAGCCATAGGAACCTTTCTGCTTTCTCCTGCTGGAGAAAAAGGGTAAGAGATATGTGCAGAAAGACACCAAGAAATGAGACAAGCAATGCTCTACAAGCTGTGATGCTTTGTAAAAAGTTATCTGCGTCTAAGGAACACTTAGGAGTCTCTGGAGGAGAGTGGTGATCCAGGACGCCAGGCTGAGCTGTGTGGTCCTGGAAGCATCCCACCAGCAGCACTGCGTGGTCCTGGTTAGAGGTAGGCTGCCAGGGAAGCAGGGAGACCTTGAAAGTTGACAATGTCAGCCTGGCAACTGATGATGGTGTCGTGAACAACAGTGGGGGAGATGGAGGGAGAGAAAACAAAGAAATGTACAGGATGAGAATCAGTAGGATTCGGGGCTGGTAGGATGGGAGAAGCAAGGGAGAAGTAATGAATGACCCAGTTTCTATAGGAGCCACCGGGCGCCATTTTCTGAGAAGGGACTCAAAGGAGTAACAGACAGAGAAAACAAATAAATAAGGACTGCATATACTGAGTTCAAAGTGTCCATGGAACAGCTATTGGGCACGCCATTTATGCAGCAGGACGTATGGGTCTGGGGCTCCAGAGATGTACCTGGAGGCAGAGCTGGTAAGTAGCTAGGGCCCGTGGGAGAAGAAGAGTCTGGTTTTCAGCATTGGCCCGTGTCCATGGTCATCATCCTCCTGCCACGGCTGACTGCAAGCTACCCTCGTGTGGTCAGTAAGGATGGCGGGCACAGCTGGCCTCACAAGCCCGCTCCAGCACACCACTGGCTGGAGGTCAAGTGCTGGGACTCTAGACTGGGGAGCAAACTGAGACTGCAGTGGATGACATCACACTCAGGTTAGAACAGGTGGAGGCTGGAGTGGGGGCGGGGGAGACCACCATCAGAGGACGGTCACACCCGTGATGGGAAGCCCACTGGAGGAGGAGCTGGTCTGGCCAGCATCTGCTCTCCGTCAGGCATCTTATATGTCACCTCTTTTAACCCACACTCCAGGGGTGGCTGCTATTATCAACCTTATTTTATATGTGGGGAAATGCAGCACAGAGGTTAGGTAACTTTCACGAGGTCACAGAGGAAACCTAAACTGGAGCTCAGGCCCCCTGAGTCCACTTTAGAGCAGGGGGCTATGGAAGGAAACTTTAAAATTCTAAGGAATGGAATCATCCCCAAATCACAGAACACCAAAGAAGGGCCTTAGAAATAACTCCGTCACTTCAAGATGAGGATGCTAACGGCTAGCCCTGAATCTCAGATGGTGATCCAAAAAGAAATCTCTCCTGTCTCAGGGCTGCCCCATCCATGGTGTGAACAAAATGACCATCATGGATTTAGGAATCCACACAGGTGGTCTCTAAAGAAAAATAATCGCCAGTGTTTAAGATCTAGTTCCAATCAACCTCTAGGCAGGAAGCCCGCTGGTAGATCCCACCCTACCCCTCAGCATCGCATCCCCCCCTCTTTCGGCTGGTGGATGGAGTCCTTCAAGAAACTATGTCATCACTTCTGAGCTGTGTTTTGTACCTGCCTAAAGGTGGGATTTTGATTGTCTGCCCAGCATCTCCCACGTGCATCTGCTCTACTCAGGGGTTGGTTCTTCCTAAGGTCTAGCCTTCCAGCAGGAACTTAGTGAGTGTTCACTGAACAAACAAAGGGCCCACCCCCTTCAGAGGGACAGTCACAGATGGCTTCATTTCTTCCTAAAACCTAGTGGCTACTGGGTTGGATCCTGGAGACAGGGTGGCAGTTGCTCAGTGAAGCAGCAGGGGCCTCACGGGGCAGAAATGTGGAGTCACTTTCTCTGTAATTGACGGTGGGCCACAAGGACTCAGGGTCCCAGAGCTTGGCCAGGGCACAAGACGGCATCCCCATTGGAGAGCTGGGTTCTGTGGGCTGGTCTCTGCCATTTCCTCCTTTCCCCAATCTGAAGCATCACCTCTAATAGGGCACCAACCGCATTTTCTGAACAAGGCACATCCTGTGATTTCTGCATTTTCTAGAATGTTATAGAGGCATTTACTCTGGGCTTCTCTAAATTAGCTGAGAGATGAGCACAAGACTGCCTACTGATAGACATCTTCCTAATGGCAGACAGCCTGCCAAGGGAAGGCTCCTTTGCAGAGGAACTTGCAAATCAGGGCACAGTAATGGCTCGACAGTCACCTGCTCTGATGGCCCCACAGCCAAGCAGGAGACAAGCCAAGTCCCTGGCAGTCTCTGGGGGCTGCTCCTCCAGCAGAAAATTGTCAAGATGCTTGCCTGATGGAGGGGATGGGAGGGAAGGCAGTCGCCCCTGCTCTGCAGCAGGACCAGAGGTACCAGAGCCAAGGCTTCTGTCATGGCCACACTTCGGAGATGCAGCCCAAGGCCTACCCTGGAGATGACTCTGGAAGCACTCCACCCTTGTGTTCTGACTTGCTGTCTGTTCTCAAGCAACTTACCTAGACTCTCTGGGGAAACCAAGAGCAGGGCACCAGATGTACTTTGCACCAGGTCATACCTCTGACATTTTTCCAAAAATGTAAATGTTCAAGCACCTTGGAAGAAGACAGTGCCTGTGTGTGGAGACAAGTAGGAAGCAGTAGTTCATTCCTGACATCCTGAGAAAGATGGATCGTTCACCTCCAAAGTCGCTTGTCGCCTAAAGAACATCACATCCTAACGGTGCTCTTTCCACTTGACACTTGGGCAGCTGCCTTCCTCCTCTTGCTCTGCTCCTGCGTGAACGAGCCTCCCTCCTCCGCGCCCCCAGTCCGGTCCTCTGCTAAGGGATTCTGACACCGAGAACATTTAATCCAACATCGGAAAGCATCAGATGAAAAGAAAGCTGAGGGAAGACCCCAGACCAGGGGTCTACCGCCAACACCTCACCCAGCCCCCTCCTTCACCCTCTGGCATCTGGGGGCCTGCTGTGCAAGCTTTGGGGAACTCACACTGGGGTCCCTCTTCCTTCTCCTTTGCGCTCCTCCCTCTACCTTTTTATGGTCCACAGCACTTTCAACATCATGAGAGAAGATTTGAAGAATTAAAAAGAATTCTACTTAACAGCAGTCTAGTCTCCTCTTGGAGGTGTAAATATTCATAAACATACCAACTCTTCCAGACCCATCACAAACAGAACTGCCAGTGACACCCCTGCTGCCTTAGGCACTGTTCTAATAAGTGAGGAGCAGGCAAGTGGAAGGGGATATTTTTAACTTAGTTTTTTTTTTTTTTTCTTTCCCCTCAAAAGCCATTTTGATGTGCCCCGCTGGGAAGAGAGCTGGAAACAAGCTGTTTGCTAGAAATGGAGACTGTTGTGGAGTCCTGGGTGGGACCCAAAGTGGTGACGCAGACAGGTGACCCCACCTGACATCTGCAGCACCAGATCTCAGGGGGATGCTCCGGAGCAAACCCTGATCACAGCTGCGCCCCGCCCTGTGTGGCGATGAGTCCATCTTCTCGGCAAAAGGGCCGCCCCCGCCTGAACAAAGCATGCTGCTTTCAGGGGAACCCCGGGGTGTCGGCAGCATGAGGCAGAGCCCCCTTCACCACCACCGGGGGATTTTGTTCACTGAGATGCAGCTATTAACGCCACGGTTTCTCCAGTGTTGCAGCCACAATTGTGTTATCTGGGCATGAGTCCCTGATAAATATGTTTCCTTGATCTGGCTGTTATTTACTATTCAATAACTGTCCTACTAAACTTAAATTAATGGGGTATTTGGAGACATCCCTGAACACTGCTCCTCTTGGCTTCTGTCGAGGGAGCTGTGCCATATCCTTAATAACCGCCGGCTTGTGGATGACACCCCAGCCACGTGCTTCACTCGGGGGTCTCGGTCACGGACCTCCACGGCAGCCAACAGAGAGCCGGGTGCCTGCTGGCCGCCAACCTCAAGCCGCGGGGCCTGGGCTCCACGTGCCCACCTGCCCCCTGCTCCTCCTCCCCCACCCACTCCTCAGAGCGCCTTGCAGATTACAGCTCAGGAGCAGTCAGGGTGGGGAAAGAAGGGATTAGAGAAAATAGATTCATGAGAAGACAGATAACAGAGTTGTTGGGCTCTGTTAATTAAAAAGCAGCAATTTGTCTGAATTCTGAATGTGAAGAACCCCTGGGAGGTATTAGCCAGCTTCCTCTGAGAACAAGGCGTGATGCAGCCCCATGCTGTAACTTGCTAGCCCGGGGGCTCTGTGCGCTCGTGACGGGGGTGTCCTTCCCATGTGTCCTTGTTCGGAAACCTGATACCCCCTGCTGGACCGCGGCCACTGGTGGCTGCCCTCCCCTCACGACCCCAGGATTCCCCCACTGGGGCCAAATAGATAAATGAAAGTGAAAGTGAAATCACTCAGTCGTTCCGACTCTTTGCAACCCCATAGACTGTAGTCTACCAGGCTCCTCCGTCCATGGAATTTTCCAGGCAAGAGTACTGGAGTGGGTTGCCACTTCGTTCTCCAGGGGATCTTCCTGGCCCAGGGATCAAACCCGGATGTCCCGCACTGCAGGCAGACACTTTACCATCTGAGTCACCAGGGAAGCCCTAAGTAGATAAATAAATAGCATCTAAAAATGAGTCAAGTTTCCCAGGTGGCGTTAGTGGTGAAGAATCCATCTACCAATGCAGTAGCCGTAGGAGATGCGAGTTCAATCCCCAGACTTCTCATAGGCTTGAGGCCTCAGGTTTGGGGAAGAGACTCACCTCTTCCTCAGATAGCTCATCCTGCTAAATAGGGGATGTCAATCCTGCACCAACACTGCTCACAATCCCCCGCACTTCTTCCAGCCACACCCTGTTCTAAGTGCTTCACACATGTATGTTCATTCGTTTCAGTCACGTCCGACTCTTTGCAACCCTATAGACTCCTCTGTCCATGGGATTCTCCAGGCAAGAATACTGGAGTGGGTTGCCATGCCCTCCTCCAGGGGATCTTCCCCACCCAGGGATTGAACGCACATCTCTTATAGCTACCTGCATTGGCAGGTGGGTTCTTCACCACTAGCGCCACCTGGGAAACTTTACACTGATTAGCTCATTTTTTAAACAATATTTATTCATCTATTTGGCAGTGTCTGTCTTAGTTGCGGCATGAGGCATTTTCAGTATTTGTTGCAGCGTGTGGAATCTTTAGTGGTGGCATGAGGGATCTTTAGTTGTGACCTTTGGGATCTAGTCCCCTGACCAGGGATCAAACCCAGGCCCCCTATATTGCAAGGGTGAATCTTAGCCACTGGACCACCAGGGAAGCCCCATGACTAACTCATTTTAATTCTTGCAATAATTCTATGAGGCAAACACTCTTAGCATTCCCACTGTATCAGAGAAAAAACAGAGACCCAGACGGATGGACTAACTCTTGCACTGATAAGTGGTGATAAGCACTGAGAAGTGCTTCCAAAGCAAGCAGAGCGACACAGAACAGCTCACGTTAACCGGCAGCCTCTCCGGCCACCACAGCTCTGGTCTCTGAAGAGGTTTAGGACCGTTTTTCTTAGGTTGCTCAGCATGAATAATGTGCATTTTGCCCACGAAGTGGCAAATAAGCTAGCATTGCACCCAAGGACCCAGTCTGTTTAAAACTCTAGATGCTCTGACTTTACAAAAGCTCAGTAACAGGTAAATGTTCCCCATGATTCAGGATTTGTGGCTTCATTAAACATTAATCTTTATACTGATGCTTGCAAAGTGACCACTTCTAATCTGAGTGTCCTGGGAATCCTGGTGAACGAACAAGGCAAAGCCTGCTGCCCTCATGGGGCTTGTCATCTAGAGATTTTTCCTTGAATAAGGAGATTCCCAGGAGAATAACATTGGATTCTGTGTGATTTCCAAATTTCTGAGATTGTCAGTTATAGGGAGTAGGATTCATCAGAAGGTGAAATGACCATGGCCATAACCTGGACACAAACACCTTGGATCATTTCCTGTTGCTTGAAAGGCTCAGCAGTGATGCAAAGTCATCATAGAGATGATGCTCTGGACTCGGCTCTGTCTTGTCCTGGGCTGTCCGGGGTAACTGTGTGAGCCTGGACTTGGGGTCAGATGATCTGGACATGTCTCTCACACCCTGATCCTTGGCACCTTGGTGTCTTTGCCTGTGAAATAAGGGAGGGTAGGACCCACAGTCTGTTTGAAAATGTGGTTGACAGCTTGAAGCAAAATGAGATAAAAAGGAAATGGACTGCACTTGTGAAAATGCTTGGATTCTATGAACCAGCATGTAAAAAAAAGGAGGTACTGATGTCACTAAAATCATGTAGCTTGGGATCCATGGAGGCTGGCCTGTGACCTAGTCTGCTTCCTGACAACCTGAAGGTCACAGGCCTCTTGGGAGTTAGTTGCACCTTGACCTTTGCTGTCCATCCGGGGCGGCTGGTAGATGCATCAGTCCGGGAGGCAGAACTCCAGCCCGAGTTCCCCGGTTGACATGTCTCCTGTTAGCTGGGCCCCAGGGCGGACGACCTCAGGAGGACCAGGGCAGAGGGGTCAGCTGCTGTGTTGGACTCACATGCTTTCTCCCCCGGTTTCCCAGTCATAGGCTCACCCTAGGCCACAAGGCAGCGATTCTGCCAGTATGACCGAAGTTCCCAATCAGCAACCATAAGTTAATCAAAGGGAGATGATCCCTGTGGGCCTGACCTGCTCAGCTGGAAGGCTTTGGAAGGCTTCCTAAAATAGTGAGTTCCCTTCTTCCCTGCGACAGCTGCCTCTGACAACCAACCTGAGCTCACACCAGCGGTCCTCATCCACTCGTGACTCCCTCACGGGCTTCCTCGAAGGAGGACTTCAGACACACTCAGCCAGCACCCACCACAGGGTAAGTCACTCCTTGTAAAAACCCATCTCTATTCACATTTACCCCCTCCTGGTCCCACTGCTCTGAGACTCCATCCTGCCTGCCTGACCAGCAGTCTGCCTGCAGAGCCAACATCACTCCCACCCATGGGTGTCCTTATGATAGGGACAGAATAAAGAGACAAAGCAGGTGATGAAATAGTTAATTGCACTAGGGGATTGTAAGTAGAAAAAACACGGGAGACCCCTGTAGGAATGATTACTCAAGGAAACTTGTTGACTTAACCCCAAAACCAGGCAGCCTTGCTTAGAAACAAAACCACCCAACAGAAGCATGAGACATGTCCCCAAACAGTAAAACAGTGGTGGCATGAGACCCGCATCCTACCCAGTGGGCTCAATGAATTATTGATCCCTAGGACATGCTCTCTACACACACAAAAACAGTCATTTGTGAACCCAGCTTAACTATGTAGAGATAAGAACCTGGAGGAAGAGCTGATGATGGAAGCAAGACATCTAGTCAAGAAATACAAAGAAAGGCTTCTCCCCACCCCACTTTTCCTTTGATTATAAAACTGTAGCCGAGCATCTTATTCTGTTTATAATAAATCACTACTTATCTGTCACTTTGCCTCTCACTGAACTCTTTCTGTTCCGAGATGTAAAGGACTATGGTACCAGTTCTCTTCGGAGCCTCCCTGAAATGACACTTAACGGTTTTTACTTATACTTGGAAAAAAGCTGGTGTCAGTGAACTTGGGAGTCCCAACTGTCTCTGATTCTGCACATTGCATGCTGGAGGCATGAGCTGAGCAACAAAACCCAACTTCACATGAATAAACACACAAAACCAAAGCCCAAGAAGAGCTGCTGAGAAATCTTCACCACTCAGGACTGCCCCATAGCCTCAATATATTCTGGGTGCAATGCTTCCTTTTCCTCACACTTTACAGAGCAGTGTGAAATTAGGGGGTCGACCGACTGTATTTATTTGTTTATTTTTGCCAGTGCAGTTTGTCCTGACCAATCAAGATAAATGGCCAGCCCAGGTGGGTTTATACAACAATTCCAGCAAGAGAAACACTAAATCAATCTATTGGGGAGAATATTAATGTTCTCATTAAGAGGCTTAATTATTCACATCAGCCTCGGGTTTTTCCAGGACATTAATTCCATTTCTGACTTCAGAGCAATTGCTCTTCTCAAACTTGCGAGACACCCAACAGGTGCTTCCAGTTTCTGGAGTGTTAAAACATTCTTCCCATAGCCTGGGGGTGATGGTCTAAGAGCCGGCCTCACCCCTTCCTCCTACACACACACACACAAACACACACTCATGACTGGTTCCAACGAAAGCTCACCACCTCCTCCCCACACACTCAAACTCACATTACCATCTTCCCATTCAAAAGAATAATAGAAATAAACACACACACATATTGATTTCTATGTGCCAAGCACAATTTCAAATGCTTTAAACATATCAACCGATGACTAGAACCTATGAAGTAGCGCTATTTTACTATATGTGTTTTACCAATAAGGGCGTTGAGAAGCAGGTGATTAGCATCCCGCCTGCAGGCATCCAAAGGAAGGAAGGATTAGCATTTGCACCCAAGCAGTGAAGACCTACAGTCCACACCATCTTTATGGGAAGCTGCCCCTTCCTATTCAGCAATAGGCACTAGGTCACGTTCTCTTCCATAAACCTCCCCGTAAGCTTTTCCTAAGAATAAAAAAAAAAATGCCTGGGAAGAACGCATTACGTTCATGCAGGACAAGATCGACCTTCCTGATTTATTTTCATTGTAAGCCTTTCCTCACAATCGTCACACAGATCTCAAGTTTCTTTTTACACAGTTAGAGCCCTCTGGCGTCCTTGCCGTGGTGCTCACACAGCACAGAACTTCACCTTGCCTTTCAGGATGATCAGCATTCCCCTCACACCCACTCGAGAGTTTTCCAGACGGAGAGTTCTGCCACAGGCGCTGCGGTGTCGGAAGCAAGTTCACCCAAACAGCTTTTTGTCATGTACCTGTCTCTCCCCAGAGCTCTACCTTCCAGAGTCAGTGGGGAGGAAACAAACCCCCTCGAGGGGCAGACAGCGCAGAGCTTCGTTAGAACGGGTGGGGATTTCAGTTCTGGCTCAACCATCAGCTTCTTACCCTCCAGGGACATCCCAGAGAGAGCTGGGGTTTCTGTACCAAGGTCCTTGTTCCTCCTTTGAAAAAATAACATCAAAAACGTTGTTCTGAAGAGTAGGACATTAATTGAATATACTCTTTTCATATAAACTAAGAACTTGGGAGAGTTGATGAACTACAGGTCGGAAAAATAACGAGTTTCAAATGCAATGAAGAGCTCTCCAACTAAAAATAAAAGAAGGTAAATGACTTGAGTGAAACGAGGCAGCATTACAGATGAATTCAGATCACACATTCATTCAATTAACGTATGTTTTAAACCCGAGCCTGTGATGTGGCATTCACTGTGTTAGATGAACCAGGCTTGAAAGGACTCTGTCCCTCATGGAACTTATCTTCCAGTAGAATATTTGGAAGTGTGTCCAGATACTGTAAGAGTGAACACCCGAACGCACCATGGTTTAGTGGACATCTGCCTTTTCCTGCCCACCCAGTGTCTTTTTCTTGGCTGATATTTCTTGGCTGGATATTTCCTTTAGAGAGTTAGGCTCTATGTCCACACATGGCCTCCAGGCTCTGAAGGCAGGCACGAGGTCGTGAAGTTCCCTCCAGGATAGGTACTGTTTCAGAGATGGGCAGGTGATGGTGACACAGGCCATGGACTAAAAGTCACCCCACCTGCAGTTTTGACCCTGGATTTTCCAAACTGTTGGCAGTCAGCCTGGAGCTCCTAGAGGCCAACAAGTAGGGAAAGCTGCTTGAGAATCTTGAAAGGAAAGCAGAACCCAGTGGTTCAGAGATAGATACTAAATTCTTATTACCCCATGTGAGCTGATAGATCCTGCTACACCTGAAGTCAGCACTATTTCTGGATTTCTGAGATACGTGGATGAAACGGGCTCACTTTTCTCTCATAAGTCAGTCTGAGTTGGGACTATCCCTTGCAACCAAAACAGGTGTCCAATAAGTCCGGTTAAGAATTCCACTCATCTTCAGCTGGCCTCTTAGAGCTATTGTATCCATCTGCTGTGTTTAAGACACTCTGATTTGGCATTGAACTCTCAGTTCTCTCATCAGATTTAGGACCTGGTTCCTCTGTTCTCATGCCTCTAAACTGATAACAATAGCAGAGCCTTCTGCACAGATTTGCTGAAAGCTGCAATAAGATTGCACCTGGAAAGCATTTGGCACAGACCTGGTCTGTGTTAACTACACAATAAATGGTGGTCACTGTGATCATGGATGATAATGGTTATTATCACAATCATCATAAACACGAAAACCTTCCCTGGGCTCCACACCCTCCCTCCTCTTCACAGTAAAACTCTTTTAAAAAAACCCCATGTACTCTGTTTTGCACTTTTCACTTTCCCCTGATTTCCATCCACTCCAATCAGCTTTGCTCCCATTACGCTATTGAAATTGCTATTGTCAAGGTCGCCCGTGAACTGCATTGTGCCAAAAACAATGATTAAAATTTCTCTCCTTTTCCCCAGTCCTTCGGTACATCCATCACGGTGGACACATTCTTTCTCCTGAAGCCGCTTCCTCACTTGGCTTTCCTCCTCTCCTCTCTCTGTTTCAGCCAGCTCTTCCTCCCTTTTGGGGATCACCTGTCTCTACACCCCCTCCTGCGTCTTCCAACTGAGTCTACTGCTGGGAAAAGCGCTTTGAATCTGTGCCTCTGGTCCCACACTCTCCCTGGAGGTCTATTCCTCCATCACCCACTGTAGGACAGTGTCTCCCAGATGTCTCCTGCTGCTGCTACTGCTAAGTCACTTCAGTCATGTCTGACTCTGTGTGACCCCATAGACGGCAGCCCACCAGGCTCCCCCATCTCTGGGATTCTCCAGGCAAGAACACTGGAGTGGGTTGCCATTTCCTTCTCCAATGTGTGAAAGTGAAAAGTGAAAGTGAAGTCGCTCAGTTGTGTCCGACCCTTAGTGACCCCACGGACTGCAGCCTACCAGGCTCCTCCATCCTAGGGCTCTGCAGTCTACAAAACCAACCCTCCTCCTCCACCCAGACCCTGCTTCTCCTCATGGAGCCTCCATCTTGGGAAAGGGTCCTGCTATTCCTGCTCCCTCGAGTCAAAACCCTAAAAGGCATCTTCGGTCCCTTTCTCCTGTATCCGCACTTCTAACCATGGGCAGGTGCAACTTATGCCATCTCCCCTGCTCCACCCTTCTGGCGTGAGTCCCAGCACAGAGCCGTGCAGCAGCCTGCCTCAGACCCCATGTTGACATCTGCCCCTAACAACTGAGGGGTCAGGTCACACCTCCACCGCCGCAAAGCCACCAGTGACTTCTGGTTATGCCTAAAATCCAAACTTCTTGTAAACACCCCATGGGTCCCGTCTGGTGGGTGTTTGCACACTGCTCTGATGACCACTTCTGCACTCCGTCTGTCCACCCTTCCTTGGGAGCTCCAGTCACACCCCACATGCACAGGTGTCATCTCAGATACCACCCTGGCACCAGCGTCTCCTTCTGCCTGGAGCACGGCTCTTCTGGGTCTTCTCAAGGCTGGCTTCCCATCAGTTAGGTCTCTGCTCCAGGGACACCTCTCCAGAGAGGCCTTGCCAGACCGTGCCACCCAAACAGGTCTCCTTCCCACCCCCATTCTCTCTCTCTTATGTCCTGCCTTATTTTATTTATATTTCATATTTTTCATGTTCACCTATTGGCTGGCTGCCCTCATGGGCTGGGTGCACATCCTCTCAGCACAGATGGAAGGCGCATGGGGATTTAAAGGGACAGGCACAGACTGTGCTCACCTGCCCATCAGCGGCAGGGGGATGTCTGAGTCTCCCCTCTACTCATCACACCCTGGGGAGTCCCACCAGCCCCTTCAGATGGCTCTGGGAACTTGGACAAGAGAAATGTACCTCCGAGTGGTGGCTTCCCCTAGGGTAAGCTGCCATTATTGTGGAAGAAATAATAATTTTCTAAAAACTTGACATTCAAACTACTCAATAAGCACAACTATAGGTGGCTCAGACAGCAAAGAATCTGCCTGCAATGTGGGAGACCTGGGTTTGATCCCTGGGTCAGGAAGATCCCCTGGAGAAGGGACTGGCAACCCACTCCAGTATTCTGGCCTGGAGAATCCCACGGTCAAAGGAACCTGGTGGGCTATAATCCATCGGCCAAAATGAGTTGGACATGACTGAGTGACTACCACACTTTCACACACACACATCATGGATTGGGGGGAAAAGGTGGCAGGTGAGGGAAGCACAGGATGAGTTGGACATAATTTCATGCTGTATTTGACATCTACTGAAAAGTCACGTGGTCATTCTTGAACACCGGATGTAAAATCGATTGTCGTTTCATAAACTATCTTGTGTCCTAATAGGCAAAAGACAGGCATAGCAAACACAACCACACGGCGATCAGCTGCATAAACATCTCCATCAACACCTGTTTAGAGTCTCCGAGAAATTGGAAATCAATGGATAAAAGACAGATCAATGCCTCATCTCCCCCAGACTCACTACATTTCTAAGAGTAGAGAGAATGTCTCTTTCTGTGAAAATAAAAATAAATGAGGACACATTAAAGACAATCTACTATGAAATTAGCTTGTAATTTCAAGGATTTCCCCCCAAAATTAAATGCCTGGGAAAGAGGTCTGTTCTTACGGGGGGGTGGGTAGCAGTCATTCAAGCTCAGTTTAAGTGTACTTTATCCTACATCCAAGACATTATTACCTGATTCTGATCACCCCTAACCTTGCCAAGCCCTCAGGCATGTGCAGTATTCAGATCACTTTACGTTAATCTTTAACCATTGTATATGACCTTGCATCAAATATCATATCAATCAGGGACAGTGTTTTCTTCTTAATAGAGACTGGCAACCCCTCCAGGGCAGAGATGTATGGTCTCACACTCTTTTACCCTCTGTGTTTAATTTTAATTTTACAAGTTCTAAACGGCTGTAACACACAACCCCTGTCTTCTGTCTTCTCTAACACTGCATACCTATTAACGGTCATAACGCACTGGAGTACGCTTGGTTTTTACCGGTTTGTTATCTGCCTTCCTCACCACACTGGGAACATCATGAGTGCTGAAAGTATGTCTGTTTTACTCCTAGCGACCTAACCCGTGGCCTGTACCCTACGCAAAGCTCGTGTGCCTTTGTAAATGCTCTTGAAGGATTTTAAGCTGAGTTGTAAACCTAGGTAAATAAGAACAAGAGAATGGAATCAATGATTAAACATAGTATGACTGAAGTTTTCAAAACATACAGGAGCAAGGGCTTGATTCTGAGACGCTCAGGTAGTGTGAGGGCTAAGGTAAGAAACCTCTTTCAGGTGGTGGCCTGGCCTGAGATGTAGAGATCCTGTCCCGCGAAGACAGGTGCAGGGGTCTCTGGCAACACACACACAAGGGTGGGGCCCCGAGGTGCCAGCAGCCCAGGGAACCAGTGCTTTGCCTGGATCCCCGCCCCCCACCTCACCACTCTGAGTATTTTGAACTTTGTACTCAAGGGGTTGGCATTCAATACATTGTATCTGTTTAAATCTCAGCTCTTGAGTACTTGAATGAAGAACAGGCAATCTATGGTTATTTACATGTGGGTCCTTGACAGTCATTTTCTTAAAAGCATCACTTCACAGAAAACAACTGCCAGTACCTGCTGTCAATGCTGAAATCCGAGCTTTCAGGTAAAAATGATAATTTGGGGAAACTTCTGTCAGCCACTACCGTCTTCACAGCTTCTAATACTCAGACTCATCTGATGAGACCTTCGGGGATATTCAGAGTCAACAGATACGATGCTAAATCTAGATTTGCCACCAACTGTCTATAAAACCTCTGCTAATCTTTTCCTCTCTCTGGCTCTCATATTCTAAACTTCAAAAACTTGAAACAGGATAAAGGATTTTTGAGGTCATTTCCAACTCTTCCATTTGCCTCCATTCTTGTCCTCTCTCTCTTCTCATTTTCTACTTTTCTCTTGCTGCTGCTGCTAAGTCACTTCAGTCGTGTCCGACTCTGTGTGACCCCATAGACGGCAGCCCACCAGGCTCCCCCGTCCCTGGGATTCTCCAGGCAAGAACACTGGAGTGGGTTGCCATTTCCTTCTCCAGTGTGTGAAAGTGAAAAGTGAAAGTGAAGTCGCTCAGTCGTGTCCGACCTTTAGCGACCCCACGGACTGCAGACTACCAGGCTCCTCCATCCATGGGATTTTCTAGGCAAGAGTACTGGAGTGGCTTGCCATTGCCTTCTCCGACTTTCCTCTTAAGTTTCATTTTTTATTTTAAAAAAAAATTATTGAATTATAATTCATTTGCAATGTGGTGTTCCTTTATGCTGTACAGCAAAGTGACTCAGTTATATACGCATTCTTTGCTCTAGTCTTTTCCACTATGGTCTATCCCAGGACACTGGATATAGTTCCCTGTGCTATGCCTAAGACCTTGTTGTCTATCCATCCTAGATACAAGAGCTTGCATCTACCAACCCCAAACTCGCATCCTATCTGGTTTCATGGATCCTAAGAAAGAAGCAAGGACACCCACTATAGGGGTAAAGAGAGAACCCGAAGTTGTTAGATGGGAAACCACGCCTCCCCTTCTGATCACCGGACTCTGCCATCAGAGACTGAAAACAAACCTTCTGCCACATCACCACGGCCTTGTGCTGTCATGGTCACATGTGGTAGGTGCTTTCCTTCACTCCTGACATAGAACTCGCCCCTGTGTGCAGGTTCGTGCTCAGCCCTGTCTGCCCCGTGCCTGTTGCCTTGACGATGGAGGGAGATGTTGGTTGAGAGGAGGATGCGACCAGCCTGCTGCTATCTCCCGGTCCAGTGGACCAAAGCCCCTACAGCCGTCCCGTGGTGTGGCTTGAGAAGAGTGGCCAGGTGAGAAGAGCAAGCATCCTGCTGGGAAGAAGCCGATGCTGGGGACCCCTGTCTCTGGGGGCCAAGCTGGGCCTCCCCAGCAAGGTCAGTTTTGCCAACACCTATCTTTTGCTGTGGTTGAATTCCCTTTGAGTGTGTATAAGAGAAACAAATACTGAGGAGAGATAGGAGGAAGATATTCCTGCTTGCTTATCTCTTTGGTTGATTTTCTGCCAAAAAACCCATAAAAACGCCCTCTGTTTTAATGTCTGGTCTGTTTAAAACTGTCTGATTAAGTCTCCAAAGAGCCAGGGCACTGTTGGCAGTGTCCAGAGTTTTCTGTCTCCTCCTTTTTCCTTTATGGTCTGCAGAATGGACAGATGCGAAGAAGAACGGATCCCACCTTACCGTGGATATGTTTGCAGCCTCATGCCTGGATCTGGGGCGGAAGGAAGTGGGCATTGGGGGGCGGGTGGGGGTGGAGCACTTCCCAGACACAGGACTGTTATTGCACTCGACATAACAAACTATCATCTTGAAATAAGCCCTCCAATCGAGTTTTGCTGTAAACACTAATACTCCCTCCACTGGGCTCTTCTGTTCTTAGGGAGCTCATGTATATTTCACTGTGTGTCCTCCCCACTATTACACTCATACATCAAAGGATCTGAGGACAAGGAGCCTGATTTTGAAAACATTATTCTTTTAAAGATTGATCCTCTAGTCTTGACCACCTCCTTCGCTTGAAGGGAGAGCATCTCCATACATTATTTTAATGTGTTCTATGCAAAAGAAGCCTTCTCACCTCTCCTCCCCAAACTTTTCTGCAAGTATAATTAGGCAGGACCCTTGATTTCATTTCTTTTTTTTCCCTATCCGTGCACACTTCGGCGCCTTCACACATGGCACAAGAACGTAAAATCACAAGGGGAGGTGGGCATTAGATAATCTGAGAGGTTCAGTGGAACCTTTGAGGATGCTCAATGTAAGGGGCACGGGGACCCCTTTGGCTGCAAGAAGGGACACTAACGAGAGCTTTAGAATACATTTCTTAGGAATGGTATAAAGATGATTTTTAAAGGAGGTCCTTCAGTCCGGCCTGGGCTCAGTGTAATTGCCACTGTGCGTGTTGCGTTCCGCTCAGTGGTGCTGGGGGCCCCGGCTCTGCACTCACAACCCCATCAGGATGCAGCAAAGCTCTCACCCCAGACCCTACCGCCCCTTGCGCTCAGCCCACCCAGCTGTCCTGCTGGATTCTCCCACCCTGGCCACAGCCTGGGGAGAGGGGTCCGTGGTCCCCCCGAGCCGTCCCTGTCTGAGGTCTCCTGGATCCTTGTGCATGTCGGAGGAAGAGAGAACACGAGCTGCCTCCAGAGTCTTCTCTCTTCTCTACCCTGAACGGTGCCACCGCTGCTGCCAACGGGCCGGAGGAGTTTCCCAGAATATTTCAGCTGCAATGACTAGGATCTAAGGAGACAGGGGCTTAGAGTTGAACGGGCCCTTTTCCAGTTGAGGATTTCCATCTCGAGGGGGCAGGTAAAGCTCTTGGCCCAGATGGTTCTGCCCTGCCTGTGTTCCTGCTCTGCATCTCTTCTTCTCAGCGGTGTGGCCTCCTGACCCCTCTTGGACTTTCACATGTCACTGGCAACAGGGCTGTGTGCCGCATCCCCAGAGGCAGCACCACACCCCCGCTTGGCTGCTCCCGCTCTGACCACCCGGCCCGGTTCTGAGTTGGCTCAGCAGCCACACCACTGGCGCCCTTTCTGAGACCCGACCTGGTTGGCTGTAATCCATCCATCAAGAGAGTTTTGTTATTCGGTTGCTCAGTCATGTCCAACTCTTTGTGACTCCATGAACTGCAGCACACCAGGCTTCCTGGTCCATCACCAACTCCCAGAGCTTGCTCAAACTCATGTCAATCGAGCCGGTGATGCCATCCAACCACCTTGTCCTCTGTCATCCCCTTCTAGACTTCTGCTGGGCTCCTTGCACCCGCCTAGTGTCCTTCGAAGACCTGTCTGGGTTTTAGGGATCCTGCTCTCCTCCTGTTTTATCTGAGTTGCTCTCCCAGCTCATGCGTTGAGACCTGCCCATCCAGACAGCAACCAGGCCAGTGGGCAGGTCCATCGTTCCTCCCTTCCTGGCTGCTCAGTCTGTAAGAGACCAGCAGAGCTAGCTCAGATGGCTCCTGTTCTACAAAAACGCAGAGAAAAACAACCAAGAGGCTTCTCCGCTGGGGCCCCAGCTCTTCCCAGGGGCGCTTTGCACCTCTCCTGTCTCCTTTAAGTCCAGCAGCAAGAGAGTCTCCAGTGTGTCACCAAAAAAAAAAAAAAAAACAATGGAAGGTATGTTGCACGCTCATGGAAGGTCTTCAGAGTGGGTTCTCCAGCTCCAGGAGATTCTCTGTGCCCTTCGTTCCAGCCCCACTGGGAAGTACGTCTGCATTCGCACTTGCTTTAATAGGATTTGAACGATGACTCTGGGTCCCATTTATATGCTATAAGGTTTTCATCAGCTTCATGCTCAAAAAAGGTCATTTACAGAGCGGTTTGTGATCATTAATACAAGACAGATCTTCAAAGCGGCTTCTGAGTTGGGGGAAAAAAAATTCCTGGATGTTTTTTTGTCAAGCTGGTTACTGTGAACAGGATTTGATCACTTGAATGTGTCAGTTGCAGACGGGCCCTGGGAAATACTGCTTTCAAATCCTGAAAGAAAAAACAAAAAACCCGCACCCCTCCCCGCCCCGTTTCCTAAAGTCCCTCATCGGGAGGCCTTTTGGGGACCTGAGGCAAAGAGAAGAGATGGCCCTGGTCCAAGGGAGCAGAGGACAGGCAGCGAGCAGCCCTACAGAGGGTGGAGGGGACGGAGAACAGGGATCAGGAGATCAGGGGCTGCTGGAGGGGTCCCTCCTCTGCGCCCAGTCTGCTCACTCGTGGAGTGCTGGCTCCACCCGGTGGCCAGTTGTGGGCACTGCGCCTCACCCACAGGCTTCCGGGCTGAGAGCCGAGGTCCGGGTGAGTGCAGATGAGCTTCCTCGTCCGAGGAGAAGCCTGGGTGGCAGGCTGACCCACTAGAAGGGCAAGGCCCCCTTTGTCCCTTGGCCTCAGTGACATAGGCAGCATGGCCTGTGGCAGGGCGGGGGACCAAAATGCCTCTGTGGCCACACAGCCTGTCGTGGGGCAGGCAGAGGATGTAGGAAAGATTTTATTCATCACACTCCAGAGACATTCCCGGGAGCTTTCTCTGTGCCGAGAACATAGTGAGGGGCAAAGCAGACAGGGGTCACTGCTGTGGAGTCCGTGTTCCATCCCCAAGGTAGACGGTCACCAAGACCCCCACCTAACCCACGGGATGCGTCCACAGTGACGAGAACAAGGAGGAAAATGAAATCTGGTGTGTGGGGGGGTGGCCAGGGGTCAGAGGTGCTGCGCACTCCTGAAGGCCCCACCAGGATGTGGACAGGATGCTCTGTCTACACCACTGCTCACCAAGGACAGGACCAAGTGCAGGTGAGTGACAGGCTGGGAGATGCATCCCACAAGCATCCTGGCGGTCCTTCCCCTGGGCAGGAAAGCAATCCCACAGCTGGTGAACACACTGGGACTCAACCACAACCACCTTCTGAACGCAGACATGATCTTTGAGCAATCAAAATAATAGCACTGGCAAGAGCCTTTGGGCAAAAAAAAAAAAAAATGCCAATGCCAGGCCTGGCCCCACCACACTGTTTACAGCAGAGACACCAGGGGCCAGCGTCTGAGACTTGATTGAGATTCTTGTTCGTTCAAGAGACCAAACTAGAGCCTGCTTTGGGTCTGACAGTGTTTTCACAGATGCTGCTGCTGAGTCACTGAGTCCTGCCCAACTGTTTGTGACCCCATGTACTGTACCCTGCCAGGCTCCTCCGTCCATGGGATTCTCCAGGCAAGAATACTGGAGTGGGTTACCATTTCCTCCTCCAGGGGATCCTCCTAACCCAGGGATCGAACCCTTATCTCCTCCATCTCCTGCATTGAGGGCAGATTCTTTACCCACTGAGACATCATGGAAGCCCAGTTCTGGTTTCCGATGGCAGAGCCATGTGAAACCAGCAAGAAGGGACTCACTGTGCGTCTCCGTGCAAGCTGTCAGGACACCCCGGCCCTTCATCCCTCAGGTGAGGCTTCACCTCCAGCTCTGTGTACCCCCATCCTTGTAAAGCTGCATGAAGATAATATAGGCGGAGGCTACCCGAAAAGCAAAACCACCAAACAAGTAAAGTAAAAAAAAATTACTAAAAGAAGTGATTGCATTTGATTCTAAGAAATCAGTTCTTACTCTTCCCTCTGTTGCTCGTTTATGGCGTAACGTGCTTGAGAAACTGTGGCACACATCCATATGGATGCACTTACCCATATCCATAACAATCTTTTGAAGTGTGTATGCTGCTGCTGCTGCTGAGTCACTTCAGTCGTGTCCGACTCTGTGTGACCCCTTAGACGGAAGCCCACCAGGCTCCCCCGTCCCTGGGATTCTCCAGGCAAGAACACTGGAGTGGGTTGCCATTTCTAAGTGGTGCCATTTAACAGGAATCTGAGGCTCATAGAACTGAAGCTCAGGGATCTACAGCAGGAGAAGGGGACCTTGAACTTGAACAGGGCCATCTGGATTCAGACGCCAGACTCCTCCTCCCACAAATCACTGCTCGCTCACGTTCCTTCAACAATCACACATTCTCATTTGTGTAGGGGGAGCCCTTAAGGTTGGAATGAGGAACTCCTAAACCTGGGAGCTCTCAGACCTGACTCTGACTGAACCCTGGAAAGAGCTCAAGGCCAGGAGAATTTCAACTCCTATTTTGAGTGGAACAAACTGCAGGTGGAAGGGAAACTTAGAGATGGACTAGTTTTATGTTACCAAGGAGCAAAGTAAGACGTATAGAGGAGAAGGGATTTGAAAGGTCGTGCAAACACATTTCTGTGCCCGAGGGCACCTTGCAGAGCCACTGGTGGAGAACAGGGGCCACCTGGAGCCTCCCCCGCCTCTGTCACTGCCCCACCGTCTGCCCTGTGGCCTCTTGACCCCCAGGGCCAGCGCACCACCCCGACTCCTATGTGGCTCACACCCACGTCCACCCATTTCAAGAGTGACACCTGTCCAGTCTGCTTTGTGAAAATGCTCCTGATACATTCAGACAAAACCCCGCCCTCTCTGTGTCATGGTCCATAGAGAGGCTTGAAGGATGGTTATCTCTGATTTATAGGTAGATTTATAGGTAATTGTCATTCTTTTTTTCTATATTGTTCACCATTTTCACTTTAAACAAAGAAAATATATTTCTTTTCTAAACATGAAATAATACACCCTTTTAAAGCCTTTTCTCAGCACACCGTCACAAAAAAATTAATCTGGTAACTTTATTTAAAGTATCCAAGACAAATGGAGACAGACTGTGTTCTGGTTTCAGACTCAGCCTGATAACCTAGCTTAGTTCCTAAAGTCAGAGTCTGTATCTCTAAAGTAGAATCAAGACATTCTGACTTCCTGGGGACAGACTTAGACTCCGGGCTAAGGGGCAGGGTGGGATCAGGGAGGTGAGGAAGCCCTTGAACTCTGCTCAGATAATTTTTCCCTAAATTGCCAATAAGTGATTCAGTTCAGTTCAGTTGCTCAGTCATGTCTGATTCTTAGCGACCCCATGGACTGCAGCATGCCAGGCCTCCCCGTCCATCACCAACTCGTGGAGTTTACTCAAACTCATCATGTCCACTGAGTCGGTGATGCCACCCAACCATCTTATCCTCTGTCATCCCCTTCTCCTCTAGCCTTCAATTTTTCCCAGCATCAGGGTCTTTTCAAATGAGTCAGTTCTTTGCATCAGGTGGCCAAAGTATTGGAGTTTCAGCTTCAAAATCAGTCCTTCCAATGAACATTCAGGACTGAGCTCCTTTAGGATGGACTGGTTGGATTACAGTTCAAGGGACTCTCAAGAGTCTTCTCCAACACCACAGTTCAAAAGCATCAATTCTTCGGTGCTCAGCTTTCTTTATAGTTCAACTCTCACATCCACACATGACTACTGGAGAAAGCCATAGCTTTGACTAGACGGACCTTTGTTGGCAAAGTAATGCTTCTGCTTTTTAATATGCTGTCTAGGTTGGTCATAACTTTTCTTCCAAGGAGAAAGCGCTTTTTTATTTCATGGCTGCAGTCACCATCTGCACTGATTTTGGAGCCCCTTTCTTAATACACCTGAACCAAAAAATCCATATTAGTTGGGTTTTTATTTACATTCGGGAAACACATAGCAGCAGCAATCTTGTTCCGTGTCTGAGCGGTAAAAACACGAGCCGGTGTTCAGGCCATTTCTCCATCAAGGCTGTTCTCCCTGTGTTCCCCCATTCAGGTTCTGGCTTCTGATAAATTCATGCTCTGAACCACCTGCACGAACAGCCAATATGCTGCCCCGTGTCCTGTGAGTTCACATGTTCACAGAGGGACCTGGCAGGATAACTCATCTCAAAGGAGTTATGCTAACAAGGAAAAATTTAGGTCCACAGACAGACTTCTTGGCAAGCATTGAATGTATGTATGTGTGAATGAACATGCCTGATTATACCTTCCTGTGTTCCACCAGCCCAGATTCTTAACAGACCCATTTGCCCACGCTGGTGTCAGAACAACTGAGGTTCAGGAACCCTCAAATAAACACTCAGTAACTGAAGAGGTGGGCAGCCTCGGCCATCAACCTTGGCGCAGGGCACTAGCTTCAGCTTCAGTTCAGCTTCAGTTCAGTTCAGCCGCTCAGTCGTGTCCGACGCTTTGCGACCCCATGAATCACAGCACACCAGGCCTCCCTGTCCATCACCAACTCCCGGAGTTCACTCAAACTCATGTCCATCGAGTCGGTGATGCCATCCAGCCATCTCATTCTCTGTCGTCCCCTTCTCCTCCTGCCCCCAATCCCTCCCAGCATCAGAGTCTTTTCCAGTGAGTCAACTCGTCGCATGAGGTGGCCAAAGTATTGGAGTTTCAGCTTTAGCATCAGTCCTTCCAATGAACACCCAGGATTGATCTCCTTTAGAATGGCTTAGTCCACAATAAAAGACAGAGGAGACAATCAGAATAAGGAGGCAATTATTTACCTCATCATAACACATTAATCATATAATTTGAAGCTAGAGGGATCAGAGAATTTTTAGACCATCAGGTCCAACTTCTTAAACTTATGTTGCTTAGTCATTCAGTCATGTCCGGCTCTTTGTGACCCCATGGACTGTAGCCCTCCAGGCTCCTCTGTCCATGGGATTCTGAAGGCAAGAGTACTGGAGTGGCTTGTCATTCCCTTCTCCAGGGGATCTTTCGACCCAAGGATTGAACCCTTGTCTCCTGCACTGCAGGCAGATTGTTTCCCTGCTGAGCCATCAGGGAAGCCCCTTCTTAAACTCACAGGAGAAACAAAAACTGGAATTTACTGCGATAGTGTAACGGAGCAGGATGCCAAGGAGCCTTTTGGGGACCAGCCTTCCTCACACGCTCTGCTCCAGCGCCTCTCTGCATAACAGTATTTGATGTACATTTCCTAAGTTGGTCTTGCAGATGTGGAAAGAAACCTCCCCACCAAACGGAAGCTGTTAACTAATTGGACCCTGAGCACATAGCCCCTGGAGCCTACTGACTGATACGTTAATCCCTGTGACAGCTCCCTGGTTCCCCACCGTCAGCCAATCAGATAAATTGTGCACAAACTGATCACAGACCCTGCGACACCTCCTCCCTCACCTGGCTTTTAAAAATGCTTTGCTGACCTTTCGGGAGCTCAGGGCCTTTCAGGGCATGATTCACTCTCAGTGCCCTGCAATGAACCTTTCTCTGCTCGAAACTATTGTTTGGGTTTGTTTGGTCCCACTCTGTGTCAGGCACATGGACCTGTGCTAACAATGATAGTTCGGGAACAGAACTGTGCCTTGAAAAGACCCTGGGCTTTAGAGCCTGATAAACGCACATTTGAGTTGGATCTGCCATGTGTAGCAGGTAGGCCACCGTGGGCAGGTGTTTAAGCCCACAAAGCCTCAGCCTCCTGATCCCCAAAACAGCATCGCCCTACCAGCCCACTAGTGACTGCAAGCAGGGACAGCACGCGTGAAACACTTCACACTGCACCCTCATATACAACAAGCACCTTAATTTTTGAAAAAGTGACAGAACCTGAACTAGATGATCCCTCATGGTTTAGGGCCATTTCCTCACGCAGAGGCAGGATTACCTGCACGGACCTTTTCAAGTGCCTATGTTGTCCCCTCCCATTCCTGAAAGAGTCGGGGTGCTGCAGGACCACCACTGGGGTGCAGGGCAAGTGGAGGCGTGTGCATGTTTGAGCCCAGTGTAAACACCGGCAGGAAGCATACGAGAGGGTCAGGCTAAGGACTGCCAGAAGGAAGCGTGCCTGAGTGCAGGCACGTGTGAGTGAGGTTCGGAAGGGGACAGTTGGTGCCACCTGATCCCCACGTCTTTCCCTGAGGGCAGGAGCGAGTTTCTGCAGCCCTGGTTACCACACACAGACAGAAGAGACAAAGGCTTCACTCCTGACTCTTCACTCCCTGTGATAAACACCATCCTAGAACAGCCCTCTCCCGCACAGCCCGAAGTGACAGCCGGCTCAGAGGAGAAGGGAGACCCAGGGGGGTGCTGGCATCCTCAGAGCTGATGGGGGCTCCAACTGGGAGAAGAGAAAAGTCTACCCTCTTTTGGGATGAGCAAATGCCAGTCCCAGCTCTGTGCTCAACTCCACTTCTAACAAGAAGTGGGGTCTGTTTAGTTGGTGTCCTTAGTACATATTAACAATAAATAAAGCTTCAATAAATATGCAAAGCGAAAACTAATTTAAATTGACATTTGTGTCGGGTAGGGTGAGAGAGAGTCCTTTACACCATAAAGTGATTTAGGATATATTACCTCGGGCATCTGCATTACAAATTTACCTCTCATTACAGCTATGTTAACGGGAAAAGGCAGCTTCTCAACAACATTGGAGGCAGGGTTTATTAGCATAAATTTGCATAATAATTAGCTCTGCAGCAAGCAAAGCCTGGTGTGTCTTTCAAACATGCAACTTTCAATGTCAATTTTCTGTGCTTCCCTGCTTGCCCCTGTTTGTGTAACTCTCCTGGAACCCCTGGCCCTGCTTCTGCCGGTTGCTGAATTCTCTCCTATTGCTGTCTTTGGGCTTATGTTTTCAGAACCTCTACTCGGCTCCCCTGTGGAGAAAGTGAAGGCAGGTATCCACCTGGGAACAAGGGTGACCATAAGTCCAGCTTGAGGTTTCACTGTGTGTGGACAGAGGGACAAATTTACACACCCTCCACACTCAGGTGACAAACCCAGGGGGGAGAACAGCCATGTGGCTAAGTCCTAAGGAGGATATGACCCTAAGCAACAGTTGATTTCGGAATGAGTAAATCCATGTTGTTTATCAGCAGTTTCCTTTGTAATTATGTTGCGTCTAAGCTAATATTGTAATTATCTCCCATTGCCCGGGCTCCTGCTGACTGGGTGGTCAGGGCAGGCAGCTGTAAGTACGAGGAGGGAGCCCCATACAAGGTGATGTGTAGGACACGTGGGCTGAGGATCGACTGATGTCGGCTGGACTCTCTCAGGACCACGATGGGGGGCAGGGAAGGTCACACCTTGAGCTTCCAGATGTTTTTGCAAACTTCAAGGCAGACACCGAGCCCCTGAGATGCACAGAACCCTCTCCAGGTAAACCAGACTCCTTCCCCACCCGTCAAGGTGAATGTGGAAGCTCACCCAGAAAGGGGGCTAAGGAGAGAGAGCGTGGGTCTGCAGTGAGCACCTTCTCCAAGAGCCAGGTGATGGGAGTGTTTGCGTTCGTACCCCAGGCACGTCTCATTCGTGTTGGAGTGTGTTGGCAGCACATTCACAGTCACTCAAATCTCACTGACCCCACCCAACCGGTGAGGTGGATGAGGACAACCAAAGGTTTTCTTGCTTGTTGGCTTTTAATATTTATTTATCTGGCTGCTCCAGGTCTTAACTGTGGCATGCGGGATCTTTGATCTTTGATCTTAATTGTGCCTTGCAGGCTACAGTTCCCTGACTGGGGATTGGACTGTGCCGCTTGCATTGGGAGCATGGAGTCTTAGCCACTGGACTAGGGAAGTTCCTGGACAATGAAAGGAGACGGGTTAAGTGAAGCTCAGACATCAGAACAACTCCACTCAGCCAGAAAAATTCATGTGTAAGTATGTACAAACACATGTAAAGACTTGTACTGTGTATTCTGTAAAAGACTTAGCCGTGATCCCTTCTCATGAGTGAGTGAGCATACAATGGGATTTGCTGCAAGTTTACTATTTCTGAAACCCCTTTTGAAAATCCTCTTATTGTCCCAAGCCTTTAGTATTATGTGTTGCATATTTCGATGTGTAAATGAGACATAAAGACCTTTCTGATTCCAAAATACATGCTCTTTCAAGGCACTAGAGGGGCTTGAAGACAAAACGCTGGCCCCAGAATCAACAGCTGCTGTGCGCCACTGCCCCTGTCCTGTCCTATGGGCAAGTCAGAAACTGCTTCCTCGGATGTGAAGCATGGCTACCAGTGAATCGCTAGAGCTAGTGCAGGCACTTGCTGTCGTGTTCTCCGCTATGTATCCCCATCCTTGTTCATCCAGTGATGGGGAGGGCGCCAGCCTCTCTCATAATTTTCTAAACATTTGGACTCTTCTCCAGAAAAACGCGCCAATCAACATTCATTCAAAATTCTGAAGACTTAGCATTCATGGGCCTCCCATAAAACCCTCTCTCCCTAAGATCTTGCAAATCCTAGAGCAAATCGTCCTGAAAGAGCCCAATCCTCTCATTGCGTAAATGGAAACAGGCTCAGAAAGGATAAAACGCTTGTCGTAAGTCGTGAAGTAGGTAAGTAGTTAAGTAGAGATGGTGAATCCAGTTCAGCCCTGTGATCCCCCTCCCTCTGTTCCTGGAAGAGTGTTATGTGCTGACCCATGGCTCTCAAACCTGAACAGGCAAAACAAGTATAGCAGATGAAAGCCTCCTGATGTGTGTATGGATGGCGGGGAGTATGACTATTAAGGGGTAAGGGTTTCTGCAATGGTGACAAAACTGTCTAGAATTAACTGATGATGACGTACAACCCTGTGAACATGCCAAAAACCAGGGGATTATATACTTCAGAGGCATACATTCTATGGTATGTGAATTATAGCTTAATTTTAAAAAATCTACTATGATAATCATTCAAAATGCTATTAAGGAACTTTGTACTTAAGGAAATAAGTGAGAGATGAAATATTTAAAATAAGTCAAAGGTAATGGCAGCATAATCCCCTGTGAGATTTAGGGAGGGGTAAAAGCGTTTAGAAGGAGAAAACAGAGAAGAGGGTATGGCTAATGACACTACAGAGCTTATCACACGGCACAGCTCTGGGGTGTTACCCAAAAGTTCAACTCATTCTCACACTCGCCCCACTGACCTCTAGGGGCTAGCTGAAGTCAATCTATAGGGCACGAACTGCATTGTGGAACTGCTGTATGGTCGCCCGTCAGAAAATCATCCTCACTGCGCATCAGAGAAGAGTTGACTCTGGGCACAGCCCTAGTCTATGGAGGGCGGCGGTACAGTCTGCATGGAGCCACCTGACAAGTCTCCATCACGGGACAACCGCTGACACCCTCCCCACCAGCAAACATCTGGGTTCTCAGGACCAGAGAGAGAGCCACAGGGACTTAGGAGAGATGCTGACTGAGGGTCGTGGTACAGACTTTGCTGACCTGCTGTGTCTCAGTTGGGAGAAAAGAGCTCGACGCAGGGTTCGTGCAAAGACGGTTCCTTGTGGAAGTGACCCTGGCAGGGGTGAGCGGTGGAAGGAGAAACAGCCAGTACAGAGGAAAGACCTTGAGTAGGCTGAGGAACAGGTGAGTTCAACCCTGCAGGGCCCTTCCAAGGAGCCCTGTAACTACACAGCCAGGCTACCTGCCAGAGGGTAGAGAGGGAAGACACCCTGTCCAGCTCCGCTTCCACACCTGCCGGCGGCACCATGGCGTGTTAATGGTCTCACACTCAGGTTAATTAATGCCTGAGCCCCTAGCAGGCTCCTGCAGGCACCTGCCAAGCCCCAGGGCAGAGGAGCCAGGTGCGGCAGAGGTGAGGGGCTCCCTGTTGACATCTGCGAGAACTTCCTCACCCCTGCACTGCCCGGAGTAAAAGCTGGGCAGAAAGGATGCGAGCGGGGACATGGCCAGTGTGAGATCTGGTACATTCTAGTAGTCCCTGGGGACTGAGGAAAAGCAATGCCAAGGGACAGCGTTACTAGCAAGGTTCCCACGGTGGAGACGCAAAACCTCACAGGAGCCAGTTGCTATGAGAGGTGTTCCAGCTCCATCAGCGTTTGACCCTCAAGGGAGGTTGGTACCTCTTCTGCCATTTACACAGCCACTCACAGAATCCAGATGCCGTGAAGGCGGGGGTGATGTCGACCCCATTTATCGGTGCCCTCGGCGGGCGTATCAGCGCCATGCTGGCCACAGAACAGGCTCTCAACCAGCGCCTCGTGAGTGTGGAGTCAAACATCGCGAGCAAAATAAACACCTTCTGGTCTTGACACTCTCACCCTCAACAACGCTGTCGCCAGTCAAGTACAAACAGCCAAACAATTACAGACGTCGTCTCATTGAAAAGCCACTGAATCCCTTAAAGGAAGAGCAATGACTTATCACATCTGTTTTATAAATATATAAACAGCTTACAACAGTGGCCCAAGGTCACACGGATTGTATATTGCACAGCCAGAATTCAAAGCCGGTTTGACTTATTCCAAAACGTACATTCTTAAACACGAATCCACCCTCCACCCCGAGCCATCCATCCTCTACACGAATGACTCTGGTAATGGGAATCTCATTCATTATTTGCTGAGAGAGCTTGTTCAATCTTTAGAGAGCCCTTGGGGCCGTACAGAATGAATCAATCCACATTTCTCTCTCTCAGTATGCAAATCTACTTGGAACATCTATATCTTTCTAGAATTCGTTTCAAATCATAATCTTTCATTTTTCTAAGACCACTGAGTGTAAGAGTTGCTGACCTCCGTGACCCTGGCCTCGGATCTTATATGAGAGAACCGTGCCTGTTGTTTGAACTGAACTAAAAAACCAGGTCCCTGGTTTTCTTTTTCAGATGCTGGTATAATGGCGGCCCTTCTCTGCACCCTTGGCTTCCCTGATAGCTCACTTGGTAAAGAATCCGCCTGCAGTGCAGAAGAACCCAGTTCAATTCCTGGGTAGGGAAGATCCCCTGGAGAAGGGAAAGGCTACCCATTCCAGTTTTCTGGCCTGGAGAATTCCATGGACTGTATAGTCCATGAGGGTGGCAGAGTCAGACATGACTGAGCGACTTTCACTCTGTACTCTGGCCAGTAGGAGGCGCAGTTCTAGTAACTCTTAACCATATGTCATGGTGTTGATCTGCTATATCCGGTGCATTCCAGCTCCCTTTCAGGTGGAGAAAAAGCTGATGGGAGCACACAGAGACTCTTACCATGAGACTTTAGAGGAACTTTAGCTCAGCTCCCAGAAAGATGGAAGCTGAGACCCGGGGGCCAGGAGGGAGAGGGAATAATACCCAGGAGGCAGTCCAGACCCATGACGCCCAGATCCCTGTTGAAGCCGACACATGGATGGTTCGCAGATGCTGAGGGACAGGACATTGCTGCTGGAGCTAATCTAATGTGCTGCTTTACTTTTGCAAGAATATGAGTAGCTGTGTTTGGTCATGTCCATGGTTATACCTCATTACCAATCCCTTTGCAATACATGCTTCTCAGCACTAAACATGCTTAAAAATAGGTGAAAAGAGAGCCATCTTTCAGCTCATTTAAAAACTGTCCGCAGCGAGTCGCAAAGGTGGACAGCCATGCACAGAACCCGGCCATCCGTGTGCACTCATGGCCACTCTCTTTATCTCAGGCATCCCTGGCTGCTGAGGAAATGGTGTCTGCTCTTCAGGACCCGGAGTCAAAGCAGAAGGGAGACAGTGAGTGGAGCGGATGTCCACCTCTGTCATGCCCCCACTTCCTTCAGCCTCAGCTGCATTTTCTCAGACAGAAAGGCTGAGCGTGGACTCTCTCTCTTGAAGTACCTGCAAGGAGGCAGAATGCTGGCATGGATGGATATCAGAGATGACTGCGGGATCGATGTTTCTGTGGCATCGTCAGGACTGGTTTGGCATCTGCTAGACTCGCACAGTGGCCTGTCGTCATTGGGTCGTACAGAAGCCAAGCTTCTCCAGGGAGAGAGAGCGGTTCCTTGGATCTCAGAGCCTTCCCCTTAATAAAGATACAGACGGGGATAAGGCCATGTAACAGGTGAATCCCTTCATTCTTCCTGCGTCTCTCTAAAGAAAGGACATTTCCCCACTGGAGGGAATAGAGAACGGTGTGGGCTGGTGCTGAACTGTGTGGGAGGTTCAGGTGCATATGGAAGGCCTCCATTTGCTGTGGGCCTTTCTGCTCCAGGGCTGGATATCCCTGTTTGCACGTGCAGGCCGCTCTATTGATGCCTCACACCAGAGGCCCGCAAAGAAGGTTCGGCTGAGAAAAACTGTGACCCTGTCTGGGGACTCAGAGCATGTAACCTGGACAAGGAGATTGTTTAGGGCAAACCAGGACACCAGGATATCCCCTGCTCCCCTGGGTCTGAGGCATTCTCTCCTTTGGACAGAGCTGGACCTGCACAAAGTGTGGACCCTTCCAGAACCAGAAAGAGCCAACAGCAACCAAATCTTTCTTCCAAATCCCAATTTTCCAGTAGTTTTTCTATTTCTTCAGTTATTTGAATATAAAGTTATGCATGTTCATTGAAGTATGTTGAAAAGTATAAAACACCTAACATCAAATCCACAGTCTCTGCCTCTCTCATCTACCTAGATTTTAGAATTTTAGAAATACAGGGTGCAATCTTCCATAATTTACTCCTGCATGTCTAAATGTATATAAAATCTATGAAACTTTCTTTTCTATAAACAGGTTAATGGAATCTGTAATATTTTACACTTTATTTACTTAGCAGTTTCTAGATTCCCTTTCAAGTGAATGCATACAAATATTTGGTGAACAATTAGGTGTTTCTAACTGTACATTTACCATTCCAAATATTTGCCACCATCCCTGACTCCAAAAATGTTTCTACCTGAAAGACTGAGGTTTTCAAGGAAAGGGTCATTTGTAGGATGAATTATTGAGCTCTCCACTTCTCTGTGCTATGTAGACCTCTAGGCTATCACCTTCCCTGGCTTACCCTTGTAAAACCACGTGAGGATGCAGGCTACCATCATCACCACCATCATCAGCACCATCGTCATCAATGCCATCATATCCTCATCACCATCACCATCATCACCAATATATCATCATCACCATCATCTTCACCATCATACCATCACCACGTCATTACCATTACATCACCATACCATCACCACCATCTACACCATCACCACCACCATCCCCATCATCACCACATTATCAACCATCATCACCAGCCTCACCATCATTATCAGCTCTCAGGGTAGATTAGAGTTGATGAAACCTATTTCCTGACTCATAAGTCTTCAGGTTTTGGCACAAAGTTTACCTGGTTATCCTTCAAGCAGGTGAAAGCCAAACAAAGGAGATTTCAGTTCTTACACCAGCTCTGATCAATTACCAGTGGCAGGACACGTAAAAGGTGGTGTGGGGAAATAACTTGGTGATCGACCAGCGACGGTCACTGCTGGACTGAAGTTAGCACGTGTGATGTACTCTGCTCTTCCCTGTCAACCTACCTACAGCAGACAGTTGAGGCATTTTTCCTTGAAGGACAATGCAAGGATTTGCATTTTTGTTAAAGGATTCTGCAACAAACACAATTCCTAGGTTATGGACGGCTAGAGCTACTTTCTTTCTGAGTCCTGGGTTCCCTCGCGTGACACTGAGGAAATCCACCAAGCCATTTTCTAAGCTTCTTAAATAGCTCTGTGAGCTGTTTAAAGATCCTAATCTGTGCAGGTAGCAGGAAGGCTGGGAATCTCTAGGGATGTTTGGAGGCAGTCTTGTGCCCCGTCCACCCTGAGGAAAAGACTCCGGGACTCTTCCTGAAACCTGGGAAGATAAACACAAGGAATGAGGTTCAAGCTTTGCTGGTCTGCCTCCAGTTTCCCTGGGGACTTGGTACGATACCTTGTGCAATTAAAAAGTAGAAAACAGTCTGAAATCAAAAGCAAAATAATGTAGAGCCCTGCATAATGGCATCTGCAAAGCTGGATTCTGTATGATTTAACAACTGAAATGTGAAATTATGTAATCAATAGAGGGGAATGTCGGAGCGAGTCTTTGTGAACTAGGACTCGGAAGAATTTCCTGAATTTCTATAAATAACTTCAAAGGCAAAAAGCACAAGGAAAATGTGATGACTCTGAGTATGTCAGAAGATTTTCTGTTCGATGAAAGAAACACATTTGGTATGTGGCTTAAACACAGTTGATTTATTGGGGGAAAATGTTTGCAATGTATAAAACACCAAGGAATAACACTTTGTTTCTGCAAAGAATTTCTTCAGATCACCCAGAAAGAAAAAAAAGAAAAGAATCTTAATGGAGTATAGGCAAAAAGTTATGAATGGACAGTTTAAAGAAGAAACTCAAATGGTGGTCAGTCACTGGAAGACACCTGTATCTCACTGGTGATCAAATAAATGCAGATTAAAAAGGTGAAATCAGATCACTTTACACGTAACTGACTGCCAAAGATTGGACAGGCAGAGATATAAATGGTTGTAGGGGAACAGGCAGTCTGGACAGGGATCAAGTTGCACTTGGATTAAGGAAGGAATATAATTTAATATATAGTCCTTTGACACAGCATTTTCACTGCTGGGTCTATGTCAGCCCCCAGTTATTGTCGGGTCCTTAAGAGACATTGGCAAGGACGTGCCCTGGAGGACTGTTCCCATGAAGGAGCCTGAAAATGTTTAAGTTGTACATAACCTGGTTGATGGCGAGGCCACAGGTCGTGGGCACACAGGTGGAGACCCTGCAGGGAGGAGAAGTAACAGACTCGCTGCACAAGGCGATGCAAACAACCTCAGCACCAGGGCGGGTGGTGGACAGGAGCCACGAGGGATTAAATCACTGACTTAAAGTGACAACGGCCCACTCTGCACAGAGTTTACAGCGGATGCGTGATCACGGCAGTAACAAGGCTCACTGCCCGCGTGCAGTGACATGAAGGTCCTGCACAAACCAGCAAGGACAACCTGCCGTGAAGAGGGTGTCAGAGCCACTCCCTGGCCTGTGCCGAGGAAAATAGAAATGAAGTGAAAGCCTGTGGGATTTGGCAGTTGAGAGTCTTTCACTGATCCTGTCGAGGGCTCTGGCTGCTTCTTCAGTGCCGAGAAGGAAGTAGGCAGCCCTGGAAGTCACACCCCACTAACACGCCCGGGTCCCTTGAGCCGTTCCTCCTCTCTCAGAACTGCACTGGCGCTGCTCAGACACCAGGGGGCGCGCCCTGCCCGTGGATTTTTAATAATCCTGGTGGGCCCACTAAACTGGAAGCAGAAAACTAGAATCTCTCCTTGGAGGCTGACCCCACCACAATACCCCCACAGCCTCCATTCCATGCTGTTAATCCTCTGCGTGAGAAATAGGGAGCACATATACTGCAGGGTTATGGAGACAGGTTTTAGAGAAATCCAGAGAGAAACAGCTTCTTCCTGGGGGGACCTGCCGCCCTGGGTTCCTCGAACGGGCACTGTCTGTCCTCCCTGGGGTCCACCCTTCCCACCAATGTCCTTTTACCCATGCACACGGCCCCCACCCTGCCTCACCCAGGTTTCCTGACTTAGATCCCCCCACTACTGCTGGCAGGTGTATTATGCCACAGCACATACTATGATACACACTTTGTGCCAGCAGCAAGCCAAGGGAGGCGTGTTTTGGCTTCACGGCCGGAAGGGTGACCGCTTAGAGCCCATCGCCCATCCCCAGCTCCAGCTCCGGCCCTGGGGTGCTGCAAGCTGAATCCTGCACAGCCCACCTCCTCCAGTCTGGCCGCCCCCTGGTCTGGAGGAGGCCCCCTCTTACCCTGGGCAGTCAGTGCAGCCGGCGAGAGCACAGCCACAGCATCCTGGAAGGGACTGGCCTGAGGTCGGGGAGACGGCCTGTGCTCATCCCCGGTGATTATCAGCTGTCGCGATGGCTGAGAAAAGGCCTCTCCTGTGCAGAGACCGAGACTCCCTTCATCACTGAGAAGTATAGGTCAAAGGGACGGGGAGACAGGCCTGTTCAGGCCACGTGGCCCCAGGGATCCAGCGGTGTCTGGAGCCAGGAATTCACCTCTGAATCTGTTCAGCCATTGAGCCAATAAATTCACATTTAAAAAAGCTAGATTGAGTTCAGTGGCATTTTTGCCACCTGTAATAAAAAACGGCTTGCACTACTAACAAAACAGATATCTCGGGTTCTAGGAATTCTGGAGCATATTAACGTGAACTTGCTCTTGTTACGGGGCAGATGAGATCATGCACTAACTAAGGGGAGGCCGAGGCAGCTGCCTGGAGCCCCAGGAAGAGGCTGGAGGTCTGCGTAGACCGGGAGGGTTCAGGGGGGCTGACCCTGGGTGCAGGCAGGGCTCCCCCCACCACTGTGCGGGGATGAAGGAGGGGCTGATGAGCTCAGTAGACTTCCCAATCTTAAAGGATCCCTCCTTTCTCTGAATTGCTATTGTGTAAAGAATTCATTTGGCAATTAATCTTACACAGCCCTGTGACATCTTTTCTATTGTTGTCTGGAACTGTTATTTTAATCTTCGTTCCTAATTAACTTTTTCATGTTCCTGCCTCCTCTCCCTAACTAGATGGCAAATTCTTTGAGAGCAGAGACCTGTCTTGGTTATTTTCAACCAGGAGGAAGATCAGATTCCACACTGTGTCCAGCCACAGAAGAAAGCTAGAGAGAAGGTCTTATCATTTTGCTAACAGTCATTATTATTCTCATGTTATAGACAAGAAAAGCAGCTAACGGAGGAGAATAACTCATCTAGAACAAATGACTAGTAAGTCACAGAACCAGGAGTCACACCTGGGTGGTTCTGCTCCAGAGCCTGGCACGCTGAAAAGCACACGCAAAGCACTCAATAGACAGCCTTCATGTCCCATCATTCTTAGACATTAATGGTTTCAGATGCATAAGGAAAAACTGATGAAAATGGGGACTTCCCTGGTGGTCCAAGGGGGAAGAATCCACTTGCCAACACAGGGGACACGGGCTGGACCCTGGTCTGGGAGGACCCACATGCCACGGAACAACGGAGCCCATGTTGCCACAGCTACTGAGCCCACACCCTGGAGCCCGTTCTCCACAGCAAGAGAAGCCGCCGCAGTGAGAAGCCCTCACACCGCAACTAGAGAAAGTCTGAGTGCAGCAATGAAGACCCAGCACAGCCAAAAATAAGTAAATAAAAACAATTTTTAAATTTGATGGACATCAATTTTTAAATTCAAGTTTTGGTTTCCCATAAACTGGTCTTAAGCTATGGCTGAGAGACTCAGTTTAGACACAGAACTTCATATCTGGGAGGCAAATATTGACCCAGGCATTGCTGGAGAACATCTGGCTTTGAAAACCTGAGGCACCCTATTCACCATTAAGATGAGATCAAAGGTGATTAGGCTCCTCCTGGAAGCAGGTGTGGGGTGGGCAGAAGATCATCGTGGAAGGACAGCAGGGAGTCTAAGGTGATGAGGGGGTTACTGCTTGGCTTGGGAGCGGGAAGCATAGGTCCTGATCCCAGCTCTCCTGCTCAGCCTCGCCTGCTTCCACAGAATCCCACTTGGTGAGAGTGACTCACCTCATCCATCAGTGTTTTTTTTGTTTTTTTTTTTTTACTGTATTTTTAAATTATTTATTTTAATTGGAGGCTAAACACGACTCTCATATCTTCTACCTAAAACACTGCCCTTTTAAATTAGAGCTCAAACAGTAATTCAGGCCCTAGTGAGTCCTTAGCATACCATTCAACACCGATCTGCTAAAGAATCAGTTTTATAAATGGTAACATCAAAAACCTCCATCATGGGACATCCCTGGTGGTCCAGTGGCTAAGACTGAGAGTTCCCAGTGCAGAGGATCCGGGTCCAGTCCCTGGTTGAGGAACTAGATCCCACATGCTGCCACGAAGACCCAGCACAGTTAAATAAGTAAATATTTTAAAAGCCTCCCATGATATCATTTCTGGGCTCAAAGCCCATCTGTGTGTTCATTGTTGAAGAATAAAGATTAAACTACACATTGTGTCATCAAGGACTCAAACAGCTTGTTTCTACCCCTGTATCCAATGCTATCTCATTACCTTCCTTCACGTGAAAGCTAATTAAACAGACTCCTTGTTATTGAATGTTTATGTTCAGCCCTCCTTTTAAAGGCCACTCCCCTCATGCCATTGTCTATTAAAATACATCCATCTCTTCATTTGCTCCAGCAACCAAAAGCATTTCATGGGTACCTACTATGTGCCAGGCATTGGGCTGCATAGGAGGGCTATTAATCTGCCTACATGAAGCTTTCCTTCATTACCTCCCACATAAAACACCTTCCCTTCTCTAGACTACCCGTGCTCTAGGCTGCTCTGCGTTCTCCCTGGCTTTACAACTGCAGTTCCACACCAACACCAAAGCTCTTGAGATTAGGGACGGGGTTTCCCTTATCCAAAGAGTTCCTTCAGTACCCAGCACAAAAGCAGACACACTCTTTGTTAATCTGGTTTGGAAGAACTCTCAATCCATTCGGCAAGACAAACCATAGCCAGAAATTAACTAGTCACACAGTGAATGCCGTGTACTTCGCTCCACTGACATACTCAATGATAAAGTTCCAAAACATATGTTACTGATGAGTAGAAAAAAGAGCCATATGCAATAGTTACATTAAGTAGAAAAAAAATCTGTATCTAAAAGAGGGAAAGATCCATGGACATCTCAAATAATTGTTAGGATGTGAGCAAAGACATAAGCAGTATTCCAAACTGGGAAGGGAGGAAAAAAAAGAGATGTGTTGGGGTCTGTTTGGATCTCGAAGACCAAGAACAAATTACATGTGTAGTGTCAATGCGCCCTTGGAAGCCAGTTGCATGAGCCGCATTGTCTAATTAACATGTAGGTTCATCTAATATCTAACTCAGATCCTTATTGCTGATGTCGACATCTCACTTCTTCTTAGAAAACAGAATGATGGCCCTCGATGCACTTGAGAAGATGGTGTAAAACGGTACTACAGAAAGGCTTTTAATAACCTATTTCAAATATGCAGATACAAAGGGGATAATTCAAGTGCAGCTTTAAGATTTTTCAAATACCTGACTCCATCTGCCTTGCTCTGATGGTTTCTATGAACACGTTTTCATTTTCTAAATCTGGAATTGGTAGTATCTACCTATTTGAAAAGAGATGTTACAGTCAAACACTGTTCTGTGTTTGAGGTGTAATTATTGTTCTCCCATTTTAAAAGCCTACCATAAAGTGGGATGCAATTTTTTCCTTTTCAGCTGTGCAAGGGACATCGATTTTTCTCATGTCTTTTTCTCCCTCTGAGCTTCCTATGATCTGGACAATATTATAAACAGGAAAAGAAATGCAGATGAATTCAATTTCCAGTTTGAAATAAAAAGTCAATTTATTGTCTAAGAAAGATGTTGCTCTTACTCCATCTCCTTCTTGCTGCCCAAGACCTGTGCTTCCCTTTTCGCTTGGAAGGAGTTTTCTTGCCAGCCCTATGTTCCTTCCACCCTACCCCTCACTCCGTCTGTCTGTAATCAGACCACAATCCTCTTTTGTTGCCTTATGCTGTTGAAGTGCCACCCGAATATATTGTGATGAGCTATATCTTCATCATTTTTAAGCTTACTTCTGGAGGCTGCGTGAACCCTCAAGCCTAAGTATATACCTGACCTTGCCTCAAATGAGATTGCACTCAGAGTCAGACATCAAAAATGTTAGCGCTGAAAGGCGCGATGCAGAGCATCTAGTTCAAGCTCATAATTTAACAGAGGATGAACTTATGACTCAAAGAGGGTGAGTGAGTGCAGAAAGGTCACGCAATGGTTAGCAGGGAGCTCGGGCCAGCACTGAGATGCTGCTCGGATTTCTGTTTTGACATTTTTGTTTCAAACATTCTCCAAGTCATGCTTCTTAAAACAGCCATCTCCAGGAAAATGTTAATCTATATTTCAAATGAAAAGAAGAAAAATGTTTTCTGGGCCAAAAAAGAACTTATAAAATGCTGGTTTAACCCAGTGTTTCACAAATTTTTAATGGGTTTATTTACTGCAAGATTTCACAGAGAATTTAAAATGCTCTTTTTCTGCAAGTTCCCGAGAGAGACATGTTGTACACAATTTTCCATCCTATTTGACAACAGACCAAAATTTAAATTGTGAGCTTCTGTTACCACCCAGTGCACCAGGGAACAGAGTTTGAGAAACATCTCCTTCTACCAGAATACTGTATAAGTAGGGTTTGACCGACTGATGTCACAGGTTCCTTCCCACACCTACTATCTAGGTAATCCTGCACCTCCAGATTCTGTTCCGTGAACCTGAGGTCTCATTTGTAAAATGGGAACTCACTTACCTGACTAGATTTTAGGAAATGGTATAGGTCAGTAAAATGTGTAAACTATAATTATCAAATTGGATTTGCAACACCTTGTGAGAGTACTTACGATGCAGAATAACAAAATCAATATATGAGAAAACGTATGTGAAGAATGAGAAATAACCCAGGAGATAAAAATGGCAAAACCCACTCCAGTATCCTTGCCTTTGAAACCCCATGGACAGAGGAGCCTGGTTCACGGGGTTCCCAGGGAGTGCAGCAGGACTTGGTGACCAAGCAGCAACATCTGCGCAACTCAAACATTTAGAAGCTATCAGCAGACACTAGGAAGACTATATAGGCTGTTGGTCTGCCATTAGGAGACAATGCTTTTAGTAATTTAAAGACTGTGCTTTGAGCCTTTGTGTTTATACATGAGTAGACTTTGATCCACCCTTATGGCAGAAAGCAAAGAGGAACTAAAGAGCCTCTTGATGAAGGTGAAAGGGGAGAGTGAAAAACTTGGCTTAAAACTCAACATTCAAAAAACTAAGATCATGGCATCCAGTCCCATCACTTCATGGAAAATAGATGGGGAAACAACAGAAACAGTGACAGACTTTATTTTGGGGGGCTCCAAAATCACTGCAGATGGTGACTGCAACCATGAAATTAAAAGACACTTGCTCCTTGGAAGAAAAGCTATGACCAACCTAGACAGCATATTAAAAAGCAGAGACATTACTTTGCCAACAAATGTCCATCTAGTCAAAGCTATGGTTTTTCCAGTAATCATGTATGGATGTGAGAGTCTGAGCACTGAAGAATTGATGCTTTTGAACTTTGGTGTTAGAGAAGACTTTTGAGAGTTCCTTGGGCTGCAAGGAGATCAAACAGTCAATCCTAAAGGAAATCATCCCTGAATGTTCATTGCAAGACTGATGCTGAAGCTGAAGTTCCAATACTTTGGCCATCTGATGTGAAGAGCTGACTCACTGGAAAAGACACTGATGCTGAGAAAGACTGAAGGCAGGAGGAGAAGGGAATGATAGAGGATGAGATGGTTGAATAACATCACTGACTCATGGATTTGAGTTTGAGTAAGTTCCAGGAAAAGCTGAAGGATAGGGAAGCCTAGCAGTCCATGAGATCACAAAGAGTCAGACATGACTGAGCGACTGACCACCTAAAGTTCAGTCCTGGCGATACAAAAAAAAAGAAAAAGAAAGAATAAGAAATAAAATACAATGACAGAGAAAGTGCAAAGATATGTATTAATATTGTAATGTCTTACATAAATTGCACAGTGGGAAGAGAACTGGGCTCCATGCTGTCAGCCTGAGAAAAAAGAGTTTTCACTTCCTACAGACAAGCAGATGATAAAGGGAAAGTGTGGGGCCACACCACAGGAGCTTCTCTTAGACCTGAAGCCCGTCAGAAAACTTCATGGTTTTCCATCAGCTCTCAGGAGCATAGACTCTGAAGTCATGAAGACCCAGGCTGGGCACCACCTTTGCCGCTTGCTTGTTTCTTTAGGTTATGACATAATTGCCACAAGCCACAGTTTCCTCCTCCACACCGTGGGCAGGTTACAGGTGCCCGAGTAAGGAAGGCTGTCTCTCGAGGGAGGAGAGTACATGAAACCTCCCTGAAAACTGTGCCCACAGGGATGGGAGTCACAGAAGACACTTTCATCAACCATCATTTTAGTGGGGAACAGCCACTGTCATCATGTGTTTCTCTTGCCCATGGCTCACCGCAAACTAGGGAACAATACCAAAGGGGGTACTTTGATAACAAGCTAAAATGTTTAGTTGCATTAGTCTATTTCAAGTAATGGATTAATTACATAAACAGGATATCAATAACCTCAGATATGCAGATGACACCACCCTTATGGAAGAAAGTGAAGAAGAACTAAAGAGCCTCTTGATGAAAGTGAAAAAGGAGAGTGAAAAAATTGGCTTAAAGCTCAACATTCAGAAAACGAAGATCATGGCATCTGGTCCCATCACTTCATGGCAGATAGATGGGGAAACAGTGGCAGACTTTATTTTTCTGGGCTCCAAAATCACTGCAGATGGTGATTGCAGCCATGAAATTAAAAGACGCTTACTCCTTGGAAGGAAAGTTATGACCAACCTAGACAGCATATTAAAAAGCAGAGATATTACTCTGCCAACAAAGGTCCGTCTAGTCAAGGCTATGGTTTTTCCAGTGGTCATGTATGGATGTGAGTGTTGGACTACAAAGAAAGCTGAGCGCCGAAGAATTATGCTTTTGAACTGTGTTGTTAGAGAAGACTCTTTGAGAGTCCCGTGGACTGCAAGGAAATCCAACCAGTCCATCCTAAAGGAGATCAGTTCTGGGTATTCACTGGAAGGACTGATGTTGAAGCTGAAACTCCAATACTTTGGCCACCTGATGAGAAGAACTGACTCATTGAAAAAGACCCTGATGCTGGGAAAGATTGAAGGCAGGAGGAGAAGGGGACAACAGAGGATGAGATGGTTGGATGTCATCATCGACTTGATGGACATAGGTTTGGGTGGGCTCCGGGAGTTGGTGATGGACAGGGAGGCCTGGTGTGCTGCGTTCATGGGGTCTCAAAGAGTCGGACACGACTGAATGACTGAAATGAACTGAACTGATAAACAATTCTTTCTGCAATTGGACATTTTTTTTTCTTTCATTTTAATTATAATTGGACTTCCCTGGTGGCTCAGATGGTAAAGAATCTGTTTGCAATGCAGGAGACCCAGGTTGGGAAGGGTTCAGTTCCTGAGTTGGGAAGATCCCCTGGAGAAGGGAATGGCAGCCCACTCTGGTGTTCTTGCCTGGAGCATCCCATGGACAGTGGAGCCTGGCAGGCTACAGTCCATGGGGTTGCAAGAGTCAAACACAACTGGGCAACTAACACTTTTACTTTCTTAGTTATAATTACAAAAAATAAATACACTTTGTATCACCTCAATGACTATGCTGTAAATAAATATTACATCAGTGTCTGCATGTAGAATCATATTGGAACCAAGTAAAACTATGTCAGTTATCAAGGCTAATGTGAAAAGAGGCAGACGTACAAAGATTCATTAAAGGCCAGGTGGTACAGAGGAGCCTAACACTGAAAAAAAGGTTTCATGTGCTTCAAAGAGGGATGAAAGGTGGAAAAGAGAGGCATCACATACTCAAACGCGGGATTAAGACAGGAGAACCCTAGATACTCTGTCTGCTTGAGGTCAACTGCATATTCACATCATGAGCAAGGATTATGAGAACAAAGTGACGTCTTAGTCACATTAACTTGGCTCCATTTTCATTTTATCGTTTTGTTTGTATATGTTCTTATTTACTTATTTATGGTATTTAAAAGCTGTGGCATACAGTATGCCTAATTTTATATTATATATTTTAAAAATGAACATGCCAACACTCACTTTTCAGAAAAGGAAACATACTAATATACACACATATTTTTAATGAAATTTAAACAACAGATAAGGCTATATACCTGACAAACACCTGAAATTCAGGTGTCTACATACCTCCTCAGAATGACCCAGATGCTCTTGACCATCGTTTGAGTGAAGTGTACAATTGCCAACTCTTATAAAACAGAGATGATAGGAGGTCAAGTCCCCATGTTTGAACATATACAGCAGAACTACTATCATTTTATCCCAGAAACATTTTAAAGCAAGTGACATCAATTGACCAACACAACAATAAAATTTAAAAAATCTCTGAAAGTTCCCATAAGAAAGCTAATATCAAGTGATGTGGATGCTGGGTAAGCCTATTGATATATACTGATGCCAAACGTATCACGATGCAATGGAATGATTTGACCCACTATATAGAACGGTTGAATCTAAGCCAATTAAAGTTTGAAGGACAAGTGCCAAAAAAGAAAATGAGAGCTGATCTTGAGCCTTTCTTTCTGGTAACAGTAAGTGAGTAGGACCGACTGCCTGGTGAGATCATCGCTGCTATGTGATGAGTGCAGATGGACAGAGAGCACCTGGAAACACGGCCAGCAGGCAGGTCTTACACCCAGAGGGGTTCCCAGTAAATCCTGAGCAATGAAAATGTTCTAACAACAGTGGTCTCATCTCCCAAGGTGATTTATTTGAAGGGAATTTTACTTACCTGGAGAGAGAGCTATATTATTTTTGTAAGTAAAATGATAAGGATTAGTCCTATGCTCATTATCAAATATAAACTTTTTTAGGGCTAAACACTAATTGTATTAATTAATGAATTAAGACACTGGCAGATATTGACCCATCACTGCAGGTGACAGCATCATTCTCTACCCTAAAGGCAAAACACAAAGCGTCTCACCAGAGTCTCTCCTCTGAGGACACATACCCCAGCATACCTACTGAAAATCATCATGAATCAAGTCTTCCTTGCTGGGTTTATTTATATATTTATTGGCCACACCCCAAAACATGCTGGATCTTATTTCCCTGACCAGGGATTGAACTTGTGCCCCCTGGATTGGAAGGTGACGTCTTAACCACTGGTTCACCGGGGGAGCCCTTCCTTGCTGTTTTTTTAACAAACATTTGGTGAGTTTTCCTCTTAAACAAAATCTAAAACCTTAACTGTGATAATCTTATAAAGAAGAGGTACCTGTAGCCATGACATCATAGGAAAAGCAGAAACAAGAAAGAATTTCTAGAGGAAATTACAAATTATCCAATTGCCACTCAGGAGTGAATGGGCTGCCTTTGACGTGGTGAGGAATGGGGGAAAGAGCCCTGTGGTCAGAGCTTGGACACAGCCTCACAGCAAGTCTGAAACACTAACAGGAGCAGCGTTATCTACAGCAAGGGAGCAGGGAGGTGTGGGCAGGCTGCAGCCATGCTGCTCGCACACCCCAAACTCAGCACGTCCAAACAGGAGCCCTGCATCTTCCTCTTCTAAGTCGGGCTCTTCTCCCCATTTCCTATTCCCTGCACCCCCTATGCCTGAGCCACACCTAGCTCCTTTCTTCCCCCTGAAATCATATCAACAAGTCTTATCACTTCTGCTCATTACTGCCTTGGGAGTCACTTTTTGTAGTTCAGATTCTCATCTTACTCCACCAGAGTTAATAAGATTATTATTCTAGGTTTTTCCATCTGTTCCCCCTTGACCTGTTCACCATGGATCCTTAAAAGTCCATCTGATGGCGATGTTCTCCTAACTGAGATCCTTGAATGGATCCCACATCTTCATCCAGCATCCAGCCCCTCAGGCCCTCTAAAAGGCATTTCAAGTTGCTCACTCTCCTACGATTTTCAGGTTGTTATTCTTCCATGTCCATCGGACCTAAGATGCCTTAGAAATAGTCACAGACTCTGCCCACAAGTCTCTTGGGCTTTCCCATGTTTCCATACTTTTACAAATGAAGCTCTTTCTGCCTGCAATACATATCTTCACCCTGGTAGCTCCCTCCTGCATAGCTGAGTGTGCTTACACACACATTATACACACACTGCATCTTTCAGCTCACATCCATGTGAGTCATACCCTCCTGCCTTCCCCAGCCCCACACAGTCAGGAATTCCTCTGTCTATACGTCCAACTTTCTCAAACACAATCCTCAGCATATAACTTTAAGTCATTTGAGAGCAGGGATTGAATTTTGCTATCTTTACATGCTCAGATTCTAAAATCATTACAGTGGATCCTCTTTGGCATGTCTCATCCAACAACAATCCTTTTCTTTCTGGGATGGACCCTCAGAGCTCAGAAACATAGTCATGTCTTAGGGCCCACACTAAGTGTATACTCCATGACTCTGTCACCTGGCCATGGTTAGTTGGCACCAGGGTGGGTCTTTAATACAAGTGAACAAAATGGAAACCTCCCCTAAAATTTCAGGACTGAGGATTGCAGAGAATGTGAGTCAGTTATGAAATAATACTCAAGAGTCATCAACTATCCTGGTCTTCCCATGTGGAGGAGGTTAATCTACAATTCAGGATTAAAAAGAAATCCAACACTTGGAAAGTAATTAAGGAAAGAGAAGGTGAAAGGTCAAGAGAGCAGGAAGAGGGGGCTGAGGGAGAGGGGTGGAGGGAGAGGGGTATGGGGGCGGTGGAAGGAGAGAGGTGGGTTCCCTGAGTTCCAGTAGCACCTGAGTCCCTAATGCCACTTCTCTCTGAGGTTAAATTCACACTTCCCCATCCCATAGTTTGGTTATAAGAGATATCCAGTAGTCTTTCAATAAACTCCACTATTTTTCCAAGCTAATTTGAATTGGATTCTGTAACTTAGAACCAAAATTCTTTGATGCATGCATACTAACTAGTGACCATAATTTATTACCTGTTATGTATCCAGCACAATATTAGATAATGTATGATTAGGATCTATTTGATTTTCATAACGATCTATGAGATTGCTATATCTCATATATATATATATAATAATGATTCTGAGATTATTCTCAGAAAATGATCGGCCTGAATTCAAATCCAATTCTGTCTAACTCAAAAGCCAGTGAGAAATGTGGATGCTTTAAATATAGCTTTTTTGGGAAAAGAAGAGTTTTCATTTTTTTAATGTACTGGGGTACAGTTGATTTATAATACTATGTTAGTTTCTTCTGTACAGCAAAGTGAATCAGTTATACATATACATGTATCCCCCCTTCTTTAGATTATTTTCCCATATAGATCATTAAATATAGTTTTAAAAACTAGGGATTTACTGGATCAGAGAGATAATTTCCAGGGAAAGTGGAAAACGGATGCTGAGTAGGGTCTTTCAGGCAAGAGTTCGGGATCTGCACTTAACTTTCTTAACAGCAGTCAGCATTCTTGAATGTGGTGCCAAAGAAGGACTCAAGGCAAAGGCCATCCCAGCATTAGCATCAGTAAATCCAATTCATTTAAAAAAACAGAATAGATGAATCTTCATTATTTTCAAAAAATAAATATAAAATTAAGTCGAAGTCAAGAAGATGAGTGGAAGAATAAGTGTGCTGGCTGCCAGATGGTCTTCACTTCTGCAGTTGTGAACTGAGAGATAAAAGTTACGAGCCCTGATGTGTCTATATTAGATTCGTTTTTATTTAGAATAACATTATTCTACTTACCTGGATCTGGGATAAACTGTTTCTGAAAAAATACAGGTGTTGCTATAATTACCTACATGGACTGAGTGATGCGAGAACAGCTGTTAATTACTTTGCCTTTGAGGCTTTCAGATCAAAGTTTCTTTAAACGTGGAAGTGGGGCTTGTTTCCGTCGAGGGGGCCAGTCACAGGAAAACGCTGAACGCGGAACACCAGGCAACAGTAAATGCACTTGGCTGAAGTTCATTTGCTTACAGGCCAAATGTACTAGACAAGGTTTAGGATCCTGAAAATGCCAGAATAAAAATCCACAAAACTAGGGGCAAATGTTCAGATACTAGTTTGAAGTCTGCAACAGGTGATTATGCCCCTGAAAAGCTCAGGACTACTTTTCTGATCTCTGAAAATCACTCCCCTCTGCTGGCCCTTGCAATGTCTTTGCTCTATGACCTGTGGCAGGTGACACAGAGCATTATTGGTACTTCTACAAATGGATATTTCTCAGAAGCATTTTTTGAGTTGTTGATCTTGTTAGTAATGATGTTCTGCTCCTTCTATGGTGATGCAAGGGTCTGGGTGAATGCTCAGATCACAAGATCCAAGGATGATTCTTCATTTAATCAAATAGCAGGAAACCAAGATGGGACTCAATTACAACATATTAGGTGAATCAATGTCTGGAATGAAGTATATGCTTACACATTCAAACACCTGCCTTAAAGTTCTCTCAAGATGCTTGAAATGAGTTACTAACAGCGGGGTCTTGAAGCGTGGATCTAGCAGATGTTTGAGCTTGGGAAGGAGATTTCATGATATGAAAGATAATCCTGGGATGTCACGTTAAATTTTACCTTAGTGATGCTAGGAATTCACATACTACCAGGTTTGTGCAAATATTTCTTCATCTGGTTCCTGGCATGTAGTACAAAGCTCATACGATCCATTATATTTCCAAGGAGAAATCAACATTGTCATTAGATACTGGTGATCTACACGTGCTGCTGTGGGGAGGTTCAAATGGCCACCTTGCTTATCCATCTGTTCCACTGGGCCCAGACAGCATCTCACTGAATCAATACGTAATGGGTGGTCTACATTTCCTCCTCTAGACAGTAAGATGTTTCCTGGCCACACATTCCCATAAAGCAGCCCCTTTTTGCCCAATTTGCTGCGAGTAAGACAATTTTTTTTTTAATGTAAATGCTTCCTGAAACTGGACATCTGTTCGTGGCCAGGGGAACAGGGCAGAAGAAAGACCATGGGAACAAGGAAGGCAGAGAGGGGGTGAGATCATGTCAGAAGTGGATTGTGAGGAGGGCTGAGGGGGATACTCGTGATGTTTATATCATTAGTGTCTTGCAAAGTTCCTAATAACAAGTAGGTATTTTTAAGGGAGGGAGCAAATGACTGAACACTTACATAGTAAGTGGAAGGGCTTGATAGCATCAGAGGAGAGTTCAGAAAAGTTCATCTTATTAATATTTATGCATCTGACCTTGTTCTGAGTCTCCTACAGTAGAGATAAGTTCAGCATTCACTGCTCAGATCCCAGGGAGGGGATATAATTTTTCTGGCATTCACTTTGTAACTACTGACTGACTCAGTGGCCTTAAATTACAACCAAAACAGCTAAACCATTCCATCAAGGCTCAGAGAACTGTTCAGAGCATGAGAAAGACTCAAATATGCATGGTGTAAAGAAGTCCCTGCTCAATGACTATGCAGATTTTGAGTTTGACCATCCAAGGCTAAGTGTCTGTACAGATGGAAAGCCTGAAATCTCTCTGAATAAGAGAGGGTTATGACCCATGTGCTACAGAGCAGCAGGGGTAGAGCCCCATGTGCCATATCAAGTTCTCAGCAAAGAGCCAACACCCACTCTCCAGGGAGCAGAAGAGAGAATAATCAGTGGCCACAGGGAAGAGTGACCCGTGAAGGTGCCTTAATCCCGGTAGTGAACTTCTCAGGCTTGGATACAAAAACAAGGGCACCATGCGAATGATTTCTGTATCTAGAATGAATAATAAACCACAGCAGTACTGTATTCCCATAGTGATCTGGGCATTCCTCTTTTGAGATAGTTATTTTAACCTCTGTCTTTGTTCAGGCTTACATTAGATAATCGTGGAACTATAGTTTTACTATATATTCTACTTTGATCAAACTTTACATGTCTATTGTGTATCACACAAAGTACTTGGGGAAATTGGAAGCATCTTCAATTTCCTTCATTTACTGAAGCAAAAACCAAGTCACCAGTTCATCTTGTGTTTTGAGACTGAGTCAAGAACAAAATCTAGGATGTGTCTCCATCTAAAAATGGCCCTCTCCACACCAGGAAACCTGAAGGCTAACTACCTTAACAATGCTCTGCATTCAGTTTCCAGATTTTCAGCCAACTTTGTGAAAGTGGGAATCAAAGGAAGAGAGCCAGGTAAGGAGGTGTGGATTAGAAATGAAATGAAATGTGACGGGGAAAAATTATAAGGTGAAAAAGTCCTTTGTTCATACAATGGAACATAATTTTGTGGTAGACATTTTTTTAAGCTTGTATTGTATCACACAGTGTTCCTTTGCAAGATTCTGTGTGTTGTGTTAAAATGAATTTCATTTTGTCCCAATCAATGAATCTCCCCACTTGCTATTACCTACAGCCCTTCCTAGTAGCCAGGGTTCTGGCTTCACTCCAACACAAGGCTGGCATTATAGTAAGTAAAGTTTCTGGCTGTCCAACTGTTCAATCGAGGTAGCTGGAAAATGTCACCTACACCCGGATACTTTTTAAATTCCTTTATTTTCTCTTTCTCTCTCCCCATGCTCTGAAATTACCTCCAGCTTATTTGTCTGGCTAGAGGTTAATGGAACACTAATGATGTTAATGAGCCTTTCGCAGTGCAAGTTTTTTCAAGAAAGAGATATAATAGCTGTTTTCCTTCCCTTTTAATCTTTTTCATCATTCAAGAGTTACAGGCTGAGACAATTAGCAACTTGGGTGGCTCTGCCTCCCTGCTCAGTCGCAGCCCAGTGGGGCAAAAAGCAGGAATCCATTAGACAGCTTCACATGTCCACAGGTGAGATCTGGGGATGGAAGCAATATACTGCTCCTTGCCAGAAGGCATAATGCTATTCAGGGAGAAAGGAGGGAAATTAGCAATCTGTTGATGAAGCTTTTCCATGGCAGGCAGGCAGCAGGAGCTGTCCAAAGTACTGAAGAATCATCATAAATTCTTCCCCTTACCCTTCATTAGACTGAGGGCTGGGGCTGCCTGAGAGCCAAAAACTTTGAGGAGCTCAGAGTCTAGTTCTTCAAAGCATCCAAATGTTTAGTTACTTAGAGTGAACTCACCCTAACCTCAGAGGATCCTGACAAAGAAGGACATTTATATAAAACAAGTTCTTGAGCAATACTTTGCAATTTCTCGGGCCATGTGGTGGTGGTCTGATATTCTGTCTCTCTGTGCTTTGGGAAGTATACATCCTCGATGCATATGGTAATTAAAACATACTCTCAGAGTGTTGCTAAGGTGGAGAAGCACTGAAAGTAAGGCAAGGCTAAGATCTGAACTCATCTCCATTCTGACTCAGCTGGTGCTAGATTTTATTTCTGGTGAAACGGCCCTATAAATGCCTTCAGCAAATGGTTCAGGAAGACATTCCGAGCACTCAGGGGAGAGGGCTGAAGCGTGTGACATTTCACTTTTCTTCAGCTTGTTGATTTCTTTTGTATCTAAAAGTGGATTTTAATTAAATGGATCATGGTTCACAACCAAGATATAGAGAAAAATATTAAAGTTCCAATTCAGAGTCAGGATCTGTGGGCATAGTTTTCCTGTAAAGGTCATTCCCAGTCAGAACTCAACCATTAATTCCAGCTAACCCAAGATGTCATGAAAAGCAAAATGTGAACCAACTATATGCTACAGATGTATAGTAGGTTGTGGGGCACATTAAGAATTTTCTATGTGTCCTTGGAATGTATGGCTTTAGAGCTATGCCTGTAAAAACAGTGATTTGTTGTCCATCTACTGTGCTGTGCTGTACTCAGTGAGTCAGTCATGTCTGACTCTTTGTGACCCCCAGGGACTGTAGTCCGCCAGGCTCCTCTGTCCATGGGATTCTCCAGACAAGAATCCTGACGTGGGTTGCCATGCCCTCCTCCAGGGGATCTTCCCAACCCAGGAACTGAACCAAGGTCTCCCACACTGCAGGCAGATTCTTTCCATCTGAGCTACCAGGGAAGCCCAAAAATACTGGAATGCATAGCCTCTCCATTCTTCAGGGGATCTTCCTGATCCAGGAATTGAACCAGGGTCTCCGGCATTGCAGGCGGATTCTTTACCAGCTGAGCCACCAGGGAAGCCTGTCCATCCACTCTATGTGGTCAATCAACTTTATGCTTGGTGAGGTGGTAACTAAAAATGAAATACAAGGCCTGGAGCTAAAATAAAGGGGAAACTGTGCATCTGAAATAATCAAGAAAGCAATTAATTGTGTAACTGTGGGCTGACTAAAAGCATAAATCAAGGCAGAGAATTTTTGTTCAGACCAAGTGCAGTTGGAAAAGACCCCAATGCTGGGAAAGATTGAAGACAGGAGGAGAAGGGGATGACAAGGACGAGATGGTTGGCTGGCATTAGCGACTCAGTGGACGTGAGTTTGAGCAGGCTCTGGGAGATGGTGAAGGCCAGGGAAGCCTGGCTTGATGCAGTCAATAGGGACACAAAGAGTCGGACATGACTGAGTGACAGCAAAAACAGCTGCCAAGGGCTTTATAGGAGAGGTCATGAGGTGTAAATCTGATTACATCTTAGAATGCTACAAATAAGGGATTTCCAGGTTCAGGAAGAGAAGAAAGGATGGGAATGCATATCATCATTGATGGCACCTGCATGTCAGAGTCATTCTTTAGTGGCAGTGGGCAGGTGGATTGAAATGAGCAGAAACCAAAGGTAAAAAGATCTCCTAAGAGACAGCTGCCAAAATTCAGAAATAGGTCCAAAATAGAGATGAAAAGAATATGAACGTTAAGACATACTGTGAATGAAAATATTAAGACTTGCTGACAGATTTGATTTAGTAGAAGAAAAAGAAAAAAGACTCAAAGAGGATTTGGAGATTTTTTAGCCAGGGCAATTGAAATGATTGGGTCATAAATAGAAAGAGGGATAGTTTTGTAGAAAAATCATGTTCAATGACACTGTTTTGAAATGACATAATATTTTTTTCCCTAGATTCACATGGATCTGGCCAATCTGAACTATATTAATGTCTTAAATTTCTTATTTCCCCATTCTAACATTTGCTCCAATTGCTAAATGGCGCCTATATTCCCTTACACCAATTTAACAATGATTTTTACCAATTTACTTCAGACAAAAACCCACTGGAGAAAAAGATGTTTTGTGAAGTTGGGTATCATTACCAGTATGTGCTCAGACCATTCATTCGGGACTGCAGGTTTCTAGGAGGCCAGCATCACACCCATTTAGAAAACTCTGTCACAGCCTGCAGAGCACCGTACAGATATACAACACAGACTTCCTGTAAGAAATGATGACGGCAACTAGAAATAGTCTCAAAGAATTCATCAAATGCCTTAGATGGTAAAACCAAAGCGAAAGCTTTCATGCATATCACATCCTTGTTTTCTAAAGAAATAACGAACCCCCCCAGCAGTGTAAGGAACTACATAATTGTGTATATGGGGCTACAGCGCTTATAGCAATGTGCTCCATCCAGATGGCAAATGGAATGACGGCAAAGCCAGGATGAGGAAGCAACTAATGATACTTCAAATAGCAAACCGCAAAGCAAATGCAAGCACAAATGACATACCCAGGACCAGACAATGGAGCACATGTCAAAGTCAGCTGCTTGGTATCGGGGAGGAGGGGACAAAAATAAAAAGTAAATATGCCCTCCATAAACATAAATACAAACGCACGACACTACTTCAGAAGCACGTGGCGCTCTGCACCAGCCCCTGTTCCCCGCTCTGGCCTCCAGAACTCCCTTGGCTTGAGCTCACTCAACAGGCGAGACCCCACAGACCACCCTCTGATCCAGAGGAAGAGATGGGCTCTTTATCTGTTGCCTTAAACAGAAAACTCTCCCACAAACAGTCACTTTTATCTCAGTAGGTAAGAAAGTTCTCATGACACATTGCGGTCTTAGGCATTCCATTTGTAAAGGCAGGGAAACCAGGCCAAGTATCTCCAGGTGAATGATACTCAGATCAAGACTCAGAACTTACTGTGACCTCAGGCAGCTCTCTTTTTTCCATGGGAGAGGTGGGCTGTGAAAGATACTTGCCCTGTGGTGGGACTGGGACCACTTTTGGAATGTTGGCGGTACACAAATAGCTCTAAATTTAGGTAGAAATGCCGAGATGCATAGAAGCAAATTATTAGCCAGAACTTACAAGGATTGAAGACTTCTGCTCATGCTTTGATTAGCGGGTATCTATCTGCATTTCTAGCTGCTGCTCTCTGATAAAGGGGAGAAAGGGAGCCCTTCAAAATCGCCTGCACAAAAGCTTGAGATAATGCTCTTCCAACAGACACAGTGCCCTCGCTGAATTATACAACCACTGCTGTCCTTGTCGGTGCTTCTGAAACTGCTGATACGAGCTGTAAGAAACTTCTCATCACAAATGAACATTTCTGGCCCTGACCTATTTATCCAGACAACCTGCCAGGCTTTCTGTGAACATAGACAAGATGGCAACGGGACATCGGGAATTCCTTTTCTCCCTTTTCATTGCTCATCCTTCCCTCTTCAAAGTCGCAGGTGTTTTGTCTGCAGGATCATAGAGATCCCAGTGACTCAGTTTCCACTCTGGTGTTGTCATTTCTTTCACTGGCTGTTTATTTATGACTCACGGCAAGGGAGCACTTTCAGGAAAAGATGCCATTACAGCAGAACGATGCTCTCTTGACATTGAAGACTGGAATCTACACAAATGTTCTGTAACAACTCATTTTAATGTTTGCCTACTTGTCTTAATTTATTTTTTATTTCTGATTCTCAATGTACTCGAGACAGAGGGAGGCTTGCTTCAGCTCAGGGAGACATGCCACAAATCTAGCTGAGACCACAGATGGTGTGGGCTGGCTTGACTGCCTCCTCTTCAGGCTCGGAGTGGCGATTGGTATGCAGCACACAGCCCACACGCTCATCAAGATTGTTCAAGGAAGAGGTTCAGGACGCACAAAAGCACAGCCGCCAAATTATTCTTGTTTATGGCAGGAGAGGGTTCACTTCAGATCAAGACAGGAGTATATTAACAAAGAAATAAGCCTTGAAAATTTCTTTTCCTTTTTTTTGCCTTTGAATTTCTGAGAAAAGCCTGGTATATGTTTGCTGATCAGTGTTGAGGTATATTTTCAGGTTGGGCCAAGAGGCAGATTTGCTGTGAATTAATATTCACTGCTCTTTCCAGACTCAGTCCTGAGAAGATTGTTAATTCTTCTAGGTGGCCATAGATCACTAAGTTGTGAGATTAAAGGGACGTGGGCTCTTGGCTGCACATTCACTTGGTGAGCCACTGTCAGACACTTGGTCTGAGAATCCATAATGAAATTTTGGTCCTTCCTACTAAAATTGCAGTCAAGGATCTATCACACCTCAAGGAGGAAGGGCCTGCTGTGTCCTTCCCAAGCCCGGGTCAGAGTGTTCTGCACTAGTGCCTTCCAGTGGGGTGAAACTGAACTATTGGGGTTCTGGTGCAGTCACCACGTTCCATGTGTGACCGACCCCTCACAATGAACCTACACCAAGCACCTGCCAGTCCCGCCTCAGATCTCCATTTGCTCTCTTCTTATGGATTGAATACAAATGTACTGGGCTTCCCTGGTGGCTCCGTGGTAAAGAATCCACCTGCCACTGCAGGAGACATGGGTTCGATCCTTGAGTTAGGAAGATCTTCTGGAGAAGGAAAAATGGCAGCCCACTCTAGTATTCTTGCCTGGGGATTTCCATGGGCAGAGGAGCCTGGCAGACTATAGTCCATGGAGTCGCAAAGAGTCAGATGCCACTGAATGACTAAACAACAACAAACACATCACCTTTACTAGATTTGAAGATGGAGACAAAGACCATTTTTATTAACCTTCACATCTCCCACGTTACCAGGTCAGCGCCTTGCAAGCGATAGTGAAAGAAAATGTGAGTTAAATGACACAGTGAAACACATCCCTGGTCGAGGGAAGGCCTTCATCGAGTCTTGCCTGCACGAAGGTCTGTGTGTAGGAAGTCCTGTGGTTCTGTGGCTGCTGTCTCTTCACAACCCTGGGAGGCATCCTGAAAACTCACACCCAAGCTGACTGTTTCACAAGACTGTGACCCGCCTGCTCCCTCCCTGGCCTTCCGATGGATGATTCTTCCTGTCTTTTGTCTGCATTAACTGATTGCTTTCCCTTGTAAAATTTGAAATGAATCAGGTTCCCCAGGTGGCTCAGTGGGAAAGAATCCACTTGCCACTGCAGGAGACTTGGGTTCCATCCCTGGGTTGGAAAGATCCCCTGGAGAAGAAAATGGCAACCCACTCCAATATCCTTGCTTGGGAAAGAATTTCCAGGCCTCCTTATCCCTTACCCTCTTAGTTGCAAAAGACAGCCTTGTGTTAGTACACTTGGTAAACAGACCTCCTCGGAATCACCAGGGACTTACCCCTGAGTTTGTCCTGGCAGCAATGGTCAGCACTTTGATCGGTTGACCCTGATCAGAAGCACTCAGTCTGATCAGACAAAGGGAGGTGTGTCCTTGTGTTTGAGAGTGAAAGGTCAGTCAGAGGTTATGTCACCTGGCCCTCCTCTTTTAAAACCAAAGTAAGTGAGATAGGAACAGAGAACAAAGGGGATGCAGGGGACTTAACCTCAGGAAGCCTCCAGCCCAGTGGTCTTCAACCACAAGCAACCTGCCCCCATGGAGCTCTTAGAAATGTCTGGAGACAGCTCAGAGTCCTCACGACTGGGCAGAGGTTGCACTGACATCCAGGGAGCAGAAGTCAGGGTGGCCATAACAGCCTAAATGCACAGGCCAGCCCACGCCTGAAAAGAGTTGTTCAGTCCAGTAGCCAACAGTGCTGAAGCTGGAAAACCCTGTTCTGGTCCATACGGCAACAGAAATCCAATAGACAAGGATGGAATAAAAAGGGCAAACTTTGCATTTTGTGCTCTGGAAACTTAGGATAATGGGTGTCCTTAATAGTAAAGACAACGTGAATACACTTATGTGATGTCAAGGAAACCTCATATTTACTAGGCACTGGGACCCACCCCCCGGGTCCTGCCTCTGCCTAGCATTGCCACAGCACAAGCTCTGTGCATTGTCCGGTCACCCGGGCTCTGAGTACGCAGCAGAGGAGACAGGCCCTTGTGAGTGAACCTGCATTTATCCTGAGACCATAAAACAGGTTGCCATATTAGGAAGGAGTGAGGGAAGGCATGGCAACCCACTCCAGTTTTCTTGCCTGGAGAATCCCACGGACACAGGAGCTTAGAAGGCTATAGCCCATGGGGTCACAAAGAGTTGGACACGACTGAAGCAACTTAGCATGCACGCAGTGTTTTGCGAAGGGCCTTGGCTTGAAGTCCGGAGGGCTGGCTCTTTCTCCAGCTCAGTGGCGAGTTCTTCACATGGCCTGGATCAACCGATGTCATCCTCATCTTGGGGTTCAGATTCCTCTTTGTCTTCGTTGATTGATGTGATGGTGACTTTGGCTTCAATGGTGGCAGTGTCTGGCTCTGAGAATGTACAGGATTTTATTTCCTTCCCACTGCCCTTCTCCCAGCACTGACTCAAGTGGGAAACAAGCTGTGTACAAAGATTTCCCTTTTTGAACTGGATGCTGCCAATAAGGCTAAGTGAGAGATGCAGGGGCTGAATAGAACACATCCCCGATGGGGGGAAAAGTATGGGGCAGAGGTGATGACCGCGGGTCCACCAGTCCTCCTGGGGTAGAATCCTGACTCCTGCCACTCATCAGCTTCACACTATTAGGCAGGTGTGGATGCTCTCCAGCCCTCAGTTTTCTCATCTCTGATGTGGGTATCATAACAATGATTTCTACTGATGCGCTTATGTCAGGGAAAAGGGAGATAACACAGTTATGCAGAAAGTATTCAGGACAGCCCCTAAGTAGGAACTACGTCATGGGCTTACCCATATGACCTACTTTCTGGATTAAATGTTCGGAGTATTATTGTCCTCCATAAATCAGGAGGTCTGCTCTGTGTGGAGATGAGAATTCCTAACATTGTTTGGGGTAATACATTTAAGTTCTATGTGAATGAGAAAACACACAAATACGTTCTAACCCCGGCAGAATACTGTGGTGCCATTTACAATATGACAGTAAAAAGCAAATGAGTCACCCGTTGGCAGGTTTCTCTGTCTGCTCTAGTTCCACGTGTCCCTTCATTGTGGTTTAGGTGAAAACTCGAAATCCCCCAGCAAACATCGTTTCATCTCTTTGGTGGCTCTCTGAGGTCTTCCTCCCTTCAACCTCTGCTTCCCAGAGGTGATCTGGTGAGTGTCCCTGAGTTATCTCAGGCAGGGCTCTCTTGGACCCCAGCACTCTCATTGGCCCTCTCTGTTTCAACAGCTCTGAGGCCCCATCTAACTCCCAGGAGAGAAGGTACCACTTCACTTGAGTGGTTCTTGCCCATCTGGGGCTCCCTTTAAACTCAGGGGCACCGCCTCCTTCAGCAAACCTTGAACTTAGATGACTTCCTTCCCTGTGCTGGCAGGATCCTCTGTAAAATACAGTGAATGCCAGGGGAAGGTTTCTGCTTTTGTTTTCAGGTTTGTTTGGGGGGGTACAGGGAAGACTTGATCCTTATGAGTGATATGGGGGTCTACCATTTCTTAGGAAAAGTACTGGTATCTGATTAGAGTGCTACCTGTGATCAACACCTGCTAATAATCTGGGAGAAGGGGAGACGGTGTGGATGCTGTCGGCCGAAGTTATCTACGACTCTGTTTTTCATCAGCTTTGTCACTCAAGGGCAGTGGTGAAGGATATTATTTTTTTTCTTAAGATGTTGTTATAGATCTACAGACACTGGGCTGGGGAAATTGTCCTGCACATCCACCTTCATGATGGATTTTGGGAAATACATTGACAAGCTTGCATATAAGATTCAAATAATGTATTTATCAACTTTTATTGCCCTAGTTTTGATATGGTGACAAGCATCTTGATGGCAAAGCTATTTGCTCCTTATATTAATCCTAGGAGTATAGTTTCATTCCAGTATTTTTACAATTGTATTTTATACTTAAAAAAATTGAAGAAGTCTCAGACCTTTTGACATTCTAGTTCATGGACTCTTGGCCAAAAAGTGTGTGCATGTGGGGTTGGGGGTGGAATCTTAGAAGAAACAAAGTATGTCATCTCACATAGAAAACCAAGTTGAATGCAAAGACATAAAAATGAATTTGACCTTATGAATGAGTTACTCAGATGCTGAGTATATAACAGGTAAGAAATGAATTCAAAATGAGTAAAGTCAAGAGAAAATACTTAAAAATACAACAGAATGAGTCTTGTTTTTTCCTAAATCAGAAAAATGTCAAACAATTCTCTAGACGTGGACCAAAAGAGCTGTCTTTTAGGAATTTTATTTTCTCAGAGGAAAAAAAGGAGACTGGAATTTTTTTTGGAATAAAAAGTGTCCCAGGAGCAGATCTGAGACAAGCCGTGTTTGCCTTATTTATTTATTTATTTTTTCATAGATCAAGGTCCTCAGGTGCAGCGGGTCCCGGCTAGAGAGGAGGAGGAAGCTTTTTCTCTGCTGCTGGCTGTGGTTCAGCATCACCTCCCACCCTTCCACAGAGCACATCACCCCGTCACCAGCATCTCAGGAGAAGGGCAAGCATCTAGGAGAGCCAAGGGCAAGCGAGTGAAAGGACACTCAGGAACTCCTTAATTATTCAAGGCTCGAGGAAGCAAGGACTGTCATCCACCTGCCCTTTGGGGGACTTCACTGTGTCAGCCTCAGCCAGCAGCCCCCGGAGGAAAGATGCTGCCACATAAGTCTTCCCTCCTTCATGCCAGACTGGGGTGGATTCCAGGATTTATAATTCCCACCAGCAGCTTCTCTGCAATTACAAAATAGAGATGCCCCTTTCATCCTCCAGATCTCCTGGCTAAATTGAAAACACACCAATTGCATTTTTAAGCCTCATTTAAAGCTCAGTGGCAGCACTCACTCCACTCCCAGTCATCAGCAGAAAAGAGGCCCCTTTTACTCGGTCTGCCCACAGTTAAACTGGATGGGTATAAAAAATATGTTCTTTTTTATTTATTTATTTTTTTACAGTTCTTTTGCTTGCCTTGTGGGTTCATTTTGCTTTTTTTTTTTTTTAATTTCTTGGGATTACTTTTGAAATGGATTGGAGATTTTTCAGAAAACAAAATTCATTAAAAGAATCACTTAAACCAATGAATTTATCATACTCTCTATTTGCCTACAGCATCATTTTAGACCTGTGATTCTGAAACTTGAGCAGGATAGAGAGCAACAGGGAAGAAGGAGAGAAAATTAACAGAAGTGCTTTTGTGCTGTGTGCATGTGCATCCTTATTTATTTCACAACCACTGGGGGGTGGAGGGAGTGGGCACATCAGATTTTATCCTGCCCAAGGAAGTGAAGCTTGGGGGTCCCACCGAGCCAGAGCAAAAACCCGGATTTTCTAAATCACAGTCTGTGGCCCTTCTCACAATAAGACAGAAAGGTAGCTGAAGAAGAAACAGGAAACCCAAACTGAGGCTCAAGGCAAATGCTAGCAACTGATCCTCTGTTCACTTAAAGGTAAGGGCGATTTTGCTAATGACTGAGGGCAAAGAGTCCACTGACCCTAAATAAATGTTGGAGTTTTTCTCAGTTGCCCCACCTCAGATAAGAAGTATTTGTGACTCTCTTCCCTGGAGTGTGAATATTATCATTCAGTTTAGTGACCTGGCCTCTGAACTTCAGACACATATATGATTCTTTCCTGATTAGCATAGAAATAAATACATTGACCCTTTCTAAAATACATTTTTTAAAACTTTTTTTTAAAGTATGAGCATTTTAGATCAAGTTGTGATGTTTGTAGCATTTAGACACATGTTTGGGAAGAGGCCATGATACACCCCACAGTCTACACAAGCTCCCCTCTGCTTTCATAAGATAAAAAGGATAATAATTCTTGACACTGATGGATGCTGAAGAATTTGCAGGTGCCTTACATCCTGTTGTTCACAGAGAGCTCTCAAGACTGACTCACTGACTGTGGTCACAGAAGGATCTCCTACGTGAACAGCTCATGGGACCTGCAGGTGCCCCAGCTGAACTCCTGCACTCACTCTGGCTCCTCCCATCACCTCCCCAACCTCAGCCAGTGGGAATAGGATCTTTCCAGGTGCTCTGACCGAAATCTCATGGTTCTTACGACTTGCTTTCTCACATCTCACTGTCCACAGCAAGTCCTGCCAGCCCTGTTTGAGATGGACCCAGAACCTTTCCACACTCCTTCCCTCCACTGCTACTATCTCTTACCTCCACTGCTACTGAAACATGGTCTCCCATCTCTCTCCCTGCTTTGCCTCCAAGTCTATTCTTTTTCTCCCCAGCTGCACCAAGAGGCTTGTGGGATTTAAGTTCCCCAACCAAGGGGTGAACCAGGCCCCCAGCAGTGAGAGCACAGAGCCCTCACCACAGGAGGAATTCCCTGCAACTCTGGTATTGAGGTGATCTGGCTCATATCTTTAAAAGATCACTCTCGTCCAAGTCTATTTTAACTCAAGACCAGCATGATCTTTTAAACATGTGAGCCAGATCACCTCAACACTTACAACAGTAATATGTGGTCTGCTTGCTCCCTCTCACCCCCGACATAACATTTTACAAGATATCAAATCCACAATGACAGAAAATTGCTTCTATTTCTTTTACCACCATATACCCAGGGAAAAGAATCATACTTGGCATGAAATAGGAGCTAAACAAATACTTGTGGGATGAATGAATAAGGAGGTGGAGCCGAGAGCCTTGAAAGCTGGGTGGGGAGTGTTGGACAGAGAAATGAATCGGGTGAAGAATATTAAGGTGCTCTGTTACACGTTAAACAAGACATTCCTTCCCCTTCTGTGATTTCTTAGAACTGAATACAACTTGGACCTACTTTCAGGTCCATGTTTCCTGCCAGTCCATGTGCCTTTAACGACTTTCTTCAAAGGCTAGATCATGGAGAAAGTGAAGTGAAAGTGAAAGTCGCTCAGTCATGTCCGGCTCTTAGCGACCCCATGGACTATATAGTTCATGGAATTCTCCAGGCCGGAATACTGGGTAGCCTTTCCCTTCTCCAGGGGATCTTCCCAACACAGGGATCGAATCCAGGTCTCCCGCATTGCAGGCAGATTCCTTACCAACTGAGTCACAAGGGAAGCCCAAGAATATTGGAATGGGTAGCCTATCCCTTCCGGAGAAGGCAATGGCAAGCCACTCCAGTACTCTTGCCTAGAAAATCCCATGGACGGAGGAGCCTGGTGGGCTGCAGTCCATGGGGTCGCTACAAGTCAGACATGACTGAGCGACTTCACTTTCACTTTTCACTTTCACACATTGGAGAAGGAAATGGCAACCCACTCCAGTGTTCTTGCCTGGAGAATCCCAGGGACGGGGGACCCTGGTGGGCTTCCGTCTATGGGGTCACACAGAGTCGGACACGACTGAAGTGACTTAGCAGCAGCAGCAGCCTAACCCTTCAGTTAATCTCTGATGCTAAGTTACTTGCATGTCACTGGGTGGGAGGTCAAAGAACATCCTGGAACATGCCCACCCTGACAGGTGCTCATATACCTGTCACCTAGTTGTCTGCAGCAACTTGATCCACAGCCCAGCTCCGAGGCCACCCAGACAGGTCACCCGCTGCACCAACCTCAGTCATGAGTGGAATTGCTGTCTCAGAGAGCCCATTGCCCACCAGATCACAGGGCTGGGAGGGCAGATGCACCATGCCTGGCTGGCAGCCCCAGGGTTTGCGCTGAGCCCTTTCTAGATCCAGCCGATAGTAACGGGTTACGAAGCCCTGAGGGGGCCTGAGAAAGTGACCTCCCTGGGGACAGACTTTCAATGCCAGAATTGCTACCCTGCAGCCGTCCTGAGAACAGAGCCCTCTGAGGTCTAAGGTGGTAAAAAGCGAGAGAGATTTGTAAGTGTCCACCTGCACCTCTGAGACCTAAGAAACTCACTCCTCTGTATCACATGGAGAAATGTTCCCATTTCCCACTAAAATTCAGGGACAAAAACAGCCCCTTGTGGTGGCTGAAGGCTAAGGGACTCCACATTTAGCTGGATTGTCACGGTATTCCAATATTAAAGTACACTTTAATACAATTTTGAATTTAGAGAAAACATCTCTCATATGCATTTACCCAGATTCACTAGTTGTTAATATTTTGCCTAATTTTCTTTACTGTTTGTACCACATACTTGCTTTATTGTATTTTTATTTATACTTAAAAATAAATGTGAGCGACTGTGCCCATTCACCCCTAGAATACTTCGGTGTTTATTTCCTAAAATGAGAATGTTTTTTTACTTAATCACAGAACAACTTTCAAAATCAAAATTTTAGCATTAACATAGTTCTAACTATCTAATTTATAATGTATATGCAAATTTAATCAGTTTTTTTTTTCAATAATATCCTCCTGGTTCTCAGGAGCAAACCTAAAAGCATTCATCACATTTAGCTGTCAAGTGCCTTCAGTCTGCCCTAAATTGGGACTTTTCCCCAAGCTTCTTTCTTCCAAACATTAATGATTTTTAAGATGCAGTCCAGTTAACCTGTTAACTACAGTTAACCTGTAGTGTGTTTGTCACTAAGTCTTGTCCAGCTCTTTGTGACCCCATGGACTGCAGCCAGTCAGGCTCCTCTGTCCATGAGATTTCCCAGGCAAGAATATTGGAGTGGGTTGCCATTCCCCTCTCCAGGGGATCTCCCTGAACCCAAGGATCCAACCTAGGTCTCCTGCATTGCAGGTGGATTCTTTACCGTCTGAGCCACCAAGGAAGTTAACCTGAAGAATGGTTCCTAATTTAAGCACGCTGGTGAGCTCTCATTTTATACACAAGTGATGCATTTGGGGCAAGAATATGTAGAAGTATCCTGTTCCCCGCGCAGTGTGTCTCAGCATGAAGGTATATGGGATACAGGTGTAACTCTTTCCTGATGACTTCCACTATTCAATGACTTGGTTGAGTGTGGTCTGGCAACTTTCTATTCTGCCAGGTTAATGTTCTCCTTTCTTTGTAATTCATAAGTAATTGTGGGAAGATACTTTAAAACTATTTAAAACCACAAATACGTGATATTACGCAGTATTGTCTTTGACATTTCACTAAGCAAAGCATTCTCTAGGTTCATCTGCACTGAGGCAAATGGCAGAGGTTCATTCTTACAGCTGAGCAATATTCCATCATACACACACACACGAACATATACACACACATCGCATCTCTGTCTGTTGATGGGCCCTTGAGTTTCTTCTGTACCTTGGCTCTCATAAATGGTGCCCCTATGAACATCAGGGTGCATGTTCTTTTAATCTACATTTTTAGTTAGAACTATATTTTGAGATTTTTCCTGTTCATTGATGCATTAATTTATTCATTCATTAATTCATTCTATTTAATTCCAAACTCACTGACTTTATTTTACTCAGTGGATTATAATCTATTATTTATGTTATAATTTGTTAAGTATTCTTTTTTTATTTTGATGATCAAATTGTCCCAGAGTGTCCAATGGGAGCCCCTTCAAGCTGGCTCCTGTGTCATTTTAATCATTTCCATTGTTTTGGGGGTCCTTCTTGTGGTGCACGAAGGTGCTCTAGGCTCATTTTGTGCACCCCAGGCCTGGAGCCATCTACATCAGGGAGGACTTTTGGGTGCTTTAGAGTAGCTTGTATAAGCTCTTCGCCACCTGGCAGATCTTGTTAACTTGAAAGATTCAGAGTTCTGGTTTCTTTTAAAATAATCCTGGAATGAAACAGAGTTGCCACTGACCTTTTCCATGACTATGGTCCTAGGGGACTCCAAAAAGAACTGAGACCCATCTCTTATGACAATCTTCCTTCTTTTATCCATCCATCTATCCATCCATTTAGAGCACAGTTTGCTTCTAATTTAAGCAATTTCTGTAGCTTTGTTGCTCTTCCATTTTTGTTTTGCCTCTTTTATGCCCTCCCTCCCTCCCTGGATACTTGTTTCTAGCACAGATTACTTTTTGACATCATGCTCATGTGAGAAGTAGCTTGACCAGATAACTGCTCAGGTGAGCGCCAAATCTTAAACGTAGCATGTGGGCACACACTAGATAATTCACCTTGTCATTGGGCTCAGAGTGGCCAGTCTGATAATCAGTTTCAAAGTCCATACTGTCTCGTGGCCACAGAGGCAGGATAGAGAGAGCGGAGCTCGGCTGCAGGGACTGAAGAGGCTGGAAAGCAGGGATGGATGGAGGAGTGGGCTCTGGAGGCTGCCCTCATGACCTCTGACTTCAAACATGCTCCCTTCTCATGTAAAATTCAGCTTGACCACATGGAAAACCAGCCTTCGTCCCTATTCCACTCCGTTTCTGAGCACAGGACCCCTCCTCGCCCTGCCAGCAGCTCTGTCCCCGGAGCAATGAGGAGGCGGAGGCAGGAGGTGGCTGAGTGGTCCTGGGCCCTACCTCTCCCCCACCACAAAGTGCTTGCTGGCAACCAGGCATCTAGCAAAGTGGCCTCCCACACAGACCCGGGTGAGGATGTAATCCAGTAACGAGCAAATGAGCAAATGGCTGGTCTTGTTTTTAATTCAAATATTAAAATAGCTGTTGTCTGGCCATGAGCAGCAGCATTGGCCTCGTGGGCCCAAGGAGGCTGGAATTCAATGTGAAGGACTCTGAACAGTCCTTTCCCTTGGATGATCCCTCTATTAGAAGCCAAGTGGGCATATAACTATCACATCACGCCACAGCTTGGCAAGGGTTTATCAGCATCAACTCAGGCAACTTCTAGCACCCAGCTGTGCCCCAGGCCCTGGAAAAATGACTCATCACTCCAGCCAAGCCTGAGATGACCGGACTGGACAGGATACTCCAGAGTCCAGGCCCAGGTAGTTCAGGATCTTTGCTTCCTCAGAGGTCCCTGTGCCTGAACTTAGTCATCAGAGGCCCGGGTCTCTACATGTCCATGTCCTCAAAGAGAAATCTGGAATTACGTTCTCTCCCTGATGCGCAAGAAACAATGTTATCAGTATCAGCCTGGCCAGGATCACCAGTGGGAGATGGGCAACTGCTCCTTCACTCAGCTCTTTCTTCAGTAAAACAAAAGTCGAGCCTTATCGAGCACTCTCCATGGGACGCAGGCAGTGTTCTAAGTGTATTATAAGAATCTACTAACTTGATCCTTACCACTCTAGAAGGTAAACATTACCTCGACACTTGATAGAGTAAAGTGTGCAAAGGTTAAGGAAGACACACAAGCACACCCACCCAGTACATCTTACGCAGGAAGAGCCTTTCTCCCAAAGGATGAAATCAGAGTTCAGAGAAGGTTGAGTCATTTTGCAGCATCACTTGTCATTCTGATCTGCCTCAAACTCTCAGGCTTTGGTCATTCTACTGTAGCCACACACACCCAGGAGTTGTCCCAGCGGCCATGGAACACTGTCCATGTGAGTAGGAGGGCAAGGCAACACCATCTCTGCACAAAATGGGGTTTGCAGGTCATCCTGCTGGTTAGTAACAACTAGAGAGCGGTGTCCTGACTTTGGATTCGATTCTTGAGCTCAGAATATGAGCTTTGAGCTCCGCCTGTCTTTCCAGGCAGGAGGCCTCTTTGTTGCTGTCGGCTTACTAGGGTAATCGCATTCCCATGCATTCAGCATAACTGGGTAGTGGGATAGTCTGGGTATCGAGATAGTCTGTCTCTGGACCAGAGCTTCCAACTATTCATTCAAGGCAGATGCTCACCCCCAACATTACTCCCGTAACCGCCCACACTTTCACTAATCCATCACACAAGCCCTCCCCTCTATATTCATTCATAGGTGAGATTTAAGGACCACGCTGCAGCATTTCAGTTAGTCTCTAACTACAGAGCAAAATTTCCTCTGGTTGGCAGAAACTTTCTAGGAAGACTTCCCCACTTGGTGAAATTATCAAATTCCAGGATCTTTTCTCATCTTCCCCTTCAGTGAGAGCCTGGTGGGGGGTTGGGGGTGGTTAATAGTTAATAGGTAATGCCTGAGCTGGGTAGGCGTGTCAGGAGTTTTGAGGCAAAGTCAGAAAGAAGTCATCACCTGTTGCATCTGCCTGTCACCCCTCGCATGATTGCATTGTTATCCCCAAACTGGTGAGATTGGGGGAAAGTTCACATATTTTAGATTACATTTACCTAAACCTATTAAGTTGCACTGGATTACACTAAAGCTTATTTGTTTCTGGCCTACTCATTCCAGGCCCTTGGAATCTGTCTGCATATTTTCCAGATGAATATCATATTATTTCTCAACACATCTTAAGACTTAAAATTTTTGAGATTAAAAAGCTCTACGTGAGTATAAATATTTAACACAAGGAGTTTCAGAAAAATGCCTCAAAGAACTTCTAATGCTAACATTTTCATTTTCAGGGACATATGATCATGTTCAATCATGTTTTGTTTTGACCCTTAGAAATTATAAAATGCTAGTGTCATTGCCTTATGATCATTTTACAGCTTTATTTCTTGATGTAGGTTCTGGTCAAATGCTTATTTGGAGATCCCCCTTGTCAAAGCTCCATTTCCTTATATTTATCCATACAACATTTGCAAAAGCAATTTGGGACTAGCACAGCTATTATTCCTAGTAATAGTCGAGATAATCCTAGTGGATTATAGGGAACCATCCTTGCTCATGGTGGTATTTTTAAAGCGAGTGTGTGTGGAGGTAATCGTCTCAGCATGAACAGAGCTCTGCTGACTGGCTGCCTGACCTTGGTGTCTGTCCTCTTGGGCCCTTGGTTCCTATCCACAGTAGGAGGGCAGGGCAGTGCCATTTCTGCACATAATGGGTTTTGCAGGTCATCCTGCCAGTTAGTAACAACTAGAGAGCCAGTATCCTGACTTTGGATTCGACTCTTGAGCTCAAAATATGAGCTTTGAGCTCTGCCTGTCTTTCCAGGCAGGAGGCCTCTTTGTTGCTGTTGGCTTACTAAATTGACGGCATTTCCATGCATTCAGCATAACTGGGTGGTGGGCCTCCTGGAGTGGTGGTGGGGGCCCATCAGAACTGGGGGGGCTTTCTGTCCACATGGACTAGCCTCCCTCACTGTGTTCTATGCCCTAACTTGACACAGCCCCGATTTACCCAGCTGGCCACCTGCTGATCCTCAGAGGGTCCTGGCAACTCTCAGCCACACTCCAGAGAAGCCCAGGTCTGCCAACAGACCCGCTTCCAAAGGTAAATGGGAAATCAGTGTCTCTCGTCCACAGTGATGACTTGGCGGGAGGCTCGACTCTGCTGTGACTTTCTAACCACTGACCAGCAAGACGATCTTCCATTTTCCAGCTGCTTTCTTCCCTATCAGGTACTTAAATCGTCTTTTCATTTGGAAATCACTAGCAAAGTGCATCTAAAACACTGTGAAGAAGATGTTCTATAATTTTCCTAGAGGCTTCTTAAAGCAGAAATTATGTTTCTCCATGACCTCCTCCTAAGAAGTGAACTGGAAAAAATATTTCAATCTGTAGAATCAATTTCCCCCCAGACCAGTTTGTACACTGTGACAACCTCAAGGACACAGGTTTGAAGGACTTTCTCCCAGGACATCATTCAGGGAGACATTCCCTCAATTCCGGATACTCGATTGATTATACGGTTTGGGATCAGCCAGCTCGTTCGGGTCACAGATGATTCTTGCCCTTGCAATACCCTTGTATTTTGCAGGCTTTAAAAGATTTTGGAAAGATCCTGAATATTAAACAGACAGAGAGCAGCTTGGAGATATTCTCATGCTAGAGACCACATCCTTGTTCATCAAGGTCTCTTTGTGATTTACTCAGACGTGTATCTGCCGGCACTCTTTTCACTGTTTGCCCAGGTGGAAATGATAGCACATATATACACAAAAACCAAAACAAAACAAAGCAAAACCTTTGCTTTTAAGATTTAAACATGGTTTGTGCTCTAGCCAAGGGCAGCAGCCTCTGTGAACGGGGGCAGTTCTGGAAGGGGTCCCTGCCTCCCACCTCCGAAGCCGCCTTATCAAGGGCCATCTGGTCAGCGCCGCATGAGGAGGGGCAGCACGGGGGCCCAGATGGATGGGTTCTTGGAGAGTTCTTTAAAAATCCAGGTACCCACCCCCTGAGTCCCCATATGCCAAAAGGTCATCTCGACCCCGTGGCAGCCTTCCTGGTTTTCTCTTTGTGGTTTCTCATTTGGAGTCAGCACCCTGGAGCTTTCTGGGGTTGCGGGATTTTAATTAATGCACTAGTACCCTCCTTCTAAGCACTAATATCTGTGATAGCATGCTATCTCATCTGAATTTTCAGAAAATAAAACCCAGAGGCAGAGTGGACCACAGGTCTCTGCCAGGGGAATGAAAAGCAGCTCCTAAGGCTCAGCCGGTTCACGTCCCAGGTTCCCAATGTGGTCCCTGCCCCTCAACAAAGATGCTCGCCACGGCTCCCCGCCTTCAAGGCACAGAACGTGTCTTATCTCGGCTCTGCAGGTGAGTAGCCCAAAGGTTTAAGGGAATCAGATGGGAGGAATTGCCAAAAGGAGAGTGTGGATCAGAAGGAGAATTAGCTCATTTCTCCCCAATACTTACGGCGCCCTCAAGGAAGAAAGAAGACCTTTGAAGGAAGAGCGTGGGTTCTCTGATTCTCTTAAAGGCCAGTGTTTCCTGAAGGTAGGATTAAACACTAGGCGCTTGCAGCCTGCCTCGGCCCCAGTCGTCCCACCCTGGACTCTCTGCAAAACCTTAACAGAGGGAGGCTAGTATGAAGCCTGGAGTCCAACGGCTCCTCCACCCAGGGCTCTGGGCCTCTCCATGGCTGATCCACTTCATCACAGGGTCCGTGTACCTGTGCCGAGTGGCAGGTGAAGGAACCTCTGGCTGGCAACTTGCTGTTCAAGGCACACACTGCACTGACACCCTTTGACAGAGTGGGAAGCTCATTAAAGCCTGACATTTGCTGAGCATCCCCAGGGGCAAAGGTCCCCGTTCCAATCACAGCACCCACCGCGGGCCCCGCAGGCAGCCTGGAGCACGGAGACTGAGCTGTCACGGTCCCCACCACCTCCTGTGGCCCTGAAGGGCCTCCTTGGAGCCGCCCACCCCGTGGCAGCATCCTCTCCTCCACTCTGTGCTCCCCAGCATCTCCTGCACAATAGGAACTCTGCCTGCATTGTGCTCAAGCCCAGCATCAATTCAGTTCAGTTCAGTTCATTTCAGTCGCTCAGTCGTGTCTGACGCTTTGCGACCCCATGAATCACAGCACGCCAGGCCTCCCTGTCCATCACTACCTCCTGGAGGTCACTCAAACTCATGTCCATTGAGTCAGTGATGCTATCCAGCCATCTCATTCTCTGTCGTCCCCGTCTCCTCCTGCTCCCAATCCCTCCCAGCATCAGAGTCTTTTCCAGTGAGTCAACTCTTCGCATGAGTTGGCCAAAGTATTGGAGCTTCAGTTTCAGCATCAGTCCTTCCAATGAACACCCAGGACTGATCTCCTTCAGAATGGACTGGTTGGATCTCCTTGCAGTCCAAGGGACTCTCAAGATGTAAACCTGAATAATCCTCCCATTCAATTCCCGTGGTCCTGGCAGTCCCCAGGAACCAGGAGACCCCAGAGGAAGCAAGGTCACCCCCAAGGATACCCAGAGAGAGCCATCGCTTACCTGGGCACCTTGGATATACTGGGCAGTTGTCTCTGCCTAGACCCGCCGTGGGCCAGGGAGTGATGGGAATAAGAGCACTGATGCCCAGAGGTCTGTGTTCCTTGTGACCCTGAGCAGTCTAAGGGAATGGGAGGTGGTAAACCCTGGGGATGTAGCCACTGGCTGTGTTCATGGTCCCCAGAGGCATGGTGGGGAGCAGCTTCTTTCTGAATGTTTGTGATGGGTGTCAAGCGCATCCTGCTCCAGGGGTCTAATGTTCAGGTCAGCACAAGGTTTAGTTTATACATTTTAAAAGTCCACAATGTATCCACCGTTCCCCAGTGAAATAAACCCTGCCCCTGGTTTATCTGTGGTTAACGGAGCAGAGCCATCCCCGGAGTCCCTGAGTTCTCCCCCCAAAACTCTTCATCACTCAGCCTCTTCCTCCCGCTCTCCACTCCACCAGCACTGTGCAAACACTGACAGCCTCTGAATCGGCTAGGTGTGTGCTCAGTCGTGTCTGACTCTTTGTGACCCTATGGACCATAGCCCGCCAGGTTCCTCTGTCCGTGGGATTCTCTAGGCAAGAATACTGGGGTCGGTTGGCATGCCCTCCTCCAGGGGATCTTCCTGACCAAGGAATCGAACCTGCATCTCTTGCTTCTACCGCATTGGCAGGCACGTTCTTTACCGTTAGCACCACCTGGCTAGGTATTCACATTTTAACCCTCATTTTCACCAAGCTCTGCAAGGTATTTATACTACGACCTGGTCACACTCCCTTAATATTTTTATGTATGAACTACATAGAGAAAAGTACAGAGGGCAGTGGACAAATACTCATATACCCACCATGTAAAATGCACATTTTCCATTTTGCCCCTTCTGCTTCATAAATTTTTAAGAATGAAAAACTTACAAATGGATTGGAAGCTTTCTATGATTCTATCCCCTAATCATACAGAGCACCGCTATCCTGAAGGCGGTGTGTGACCTTCACGTGCACGTGTTCTCTTTTCACAGTGAGGCTGTGAGATTCTGGGGGTCCTCACCCAGTTAAACGGAGGCCCTGGGACTAGGAGGATGGCTCCTTCCTGGATTTCCAGGTGGTGGACACATGGAGGAGGTTCACAGAAGGAAGGAAAAAAAAAAAAGATTCAAAATGATCATTAAAAAAGAGAATGTCTCCAAGAGCAGCAGGTAAGGACAGACGTGGTTCTTTTGCAATCAATGCTCCTGCAGGAAAGTGACTGGACTGAGCCTTGAAGCGGCTTCGGTGTCTTCACGGGACTTCTGAACCTGCTGGCACATCTTTTCCGAGATCCAAACTTTCTCTAGAATATGATAGTCTCAGTGAAGCCAGGAAACAAAGATAACCCTGAGCTGGCCTTTGATGTGGTTCTTTCTCTCCTTCAATCAATTTTATATTTGAGTTTCTAAGCTCAAAGAGGTCTTGGCATGTCCAGCAGTGAACATTCTTCAAATTCCCCAGTCATTTCAAACATTTTTCTAAGGTTTTAAGATCCAACCATTTGGGGACTTTTTTGTATATCTGTCAAACATGATATTACAGGTCCTCAGCCAGTGTCACAGAGCCATACTTCCTTTGAAGGAAAAAATGAGTCAAAATTCATTCATTTAAGAAATATGTCACAGTTATCTGCAATATGCAGGCTTGTGCCCATAGTGGGGATACGACTGTGAACAAGACTATCTCTGTCTTCATAACACTTAGAAGCTATTCAAAAAAAGAAAAGAAAGAATACCCGAATAGTACAGTGTATCTTACCAAAGTGGAAGTGGAAGTTCTGTGCAAGTGTCAAGAAAAGGCACCTAGAGTAGACACAAGAGACAGAACCTCCAGACAAGCCCTCAGGGGCAGGGTGGGGTGGGAGGTGTTGGCCAGGAGAGAAAGGGATGCCTCTGGACTCTGCTCCAAACCGGACAGCAGTGTGACTCCTTGGATGTGCTGCTTGTGAGGGTGAGTAGCCGTCAGGCCACAAGAGCATGGAGCAACTCATTCCCCTTGAATTTTTCCAGAAAGCCCGTCAGCTCTGCTCTCCGTGCCCTGACTCCTGATACTTCCCTTTACACCAGGCTTCTCATGCCTTTGTCTCCAGCATCTCATGGGGACTACAGGATGTCTCAGCACGCGGAGGACTGCTAGGATGCAGGAAGGAGTGGAGAATGCCATGATGCAGGTGTGCCCAGATGCCCCCCTGAGGGTGATCTCTACATGCTGGGCTCATCCTGACTCTTGCCTTGCAGACCCAACCTGAAGGAGCTGACACCTGCTTTTCTCAGCCTCCCCATCCCTTTCAAATACCAAAAGTACAGGAGAGGAAAAGGAAGGGGAACACTCCCTAGAGGATGGTTCCTTCTATTCCTTTTAAAGTCGGTTTTCCTGTACCATTCTCTAGACTAAGGTCTCTGCTGCCTGCAGTGAGCTTCTCCCTCTTGCGGAGGCACGGCTCAGACTCCCCAGTGCTGTAATCCTGGCAGAGAGGAAAACCATAGAGGGAGGTTGTTGTTATTCTTTCCAACTAAAAGTGCTGAAAAAACTGCACATCCATATGCAAAATAATGGATCAAATCATATCTCATATGACACACAAAAATTAAGATGGACTGTAGACAGAAAAACAAAACATTACAAACTTTTAGAAGCATCCATAAAAGCAAATTTTATAAACTGGACTTTATTACAATTAAAACTGTCCTTTGACAGACACTGTTTAGGGATTGTAAAGATATCTAAATACTCATAGAAAAATGTTTGCAGATATCACGTAGTTATTAAAGGGCTTATATCCAGAGTATGTAAGAACCCTCACAATTTAATTATAAGGGAAAAAACAGGCCAGTTTAAAAGTTGGTGAAAGATTTGAAAAGCACTTCAACAAAGAAGATATACTGATGGCAAAGAAGCACATAAATGGATGCCTAACATCATTAGTTGTTAGGGAAAATAAATTAAAACCATAATGAGGAACCACTGTACATTTATTCAAAGGGCTAAAACTAAGGAGACTGATTATATCTAGTGACTGCAAGGATGTGGAGGAACCGGAATTCTCTGTGCTATTGGTGGGAAATGTAAAATGATACAACTTTGGAAAGTAGTTTGGCAATTTCTTAAAAAGTTAAACATACCCTGGCTATCAAATAATCCACCTATTCCTCTCCTAGGTATTTGCCCAGCATAAATGAAGGTGCATGTTCATAAAGACTTGCACACAAATGTTCCTCTCAACTTTATTTCTAACAGCTCCACTGAAAGCAGCCTAAATATTGATCAACTGGTGAACAGATAACCCAACTGTGATACATCTCTGTCATGGAATACTATTTGGCAATAAAAGGAATGACATATTGATACACACATTTGGCTAAATCTCAAAATAATTTTGATGAATGAAAGAAACCAAGAAAGAGAGTATATTCTGTATGATACCATTTATAAAAAAATATTGAAAGTATAAAGCAGTTTATGTGATAGAAGGCTGATCAGTGATGCCCTAGGGTGGAGAAGAGGATTATTACAAAGGGAAATGACAAAACTTGCGGGGGTTCTATGGCCGTTATGTTGCTGATGATGGTTGGTGGGTATATATATTTGCTATAATTTGTCAAGTTGTACCGTTTAAATATGTGCGGCTTCTTGTACATCCATTATATTTCAGTTCAGTTCAGTTACTCAGTCGTGTCTGACTCTTTGCGACCCTATGAAGTGTAGCTTGCCAGGCCTCCCTGTCCATCGCCAACTCCCAGAGTTTACTCAAACTCATGTCCATTGAGTCTGTGATGCCATCCAACCATCTCATCCTCTGTCGTCCCCTTTTCCTCCTGCCTTCTATCTCCCAGCATCAGGGTCTTTTCCACTGAGTCAGTTCTTTGCATCAGGTGGCCAAAGTATTGGAGTTTCAGCTTCAGCATCAGTCCTTCCAATGAATATTCAGGACCGATTTCCTTTATATTTCAATAAAACTATAAACAAAATAAAACACACAGGACACTAGCCCCAGAGAGGGGCTAGTGAGGTGCCTATGAAAGGGATAATTTCAATAAGCCCAGACTCTTGCATCTTCCCCTACATAGAAAAGTGCTAAATCCCTTAACTTGGGATATCTGGTTTTCTTTTGTTAACGATAATCATTTCATGTTCCAACTACCTGCCCTTTGTTGCAAAACTTCTGTATATCCTGAGCTCCTCCCTCACCTCCTTGGAGCATTCTCTCAGGGTTACTTGAGATGCTGCCTTCTCAGGCTTGAAGTCCTAAATTCCTGCCAATTAAAATTTAACTCTCAGACTTTAAAAATGGTCCACACTAAAAGAAAAATCTTAAAAAACATCATAACTCTCAAAAAAAAAAAAAACCAACCCTCTCAAGAACAAAATAAAACAAAAAATAGCATAAAAACAGACCATGAAGCAACCCAGTGGGATTTGCACTGGGTTCCGTGTAAGGGTGGGAAGTGGGGGGAGGGCAGGGCTATAGAGACTAGACACAGGGACAGCCACAGGGCTGGGGAGAGTGGGGCTGGAGATTTTAGGACCAGCAATAAGGACTGCCACTTTGACAGAACTCTGTGAGGGCTTAGAACAAAAGTCAAGGAAGTCAGAAAGTTTATTTCAGGTGGCCTGGCGGCTATCAACTCAGAAATTAAAATTCTGCTGGCAAAGCCGGTCCAACATGCCAGGACAGGAAGTTCTCTACTTGGTTAGGACTCAGCAGGCGGGGCCCCCGAACCTTGCCTGTGCTAATCAGGGCTGCCCGAGTCCTCTGCTCTGTGCCCCCCCTCCAGCTCTGACATCATCCTCAGGTGGCCCCGGCCCTGGGGGTGGCGGGGGGAGCCTGCTTTGGAAGCAGGGTCCTGATTGTGCAATCAGGGATAATTGGCTTCTAGTCTGGTCTGTTTCTCCTCCGGCCCAGCCAGGAAAAGCTGCCTCCTTTGTTTTTAGCGCCACGTTCCTCACTGTCAGCTGCGGCCCATTTTCGTCTCCTCCGTCCTCCTGCATCTTCTCTCCCGACTCCACGAAGCTCTCCACTCAGATCCGGGCTGCTGACCGTCCAGTTTCCCCGCCTGGCCTTCTGCCTCTCTGTGGACAGCGTGTCCTCATAGGGCCCCCTCCAGAAGGGCTGCTGGTCACCCGCGGAGGCCCTGCTCCTTTCTGCTGTCTTCCCTGGGCAAGACGGTGGCTCCCTTCTATTCCCCTCGAAGGGCAGTACCAGAGCATCTCCTGCTCCAATCTATTTAAAAATCTGTCCCCCTGTTTTCTCTTACCAGAAGGTCAGCTTCCTGTGGGCTAGCCTTACATTAGCTCCTATCTAAGCCCCAAGAGCCTTGAATCACTGAAAATGTCACTAGGCTTTGGGCAGAATCCTAAGTAATGCAGAACTCACTCATTCAGGAAAGAAAAAAAAAAAGAGAAAAAGAAGCCGGGGCTGTAGTGACTTTACACATCAATAAGACATATGTATGAAGCTGTTTGAGTTGTTAATGATACTCTGAGAACATCCAATACTGCAGGGGACAAAGCACCTTACTCACCACTAATGAATGTGATACACAGAATGGGAGATGGCTCCCAACCCTTTTCAGCCGCCTTTGATAATACAGCTTCTGTACCAGCCCCACCGCAGAATGAAAACCTCCACCTGAATTGTATCAATGCAAATCACAGGCGCTGCTTGCAGCCTAGCGTGTTATAACTTATCTGTTGGACCAACACAAAGACACCCCATTATCAGCCTTGTGCACTTAACTATTATTAATAATAAGGCCCCCCAGGCCTTTTACTGTCCCCCTGAGACCTCCCCAAGCCCCACTCCTGCTCATACCGCCAGGCCGTCAGCCCACTAACTTGCCATGTGAAGACTTAACTAGGGGAAGGGGCCCCAAATAGGCCTGAGGGTCTAGGAAATGAAAGCCACATAAAATCACACAAGGATGCTCTTCCATGGCGAGCTGTGGTCCTCTCGGGAGACCTCCCCTGGGAGTCCCAGGAGGATGGGTGGGGGTGCATCTGCCTCCCTGCACTTGTTCCTTGGGGCGGTGGAAGCAGGAGGAAGAGGAAGGCTGGGTGGCCCCCCATGGGACCCACTCTCAGCCCTGTGTTCCTGTTCTGTCCAACCAGCCCCTAAGCCTCTGTTCTGACACATCTTCCCCATCTGCTCCAGCCTGGTCCTCTGCTGTCTTTGCTCCACTGGACGCCCAGTGAAATTTCACCCAGACAAAGGAAGACAACAAACATCCTGCTATTAGCATGGCCCAGGTCACCTAGGCTGGGAGGGTGCAGAGAGTCCCTAGCACTGGATGGGCAGAGACCAACCAGCAAGCGTCTTTGGCTCCTAGTTGTGTGCTTAATCTGAGTCACTTTCCTTTAGCTGGATTTTCTACGGTATTGCTCCTGTTTCCAGACCCACCTTCATTTCCTGCATCTTGTTCCAACTGCACATTTTACCAAAATATATCAATTCTCTCCCTTGATTGAATAACAGCCTCGTGTTCATCTTAGAATCAAGTGAAATATACAGAACTGCACAATCTCTAGGAGGAAACTTCCAGAAGAACTGCTCTGAGAGTGGTTGCTCTCGCCAGCCAGCCTAACTCGCTTTGGCTGGTTTTCCTGGATTTTCTATGGTATTGCTGGTTAGGGAGCAGCACCCAAGACCCGTGTTTAATAGTTGTTCAAATGCTATTCAGGCTTCCCAGGTGGCGCTAGTGATCAAAAATCTGCCTGCCAATGCAGGAGACAAAGAAATGTGCATTTGATCCCTGGGTCGGGAGGAAAACTTGGCAATTCACTCCAGTATTCTTGCCTGGAAAAGCCCACGGACAGAGGGGCCTGGAAGGCTTCAGTTCATAGGGTTGCAAACAGTAAGACACGACTGAAGCAACTTAGCATGCACGCACGCAGGCACACGCTATTCATAATAATATTCATAACAACAAATGGCAACTGAAGTGCTATTTACCCTGCTTGCTACTGAGGGCCTCAGGGCGGGCGCAGCGGCTTTATGACTAACAGGTGGCTGTCTGGTCTGCAGCTGGTTGACCAGAAGTCAATCCCATGCCCCTATTTCCATACTATTTTCCTTTCTACAGCATTACAGGCGGTCGTGGTATCACCCACTTGCCTTCCACAGCTGTGCTCTTTCCTAACAGCTGGAAGAGACCAGGCTCAGTGTCCAGAGGGAAGACTGGCTTTCCCCTCATGTGTGGAAACACACTGCTAAGGTGATCCCTACCCAGTCGCCCAGTCAAATTTTCTATGTGGCAGATCACCAGCACTGCCCTCATAATTCCTGCAACAACTCAGGGGACAGAATGTATTGGTGTTGGTCACTCTTTCAGCCATGTCCAACTCTTTGCGACCCCATGGACTACAGCACACCAGCCTTCCCTGTCCTCTGCTATCTCCCAGAGTTTGCTCAAACTCATATCCATTTGAGTAGGTGATACCATCCGACCATCTCATCCTCTGTCATTCCCTTCTCCTTCTGTCTTCAGTCTTTCCCAGCATCATCCAATGAGTTGGCTCTTCATATCAGGTGGCTAAAGTATTGGAGTGTAAACTTTAGCATCAGTCCTTCCATTGAATATTCAGAGTTGATTTCTTTGAGGATTGACTGGTCTGATTTCCTTCCTGTCCAAAGGACTCTCAAGAGTCTTCTCCATCACCACAGTTTGAAAGCATCAATTCTTCGGGGAAACAGGGCCCCCAAAATACAGATGCAAAGACTGAGCCCTGCAGAGCTAACGGCCCGGTAGACCACGGCAGGGCCTACGCCCTCCTCCTGAGCTGCCTTCTTTTTCTACTCTGCTGACCCCCTCTACCCCCGTTGTCTCTGCAAATAGCAACACCAAACACAGACTCCTTTTTTACTTAGGAAAAAAAAAATTGAAGAATAAGTTATCTTCAAACTTCAAGAGAAACAGAGGTAAGCAGAATGTAATTACCCAAGCTGGAGGTGTGCCATCCACAGCAGCTGCAGAATTCCACGGTGGGACACAAAAGCAATATTGACCAAGAAATATCACATTACCCTTTGCAGGCCCATTCTGAGAGTCTGCTTCTCACCCATATTTATTCAGGAGACCTATGCGTCTATCCACTTAGGATGAGAAACTCATTCCCGACACCTGCCGATGCACAGGCATGTGGTGTCTCAGGCGGAGTGGAGGAGATAGGTGAGAAGAATTTGTCCTGCACACAGTAAGACGTGTGCGGTTTCTCTGGGGGAGGGAAAGAGGGTAAAGGAGAGAGGGGTAGGGGACTCTTACGTAGGAAAATGCATCAGAAAAGTAGGGTGTGGCTTGATTTTGAAGGACCGAGAATGGTTAGGCTTTAGGTATTGGTTAAGCTAAAGCTGAAACTCCAATACTTTGGCCACCTCATGCGACGAGCTGACTCACTGGAAAAGAGTCTGATGCTAGGAGGGATTGGGGTGGGAGGAGATGGGGATGACAGAGAATGAGATGGCTGGATGGCATCACCGACTCGATGGACATGAGTTTGAGTGAACTCCGGGAGTTGGTGATGGACAGGGAGGTCTGGCGTGCTGTGATTCATGGGGTCACAGAGAGTCGGACACGACTGAGTGACTGAACTGAACTGAACTGAAGGAAACCCTGTGTGTGTGTGTGTGTGTGCGCGCGCGCGCATGAGAGCACAATTGGTGCAGATGCTGATATTTTGTGGAGGTGTCTTAGGGGATATCATATTTTAGCAAAAGAGAATGGTCATCAGAAACCTGCCTTTACAAAGGGAACCTATTCTGGGAAAACAATTATAACTGATGCCCTCAAAAATTTGCATATTTCCAGGACCAAAAAGGCCAAAAGTACCATTAATGTGAAGGATGATTTTGTCACACTAGTTTAGGGCCCATTTAACAACAGGAAGCTTTTTTTTGTGGAAATGTTCCAAAAAAGAGAGAGAGAGAATTATTTTTTACAGAGCATTTGGCTGAGCCGCTCTTGGAAAATGTTTCTAATTCTTGACTTTTCCTAATGAGTTCAAGCTTGATCAACTATTCTGTCTGAAAAAAGCATTCACTCTTTGGGGCTGGTAAGGATGCTACTTTGGGATAAATGGTGTTCTTACACTGTTTATTCATTATTTTTTTTTTTAAACTCTACTTAAAATTGAGGTTTACATTACTCTGGAATTTGCTGAAGTCCAGAGAAGAACAATAATTCAACACTTTTGCTATTAAATATGCTGATATGTTTTGCTTTTTTGTTTGTTTTAAATAAGGAGGGTTGCGTTCATGCGTGCTAAGTCATTTCAGTCCTGTCTGACTCTTTGAGAGCCAATTGGCTGTAACCCACCAGGCTCCTCTGTCCATGGGATTCTCCAGGCAAGAATATTGGAGTGGGTTGCCATGCCCTCCTCCAGGGGATCTTTCCTACCCAGGGATCAAACCCACATCTCTTATCTCTCCTGCATTGGCAGGTGGGTTCTTTACCACTGGTGCCACTTGGGAAGCCCAAGGAGGGTTGATAGACGAAGAAAAGGTGTATCAAGGAGTTGCAGATGACGTCCACCAATTAGGAGCTTTGTCAGAGTGAATTCAATGCTGGCTTTTGATCCCTGCCAGATTCCTAGCACTGAGCTCAGTGTATCCCCAGTTCCCATTTCCTGCTGCAGTGTGAACCCTCTCTGAACTCCACGGGGACATGAAAGAGGCCCCAGTCCTGCATGGAGGCCCACTGCAGCATCACACTACCTCCCCCGCCAGGGAAGAGACCTAAGCATGTGCTCATTTCCTGTTCCTCCCCTTCCACTGAGGGTGAAGTTTCACACTTTAGCAGCAAACTGCACTTTCTAGCAACATCAGAAGCTCTTAGCATGCCAGAAAAATCGACCTCCATTTAAAGTGGGAACAGTCTAGAGAGGTTTGCAAACAGCAAGTTAAATGCACCAGGCAGTTAAAACATAGGTTCTTTCGCAGAGTTCTCTGTAGTAAAGTGGGCTTCCCTGGTGGCTCAGTGGTAAAGAACCCTCCTGCCAATGCAGTGAGACACAAGAGAGGTGGGTTCAATCCCTGAGTCAAGAAGATCCCCTGGAGGAGGGCATGGCAACCCTCTCCAGTTTTCTTGCCTGGAGAATCCCATGTACAGAGGAGCCTAGTGGGCTACATTCCATGGGGTTGCAAAGAGTCAGACATGACCGAAGCAACTCAGCAGACATGCAGTAATAATTAAGCAATATGTGAAAGCAATGAAACAAAATAGTCCCCCTTTTATGAGAGTTTGCTGAGGATAGAGACAGCATCACATCCATCCTTGCGTGAATCAGCAGCATTGGTGGTCCTGCCAGCACTCACGGGCCTCACTGTGTGCCAGGTTATAGTAATTAATGGAAGCCTCACACCAGCCTAATGAGGTGCAGGCTCCATTGCTATTCTCACCGTATGACTGAGGTCACTCGGTGTTGACAAGAAAGAGGTAGAACTGGAATTTGAACCCAGTGTATCTGCCTCCAGAACACAGGCTTTTCTGAAAGAGCCCTGCAGAGGTACTTGTTGAAGACAGAGATGTTAAGAAGCAGGTTGGCTTTGAAATAGGAATGGTTAATTAGAAGAGGTGAGGCAGGTTAGGTGGATTCTTTAATGGGAGCTTCTGATATGTTAGAGCCTGTGGGAGCGGGGATGTGACTGCTATTGGTCTGATTTCCCATGTGAATATCAGCTAGAGTTTTCAGGGACACGAGCAGGATGAGGGCTCTTCTCACTGATCAGTCAAGGTTGCTCTTTTATATATTCCCTACCAATGAAATAACGGAGAGCAGATGTGATTCTCCTGAGGTGACCGGGGGAGTCCTAGCAAGAAGGAAAAGAGGAAGCTCCGTGAGACAAAAGCACGGGTGTGTGAACTTGAGTCTGTCCCGGGAAGCGCGAGCCCGTGGCTCCAGCAGGTGGCAGGGGCGGCAGGAAGGATGGTCTCCACGCCGGGCTGGCCTTTGCCCTGGAGCCGCACCATCCACCACATTGCTCTCCCCCAGCATCGTCCACTCTTGTCTGTGTATCCAGCCCCACAAAATGCACACGCTCTTCTCTCTCTTGCTCTCCTTCATCCTTTGGACCAGATCCTGTGTACATAGTACTGGATCGAACAACTATTCAGATGCTACTGGACAACACAGCCTTCCTCTGGGTCCCTTGGCTCTCTCTTGACAAGGACCACCCCGGCCCTCTTGGAGCCCTGGCCCTCGAGTCTCTTGCAGACCTCGACACTGTGACTCCATGTCTTTCCCCAGTCCCCCTTTCCTGGGCTCTGCTTCAGCACATATGACCAATCTTCATCATCTCTGCCCCTTCTCCTCCCCGTATTTCTCACCACATCCCCTCAGCTGTCCAGCTGTTGTAACCACTACTCCAAGTCCCTAGCATTAGAGGACTGAGTGGGTTAGAGCCCACACTCTGACTCTTGTGCTCAGACTCTTAGCCTGCCAGGCTCCTCTGTCCATGGGATTCCCCAGCCAAGAATACTGGAGTGGGTTGCCACTACCCGCTCCGGAGGATCTTCCCGACCCAGGGATTGAATCTGTATCTCTTGTAGCTCCTGCATAAGCAGGTGGATTCTTTACCAGTGGCCCCACCTGGGAAGCCACTGACTCTTGTTAGAGCAATTAAATAACAATCATACTACAGACCACATGGAGTGACTCATAAGATTATACAGTCACATATTGAGTCAACTCCCCATAAGCAGTAGTTATGAGTATTATTAATATTGCTTTCCTCTAGTTTCACCTCTGTCCCAATCCATCAAGCCCTCTACCAGAAGAATAATTTCTCAACATGATGTTCCACCAACACAGCTTCACTAAGTTAAACCACAAAGGTTTCCAAAATGTTGAATAAATAAAACCAAAACCCTGCAGCCCGGCACTCTGTATCTTCTTGTTAAGTTCCCTCATTTAAGCATCTTTCTTCGGCTCTGGTCAGAACGATTGGTCTATGGCTCCCAGGACCTGTGTCAGTGCCAACACGGCTGCCTGCAAAGCTTTGGACGGGAGCTTCAGTCAGTCAGTTAGTTCAGTCACTCAGTCGTGTCCAACTCTTTGTGACCCCATGAATCACAGCACGCCAGGCCTCCCTGTCCATCACCAACTCCTGGAGTTCACTCAAACTCATGTCCATCGAGTCGGTGATGCCATCCAGCCATCTCATCCTCTGTCGTCCCCTTCTCCTCCCACCCCCAATCCTTCCTAGCATCAGAGTCTTTTCCAGTGAGTCAACTCTTCGCATGAGGCCAAAGTATTGGAGTTTCAGCTTCAGCATCAGTCCTTCCAATGAACACCCAGGACTGACCTCCTTTAGAATGGACTGCTTGGATCTCCTTGCAGTCCAAGGGACTCTCAAGAGTCTTCTCCAACTAGACCTGCTCAAAGCAGCCAGACCCGACTGGAACTTCTTTAATTTCCTCTGATCCTGTTTTGGGGGTGTCCCAGGTGGTGCTTGTGGTAAAAAAAAAAAACCCACCTGTCAATGCAGGAGATGCAGGAGACATGGGTTAATCCCTGGGTGGGGAAGATCCCCCGCAGGAGGGCATGGCAACCCACTACAGGATTATGGCATTTTATCTTTTTGTTAGTATTGCTCACTTAATGCTAGCAACCCACTGTCCTTTTTTATTTTTATCTCTAGGCTATAAAACTGTAAGTGTCTGGGATTGGGTTTTACCCTCATCTGTCACCTTGTCTGTACACAGCACACAGTAGGCTCTGGACGATCTTTGTTAAATATAAGTGATGCTTGTCTCTACTGAAACCGTAAGTGGTTGATGACCTGAGCAGAGCTGTGAAGGAGGTGTGGAAGGGAGAAGCGGGAGAGCATAGCAGAGAGAGCTGTTGATAGAGGCAATCTGATGGCTCAAGCCACCGACTGAGCCCTTTTCCTCCGTGACTGTCTGTCTGTACGACACACCCAGGCAGAAACCACTAGAGTCTTTTCACACACCTGGACCATCCATCCTTCAACATGGATGTGACTGTGCAGCCAGGCACGAGCCACACCAGCTCCTGTGCTCAGATGTGGTCAGGGGGCACACGTCAGCCATGTGGGTACTGAACATCTGCCCTGTGGGGTGGCCTAAGCAGGTGAGTCCGAGTACAGAGCACAGCTAGTCTTGGAGGCATGCCTGGAGGAGGACAGCCTGTTCTATCTATTTGCCAGACAGAACGACGGATGACAATTGAGCAGTGACCTACAGTGGCTGGGCTAGTGATGATCTCGCTGGTCACCAGGCCCATTTCTCCCTGTGGGGCTCACACAAAACACACTGTAAAGCTCCCTTCCACTTAGACAGAACACTGTCTGTGCTTTTCCCGGGTGGAATGTGGTCGGGATAACATGTGGTTCCAGGCCGAGCTCTCTCTCCTGCCCTCTGTGGTCAGATGGCCAATGTGGCCTTGAAGTGCTAAGATCTGCAGGCTGCCGACTGCAACACGTAGAATCAGAGTAATTAATACCCTGTCGAAAGCACTTGCCCAAATCTCATCTCCGCTGAACCCCAGAGTAAATGTGGCATAAAGCAGGGACGAAGCCCACTATGCCCTTCCTTGTGAGGAAAGGGATGTTCAGGCGACTTGGCCTGAATCCTACAACTGGAAGCCGGGAGTGACCGTGCACTGATCTGTCCACGTTGCCGCGCTCTGTCTGCTAAGGATGGGAACTGCTCTTGGCCACTGTTGCTGTTATTTGCTCCCCGAGGCGTACACATTCTTCCTCTGCGGCACTGCCTGCCACGCCGTTGCTCTTCTTACAAGGCAGGAAGCGGGAGGAGAGGAGGGAGGCAGAGAGCTCTTGAGACTCTGCCACGCGAAGATGAAGGGGCGCGTGCTGTTTTGTCTGGTTCTTGTTGTGTTCCTCAGAGTGAAGAGATGCTACTTAGTCGGGGTCTGCCTCGTATCCCGTCCTTCCCTCTCTCCTGACGAGAGGACTTTGAGGGGAATTTCAAGAAGCGGATGCAAGGAGGATTGACATCCTTTTCCTCACACGAAGGACACTTCAGCAGCGGGAAGAAAAGGGAGAAACAGCAGCCGCCTCAGCTTAGCTGTGCTCTTCCTTGGGGTGGTTGCCAGGGACTACCGAGGGTCCAGTCCACACCCCGGCCTCCCTCTCCCTCCCACCTGCCTGACACAAACCCTGAGTCTAGCCTGGCTCGTGCCCAAAGGGGAAAACACGCCAACGCCGTCCAGAAACATGGTGCCCTTCTATCTCCACAGTTATGTGTTTTATTCCTTCCGGTGGGCTTCCCTGGTGGCTCAGTTGATAAAAGATCTCTCCTGCCAATGTAGGATACTGGGTTTGATCCCTGGGTCAGGAAGATCCCCTAGAGAAGGAAATGGCAACCCACTCCAGTATTCTTGCCTGAGAAATCCCATGGACAGAGGAATCTGGTGGACTGCAGTCCATGGGGTTGCAAGAGTCAGACACAACTTAGAGACTAAACCACCACCCATTCCTTCAGGTAGAGGGTGTACTGATTTCAAATGCCTCCAAATCCATCCGTTCCATTCCGTCGCTCAGTCATGTCCGACTCTTTGTGACCCCATGGACTGTAGCCTACCAGGCTTCTCTGTCCATGGGATTCTCCAGGCAAGAATACTGGAGTGGGTTACCGTTTCCTTCTCCAGGGGATCTTCCCAACCCAGGGATCGAACCTGGGTCTCCCGCATTAGAGGCAGACGCTTTAACCTCTGAGCCACCAGGGAAGTAATGGTAACTGGAATAGATCTGGTATGAGTGGACCTACCGAGAGCATCCTGCTATGAGCTCAGGGAAGCCTTCGCTGAGCATCCCTACCCACCAGCGGCCTTCAACATGGCAGCTGGCACACAGTCAGTGCTTCATAAATGTTCATTCAGTGAATGGAAGAGTTTGATTATGGTCCTACTTCCTATAAATGTATATTTATCAGCTGATCTCCAATCCCGCTACAAATAGATTGAGACAAATGGCCAAATGTCTATTTTCTAACAACTGCAACTCATTTTGTATGTTCTTTGTTAATAGGCAAGTAAGAGATGGTTCTATCATTTTCTAGCAGGAAAAAAGGAGCTATGGGTCTAACTTCAAGCAATAAATCAAAAACAATGCTCAGACATCTGGGGGAGAGACAAAGGGACATTAGCAAAACAGAGAAATGAATTAATTCAAGTTTCTGGGAGACAGGAAGCGACTTCTTCTTGGGTATCTAAGCAAGAAAAATCCTTGCCTCTTAGCAACAGTAGAAGACCAGATGGGAACTGAGTCTTCAGGTGGTCCACGGGGACTGGCAGGAAGTGGAGGTAAGACCACGTGAGAATTCATCTCAACAAATATGTTTTGGTTTCCTCATTTATGCTTGCCTGATTCTTTAGGGGGAAACAAAGAGTGATCAGAGCTCTGTTCACCAGTATCTGAAAGAAACAGGAGGAATAGATGCATCTACCACTAATTAATCTAAGGCTGTGATTCACGACAAGCTGTCCACTAGAATTACCCAGTGCATTGGGCTTGCAAGAGAAAGGTATTTTGTCAAGGTGGGAAGTGGCTGTCTATGACGGGTCAGTGAAGACAGGCAGAATTTACTTAAGCTTTGTCAACTAAATATCATGTTGGCTGGCAATGATGGAAGCAGAAGATAGAAGAGGAGATTATAGCAAGGGGAATGGTTTCAGAGTAAACCAGAGAAAGGTAATTATTAAATTATCCAGTAAAAGAAGTGGGGATAGAAGGGGAGAAAAGGTTTTATTGAAAAGAATACTAGAAAGTTTGGTAGGGTCACATTGTCGAGGGTTTTAAGGGTGAGGCTGATGCATTTATGTTTCATTCTGAATGCAATAAAGAGCCATGGAAAGCTTGTGACCATAAGAGTGAATGGACACTTCTCTATCCACTCCTCTGCTGATAGACATTTACATTGCTTCTAGTTCTGGCTGTTGCAACTACTGCTGCTATGAACACGGATACACGTATCTTTTCAAATTATGTTTTTCTCCAGATATATGGCCAGGAATGGGATTGCCGGATCATATGGCAGCTCTGTTTTTAGTTTTTTTAGAAGACATGGCACATATATGAAGGCTTCCCTGGTGGCTCAGATGGTAAAGAATCTGTCTGCAAAGCAGGAGATCTGGGTTTAATCCCTGGGTTGGGAAGATCTCCTGGAGAAGGGAATGGCACACATATACAAAGGAATGTTACTCAGCCATAAAAAAGGACAAAGTCATGTCATTTACAGCAACATAGGAGTAGGAAATGCCAACCCACTCCAGTATTCTTGCCTGTAAAATCCCATGGACAGAGAAACCTGCTGGGTTATGGTCCATGGGGTTGCAAAGAGTCGGACAAGACTGAGCACAGTGCAAAGAGAGCAACATGGATGGACCCCGAGATTGCCATGCTTAATGAAGTAAATCAGACAGAGACAAATACCATATGACAACAGAGTTACAGATGTAGAAAACAAACTTATGGCTACTGGGATATAGCAGGGGGAGAGAAAACTGGGAGATTAGAATGGACATACACACACTACTGTACGATAACTAATAAGGATCTACTGTAAGGCACAGGGAATGCTACTCAACACCCTGCAATGACCTCGATGAGAAAAGAACCTAAAAAGCAGTGGATATGTACATAACCGCCTCACTTTGCTATACAGCAGCAACTAACACAACATTGTAAATCAACTATAATCCAATAAAATTTTATGGGAAAAAAGAGTGAACAGACAAAACCCGAATCTTGGGAAGATTCCCTAAAGGCAATGGGCAAGCTACACTGCATACGGAAGGGTCTGGACATAGGAAAACCATGTTGAAGGTGAGGCAGGTCCAGGAGGCTTTGAGGCCATGCTGTGCATCGGGAGGGGCCTGGCTGAAAGCCAAAGCAGATGCGCAGGCTCTGACCGTTGACTGAATGTAAGGATAAGAGAAGAAGTAGTGGAGGAAAATTCTAGGGGTTGGAGTCATGGGGATAAGGGGAAGGAGGAGAATGGCATTAAAAAAGTCAGGGGAGAAGGGAGAGCAAGTTCGCACTAGGTGAGCTCAATATTTCTCGTAGCGTAAGGGCTGGAGTCTTGAGCGGAAACAAGGAAACAGAGAAGGATTCGAGTGAATTAAAAATGAGGACTACTCGGGGGAGTTTTGTGAGCCTAATAGGGGACAAATTCAAGAAGGAAAAGTACGGAAGTGCTGTCCTGTATTCTAAAGATCGGTTTCAGTCTGAATTTCAGTACCTGACTGTGATCTACATTTGCTGGCGGACCTTCCCTCCTGGGGTTAGCTGGCACCCCACCAGGAGAATGTTGACTCCTGAAGTTGTGCCTTCTCTCCTCCAGCACCCAAGTGCATCATGGCTTGTCTCAAGAGAGTCTCACCAGCTGTACCTCACTGGAAGAGCCTCCCCAGATTTCACAGCTTCTTGTATAACTCCATGCAATTTGTAAAGCCGGGTTTAGGATACAGGGTCTTGAAAGAATGAAAAGAGTACCAAGATCAACACCTTAATTTCCTGACCTTTACAAATGTCAAGGTTCTGATTCTCCTGGACCCCAAGAAATTAGAGGCCTCTGCTGCACTGAAGTGCAGATATATTTTGTAAAGAGAAGGCCAGGACCATGTGGTCTTGGTAAATACCTTACAAGGTGTTAAGGTCCAGGAAATATCTTACAAGGTGTTAAGATGCTGATCCCCAATTCTAATGGTGGCAGCTCTGTGGAAAGCATTTTATATTATATCATTTCCAACTATAAATGTGAGTGTGGACCCTTGAAGGATGCACTGGGCTAAAACTCAGAGTTCCACTCCAGGCTGACCATTCACTGGCCAAGTACCCCTAGACACATCACTCGGTTTTTCTGGGGCTCTGGCTGCTTGATGGAGCAAGGGGGCTAATGACAGCCAGTGACTGCCTGCTTGATGAAAACCATGGGGACGGCGGCGATGTGCTGGCCTCTAGATAAGACCCCCTGAGCTCCAGGAAGGGGAGGCCATGCCAACAAGGGTGCAGAGTTGCTCACTATCACAGCTCCATTCCCCACCCTGGGCTGTCTGTGCTAACCTGGGGGACTCACTGACCAGGCCTCTTAGGGCAACAGGGCTGGAGCCCATGTTTGGTATAGACAAGGGGGGAAGTCATGCTTGAGCTTAAACATTTAAAAAGAGCTGTCAAATTTGTCAGCCTTTCCACTCCTGACCTCTGCTGAGCGCTGAGAGGCGGCAGTGCCTCCCCCGGCAGGAGCAGGATGAACGGAGCATACTTAAATAAACGACTCCACAGCAGTCCCATCAAATATTAAAGGAGCCGGCTCCCTCCATCAGCAGCAGGGCACGGGACTCCATCCCCGAGTGTCAGGGCTCCCAGCCTCTGCCTCACACGCACTTGGAACAGCTTGTCAGAGAGATACTTCTGTTTCTGAGGTTGTCATCCTTGGCCTGAATTGCTGAGCCATTTTCCATAAGCAGGCTCTGCCTTCAGCACTCCAGACGGAGCACAGCGGGGTAAGGCCAGCCTGCTGACCATTCAGAAGGGAGAGGGACCCATGAGGAAGAGCAGGGTGGCAGTGGGTCACAGGTGCTTTGAGGAGCGTGAGATTTTGATAGGCTGGAGGACACAGCTGAGATGGCTGGATCCAGGCTGCCCAGCAACTGGAGGAGGCGGCTCCTGAAGAAGGGCAGTGCCATTGGAGCAGACAGGGAGATGAGAAACGCCGCCCACTTCACAATCTGGAGAGCCCATTGCCCGAGCAGGATGAAGGAAGATTCGGATTATAAACAGCATTTTCCTGGACAGCAGCAAGTGAGTGTGATTTGTAAAACAGCATGATAAAACCTAACTGGGGTGGCTTTGAGGGGATTAAATGAAGGAATACGCATATGTGATCAGATGGTTTGCCTAACACGCACAAAGGCCCTGCCTGCCCCACCCACCGTGGCTGCACAGGTGACCCCAAGGCTGCCTGAGCACATCCCATCAACTCGGTAAGCCTGTGGTCTCAACAGCAGACATCCAATTTGAATCCAAGCCTCAGTTCAGAGGAGGCTCGTGTGAGATCAAACCAAGTCATCCTGGGGACTAGTGAGGTGGTGATGATGGGGGCCGGGGTGGACATCGGGAGTGAGTAAACCAACAGCAATGATTAAAGAGACCAAGGCAATTCCCCACAGCATTGAGAAGGGGAATATACGGAACCTGCTTGCTCAGAGAAGCCCATCCCTGCACAGAATGTAGCAGTACACGAGATTAAAGCTGCTGCCTCCAGGAGGGACTAAGGCTGCCCACCTGCTCAGCCTCCTTTCGGGCCAGGCCTGCGTTGGCAAACTCCTTTGTCACCTCTCTAAACCCTCAAGGTGGCCCTCGGGAAACGTGTCTTGGACAACTCCCTCCTCATCCACTCTCCCAACCCCACAACATACACAAATAAGGAAACAGCTTTCTGCTAGAGGCAAACAGAAGGTAATAACACCCAGTAAGGTGGACTGGACCCTGGCCAGGCGCTGTGCTAAGGCCCATGTGGACGTCACCAGACCCTCCAACAACCCCAGGACACTTGGGAGGAAGCCCAGGTTCACGGATGTTATGAAACGTGCCCACATGGACACAGAGGCTAAATGGTGAGGTTTAAACCCAGGACTCCAGAGCCTGAGCTGTCAGTCACCGCGTCAGCAAATGTCAGTGTTTCAGGGATCTGAACCCACAGCAGCATTCTTGACATTTCTCACTCTTGGAGATCTGCTATTTGCTGTGCATGGCCATGGTTTAAGTGTCCTCTTTAAAAAGTGAAGGCTTTCACCTGACTGTCTCAGCAGCGCACCGAATGTAGGATCCAAGCCGCCTTACCAGGCCCTAGGATCCCCGCGTGCCCCAGCGCCCATTCTGCAAGTCTCTGCAAAGATGCCAGAGCATCTTACGAAGCTTCCTCTCCTCTCCTTCACCTCCTCAGTTAATCAAAGCTCACAGGAACCTCCATTGGACCCTACGGTCCTCGTCATGAAAGTGAGAGGGGCCCTTCCTTAAGAGGCATTGATGCTGGATGGCAACAGAGCTGGGTAAGAGACTCTGGAGAAGAACTGGGCACGCCATCAGGAAGCCAGTGGTCCCCGGCCAATGAACCTTCTCCTGAGGCAGTGGCTTCTGAAACTATTTCAAAGGTTTTAATAATTCATCAATCCCAGAGGGGAAAGAAAAAAATTTTGAAAGAGGAAAACAAAGATCTAATGGGCCTCAGAGACTCCCACACGATTGGCAAAGGTTGTTTTTGCGTTGAATTGCCAGAGTGCAGGAAGATGGGGGCCTGGAGGAGGGAAGAAGGACGTGTTGGTTTCAATAAACAGCATATGTTTTAAAGGGAGAGCAGCCCGTAATGACAAGCCTGTACCCCCTGAGTCTGTACAGCTCTTCAGTGTTTATAAAGAGCTTTCATAAACAGCTACACTGCGATCTTTAAAAGAAGAATGGGGGAGAACACCACAGTTTTAATTAACCTAATTTTTCAGATGAGGAAACTGAGTCTTCCAGAGCTCAAGAGTTGCCAACCACCCAAACCTGTATTCAGCCCCTCACCAGGCAGGTCAATGACATCCCTGCACACTCCTGTGTTTGCTCCATCACAGGAAGTCTCCAGAGAGAGGAGGAGTGGGGTGACAGAGCAGGGGACGCTGGTCGGAGTTCTCTGGATCTCAGCACAAATCTCAGCTGAGCGTCCCAGTGGTTAAAAAAAAAAAGACCCTGGAGCCTCTGAACACCCTCCTTTCCCACCATGACCAGAAGCAGGGGTGAGGTCTCCTGGGAATAGATCACATCTACTCTTGACCTTCCAGAGGGCCTCAGGGATTCTCACATGAAGCAAAACGGCATCCGTGTTCACATGTAAGAGAAACAGAGACAGAAGTTTAACATACAATCTGCTAAGTAGTTGACATTTTTTGTTCCACAAGCGGTTTCTACCTCGGAGTTCAGAAGTCCAACACTATGTGACCTTCCCAGACGTTCTTCAGAATCCAGTGCGCTCTGCACATGAGGAGTAAAAGGAGGCTCAGACACTACTGCTGATTCCTTTCTTACCTCCTCTGCTGTGACCCGCTCCTATCAGTGCCCCACGGGAAGAGGGCATGACTGTCTGCCTTTTGTTCTGTGATTCTTATTGACAGTGAGAGCCTCCATCCTCAGCTGAGGGCTTGCGGCATTAGGCACGTGCATGCCCACTTCACGCCTGCAGAGGTCCTTTCAGAAGTTGCTTCACCAAAACGTGCCATCCCTAGAGGCTCCTGAGCCAACATACAGGACACCCAATTGCCAGCACCCTTTCCATCCCACCCTCCCCGGTTCTCTGTGGACCCGGGGTCAGTCCTCCCCTCGCTGCTCCCCTCAGAGTGGTCTGTTTTGACTCCCTTCTTGTTCCAGAGACATCCCTGCAGTAAATCGGAGGGTGTGAATGCGCTAATGCAGGTAAATTGTAATTAATTTCCCTCTAATTGATGCGTAGGACTACCTAGGCCCCTCATTTTCTTCCCTTCATTCCTTTATAAATATATGATTTGACAGGTTAATTTGAAAGCAAAAGTTAGATTCTTTACAGCCATCTAAGCAGAAGCCCCGGAACGCAATTTGCTGTCTAGCTGTGGGAAGCATAATAAAAGGGTTGAAGTCAGGTTATCCTTTTTTTAATCGCCATTTTACTAATTTAATCTTTTCCCCCTTCCTAAGATAATGAAATATTCATCTCACAGCCTGAACACCTCGGCAGCCATTGGCTGGGGAGCAGGATGCTAAAAGCTGTGGCATCGGGCGTGACCTTTCCTGCCGGGACCCCGCAGCCGGACCCCGAAAGGGCAGCAAGAGGGCGATGCGGCAGCACGGGGGAGGTTCTGCGTTGGCAGCTGAATCAGGACGGCATCAGGCCTCCCACGCTCTGCTGCTGCAGCTCAGAGAAAAGCACTGGAAACTCCTGCGGCTTGTGAGTGGAGGGAGCAGGAGTGGGCCAGCCCGCAGCCAGGAGCCGCCCTCTGAAGAGGGGCAGGGAAAGGCCAGGGCTCTGAGCGCCAGCGTGAGCTGCAGGACGGGCTTGTGGCAGAAGGAGACTTCTCTGCAGGGCAGCCAGTCCCCCAGGGGGAGAGAGCACCCTAGCTGCCCAAATGGCAGGCTCAGCTGGTACCCGACTCTCTGCAATTACAGGGAAGTGAGGACTGGGGACTCCAAGGGCACAGAGCCTTCCTTTGGTGTTTAGATCACACTCCAAACCACCAGTGGCATCATTGCCTGGGTGGTTGGCTAAAAGGCTCTCTCTCCCCAGGCCTGCACGTGAAGGTCTCTGCCTCCCTCTCTGCGAGAGAGAGCCTTCTGCTGCAGCACCAGCCCACCTATTGAAGGCTCCAAGACCCCCTGCCTCAGGTCTTTTCCCCACAGCGCTGGTCTAACAGCAGGAGGCAGATGCTTGATGGAAGCATCTCCAGGGCTGTGTCCGGGCACCTTTCATCTTAATCCTCCATCTTCTCTTCTCCTGATTGCTCAGATGCTGGTTTCTCCCTGCAGGTATGGTGAGGGGATGCCCCCATGGATGCCTAATATCACACACCTGATTCCATCTAGACTCTGAAGCTGGGGTCCTTGTAAGAAAATGCACATACAGTCAAGCCCAGGAGGCACGTTCCCACCAGCTGACACTCTCCTGCATTCACAGAGAAGACAAAGTGCCTCCTTTTTGGTGGGGAGACCCTGGGAGAGAAGCAGCAGGTCTTAGGAGGCAGCGGGTGAATTAGGACCCACGAATCACCATGGTTGTCCTTTGGAGGAAAGGCCTAGGAGCATCTCATCCAGAGAGCTTGGACCCAAGGTCTGATGTTCAACCCTAACATTTCAGGTCCCGTCTGACGGGTTCCTTTTCCATAAGGGAAGAGTCTGAACAGACGGAGACCAGAAAATAGATGCCATTGTCACCATCATTACAGATACGTGCACGCCCCATATAGTTGTTCATTTTTAAAGATGTGGCCATGAGCAGGTTGATCTGGCAAAAAAAAAAAATAAGTGACAAAATATGTGGTTTGATAAATGCCTCCTAATCATGAACTTTTTCTCTAAATTTTATGAAATTGTATTTTTAGTTGTTTTTAGCCCTGCGCTGTTTTCTCATGTCACTGGGAACTTTTATTTTTTCTAATAGATTATGCAATTATGACTATTCTCCTACATGGATTTAGTTTTATTTTTTCATGTCCAAATATTTGGGAAATGTCATCCATTGGGGAAAAGGTATCTTTCACCTACTGTTGTTTTTAATTATCAGCATTAAACTATCTTAAAAGGCTGCTTGAAAATTAAAGAGAAAAACCATTTATCGGGAAGCAACTCTTACACATCAGAGAAAGAAAGTACCACTCAAAATATAATGAGCAGGGTGAAGAGTTAGCAAATGAGAATCCAGTTTGGGGAGGGGGGTGATGGACAGAAAAGAAGGAAGAGCAGGCAAATGTGAAGACTGAGAAAGGCAGAACAGCCCAGAGGTTTAGTTGCTAAGTTGTGTCTGACTCCTGCGACCCCATGGACTATAGCTTGCAGGGCTCTTCAGTTCATGGGATTCTCCAGGCAAGAATACTGGAGTGGGTTGCCATTTCCCGCTTCAGGGGATCTGCCCAACCCAGGAATCAAACCTGGGTCTCCTGCATTGCAGGCAGATTTTTTACCAACTGAGCTACGAGGGAAGCCCCAGAAGGCTAGTAAAATGCTCAACTTTGCAAAAGAAAGAACCTAGATTTCTGGGAATGCAAGACACAGACACTGCGCTCCCTGGAATCACAATTTTCTCACCTCGGAGGACTTTGCACCGGCGCTGTGTCTTACGTCTTCCCAGAAAATTGATACAACATGAAATCAAATCTTCTCCGTTGATCCTATTATTTGCTTAGCATAGGTTGCTAGGGGCTTCTATTAAAAAGGTCTGTTGTGACTGTGCCCTTGAGGGAAAATGTACCTCTTATACTCCTGAGAAGGCCTCTTAAAGACAGAGTAGAGGATGGTTGAGAATGAGGAAATTCTACTTTTGAGAAAAGACCAAGAGGCTGAGAGGCAGGATTTGGTCCCGTCTGGGCCCCCTTTGCTTTGTCGTCTCAGCAGCAGCACCCTCTCTCCTTCTCCAGACAGCTCGCAGTGTCAACGTGCAGCGCTATCTTCTATTCTCCTCCAGCCTTCACTCCACCCCCGTCATCTGGATCCCATTCCTACCTACACTGACCTCCAACGAGCTCTGGTTGTAAAGTCTAAAAGATGAACTTTTACAACCTACCTTATTCAAACTGACTGTTTTGACCTCTCTGTCCTTGAAATTCTTTCCTACTTGGGTTTCCATGAAACCATCTCCTAAAATGCCTCCCAGTTCTTCAGTCACATCTTCCCTTTCATTTCCCTGGACTTTTACAATTTCTTCTGCATGTGTGTGTCCCCAGCATGCCCTGCTCCACCCCAACTCTTCTCCCTTTATACACCAGACCCTTGTCATCAACTGTGCTGACCAGTCTATTATATAATCTACACGTGTATGTCCAGGCCAGAGTTCTCTGAACTCAGGTTTATCCAGCTGCCTGCTATATATTGCTACAGATCTAGCGCCTGCTCACAGCCTGTTCCCCCTATTCCAGTCCCCATTTGGAACACAGCCCTTCATCCACCCAGGTTCTAGAACCAGAATCCTGGGGATGACCTCTGCGTGCACCTCCCTCCCTCCCTCCTTCCCATAACCCAAGTCCTGGGTATTAACAGATCCTGACCTTTCCTTTTGTTGAGATTCTCTCAGCCTCCCGCTTCTCTAATCCCATGGTCTTTGTCCAAGGTCAGGCCCTCATCATTTCTTATTTAACCTATCAGAATGTCTGCCAACACACTGTGCCACCAGTATTCATTTCTTGCCAGTCAAAGCATCTTTATAAAATGTGAATCTAATCATTTCACTCCTCTGCTTAATTTCTTTCAATGTCTTCCTTTGGTTTTGAAGATAAAATCCCACTTCCATAGTGTGGTAGACAATTTGTATCAAATCCAACTATGCCCATGCTTGCCTCCTAACCCCGCCCTTTACTGGACCTAGCAGCAACCTGAAGACATATATGCCTAGCAGAACCCCTTCTCTACCGGCTGACTGTGTTTCAGATTGCATGGGTGCTCCTTCTCCGTGTCCCTGTCATTCTCAGGAACTACCTCGAGGAGATCACTTGCCACGTACATTGAGGTATCCCTCTCTGCTCATCTAACTATCCCACTGGGCTGAAACCTCCTTGTGAGCAAGAATCCTATTTCTGTATCTCTTAATAGCATGTCTATCACATCGTGTGAGCTTATAAAATGTTTGCTGAATTGTTTATAAGATGAAAACAGTAGGTAATAATACTGTACCACAAAGCTACCTAAAAAGAATTATGAAGAAATCCAGTGTTTATTTTAAAAGTTGTCTTCCAAAGAAATTTCCCTGGGTAAAAGGCTATTTTAATCACCAAAGCAAAAACAAACAAACAAAATCTAATTTCTAATTTAAAACACACACACAAGACAAAATCAATATTACAATGAGTTTTGTTTTGTGTTATGAGTATTTTGCCCCAAAGAACTCACAGACTTCAAGCAGTTTATATCCCACCAGACCCCAGACCAAGCAGTGGGGAACCTCCCCATGTCTGCATTGCCTTCAGTAGCCCTCACCCCCAGCCTGTTCCCTCTTCACCTCACAACCTTGTCTGTGAAACCACTTAGGAAAACACACGCCCACAGCAAGTGGAGGCTTTGGATGCGGGACTCAGGCTACATGTGTACATTTGCATTCTGCTTATCAGGTCACCCAACGGCAAGATGTTCACAGGGAGCTGGCAATTTCTCCCTCGTACTGAAGTTGATGAGCGAAATAGCTCTTGCTGAAGGACAAGGGAGCCGGGGCGTGCTCGGCATGCTGCAGACACCGCGGGCAGCTGTCATCACTGGAAAACCAGCACAAAACCTTGTGAATTAAAAACTGAAGAAGAAACTTCTGCCCTATCTGGTGTGAAGGAAGCATCTTGCAGGCCATGGGGACCAGGCGGCTGCAACAGGGCCGGCCCAGATGCTAACTGGGGTCTGGCCCCTCCCACAGGCTCCCCAAGAGGGTCACAACATCCCTTGTCTGTTTCTAAGCAAAGGGAGAGGGTTTTATATTGGCTTCACACTCCCTGTTCGTCTCCAGGCCTGCCTCGTGGAGCTAAGTTTATCACAGTTCAATCAGCAGCAGGCCTGCAGGGCGGTCCTCAGTGACTCCTGGCCGTCCCACATTTTCTCGAGGCCTCTCTTCCTCCTCCTCCATCTCTCCTCCCTCCCTGGTTACAGGCTCTCCTTGGCTGCTGCTAGAGGCAGCTTTTCAACCAGCTCACGCAGGGGCTGAAGGAAGCTCATTTCGGAGCCAGTAATCTACTCCCCCTTTGGATCAAACTGCAAACTCAGATTGTACCAATCTGTCTAAACAACCCAAGAAAATGGGATCTAAATTGTGCAATTTTGGTGTGTCCACCTAGCTTGCTCATTTACTTTTACTTTCCAAAAACCTGAGACCCGGTGCGCCCTCCTCCTCTGCATTGATCCAAGGAAATGAGAAAGAAGAAAAGCACATCTCCAAACACAAATCATCCTGCTAGCCCCACGGAGCACCCAAGCTGCAGGAGGCTGCAAGGCCAGGGTCTGTGTTCAGGTCCCCGGAAGGGGTCAGCAGGAAGTGCAGAGCCATGAGAAATTGAAAAATAACAGGGGAGAGGAGAAACAAACAACCCAGCTTTGCCTTAAATGTGCATTTGGAACTCGGCTCTGGAGAAAGACAAAGGTGGAGACCAGACTAGCCAAGCTGGGGCGGGACGCTGGGCCTGGCTTGGGATTTGCCAGCTGGGCTGAGGTCATCGGAGTCTTCTGTTCTGCACATCTCGTTCAAAAAGGCAGGGCCAGCCTCCTCTTCTGTTCCAATTTCTCTTGAAATGATGGCCTTCCCTGGTTATCCAGGGATGTTTGTGTTTCAGGACAAAATATAAATGACAGTCTTAGATGAAAAAACAAAAACCCAAACCAAACCTCACCAGCAAATGGTAATTAGAAGAAAGGTGTCAAGAATACAAACACCATATTCCTCAGTGCCTCCGATTCATTTCTGAAAAGCAAGCTCCGAGAGGTGTGAAAGCCCCTGATTAGAAAGGGAGGCAAGTCCCAGAGAAGCCAGTGTGGGCAGGCAAGCTGCTCACTCTACCCAGAACGGGGACCTCCCAGGGCCCGTGACAGCCAGGAAGGCTGTTCATTTAATTTGCACCAGGAGACAGCGAGCCCACGATCGATTGACACTGACTGCCATGTGCTGTTCATCACAGACCTGTGAAGAATAGTGGCCTTACTCCCCAGGCCCTGAAATGACGCAGGAAGTCCTCCTCGCCTCTGCCTCCCTGTCTTCTTGAGAACACTCCCAAGCTGACCGAAGATGAATCAAGGGATATGCCTGGTCCTGAGACCGAAGCCATCCGAGATGTTTTAAAAAGTCTTCACACCTCTTGTCACTTGAAAACACATACAGCACATTGCTCATTTCTGGCTAGCACTCCTGAAGGGGATGCCTTATTCCCAGAGGGCTCTGCACATGGCTGGCCCCTGCGGTCAGTAAGAGGCACACAGTGGTTGGTCAGGATGAAAGAAGTTACACTGTGATCACAGGTGGCCTCGAGCCTTGAGCACACAGGGCCCTCACTCTGTACCCAGGCAGGCGAAGTAGCCCCTCTCTGGTCAGGTGTTTGTCTCCCAAAGAGGGGAGTGGAGTGGGGCTTTAAGGTTCTCCTTGGAACTGACACCAGCATCTCCGCCCCTATGATGGTAGCTAAAGAGGCCATGTGGCCACTCCTGGGTTCCACAGGGAAGCACCAATCACCCTCCCACCTAGAAGGCAGGGGAATGTCTGCAAACACGGAGGCAGTATCCTCCAACACAAGGCAGCGATCCGTCACTTGTGGAAGGAGAGATGTCCCCACCGTTGTGAGGTCTCTCACCAAGCACTGTCCTCCAGCCCGGGCATAGAACAAGCTCCAGACTGTCTGCTCCAGGACCACTCCGACCACAGTGTGCCCTGCTGATGGAATGTGGTGCAGTGCCCAGGAATGAAAATTTCTCCCTTCAGTTCCACAAAGAAAGCAATCCTATCACTGATAAGGATATGTCTGGGAAAGTTAACAAGGTAGGAGTAATGAAGGAGTGACAGTTTGCTTCTGGTTTACAGATGGGCCATCGCAGGATCAGGTAATGACCCTATTCCTGTGGATATCAGGGCAGGGTCGCTTCCCTCCATCCCTCTGGCCTCCCAGATGGCGCCCTCTAGTGGTCCCTCTTTCTGCAAACGTTTCAGCCCTGTGTGGAAGGAAACATGGGATTTCATTTCCCACCCATTTTTTATCCTCAGTGGTCCAGGGAAGTGCCCCTGCATCTTCTAACTCTGTCACACTCACCTGAGCAGAGAAATAGCAGCTCCAGTTCAAGTAAGTAGGCACCACTGTCTACTTTCAAACTTCATCCTGCCGTTACTGTCACAGCAACCCTGGCCAGACTTGCATTAAAAACCCATGCAGGGGTTCCCTGGTGGTCCAGTGGTTAATAATCCACCTGCCAATGCAGGGAACACAGGTTCAATCCCTAGTCCAGGAAAATTCCACATGTCTCGGGACAGATAGTCCTGTAAGCCTCAACTACTGAGCCCAAGCGCCTAGAGCAAAAGAAGCCACAGCAACGAGAAGCCCGTGCACTGCAGCTAGACAGTAGCCCCTGCTCCCCCACAACCAGAGAAAGCCTGCATGCAGCAACAAAGACCCAGTACAGTCAAAAATTAATTAATTTTAAGAAACAACTGATGATTAAGTATATCTTAAAAAAATTCTCACAAAACAACAACCTATTGTAGGGCTTTCGGCTCCGTGTCTGTGGGATATGGATAAATTCTCTCCTGAAAGTGAATCGAATAAGGCTGTCCCCCTTCTGTGAATAAGGGGTTCATGTTTTATCCCAACATCTCTACTCAATGCCACCAACATTGTGCCGCTTCCATAAAGGACAGGGCTACAAGCCGTTAACCCATGAGCCAATGTGCCCTGTGTAAAGCAGCTTGGAACCAAGTTTCGACTACAAAGAAGTCATCCAAACCAGCGGCTGGGGTCTGATGACACATGCAGCCCCATGCCTGGGAGGAAGTGGCACAGTGGTGAGGGGTTTCCAGGTTACACAAGCAAGTAAACCTTTCGCCTTGTTTTCCAAGCCCTGTGCCCCTTCCCCATTTATGGACCGGAAACCTGAATGCCTGTCTCGCAGATTATGCTAAGTATTCACTTACTGTCTGGAACTGAGGCCTGTAGCAAATATTTCTCAAATGAATGAATAAAATATTGAATACATTATCTGGTAAAGTTCTGGGCCCAGTGTAAGTGCTTTACAAAGCCATCTGGGGGGGGGGGTTTCCCTGGTGGTTCAGAATCCACCTTGTAATGCAAGAGATACAGGTTTGATCCCTGGCCAGGGAACTAAAATCCCTCATGCTGCGAACCAACTAAGCCTGTGTGCCACAGCGAGAGAGCCTGTGGGTCACAAAGAACAATTTCACATGATGCAGCCAAGATCCTGGGTGGCCCAACTAAGACCTGATGCAGCCAAATAAATAAATAGACACTGAAACTGCTAATTAAAAAAAAAAAGCCAGATATAGATCTTGTCCAAGGAAAATGGCCCATGTGAGCAGCCTGAGAAAGAAACTCACAGGAGGAAAGGTCCATCCCAGTGCCCCCAGCTGAGATCTCCAGTAACAGGGCCTGTTTCTCTAAGCCTCAGTTGAATAACAGGGACAACAACTCCCTTGCAGAGATACAGGGGAAACGACATTCTGTGGCTCAAGCTTTCAGGGTGTAAATAAAAGACTTTCCTAGATTCCCAGCTGGTAGAAGGAGCGAGGTTATGTATCTACCAGCCAGCACCGAGGGGGCGTGTGTATTTCATCAGCTTGAAGGTCCCTACCCTTACATAAAACATCGGTTCAGAATCCAAGCCGGTCTCACATCCTGTGGATCCCCACGTGCAGGCATCCATTTGCTGCAGATGAAGCCGTTGCTAAGCAGGGAAAAAGTCTTTCAAACTCTTATGAGAATAGCTCGCAAAGCTCCTTGGGTGCCTAATGTTCTTAAACAGCATTTTAATGATTTAAGAGTAAATGAACTAGAAACCCATGGATTTAATTTCCCTTGAAATACATATAGGTTTAAAAATTAAGGGGGAACATACTCAGAGCAAAACCTATCTGTGATTTGGTGGCAGCTGGAGCACTCAGAGTGAACTGAGCCTGTCTAGCCAGCCAGCTACAGCACGCAGCCCGATTCCCAGTGAAGCTTGCAAGGCTCCAGACACGGGAGTGAGCCCTCGAGCTGCTGGAGGACTAGGGATCTCCATCCCAAGGCAGGCTACTGAGGCTCTGCAGAAGGTCTGAGCCCTCAGACCACAAGGGCCAGTTTACGGTGAGCTCAGGGGAGCCCCAGCTGTTCACCCAGAAGCTCTGTCACCCAGTGAAGTGGCCGAGCCCAGATCACAAGGCTCCCCACGTGAGGAGGTTGCTTTCACCAAACTCGTGCTGTTCGCCTGGCTTTTCCAGAGGACAGTCCGGAGGCTTTGCTGCACAGATTCAACCAACAATGGATGTAATATAGTCTCCCTGAAATCCAGAATGTTCCAGGGAGCAAAACTTGCATTTACCCTGCTCTGGAAAGTTATTTACAGAGTGTTTGCACTATATTGGGTATTTGTAAGTAATCTAGAGAGAGCTGAAAGTCCACAGGAGGGGTTGGCAGAAAGACAAACAAGTAGGAAGAACCTGAGGTCACAGACTCCCTCAAATTACAACTATTAACAGAACAACCTTCGATGAAGAAGACCAGAACCCTCCAGAAAAGACTGTCTACAACTAAAGGTATAAAGAAGGAACCCCAGTGAAATGAGATGGGTAGGGGACAGCGTTGTGGTGTAGTCAAGTCCCATAATCCCAGGTGGGCGACCCACCGACGCAAGAATCATCACAGCTGCAAAGATTCTCCCCAAGGAATGAGGGGTCCGAGCTCAGCCTCAGGCTCCCAAGCCCAGGGGTCCTGCTCAGGAAAGATACTCTCCTAGGATGAATGGGTTTGAAGGCCAAAGGGGCTTACTTTGGGGAGACTCAGAGGCCTGTGGGAAACAGAGATTCCACTCTTCAAGGGGCACACACAGAATCTCATGGCTCCGGGACCCAGGGCAGAAGCAGTCGCTTGAAGGGCGGCTGGATCAGACCCATCTGCTGATCCCGCAGAGGCTCCGAGAGAGGCCAGAGGCGGGAGGACTCACTCGGGACACAGACACTGAGCTGTCGTTTATGGGGGCTCTTCCTGCCACAGGGATGCTGGTGCTGGCAGTGTCAGGGTGAGGTCCTCCCTCCAGGACCGTGTTCCACTGTAGTTTCTTTAAAAACTAAAAATAGAGCTACCATATGGCCCAGCAACTCCACTCTTGGGTATATATCCAGGTAAGACAGAAACACTAATTTGAAAAGATACATGCACCCCAATGTTCATAGAAGCATTACCTACAATCGCCAAGGTATGGAAGCAACCTAAGTGTCCATCAGCAGATGAGTGAATGAGGAAGATGCAGTGTATAAATGCGGAATCAGCTTTAAAGAGGAAAAAAAGAAGAGGAAGAAAATTTTACCATTTGCAGTAACACGTGGGTGGACCTGGAGGGTCCTAAGCTCAGTGAAATCAGTCAGATAAAGACAAAAACCACGATATTACTTAAACTGGAGAAGAAAATGGCAACCTACTCCAGTACGCTTGCCTGAAAAGCCCAGTGAACACAGGAGCCTGGCAGGCTACAGTCCATGGGGTCGCAAAAAGTTGAACTTGACTTGGCCTCAGAAAAACAACCATCACTTATACGTAGAATCTAAATAATGAAACAAACTAGTAAATATGACAAAAAGAAAGGAACTCACAGATATTGAGAACAAACTAATGGTTAGCATTGGGGAGAGAGAAAGCGGGAGGGACAAGAGAGGTAGTGGATTAAGAGGTACAGACTTCTGTGTATATAATAGGCAACCTACAAGGAGATGTTATACGGCATTGGGAATATAGCCATTTTTATAATAACAATAAATGGAGTATAGTCTATAAAGTTTTGAATCACTATTTTATACACTTGAAAGTAATATGCTATTATAAATCAACTATATACCTCAATTGAAAAAGTTAAAGTACAGGGAAGGATATGAGTAGGTAATATGCAAACACTACAAGGAAACGGCAACCCACTCCAGTATCTTGCCTGGAGAATCCCACGGACAGAGGAGCCTGGTAGGCTACAGTCCATGGGGTCGCAAAGAGTCGGACACGACTGAGTGACTTCACTTTCACTTTCACTTCACACTATCTTTATATACGGGACTCGGGTACCCATGGCTTTTGGGGTCCATGGGAATCTTGGGACCAATACCCCAGAGACACTGAGGAACAACCCTTCTCATTTCCTGTCTCTGAACCTGGAGCCTCACACTTTCAGGGTTTTAAACTGTTGCTTAATTTCTCATTTTTAAAGAATCCATTGGAATAAATTTCCTCCAAGTTCCTACCTAATTAAGGCAATGGTCTTTTCAATGATAATGGAGGCCGGGCTCCCAGGTTTTCATTTCATGGGTTTGGGCTTGTCTTACCTCACAGCAGGAAGCAGGAGACAGAAATTGCATTGCTGTGGCAGCCCGCTCTCTTCCATGTGTGTCTGCCACCTGTCTATCCCTCAAGGCCCCCTCCAGAAATTCTCACAGGATGCTGTGGACCACTCTGGTCCTTGGATCCTGAGATCCAACATCAGAGCCTCTGACCCAGCGTTCCCCGAGCTGTGTACCATCTAGACAAAGGGAACTGAAAGCCGATGGAATCCATCCAAAAGCAGGCAAATGTCTTGATAATGGAGACCAAAGAATATTGAGAGATTTATTGAACACTCACTAAGCCTTGGCTACTAGTCCATAAGCTTTAGGTTCACTCAGTCATCTAAGTTGTCAGACACTGACACTGTCAATCATCAGACACTGACCATTAGATGACAGGCATGCTCTTCTAACCAGTGGTAAGTGAACACATAGTCCTACAAGGAAAATATAAAATGATTAAGGAATGACCACTGCCTTAAAGATTCTCACAGGTCAGTGAAATAGGCAGCATTTTAAAGAAATGAATGATAATAACTAACATTTATATAGTAATCCCTAGGTACCAGGAGCTGCTGTGTGTTCCCTACACGTAGTAAGTGGTTTAATCCATGTAGGAATCACGTGTGTGTATGTGTGTGTGTGTGTGTGTGTGTGTGAAGTCGCTCAGTCGTGTCCGACTCTTTGCGACCCCGTGGACTGCAGCCCACCAGGCTCCTCCGTCCTTGGGATTCCCCAAGCAAGAGTACTGGAGTGGGTTGCCATTTCCTTCTCCAGGGATCTTCCCAACCTGGGGATCAAACCCAGGTCTCCTGCATTGGAGGCAGACGCTTTAACCTCTGAGCCACCACATGAGGTAGGTAGTATTAACAGCCCATGTTGTAAGTGATGGAGCTGGACAAAGAGATTAGAAGATTAGATGACTTTAGAGATTAAATGACCGACCTGAGTCAACCCAGGAAGGGTTTGCACTTTTAATTCTTCAAGCTACTCTACATGTGGCACAGTTGCTAGTGTAATACTAGCAAATGCAATGGGAGCACCAAGGGAAAAGCAGTTACTGCTGCTGGGACTAGAGATGGGGGAGGCAGGAGATTTGTGGAGAAAGATAATATTTGAGTCGTGTGTATAGGTGTGCAAAACACCCCAGCCTTATGAGCAGACTGGCTATGAGCCAAACCAGCTCTTCACCAGACCTCTCTCCCTCAATGAGGGAGAGCGTGCAGAAGGCTGACCTGACAAACTCGAGAAGCAAGCCAATTTGGACACTAAGCCCAGGATAATTCAGATGTGAAACAGATTAAACTCATTTGCAATTACCAGACCTGTCCTCTTTGGGAGGAACACTCAAACTTCTTAGCAACCTGTTCAATGTGTATTGGCATTGGTTTGGATCACTGCCTCTGCATCATCTATGTGTTATCTAGGAGGAAAGTGAGTGGTTAATGGCAAATGAAGTTCCATTCCCCCTGCCCCATGTTTAGTTATCCCTGTCTTCTCGTTACCAGCCCAGGGTTCTCATTAGAACAGTAAACTGGCAGCACACAGAGGCGGTAAGAAGAGCTACACGAAACAGCCATGAAATGATTTAGAAGAAGCGCTGGAAAAGCACACAAGCAGCCAGTGTCTTCTTTAAAAGCGATACAATTTAGAACTGGGTGGCCAGGGCTAGAAGCCTGCTCGGATATTAACTGTTTATGTGTGTCTTCACCAGCTGGGACTTTGTCTACCTGTCTTCCTTTCCTGCAATAATGGATTTATAATGCCTAAATCATAGAGTGAGTGAGAAATGCAAAGTAAATAATATAAAAGACACCACTGGACCCGTGTTGGGTGATATTGGTAAATACTATCCTAGTTTCATGCTGAACTTAGTTAAATCCCAAGCAGATCTAAAAGCTGATGTGCTTCTAATTTGGATCAAGTGATCCAACCACAGTGAATGTTGTGTAAGGTCCATTCTGCAGGATCACAATGTTTTGGGGGAATTTCTTTCCATTTTACTTTATTTTTTATTGAAGTATAGTTAAAGTTGCAATGTTGTAATTACTGCTGTACAGCAAAGTGACTCAGTTATACATATATATAACATTTTCACTCATCTTCTTTTCCATTATAGTTGACCCCAGGATACTGAATACAGTTCCCTGTGCTCTACAGTAGGACCTTATTGTTTTTTGTTTGTTTTTCAGTCAATAACTCATGTCTGACTCTCTGCGACTGTATGAACTGCAGCACACTAGGCTTCTCTGTCCTCCACTGTCTCCCTATTGTTCATCCACTATATATATGAGCTTCCATCTCCTAACCCCAAACTCCACATCCATCCCTTTCCCACCCCACCCCCTTGTCAACCACCAGTCTATTCTCTACGTCCCTGATTCTGTTTTATAGGTCGGTTCATTTGTGTCATATTTGAGATTCCCCATATGAGTGGGATCATATTTGTCTTCCTCTGTCTTGCTTTGTTTAGCATGATAACCTCCGGGCCCATCCATGTTGCTGAAAATGGCCTTATTTCATTCTTTTTTTTATGACTGAGTCATATTTCTTTGTGTGTATGTACCATATCTTCTTTATCCATTCATCTGTCACTGGACATCTGCTTTCATGCCTTGGCTATTGCGAACAGTGCTTCTGTGAACATAAGAATGTGTGTATCTTTTGCAATTATAGTTTTGTCTGGATCTAAGCCCAGAAGTAGGATCGCTGGATCACATGGCAACTCTACTTTTCGTTTTCTGAGGAACTTCCATACTGTTTTCCACAGTGGCTACACCAACTTACATTTGTTTTGGGGAATTTTTTGCAATAATTTTCTTTCTCTGCATTTCTCCTAAGGCCATAAACACACCTGAGAGCCTCCATTCCTAATGAAATCCCAGCTCCACATTAGTGTTTCCTAGACTTCCTTCCTCATAACCCCCAGGAGTTCAGCATCCACTCCGGGGTTCTCAGTGATCACCCACATGCTGGAGACCACAGTCCCTTCTCAGCACAGACCTTTCTGCACTGTGGACCCTACACAGCCAATCTCCTTTTAACTCCCCACCCACCCCATGTGTCGCAGTTTCCCCATCAGTCAGCATCTACACCATTCACACAGTCACCTCGGTTGGAAATTTGGTATATTTTGACATATCTTTTTCCTTCTCACCCCATCTATCTAGGGAAATACTGTTCTCGCTCCTTCCTCCGAGTAAAGTACATAAAAGTATCCCCCCTTTAGGGCATTATGTTCACTTATCTGTGCTTTTAAAAGAATATATGCAAACTGGAAGGCATGTGACCCACTTCCCATGGAAAAGCGAGAGAATTGGCTCACTTATGCCACACTTCCCACCAAGGAAACTAGAAGAGCTTCACTTGACTGGGGAAAGGAGCCAGAACATTCTCCATCACTTTTAGTGTCCCTGGGCCAGCAGGTGAATTACCTCCCTGACTGCGCGGCAGCAGCAATGACACTGGTGAGAAATGCCAGGGCTGCTTTTGCCCCTCGAATGAGGATGCTTTGCAGTTGGAGCACAAGCTGTTAGTAAATTGGCTTCTAAAAGGTCAGATGCAGGATAACCAGGGATGAGAGGAAGGTTGGTGAGTGAAAAGGGAGTTGGGTGAGATGACTCTGGCAGTGGCTTCCAACTAGATGAGCCGGGCATGATGGTTTTTGTGGGGGCCGAGTTTGGGAGCAGGCACAGGCCAACAGCAAGTGACAAGAAACTGTGTCCTTAGAACAAAGGGAGCTGAAAGCCAACAGCAAAGCTGAAGTCAAGCTAACAGAGCTTTAAATAATAAAATCAGGACAAACAAAATGTGATTCAGTTTAGGAAATTTATGGGAAACTGCTCTACAGAAGGCTCTGGTGTGCTGCATTTTGCACACGTGCAGATGGACCACATCTTTCCAGAAACCTCCAGGAAGCAACAAGTCTTCTAAAAGGAAGACCCAATGGGGCAAACACGAGTTGGAGCACACACACCTGCTCACCTTGGCCTCATACACCATGTTCTCTTTATGTTTTAGGGGCTATGGTACATTCCTCTACTTACCAACCCATCTCCTATTGTCTGACCCCAGGGGAAAGTCGGTGTGACCATTATCATTACAGAGAAGGAAACGGACACAGAGACAGCAGTTGGAATGTGACAAGTCTGGACTGGAGCCTACCCAGTCTGGGTTCAGGGGCTAACGGCTTCATCACTGTGTCAGACTAGTTAGAGGGAATCCTCCTTTTCTGAGTTTAAAAATCAAACAAAATATATAACAAGCAGAGAAGAGACAAATGTAGGTGACTCTTCGGCACTACATTCTGCCCACTTTCAGTCAAAAAGCTCTCTCTGCTGAGCCCTCTGATTCTTACTCTTGATACCGTCTCTGCTGCTGAAATGTCCCCCTTCATCGTTACTGTAATGCGTTATTAGTAAGGTTGTTGAACAGACATATTTATTGGATTTGCAAAGGACTGGGAACACAGAAGTGATAATAAAAACTTCTTCCATAAGCATCTCAGTGCCCAGCTGGTCCACAGATGCAGAGGTGGGATGTGGATGTTTCAATAGGTGCTGACAGGTGGGGCAGAAGGTACCCTATGGCCCAGAGGATGGACTAACTCTTCCTAAGGGAGTCTGCAATGGTTTCTTAGAGAAGTTACAGTTAAAATTTATCTTGAAGAAAAAGTTTGAGCCTCATCTTGGTAGAATAGTGAGATATGTAAACTGAAGGAAACTAGTTCATAATAATTTTATATTTGGAAAGCAAAACATATTATTTTTAATTTGGCACCAAACATTAAAACAAAATAAAATCACTTTTGCTAGCAAGACCTTAAGAAGATTAAGGAACATTGTACTGAGTTTTTCTGTTTTGAGGGAAAGAGTTACAAAAGGTTGAGAAACACTTTTTATGAAAATGATATAGCTTCTAATCAAAGAAGTACAATAAATCCCGACTGCAACCTCTGCCCTCTATTCTGAAGACCCAGCAATAAAACATAATATATGTATCATAATATTACTCTTGAAAACAAGCCAGATACCTTGTGGATCAGAAACAAATACAAACACACTAGTGACTGATAGGGTTCAGTTCAGTTCAGTCGCTCAGTCGTGTCCGACTCTCCGCGACCCCATGAATCACAGCACACCAGGCCTCCCTGTCCATCACCAACTCCCGGAGTTCACTGAAACTCATGTCCACAGAGTCGGTGATGCCATCCAGCCACCTCATTCTCTGTCGTCCCCGACTCCTCCCACCCCCAATCCCTCCAAGCATCAGAGTCTTTTCCAGTGAGTCCACTCTTCGCATGAGGTGGCCAAAGTATTGGAGTTTCAGCTTTAGCATCAGTCCCTCCAATGAACACCCAGGATTGATCTCCTTTAGAATGGACTGGTTGGATCTCCTTGCAGTCCAAGGGACTCTCAAGAGTCTTCTCCAACACTACAGTTCAAAAGCATCAATTCTTTGGCGATCAGCTTTCTTCACAGTCCAACTCTCACATCCATACATGACCACTGGAAAAACCATAGCCTTGATGAGACGGACCTTTGTTGGCAAAGTAATGTCTCTGCTTTTTAATATACTATCAAGGTTGGTCATAACTTTCCTTCCAAGGAGTAAGCGTCTTTTAATTTCATGGCTGCAATCAGCATCCGCAGTGATTTTGAAGCCCCCAAAATAAAGTCTGACACTGTTTCCACTGTTTCCCTATCTATTTCCCATGAAGTGATGGGACCAGATGTCATGATCTCTGTTTTCTGAATGTTGAGCTTCAAGCCAACCTTTTCACTCTCCTCTTTCACTTTCATCAAGAGGCATTTAATTTCTCTTCACTTTCTGCCATAAGGGCCGTATCATCTGCATAGGGTCTCCCCATTTACCAAATGAAAATACACGATGTACAATTAAATTTGAGTTGTGGATTAAATGCAGGTGACATACTTACACTAAATAATAATTTATCTATCTGAAATTCAGATTTAACCAAGTATCAAATATCTTCCCTTGCAGCCTAGAGGGGGTGCAAGTCACGGGCTGATGATGCGCAAAACAGGAACACAGGGACCCCCTGGGATCACAAGCTCCAGCCCCCAGTCTAGAAGGGGTGAGATCCAGGTGAAACCGCAGAGGTCCAGGCCAGGCAGCTTGCCCTCAACAGTCAGCTACCCCCAGGAGCTATGTGGCAAAAAAAAAAAAAAAAAACAAGGGACTCTGGACAAGACTCCCTTGGTGGTGGCGGGAGGTGGGGGGCAGGCGCGGTGGAGGAGGATCCTGGCGCAGTTGCTGGGCAGCTGAGTGACCTTGACAGTTAATATCTCTCTGCTCCATGTCTTCATCTGTCATCAGGAAATATCAGCGCCAACCTCATTAGGATTATTGCAAGGGATAAATGGAAATAGAAAGCATTTAGGACTTTAAACTGTTATCTGAGAATTCTAAACACAGATAATCTGAGAATTCTAAACACATCTAATCCATCATTTACAGGAAGAGACAAAGTAGCAACAAATTAAGCAAAGATCTAGGGACTGGTTAACTAACCAATTAATGAACTGTACAGCTATTTCCTAAGTACCTACTATGTGTAGGCACCGAGGATACAGTGCTGCGCTGTGCTGATGGAGACCACCTCGTCCCTCCACCTCCCCGATCTCTTGGAGCTTGTGTTTCAGTGGAAAGAAGCAGCTGATTGAAAAATAAATAACCAGGCAAGATCTTCTCAGAGAGCAAGACATTCTACACAGAAAATAGGTGATGTGAAGGATGGTACTCAGAGAAAGGATACAGATTCAGGTTGGCTCATTGGGATGGAGCATTGCAGTTGATCCTCAAGTGACAGTAAGGTTCCAGGCTGTGGAGGTCTGGGTACAGGTATGGCAGGCAGACAGCAGGGCAAGTGCAAAAGTCCTGGGTGGGCACATGTATGATATGAATAAGAGAAGAAGGCCAGAGTGACTGGAGCCTCGTGAGGAGGTGTGTCTGAGAGAAGACAGAACATACTGGCCAGACTTCACTGCTTGCAAGTATATTTGCAAGGTGATGGGAGGCTAAAAGTCACAGAGAGATTGGCTTTCACTTCTAATAGGCTATTCGAGCTGCTGAATGCCGAATGGATGGTAAACAGCAAGAACAAAACCTAGACACTTGTTAGGAAGCTATTTCAATAGTTCAGACTGTGTTGGTTCAGGTTGGGTTTGAGTTGTTGGATTGGAGGTGGAAAGAAGTATGCAGGTTCTGGACAAATCTAAGAGAAGAATCAAGGGGATTTGCTTGGATTGGATGTGGGAGAGAAGGATATCTTTAAGGCAGAATTAAAGGTAACTCTAAGAATGTGGCTATAGGCAGCATGGTGATGCCATTTGAGATGGGAGGAGACTGTGGGGAGAGCAGAGGAGTATTTTGAAACTGTTAAAGTTCAAGACTCCTGTTCACTAGATATCCACGTAAGGTACAGAGCGTCAAGTAAACACACACATACGTAAATTCTTTCTCATTGTGTTTTGCATCTCATTAAAATATGGATGATATTTAAAGCTGTGGGATTCGATGAGTTCACTGACGACGTTAAATGGTCAGATAGTGACTTCAGGAACCAAGAGGGGAAGTAGGAGGAGAAGCCCATGTTGAAGGAAAGTGACACAGTCAGACTTAAAAACATGGAGCTCAAGTCACCTGTAATGAATGCAGATAGAGGTGGCCAGTGGACAGTTAAAACACGGTCAAAGGATAACATAAACATAAACTAAAGGATCATCTGGGAAAGCAGAGAAGATCAACGTCAAATGTCCAGGCACATCTAACTACACTGAGAAGGGAACAAAATCTAGGGTTACATCCTTCACCAAGCTGACCGGGTGCTGGTTGGGAGTCTGGTACAATCTAAAGACCATTCTAAGGAATAAAACAGCAAGGAACTGGTTGGCTCAGGCACATTATAGGCAACCAAGCTATGGGACAGGACCACAGAAATAGTTCAATCTATTGGGAGCATGTAAAACCAAGAAGAGGCATAAAATCCAGGAGGAGCCAAAGCATTAGGTTTTCAATAGTGATTCAGTTGCCAGAAGTAAGAATCTAGTTCAGGCCTCAGAACTGGAGGGCAAGATGAGAAACCATATCCTGAACATAATTTCTCTGATTTTTTTTTTTTTTTTTTGGCCACATAACCTGTGGGATCTTAGTTCCCTGACCAGGGATCAAACCCAGACTCCTGGCAGTGGAAGCATGGAGTTCTAACCACTGGGCCACTGCAGAATTTCTAAGAGTTCTCTCTGTTAATTGAAGTGGATGCTAAATTAAAGCCAGTTGGGGAGCACATGAGACTGCAGAGGGAGTTTCTGAGCACTCAGGAAGAGCTCCGTGAATCCTTCCCTCCGTGAGCTGGAGCTGCACATGGCCAGGGCATATGGGGCTGACAAGTGGCCACAGTCAATTGGCTTTGATCATGGAGAGGTCACCGTCATCCATGGCACAGCCTAGACTGACGAGGAGACTTCCAGGGAACAGAGCTGGCCACCTAGCTCACTGTTTGACTGACAAAACTTCCATTCCCACCTTCCCGCCTGTCTGTAGTCCCCTACCCTGCTGCTTCAAGACCAACCCAGGAATGCACTTCCCGTCTGCCTTGTGGGGCCACCATCTTGGTCGGACACCAACTCCCCTCCTGACCTGCTTCTTTCCACTCTCCCAGCCCACTGTTCCAAAAGGTTTTTACCTTGCCGTCTCTAATACCTGTTATTTACCTCAATTTTCTCCACAGTCTGAAAGTACACTCAGTGACCCCTGAAGAGCAGCGGTGTTACCTCGGCCCCACCCCTGCTGGAAACACACACACCCACGACGCTGGAACAACCTGTCACTTTGAGTATTTTTAGTTTTTCAAATCTCGTGTTTCATTTTTGCAGAGGATGCCAAGAGGATGAGGAAAATGCTGTAGCGGAGAGGGAAAATCAATACCTCTTAGGATGCCGAGTGCTCTAACTGTTTGCTCTTGTGTCTGATGCCAGGTTGTGTCGGAAAATTCTGCCAAGTCTTAGACTGCTTACCTTCTCCCAAAGGTTTGATGAAGAATCCATCTGAAGATCTGGTCTCCCAGGGAGAGATGTCACATATTTTACATTGCTCTCTGCCACTTGAAATTCTTGAGAGGTGTCAAAGAAACGCAAAGTGGGGGTCCAGGAGGAATCTTCTTTCCTTCCTTGATTTAAGAACCCTCTCTGGAGAGCAGAGTTGGAGAGACATAACACTGAGAAGGCCAGGGGCTAGAGTCGAATTACTACCAATGGAGATGGTTTATTTCATCATTCTCGGGGAAATTGATGGAAATGGATTTGAAGTTGGTCTGCTGCTCTGTGAAATGTTAAGTCCTGGGACTTATCTGAATGCAGAGCACCAGCCCCTGTATGGAAATCACAGAGGCTTTGAACTCAAATGGAAGATTACCTCTCCCTTAATGGAAAACATCCTTTAAATGACTTTTGAAAGTCCACTCCATTAGAACTGACTTTGAAAACAGAGTCATGCGTTCAGCAGTGCAGTAGCAAGCACTTACCCCTCTGTCTATGGAAGGCAAAGGGATTCAGTGAGATAAGTATGACAGTCAGCCAATAATGGAGATCCTGGACCAGTGCAAAAACTACAGCTATTTACTGCATAGTATGCCAAGTGATATGATACCATGGGACACATAGGTGGAGCTTGTGAGAGAGATACGGAGGCTAAGAAGGTTTCTTGGAAGAAGGGACCTGAGACCTGAGGAGTGCTCAGGAAATAAATAGTTGAAATGAGGGAAGACAGGCTGACTCAGGCAGAGGGAACCATGTTAGTAAAAGTTCCAGGGAGGGAGCATGTGGCAGGCTGGAGGGAGGGGAAGAGCTCTATCGAGCTAGAACCCAGACGCCCAGGATAGGTGCACAACAGGCTGCTGACCTCTGACATGGGTGTTTATGCAGAAGGTGGTGGCTGTGTGTTGGTCTGGGGCAAGTAGTGGAAGTAGAAGATTTGTTTTCTTTATGATTTGGAGTTTTGGTAGGGTAACCAATTGATGATGTCTAAAGCTAAGTGAATCTGAAACAGAAGTATCTGTGCTAGAAATAAAATAATAATAGATAACCAGTGACTGATAAAATAATGATAGACGTGTCAAATATCTACTAGAGGCCAGGTATTGCACTAAACATATTACATATGTTATATCCTTTTAATAATAACTTCATGAGGTAGATACTATTTAAAAATTTTTAAAAAACAAGTTTTAGGGGTGGTAACTGTTTTCCTGAGACATAGATTTGAAAATTGTAACACTTAAAAGTTAATTAAAAAAAAAGTTCCATACCTGATAATCAAACATTGTTTAGACTATCTCAAAGCAAGGTTATTATTAGTGAATGTGATTTTTCACCTTACCATAAAGCTTGTTTCCAAGTAACATTAATCCTAATCAACAACCAAATCTAAGCTTTAAAAAGTCCCCTCCTTTTAATACATTTAGAAGAATATTTTACATGAATTCCAAAGATAATGTTTCCATGTTTGCTTTAAAAAATAAAAATGCTCTCGGTAACTGTGAATTCACGTATCAAAATTATGATCATTAGCAATCACTCATCTATAACCATATGTTTATTTATGTGACAATACTTTTTATCTCCAAAAGCCCTTGAAGACTGGACCCAGAAACTATAGATAGAAGTACAGGAATCAGTATATGACACTTGGAAAGAACTTGAGAGAGGAAAAAAAAAGTGAAGAAATGAAAAAAATATATCCTCTAGGACGGATTTCTAGAATGAGCAGCAAAGTGTTCCCAACAAATGTTTTCCTGCAAAGAAATGTCACAGCAGTAAATAGGTCCCCCAAGGAGAAAGCCACCAGCTTTCAAACCACATCATCTTACAAATCATTGGCCAGGGTCTCTCATTATAAAAGTTAATAGTAACTGGAGGAGGCTACCATGGTGGGGGACTTCCTACAGGTTATCACAAGGCACCCAAGCACTGACTAGGCTTAGGTTTCATCCTGCCGAAGTTTAAGAATCTCTGAGTTTGGAAAAAGATTTTTTTTTTTCTTCTGTCACCAGCCCAACTTGCACAGAGAAATGTTGTTGTTTATTTGCTAGGTCATATCTGACTCTTTGCAATCCCATGAACCGTAGCCCTCCAGGCTCCTCTGTCCATGGGATTTTCCAGGCAAGAATACTAAAGTATTCTCCAGGGGCTCTTCCTGATCCAGGGATCGAAACTGTGGCTCCTGCCACATCTCCTACATTGCGGGCAGATTCTTTAACACTGAGCCATCAGGGAAGCCTGCTCTGGAATATAACAGAACCTAAAGATGCAGACGTTGAGTTTATGAGGCAAATAATGGAGTTGATGGATGGGGCTGTACTCTGGGGGGTGGGATGAAGATTGGATAGGGGCCGGCTGACACGGGAGCAGCACTCGCCCCTCCATCCATCCTACAAGGATCCCTAGTCAGCCAATGCGCTGAGACTCTGACATAAATCAGGACAACAATGGACGAGCCTGAAGAAACGGCCTGGCAGCCGCGGCACCGCAGCCATAAATCAGCAACTAATTCAATCCTCTCAGATGCCTCGTTTGATTAATTTATGTCAGCATTTTCTGTGTTGTCAGGCTCTGTCCCTGGAGCCTCCCCCATGCCTTGCTGTCCACTGTCTCTGGCACAAAGAAGGGCCCTCCCCACCTCCACGGAAGGAAGAAGGAAGTGGGACAGCAGCACAGGTTCTAGAAGGATAAGCATGACCAAACCCATCTTCTCCCCAACTAAGCGAGAACAATGAGGACAGGCTCTCAGGAGGAGCCAGGGTTCCAGAAATAACCGCTTTCTGATCTCAGAAAATATGGTTTCCCTGTACTTCATAGTGAAAGAAGGCAGAGGATCTTCAGTCCAAGGAGAGACACCCAACAGTTTTCTTAACAGAGTTAGAAAAAATACATCAGCCCTTCCTTCTCCTGAGGCAGAAGTGATCATGAACATGACCAATTACAACAGTGGAGAATGACTGACAATCCAGATACCCAAGGTTCTGTATCAATATAGCAAATAGAGGTCTTCAATTGTATGGAAAGTAACTTATTTGTATGCAGAAATCTCAAGGAGTGGTGTTTAGTGGAAAAAACTAGTTAACTGAATAGTTAACTGAATTTTTGTGTTTTTAGAAAAAAATATGGGAATGATGTTAAATAGGCTTAATACAGGCTGGAAAGTAGAATTCTAAAATCCCAGAAGAATAATTTATATCTGTTTGTCGCAAGGTCACGAGCAATACAGAAGACTGACTTAGTGTTACATGTTCAGTCTGAGCAGATATAAAAGTACACCGGGTTGTACTTGAGAGGGCCAGTCTCTCTGTGGGCAGACGGAAGACCACAGCTCAATTCAAATGGAAGAGGCGACGGCCAGAGGGGATGTGGCTAGGAGGAAGGGCTTGTGTCTGCCCAGGTCCAGGGGAATCATTCTATTTTAGGGCTGATGGTGATCAAGTGCTCTCAAAGCTCAGCAAGTCATCTCCTCTACTGCTTATTTATTCTTGTTATTAAAAATGTTTATACCTTACTTACTCTGGTATATCGGTTTACAAGTATAACTGTAGGGGAAAAAAATAAAACAGAACGAATAAGTTTTCCATTATGGACTACAACCCATGACAGGTAATATCTATCAAAAACACAGTTTCTCTGTTCACACATTTAATTAGGAAACTTGAAATTGAAAGGCAAGAACAGGAAAGGATGATGAGCCCTGAAAGAAAATTCTATAATTCACTGACTGTGCCTACCTATATGAGTTTTTTTTTTTTTTCCAAAGGAGTCTGGATTTAAAGTGTATCTAGATGGTCAATGTTTGGTATGACCAACCCCCTCAGGACAGGTATGCAGGATGTAAATAGATACACCCAGAGTCTAAACTCTGTCTTCCTTCATACATGAAACCTGTGGACTGACCTGCAAGGCCAGTGAGAAAGAGCAATGAATGAAAACATGAAAGTGAAAGTCACTCAGTCGTGTCCGACTCTTTGTGACCCCATGGACTATACAGTCCATGGAATTCTCCAGGCCAGAATACTGGAGTGGGTAGACTTTCCCTTCTCCAGGGGATCTTCCCAACCCAGGGATCGAATACAAGATAGGTGTATTGGGAGTGTCTGGTCCTCAGGTTATAAAAAAAAAACAAAAGAAAACAGTTCAATTAACCTGGAAGTGTTAACTACTGGCTGAAGACTATGGGAACCATTCCAACCCTAGCCGCCCACCCTCAATACTGATGAGGTTTATGAAGATACACATCATCTGGCAATTTCCGTGGGTGGGTCTCTGAGTCCATACTTCAGAGGGGTTTCTGTATGACTCAGTGCATAGCCAGTTTTGGTAAACAGTGTGTTTGACACAGTTCTTTCTATTCCAAAAACAAAACACAACCTCTAGGGTGGAAGGCATGGAGAAACAGGTTGCAAAAGCAAGTGTCTTAATATAGTCTGTGCAAGACTGAACCCGTGTAAGACTGGAGCAGACTAGAATAGCCTGGGATATACTGGAAAGACTAGAATAGACAGCTTTAGTGGGTAACGAGCCTCCATCCTGAAAAGAGGCAACATACTAGTCCTCAACGATTGTTTTATTCATGGCATTATTTTAACATGAAACCTTAAAAGGGCATCAGGCAAGTCAGCAATAATCACTACACAGTCTCTACCATGGTCCCATCCACCAGAGGGTCCATGGTTGCCCCACAGCCCCCTTGGCCACCCTGAAGCCCCACCCCACAGTGTGAACAGAGCTGGCCACCTCGGGACTCCGCTCCGCAGAGCCCTGGCATCTTCTGGAGGAGACTGAGGAAAGTCTTATGTCTTGGCCACCTTCCCCTTCTCCTGTACTCAACTTCCTCCAAGCGATGCTCCTCAGTCAGCAGGTCACATCACACCTTCCCATTGCAGGTGTTACCACACCCCTGCATGTGCTGAGTTTTGTGAAAACAATGTTTCCTCCTCCCTTAATATTTAGGGGGCACATCTATGAAGGCCCCAGGAACATGGTTGTACCTGCACACCCACTGTGAGCCACTACTCCACACCCAGCTGGATGCAGACCTGTGGCATATCTGTAATAACAAGAATAGGGAAGGGGCCTGCCCACTCCTGGGGCCTTTGAAGATTCTACAATTCAAAGGCAGGAAGGGAAGATGACTGTTAATTCTGCAAGAACCCTGAGGAAATCAGTCATCTTGAATCACTAATGTTAATTTATGATTTTGGACAGGTTGCTTGAACTTTATTAAGCTTAACTAAATTTACTGAAATGAATGAGCAAACAAACAAATCAAAACCCGGCTACCCCTTGGCCGAGAAAGACTGCACCAGAGCCAAGCTTTCCCAGGGAGAGAAACTCCAGAACCTACTAGATGCTGAGGCAGCAGAGGGAGAAGTGAACACAGCTCTGGGCTCTACCTGTTGCCCCAAATGCCCACTGACTCAGATGCCCCAGGGAACACATCTCAGAGCTGGCAGTTGACATTTAGGAGTCAGGGGGCCAGGGGACCCCACCAATGCCCCGGATTCTCCCAGTGGCTCCAGCAGATGCAGAATCTCATGATGGAATTATGAGAACCTTCCAGTCACAGAGGTGACTCCAAAATCAGAGAGCAAAGCATCAAATTTAATGTTCAGAATCACTTCCTGATGACTTTTATTTACTTTGTGAAGGAGAGAGAGAGAAGTGGAGACTTGTTGCAGGAGCCCTTGTGCTTCTGAGCAACATGGAAGGCACCAGGAGTTGATGCCAAGATTTCAGGCCAATTTAAGATCGATTTGCAGCTTTGTTGACATGTACACTTCAGGATGCCTTAGGATCATCAGGTGGAATCATTTCCCAAGGACAGATGACAATCCATACATGAACAAGTTCATTCACTCTTACCAATATAAGTCCTGATTCTAATGCACTTAGGCCATGGAATGTTTCTTAGCCTCACTGGCCTCCACGTGAATTGTGCAGGCACCAACCTACCAGACAGTCCCTGAAGTAGGGCCAACCACTGTGCATGGACCACTACTTCTATGCTATGCCAGCTGCAGACATGCAGACATCACTAGTTCATCCTCTACTCTTTCGCTTGGATCTGGAGGCAGACAGTACCAAACAATCCAGGTTTGTGCTCACAGGACACCAGCTCTGAGTGACATAGGTCCAATGACCTTCCCAAGTGGCCTGGTCCAGCCTCTGGGGCTTTCTGCAACTTGGAAGGCTGTTCTTTTCTTTATATAAATAAATAAATATATATATATATATATATATAGTGAGTATATATCATAATATATTATGAATATATATGTAATCTTTTAACATATATGCCTATATCATGATATACATAGTATCATAATACTATATATACTATAGTATCACAAGTATATATCTGATACTTGTTGGGTACAAAAGACATAGTGGACTCAGGTTTCCCGTTGCCCAGAGATAGGACACTCTCACAGCGGGAGACCTAAGACACACTCTCTGAAAGCAAAGCTTCAAAGGCTAGCACTTGTCTCAGCAACCAGCACACAGCAGCATAGTGTCAGACACACAAAGCAGTGTGCTCCAAGCAAAAGTCGGGGAATGAATCACAGAGACGGATGTAAAAAGACCAAGGGTTTCAGAGAGTGAGATCAAGTTAGAAGAAAATTCATCCAAGCTAATTCTATAGAAAGTTTAATTAATAATTTGGGGGAATTTGATAAGCATAATTGATATAATTATTGTTCCAATTCTGAGAGGAGGAGATCAATGTAAGTGTACAGGGCTTCCCATACACACACGCATGATACGCAGATGTTCCAAAGATGAACTACTTCTGCTTGCAATTTTTTAATTGCTTTGCCTGCTGTTTCAGGAGGCCTTACAAATAGCTGTTAAAAGAAGAGAAGCGAAAGGCAAAGGGGAAAAGGGAAGATATACACACTTGAATGCAGAGTTCTAGAGAATCGCAAGGAGAGATAAGAAAGCCTTCCTCAGTGATCAATGCAAAGAAATAGAGGAAAACAGCAGAATGGGAAAGACTAGAGATCTCTTCCAAAAAATTAGAGATACCAAGGGAACATTTCATGCAAAGATGGGCCCAATAAAGGGCAGAAAAGGTATGGACCTAACAGAAGCAGAAGCTATTAAGAAGAGGTGACAAGAATACACAGAAGAACTATACAAAAGAAGATCTTCATGACCCAGATAACTATGATGGTGTGATCACTCACCTAGAGCCAGACATCCTGGAATGCAAAGTCAAGTGGGCCTTAGGAAACATCGCTACCAACAAAGCTAGTGGAGGTGATGGAATTCTAGTTGAGCTATTTCAAATCCTAGAAGATGAATATATCTACCTAAAGAAACAAAAGACCTATATAGAAAACTATAAAACAGTGGTTAAAGAAATCAAAGAGGACACTAATAGATGGAGAAATATACCGTGTTCATGGATTGGAAGAATCAATATAGTGAAAATGACTATACTACCCAAAGTAATCTATAGATTCAATGCAATCCCTATCAAGCTACCAATGATATTTTTCACACAGCTAGAAAAAATAATTTCACAATTTGTGTGGAAATACAAAAAACCTCGAATAGCCAAAGCAGTCTTGAGGAAGAAGAATGGAACTGGAGGAATCAACCTGCCTGACATCAGGTTCTACTACAAAGCCACAGTCATCAAGACAGTATGGTACTGGCACAAAGACAGAAATATAGATCAATGGAACAAAACAGAAAGCCCAGAGATAAATCCACGCACCTATGGACACCTTAACTTTGACAAAGGAAGCAAGAATATTCAGTGGAGAAAAGACAATTTCCTTAACAAGTGGTGCTGGGGAAACTGGTCAATCACTTGTAAAAGAATGAAACTAAAACACTTTCTAACACCATACACAAAAATAAACTCAAAATGGATTAAAGATCTAAACATAAGACCTGAAACTATAAAACTCCTAGATGAGAACATAGGCAAAACACTCTCTGACATAAATCACAGCAGGATCCTCCATGACCCACCTCCCAGAATATTGGAAATAAAAGCAAAAATAAACAAATGGGACCTAATTAAACTTAAAAGCTTCTGCACAACAAAAGAAACTATAAGCAAGGTGAAAAGACAGCCTTCAGAATGGAAGAAAATAATAGCAAATGAAGCAACTGACAAAGAATTACTCTCAAAAATATACAAGCAGCTCCTTCAGCTCAATTCCAGAAAAATAAATGACCCAATCAAAAAATGGCCAAAGAACTAAACAGACATTTCTCCAAAGAAGACATACAGATGGCTAATAAACACATGAAAAGATGCTCAACATCATTCATAATCAGAGAAATGCAAATCAAAACTACAATGAGGTATCATTTCACGCCAGTCAGAATGGCTGCTATCCAAACGTCTACAAGCAATAAATGCTGGAGAGGGTGTGGAGAGAAGGGAACCCTCTTACACTGTTGGTGGGAATGCAAACTAGTACAGCCACTATGGAGAACAGTGTGGAGAGTCCTTAAAAAACTGGAAATAGAACTGTCATACAACCCAGCAATCCCACTGCTGGGCATACACACCGAGGAAACCAGAACTGAAAGAAACACATGTACTCCAATGTTCATTGCAGCACTGTTTATAATAGCCAGGACATGGAAGCAACCTAGATGTCCATCTGCAGATGAATGGATAAGAAAGCTGTGGTACATATGCACAGTGGAGTATTACTCAGCAATTAAAAAGAATACATTTGAATCAGTGCTAATGAGGTGGATGAAACTGGAGCCTATTATACAGAGTGAAGTAAGCCAGAAAGAAAAGCACCAATACAGTATACTAATGCATATATATGGAATTTAGAAAGATGGTAACGATAACCCTGTATGTGAGACAGCAAAAGAGACACAGATGTATAGAACAGTCTTTTGGACTCTGTGGGAGAGGACGAGGGTGGGATGATTTGGGAGAATGGCATTGAAACGTGTATATTCTCATATGTGAAATGAATTGCCAGTCCAGGTTTGATGCATGATACAGGATGCTTGGGGCTGGTGTACTGGGATGACCCAGAGGGATGGAATGGGGAGGGAGGTGGGAGCGGGGTTCAAGATGGGGAACACATGTACACCCGGGGCAGATTCATGTCAATGTATGGCAAAATCAATACAATAATGTAAAGTAATTAGCCTCCAATTAAAATAAATCAATTTAAAAAATTTAAAAAATGAAACATGTATATTATCATATGTGAAATGAATCGCCAGTCCAGTTTCAATGCATGATACAGGATGCTCAGGGCTGGTGCAATAGGATGACCCAGAGGGATGATATGGGGAGGGAGGTGGGAGAGGGTTCAAGATGGGGAACACATGTACACCTGGGGAAGATTAATGTCAATGTATGGCAAAACCAATTTAATATTGTAAAGTAATTAACCTCCAATTAAATTTTTAAAAAATCCTAGAAGATGATGCTGTGAAGTGCTGCACTCAATGTGCTAGAAAATTTGGAAAAGTCAGCAGTGGCCACAGGACTGGAAAAGGTCAGTTTTCATTCCAATACCAAAGAAAGGCAAAGCCAAAAAATGTTCAGACTTCTGCATAATTGCACTCATCTCACACATTAGTAGAGTAATGCTCAAAATTCTCCAAGCCAGGCTTCAACAGTGTATGAACCATGAACTTCCAGATGTTCAAAATGGAGTTAGAAAAGGGCAGAGGAACCAGAGATCAAATTGCCAACACCCATTGGATCATCAAAAAAGCAAGAGAGTTCAAAAAAAAGTCTAATTCTGCTTTATTGACTATGCCAAAGCCTTTGACTGTGTAGATCACAATAAACTGTAGAAAATTCTTCAGAAGATGGGAATACCAAACCACCTTACCTGCCTTCTGAGAAATCTGTATGCAGGTCAAGAAGCAACAGTTATAACCGGACATGGAACAACAGACTGGTTCCAAATTGGGACAGGAGTACCTCAAGCCTGTATTGTCACCTTGCTTATTTAACTTATATGCAGAGTACATCATGCAAAATGCTGAGCTGGATGAAGCGCAAGCTGGAATCAAGATTGCTGGAAGAAATATCAGTAACCTCAGATATGCAGATGACACTACCCTTATGGCAGAAAGTGAAGAACTAAAGAGCCTCTTGATGAAAGTGAAAGAGAAGAGTGAAAATGTTGGCTTAAAACTCAACATTCAGAAAACTAAGATCATGGCATCCTGTCCCATTACTTCATGACAAATAGATGGGGAAACAATGGAAACAGTGACAGCCTTTATTTTGGGGGGTTCCAAAATCACTGCAGATGGTCACTGGAGCCATGAAATTAAAAGATGCTTGCTCCTTGGAAAAACAGATAAAACCAACCTAGACAGCATATTAAAAAGTAGAGACATTACTTTGCCAACTAAGGTCCATCGAGTCAAAGCTATGGTTTTTCCAGTAGTCACACATGGATGTGAGAGTTGGGCTATAAAGAAAGCTGAGTGCTGGAGAATTGATGTCTTTGAGCTGTGGTGTTGGAGAAGACTCTTGAGAGTCCCTTGGACTAAAGGGAGATCCAACTAGTCAATCCTAAAGGAAATCAGTCCTGAATATTCACTGGAAGGACTGATGCTGAAGCTGCAGCTCCAACACTTTGACCACCTGATGTGAAGAACTGACTCACTGGAAAACACCCTGATGCTGGGAAAGATTGAAGGCAGGAGGGGAAGGGGATGACAGAATATAAGATGGTTGGATGGCATCACCGACTCTATTAATGAGTTTGAGCAAGCTCTGAGAGTTGGTGATGGACAGGGAAGCAGGCTTTCCTGCGTGCTGCAGTCCATGGGGTTGCAAAGAGTCGGACATGACTGAGTGATAGAACTGAACTGAAATGAACTGAACTGAACTGCCTGCTCTCTCTGAAGATGGGCAAGACTCTGACCTGATTCCTCCTAAGTGACACAAAAGGTTTTTCTAAATGGTTGTTGACCTATTTCTTCCTCTTTTCCTCTGGGCCACACCCATTTCATTTACTGTCGGTGGGGAATGAGGGTGGAGTCCTCCACCCCTCACATAAATGGAAATGTCCTAGAGGAAAGGACCAATGTTTGTCTGTGTGGCATTTGCTTGGTAAAGTGCTTGGAAAGGATTGGGTTGTTCAAAAGCATTGTTCGTGTTTTTCCATAACATTTCATGGGGAAACCCAAACAAACTTTTTGACCAACCTAATACATAGGCAGCACACCAGGCCTCCCTCTCCATCACCAACTCCCAGAGTTTACCTAAACTCATGTCCATTGAGTCAGTGATGCCATCCAACCATCTCATCCTCTGTCGTCCCCTTCTCCTCCTGCCCTCAATCTTTCCCAGCATCAGGGTCTTTTCCAGTGAGTCAGTTCTTTGCATCAGGTGGCCAAAGTATTGGAGTTTCAGCTTCAATATCAGTCCTTCCAATAAATACTCAGGACTGATCTCCTTTAGGATGGACTGGGTGGATCTCCTTGTAGTACAAGGGACTCACAAGAATTTCTCCAACACCATGGTTCCAAAAGCATCAATTCTTCAGCACTCAGCTTTCTTTATAGTCCAACTCTCACATCCATACAGGACTACTGGAAAAACCATAGCCTTGACTAGATGGACCTTTGTTGGCAAAGTAATGTCTCTGCTTTTTAATATGCTGTCTAGGTCGGTCATAACTTTCCTTCCAAGGAGTAAGTGTCTTTTAATTTCATGACTCCAGGCACCATCTGCAGTGATTTTGGAGCCCCCCTAAAATGTGTGTACAACACCTGCAAAGGCAAGGTCTCTGGAATGACATGAGGACCACTTCCCCTGTTCTTTCTACAGAGGATGAGCACATTCAACCCAGAAAGGAAAGGGAGAAAACCCCTGAGAGGAGGGGCAGGGTCTTCAAGGAGGAAGGAATTCAGGCTGGATCTGATGGGAGGGGCAACTGGGGAGGGGTGTGCTCTCTTCCCTCTTTCCTTCTCATGATGCAGACATGACCTTGCTCACCCTGGCCATGCCAGGGAAGTTCTGACAACTCCTTTTGATTGATGCATAAAGATTAATCTAGCAAGATGTGCATGCTGCGTCCATGAGCTGTGATTGTGGAGACAGGTAGTGTTCAGGGAAGCAAAAATGCATGAGGGAAGCAGGATTTAAAAACCTCTCTTTGCCAGAGGTTGTTCTGTTCACATGACCTGTACACAAATGTCTATAGTTGCTTTATCCATAATAGCCAAGAACAGGAAACAACCCAGATGTCCTTCAGCAGGTGGACGGTTAACCAGAAGTGATACATCTACTCAGCAATAGGAAGAGATGAATTATTGATTCACTACAACCTGGATGAATCTCAAAACATCATGCTGTGAAAAAACGTCCATCGAGAAAGGTTACAAACTGTATGACTCTGCTTAAGTGATGACACAATTACAGACGGGAAGAATATGCTAGTGACTGCCAGGTATCAGAGATGCAGGGAGCTGGGAATGGCAAGGAACAGGCAGCTGGAGAAGTCCTGATGGTGTCGGAACTGTTCAGAATCTTGACGGCAGTGGTGTCTATAGGAGCCCACGTATGGGACCAAAGTGCAGGAAACTAAACGGGCACCTACAATTGTGGGCACATGTACGGGGAAAGTCTGAATGGAGGGGTGGATTACATGTTAGGATCTTGGCTGTGATGTTGCACTATGGTTTTATGAGAAGTCGCCACAGGGAAAACTGGGTAGAGGCTACCAGCATCTCTCTTCATTATTTCTTACAACTGCACATGAATCTATAATCAGCTTCTAAAAAAGTATAATACAATGACACGGAAGAAAGAACGCTGTTGCATCAATTACATCATCATTCAGGAGAAACAATGTTCATCGGTGTCCTAAATCAAAACCAAGCCCTAAAGTGGTCTTTTCTCATCAGAAATAACTCTATTCTAGTTTGGAATCAGCTCCCGATGCTGTACACGGATTCCCCTTGGAGTCACCAAAGTGCCTCCAGTCTTGAGAAAAGATGAGCCTGGCAAAAAGCTACCATCAGACAAATGGCTAATCTGGGTGCTGCCATGGCTGGTGAGGATTTACATAAAACAGGCATATTTCACACTCTCTTTACTGGCCACTTCCTCCAAGCCCCAACTTCAAAAGGCAGAGCATAGTGCTACCCCTCGGCCCTGCGTCAGAGGGGCAGCTCTGCAGCCTGGGCTCCCTTCACGGCTGGCTAAGCTCTCACAACATCCTCCTCCACAGTGAGGCCACTCCTCCCATCTACCCTCAAGAGGCCTGGAGCCTCTGCAACACAAGCTCCAAAGACAGTCTCTTTAAAAAGTACTGTTTCTGCTCTTTTGTGTCTCCCCTTTAATTAACTCCTTGAGACTCTCAGGACAAAATGTGAAGCCACCCCTCACACTAAATAAGTTGACTGCTTTCTGCTGATGGCACATCTTCAGTGACTACAGAGGAAAATCCATGCGATAGGAAGGAAAAGAAGGCTTCCTCCACGTGATGTCAATCTTCTGAAAGATGGCTGATCTCCTGCAGCGGAAATCCACACTAAAGAGGGACCACGAGATTAGCCGTTCCCTTGATTTCTTATTATTTTCCTGATAGAAAAACACTTTAAACTTCTTAAAATGTAAAGAAAAAAAAAATGCAGCCATGCAATTTGTGTGGTTATCTAAGCCGAACAGATCTCCTATTCTTTCTTATTAATACCAACCCCAGGCCAGCCCAGTTGCCAGCTGACTGCCAGGCATGGCCTCCAAGGATGACAAAGCAGGAAAAAAGGAAGAGGCAATCCTTTTTTCTTTTGCTACAGAAGGCAGCCAACTGGATGCTGGGAGGCGGTATCATAACTTGCAGTAAGAGGTGCCAGACATGAGGAGTTTCCCAGAATGGCCAAGAGTGGTAAAGCCATGTGTCAGAAAGTAAAGAAACTAGAGCCAAGATGCCAGAGGGCGTCACCTTCAAGAAAAGCAAAATGAGAGCTTTGCTGGTGGTTCAGTGTTTAAGAGTCCTTCTGCTAGTGCAAGGGACACCGGAAGATCCCATATGCCACAAAGCAACTAAGCCTGTGCCACAACTATTGAGCCTGTGCTCTGGAGCCCATGAGCTGCACCTACCGAGGCCAAGTGCTCCAGAGTTCATGCTCCACAACGAGAAGCCACCGCAATGAGAAGCCCGCACACCACAACTAAGGAATAGCCCCCTCACCGGAACTAGAGAAAGTCTGCACACAGCAACGGAAACCCAGAACAGCCCCAAATAACTAAAGAAAATCATTTTTCAAAGATAGCAGAACAAAATGAAAAACCAAGTTCCTGATTAGGTGGATGTACAAAGAGGTTGCGAAATAAGAGGTCCCATTGCATGTGTTCAGGGACTTGGTGGAACTAAAGCAGAAAGACAGGCATGGGGGATACTGGGACCTCTGTGCTCTGAAGCAGAAAGCAACTCCTTGTTCCTAGAGAGCCTCAGGGGAGCCTACTATCAACCCAGTTAGTTAGCCTTACCCACAAATTTCTAGTGGACTCTTGAGAGTCCCTTGGACAGCAAGGAGATCAAACCAGTCAATCTTGAAGGAAATCAACCCTGAATATTTGTTGAAAGGACTGATGCTGAAGTTGAAGCTCCAGTACGCTGGCCAAGAGCCAACGTATTGGAGCTGGCGAACAGCCAACTTATTGGAAAAGACCCTGATTCTGAAAAAGATTGAGGCAGAGAAGAAGGGGCAAACAGAGGATGAGATGGCTGGATGGCCATCACTGCCTCAATGGACATGAGCATGATCAAACTCCAGAAGACAGTGAAGGACAGGGAAGCTGGTGTGCTACAGTCCATGGGGTTGCAAAGAGTCAGACGCGACTTAGCGACTGAACAACAACAAAAAACAGCCAAGGTGAAGACCCAAAAGTGTCCAGGAAATTGAAAAGGTGCTTGTTGTGTCCACCCTGCCACATGAGGAGGGCTGGTAAAGAGGCCATATGGTGCCATCGTTATCTCAAAATAAAATCTCATTATTATAACTTTCTGTGCATCTGAATCTCTGATTACAGGTATCCATGGAAAAGAAAACCTCGGAATCCTTATCTCATGGGACTCCTGGGTAGACATGAAACTCTAAGAAATAAAATCTGTTTTGAGCTAAATCTTTCTGAACTCTGCCAAAAGTAAATAGGAAATGTTCACTTGCTGTACTGCTGCTGCGGGATGAAGCAGACGGGGGAAAACTCATAATCATCTCAAACTGTGTCCTAAACCCAGTCTCATTCTGCAAAGTCACATCTCACCACCCAGGAGAGCCTTTACTCCACACAGGAGAGTCTGTCAGCCTGTAGAATTTCCTAAAGAAAGAACATTCTGGTTGATGGCAGCATTCTGAGCTGACGAGTAAGACCCCACAAGTATTACTGAATTGCAGTCTCATGACTGCAAAATATTCGCTTCCAACTACTGTGAGATAAGTATCATTTCCATAAAAAAGAAAAATCACTCCACAAGCTCACTCTTCTATTTATTTATTAAAGAGCTACTATCCCAGCAAAACCTTACTGTAACTTTCTGTGAACATATTATCTAAGAGATCATGGTCATGTTATTTTAAGGGATACGAAGAATTATTTGGCTTGAGTTTTTTTTTTTTTTTTGTCTTCAAGGTGCTTATAATGTATCTGGAGACACTAGATAAATATTCAAAACTCGGGGGGAAGTGCAAGGCAGTGTACAGTTAGTGCCAAGATCAATGTCAAGATCAACTCTTCAGCTCAAAGACCTAGAGAAACCTGTGTCCCAAAGAGAAAACCACCTCTTAAAGATTCCAAAGGGCTGCAGAGCACTTCCTGATGTTCACCCTCTGAGCAAACAGCCTGGTTCTCAATACCGTTTTTCACCACTCCCTGGTGGCTTAGCAGTAAAGCATCTGTCTACAATGCAGGAGATGCAGCAGGAGCCTCGGGTTTGATCGCTAGGTAGGGAAGATCCCCTAGAGAAGGAAATGGCAACCCACTCCAGTGTTCTTGCCTGAGAAATCCCATGGACAGAGGAGCCTGGCGGGCTACAATCCAGAGCTGCAAAAGAATCAGACACGACTTAGCAACTAAACCACAAAAACACAAGCCCACTCCCTCACACACTGTGAGCCAATTCACCAACTGTCACCAGGGCCCACTCATTATGCAGGAGAAACTACTGCTGCATTTGATAGAATTCAATCTGGTTGTCCGGATTGGTAGAGATGATCTGAGATTGAAGGAGTAAGGGGAGGAAGCAGAGTCTCAGCTCATGACCCTCATTCTGGAGCAGAAGGAAGAAGTTAACAAGACAGATGGTTCAGGTCAAGAGCAACCAAAGACTGTGGTCTGAGAGTCACTCATTAGTCAGTTAACTCACTCATCCAACCTTTACTAAGTGCTCTAATGAGAGCCTATAGCACAGAGGGGAAAAAACCAGGTACAATCTGTTTGTAGGACATAAGTTAACCCCAAAAATGCACTCCAATGTACATTAAGTACAGACAAATATTGCTTGCTTCCAGTTATACTGGGCACCGAGAATAGTCAAATGCAAAGTCAGAAAGTACACTGGTAGATTGCCAAGGACTGGGGACAGGAACAGGGCATGGGGACTTCGTGCTTAATGGGGACAGAGTTTCAGCTGAGGAAGGTGAAAAAGTCAGGAGCTGGATGATGGTGAGAGCCTCATAACAATGTGAATGTACTTAGTGCCACTGAGCCAGATGGTTAAAAGTGGTTAAAATAGTATGTTTTATGTTATGTGACTTTTACCACAATTAAAAAAAAAACATAAAAATATACCACTCGAGAGAGATTTGAGGAGATACAATGGTGAACATGATGCAGAATAGGAAGACATGACGACTGCTGTAACACAGGACAAGCATTTGTGATGAGCACATGCAGAGGAAGTCAGGTGAGGCTTCCTGGAGGAGGTGGGCTTTGGCTTTTCAGCCTTGCAGGATGAGGAGGTTGGGGATGAGGTACAGTCTGGAAGGGAGGTTGAAGGAGAGTGGGTTTTCCTTGAGGAGGGCACAGGTGAGCAAAGGCAAGACTGGGCAGAGCAGTGATCTCTGCCCCTCTCATGGAAGTGTGCTCGGCTGTGTACACACAAAATCTGCCCTTGGCAGGTCTATAAAAGCCAGGCCCATCAAATTAACTATCCACCTAGAGTAATTAAGACAGAGGACTTCAGTTCAGTTCAGTAGGGCAGTGGATCCTTGTCACCAAGTAGGCAGCCACTCACAGAAGACACTGATTGCATGGTGATTAAATCTCCACAAATATGGTTTTAATTGTGTTATTTAATATAGAGAGAGCAATGACATTTTCCTGGACAGATGGGCATCTTTATCTGAGCCAGTATATTATTTCCTACTGACAAGCAGAGACTGTCTCCTGAGTGCATTTCCATCTCAACCTAAATATTTCCTTCCTGAATGTGCATTCCTTCCCTTCTCTCAGGAGCTAAGTGAGAGGTAAGCAGACTTCGCCTGTGGTAACTTTGATGACCAGCTTGATCCCCAATCCCAACTGTCACTCTATCACATTTCATTGCAGAAAATTTCTGGAAACACCTACAAAGCCAATCCTGCAGAGCTCTTATACCTCATACTCAACAAATCTTGGGTCCAGAGAAGCCAAATATAAGAAATGCAGCACATTAATGATAAACTGCACACCTTACAAAGAGTGTCAGTCTGGCAATCACTAGATTAGCCCTATGATACCTTAAGAAAGGTAGGAACTGACACCTGTAATCAGAGTTCATTGTCCAATTACATTAGGATAATGACAGTCTGGACTCATTTATGTTTGTATAAGATGATTTGATTTTCCACACTAAAAGGTCTTTTATTACCAGCCATCAACACCACAATAGCAGTCCTAAATGTGAAAGAAAGTCACTCGAGTTAATCCAGGCTTCTGACTTTATTTCACTGCATCAGCAGGGTCTCCCAACAGCTGCCACAAGCTGCGGCCGAAGGCAGGAAAGGCACACTCGTCCACGGCGGATCCCGAGGGAGGAGGGGACGGTCACACAGTGGGGATGTTGGGGGTGAGGGAATAAGAGGCGAGGGTGCCTAGAGAACAACCCAGAAGGTTAAATCCACTAGGAAAACACAATGAGAAAGGGGAAGGTGAAGGATGGACGGGGAAAGAAAAGCAGGACAAATAGCGTCATGTGGTTCCCTGCCCAAGACTGTTCTACTTCAGGATCAAAACTGTTGTCCTGACACCTTTCCTGGGTGGAACTCTGATCAGGTTAGACCTCCTCCTCCCCTCTTCCTCCAGCAAACAAGGAGAGAAGAGCATCTCAACTCCCATACCACTGATGCAAGGACTTAAACACAGATGGTTTGTGGAACCTATAAAATGCGGAAGGTGTGATGATGGAATAATGATTTTTAAGTAAAATTTTCAGAAGACACACATGAGTACAGTTTTTTAAAGCAGTCCCTTTGAGATCACTTGTACTTTAACGCAAGGAAGGCATGACTATGGTCCTGGGCATTTATGGTGCATCTTTGAATACTGCCACTTTGGTTCTTTAAAAATATCTATTTATGTATGTATGTATGTATTTTATTTGGCTGTGCTGGGTCTTAGTTGGGGCATGGGAATCTTTTAGTTGCCATATGTGAACTCTTAGGTGTGGCATGTGGGATCTAGTTCCCCGACCAGGATCAAACCTGGACCCCCTTCATTGGGGGGCATGGAGTCTTGGCCACTGGACCACCAGGGAAGTCCCACAACTTTGGTCTTAAAACCAGAAATACAGCCTCCAGCCTTGGTAGTGATTTTGGTTCTGATCCAAACGTACATCATGCAGGTTGATCACATAGCTCATTCATCAGACCTGGCTTTCTATGGCATTTAATTGCTTCATAAAAATGGTCCCACTCTGAGGGAAGCCGGCTTTGTCCCTGCTGAGTACATGAGAAGAATGGGCTCTGGAATGTACGTGTTATTCCAAGGGAGGAGTTTTCTGAAGGTGACACTGTCGGGAGGAAGCACCGGGCCTTCCAGACAGTTGATTTTAAGGGCACACGACTGGTTTGCTCACATGTTTGGGATGCTTATGTATTTGTATGTATCACTTTTGTTTTGAGATGAAAAACCAGCAGGCCAAGAGTGAAAAGTTATTAAGTTGAGGCTCACTGCCTGCCTCATTGAGGATGCGGAAAGCAGGGTGCAGGTCAGGGAAGGAGAGTACAAAAAAACAGGGAGTTTAGAGAGGGCAGGGGGAGGGGCCTTGTCATTCATGTGTCTCCTGGCCACCCTCACTTACTCTGCTATCCCTCGTTCAACAAATATTTGTTAAGTGTCTGCAATGCCGGAGTGTGCCAGAGGCTTGGGTGCATCAGCGAGGAAACCAGGTCAGAATCCTCATGCTCATATAGTCTAGGCTAAAAGGAGCAGGTGAACAATAATCAATAGCATAATGAGTCAATTGACAGCCTCTTCAATGGTGTTGAGCATCCTAGGGCCCGAGGGAAGGCAGAGATTTTAAATGTCTGTCCCAGCTGAAGGTCCAGGAATACCTTCCCTAGCTTCCAACATCTAAACCTTCCTACCCTTTTGTTCTCAAGAGGAAAGGACACTAGTCACCAAAGAGAAGATTTATTTCCGGTCAAGATTAATTAAATGGCAACGAGTGAAGTCATCTCCCTAGAAACGGGCACCACCATTTATATTGGGAACTTACTGAGTTCCTTCCTCTCTGGGTGCTGTCATCCACACAAGCCTTGCCCACCTCCAGGAGCAAACATTTGGACCATGTCTTTGGGCAAGGCTTTCTTCACTTCTGTCTTGACCATTGATTCTTTCCTAAAAGTCACCAGTCAGGACAAAGTGACTTCATCATTTACTCTGAGAAACAATAGAAAAGCAGTTCAAGTCTGCCTTCCTGGTCTCAAGTCCGTGGCTATTCTGACTGCCACCAGGTTCACTTGTAAAGCAAGAAAAATAAGGGAGGAAATCTTTACTTCTTCCATAGAAAGTGGAAGAATTTTTTAAAGAGAGATGAACTTGTAAAAATCATGTAAGATGTGTCTGATGTGAAAGATAAGAGAGAAATGTTACAGATACGGGGAATAGAAAAAATATTCATTATTTTGCAGTGTGTTTCTAAGAAAATGCTTTTAAAATTTAGGATATTGAGCATCCCAAGTTTGGGAAAGAAATTTAACAGTTAAGAAATAATGAGAGTATTTCTCAGCCATCAAAAAGAATGCATTTGAATCAGTTTTAATGAGGTGGATGAAATTGGAGCCAATTATACAGAGTGAAGTAAGCCAGAAAGAAGAACATCAATACCGTATATTAACGCATATATATGGAATTTAGAAAAATGGTAACCTGAACCCTGTATAAGAGACTGCAAAGGAGACATAGGTGTATAGAACAGTCTTTGGGACTCTGTGGGAGAGGGTGAAGGTGGAATGATTGGAGAGAATGGAATTGTGGCATGTATATTATCATAAGTGACCAGTCCAGGTTCGAGGTTCGACGCATAAATTTTCCTCTGTTCAAAAAAAAAAAAAAAAGAAATAATGAGAACCTTCTCTCTTACTATTTTTAACTGTAGGTACTTGATCTTCCCCACAAATAGAGAGGGAACATCTCAAAATTATCCACACTGGTGAAGTTTGTGGCATCTAGCTGTGACTTAGCATACCTTCCCTGAATGCACTGCCATTCCATCTCTCACTCTTCATCCAGGGCTGATTCTGAACATTGGCCTTAGTAGAAAGCCACTGTAACAGTGGACTTGCGTATGGAACTGCCCATGTGATGTGGCTGCTTATACTCCTAGTGCTGTCCCAATACAAGCCAGTCCATCCAAGATGAGCCCTGGGCCTCTGGCCTCCACACTCCCCACCCTTCAGATAACAGGCTTCTCCCGGGTCTTCTCCATCCACCCCATTGCTCAGGTCAAGGGTTCATCCTTTCTTTCTTCCCTCCCCCACTACCAACTTCCCACACATGACCATGTCCTGTCTGTTCTCCTTTCAATGTTTTTAAAATTTTATTTAAACTTTTAATTTTGTATTGGCACATAGCCGATTAAGAATGTTGTGATAGTTCAGGTGAACAGTGGAAGGACTCAGTTATAAATACACTTGTATCCGTCCTCCCCCAAACTCCGCTCCCATTCAAGCTGCCACATAACACGGAGCAGAGTTCAACATGCTTTAAATCTGCCTCCTCCTAACTCTGCTGCCACCACCATTGTCCAGGCCACTACCCTCTGTCTCCCTGACTCATGCCACAGCTTCCCAGCTGGTCTCTCTGCCCTGGTTTTACCTTACAAATTCCTCGCCCACAAAAAGTTAGAGTGATCTCTCTCCAGTCCAAGTTAATTCACATCACTCTCCTGGAATAAAAGTCCCCCTTCCTGCCACGGTTCTCAGGGGGGCTTCGCATCGTCATGGATGCCTGGACCTCCCTCCTCTTCCCATCCCTCTGACACGGCCATCAGGCCCTAGGTCCGGGACACGTCTTCCTCCTGCCCCCTGAAGTTCTCTTCCACCCTGGGGCCTATGAGCTTGCCTCCCCATGTCCCTTATGTCCCTCAGAGCTCCGAACATCTGGCATTTCCTTCTTCAGCGTCGACTCGGACGTCCTCTGTCCAGAGAAGCCTTTCCTCGTTGATCTGTCCCAAAGTAGAGCCCTTCCGGCACCTCAGTTCCACTCTTATGCCCTTTGCTGCGACCTTCAGGCTCTATGAACAGTCTGTGTGTCTGTCTGCTTACTCATTTTCCACTGTCCTCTCCATGAGGGCAAAGTCAACTCCACAAGGGCAGGGACTTCATCGTTTTCACTTCTGTGACCCCAGGTCCTGGCTCTGTGACCAGCATGTAGGAAGTACTTGGTGTGCATCGCTGAATAAATGAGGGCTTCAACACCAGAAAAAAGAAATAGACAATACTGTGGTTTTCTGTAGACCTGCATAACTTCTGAATATTGGGTGCAAAATTGACCTCAAGTTCATCTGACCGACCGTGTTTTAAAGACTTCTTTGTGACATTGGCCATTTTTTAAAGCCTTTATTGAATCTGTTACAATATTGCTGCTGTTTAGTTTTTTGGTCAAGACATGCGGGGTCTTAGGCATGTGTGGTTTAAACCCACACAGCCTGCATTGGAAGGCAATGCCTTAACCATTGGACCACACCAGGGAAGTCCCTAAACCTAATGTTTTAATCAATGAGAAAACTGAAGGTCAAGGAAGAAAGCTCTAGACTACATACCTACTGGCAACCCCTGGCCCCTAATGACCATCTCAATATTCTCTACTTTAACACTTACCTAAGAAGTGGACTCTTAATTAAGAAGTGTTACATACGTGACATCAGCTAAATCTTACCTGATTAATAAATACAGTATCCATTGTAACAAATACTGGACTATTGAAAAGGCCGGTGGTCCCCTTCTCGTTTTTCTTTTCTTTCTTATAAACGAGTCTTTTAGACTATCCCAGCATCTCAGGTGTCTGTACCTCCACCCCCTGAGGCTATTCTGGGTCTCAAAATGCCATCTTCTTTCCCCACCCATTATATCCTGTTGCCAGTTTATGCTTTAACACACTATAAACTTCTTACTATAAATTGGAAGATATTCACCAGATAGAGATATGATCCATTTATGGCTAATTCCCAAACGAAACAGTTCTCTAAGGTAATTGGGGAAAAGCCATCATTTCTTCATATCCGCCCCTGGGGCCACCTGCAGTGAGGGCAGTTGAACACTCTTCTAACTGAACAGGGGAAATGAGTGGGGTTGGGGGTGATATCTTATACTGAACAGGCTTTATACACATGCTTCTTCCTTCTCTACTGGGACCTGGTGATGTTTTTACCAGATTCTGAACTTTCATTCCAAAGGGCTTTATCATTTCCACATAGTCCCCATTGGTCACAGACAAGCAAGATCAATAAAGATATAATCCTACAGACAGCAGCAAGCAAACAATTTCCCGGTGAATTCCAGTCCTGAAAGCCGGAGGCCAGACATGCTGTGACCAACTAGGAGTCAGCTTTTAGCTACCATCAGGTCCCACCAGATAGAATTTCCCCATGGGGACAAGAGAGGAGAAGGCAGTACGGGAGCTTGGCTCCATCTAACAAGGCTGCATGAGTGGATATCACTGCTGCCTTTTGCAGAGTTGTCTTCAGACATGAAATAAGGATGAAGGGAATGAACATGCACCACACACACTCTGGTGAATCTCGGAATGACCATTGTCCACAATTGCTGCTGCTTTCCTCTTTCAATTTTTTTCTTGCAACTTGATTGAGATACAATTCACATAACGTATTCATCCATTTCAAATGTATGAGTCAATGGATTTTAGTATATTCACAGACCCGTCTGACCTTCACTTCAATTCATTTTAGAATATTTTAATCACCCTCTCCCCAAATGATCCCTCTACCCTTAGCAGTCACCCCTCAATCTCCACAAACTCACTTGCCCAGACCTACGTAATCACTTTCTTCTCCATAGATATGCCTATTCTGCACATTTCATATAAATGGAGTCACACAGCATGTGGTCTTTATAACCGGCTTTTTTCATTTAGGGCCCATGGTTTCGAGGTCCACCCATCTTGCACTGTGTATCAGTACTTCAGTTCTTTCTGCTTTTGAATAATATCCCATTGCATGGATTTACCACATTTTATTTATCCATTCACCCTTGTATCCATTTGTCCATTCATCAGGTGTACATTTGGGTAGCTTGCCCATTTTAACTTAAAAAGCAGAGATATTACTTTGCCAACAAAGGTCAAGGCTATGGTTTTTCCAGTGGTCATGTATGGATGTGAGAGTTGGACTGTGAAGAAAGCTGATCGCTGAAGAATTGATGCTTTTGAACTGTGGTGTTGGAGAAGACTCTTGAGAGTCCCTTGGACTGCAAGGAGATCCAATCAGTCCATCCTAAAGGAGATCAGTCCTGGGTGTTCATTGGAAGGACTGATGCTAAAGCTGAAACTCCAACACTTTGGCTACCTCATGCAAAGAGTTGACTCACTGGAAAAGACTCTGATGCTGGGAGGGATTAGGCGCAGGAGGAGAAGGGGACGACAGAGAATGAGATGGCTGGATGGCATCACCGACTCGATGGACGTGAGTTTGAGTGAACTCTGGGAGTTGGTGATGGACAGGGAGACCTGGCGTGCTGTGATTCATGGGGTCGCAAAGAGTCGGACATGACTAAGCAACTGAACTGAACTGAATGCTACTGTACACATTGCTGTTTATGTTTTTGGTAGATATGTTTTTATTTCTCTTAAAAATACAGATAGCAGTGGAACTGCTGGATCACATGATAACTGTGGTAAGTTATCATATGATAACTGTGGTAAGTTATCATGATATGATTACTGTGATAAGTTATCATGAAAGTATTAGTCCTTCAGACTCTGGCACTCCATGGACTGTAGCCTGCCAGGTTCCTCTGTCCATGGAATTCTCCAGGCAAGAATACTCGAGTGAGTTGCCATTCCCTTCTCCAAGGGATCTTCCTGACCCAGGGATCAAACCTGGGTCTCCTTCATTGCAGGCAGATTCTTTACCATCTGAGCCATCAAGGGAGTCCCTAAGTTATTATATGATAACTTAAACTTTTAAGGAACTGCTGGACATTTTTTGAAAGCAGCTGCACCATTTTACATTCCCATTAATGTGAGGAACTAAATTTCTCTACTTCCTCTCAAAGTGGTTATTATCTCTCTTTTTTATTACAGCTGTCCTATTGACTACACCAACACCTTTGACAGTGTGGATCACAAAAAACTGTGGAAAATTCTTCAAGAGATGGGAATACCAGACCACCTGACCTACCTTCTGAGGAATCTGTATGCAGGTCAAGAGGTAACAGTTAGAACTGGACGTGGAACAACAGACTGGTTCCAAATAGGAAAAGGGGTACATCAGGGCTGTATATTATCACCCTGTTTATTTAACTTATATGCAGAGTTGCTGCTGCTACTGTTGCTAAGTCACTTCAGTCGTGTCCGACTCTGTGTGACCCCATAGACGGAAGCCCACCAGGCTCCCCCTTCCCTGGGATTCTCTAGGCAAGAACACTGAAGTGGGTTGCCATTTCCTTCTCCAATGTGTGAAAGTGAAAAGTGAAAGTAAAGTCGCTCAGTCGTGTCTGACCCTTAGCGACCCCACAACTGCAGCCTACCAGGCTCCTCCATCCATGGGATTTTCTAGGCACAAGTATTAGAGTGGCTTGCCATTGCCTTCTTGAGAAACACTGGGCTGGATGAAACACAAGCTGGAATAAAGATTGCCAGGAGAAATATCAATAAACTCAGATATGCAGATGACACCACCCTTATGGCAGAAAGCAAAGAAGTAAAGAGTCTCTTGTCAAAAGTGAAAGAGGAGAGTGGGGCTGGTGTACTGGGATGAACCAGAGGGATGGGATGGGGAGGGAGGTGGTAGGGGGGTTCAAGATGGGGAACACATGTACACCCGGGGCAGATTCATTTCAACATATGGCGAAACCAATACAATAATGTAAAGTAATAAGCCTTCAATTAAAATAAATAAAAAGAAAAAAAAAAGAAAAAGTTGGTTTAAAACTCAACATTCAGAAAACTAAGATCATGCCATCTGGTCCCATCACTTCATGGCAAATGGATGGGGAAACAATGGAAACAGTGACAGATTTTATTTTGGGGGGCTCCAAAATTACTGCAGATGATGACTGCAGCCATGAAATTAAAAGACCCTTGTTCCTTGGAAGGAAAGTTATGACCAAACTAGACAGCATATTAAAAAGCAGAGACATTACTTCGCCAACAAAAGTCCATCTAAGTCCAAGCTATGGTTTTTCCAGTAGTCATGTATGGATGTGAGAGTTGGACTATAAAGAAAGCTGAGCACTGAAGAATTGATGCTTTTGAACTGTGGTGTTGGAGAAGACTCTTGTGAGTCCCTTAGACTGCAAGGAGATCAAACCAGTCAATCCTTAAGGAAGTCAACCCTGAATATTCATTGAAAGGACTGATGCTGAAACTAAAGCTCCAGTACTTTGGCCACCTGGTGCGAAGAACTGACTCACTGAAAAAGACCCTGATGCTGGGGAAGAGTGAAGGCGGGAGGAGAAGGGGATGACAGAGGATGAGATGGTTGGATGGCATAACCAACTCAATGGACATGAGTTTGAGCAGGCTTCAGGAGTTGGTGATGGACAGGGAGGCCTGGTGTTCACAGGGTCACAAAGAGTTGTCATGCATGTCTGAGCAACTGAACTGAACTGAATAGAAAGTGATATCTCATTATGGTTTGGGCTTGCCTTTCCCTAATGATTAGTGTTGTTTGGTATTTTTTCCTGAGCTTATTGACCACTTGGATATCTTCTTTGGAGAACTGTCTGTTCAGATTCTTTGGTCATTTGTCCAAATGACCCAAAATATTGGGTTATTTGTCTTTATATTAAGAGTTGTAACAATTTGTTCCCTGTTGCTTTCTTGCTAATGATTTTAGACAGCAACTTAGAAAGTATAATGTTTGTTTTACAATGTTAAAAATCATTAGAACAAAATAAGTTTGACTCTTTACCAGAGAATGAAAACACTATGTATAATTTTTCTCATCACCTGCAGTCTCACAGATTCCATGGACACTCCATTTGAATGTTGCACATTGAATCCTGTGCACGGTCAATGGTCCTATTAGTAAATGGTCAAGACTTTGGGTGAATGGTCCATTTGTTCAACTCCACTAATCCAAAGTATGGAGAATCTTACGGCTATGCACAACCATCCAAATCTTTCACTAGTTCTGAGGCAAAATTGAAACCATATCCATTTGAGATGGGTTCAACTTTAAAAAAAAAAAAAAGAGCAATAAACATCACATCCTGCAGCAAGTGCCCAACTGAGTGTTGGCTGAAGGAATACAACGCACACAGGGCCTTTGTGAGGCCTGGGGTTTTAAGCGCTTGGCTTGTTCACTAAAAAAGTAGACGAAGGGAAAGACTTATTCCCTTCTTGGTCAAAGAGTTGTTGATTTCTGAAGCCATAGCCAATAACCCTACTTATCTTGATGGCTCTGAATGCTTTTCCAGATTAGGATGGGGCAGGAAGGCTCATTTGCAGATTGATAGCCCTATTGACAAATGGGTCCATTTGCCAGGGTAGGTCATAATATATACATGAGAAGGTTTTTATCTAGTTCTGGGGAGATAAACAGATACAGTTCTGGGCTGTATGTGATTATCAGACCAACCACTTCCTCATAGATCCAGAAGTATGTTTAAAGTCATTCAGGCAGTAATCCCACTGCTATTGCCCTTAGAATGTACTCTGAAGATCAACTCATTTTTCACATTTCTTGTGTTTCTGCTTCTGGCTGCCTGATCTTTGGTCCTTTCTCAGTTATATTCAATTATAAGTAATGAAAAGGGACAAGACTTCAGCTTATGCAACATATGCATTGTTTAATTGCAGACAGGTCTGCTTCCTCGTTTATAGATCAGAGGTGCTAAACATAGCGTGCTCTTCCCCTCCCTTCCAGGACTGTTGAGAACCTCGACTAGATGATGACGTTTCTTGCAATATGCAACACTCCAAACAAATGTTAATAGTACTGCTGTAACTACTGGGTGCCTTCGAATCAACCAATTAGTTGATTGTGCGTTTCCTTTTTTCCTTGATAGTGCCTGTTAGCATGACATTTTGGAAGAACTTAAACAAATAACTAATATGAGTTGGAAATAACTGCATTTTTTGGTCCTTGTTTGTTTTCTGCTAACACAGAACAGAAAAATTTGAGGGAATATATGCGTGCATGCTAAGTCACTTCAGTCATGTCTGACTCTTTGTGATCCTATGGACTGTAGCCCACTAGACTCCTCTGTCCATGGGATTCTCCAGGCAAGAATACTGGGGTGGGTAGCCCTGCCCTCCTCCAGGGGATCTTCCTGACCCAGGGATTGAACTCATGTCTCCTGAGGCTCCTGCATTGCAGGCAGATTCTTTATTACTGAGCCACTGGGGCTATTCAGATACTGCTTAATCTGACCCCCCAAAATGGAGGAAAACATTCTGGTTGATGGCGTTCCTTGAGGAAGTAGCAAGATAAAGGGGCTACCTCAGCACCCTCTAGGGTGCACCTGATAGAACACATTTCTTCCCAGCTCCCAGTGGGTGGAACCAAGATTTCTAAACCTGTTTTTGCCAGGCTAGACTGTCCTCTCCTCACCACTGAAAATGGAATAAAAAAGGCAGATCCTGTATGGGTTGGGTTCTTTTTTTGCTAGCCAAGAGGAGAAAGCCAAGCAGTAAGTGACACATTCTGCCTTGAAGAAGTGATCTGGGTTTTGTTTAAGTTGCTAATAAAGAGAGAGTCTTGAATGATATCAAGCCAAACTAACCCAATTAAATCAAAGATAACTTTCAAAAGCAGTGGGTAATTCCCAACGTGGAAACAAGCCAGAAAAGAGAGGCTGCCTCCATTTATTCCAGGAGTTGAATGACCACAGAGACCATATTTTCCAGGAAATGAAAACCACTAAAGGGCACTATTTTGGTAATTCAGGTACTTTCTTCATGATAAACACCTGCTCCTTTTGGAAACAGACTTAATGATGATGTTTATCCATTTATATTTGTATACTGCTGAGCCCACTGACAGCACTCAATAAATAATAAATAATGATAATAATAATCTCGATCCAGTCTTTAGGAGGAAGAAATAAGACCCAAAGATTTATTGGTGGCATAGCCTGTAAAAATTGATCTTGTTCTTTAAATAGAAGTGCCTTAAGGGAAGATAATCTATTGATTTATGATTCAAAGAAAATGTAACTTTAAGAATTATAATAATAACAACAATAATCAATGTCCTATATGGACCATAACAAAAGAAAGAAACAAAGAATAGGAAAACACCCAAAATAATAAAAGGTATTATTCTAGGAAAAGAGGAAGATGTCATAAATATTTTTAAATGACTGAAGTCAGAAACAAGCCCGGTTCCCAGGTATACATGTCTACTTCTGTTTGCTCCTTGAGCATGTAGGTTGCACAGCTCAGTGATGAGAGAAACTAATACACCTTCATCCACCTCTCTCAGTCCATCTACACCTAACCCCCTTCACCTGCAGAAACTCACTTCCACTGTTATCAGCAGAGCCCACCTGAGATTTACTTCCGGCCACATCTTCCCAAAATGAAGAGGCCATAATGAGTTATAACTCACTGACTCCTCCACATTGATCTGGCCTTCATTCCATGTTCTCAAGTAAGTTCAGAAAACACAAAGTAGCCCCTTCTCAGGATCCTTTGATGATTGCTTATTCCCTACAATGGGGTGAAATTCAAAATCTGTACCAATGACTTGTCCCCACCTTAGCTTGCCAGCTTCACTTCCCACTGCATTTTCTCTTCGGAATCTTTTTCCATTGTCTCACTCATGATGACCTCCACACTGCACAGCTCACCTGTGTCTGTGGCTTGTGTCAGGCTGATTCCCATGGGGAATTCTCTTCACTACCTGCTGAGATGGATGTGTCTTTAAGGTGCAGGTCAAATGCCAGCTTCTTCAGAAAGCCTTTCAAGGTTCTTTTATTTAGTGTTGGTTCCCAACTCCCTGTACCCCAGTGGAATCATAAATGTAGCCTTTTTACATTTTTTAAGTTTTTCTTTGTATAAAAGTAAATGCATTGAGAGTTCTCCTCTAGGAGCCTGTAAGACTCCAGAATGTCTGTGCTTTGCATGCAGTAGGAATTAGTACAGACTTACTTAATTCTACTGCTTCAATGAGGAGGACACCCATTAGGAAAAATGCGAGAATCTTGACATTTTATCACGATGAATTTTAGAAAAGTCCTGAGCCCATGCTCACTTAGTTTCATCCAATTATTGACAAACATTTCTCCAATATGTAAAAGTCTGCTCACAATCCGTCCATGGCGCATAGTGGTCAATAAATGCTCCCTGAAAGCCTGTCGCTAACGTGGGATGAGCACCCGTGAGATGTTGGCGTCCTCAACACGTACTGTCTGTGCCCTCTTGAAATCACAGCCTGTCCTCGCTCATCTCTCTCTTTCTTTGACAAACTTTCCTTCTGAGTTCTATTTCCAGCACTCATTATGGCACCCAATCAAGTGCCATTGACAAAATCAATGGTTATGTTCTATCATCAATCGCACAGTTAACAAAACATCTCGATCGTATCCTTACAGGATTAAATTAGTATGGGGAGAGGTAGTAAAGGATTAAAAGTTATCATAAAAATGGTCTTATCTCCAAGAGGATGATATTTACTACCATCTATTAAAATCACCTACTCATTTGTCTCAACCTTCCCTTTAAATCATAAACACTACGAGGATAGGGGCTACATTAGTCATCTACATCATTATATTTTCTGGTACCAAGCTGAGTCTTGACACATACTATATGTTCAATAAATATATTATTTTACCTGAATGAAACATGTTGTCAGATTAAATTTTCAATGGCCCTCTGCTGCTCAGTTGCTAATTTGTGTCCCCTTGTCCAACTCTGTGACCCTATGGACTATAGCCCACCAGGCTCCTCTGTCCATGGGATTTCCCAAGAAAGAATACTAGAGTGGGTTGCCATTTCCTCCTCCAGGGGATCTTCCCGACCCAGGGATTAAACCCTCATCTCCTGTGTTTCCTGCATTGCAGGAAGATTCTCTACCCGTTGAGCCATCTGGGAAGCCCAGGAAAGCAACAGCCCCCTAGCCGTAGAACAATCATATGCCATTCCACTTCTTTTCTAAGTGGAAGCAATCCAAAAGACTTCCTTGAACTTAAGTGATGAGATCATATAATGTTAAGACACTGATTTGGGACTTTAAATTTATTTGCTAGAAAGTTTAGTTTTCAAATATTCATGGGCTGCTGAGATCGGTATACACCTGTGTTTTGGCAAACTGAAGAAAGAAATAAACAGGATCAAGGAAACTAAATGTATGAGGAACAAGGGGACTTAACTAATTCCCAGTGATGGCTTTGGGGTTTACTGCACCCGGTGTGGGATTTTCTGAGTTCCCCAAGTTGATTCCACCCTGAGCCTCACAGGCTATGATGAGTGGACTCCTTAACGGCCTTGAGGCTTTAACATTAGCCTAATACACCATCTGAGCATCTTTTCACTGAATCCTTCTATCTCCTCCATGGGGACTCCAGTGTCTGGGTTTTCACCCTCCACCCCACAATGCTCCAGAGGCTCCTGGAAGTTCTCCTGATTGCTAATCTCTGCAAAGACAGCAAGGCAGAATCTAACCCTTGGTGAAGGCTATTTTCTAACTTTCTTACTGGGCAGATACTTTCGTGAGACCAGAGGGGACAGACTGGTAATATAAGCACTGAGTCTGAAAAACCTCCAATCCTTGAACCAGATGTTCAGGGCAAATACTCCACCCCTTACTAGCACTGCTCACTGAGAGAACCACTGGCAGAAAATATCATTGCCTCCTTCCAAGCAATGAATAATGAAATGGCAGAAGAGGGCAACATTAGTGAGGAGAGTGAGGGAAAATGCGGCCCCTGCCAAGGCTGTAGCAAATAAAAGAAAAACTAGTCTGTGAGCCAAGATGCATGGTCACTTGCCCTGTTGCACTAGGGTGGGGGACTCATGACTGATGAGCTGCTCAAATACCAAAGGGCTGTGTATTTACATGTCTGAGACCTAAGGACCCATTCCTGTAACTTCAGCGACCTCAAAGGCTTCCTGGAAGCTGGTGTGATTCTGTGCGCAATGTGACATTACCCAAAGACATGGCCTCTCGCCTTTTCCGATCAGGTCAGGTCAGGCTGCAGGGACCACAAAGCCAAGGAAGTCAGTCAGTTGGTGATGACTAGCCTTGAGTGTGCCATATTGATCCAAATCAGATGCTACCAGAAATGTGCTGTCTTACGTTAAACTTTCAGCTTTTCCCACACCGGAAGGTGAAATTCATCATCAACATAATACTTTACGCTGCTCTTAAGTCGCTAAGTCATGTTTGGTTCTTTGCGACCCCATGGACTGTAGCCCGCCAGGCTCTTCTGTCCTTGGGATTCTCCAGGCAAGAATACTGGAGTAGGTTGACATTTCCATCTCCAGATTATCTTCCCAACCAGGGATCGAACCTACATCTCCTGTGTTGCAGGCTGATTCTTTACCACTGAACCACTGAGGAGGCCCTTATATCATCAGGAAAAGGAAGGAAATCAGCAGTTCTCAGCTTTCCTGGAACAAACAAAAGCTCACTTGAGTATCTTTCCAGCATGAGTTCAAAAGATTTCTGTCTTACTCGATAATCTGCATATTGATGGGAATGATGAAACTATTTAAAACTCCTATTCTGTTTTTTTTTTCCGACTGTCATATTTATTTATTTATTTGCTTTTTTTCTTCTTTTTTTATATATTTTAAAAAATTTATTTATTTTAATTGGAGGCTAATTACTTTATATTATTGTATTGGTTTAGCCATACATTGACATGAATCTGCCCCAGGTATACATATGTTCCCCATCTTGAACCCTCCTCCCACTTCCCTCCCCATCCCATCCCTCTGGTTCATCCCAGTACACCAGCCCCGAGCATCCTGTATCATGCATCGAACTTGGACTGGCGATTCGTTTCACATACAATAATGTACATGTTTCAATGCCATTCTCCCAAATCATCCCACCCTCGTCCTCTCCCACAGAGTCCAAAAGACTGTTCTATACATCTGTGTCTCTTTTGCTGTCTCACATACAGGGTTATCGTTATCATCTTTCTAAATTCCATATATATGCATTAGTATACTGTATTGGTGTTTTTCTTTCTGGCTTACTTCACTCTGTATAATAGGCTCCAGTTTCATCCACCTCATTAGAACTGATTCAAATGTATTCTTTTTAATTGCTGAGTAATACTCCATTGTGTAAATGTACCACAGCTTTCTTATCCATTCGTCTGCTGATGGACATCTAGGTTGCTTCCATGTCCTGGCTATTATAAACAGTGCTGCGATGAACATTGGAGTACATGTGTCTCTTTCAATTCTGGTTTCCTCGGTATGTATGCCCAGCAATGGGATTGCTGGGTTGTATGGCAGTTCTATTTCCAGTTTTTTGAGGAATCTCCACACTGTTCTCCATAGTGGCTGTACTAGTTTGCATTCCCACCAACAATGTAAGAGGGTTCCCTTTTCTCCACACCCTCTCCAGCATTTATTACTTGTAGACGTTTGGATAGCAGCCATTCTGAATTGTTACAGATTATTATGTGATAACTTAAAAACTCAGTGGGGAAGTATGTTTTAATAACAACATGTGTGCAAAATCCTCAGGAGTTTTACAGTGTTCTCCCAGTCCTGAGTTTAAAAAGAGATATAACTGCCCAAAATGTCAATCTGATCACAAATTTACTTTAGTTTACATAGTAGGGGTATTAAGTCTAAGTATGAAAGCAAAGTGTGAAAACAAAATGAAGTAAGACTCATTCTTTGCTCAGACTGGATCTGGGGACAACACATCAGAGAGGCCGGTACACTCCAGGAAAGCTGGGCACAGAACACACGCAGAGCTGAGAGGGGCTGCCCCTGGACACTAGACAATGCAAAGACGGGCAGAGTCAAAAGAGGCATCACAACTGCCCTCAAGTAAATACAGCGGCATCGTGTAGACATGGAAGCACTTTTACTCCACGTGGCTTCTGGGACACAGCCTTCATTAGTGGGTGGTCCTCCTTGGAAGATGGCAGGACTGCATCAGAAGGCTTGTTCCTGAAGCCATGTCAACTAGAGCAGCAGGGATGTCCTCGGGGACCTTTGGAGAGAAGTCAATGGAGGACCTGACGGGGATGCTGCAGAAGACGTGTACATTGGATCTGGGGCACAGCAAAGAGTAGTTGTGAGTTTAATTCTAATAACGACAGGGCATGAATCTCTGAAATTCATCTCTTTGTATCTTAAAATAGTTTATAGGAGAAGGTCCATAACTCAAGGCACTTAAATAAAGAACCCGCTCCCCCACACGCAATGTACAAGCAACATGATGGATAGGAGAAGAGCAGGAATTCTTTCTCAGAGAAAAAAATAACACATCTAAAAAAGGAGAAGAGAAATAAATCTTAAGCTGGCTACTTGAAAAGAACAGGAGGCTCTGGTTTATACATTTTGGGGCACAGCTAAGTCTTGAAGGGCAGAAGAAACTCAGGAAAAGAATGAGACTAACTTGACCTATGCAGGAGGTGGGGGATGGATGGAAGAGGGGTTTTTTTAGCAGAATTCTTTAGATCTGAGGACAGTCTCTTGCTTACAGTTAACTCTGGGGGAAAACAGAGATAACAGTTTTATTTCTATTTATTGCCTTTAGACTTGATCTTTGCTTCCATTATTGTTTTATAAAAAATCTTTTTTTTAAAGAGAATTCTTTTTTAAAATAGGAAGGAAGGTTCATAGGTCATTGCTCCAACACAAACCCATGACTCCTGTCACCTAGTGATGAAAATCTGATAGCTTGGAAGTGAGGGAGACAGCAGCTGGACACAAGAGCTCTAGCCCTCAAGCAGCAGAGAAAGCAAATGCCATAGCGATTTCAAGAGACCTTGGCTCTCTCACACATGCTCATCCTGACCAAGGATTTCACAAAGGATGGAAAGTCCAAGCTGCTTTTCTAAATTAACAGATCCATCATTTCTAATGCATACTTTTTTTCTTTTTTTTTTAACTTTGTTTTTTTAAATTGAAGTATAGTTGATTTATACTACTGTGTTGGTTTCAGGTATACAGCAAAGTGACTCCGTTTTAAACATATATTTATAAAATATGTGTATTATGTATCTGTATATACATACACCACATATTTATTTTTCGTTGCAGCACTATTCACAATAGCCAAGACATGGAAGCAACAGAAATGTCCATCAACAGATGAATGAATAATAAAGAGGTGGAAAATTGCTCATCCGTATAAAGAAGGAAATAGTGCCATTTGCAGCAACATGGATGGACCTAGACAGTGGCACACTGAGTGAAGTAAGCCAAAAAGAGAAAAACAAATATCATATGATATTGCTTATATGTGGCACCTAAAAAAAGATACAGATGAACTTTTTACAAGCCAGAAAGAAGCTGCAGACATAGTCCAAACTGCTTTTAATTGTAGGTTTCAATAGCTAATTTTTTTTATCAACACCTCAATTTCACCTAAAGGCCCCAGTTTTTAATTAATGCTGACTACTAACAAGTTTATCTCTTGTTTTTTTTTTTTTTTGAGAAGGGGGTAAAATTATGATGATCGCCCAGTGTAAAGGCTGTAGACTGAACAACCAGGATGCTAACTTGAGATCTTCCTGTGGTTCCGTGAACTTGCCCAGTTCACGACCAGACCTCAGCTTTCTTACCTGTAAAATGGCAGGGTTTGGGGTTGTTTCTGAGAGTCCAACTATACATTCATTCAAAGAAAGCTATCTCTGAGAGGCAGAGGCTCCAGAGGCGTGCGGTGCAGCAGGCAGCCTCTCAGAAGACGATACGCAGAGGAAGAAGACAGACTGTCAGATGCCATTTCCAGGCCCTGGCTTCTGGATGCAACGCTGTCACTGTGGTTATCTTGCAATCTGAGGAAGCCAGACCTTCCGACACTGTCCCGACCCCTCCTCTCGCTCCCCTGCAGCAGTACCGCTCCCGTGATGCGCTGGGTCCTGGCTGGACGTCAGGTCTGCACGCTCTCTGTTCTTTGGCCCTCGAAACTATTCCCCTGCCTTCTCTACCAGTCTGCTTCACATCCGTCAGCAGGTGATTAACACCTCACCTGCATTTAACAGCCAGGCAGGTGAAGCCCTCCACTATGCTCTCCCACCTTCTCTACTTCCGGAGTGCAGGGAGCACCCTCCACCCTGCATCCAGAGGGCCCGCCTGCTGCTGCAGCTGCTGACCAGATGACAGACCCCACTGGGGAAGGAGCCCTGTCTGTCCTGCTCTCTCTGTGCCCCAAGTTCTCAGCACACTGCTGGCTCTCGGGAGGTACTCAGCAAACACTGCCCTGTGTTGTGTGGTGTTGCCTTGTGTAGCACTGTGCTGCGGTGTCAAGCATCAGTACATGTGTGGGTGGATTAAGGGAGGGAAGATCTGTGCTGTGTGTGTTTTGTGCGTCATTGTGGAGGGCCAACCCGTCCAGTGTGGAGAGAGCCGTGTGTCCCTCTGGAGCCGACCCGGGGCACAGGATGTGGCCAGAGCAACTCATCAGGCCTCTCCTAGCCACTCCATCTTTGCATGAATGGTTGGGGACTAAAATTGAATGAACTATGTCAGTAGGGTCTCATGAACAGAACTGGGCCCTGGTTATCCATATATGCACACTAATGAAGACAGAGAGGGAAAAGGTCATTCTGACGTACACAGACACATGCCTCACCTGCTCTGTCCACTTTCCCTGTTGCTAGGCTCCACACACCCGGTGTTTCTCTACTGCAGGAGTTTGTACGTGCCTGGCCATCCCAGAAGGATGCCCATGTGAACAGAGAATGCTATCCAACTGAAAAAGCGTTTCATCTAAATCAGTGGCTTTTCTAGGACCAAAGGTGTGTAGCAAGGGCTGGAGCAGGTTCAAATTTAGAGGATGGGGCTTTCTGTCCCCAACAAACCATGCCACCTCATGGTCACCGGTTCCAATTCCTCACAGGGAAGTCTTGCTTTCACATCTCCATGATGTCTAAGGACCAAACCCACCCAACCTCAGAAAAAGACACACTCACCTGAGAACAGCAACACTAAAATATTTTTACCTGTAAAGCCGCCCTGTGCCCTCTCCAGATGATGGACTCTCATTACAGTTTCATTTATCAAGATGGTCTTTCGTGAATACTCTCTCTTCCCCCAAACTATGCCACGTTCTCACTACACACTCTTACAGCATTCTGTCCTTTTCCATCGTATCAATTAATCACAGCCATAATTAAATAATTACAGTGCAATTCTTCGTTTAATGCTTATTTCCCTTGATGGATTAAAATCTATATGAGAGTAGGGACTGTATAATATATGTTTACCCCTAGAATCCAAGTATCTAGTATGACAGGTGGAAGAAAAGAGACGTCCAGCAATCATCTGTTGAGTGGATGAACATGAAATGATACAATTTCCCAGTGCTGAGAGGTTTAAGAATGAAAGACTCACATCACACATGAGAAAAGCCACAACTGTCCACCGTCCAAATCTACATTTTAGGATTAAAATAGAAATCTGAGTCTGTATGCTCTAGGATGGGGCTTTCCAGGTGGCGCAGTGGTAAAGAGTCCACCTGCCAAGGCAGGAGAAGCAGGAGACGTGGGTTCGATCCCTGGGCTGGGAAGATCCCCTGGAGGAGGAAATGGCAACCCACTCTTGCCTGGAGAATTCCATTGATGGGGGTTCCTGGTGGGCCACAGTCCATGGGGTCCTAAAAAGTCAGACACGACTGAGCGACTGAGCACAGCACACAGCATACTCTCAGATAGAGTCTGACAAAGAGCACACCCTTCAGAATAGATATACAGGGGCAAATATTACCAATTTGAATTTGGAAGACTCCATATTATTCTTTAAATGGAAAGTTCTAGTAGAATAGGTAACACATTATCTTCTAGATATTTGGCTTCTGGTGTGTCTGACTTCCCCGGATCAGGACTTCCTGTAGAGGAACACTGAGGACCTTGCTCTGCAACCACCCTGCACCCATCACAATGCATGGCAGAGGGCAGACTCGCATGAAGTATTTGCTCGTAGAATGGACGAAGGAACCAAAGATAACCTAGAGAAGTAACTGAAGAAAATGAGCCCAGATTGTAAGGCAGAAGTCAGCTCTCCACCAGTGCCTTCACACGAGGTGTACGGAAACAAAATATGCCTGTTTCTAGCAGTCTCTCCTCTATTGATTATTAACAAATGACTTCCATAATAAACATAACTTTTCTCAGAAACCTACTAGATTCTCAAGTGGTAGCAACCACTGTGATAAATTGGGGTGAAAAAAGTAACAGTTTCCTAGAAACTGTCTTTTAATTTGGCCTAAGGATGCATGCAGTCACACACACAAGCGTGTGTGCGTGCACACACACACACACACACACACACACACTCAGGGGTGTCGCAGAGACAATCCACACAGTCTCTGTCTCTCTCCACACGTCTGACAGGGGAAGCCCGATCAGGATGTGCCTCATCTGGCCTGGCTGTCACCCCCCATTTGATTCATTACAGGGGAAATGAAGTCCTTTTCCAAGCAACTGGGAGACTCACAGTAATTGGGCTCTCCAAAGCTTTTCCCTTAATTTGCTCAAGTTGTATTTAGTTTTAGAGAACTGGGTGTTAGCAACTGATGGACAGATCAGAAACACGAAGGCAAATGCACAGTGTGACAAATGCCCCTTCCCCTCCTGGGTCCCCGTCCCCGCCTGCCCCTTCCTGCTGTCTCCCTCACGCCAGGTTTTTCCCACTGGGGGCGTTGCCTCGCTGACACAGCAGGGCTCCTCGGACAAGCCTCCTGTCCCTGTGAACTTCTCTCCCACCCTTTGGCTGAGGGAGCCTGTGTGCAGTGACTCTGCTCTGACAGGCCCTCTTTCCTCACGAGTGGAGTCGTGGAAACTCGACTCAAAGGGATGTTCCCTCTTTGTCACCTTCTTCATTCTCAGCTCCGCCACAGTGAGAACGCAGAAGGGAGTGTCTTTAGAGGAGTCATGGGTTTCTACATGTATTGGAATTTCTTATTCTTTGAGGGGGTGAAATGTGAAGTGGAATGAACTTTTCTCTAGTGTAAATCAATCTGGATCCTATCTCAGAAAGACTAAAATTCAAATTCCACTTCTACTCCCTGAGAGATGTATGATGTTGATACATTTACTTAACTTCTCTGAACTTGCTCTCCTGGATAAACCGCTTTTATGAGACTTCTGGAGATGAACTGAAAGGCTTGGCACAGAACAGGTGCACTGGGAGAGAACTCGGTGTGTGAGTCATGTCCGACCAACATGCTTAGTCATGTCCGATTCTTTGTGACCCCATGGACTATGTGAGTTCCTCTAATTGCATGTCTCTCTTCCAAATTTTAATCATCACCATAATTTCATTATTCCTGTAAGAAGAGAGGGTATCCCTAACAACAATAACAAAAGGAGATACACAGAAGAACTCTATGAACTGCAACTACCCCCCATCAGAGATAAAATAAAGCCTCATCCCGAATGGAGACCTGCCTGCTGCAACCTCAGCTTGCTAGTCGCTGACTGATGGGTGAACTTCTCAGAAGGAGTCAAACATTCTTGTAGGTTCTGAAAATTCATAGATGATTCCTTCTGGTTCTACCTTCTGATGATGGTTATCCAGAGCCTGCGGAGCAGGGTGGCTGTCATTTATTATCTTGAGGGCTCAGGACACCACAGCACCATGTGTCCATAACTCCACTCTGCACGTCTGGGGTCCCTTTGGTTTCTTTACTGATTGAACTCTCAAAAGTGCAGAGTCTTCTCTAACTAGTGGAACCTTACAGCTTTGTCCCTGTGATGGATGCAACCCCCAGACTGCAGTGAGACATTGTCAATAACCACTGTAGGAGCCAGAGGCAATTTTTTTTTCCACGTGTAACCTGTCTATCGGAGAAGGCAATGGCAAGCCACTCCAGTACTCTTGCCTAGAAAATCCCATGGATGGAGGAGCCTGGTAGGCTGCAGTCCGTGGGGTCGCTAAGGGCCGGACACGACTGAGCGACTTCACTTTCGCTTTTCACTTTCACACATTGGAGAAGGAAATGGCAACCCACTCCAGTGTTCTAGCCTGGAGAATCCCAGGGACGGGGGAGCCTGGTGGGCTTCTGTCTATGGGGTCACACAGAGTCGGACACGACTGAAGTGACGCAGCAGCAGCAGCAGCAACCTGTCTATACATCAGAAGAGATCCGAGTGTATGGAGTGTGTTGGGGGCTACGGAAACCTTGAATTCTTTTGAGGATTTTTTGACCATGCCCTGACTCGGCATCAATAGAGTGGAAAGGAACTTTCCAGGAGGATGTTGAGGTACCCAGCGCTCGCCCCTCACCAGAGCAGCAACTGTGAATCTTGCATTGAAAGGTATGCCCAGGGCAGGGACCCACCTGGCCTTGCAGAAGAACAGTATGGGTGGATTAAACCACCACCACTACTATCACCATCGTCATAACATCATGCTTTTCACACAAAACCTCTAAGTCTCAGAAAAACCCAGTGAGGGAGACAAAGCTAAGGCTTAACACATTGGGCATGTGACCCAAAACTCACCGAAGAAGGGTGAGAACGCAGAGTAAGACTTGTGATGACAAACAGTGGACCTGGGTAGGCCCGGTACCCAAACCAAGCCACGGACTCTGGGGACACAGAGGACAAGCAGGCTGATGACACACACATGGCCATGCTCAGTGCCATCTGTACAGCGCACATCACTGTGAGCAGGGCCTTTCAGAGGCATGGAGCACACCAGAACAGCGGGACAGGGAGTTGGGATTCCTCACGTGCGTAAGCCCCAGCGCGACGACGGCCACACAACCAACCACAGTCAATTGAGTCAGCAAGGACGACAATAAAACAAATCTGTCTTGTGCTCTCCTTCCTCCAGGCCAGGGAGCTGTGTAACGCTCTTCCCGTGGTTCACGAGGCTGGGAATACCCTGCTTCCTTCCTTCCCCACCGCGACTCCCATCTCCCCTCCTTCAGCGCTCCTTCAGCCCAGCCCCTCTGACTGCTCAGCAACAGCTGTGTCGGGTGCATTTCTGCATTGAGACCTCTACACGCCCCGTCTCCTCTTTCTCCATGCATGGCCAACCCCTCACCTCCTTCGTGCCTTTGCTCAACTGTCTCTTTTTCCAGAAAGCTTGCCCTGAATACCCTGGTGAAACTGCAACCCACCCTCCCCACCCACTGCACTCTTGATCCACCTGATTCTGTTCTACTTGTTCAGTTTTTTTTAAGCTCTTGTCACCAAACAATCTCCACAACAAACTCCCTTACTATTCAGTTCAGTTCAGTCGCTCAGTCGTGTCCAACTCTCCGCGACCCCATGAATCACAGCACGCCAGGCCTCCCTGTCCATCACCAACTCCCGGAGTTCACTCAAACTCATGTCCATTGAGTTGGTGATGCCATCTAGCCATCTCATTCTCTGTCGTCCCCTTCTCCTCCTGCCCCAACATTTCCCAGCATCAGTCTCTTTTCCAGTGAGTCAACTCGTTGCATGAGGTGGCCAAAGTATTGCAGTTTCAGCTTTAGCATCAGTCCTTCCAATGAACACCCAGGAGGTTGGCCAAAAGATTCATTCTGGTTTTCCCATTACATCTTGTGGAAAAAGTTGAGTGAACTTATTGGTCAACCCAATACAAACATTGTCTCAGGCAGTCTTCTGCTAGTCTGGATGCTCCATGGCCCCATGGCTCTGTGTATATTTTATTCACGTGTCTAGAGCAGTGTTTGAATGAATGATTGGACTAAGGAATCTTGGTTAACCTTACTTGAGGCTCTAAATAATAAAATGGAAAAATCCAACTGCAATTTGAGTTGAATCTGAAGTTGTGGTTAAGAGAGTAGTTGAATGTTTTAATCAATAGAAATGATGATGAAAAGGAGCTTAGGAAAACTGGGCTCTGAGATTCCACAGTCTAGAAGGCTTCCAAGCCTTGGCTTGATCACGTGCATCATCTAAACCATCTCTCTCAAAAGTTACTTTGCAAAATTAAAGTGCAAACACCTTAGAAAATAAAAAAGACAAATTTACACTGGCAAAAAAGAAAAGTTTGTTTTGAGGGGGAAGGGATAGTTAGGGAAGGTCATATACACACAGCTATGTTCAAAATGGATAATCAACAAGGACTTACTGTACAGCACAGGGAACTCTGCTCAATGTTATGTGGCAGCCTAGGTGGAGGGGGTGTTTGGGGGAGAATGGATACATGTATATGTAAGGCTGAATCCCTTCACTGTCCACATGAAACTATCACAGCATTGTTAACTGGCTATACCCCAACATAAAACAAACAGTTTAAAGTTTGAAAAAAACAATTTAATAAAAAATTTAAGAAATAATGTATAAGCTTCCAAGATTTCATGATGAGCTCTATGAAACATCTTGATATTGGTCAGAGAAATGTGTGTTTTTTTTTTAATTGACAAAGAATGGGGACTACTGCAAAGATTAGGACTTTTGCAGAAACTGGTAAAAATGCTGCATGTGTGCATGTGCTGATTTTTTTAAAAAATAGTTCATTTTTCTTTGAGCTGGGAGAAAACTAAAATTTAAAAACAAACCCTATAATAATAAAATTAGCAGCACTGTAATCAGAATGATGCAGTAGCTGAGGAGTGATTCTAGGATCCTGGTTACGGTGCAGCCTTGACCTCTACCCAGGGCTGTGCATTTGGGTTATTTCTCTTCTCCATGCACTTGAGCCCCCAATTCTCTGGAACTGTCCTTCCTGATCTAATTCTCCTAATCAGATTTTTTAAACTCACAAGGCTCCCACTTGTCCTCCAGAATATTACACATAGGCCTTCAGCTCTTCCCAGTCTTCCTCGATATATCAAGGCTGATTCCCTGTTCAGATCCGTGTCCCAAGTTCTTCTCTGACATCTCAGTGATGTACTATGTGTTGCAGTAGATTGAAATTGGCCACAAATTCCTCTTGTCCTGTGTGCAAGCAACTTTGTACTGTGATTTTTCTCCTCTCTCAATGAAAGATAGGGCCTGTTTCTTCATTCCCTGAAACTCAGCTTGGCTGGTGACTTGCTTTGGAAAAAGAGACATTAGCAAACCAGCTGCTAGCAGGGCTTGTGGGGAAACCTGTGACCATCACTGTGGGAAAAAGCCTTGCTACCCAGAGGATGAGGAAAGTGTGGGGCTGGGTCTCCCCATCACCCCAGCTGTCACCAAGCTGATGGCCAGACATGAACGAATCCATCCAGCCCAGCGGAGCCTCTGGCAGACCTCAGAGATCGGCTGATCTGGCCCAAACTAGAAACTCAGTTTCAGTCCACTCAGTCCATCCGTGGACTCCTCAAGAAATAATAAACATTTGCTGCTTAAGACCACTAAACTTCAAGGGTAACTTATTACTCCAGAAAACCAGTGATACAAGAGATAGATGTTACTACCAGAATATAAGGAGGTGCTGAGCACCTCTAGTACAGGAAATGAGTATTTTCCACCTTTGAATCCCCAGGGGCTACTAGGATATTATCCCACAGCAGGCCAGTGTCTGCTGAATTTAATTGGATTTATTCAAAGATATTCTATCAGACAAATAGGCTAGACCAGTATTTTAGAAATTATGGGATACTTACTATGCACAATAATTTTAGATGGTATTGAATGAACGCTTGCTCCATGGAAGAAAAGCTATGACAAACCTAGATAGCATATTAAAAAGCAGAGACATTACTTCGCCAACAAAGGTCCATATGATCAAAGATATGTTTTTTCCAGTAGTCATGTATGGATGTGAGAGTTGGACCATAAAGAAGGCTGAGTGCCAAAGAATTGATGATTTTGAACTGGGTATTGGAGAAGACTCTTGAGAGTCCCTTGGACTGCAAGGAGATCCAACCAGTCAATCCTATAGGAAATCAACCCTGACTATTCATTGGAAGGACTGATGCTGAAGCTGAAGTTCCAATACAATGGCCACCTGATGCAAAGAGCTGACTCATTGGAAAAGACCCTGACATTGGGAAAGAGTGAAGGCAGGAGGAGAAGAGGACAACAGAGGACTGGATGGCTGGATTTCATCACCAACTCGATGGCCATGAGCTTGAGCAAGTTCCGGGAGTTGGTGAAGGACAGGGAAGCCTGGCATGCTGCAGTCCATGGGCTTGCAAAGAGTTGGACACGACTGAGCGACTTAATAGCAACAACAACAAATGTGAGTGAATGGAAATTAAAACCATATCATATGTTGATTTAGTGAATATTTTTTAAACAACTTGCACATTAAATCCATGATTTCATAGAAATTACGGCTTAGGACTAGGTTGAATTTAGTACTCCATAGTACTCAACACAAGCTAGTTGAGCCATCAGCCTAAGGTTCAAGGATACCTAGAAGATTTCAGGCCCCTCAGAATGGAACCTGGCCCCACAACTATTGAGAGACGGGGACTTCACAATGGCGACACAGCATCCTCATCATGAATTTCCATACTCGAAGATTCCATGTGTGTATCCATATCATTCTTTACAACCCCATCTCAAACTGCTACTTTGAAGATCTCTCCAAAAACCATATCAATAATATCAGGCTAGAAAACTTGAATGTTTGTGGCATACTACAATGGAACATGGGAAATTGAAAGAGTAGGAAAACCATTCTTTAGCCAAAGACCACTCCTGGTTGCCTCTGCCACCTAGGCCAAGGTCACGGGCATTATTATGCTCTGATGTTCTCATCTCTCAAGCTCAGTACCCTTTCCTTTGAACCCACAGAGCCCTTATAAAAAAAGAAAAGGCATCACATGTTAAAAACCAGAGCAACAGAGAGTACGTACTGTTCATAATAGACAATTATTTTAATCAAATGTTGCTCATAATGTTTAAATTCAAGAGAAAATCATATTAAAATCAAGCAAAATATGGCTTTAATAGACCAATAATGATAACAATGATGAATAATTAAGAAGATACTTTTTCATGTGTAACCTCCCTGCATAATGAACATAATGAAGAAAGACATAGGTTACAATTAGAGTTGAAAACTTGGTATTTTAGAGTAACATTATTTCCAGAGTGCATATCCTTAGAAGGAAGCACAGACATTCTTCACAAATTAATTTAGCAAAATGACAAACTTTAGTCACGATTTTGGGGCAAAATACACTGGGAAGGTATAATATTACACTTTTAATCATAATAATAACAGTACCCAAAAGGATAAAAGGAACCAATATACCAAATTATGAAGTTTTTTTTTCTCATCCACAGTTTCAGATTCATAGGCTCAACTTTTGCATATATATATATATATATATATATATATATATATATATATATTTCTTGTCATTTCTGATAGAAAAAGGTTTTAAAAGCTTAGACTAAACCCATACACTTTATGTGATGTGTGTATAAACACATGTACTTATTTGAATGTGGGTATAATTATTACTGAATTGTAGCATTTAATGGGGAGATCATTAGGGGCAGTTAAATCCAACTGCATTTAGCTTTCATTGAGACTCTGAAATTATTTTTTCAAAGCGTTCAGGTTTTGATAAAAAGGCAAACTGTGTTTGTCTCAAATAGTCTTCCCTTAATTTTTCAGGCTGGTATTTTAAGGCAAATTTAATCCATATAGTTCACACTCATTTACACTTAAATTATCCAACTAGAGCTTTTAACAGCTATTTAATGTCCCAGACACCTTTGAGCTTTTAAAGTGAGCTCCTAAAAGCCTTCTCTCTCTCTTTCACCCTCCTTTCATCAGCTTAAGAGGCTGCATTTGGCTCAGAGTAAACAAATTGAATACTGAAACCCTGGGTTATTTTTCCTCTCGGTTTATGACCTATGAATGTAAAGTGGCTTTCCGATGAGACATAACTAACTTTCCCATCCCTGTGAACCAATATAGGGTGTGTGTCACATTACACTTACTTATGAACAGCGGTCTCGCTGGCAAATGAGGCAATCTCTGGCCTCCTCATCCAGCCCCCGCAGCACATAAATAGATAATTACGGAATCTCAGACTCCTCTGACATTTTTCATGTGAAAATTGCCAGGGCTGCCTTTAGAATGGCATAAGCATATATCTTTGAACTTGCCAGAGAGACAAAACATCTAGTTCTCTCTCTAAATATTTCTGCCTTTTTTTTTTTTTTTTTAACAGACGGGTAAGGCTCCAGCCCGGAGAAGGCAATGGCAAGTCACTCCAGTACTCTTGCCTGGAAAATCCCATGGATGGAGGAGCCTGGTAGGCTGCAGTCCGTGGGGTTGCTAAGGGTCGGACACGACTGAACGACTTCACTTTCACTTTTCACTTTCACACACGGGAGAAGGAAATGGCAACCCACTCCAGTGTTCTTGCCTGGAGAATCCCAGGGATGGGGGAGCCTGGTGGGCTTCCGTCTATGGGGTCACACAGAGTCGGACACGACTGAAGTGACTTAGCAGCAGCAGTAGCAAGGCTCCAGCCGCCCTCAGGTGCTTCCTTCAAGGCTGATGGTTCTAAAGTCAAAGGAGCTCAAGAAAAGGCCATAGTTTCGAGAGAGAGAGACAGTGTGTGTGTGTGTGAGTGTTAGCAAGGTAATGAGACAGGGTGACAGGGACAGACAGACAGACAAGGATGAGGACAGGGAGGCCCGCATGGGCGCCGTCTCTCTGGGATGCTGACAGCACTGGTAGCTGGGCTGGAATCTCGGGAACCCAAGACCCACCTCTGTGGCCGCCGTCACTGTGCTGTTCCCCTCTCCTTGTCCACTCCCTGTCTGTCCTCACGGGTGACAGACATGGTCTCAGAGATGTCCCAAATGCACATCACATGACACTTTCCTAACATGCCTTCACCACCTCTCTAGGCTCTCTTCTCGATGCTCAGTGTGGCCCACGCTGTGCCCATGGCCCCAGGAACAGGCTTTCCTATCTCCAGACTGGTCCAGAGATAGACCTGTCAGAAATGGCCCCAAGGGATGCTTAGAGAGGCGAGAGAGACATTCATCTGGAAGGAAGTTTCTAGAAAACAGACTGCAGGAGCTGCATGGCATCAGCCCCTGCTCCGCTCCCCCGGAGAGCTGGTCTGACAGGGGGGCCAAGTCAGAGCTCAGAGGTCCCCTCAGACACCTGGAGCTGCCGCCCGCCCCCACTGCCCCCAGGAGAGCACCCAGCCGTGGTTCTGGATCTCTGCCTTTCCCTAATCAGACTTTGCTCAGGCCGCTAAATGAAGCTGGCTGCCCGGCTGAGTTCAATTCCAGCCCCATTTCAGTTTGCTCATTCCCTGAGAATGTAATCTTACCTCCTCACTATGGGACACCCCCCCCCAGGGCCTTGTAACTGGTGAGTGGAGGCAGCCAGAGGGAGGGGACCCAAGGAGAGGCGGGGAGGTAACAGAAACCACAGCACACCACATTCAGAAGGCACCGTCTTCAAGATCCACAGAGCATGGGGCTTTCCTGTTGCAAGGGGACCTCAAAAAGCACATACGCACCCGCCACCCACATCTGATGTGTGGATTCCCACACAGGCTCCCCTGCCTCTGTGGCAGCATCTTCCGTGATGTTGGGGGAACTCACCCTCTCCGGGGCGGCCTTCTCAGGAAGCCTTTTGTCCAGCATCGACACCTCCTTGAAACATGTTCTACAAGCCATCACCTGCACCCCCATGTTTCATAATTTCAGCAGGGAATTCCTCCCATAAATCACCAGGTAGAACACATAAATGAGTCATTCTTGCAACAGAAGTAGGTTGATTAAAAGAAGAAGATCCCTTACGAGCTCAGTGGACGGTACACAATGAATGAATGTGTTTGGAAAGCCTCACGCAGAAGCACCACCTGACCCAGTGCCTGTGGTTTAAGCCTGTTTAATCACAGATTGTGTTGAAGACTCACTTTTAGACCCAAATCAGCTGACTGCACACATCCCTGCTTTTCACAAGAACTCAGTCATTCTCTCTCAGAGAACAGGCATGGCCCCTCACCTTCAGGTCTCTAGACTACTTTCACCAAACACACTGTTCCTCTGGTTTTTAGTTGACCTTGACAGTCTCTCTTCCCACATTTTTACAGGGTCCAGTCTGCTGCTCCAGGCCCCTTGACACCCCCTGAGCTTCCCCAGGAACAAATAACTGGTTAGGGAAATTCATCTTATTATGTAGTCATCTTTTTTTCCCTTTCTATGGCTAGAAATAGGAGTCTAGTATCCTGTTGTCAGCCTGTGGACCCCAGGACCCCTGCAAAGGAGTGTACTGCAAATTCATTGCCTGTTCTTATGCTTTTGAATACTTGTAACTTAAGCAGAGTAGAGCAAGGTGAAAGGGGAAGAGGCTGTCAAGAGAAGGCTGCCCCGCACAGGACCAGAACACGCGAGAAGAGGCGGGGGAAGCAGACAGCTTGTGTCACCTCCCCCGCCTGCCCAGCTCGGGGGCTGGTGGCAGCAGAGGTGGTGGGTGCCGGGCCAGCTGGCCAGACGGGCCAAGAGGGTCAGTGCTTTTACATTTTCTTGTTCAGTGAAGCTTTCACCAGCCCGCCTCGGGGAGTGAGCGAGTCCAGGACAAATCCTGCTCCTGCTGGGACTTCTGGCAAAGGCTTCAGACTTTGCCTCATCAGACCAGTTTCACCCAAGCCTGAGATCCTGCCAACGAGGGCTTACTGAAACCACTGCAAGCTGGGCAGGGGATGTGTTTTTTCTATGTTTTATTTTTAGTTGCAAATAAATTCTGGACAACGCAGGTTTGGTAAAATCCAAATTGGAATCAAGCTTCTATAAACCAGTCCAACAGTACTTCTGATGGTGACTTGTGCTTAATGACTTATTTTGGGAGGGGGAGGGGTTGGTAAAATCCTCAGAGAAGGGTAAGGCTACCAACTCCAATATTATTATCTACAGAATCCCAAGGACAGAGAAGCCTGGCAGGCTACAGTCCATGGGGTTGCAAAAAAGTCAGACATGACTAACCAACTAACACTGACTAACTGGGGCGCTAGTGGTAAAGAACTCTCCTCCCAATGCAGGAGACATAAGAGATGGAGGTTCAATCCCTGGGTTGGCAAGATCCCCTGGAGGAGAGCATGGCAACCCACCCCAGTATTCTGGCCTGGAGAATTCTACTGACAGAGGAACCTGGCAGGTTACAGCCCATGGGGTCACAAAGAGTCAGCCATGACTGAAGCGTGCATGCACAGGGTAGGCAAATTATATCTGTGCTGAAATACAAAGTTTGATGATAGAAAAGGACAGTAAACATTAAGTGACCACCTTCAGGAAGCCAAGAAACACTGCTTGAGTCCCTAAAGAATGGTATGCAAAATGGTATGCAAAACCCCACTGTATAGAAGGGGTATGTTCAAGCTTTTCAAAAAGAAACAGAGACCAGGAAGAGAAACTAAGTTATTCAAAGATGAACATGGTGAGCTGGTGTCCTTGTGTGAGTGTAAGCCTGGATAGATTGGTAATGTCTGCCTTCAGATCCAAGGGGAAGAATAAGAGGATGAACTAGTGATGTCTGTAGCTGGCACAGCACAGAAGCAGTGGCCCACATGCCATGGCCTGCCCTACTCCAGGGATTGCCTGGAAGTTTGGTGCTATCAGAATCATTATGTTTTGCTCTGGAGCTGTTGGACTGTGTCCATGTGTTTGATAGAATAGGGAACCTGAAAAGAGGTCTCAGAGGTCTCAGAGGTCTTTGGGGTTGTGCTCATATGAGTCCATCAGTTGTCCACGCACCCTCAGTAGAGGCCAGAGGGTGAGTGAGTCCCATCATGCCATCACAGAGCCCAGTGCACCCAGCAAAGTGCCTAACACCACAAACCGGTACCTCTTTAATAATCTGTGCAATAGTAGCTGAACCTGTGATCAACTTTATTTCCCTACCTAATGTATAACCTTAATGTCAGATCTGGAAGTGTTCTGTGTTATGCATTCTGCCCCAAATATGATGCTTCTCCACCCAGTCGCCTTGACTGTTTCCACAGATGGATTAAAGCCCTCACCTCCCCAGAGTCTACCTTATTTCCAAGTCTCATGGAAGAAACATGTTTTCCTCAATCTGCTTCTATATCCAGCTACATACCACCATAAGGTAACCAGTGCACACGCCACCAAACTTGACAGAAGTGACAGTCTGATGGTGCCTGGAGGCGTCCACACTTTGGCAACCCTTCAGTGTGGGGGAAAACAGCTCAGTCCAGCCCACCTTCCTTTCACCATTTCTGAATATGTTCTAGAACTGCCCCAGTCAATATGAGTGTTCGCCAGCTGCACGTGGCTATTGAGCACTTCAACAGTGGTGGAAGCGGCTGAGAAACTATAGTCATTTCTGTTAACTAGGGGACTTCCCTGGTGGTCCAATGGCTGAGACTCTGTGCTTCCAGTGCAGAGGGCCTGGGTTCCATCCCTGGTCAGGGAACTAGATTCTGCATGCCCCAACTAAGACTGAAGATGCTGTGTGCTGCAAATAAGACACCCTGCAGGGAAGTAAATAAATAAATATTATAAAAATTCAGTTCACTAAGAAGATGCTACTGTGCAGTGTTCCTCACACTCCAATCCACAAAAAATTCACCTGGAGGGCCGCTGGAAACTACACCTGGGGCACACAGCCAGATTCTCTGATTTGGTCTGTCTGAGTCTGAGGTGAAAACCTGCATTTCTAAAAGCCTCCAGATGACCCCGCCATGGCTGACACAGGACCTGGCTTCAGGTCCCTCTGATGGGGATGGCTGGGGTTACATGGCTCAGTGGTCAGCAACTTGAGACAGCTGTGCTCATGTAGGACAGGGGTTATGTCTGGAGAAGTCACTCATTGTAACAGTTGTGGGGCAGGTGCTCTATTGGGGTCTACTGGGCAGAGATCATGGATGCTGCTGAGCACTCCATGCATGGGACATTCCCTGCCCCTTTGCTCCCCCGTGCCCAGCAGAAAATTACACAGCTCAGAATTCCAAGAGGACCAGAGTTGGGAATTCTGCCACCTGCACACACCAGTCAGGCTCCACCCTACACCTTGGCAGGCTGTGGCCCTATTCCTTGACCAAGTATTGCAATAGTCATCCATTTTTGCTTCCCTGAGACGATTTCAACCTGGGAATTTGAAGCTGGCAGTGGAGTTTGATCAGGCAGTTTTTCCCCAACTTGCACATGAAGAGAGAGGAGCAGTGATGCTCAAGCCCTAATCCCCATGGGAGTGCTCGCTGGATGGACAGATGTAAGGCACTCCAGACTTCCAGAGGAGCAGGAGGCTGCCTGGCTAGTTTTTACACAAGATTCCCAGGAGCGTTATGGGCTTCCCTGATAGCTCAGTTGGTAAAGAATCTGTCTGCAATGCAGGAGACCCAGGCTTGATCCTGGGTTGGGAAGATTCCCCTGGAGAAGGGAAAGGCTACCCACTCCAGTATTCTGGAGAATTCCATGGACTATATAGTCCACGGGTTGCAAAGAGTTGGACACAACTGAGCAAATTTCACTCTCCCAGGAGAGTTAGTCATCAGGGGCTACATCGGAGGCACTGCTCTGAGAAGTGCATTTGGAACTGAAATGGGTTAATTAAGGACACAAAAAGGCCAAGGTCCCCACCATTCCTCCCCAGAACAGTTTCCTCATTCTTGGTTGACCGAGCCTCACAGTTGCTCTCGCTTCCCCATGGCTTCAGGCTGTCAGGCAGGAGCCCCCAGAGGAGGCTGCATTGCTGGGGCCCTGGGGCACTCCTGCACCTTCTAGACAGGAGGCAGGCATGAGAGTCACATCCCCCGAGCAGCTGACCATGGGTGGGAAGCATAGGCTGGAGGCTTCCTGCCTGCCCGAGGGAGGCTGTTCTATCTAACCTCAGGTCTTAAGATCACTAGCTATTCCACCACCACCCCCCACCCCAACTTCTCACCCCACAGTCCCAGACACACTCACAAATCCTCTCCTCCATTTTTAAACCCAAACTCCAAGGGTGCTATGGGAACCTCTTAATGCATAAAAGTCCTCCGAATCCAGAGGCCCTGGCTCTAGCTGTGGTCTGTTTATGAGACTGATTTTGTCCGGTTTCTCTGCTTAGTAGCACAAGAACCCCTAGGACTCTAGGGGGAGTCCTGATGAGAAAGTGGATGGAACTCTTCTCAAGGCCACACTGCTCCTTCCTCATCATTACTGGAAATGAGAATCTGCACTCACTCAGCCGCTGTCATGGCCTGAACTTGCTGTGCGTTTTTAGATCTTGAAGCTTCGTTATGATGCTAGGAGGCCTGCTTGAAGACGGCTGCCATCCTGGCCACAAGACACAGTGAGGGTTTGGCTGTTTCCTGCTTCTGAACCTTGGACGTGGGGCGCTTCATCAACTGGATCCTTAACGGCTCTGCCCTGGGAGGGTCACGACACAGGATGGCGCGGGGATGAGGGAACCGGCTCTTGTGAAGAATGAGAAGCAGGTTGGTCCTATAAAGGAAGCTGGGTCCCCAAAGACACTGAGGCCTCACGCTCTCCAATCCTTTCCACAGCTTCCTGATGGGAACAGAGCTGTTAGTGTGATACAGTTTCCTTCGATGGAGAAGGGAGTTGACATGGGCTCCCTCCCCACCCCCTGGGCTGCTGAAGGTGGGAATTAGATGCTCACCCATGTGCCAGCAGAGCCTCATCGGTCATGGGTGTGAGCACAGCATCCCTGCCCTGGGTCCCAGCTCCCAGGTCAGGGGCTTCCCACGTGTGCATCAAGCAGGTGGGAGGGCACAGCTGCTGGGTTGCTCAGAGGCAGGGATGTGGTGAATGTCAGCACTCAGGGAAAGCTGCGCTGTCACAGGGAGTGGCCTTTGCACGGTGTCCTATGAGTTTTGACCTGTACTCGCTTAGTCTTATCATTACATAACCCGGATTTCCTGCTCGCCTAGCAGACTAGTGCTGGGACCTCAGCACGTCACAATGTACAACCATCAGAGCAGACCCCAGGACAGGGAAATGACCAGATCTCCTCTCAGCACTATAAATGACCTTATCGGTCTTCGTCTGTTACTTAGCAGAGTCTTGAACATTTTGCATCAGCAGTTTATATACACAATAAACTAGACGCCAAAAGAAGGAGGAGAGACTTAAGATGGACACACATGGAGGTGTGGAGGGCCAGGGGGTTTGGAACGAGTGCCGTCATTCATCAAACGTGGGCTGCACGGTGACAACAGAACAAAACGGTGGGAGAGGAAGCACCTGACCGTGTGAGGTCAGGGCACCCGGTCTGCCCTCCCCAGGCCCCAGTCTCCTGCCCCCGAATATGCATCAGAGCAAAGGGCAGCATCCTGCCAAGAGCTGGGCAGCCTGGCCTGAAGCCGGGATTGAGTGACGGTGCCTCCTGCAGTGGATGGACAGGCTCAGGGCCCATCTTCAGGGGGCACCAGTCCAAGCCTGACTCTGGAGGGAAGGTCTCAACCCTCCAAGGCCTGCTCAGTGGCTCAGCCACTGTTCTTGGTCCTCACCCGCCTGGAGCCAGGGTTTCATGCATGGGGTGACTTCAGGCAGAAGGCTGCACTGGGCAGGAGAGTTCTGTGACTGATTCTGGGGCCCCTGACCAGGAGGCGCTGGAATTAGTGGGACCAGAAGCAGGAAAGGGAGGACTCGACACTGTCTGGGTCCCAAGAAGTGGCTTTACCTGGGGAAGGCCAGGTGTTTCTGCTCTGTTTTATTTGTCTTTTTCTCTGTTCAAAGCCTCTGATCTCCCCTCCGCCCATTCATACCCTGTTGCAGAGAAAAAATGGGGTGGGAAAAGGATGCAGTGTCAGGAAACCCTGGAGACAGGGGTCGGGGGAGGCAACGGCACTGGGGACCCTTTGAGAAAGAAGAGGCAGTTATTTTTCAGCAGAATCGATGAAAGGTTTGGCTTTGTGTTTCTGAAACCTGCAGGGCACGGCTGTGAACAGTTATGGAGTACAAGTTTTTCTGCAGCAAAAAGAAAGATGTTTCCATTGTTCAGGGAAAAAACAAAAAAGGCTCTCCCGCACTCGTTTATTGGTCCAGGAAACAGCCTAAAACTGAGCTCCAACTGCTAACTCCTGCCACCTCCAATTTGAAGGCCATCCCTCTGCTGCATCTGACCCACCAGCTTCTGCCATGAGCATCTGAGCATTAAGCCAGAGGAGTCGATCTGGGAACATCACCTCCACAGCCAGAAAGCCACGGCCAGTTCACAGGCTTCCCTCACAGGCCCTGGTCTTGGCCCATGCCCACTGGGGTAGGGCATTGGGTAGTAGTGGTGGGGACGGGGAGGCAGGGGAGGGTGAAGGGCTCATTTGCAAGAACTGCCCAGCTGAGATAACATTTAAAATGAGCACAAGGAGGTCCAATGCTTTGTAATCCTCTAGCAGCTGCTCACTTTGGGTAGCAATGGGGAAGCGGCCTTTTGCCATTAGTCCCCGAGCCAACAGTGGCCAGAGCGGGTTTTTCATCTCCCAGGGTGCTGCTGAGGGGGCCTCAGGGCTGTGTCCTGGGGAGGCTGGACACAGGGAAGAGGGCAAGAGGCTTGCAGATCCCCTCTGTATGTGTGGCCCCTGGGAGGTCCACAGATGGGCCCGCTTGGAGGCAGCCACATTTTGGCCCTACTCACTGCAGCTCTGCGCCCAGAGAGGGCAGCTGGTGGATGGTTCTCCTGCTCCTCAACCTGTCGCTGCACAACTCTGAACAAGGTTGCCACGGCCCAGAGACGCAGATTATCCCTCAGCTCAGAGTGCCTCACTACCCTCCAAGTGACCCAGTCTTCCACCATCCCCAGACGATGCCCGCATCCCACCTGCCCAGGGAGCCCATCCGAGGCCACCATGCCAGCCCAAGGAACACCCATACCAGGACACCATCCTCCCCCAGGCCTGGGTTTCTCCCACTAGAGGAAGAGGAAGCTTCTTTCTTTTGCTGTAAAATTACAAATAAAATTAAACTGACTTTGAGCGTATTAATGATACCAGATGGTTTCATAAAATGTAAATAGAGTGATAAAAATACAAACAGAGCCCTCCCAGTAATTAGCTTTTGATTTACACAGTCCAGAAGAATCAGATCATGCATCTACCACACAGGAGATGCTGGTCCCCGTCAGCCCTTCTCCTGGTCTTGGCCTCACCAGCTTCCCTCTACGTTTTTCCTGACCCTCTGTCCCAAGCCCAAGGTTCTTTCTAAGTTTCATGGCAGCAAGGTATTGAAACAAAAGTCTGCAGCTATCTCTCTTGGATGTGTCGACAGCCTGCATAATTAGGATGGCTATGGAGACCGTGGGGGCCATGAAGTGCTCCATGGACACACATTATTCTCGTTATCACCCTGACACAGTAATAATAACTCAGCTTGTTGGGCCATCTTCACAGTACCAAATATCCTCTCATTTATTTGGCAATCATGCACTTTGCTATTTATGGCTAGAAAATATTCTTTGATGCCAAGGTCAGATCACTGCATAAAGCCAACAGAGAAGAAATTTTCTGATTTCTATATCCACCCTGCATTCAGGAAAATCCTTAAAACCATAGTAACAGGAAACCGCAGAAACTCTGATTTTGTTCCGTAGGCTCAGGGCAGGGGTGGGAAGGAGGGCCTCTCACTAAGTCCTAGGTCCAAACACTGGCCACTCCACTTACCGGATGAGTGACCGTGGCAGGTCACCTGACCTCTCTGGGTCTTCACCCTTCCCTAGGATGAAGACAATATTAACTTCCTCAATGGGATTATTTTATGAATTAAATGAGTTGACCCAAGTCAAGCAGGTAAACCAGTGCCTAGCAATGCAATACGTGTCCTCTCCCGTGACTGTGACCGCCGTGGCCACAACCATGCTGAGAGCCCTCCAGAGATGGTCTCATTCAGACTCAGCGTCACACAAAACAAAACCAAGCCCAGGCCTGCAGAGGACCAACACCTATCCACGGCCACCCGAGCAGTCTGATGGAGTAACTAGATTTCCTCTCTGAGTTCAGCATATATATGTATTAAAAAAAAGCCTTAAGTTGTAGTCAATAAGTTGAAACATTTTATAAGATGGAGTTTCACATCTTCATCAGATATAAGGATAGAGTAATGAAAAGCAAGACGAAAACATCATTTAATAATAACAGCAATTAACACTTGAAAGTGTAACTAAATATTCTAGACGGGTATTAAATACTCTTATGTCTATAGCTAAGTAGATATTAGATATTTCTTCAAAGAACTTTCATGTGAAAACTCATTTACTCCATAATCAGCCCTACGAGCGAGTGAGTGAAAGTCGCTCAGTCGTGTCCGACTCTTTGAGACCCCATGAGCTATCCAGTCCATGGAATTCTCCAGCCCAGAATACTGGAGTGGGTAGCCTTTCCCTTCTCCATGGGAATCTTCCCAACCCAGGGATCGAATCCAGGTCGAAGCATTATTATTAGGACATTTTTTGCAGATAAGGAACCTGCACAGAGGGCTGAAGTTATTTGCACCAGGTTACACTCTGTCAGGAAGGTGCCCTGGAGGAGGGCACGGCAACCCACTCCAGTGTTCTTGCCAGGAGAATCCCATGGACAGAGGAGCCTGGCAGGCTACAGTCCATGGGGTTTCAAAGTGTCGGACACGACTGAAGTGATTTAGCATGCACACACACACATACAGAGTAATTAAGCTGCAAAGCTGGGATTTGAAACTTTGTGGTCATCTGCAGAGCCCTCTAGGAGTAGGATAATTAAACTGAGAATAGACAATTTGGATGTACCTAAAATTTTCAACCATCCCTATGGTACCTTCAACAAACACTTGTAAATCTCCAGCGCACTTCACGCACGGCCTGTCCAGCAGACACAGGGATCAGACGCCGAGGGGTGGCAGTCAGTTGGGCAGCCTGGTTCCTGCCCCGTGGAGCTGGAGGCTTTAGCTCTAAGATGTTGCTGCGATCTGTTTACTTCCCTCCAGCCGAGACAAAGCTGCCTTCTCTTTACACTTGAATGGTGATGGCAGGAAAAAAAACCAGCTGTGACAAACTCTCTTCCCAACCTCTTTCTTGTATCCCTAAGGGAATTCCATCTCAAGGTGGTGACCATTTCCCCTTAATAACCAGCTACTCCACAAATGGGCTCGCCAATAGCCTGCAAGGCTACGGAGCCCCTCCTGTGTGTTCTCCACTCTTCGGCCACGGTAGTGATGTAGGTCAATCATATGTGATACTTTAACATCCAGATGAATTGCCCGTGAGCCTGGAGTCCATTACCTTCTCCATCACTACTAAATTCAAGCTAATGGTATCAGTCCAATTTTCCCTTATGGATGGAGCGTGGGAGGGCATCGGAGGCAATGACGAGCTAGGAGATTCTCTGTTCTGGGGGGAAAGGGAGGGAGAAGAGGCTGCATACACTGTCACCAGGGCCCAGAGGAGCCCACACGGCATTAGGCAAGACCTAATGCTAAGGGTCCCTAGCCTTCACACTTAGACATTCATAACTCAATATACTCTTGTTGCCATTCTGTCTTACCAGGATGGATAGTGATTCCAAATATATTTCCTTTTACCAATTCCACTTAAATTATTATATCGGAGGAAAAGAAATTGACTTTGGCTGCTCTGCCTGTGTCAGCCCAAAGCCGTGTCAAGGAAGGCTGTGGTGTGAGCAGGGCAGGGGGTATAATCCTCACAAGCCCCCCCGCCCTGAGCCTGACTGCAGTCTGTGTCGCTGCCTTACAGGTGCCCGGAAGGGTTCCTGTGACCTCAGAGGGGAGGGGGCAGCCCTGGGTCACGTTGCAGGGACTCCCAGTGCCCCCGGCTGCACTCACACGTCTGCCTCCTCTTTGGAGACACACTCTTCCTCGTGACACTCTGGCACGTAAATCATCTGTCAGCTGTGCACCCAAATATCTCCTTTCTCGTGATTTTGTCAGATCATCACCGCTAATAGGATGTTGAAATTCATAAATGCGTCTATTTCCAGTAACAGGCCTCTGTACTGCCAGCTCCCAGTTTGCAAAGAGAGGGTTTTTTGCTGGGACGTGAGTCGAGCACATCTCGAGAGGGCACCTGCCTTCCTTGAATCGGGAGGTAATTTCCTCCTGGGAGAGGCTGCTGAGATCTTTAACATCGAGAGTTTAAATATATCGGCGGCTGTGAAGCTCAGCCGGCAAGCTAAGAACTGCTCAGAAAATCACGGGGTGTTAAAGCAAGGGGAGAAGAAACAGCAGTTCTCCGCCCACCACTCCCTTGCCTGAAGCTGGGATCCCCATGGCTTTGTCCGGAAGCCCCGTGCCCACCAGCACAGAGGGCCCTCTGCCTCCCCGACAGCTCTCTTCTCATCACAGGGAGTGGTGGGGACCATTCATCAGAATCCAGGCAGAGACCTGGACTTAACCCCTCTGTCTAGGGCTTCCCCACGTGCAGGAGCTGGGCTTTGCAGCCACTGCAGAGGGGAGCTGGGTTGGGCTCTGACTCAGACAGTCATACACCCAGAGTCCATCTCCTGCCAGGACCCTGGGAACCATTGTCTGGAGAGCTGGGCTGGGGGTTCTCAACTCCTTGGCTGAGATGTTCATCTTTATGAGGGGACTTCTGTCCTCGGGACGAGAGGGACCCCACTCATTAATTATAGCTGTGGCTCCGAGGAAGTGCTGAGGAGTCTGCCACTCGCTGTTGTGCTGTGAGAACAGCTAATTACATGAATACGACCCCATCGCCAGCTTCCACTTCCACAGTTGCTGTGGCGACACTGCAATAAATGCCGCTCATTTGTAGGGCTCTGCATCATACAAAATGCGTTCAGATCAACCGTCCGTTTTTTGCTCCCAGGAACACGAGGAGGGGAGTACGGCAGGCACCATCAGCCTGGGTTTACAAGTGGGAACAGCCCCTGGGGAGAAAGCTGAGGTTGCGAGGGTTAAACCTGCAAGGTCACAAGGCAGAAGCCCGTAAAAAAATGGGACGTGATCCCAGGTTTTCTGCTTCTATTTCCAGCTCTCTTCTCAGTGCCCCTCAAGGAACCGGAACCTCAGACAAGATTTTTCAGTTCATTTTCAGAGTCCACTCTGCTCCTGGGATGGGTGCTGAGCTGCCCGTAGGTACCCAAGGAGGGGGCCCTGTGGGGCCTCCCTCTCTGTGGGCTCCAGCCCCTATCTCTCTCCCTCACTCCATCTGGAAGCCCCTCCGGCTGCCTCTTGCCACTGGCATCACGGGGCTTCCCATGAATTTATGGAGGAAGCTTGGATGTGCAGGGCCCCTCAGCGCACACTCGGGAGGCTTCACATGAAAAATGATTGCAGCGCACACACAGAAGCTGTTTAAAACTGTCACCGTGAAATATCCCTTCTCTGTTGCCTCTGGCTGGGCTGTGAGAGCAGGTCCGGGAAGAGGAAATCAGGGAAAAGTGACAGCCCTTAATTTCTGAAGCCAAACCTCCCGTTTCTGCAGACTTTTTATGTGCTGAGGTCTCAATCGAAAGCCGAAGTGTCCCAGGGGCACCTGTAACTCTCAGCAAGTTTCTGTACCTTATCCCCAAATGTCTTCTTCCAAGAAAAAGCACAGAAAGCTACAAGAGGCTTCATTCGCAGGCCCAGCTGAGAGTGAGCCCCGGGCATTACAGGGACAGCAAAGGATGCCCCAGGGACCCCAGCTGGGCCTGTTCCATTTCCTTGTTGTTGCTTTTGTTAAAAGTTTCTGTTCCCAGGTTGCCTGGGGCAAGGTTGCATCATTCAACCTCAGCTGAAATTATTCCACTATCTTCACTCCTGTATGCTAAGTCACCTCAGTCGTGTCTGACTCTGTGACCCTACGGACTGTAACCCACCAGGCTCCTCTGCCCATGGGATTCTCCAGGCAAGAATACTGGAGTAGATAGCCATTCCCTTCTCCAGGGGATCTTTTCAATCCAGGGATTGAACATGGGTCTCAGATTCTTTATTGTCTGAGCCACAAGGTAAAAAGCCTGGGAGACGGTGAATAGAGGTTTCCACACCCAAGAGGCTCCTCCTTGTCATCACCTCCTCCAAGCAGCCTTCTCAGGCCTGCCCACCAGGCATGCTCAGTTCTGTTCATAAATCCCCAAACCCCTTCCTGCATGCAACGCATGTATCCTGTATCACTGATCTTGTTGTGTGAAGACACAAATTCCTCACCTGACATGCCTCACCACTGCACGGAGTTTTCACCCGAGTCTCCAGGGCAGTGCCTCAACTATACTTGATACCTCATAAAAATTCTCTGCTAAGATTTTTATCCCAAACTGGGAAATAAGAGCTTAATTCATAGGATTAGAAGATGCATCTGACCTGAACTTCTGCTTAAGGAGTCTGTGGGGCCCAAAGGGTGCTGAGCAGAGTCCTTGTGTGGAGAGAATTGTCGAGTGACGAACAGGGTGAATGTCAGAAGTGCGGAAAGGTATCACTCAGGCCGGGTTCTGAGATTCCACAGTGAAAATGTGTGCTGTCCTGATGTGCAAACATTAAACTGTAACTTAGAGAAGCTTTCTCCTTCTGGATCCAGGTTAAAACCTGTGTATTTCTCTTATTTCTGTTGCGGCATCTCTTATAGCACCCAGCTCAGTGTAGAGCAGGGCACATACCTACCAGCAATAAGCTGAGTAGCAGAGGCAGCGATGGGGACCGTAGGCCCTGAAGTGGGGTCTTCAGTCCCTCCACGGACCACCCTGTGACCTTGGGGGACCCATGCAGCTGACTGACAGCACAGCCTCCTTCAGGTAACACTGTGCCTCCACTCCATACAGATGAAAGGAAATGGTACATGGGAAGAACATGCAAGGAGGAAGCCCTCACTGGATCTTAGCTGGTGCAATTATTAAAGAAGGAAAGGAGCGGGCAATGGATTCAGTCGATCAATGGGACACAGGATGCAAGAGACTCCAGGCCGTGTGAGAGGAGACCAGACAGCACCCTCACGCAGAGCAGGGGAGGAAGACGAAGCCCAGTTCATGTGGGCCCCCTGATTCACCCGGGAGTCTAGACTTCAGTGACCTTGAACTTCACCTTATGCTTCTGCAGCAGAAGGTGTGATCCAAGAGATCTAGATACTTGGCTGCTCCCTGGATGTCCTGCAGTGCTGAGCAGCCCAATGCTTGCTTCCCATGGAAAAAAGATAAAGCTCCTGTTTGAAAGGGTGCACACAGCCTGGTGGAGCAAGCCCAGGATTTACACTGAGATGGGTTTTGAATGTGTGGTTTCCTGATGGGGGACGGGGTCCCCATGCCAAGAGACAAATCTCGGAATTTCAGGACCTTCGTCTGTTTTGTGATTACCTCATAGGTTGATTGTGAGATGTAAATGAAATAAAAGAACATGGAACCCATTTGCAATATGTGACACACACCAAGTCATGTCAATAATTAGGACTCGGGATGAAGAGAATATTAGGCTGTGAAAGAGATTCCAGCTATGGGCCCCAAAGAGAAATTAGACAAACTCTTCTCTTCATTCCATCACATCACACCACACACACAAACACACACACACACACACAAAGTCTGCTGTCAAGGAGACATGGTGAGATCACTTTTTAGATTTATGTCCTTCTTTATGAGATCGTTTTGGACACCACAATGTTAGAAATATTTCCAATAGGAGAGAAAAGGGAGAGAAAGACGAGGGGAAAGAGACCCTCACAAAACAGGTCCAACTGCCACCAAGTGAATAAAATTACCTTCTAATCAAATGCATCATTAAAAGTACAGACATTAGAGCCTGATACTGACAGCTTTATGAGCAAGGCATTTGCAGTTAATTAGGATATACTGCCTTTGTAGTCGGGACTCTTCAGGGGGCTGTTGACTCCTCTGACTAACACCTGCTTCTACTGTCCAGGCGTGTGGTCCGTTCTCCACATTCACCCCTGGCCTGGTCTTACAGGTAACCATGGGCAATGCCACCTTGGACTATGTGGCACCCTAGATTCTTCTACAGAAGACCAACAGCAACTGCTGTGGGAATATATTTAGAGAAGTTGTGGACCAAAAGAGATGCTGCACTTCCTTCCAGACTGGGGAGACAGGGCGGGGAAGGGGAAGATGCAGCTGCAGTCCCCAGCTGTTGCAGCATCCTTTGTAGGAAGGCTATGAAGGGGTTCAGGACATGCCACCCCAGAATATGCCACTTTGGTATACAAGTTATTTTGAGCTGAAGGCACTTGAGAAACAGCAGGTGCAGGAAGGGAAATGTGCCCTCCCCCTTCCTACCTAAAAAACGGGACATGACATTTCCCTGAGAAAATTTCCATGTACCAGGGATGGAAGAACATCCTTATCACAAGAGTCTGGGAGTTGGTCCCAAAATAGACCTGAACAAATGGACCCACTAAAACCACCCTGATCTTCCACTAATTTCCTTCAATGTTAGTTTCTTTTTTCCTGTCCCACAATTTTACTGTGCCTAGCCCAAGTCCCCTGTTACTTTGTCTTATCATGTCTCCACAATTTATGGCTCTTTGTTATAATGGTTCATAAACTCCTGAGTCTAACCGCTTCTTTGGGGTTTTCACTTCCATGAAGCCCCCAATTTCATGTAAAAGTATTAACATCAAATAAAATGTATATGCTTTTCTCCTGTTAATCTGTCACTTGTCAGCTTAATTCACAGACCCTAGGTACAAACTTAAGAGGTAGTAGAAGTCTTTTCTCCTCTGCAGATAAGAACCAGAATGCCCAGAGTTGGTACCAGTCCAGACCACTGGCTAGCCTAACTTAGACAAGCCTCACAGCCCCTGGGGCAGCTTGGCATTCTGCTCTCTAGTTCCAGCCTCACGGTGGATAATTTAAAAGATTGCAGAGCTGAAAGTTCATGAGCACTGATGTGGAGAGGTGCAATATTCCCAAACAGTTGCTCCCTGATGGCAAATGTCAATGGGAATATTGTTATAAGAAAGAGCTCAGAATCATCAGCTGTCTGTCCTTAATGGAAGCTGACATTGCTCCTAAAAGCTAAGTCTGAAGAGTCTAGTTCCTCAGATTCCTCAAACATATCCCAGTTTCCTTTTTTTTTTTTTTTTTAATGACTAACAAAAATCTTTGGAACTTACCCTAAAAACCCCTTTGGAGGATAACAACTTCTGTCTCCTGGCAAAACCATACCAGCCATTGCAAAACTGCCCTTTTCCAATCTATCCAACATTTTAACCTAATGACTCATGGAATCATTAAAAAAAAAAAAAAATGCAGGAAGTGAAGCAGCCCACCAAGTGTGAAGCCCAGAAATCTAAGGGACACACCCAAAGTTACACAAGTCACTTGGGGAAGGGACAGAGCTGGTCTCTGTGTGGCCGAGCCCAGTCTGTTCTCAGTTACACTCTGGAAACACAGAGCAACTGACTGCCTCCCTCCTCCCAAGCCATCTGCATATTGGAAGAGTTACTAAAGCAGCCTATATGCTCCAAGCTAAATGATGCTAGTTCTTTAGTCTTTCTTCCTGGCTTTATTCTCCAAACTCCCTAATCACCTTGAAATCTCTCTGAGCCATTCTCAGCTCTCTGAGCTGCAGAAGGGTCCACAAAGTCTAACGAAGCAGCGATCGCCTGACAGGAGCAATTGAAGCACCTGGGGGTCGGGCCGGGCCACTCCCGGTGTGGACATCCATTGCCATCTCAGGGGTCCTGCTCAGGGAAGACCGTGTTTCACCCCAGCGCCGAGCTAACGGCTACTGCCGACATCTGTAGAGGCTGCTGGGTAATTGAATGACCGACAGCAGTTATCAGGAGCTGTGCGCCCAGATAAGAGTAATCAAATTTCACACTTCGGGGGCTCACAGCTTTAGCTGGCCACCTCGGGGCTCCCAGAGAATCCCTTCCCACTGAACCGCACTATCTTTTGCTGCGCAGAGTTCTGCACAATCGTGCAGCTGCATTTTGTGCTTTTGTGTTTTCCTCTGAAGAGACCCCCAAAGGAAACTCCTGGAGCAAGGAACCCTCACTAAGAGACCAACTTGGGCCACTGACCTCAAGAAAATTGAGGCCGATGATTATTTATATCGCCCTAGCAGCAGACTTTCACCCAGAGGGAGGGAAACAAGAGCCAAGACAGGGAAATAAGATGCAGGAAGGAGGAGAGAGGTGTGAACCGACATTTTCACTCAAGCCCAACGTGGAACAAGGGACCTGGTGTCTGCAGCAGCAAGAGGCTCCCAGTGCACAGGGCTCAGAAGGGCTGGGACAGACTGTGCTGTTGGGAACCAGACCTGGCCCTTCAGCCCTCCTCCCAGTCTCACGCTTGCACTTCTGCAGGAATAAAGATACCCACTGGGACCCAGAAGAACCTCCTGGTGCATCCTTCAGAAGCTACGACTACCAGGTGGGGAGCTGGGAGTCACAGGAGGCTCAGGCAGGAGGAGCCTATGTATTGTGAGGGAAGGGGGTCAGATAAACCCGCACTCAGGCACCTGCTGCATCAGAACATCCGGGATTACAAGGAACGAGTCCACTTCTCCGGGCAAGATGCTTTGAGAAACATCACACAGCACATCTGCAGGAAGGCTGCTTACCGAAAACATGTCTCCAGAAGGGATGCATTTAAAAAGAGGGCAGTTTATGCTTCCATTGCTGCTTCTTATATAAAATGACTTAAAGTGAAGGAATTGTTGGTGTCGATAAATTTTGGCATCTCCGAGCTCCAGGATGGAGAGCCCACAGCATCCAGGATCTGTGTGTCCTGGTCGGGGATGGGAGTGGCCCACAGGCCCTGGGTGACCGTATCCATATCACCAGCTCCCTCCCCTGTGACTTACAAAGACATAGGCGCCTTAAATGAGGAGCTAGTGCACTCTGTCTGCTGTGCTATGAATATCTAAGAGAAATGGAACTGTACAAGTGCCAGGATTAAAGCTAACCCAGGGACCGTGGGCTGAAGGCAGAAGGGGAAGGAGCGTGTTCTAGAGAGAGCCACTGGGGTGAGCAAAGGCCGGGATGAAGGCAGGTGGACACAACTGGAGGTTGTGAATCCCTGGAGAGAATGCCGGGCTCCAGGGAAGCTTGAGTTCCTGGGGTAAGGGAAATATTGACTGTTAAAATAGATAGGAGAGTAACTGAAGCTCCAAGTCACTTGCAGAAGCAATCTTCCGATTCCAGACCCCATCATCCTTTCTCTCTTATAACCATGTGACCCTACAAGGGCCCCTGGCTCTAGGCACATGGAGCCACGTGTCTGTTAAGGGAAAACACAGGTCATACAAGAGTTAGGGTAAGAGAACACATGTATCAAGCCCACTGGACCCAACTCAGCCAGACTCATCAGATGCAGGACACGCCTGAAGCTGGAGGATGGGATGGGATGGAGGCAGGGCCGGAAACAGGAGCTCATGATTCTGGATGAAAAGATCCACTATATTACGTTATTACTACATGTTAGGTCCTATGCTCAGCACATGCCAAAGCAGCCTCACGCAGTCCTTATAGAGCTGACAGTGGACCTGGTGACGTTCCTGTATCACAGATGAAGACACGGAAGCCCAAGTGGATTCCACAACAGGCCCAGCATTGCACAGACTGAGTTTCTGATCAGGATGTGAACTTGGGTTGCTCAGACTATGGCCCACATCTGCCCACTGCCCACTCTGCCCTGTGAGCAATGGTGTTCTGGGATTTCCTTCTCAAAGACTGTCTTTTTAGCAATTCCATTATTGAAGTATAGTTAATTTACAATGTTGTGTTATTTTCAGGTGGACGTCAAAATAACTTGGTTATACATACATACATATGTGTATGTATATATATATTCTTGTTCAGATTCTCTTCCATTATAGGTTATTATGAGATACTGAGTATAGCTCCCTGTGCTATACAGTAAATCCTTGTCTTTTCATCTATTTTATATACAGTAGTGTTTAAATAGTTGGGGAAACAATGGAAACAGTGTCAGACTTTATTTTTGGGGGCTCCAAAATCACTGAGGATGTTGATTGCAGCCATGAAATTAAAAGATGCTTACTCCTTGGAAGGAAAGTTATGACCAACCTAGATAGTATATTAAAAAGCAGAGACATTACTTTGCCAACCAAGGTCCGTCTAGTCAAGGCTATGGTTTTTTCAGTGGTCACGTATGGATGTGAGAGTTGGACTGTGAAGAAAGCTGATCACTGAAGAATTGATGCTTTTGAACTGTGGTGCTGGAGAAGACTCTTGAGAGTCCCTTGGACTGCAAGGAGACCCAACCAGTCCATTCTAAAGGAGATCAATCCTGGGTATTCATTGGAAGGACTGATGCTAAAGCTGAAACTCCAATACTTTGGCCACCTCATGCGACGAGTTGACTCACTGGAAAAGACTCTGATGCTGGGAGGGATTGAGGGCGGGAGGAGAAGGGGACGACAGAGAATGAGATGGCTGGATGTCATCACCGACTCGATGGACATGAGTTTGAGTGAACTCCAGGAGTTGGTGATGGACAGGAAGGCCTGGCATGCTGTGATTCATGGGGTCACAAAGAGTCAGACACGACTGAGCGACTGAACTGAACTGAAAGTTAATCCCAAATTCTTAATTTACCCCCACCATTTCCCCTTTGGTAATCATATTATTTCCTATGTCTGTGAGTCTATTTCCATTTAGTAAATAAGTTCACTTGTATTATTTTTTTTTAGATTCCCCATATAGGTGAGATCATATATTTGCCTTTGTCTTTCTTTAACTGTACTTTGTACAATAATCTCTAGGTCCATCCATGTTGCTGCAAATGGCATCATTCCATTCTTTTTATGGCTGAGTAATATTCCATTGTCTATATGTACCACATCGTCTTTATCGATTCATACACATTCAAAACCATCTGGATTAGAACTGTTCTACATGCTGGGGTGACTGAGCCTGTTAAATGTGGCAGGTACATACCGAGATGGGCTCTCAGTGGGAGACCTATGCCACTTTCAAAGACTGTGTACAAAAAGCACAAAGAATATAAAGGATCTCAGTAAATTTATGTCACTTGTTGAAATCATATCTTAGATATACTGGGTTAAATAAATTATTACAGCTAATTTCACCTAATAACATTAAAAAACAAATGTAGCTCTAGAAAATATGCAATCCTGGACTTGCATCATACTTCTTTTGGACTGCACTGGGCTGGCTGGAAAGTGCAGGCTCAGAGGCTCCGTGTGGGCTGGCCTGGCCGAGTCACCTTCCCTAAGGGACTAAAGATGATGCTGAGAGAAGGGGTTTTCTCTGCTCCACGTCCAGGAACAATGTTTCCATTTAAGTGAGGACACTCATCATTATTTCCCCCTCCAAGTCCCGGAGGGGGAAGAAAGACAGTCCTCTGTGTTCATTAGTTAATATTTGCCAAGTGCTTTGAAGATGAAGTGTGGTACATAAATGCTAATAATGGCCCTGCACTGCCAAGGGCCTTTCATCTGGAGATTTCAAAGTCCCCATCACAGGCAGGCAGTATTGTTCTATTACTGTAACATTAATTGTGCCTCATCGGGGTGCTGGGTCATTATCTTTCTTGCCATTATGCCCAGGGAGCTGGGTAGAGAGAGAGTGGCAGGTAGCCTGTGGTCAAGGGAAAGCGGTGGCCACAGGGACAGGGAGCCCCTGGCCCTGCACCCAGACCGGGTCTCATGGGCTGGGCTCACTAGGCACAGAGATGGGGGTCCTGCAGGAGGGACCCTACACATGTTCCCTAGTCCACACCTGCCCTGAGCTCTCTCTGCGGGGTTTCGGTAAGCCAAACACACCCAGGCTCTAGTAAGGACCAGTGGACCGAGCACTTTGGTGGAGGAGCGGTCTCTGCTGAATCTCCAGTCCTGACAGTTGGCACCTCATACAGCCTGGGCTGGAACCGGACACAGCACTTGGGTGTGGGGTCCCACCCAGTCTCTCGCTGGGGCCCCACTGTGTCTGCAGGCAGACATGAGGACCGAGGCGCATGCTGACATGCTCAGCCAAAGAGAACGAGATTGCTGCAGAGAGAGGGGAGGCTGTCCCTGCAGCCCGGCCTCCGGTGCGTGGCACCTCGGTGCCCCGGGCAGTGCCATGGCCAAGGCCACTTGGGCTTCCCTCCAGCAGAGGCCACCTGCCTTCCAAGTTTGAAAGAGCCAAAAGTAGGGTCGCCCACCAGACACAGAGCTGCAGTGTGACACCATCTCTCAGCAGTTCCTTTATGCTAATGATGCCACCAGGAAGTCAGACAGTGTGAGAGGACTCAGCTGGGGTCCCCCCACTCAGGAAGGGCGGCTGGAGATGCTTCATCCCTCTTACCAAGGGAGAAGGTGCTGGGGGGGCAGATGAGCTCGGGACAAGGACAACTCAGAAGAGCCCGGAGTGACAGGCACCCCACTGCTCAGGGTTGAGGGGAGGTGGACGTGTGCACACCAGTTTGTATAAGAAGGAATAAAATGTGCCATTTCAGATTGGGTAAGTTGAACATTACTAATTAAGAAATTACTTAATTATGGAGAAGAAAGAGAAGAAAATAAAATGAAGGTAGTTTTGCCCTGGAGGGAAAAAAAAAAATCTTTGATTTGCTAAATCAAGGAAATGATTAGATTCAAACATTAAATAACTGGAAACAACAGCAGCAAAATCACTTGAATGTGTACCCTACCCAAAGGCTTTGTTCACCCCCCAGCCTACGTGCTCCCTTCCTGGAGGTGCCTCTGGTCTGGAAGGGGCAGGCCCCCTCACCCTCTGACATCGGGGGCCAGAAAACCAGGTTTCCTCACCTGCACCTGCCTCATGGTCTGGCACCTCTCCGTGATGTTTACTCCTCGCCTCTAGACGAATTTTAATCCCTGCCCACTAGGTGCAGGCCCTCCCCGGCCCAGGCTCACTCACCTGCTTTCTTCTCGTCACCCACCACCCTTCAGCTAGGTTAAAGCCTCCCAAGCGCTTCACTAGACCAGGCAGCACTGTTAAGGCACCTTCCACCTGGCCTCCATTCTGTAGGAGAAGAGCCCCGTGACAGACCAAACCGCCAGCAGCCTGCCCACCAGGACGGGACTGGACACAAAAAACTCAGCACCCCAACAATCTTTCTAAAAACGTGATGAGGAGAGCCTCTTTGCACTTCTGTATCATGACACTGACCTGGCTCCAGGACTCCGCTCCCTTTATGCTGACAACTCCTCTTTCTCCAGCTAAGCCCTACCTTTCAGGCCTCTATTTCCATTTGCCACCAACATATATTCACAGACCACCTCCAAAACACATCGCCCTCACCCCTACCCCCTTCTGCTCACCCAACAAAGGTCATGTTCCCAAACCATTACACCTCACATGCCCGTCCCACCCCTTAGCAGCGGTAGGACATGCATTCATTCTTTTACCCCCAAACTACAGCAGTGTTACCAGGATTAAGAAACTTAGTGGGTATACAGTTCAATTCTTTCATAATAGGAACACTAACATGAAGAGTTCAACATTCATTTAAGGTAGATTTATTAAACCTTTATTATATGATGGATACCACGTGCATCAGGCAGGGATGTTTAGTCACCGCCTTCACACTATTCATAGTCTACTGCAGGACAGAGAGGCAAACAGGCTTAGATAACGTGATTGTCACTAAAGCAGAAGGGGCAGGTGTCCATGCAAGCATCCATGAGGGCATGTAACAGGTGGTAGTTCAGAGACATCGCTCCTGAGTTGATGATGCAGGAGCCAAACTATGAAGCGAGAGAACAGTTCCAGGAGGCAGGCTGGGTGGGGCGGCAGTGGGCACACTTCAGGAGGATGAAAACTTCCCTGCAAGGCAAGGACGCACAGGAGTCTGTGAAGAGCCCAGAGTAGGGAGAGGAAGTGGAATCAGTTCAGTCAGGGAAACTCAGACTAGGCTTGAAAGCCATGAAGTGCTTCATATTTCTTACACAAAGTAGTCAAAAGTCTTTCCGTTTGTTTCAATGTTTCAAAGCAATTATAACAGTATAACTATATTACATAAAAATAAAAACACTTCATTGCATTATAGAAAATAGATGGACAGTGTTAAGCCTGAAAACAGGAAGAAGACCAGTTAGGAAAGTATTTTCCATTTTCAAGAAAGAAGGTATAATGATGGTACCACTGGGGATAGTCAGAGAGGGCAAGCTAAAAATCCGTGAAGCAGGAAGAATCACTGGGGCGTAGCAGTCACCATAACAGTGGTTGGTGTGGAGGACAAGGAGAGGTAGTGATACGAAGTGACTGCCAGCCGTCTTGGGCGGGACACCACACAGTACATCAACAGCGATGATTTGGACCAAAATGTAAGACTAGAATGAAAATGGAGGGAGATGATGATGCCAGCTTTTGTAAAGATGAATTTAAGGGATCTATGGAAATTGAAATGACAACATTTAGTAGAGTTGGTTATATAAGTCTAGGGCTTAGGAGGGAGTTGGCACTTGAAGCCACATTCATAGAACAGATTCCATAAGCCTGCTATCCAGAGTGAGGAGAGAGAGACTAAAGGATACCCTGGAAGACACCAGCAAAGTGCTTTAAAGGGAGAGCTCAGAAAAGTAAGAGGTAGGAGAAAAAACCTGGTGCTACGTGTCTTATGCAAACACTCGTTGATTCAATTAGATGTCAATTGTACATCTAGGGTGTGAGTTAGGCACTAGGGTTAACGTGTTTAGCCCAAGGACACGATTTCTCCCTCCACTGAGTATGCAGTGTGATTGGGGGAGATGAAGATTGATCAAATAATTACATACATGTACAATTTTTTTTTTTTTTTTGCAAACGAAGTAATGAAGGGGACTGTGGAACTCTGAAGAGAAAAGAGAAGGACCAGTTGTGAAATCAATGCTGGGGAGACGTAAAGTCACACGGGTGCTAAACTGGGCTCTGGAAGCCTGTTCTAACTTTGGTGGGCGGAATCGGAGTGGAGAGGGTGTAAGGAAGTCAGAAGGCCACGCCTTAAGGAGCTCCTGGGATGGGGGCTGGAGAGTCCTCTCTACAAAGGAGCAGGACTGGGTAGCTGAGGGAAGAGATTTTTGCAAAGATGGGAGAGACTTGAGCATATTCTTATTTTTTTTTTTAAGAAAATGACTGAAGAGATGATTTTGAAAATAAAACGCAACACATGCGCTCATGAATGGGATGAGTGTCCCATGAGGTAAAGACCCCCTGGAAGCAGAAAGAGCGATGGGAGGACGGGGGAAGAGGCTGCAGACACACTTGTAAGTGGGAGGAAGGCACAAAGTTTGAGAGCATTCATACCTGATTGTTTTTCTGCGGATGTGGGGCAAGGCCACCTGTTGAGAATGGGAAAAGGATACATGGGAAGCTTAAAGGGAGTGGCAGAGTGCAAAAACAGTCAGTGCAGAGAAATACCAAGACGCGTCAAGGGCACGCCTGCCCTAAACGCAGTCTCCACGTGTAAATGCTCTTCCCGCAGTGGTGCTCAGAGTCCTGGCTGCAAGGAAGCTTGATGACAGTGAACTCAGAGGTGAAACCTGTCAAGCCATTTGTAAGAAGGTGAGCTGAGAACTTCTAAGATGGATGGAGAATTAAGTGAGACCAAGAGGAAACCCACAGATGTGAGCAAAAGGTAGTGACCCGAGGATGAGAGCTTTAGGTTTGATGGAAGATCAAGGGCCCTAGAAGGAGGGAATGACAGGATAAGAGAGAGGAGCTGAGGGTTACAGAAACCTCAAGCAATTTCAAGGTCCACGGTGTGGACAGGAGAGGGAAGAGGAAGGCCTCTGGAATTCAGGAGATATCATAGATGTTTCCCCTGCCTGGATGTGAACATATCATACAATAGCATTTCTCATTATCTAAAAGCTACGGTTTTTCCATTAGCTGTGCACAGATGTGAGAGTTGGACTATAAATAAGGCTGAGCGCCGAAGAATTGATGCTTTTGAACTGTGGTGTTGGAGAAGACTCTTGAGAGTCCCTTGGATTGCAAGGAGATCACACCAGTCGATCCTAAAGGACATCAACCCTGAATATTCATTGGAAGGACTGATGCTGAAATTGAAGCTCTAATACTTTGACCACCTGATGTGAAGACCTGACTCACTGGAAAAGACCCTGATGCTGAGAAAGATTGAGGGCAAAAGAAGAAGGAGGAGGAGAGGATGAGATGATTGGATGGCATCACTGACTTAATGGACATGAGTTTGAGCTAACTCTGGGATACAGTGAAGGACAGGGAAGCCAGGCATGCTGCAGTCCATGGGGTGGTAAAGAATCAGACATAACTTAGCACCTGAACAATGACATTATCCAACAGTGTAGAGTTGTCTAGGAACACAATCTATTTCCTTCTGTGGAGCCCCCTTTAGTTGAGGCAGCCAGACCACAGCAGGAGCAGCTGCCGGTCTGTTCCTGGGGACCCTGGGACAGACAGAACTTTGTGATGGCTTCCCCACTCTGAAAGAGATATTTCATAGCAGGGTTGTGGCAACCGAGACAAAAACAGGGGAGGGCAAGCCAGCAATGTCACCACCCGTTTCTGATCTTTCTGACAGTTCATATATTTTAAACTTCACCTACTGGAGCTGTCAATTCAGAGTAGACTCCCTCTGAAGATGTGACTGGAACCAGACAGCTCCACGGTGCTTCCCTCATCATTAAGCAGTTCTACAGCACGTTAGAATGTCAAAGCACTTAAGGACTCTGCTTATTAATGTTTCCACGTAACAATGCCAGGAGGCAGTCCAATCATCTGAGCATGATGTGTGGGGAGGGGGTGAAGAGGAAATGGACCCCGGAGAGGAAAGCTCAGGGCTTTGCCAAGAAGCAGCAGCAGCACAGACACAGCCAACCCTGAGCTTGGAGACGCCACTTAGCAACCCCCAGGATTCCTCGTCAAAGCCACGGAGGAACCAGCCAAGTCCCTGAATTTGGCTTAAAGAGCATCCTTTTAGCACTTATCTTGCCTGCACATGAGATATGCTCAAAAACATCATGAAGTAGCAAACACAACTAAGTAACCCCGAGTCCCTCTGAGGCGACATGTTTCTTGTTCTAAAAACTCCTTTAAGCTTTACACTCGTGATGTGTGCCCTTTTCTGTGTCTCTGTTATAGTTCAATAAAAACTAAAGAAAAAAAACAGAGTTTTACAAAAGAGTGGAACTTTCAATGTTTTTGTACAATAACGCATAATTCTATATCAACTGAAGTATCAATCTTGGGTTTAGGTAAAAGAAATTTTTGCTTCATTGAAGCAGGAAGAGGAATGGAAAAGAAGGAAGGAATTAAACAGAAAGTCTTTCGGAAAATGCAAATTTTAACATAGCTCATTTTGATGGTAAAAGAGAGGAAAAGAAAAAAGAATCACCCTCAGCTCCATTCGACTGAAAGAATGCGTTGTTTACACCAGAGGAGAGGTTTCCTTAATTAGAACTTTTTCAAGCTCATAAAAAGGGCATCTGGAAGGAAAGAAAACATTTTTTAAAGAGCAAAGAAAGAACGGGTCTTGACAGGTCTTCTTTAATTGAATCACCATGACTCTCATTAGCAACAAACCTCTGGGATTCAGAAGGACTGAAGGCCCTAGAAGGACTCCATTCTGTTTCTCATCCCTGGTGTACCAGCCAACTCCACGTCCGCCTCCCCCTGCTGATGGGCACGGCCACTGGGAATTAGGGAAGACTTTGTCCTTCAAGTACAGAATCCATGGGCTCTCTGCGACCCTACCAGGTTTTTATGAGGAATTCTATGTTCAAATGGTAGCAGTGGTTTAGTCATTAAGTCATGTCTAACTCTTTGCAACTTCATGGATTGTAGCTGCCAGGCTCCTCTGTCCAAGAGATTTCCCAGGCAAGAATACTGGAGTGGGTTGCATTTCCTTCTCCAGGGGATTTTCCAGACTCGGGGATTGAAGTTGGGTCTCTTGCATTGCAGGCAGATTCTTTACTGATTGAGCCACCAGGGAAGCTATATATTCAAATGTTTGTTGCTAAAAGGAAATGAGAAAGGAAATTCCTCACCAAAGGGAGGAACTTTCAAGGGTGCTCAATAAAACATGTTTCCAGAAAGAGGGCCACAGCAAAAGACCCACTGCAGAGACTGCTTAAGAAGCCCTGAATTTGAACATGAGCCCTTGTGCAGGGCAGAAAAGCAGGGGTCGGGGAGGCAGAGTTGGGGACATAACGGAGGCCTTTGCATCCCAAACAGATGAGCATTTGTAGGTTTCAAAATAGAGCCCACCATGAGCTCTCAACCTGAGATGGTGGGAACTCCTGGTCACTGTTTCTTTCTGGCACTTAGAGAGACAGAGGGGAGCACAACCTTTCAGAATCTGTTAGAAAGCAGCAGGCCACTCCTGATGAGAGAAACTCATCCCCTCTCTACACAACGGGAGGTGACAGAAAAAGGTACAGAGACCCCAGCTCTGATCACCTTCCTCTACCCTCAACCCTTCAAGTGTCCCAGCAGAACCAGATCTGGTTTTGTATTTTAGGAAACTCTGGCAGAGTATTTTTTAGGAGGTTTGTGCCGAGAAGACAATGTGATGGGCAGATTCATGACTTCCCAGAAAAACCAGTATTAAAGAGTTTGCTGAGGTCATATCTTAAAGAACCTAAATGCACAGGGCATTGAACGTGCCAAGCTCCTTCCTTGAGCCTCCTTGACATAAGGGGGGGAGTGCTTGTCTGACTTCCTAAAAGAGCAATAGGGCCTCTGGTTCCCCCAGAATGGTGTGCAAGGCTGTGCTATTAAAAGACCAAGTTATTTCAGACTCTGCAAGGTGGTCGGGTAGATGCCAATCCCATTCTCTGAGATTCTGCTGGGCAGCATTGGCCTGCTCTCACAGCTGTTGCGCAGGCAAGATTCCACCCAACCCTGCAAGGGAGCAGGCCTTCAGGAAAACTGCAGCCTCTGGCAGGGAGATTTCTAGAGGGAAACCAAGAACGCCTACCCTTAAAATCTGTGCAGCAGTAGGAATTTCATTTTTCTTAAATAAATCATATTACGTACCGGGAAGGTTAATCTATTAAGACATCAGAATTCATTCCTAATGGGCAATACACACACGCATACACACAGCTATATTCTCTATTAAAATATGAGACACAAGATAGACCAGAAATATAAATAGGCGGTACGACTCAATCTCCAGTAAATTTCTCATAATATGTAATATTAACATTTCAGGCAGTTTAGGTATCATCTAATTATGGGGTTGGTGAAGCTTCAGGAAAGCTATGCAATGGAGTTCAGAATCACATTTCCTTTTCTTATAATGTGTATATTTGGTTTATTTTCCAACTCGCCGTTGCTTGGCACTCCTGTAAATTAAGCTGTCACCCATCGGAGGCTGGAATGCTGAGCTGGAGGCGGGCAAACCTCTGGAGAAGCTGGTTCTGATTAGCTCTGTTCGTCCAGCAGGCCTCAGCATTGCCCCCACTGTTCTCAGTCCCAAGGATTTCTTGCAGGAATCTCATTAGTATTAGCTATCAGGCTTTGCTCCACCAAACTTCCCTTGTGGCTTCTGGCCACCCTGCACGCCAGTGGTTCAGCCTTTTCTCCTTCCCCTTAACTCTTCCCTGACTCCTGGAAAGGGGATCATGTAGGAGGGATGTGGTGGATTTCGTAGTGAAGCAAAAGAAACAGAAACTATGCAGACCTGGTTTCTGTGTAAGAGCCCTGCTTTCTTCCTATATTGAGTGTTCATTAGAAATAGAGCTGGAATGCACGAAGATGTGGAGTAGGTTGCCATTTCCTACTCCAGAGCATCTTCCCAACCCAGGGATGGAACCTGTGTCTCTTGTGTCTCCTGCACTGGCAGGAGTGTCCTTTACCACTGAACCGTCTGGGAAGCTCGATAATGTGATTAAAGATGAAAATAATGATATGTAATCTTTGGGGATGCCTGCCGTATGTCGATATAATGCGAGTCACTTCCTCACAACAAAGCCGAGCTTGTAAACTAGTGATATCATTTTCAAATAAGTGAAAAAGAAAATAAACAAACAAGTCAAACAAAGCAGGGAAGAAAGCAGCAAAGGAGCTGAGTTTAGTCCAGGGAGGTACTCATTTGAGGTCAGGACACATGTCCTTCCTCCCTTTCCTCCCTGCATCCCTTTCACACACTTGCATTGAGGAACAACCCTGCTCCACATGCTATGCGCGAAACGCACCCAGATGAACGTGATGTTGGCTCCACCTTCAAAGACGTGTGATCAGTCTAGCAAACAGCAAGGCTTTAATCACTAAGAATTAGGGTATTAGAATCACCAGTGAACATCAGAGAAGGGGGATTAATTTTCTCGAGGTTATTAGGAAAGCTTCAGGCAGGAAGGGGAAAGGACAGCTGAGGCCACAGGAGGGCACGTGTGGCCCCATTAAAGCCAGGACAAGACAAACAGGGTCTGAGTTTGATCCATTTCCCACCTCAACCTACACTCATCACAGTGGGATGTTTTTGGTTGTTTACAGAGGAAGGAGTCAGTGGGGATAAGATGGCACGGGTAGGTTGGGTCAGGACACAAGGACATCGGGTGTCATGCCAAGGAATTTGGGTCTCATCTCCTAAGCATCTGAGATGCTTCAAAGGGGAAAGGCAAACATGAGGTCTCTAGAAAGGAGACCTGGGCAGCAGAGAGAGACTGGGATGGAGAATTGTCTGGATGCAGGTACCCCTCTGGGATACCAGTCCCTCTGGGAGTGGTGGCCAAAGGAGATGAGGATGAGAAGGCGGAAGGATGAGGGAGGAGATGGTCTACACGTGCTCCTCAGACTGTGGAGTCGTGTTGGGCGGGAGGGGGAGGAGTCCGTGGTGAGTGGATAGCCTCCCCTTGGGTAGCTGGTCATCTGGGGACAGCCGCAGGGAGGCGGCTCTAAGCAGAGGGGCCTCAGTCTCCATCCCACTACCTCATGGGGCCCCAGAAGACCCTCAAAAGAATCAGTAAACCAACTATCTGACAAGTCTGTTCAATACAGCATGGAGCTCAAAAAAGGGAAGAATCCAGCTCACAGACAAAATAATAGGCAGGAAAGTCAAATTTAAAAATCTACCTTGATTCAAAGGAATGAGCGACCTTTTTTAAAATCCACAGTAGTAATAGGATATAATGAAGATTTAAGCTTTAAATATAACTGAATACCCATCTAATTAGGAGAATAAAATACGAGGAGTTGCTGTGCCATCAATATGCTAATGGAAGTCAACTCTGCCACCTTCTCTCCTCTCTCTGATTCAGCTTACCCAAGAGGGCCTGGGCTGATGAGTAGCCTGGATGCAAAAGTAAGGCACACAATTGGCTGTAAATACTTCAACAGAGTCTCCATCCCCTGCTGTGATTAGGGGAGCGGGCTGGGGGAGGCAGTAATGATGTCACACGGGGAGAGTCAGGACCCACCGAGTACTGATGGTGCCGGTGGGGGATTCGTTCTATGTTCTGCGTCTCCTTGAGGGAGAAGAGGCCCCCTCCAGCCAAGATTTTATTTGGATCTGCTTGGTTTTCCTTTCTCCCACTTTTGACTTGGAAATGAAAAAAAAACAGAAGCTTTCAAAAGACATAATAAACGTATCTGACTATTTCAAGAAAGACATCTTTCTATATTGGTAAGAAAGACAAAACGCAAATAAGAGTTTTGTTTAAAAAAAAAAAGGAAGAAAGAAGTTTACAGTGAAGAGGCGACATATTTTTTAAAAGAAGCAAGAATCAAAGAAAAAAACACACCTGAAGCTTGCCATTAGAAAGAGATGATTGACAAACAAATGAAAAAGTGCAAAGGATTATTCAGAGAATAATGACAAATGGTACGCTGGCATGGAGCCCTGTGGGAAGACAGAGATGACACAGCTGCGGCCCCATACTCGTTACAGGGAGGACACGTTCAAAACACCCATCTCCCACGGCTGCCAGGAGAACGAATCATTTTAATGGGTGTTTTATAAAACTAGTATTACTGTACAGTTTTTGGCCCACACTTTCCTTTTCTTATGCAAGGAAGCTCAATGGAAATCCTTCCACATTATCTAGCCCACTTTGAATTCTTTGTTTTGAAGGCGGCATAAATTCCCTTGCTGCTGTTGTTGTTCAGCCACTTAGTCATGTTCAACTCTGTGCGACCCCATGAACTGCAGCACGCCAGGCTTCCTGTCTACCCTGTAAAGTGGACAAGTCTTTACTTTTTGCTATTGAGGCTGCAATAACTTAATCACAGATATACACTCTTAAGTATATGGGTTTATTCCTATGAAATACCTTTCAGGGTCTTCTAAGGTTTAGGATTACTGGAGCAGTCCCACAGTCTATGTATTTTTAGTTTCATCAGGAGCTGCTGATTAGAGGTGTGAAGTGTGAATATAAAGACCACAGCGGTCTGGTCGCCAAGCTGGCTCTGCCACTTGTCCTGAACTTGCTGTGCTTCAGTTTCCTTCTCAGTAATGCTGGGATATGATAAAAACTTCCCCGTAAAATCTTTTTACAATGATTAAGTGATTAGTACATATAGATCCCCTGGAGAAGGGAAAGGCTACCCACTACAGTATTCTAGCCTGGAGAATTCCATGGACTGTGTAGTCCATGGGGTCGCAGAGTCGGACACGGCTGAAAGACTTTCACTTTCACTTCACATATAGATAATCACAATGGTGTGATCACTGTCCTAGAGACAAACATCCTGGAATGCAAAGTCAAGTGGGCCTTAGAAAGCATCACTACGAACAAAGCTAGTGGAGGTGATGGAATTCCAGTTGAGCTATTTCAAATCCTAAAAGATGATGCTATGAAAGTGCTGCACTCACTATGCCAGCAAATTTGGAAAACTCAACTGTGGTCACAGGACTGAAAAGGTCAGTTTTCATTCCAATCCCTAAAAAAGGCAATGCCAAAGAATGTTCAAACTATCGCAAATTGCACTCATCTCACATGCTAGTAAAGTAACGCTCAAAATTCTCCAAGCCAGGCTTAAACAGTATGTGAACCATGAACTTTCAGATGTTCGAGCTGGATTTAGAAAGGGCAGAGGAACCAGAGATCATATTGCCAACATCTGCTGAATCATCAAAAAAGCAAAGCGAGTTCCAGAAAAACATCTATTTCTACTTTATTGACTATGCCAAAGCCTTTGACTGTGTGGATCACAACAAACCGCAGAGAATTCTTCAAGAGATGGGAATACCAGACCACCTGACCTGCCTCCTGAGAAATCTATATGCAGGTCAGGAAACGACAGTTAGAACTGTACATGGAACAGCAGACTGGTTCCAAATAGGAAAAGGAGTATATCAAGGCTGTATATTGTCACCCTGCTTATTTAACTTAAATGCAGAGTACATCATGAGAAACGCTGGGCTGGAGGAAGCACAAGTTGGAATCAAGATTGCCAGGAGAAATATCAATAACCTCAGATACGCAGATGACACCACCCTTATGGCAGAGAGTGAAGAAGAACTAAAGAGCCTCTTGATGAAAGTGAAAGAGGAGAGTGAAAAAGTTGGCTTAAAGCTCAACATTCAGAAAACTAAGATCATGGCATCTGGTCCCATTACTTCATGGCAGATAGATGGGGAAACAGTGGCAGACTATATTTTGGGGCTCCAAAATCACTGCAGATGGTGACTGTAGTCATGAAATTAAAACATGCTTACTCCTTGGAAGCAAGGTTATGACCAGCTTAGACAGCATATTAGAAAGCAGAGACATTACTTTGCCAACAAAGGTCCGTCTAGACAAGGCTATGGTTTTTCCAGTAGTCGTGTATGAATGTGAGATTTGGACTATAAGGAACGCCGAGTGCCGAAGAATTGATGCTTTTGAACTGTGTTTTTGGGGAAGACTTTTGAGTGTCCCTTGGACTGCAAGGAGATACAACCAATCATCCTAAAGGAGATCAGTCCTGAGTTTTCAATGGAAGGACTGATATTGAAGCTGAAACTCTAATACTTTGGCCACCTGATGCAAAGAACTGACTCATTTGAAAAGACCCTGATGCTGGGAAAGATTGAAGGCGGGAGAAGAAGGGGATGACAGAGGATGAGATGGTTGGATGGCATCACTGACTCAATGGACATGAGTTTGGGTGGACTCCGGGAGTTGGTGATGGACAGGGAGGCCTGGCGTGCTGCAGTCCATGGGGTTGAAAAGAATCAGACATGACTGAGCAACTTCACTAATTGAAGTGAACATAGAGCTAATGGGCTTCCCAGGTGGTGCTAGTGGGAAAGAACCTGCCTGCCAATGCAGGAGACATAAGACATGGGTTCAATCCCAGGGGTCAGGAAGATCCACTGGAGAAAGGAATGCAACTCACTTCAGTATTTTTGCCTGGAGAATCCCATGGACAGAGGAGCCTGGTGGGCTACAGTCCAAAGAGTCGCAAAGGGTCAGACATGACTGAAGATAATTGTGTATATAACTATATTTACACAGTGTATATATGATAGTGATGCCTCATTACAGTAAATGTACCATAACCTTTGTAATCCTTATTCTCTAAGGAGAAGACACTGGATACTACCATAATAACCCATTTTATACTCTTTACTGTCCATTGTATACACCCTTGGCAGTGTGTGGAATGAGTCTACGTAATATATGGATAGGACTATTTTAATGCTATCATTTATTATAGTATTATTTATTTTAATGCTATTATTTCTTATAGTATATTTATAATATCCTAGAACAAAAGATACCTATTTCCATTTACAGCAACATATAAATTTCTTTCAAAATAAGTTTAAGTTAAAAATATGAAGAGCATTAAATTAGAAAATAAGTGTATTAATAGAGGTTATGCACAAATATGGCAAAAAATATGAAGTTTGGGAATGACTGATATTCTGTATTTTTTCATATTTTTCATTTTTAATGAGACAAAATTGACAATGAGTTTAAACTGTACAGCATTATGATTTAACTTAAATCTATTGTGAAATGATTACAATACTTTAGTTAACACTCATCTCAGTTCAGTTCAGTTCAGTCGCTCAGTCGTGTCCGACTCTTTGCGACCCCATGAATCACAGCACGCCAGGCCTCCCTGTCCATCACCAACTCCCGGAGTTCACTCAAACTCATGTCCATCGAGTCGGTGATGCCATCCAGCCATCTCATTCTCTGTCATCCCCTTCTCCTCCCACCCCCAACCTTTCCCAGCATCAGAGTCTTTTTCCAGTGAATCAACTCGTTGCATGAGGTGGCCAAAGTATTGGAGTTTCAGCTTTAGCATCAGTCCTTCCAATGAACACCCAGGACTGGTCTCCTTTAGAATGGACTGGTTGGATCTCCTTGCAGTCAAAGGGACTCTCAAGAGTTTTCTCCAGCACCACACAGATACAAAAAAAGTTTGTGTTTTTGTGTGTGATGAGAACTCAGAATCTACTCTCACATCAGTTTTCAAATATATCACATGGCAGTGCTAACTACAGTCATCAGGCTGCTCATTATATCTTAGAATACTAATCATCTTATAACTGGGAGCTTGTTGTTTTGGACCATTTTCATCCAAAACCTGTTCACCCTATTCCCTGCTTTTGGTAACCAGAAAGTTTCTCCTTTTCTATGAGCCTTACTTTTTTTAAGCTCCTACATATAAGTGAGACCATATTACGTTTGTCTCTGAGTTAGTTTATTATCATTGTTGTTGTTGCTGTTTAATCACTCAATTGTGTCCAACTCTTTCTGACCCCATGGACTGCAGCACGTCTGGCTTCCCTGTCCTTCATCATCGCCCAGAGTTTGCTCAAACTTATGTCCATTGATTTGGTAATGCCATCCCACCATCTCATTCTCTGTCACCCACTTCTCTTCCTGCCCTCAATTTTCCTAGCACCAGGGGCTTTTCCAATGAGTTGGCTCTTCACATCAAGTGGTCAAAGTATTGGAGATTCAGCATCAGTCCTTTCAATGAATATTCAGGGTTGATTTCCTATAGGATTGACTGGTTTGGTCTCCTTGCTGTCCAAGGGACTCTAAAGAGTCTTCTCAAGCAGCACAATTCTAAGACATCAATTCTTTGGTGCTCAGCCTTCTTTATGGTCCAACTCTCACATCCATATATGACTATTGGAAAAACCATAGCTTTGACTAGATGGTGTCGGCAAAGGCTTTTGAATAGGCTGTCTAGGGTTGTCATAGCGATTAGCTATGACATAGATGATTAGTGATGCTGAGCACCTTTTCATCAACCTGTTATCCCCTCATATATCTTCTTTGGGAAAAATGTCAATTCAGATTCTTTGCTCATTTTTAATTGCATTGTCTTTTTTTTTTATTTTGCTATTAAGCTGTATCAATTCTTTATATATGTTTTGAATAGTAAGCCTTTATCAGGTATATGGCTTGCAAATATTTTCCCCATTCCATAGGCTGTCTTTTCATTTTGCTGATTATTTCCTTGCTCTGCAGAAGCTTTTTTAGATTGATGTGACCCCTATTGGTTTATTTTTGATGTGGCTGTTTGTGCTGCAGGTGCCATTTCCAAAAACTCATTGCCAAGGTGTATGTTGAGGGGCTTTATTCCTGTAATTTCTTCTAACAGTCTGATGGATGCAGGTCTTAGATTTAAGTCTTTAATCCATGTCAAGATAATCTTTGTGAGAGTGTAAGATAGGGGTCTCCTTTCATTCTTTTACATGTGAATATCCAGTTTCCGCACCACCATTCATTAAAGAGACTGTCTTCTCTCCATTGAATAATCTCAGCTCCCTTGTCAGTACTAGTTGACCATACACGCATGGTTTATCTCAGAGCTCTAGTATTTTGCATTATTATCATGCATCACTTCAATTATTCTCCAGATACTTGTTGCAAAAACTTCCTCTGGGTAGATTCTATCAACTAGTACCTGCACCAAGCGGATTCCACCCAGTGGTAGGCTGGTCAACAAGATTTCAAAAAAAAAAAAAAATGAAGAAGAAGAAAGAAAGCTCTGATGTGTGCTGTTTGCTGATTTTTGTGAGGTAAATACTCCCACCAGGGCCAATTTGAAGTTACTAAACTGACCTGCCAAATTCCTGAATATCTACCAGGCAGCTCCCTACGGGCTCCTACAAGCCAGCTCCCCAGTACCTTGTCAGGCTTAACTGCTGGAGGCAAGATTTCGGTAACTGCAGTGGACATCACCAGGTGCAAAAACAGGATTCCGGATTCAGTGAGCTGCCTTTCTATCTCAACGATCTACAGTTTCAAACATGTGCCCGGAGTGATCAGTCCTGAGTAGGGGTTCAAGTGGTTAGGAAAAGAACTCTGAGGAAAGGTCACCCCATGAGATGATCTCTGCCTTACTATGCTTTGAAACAGAGTCAAGATTTCATGGAAACATGCCTTTCTGACACCAGGTATAGAATGCATTATAACCAGTGGTTTTGTACCTGTTACCTATGCCAGGCCCATGTGGGGCCCATCCACAGATGCCCAGTCCTCTCTGCTCTGAAGCAGAGCCCCTGAGCCCTCAATAACCATGTCCATGTGGCTGGAAGTCCTTCAACTCCTCAATATCTCTCTCTTCTAATCCCAGGGTCTGGAAGATGTACACACTCAGCAGATGTTTGTTGGGGGTGGGGGATGAATAAACCAGCATCTCTTCAATTAGCAGGACTGAAGAGATTCTCTTGTCTGCCTCCCTAATATAACAGACGAGAAACCCCAGCTCCAGTGCAGGTGGTGATTTTTCCAGAGGTTCCCCCTTCCCCCCTCGCATCACACAGCAGTAGAGACCTGGCATCTAATTCTCAGTGTCCTTTCTTGCATTTGTCACAGCATAGGGCTCACTTGTAGTTTGTAACTTGGTCCCCCTCCTGCATGAGTATCAGCCTTTCTGTAATGTGTGCCGTCTGAACACTCAGCCATCCAACCACAGACAGCTGGGCACCTATTCCACCCCAGGGGGTCTGTCCTTCCTTCTTTCTCTCCCTCCTTCCTCCCTAACCTCCCTTTCCCTTCTTTCCTCTCTTCATGGAGATCAGTCTCGTGGAACACCTTAGAGACAACTTCTGGAAAATACAAAACCAGGACTGTTAAACCTGCTGATTATTGGGAAAGCTCCTCGACCTTTAGATTTGCTGTAGGATCAGACCTGGGCTGAGTTAAGAGACACTATGGAGTCAGCTGGTGGCTCAGGAGGTTCAGTGTGGCCCCCGGGTCCCTATCCTCCTGCTGCTGTGACAGCCGCTAGCAGTCCCGTGTTCTGGGGCCCCACTCCGGGTCCTCAGGCCTCAGCGCACACACGCTGGTCACTGGCACAGCCTGCCAGCCCCGGTCCCTCCCTGCATCTGAACGATCTGAAGCCTGGGAAGGCCTCCCTTCAAGGTCAGAACAGAGGACAGAGACCCTGCATCCCCGTGAACGGGGCACAGAGGAGGGAACAAGTGAGTTCTCCGAGGAGGAAGGCCTGGCTGTCTGCGGCCAGCTGTGTAGACACGCACAGGTACTTTGAGGGTCAGTGGCTCCTGCGAGTGAGGGTAGGAAGCTAGGGTCACACCTGTGGGCACCTGAGTTACAGCACAACTGCCTTCTCATCACCACAGGAGGAAAGTCAATTCCTGTCGCCTTGATGAGCAGGTCCATGTGGTGTTACAATGGCCTCCACAGGAGGGTCCAGGAGCCCCGAGCAGGGACCTTGGGGCTCTATTCCTCAGGGTCCTGGGGACCGTGAGGACGCCACTTCTGGCATGACTTCTACAAAGTCCTGCCGAGGCCCGGCCACCCTGTCACTCTTGGCCACCCACTTGTATGCACGGTTCTGGTTATGCAGCCATGCCAGGACTCCCCCTCCACTTCCAGCCATAGGGGCCAGGATGCTGGGGGACCCTGTGGCCCCATCTGGGCCCCTCAGGGCCCCTAAGAATACTTAATAGGCATCTGCTCTGTGTTTTAGGAAATAACTGCCGGGGAAACAGAAGGGCTTGGCAGGCTTTGAGTCTGAAATGGGGATAATCCATTTGAAACCTGGAGGCCTGGGCAGAAGTGATGTAAAAATTAAATTAAGACGGAAACATGAAATCTGTCTTCCTGGCCCTGAGACAGCCTCACCTTAGATTTCACATTTTAGAGCAGATAAAATCACAATTAGAAATAGTTCAATCTCTGCTGTCCCCTCCAATTTACACCTGGAGACCCAGAGACAAGAAGTAATCCGTCTGTCCCAGAGACAGGAAGAGGAAGTGCCCTGTGTGGTCTTTGTTTTTTCAACAAACATTTTTATATGCTAGGCCTGACTCTGAATACTTTTCAAGGGTGAGCTTAGTAGCTCAGTTGTGTCTGACTGTTTGTGACCCCTGGACTGCAGCCTGCCAGACTCCTCTATCCATGGGGATGCTTCAGGCAAGTATACTGGAGTGGGTTGCCATGTCCTCCTCCAGGTTTCCAAGGATAAACACATTTAATTCTCAGTCTGAATTCGTGGGGTTATATAATTGATACCATCATTGCTGTTTACATCTCTAGTTTCCATTAAGGGACATTGAAGCACAGAGATGTTTAGCAATTTGTTCAATATCACCCAGCTTATAAATGTCCAAGCTGGGATTTGAGCCTCGGTCATGAGGTTATAAAGTCAATGCTTTTCAGCACTACCAGGCTTCAAAGCAGGGCATTCATTCTTTCCAGTAATGCTCTGCCTGTCACAGCAGAGAGTAGTCCTGGAAATCTGAGATGCAAGAAGACTTAGTATAACAAAACCCCACGTATCTCCATCTAAGCACAAGTGCATAAATCTAGTTGGTGCAAACAAGCTAAATCTTTGATGAAAAAGTAAGAGGAAGAAAGTAGAAAGGAAATCATAGCTTTAAAATATGAGAATTGCATTTCAAAAGTAGAATGTTCATTACCAAGAAAAATGTATCTTGCCTGAGAGAAAAACCGAAACACAAGAGTGGTTAGGGATGAGACAAGATGAAGAGACCAAAACCACTCCACACCCTAAAAACTGTCTTTGTATTTACCTGTTGAACACATATTAATTAACTAGTTGTCAAATTCCTTTATTAATCCACTTGTTATTCTTCATGAAGCACCTTCTCTGCTCTGGGAATACAGCGGTGGACATGAAAGTTTTCACTTTCATAGGGGCTATAAAGTGATAGACAATAAGCAAAGTAAAAAAGAAGAAAATATACTCTACTGGACAATGATAGAGCAAGGCAAAAAGGATGGGGCCATGGCAGGCGGGATTTTATCAAGGGGCACCAGCAAAGACCCCAGCAAACACGGGGTGAGCAGAGGCTTTCTGGGATGGGGAGTCCAGGGGAGGGAAGGGCACTGCAAAGGTCGGGAAACAAGCAGATCTGGCAGCTTCAGAGGAAGGAGAGGGGCTCGGCGTCGCAGCTGGAGGGAGCAGGAAGCAAAGTCAGAGAGCTCCTGAGAGAATGACCAACGCCATCCTTCAGGCAGATGTCCAGTGTCGGACTCAGGCATTTACTCTGAACAGGAGCAGGGGAACGACATGGGGGGTATTAGGAAGAGCTACTCTGCCTCTGTGTTGAGAGCTGACCAGAGTCAGGTTGGGTAAGACTGGTGAGCAGGGGACTGCAGGGGAATCCAGTGGCAGCGATGGGGATCCCAGTGGGGTCCATGTGGGCTCTGAGCAGGGACGGCATCCTGGAAGGGTTCCATAGGGAGAGCCCCTTGGATTTGCTGCTCAATTTGCCAGGAGGAGGTTTTTGCAGGCTTCCCAGGTGGCTCAGTGATAAAGAGCTCGCCTGCCAATGCAGGAGATGCAGGTTCAATCCCTGGGTCAGCAAGATCCCCTGGAGGAGGAAATAGCAACCCAATCCAATATTCTTGCCTGGAGAACTCCATGGACAGAGGAGCCTGGCGGGCTACAGTCCATGGGGTACCAAAGAGTCGGACATGACTGAGCAGGCATGCATGCATGAAATGAACAATTTGCATAAAGCAACCAACATTCCCAGAGTCCCTGCTCTAGAGTTCATCACTTGTTTTGTCTGAGGGCCAGATGGCTGCTCCTTGCCACTTACTCGGTTCCCGTTGCTAGTGGACAGCAAGTCCGGGATATGGCTTGGCGACAGAATATGGGCTTTCAGACCTGCCTGTGGCGCGAGGCTAAGATCTACCAGAAGACAAACCGGAAACCAGAAATACACAACAGTGCATGTTTCCTTCTGTTTTTCACACAGATCCCGAAAGGCTGACCAATATTTTAGACTCGATGCTTTCCAAGCTACACTGGAGTCATTTTGTAAAAGTGGACAGGGTACGGTTTGGGAGGACATGCGACACTTCTGTCGTCCAGGCGGCCTTGAGATTGGCATCATGTTCAGAGCAGAACATGGAAGAGGGATTACCTTATCCCAGTTACCCCCTAGACGCAAAGACAACACAACACAACATCCCACTGAAGTGAATATTTTGACACTAAAAATAGAAAGAAAACACACGTGTGAGTTGTTGAGAATGGAAAGGGGAGGGAATGGGAGGGTGAAGAAAAGAGAAGGAGAATGAAGGCAAAGACCAGGGTGACTCCACCCCGAACAGCAAGAACCCCCATCAGCATCAGTGTGGCAGGAAATAACCCCATCCCAGAGACACAGGCACCATCCTCCAGGACATGATGTGTGCGACAGAATCCTGTCAGTTCAGGAGCGAAAGCATGTTCTCATCTCCTGGACTTGATAAAACTGACAAACCCAATCAAAGCCAATTTCTGCGAATTTCCAAGAGGGAAACGTTCAGAAGGCTTTCTCTGTCTTATAAGAGAGGCTGACCTGGAATGCCCACCTGTCCCCACGCACCCTACAGGAACCTTTGGGCTTCTGTGATGGGGGCCTTTCCTTTGATCCTCATCTCATCTAATCAGGCAAGCCCCTCATGGTCACTGCACACCCACCCTCCAGGGAGCTGCAGGTTGACCTTAACACTACAGCCCAGGCGGCCATCGGGTAAGGGCACATGGGGACAAGCGTGAGCCTCAGATTTCTCAACTTTAAGATCACGATGCTCACAATACCCTCTTTTCCTACTTTACAAGGCTTTCTGCAAATCAACAGAAAAAAAAATACACGTGGTACCTCTTTATAAACATGTACACAGCTATATAACTGTCAACGATACACCATAATGAATTATAAATAGTGCATAAAACATCCAGTAAACTAAGTACTTTGAGGGGGTAAGATTCTAATGTGTGTGCATGTAACAGACTGTTTCAGGTAATTATATGTTAGAATTTCTCCCCCACCGTCCCAGGTTTAAGCCTCTTATCTTCACTTTGCACAGGACCGAAGCAAAGCTCAGTGATTTCATGTTGCAGGGAGAGAGCCGTCAGAGGGCTGACGACCGAGCCCTGGCCGTCCATCCACTGCACCAAGTGCTCTGAGGGGTGGGGAGGGGTTGAATGACAGGGCTCAGGGGGACCCTCTGGAAGAGCTGAGTCGCACGCTGCAGCCCTGTGACCTGCAGATGGACAGGAATGGCGAGGATGAGCCTTGGGGGAGGCACAGACGCCCCCGCCCCGGGTCCACTCCTCAAGCGTCTGATTCCTCTGCCATCTGCACTGGCAGCTCCCACCCCTTACCACCGAGTGAAGTGTGTCTTCAAAGTCTGATACGCACTGCCTGTCTCGGAGGCTGCCACTTTCTGTTTTTCATCTTTGCAGGAAATGTAACATCCGGAGAGAGGTCTGAATATCAACCATTAATTTCTCCTCTGAAAACAGGTGGGGAAAAACCTCACTGCTAATTGTTTCTGACAGGTATTGAAGGATGGGATGGGATAGACCCGGGAGCAAGAGAATCTGATGACTCTGAAACAGGACAGGGAAGCAGGGCTGGGGAGGAAGGGGTGATGGTGTTCTTGCACAAGAATCCCTATGGGGCTGCGTTCCTCTACCGGTGGGGTGGGGTGGAGCAGCGTCCCTTTCTCCCAGGTACAGATCTGATGGAAGGATTCAGGTTGGGGAATCAGAGATGCTACCAGTGCTCCTCCCAGCCATCAGTTGATCCCTGAGTCACAGACACTGGGAAACAGGCACAGAGGTAACCTGCTGCTGTGGCTTCACAAAGACAGAAGGGAAACATGCCAGAAACAATCGGGGCTTTTGAGACACAACAAGATTCCATGGCATGTCTCTCAGCCAATCATCTCACGTGGCCTTGCAGGCCTCAGATAATGAGTCCCACCAACTTCACTGTGAATAAAGTATTAATAGACCTCCATTTACAAGACCGGTGGGGAGTGGAGCAAAACAGGCAACCTGGCCAAGGATCGAAATCGCAATTTGATAGCAGCACAAGAGAAAGCCAAGAAGGCAGACACCAGACCCCAAGCAGGAGGAACAGATCCAAAGAATTTAAAAACCAACCAACCAAACCAATGTGCAAATGCACACTTGAGTCCTGACAGACGCCCCACAGGGAGGGCACCAGACCGTTCTGCAGGGTGTGCCTCCTCCAACCCCCCACCCCCACCCAAGCACCCTGGACTTTCAATCATGAACTTGGATTCCTCCACCCCTCAAACACATTGTTCCTTCCGCTGTGTGTCCTGGCCAACCTCCAGGTCCTTTTCCAAGGCTGACTTCCACCCATCCTTTGGGGCTTTTCTTGGACAGTCCCTCGAGAACCCAGCCCTCGCCTCTAAATCTGGATTGTATGTCCTCCCACAACACAGTCTTCCCAGTCACAATCGTTATCACACCATGTTGATGTCATTGCTCGTCGGTGTCTCCGCTAAATCGCGCCAGCCGGAACCCCGTCTGTCTCAAGACGCAGCACAAATACCTGGCCCGTAGGAGGATCTCAACACATATGTGCTGAAGGGCTCACTGGAGACACACTCCTGGCTTAGAGGAAGCTTCCGATTCAGTGGGTGAGACAGACACACAGTCCAAAGGAACGAGACAGACACACAGTCCAAAGGAACGAGACAGTGTTGAATGTAAAGTAAGGATGAAGTCATGTCTGACTTTTTGTGATCCCATGGACTGTAGCCTGTCAGGCTCCTCTGTTGATGGAATTCTCCAGGCAAGAATATGGAGTGGGTAGCCATGCCCTCCTTCAAGGGATCATCCCCAACCAGGGATTGAACCCGGGTCTCCTGCACTGCAGGTAGATTCTTTTCCATCTAAGGAAACATGAAACAAACCGGAGTTTTGTTTCCTCCTGGTTCCCACCACAGCACCCACTACTGCTGTAGCTGAGCATCCCTTCCAGAGGAATGTTTCATGCTGGAGAGCATCCCCATGTGCTGGGTGGGCCAGATGCTCAAGCAGAGCCCCTGACAAACTCTACCCGAGATGTGCCTGTCAATCTCTGGACAGATGAAGGCCTTGAAGAAACATCTACTGTGTTGTCTATCTTAAAGGCAGAACTAGGATTCAGCACCTTGGGCAGAGAAATAATTGTTTGTTTCCCTAGAAAGGCTGTTTAGTATAACAGAAAGAACGGTGTGGGCGGTGGAACGCCATGTGTTGGAAAGAGCCTAAGTTTTGGAATTAAAATGACCTTGGCTCCTCGCCCAGCTCCACAGTTTACTAGCAATGGGATCTGGATCTCACTCCCGTCTCTGAGCCCAGCACTCAGCACTGCTGTGAAGCTGTATGGGTTGATATTATGTGACAGATGTAAGCCCCAATCATCTTCATCAACCAAGTATAAAATACAGATCCCACACCCTGTATCTACCACTTTCTAGCTGTGGGCTCCTGAGGTAATCTGATCACTCAAAGTCTCTGTTTTCTCATCTGAAATGGAGGCAATCCTAAGGATAAAGTGCTTTCATGTGTGCTAAGTTGCTTCAGTTGTTTCCAACTTTTTGTGACTCCATGGACTGTAGTCTGCCAGGCCTCTCTGTCCATGGGATTCTCCAGGCAAGAATACTTGAGTGGGTGGACATGCTCTCCTCCAGGGGATCTTCCCAACCCAGGGATCAACTCTGCATCTCTTTCATCCCCTGCATTGGCAGGCAAGTTCCTTACCACTAGCGCCACCTGGGAAGCCAAAAGATAAAGTGAAGTATGTCTATAAAGCTCCATATTTGGTACCTTCATCATAACAGACACTCAACAATAGAAATCTTTATCACTTACTTGTTGTATTGACTATACTGAGATCTTTGCAAATATTTTTCCCCTGATCTAGTAGTAGAAGGGACTGTTTTCTGCCTTTTGACTTTTATCTCCCACCCTGTTCCATCCAGTAGATGTATTGGCTTTCGTGTAGTCTGCAGATCCTCCAAATGTTGATGAGGTAATGAATGACCCTGGCATATTCCCTGGACTGTGCCTCCTCCCCGACCAGCCAAGGGTATCCAGCAAGCACTTTAGGGCAGACTGAGAGTCCTGGATATTCAGATCCTATTTAAGGGAATAGCACAGATCCCACTGACTTTGCAGTCTTGAAATTAATTTAGAAATACAATCTCAAAACATTGGAATAAAACACTTCTTTCTCCACTCAACTGATAGAACAGTGTCACACAATTTAGAAGCTCTTATAGTCTGAAAGGGGCATTTACCTAAACATTCAGATTTTGCTTCTAATATAAGAGGATATTAAGTTGTTAACATAAAATTGGTCTATTCAGCTTTCTGAGCCTTCTTTTGGAGGAGAAGGCTGATTTCCTTTTCAGATCCAAGTGTATTAAAGTTCACAATTAATTTAGATAACACCATGTGAGCTGATAGTAGCGTGTCTAGCAATTAAATAATGAATGGGAGGAAGCCACAGTCATCAGAGATATCAGAATACACCTTTATTATAATGATGTAAAATCAGTGTGTTTTCATGTGATTTAATTATAGATTGACAGGAAAAAGCGCAAAACCATAGATTAATAATGTTTAGATAATGCATATATTAAAAAATCTGTTTCCAAAACTGTGATTAGTATTAAGCAGGTTGAATTTATCATCTTTATAAAAAGAATTTGTGGATTCCAAATTTCATAACTTAGCTTGAATGGAGATAGAAATGCTTGGGGTATGAGATGGGTAGAATAATGTCTCCTGTAAGAAGGAAAGAAATGAAACTGCTAAGTAATGCATGCATTTCTCTAAAGGCAAACGCGGTCCACCATGCTGTTCAGGCAGGAAGTGTTGGCCCCAGTGACGTGCATTCAACACAAAATGCAGAACCAACTGGTGTTGTAATTTTGCAAATCTAGATGGCACTATTTACACTGCAGTGCATGTTAGTGGCATCTCTACCGCGTTTGCCTTTAGAGAAATGCATGCATTACTTAGCAGTTTCATTTCTTTCCTTCTTACAGGAGACATTATTCTACCCATCTCATACCCCAAGCATCTCTATGGCACTGGTGGCCCTGGATCCAGCAGTGCCCTGCCTCTTCATAGAGACAGCTAAGATCTATGGACTCAGATGCAAGAAATCTGAGGCCAAGGAAAGACTTATGGGTTATTTTTTCAAACCATGTTTTAAAATGGAAGCAGAGTTAATTTACAAAGTTGTGTTAGTTTCAGGTACACAGAAAAGCGATTCAGATGCACACACACAAATATATGTCAGGGTTTCCCTGGTGGCTCAGGGGTAAAGAATCCTGCAGTGCAGGAGTCCCAGGTTCTATCCCTGAGTCTGGAAGCTCCCCTGGAGAAAGGAATGGCAACCCACTCCAGTATATTTGCCTGGGAAATCCCATGGACAGAGGAGCCTGGCGGGCTATAGTCCATGGGGTCACAAAAGAGTTGGACATGACTGAGTGATTAACACTTTCACTTTTTTCAATTTTCATATATATATATATATATATATTTTTATATTCTTTTCTATTTCTATAGTCTATTCTATTGTTGGTTATAATAAGATATTGAATATAGTTCCCTGGGTCTTACAGTAGGTCCTTACTCTTTACCGTTTTATATATAGTAGTGTGTTTATGTTATTTCTAGACTCCTAATTTATCTCCATACCCTTAACCCCTGCCATTTCCTTTGGTAACCATATGTTTGTTTTCTGTGTCTGTAAGCTTATTTCTGTTTTGTAAACAAGTTCATCTGTATGAGTTTTTAGAGTCCATGTATAAGTGATATGATATTTCTTTTTTTGTCTGATTTACTTCACCTAATATGATAATCTCTAGGTCCACCCATTTGCTGCAAATGGCATTATTTCATTCTTTTTTATAGTTGGGTAATATTCATGCATTATGAAGCAGCTAAGTAATGCGTGCATTTCTACATCTTCTTTATCCATTCATCTGCTGATGCACTGGACATTGATGTTGCTTCCATGTCTTGGCTACTATAAACTGTGCTTCTGTGAACTCTGGGGTGCATATATCCCTTCTAGTTAGAGTTTTTCCCAGATACATGCCCAGGAGTGGGGTTTCACAATCATATGGAAGCTCTACTTTCAGTTTCTTAAGGAACCTCCATACTGTTCTTCATAGTAGCTGTACCAATGTACATTCCCATCAACAGTGTAGGAGGATTCCCATTTCTCTACAGCCTCTCCAGCATTTATTGTTGTAGAGTTTTGATGACAGCCATTCTGTCTGGTATGAGGTGATATCTCATTGTAGTTTTGATTTGCATTTCTCTAATAATTAGACTCTGATGCTGGGAGGGATTGGGGGTGGGAGGAGAAGAGGATGACAGAGAATGAGATGGCTGGATGGCATCACCGACTCGATGGACATGAGTTTGAGTGAACTCCGGGAGTTGGTGATGGACAGGGAGGCCTGGCATGCTGTGATTCATGGGGTCGCAAAGAGTCGGACACGACTGAGCGACTGAACTGAACTGAACCGAATAATTAGTGATGTTGAGCATTTTTCCATATTCCTTTTGGCCATCTGTCTTCTTTGGAGAAATGTCTATTTAGGTATTCACCCATTTTTTAATTGTTTTGTTCATTTTTGGTTTATATATATATATATATGTTAAGCTATATGAGATGTTTGTATTATTTTAGCAATTAATCCATGGTCAGTCATATTGTTTGTAAATATTTCCTCCCAGTCTGTAGGTTGTCTTTTCATTTTGTTTATGGTTTCCTTCACTGTGCAAAAACCTTGAAGTTTAATTAGGTCTGATTTATTTATTTGCTTTAATTTCTATTATTCTAGGAGATGGATCCAAAAACACATTGCTGTGATTTATGTCAAAGAGTGTTCTGCCTATGTTACCCCCAAGAATTTTATAGTATCTATTCTTATATTTAAACAATTTTGAGTTTATTTCTGCATATGGTAGAGAATGTTTCAATTTCATTGTTTTACATGTAACTGTCCACTTTCTCCAGCACCATTTATTGAAGAGACCATCTTTTCTCCATTGTATATTCTTGTCAATTTTGCCATAGGTTAATTGACTCTAGGTGTGTAGGTTTGTTTCTGAGTTTACTGTCCTACTCCATTGATCTATATTTCTGTCTCTGTGCCAGCACCACAATATTTTGATTACTGTAGCTTTGTAATATAGTCTGAGGTCAGGGAGCATGATTCCTCCAATTTCATTGCTTTTTCACAAGATAGCTTTAGCTATTCAAGATCTTCTGTGTTTTCATACAAATTTTAAAATGTTATAGTTCTGTGAAAAAAATGCTATTGGTAATTTGACAGGGATTGCATTGAATCTGTAAATTGCCTTTGGTCAGTTCAGTTCAGTCACTCAGTCATGTCTAACTCTTGGCAACCCCATGGACGTCAGCACACCAGGCTTCCCTGTCCATCACCAACTCCAAAGCTTACTCAAACTCAAGTCCATCAAGTCAGTGATGCCATCCAACCATCTCATCCTCTGTTTCCCCCTTCTCCTCCTGCCTTCAGTCTTTCCCAGCATCAGGGTCTTTTCCAATTAGTCGTCTCTTTGGCCACATCAGGTGACCAAAGTATTGGAGCTTCAGCTTCAGCATAAGTCCTTCAAATGAATATTCAGGACTGATTTCCTTTGAGAGTATGGTCATTTTACCAATACTGGTTCTTCCAATCCAAGAACATTGTGTATATTTTCATCTGTTTGTTTTGTCTTAAGTTTCTTTCCTCAGCATCTTATAGTTTTTAGAGTACAGGTCTTTTGCCTCCTTAGGGAGGTTTATCCCTAGGTATTTTATTGTTTTAATGTGATGGCTTTGTTTCCTTAATTAAATTGGATTGTTTTCTTACTTTCTATTTCCGATCTTTCATTGTTAGTGTATAGAAATACAGCAGATTTCTGGGTATTAATTTTACATCCTACAACTTTACTGAGTTCATCGATAGGTTCTAGTAGTTTTCGGGTAGCATATTTAGGATTTTCTGTGTATAGCATCATCTCATTTGCAAACAGTGACAGCTTTACTTCTTTACCAATTTGGATTCCTTTTATTTCTTTTTCTTCTCTGACTGATGTAGCTAGGACTTCCAAAACTGTGTTGAATAAAAATGGCGAGAGTGGGCATTCTTGTCTTGATCCTGATCTTAGAGAAAATACTTTCAACTTCTCACCATTAAGTATAATGTTACCTGTAAGTTTATCATATATACCCTTTATTATGTTGAGGTGTGCTTCCTCTATGCCCACTTTCTTGAAAGCTTTTATCATAAATGGGTGCTCAATTTTGTCAAATGCTTTTGCTGCATCTATTGAGATGATCATATGGTTTTTATTCTTTAATTTGATGAAGAATGTTGATGTGGTGTATCACACTGATTGATTTGTGGATACTGTAAAAATCTTGCATCCCTGGGATAAATCCCACTTGGTCATGGTGAATGATTCTTTTAAAGTATTATTGGAGTTGGCTTGCTCGTATTTTGCTGATTTCTGCATCAGTGACACAGACCTATGATTTTCTCATTTTTGTAACATCTTTGTCAGGTTTTGGTATCAGGGTGAGGACAGCCTCAGAGAATGAGGGAGGAAGTGTTCCTCCCTCTTCAGGTTTTTGGAATCATTTCACAAGGATAGGTGACAGCTCTTCTCTAAACATTTGGTACAGTTGACATGTGATGCCAGCTGATCCTAGATTTTCAGTTGTTGCTGCTGCTGCTGCTAAGTCACTTCAGTCATGTCCTACTCTGTGTGACCCCATAGACAGCAGCCCACCAGGCTTCCTCGTCCCTGGGATTCTCCAGGCAAGAACACTGGAGTGGGTTGCCATTTCCGTTGTTCAGTTCAGTTCAGTTCAGTTCGGTCGCTCAGTCGTATCCGACTCTCCGCGACCCCATGAATCACAGCACGCCAGGCCTCCCTATCCATCACCAACTCCCGGAGTACACTCAAACTCATGTCCACAGAGTCGGTGATGCCATCCAGCCATCTCATTCTCTGTCGTCCCCTTCTCCTCCCGCCCCCAACCTTTCCCAGCATCAGAGTCTTTTCCAGTGAGTCAACTCGTTGCATGAGGTGGCCAAAATATTGCAGTTTCAGCTTTAGCATCAGTCCCTCCAATGAACATCCAGGATTGACCTCCTCTAGAATGGACTGGTTGGATCTCCTTGCAGTATAAGGGACTCTCAAGAGTTCTCCAGCACCACAGTTCAAAAGCATCGATTCTTCGGCGATCAGCCTTCTTCACATTCCATTGTTGGGGACTTTTAAATTACTGATTTCAATACTGGCAATTAGTTTGTTCATATTTTCTATTTCTTCCTGGTTCAGTCTTGGGAGTGAGTGTAACTGTCTAAAAATTTGTCCATTTCTCCTAGTTGTCCATTTTATTGGTCTACAGTTGCTTACAATTGTCTTTTATGGTCCATTGTATTTCTGTGGTGTCAGTTGTAACTTCTTTTCAGCTTCATTATTCTGAACTCTTTCTTGTGTAGATTGCCTATCTCCATATCACTTAGTGGTTCTTCTGGGGTTTCATCTTGTCCCTTCATCTGGAATATATACCTCTGCCATCACATTTTGTCTAAATTTCTACTAAGCGCCTGCTTAGTCATGTCCGACTCTTTGTGACCCTAACCCACCGGGCTCCTCTGTCCATGGGATTTCCCAGGTAAGAACACTGGAATGGGTGCCATTTCCTACCCAGAAAGCTCCTATGAAGTCCCTGCTTTAGCTCTGGGTCCTGTTGTACATGGGATTTTGTGTGCACCCTTAACAATGGAGTCTCTATTTTCCCTGATCCTGTGAAACTCCTGTAAGTAAGCCCCACTGGCCTTTAAAATAAAATGTTCTGGGGGCTTCTTTTCCTGTGCCAGACTCCAGACTAGGAGGGGTCTGAAGTCAGGTTCAGAACTATCATTTCCATGGGAAACCCTCTGTAGTGCAATTTTTTCCCATCTTGAGGGTCATCCAGCCAGGGAATGGGATTTGATAACATGGAGAGTGGTCTCGTTGTGATTCCTTCCTTATGCCTTCAGTTGTAGAAGGTCTGTTCTGGTAGCTTTCAGTCTTTCTCAGTCATGGAAGTTCTGCAGATTGTTGTGACTCTGATGTGAGAGGCAGTGAGTCAGGGCCCCTCTACTCTGCCATCTTAGCTTCTCTCCTGGAAGACTGCTCAAAGGCTCAGCACAGCATCAAGAACCAGCATCCTCACTGCAGTCACCACTTTGGGAATCTTTTTCCTTGGTTCTTAGTCCAGATACATTTGCTCAGAAGTTGCCCCATGCAGAAGCCCTGCACCAGGTATTCCAGCCCAGAGTTCCTAGTGTGAAATGGCTGGATGGACACCCCGGTTCTGCAAGCAGAAGCACAGCATGCAGCACCCCATCTATGGGTTCTTTAGTTTGGAAACTGGGTTCTTTAGGTCTAACAGTGGTGGTTCACTTATCTGGGAAGAAAGACATCTCTGAGCAGTAAACACCCCATGTACATGATGTTTTCAGTGACACCACCAAACACAGCAAGTAACTAAATCCTGAACTGGAAATTCCCTGGGGGTGAACAAAGAGCAATGGGGATACACACGTTTTGCAGAGAGCAGTTGTGTGTGACTCTCAACCTGGAAGAGGTCTGTCCTCAAAGACCCTCGGAGCAGGGAGGACAGAGCAGCTGTGGATTGATGGCATCTTTGCTTACGGAGAGCTGGCATTCCATGTCCCAGCACCCAGTCCAGACTTTCTCCATGCCCTAGACCAGATTCTCTTTACTACATTCAAAACACAAATGATGGTTAAAAAAGAGGAACACTGAGAATTTCATTTTAAACACGCCTGCTACCCATTTGGGACAATGGCAAAACTAACATTAAGAGGCTAAATAAAGGGACGCACAGGGCTGAATTCCATGCCGGGTATGGACGATGCCATTAACATGCACTCAGAGCAGCAAACCATCCCCAGCACAGGGAGCTTGTTGATAAGATTACCTTTCTGTAAGAGCAAGAATGATGTCTATCATTCACCGTGGGAGAGAGCATTGTGGGAGGGTCTGGGCAGGCCTCACACCCCTGCAGGATGTTGTTGGTAATGAGAGGAACAGATAAAAGGAAAAGACCTCAAGGGGTGTGATTCTGTACATTTTATTTCCAACGTTGGATAACTAGCAGGTATAATTTAAAAATAGAGAGATGCTTAACTAAAAAGATGGTACTTAGGGGTTCCTGAATGCAGACACCGGAATCTAAACTTCACATCTTAGTCCGTGGTCCTTTCAATGAAGATGTGCTAGGAGTTACAGGAAAGACACGCAGCACAGACCTGCTGCTTTGTTCATTTTGGGGTCTAATTTTAGGCTTTGTTTAAAAGGAGTTTTGCTGTTGTTGTTGGATGGATGATTGATAGAAGGATTGATTAAAAGAGAATAGAGCACAGACGTCATCTCAGAGACAACTTGGTAAATTGTGAGTGTGTGATACTCTCAAAGTATCTTCTGGTTCCCACCATGAGCACCAGCTGGATGGGAAATGATGCGCCAGGGATCTCAAAGATATTACACAATCAGGGGAAAGAAATTCCTTGCTCATCTGGAGAATGAGCGGGCTGGACCAATGCCGCAGGTCTCCTCTGAGTCTGAGCTACTGTGTTTCCCTGATTCCTGAAGACCTACTGCTGGGAGCATTTTAAAACAGAAGCACTCAGTAACAACACATTTTTGGCTTCCATTTGAAATAGATGTCCAGGTATCTGTTTATTCTCTCAGATGCAAGGTATCTGTTTATTCTGTCAAACGCATGCAACCCCATAGCAGTTTTTTGTTTAATTCAACATGGCTGAGAGACAAAGAGCATTGCAAATGGCAAGTTTCAGTGGTTTATATTTAAAAGATGCTGGGCTCAAGAGAGTTTCCAATGGCCAGGAAAAGGAGAGAGAATATTTCCCTCCAAACGATGGCTGCTGTTCATCCACATCCACTCCAAGTCCAGAGTCACAGGTAAAGGGTCATGGAGGGGCCTGAGTGCACATGACACAGGCGGTGTTGTGCACATGCCCTACGGAGCATGCAGAAAGGCCAGGGAGATGAGGAAGTGGGTGCCTGAGAATCAGGGCTGCGGCACCCTGGTTAAGACCTGGGAATTCAGTTCTGAGCTGCCTCTCGGAGCAGATGCCCCAATGCAGCAGTTACCCAAGGCTGATGAGGAAGGGGCACTGACCCCTCACCATACAGATAGAGTGACCTGGTGATCCCAAATTCACTCTTGTCTTAATGTGGGATTTTAAATAAGTTGTATAAGCTTTCTGTGCCTAAACTGCCTGACTTATAAAGTAGGAAGAGGATAATACCTACCTCCAAATACTTTTATAGAAATTAAAGAGGATGAGGTGGATAAAGTATTTCATCCTCCCAGAGCCTAGCAGAGTAAGCACCTGATAAACAGTAGTCCTCTAGGTATTCTGACAGTTTTAAAGAATCATACGCACCCATACACATCTGTCCCTTCAGTTCTCACAACCTGGATGGATGGATGGATGGATGGATCCATCTATCTAGGCTTCCTAGGTGGCACTAGTGGTAAAGAACCTGCCTGCCAATGCAGGAGACATAAAACACTTGGGCTCAATCCCTAGGTTGCGAAGATCCCATGGAGGAGAGCATGGCAACCCACTCCAGTATTCTCGTCTGGAGAATCCCATGGACAGAGGAGCCTGACAGTCTATAGTCCATAAGGTCACACAGAGTCGGAAACAAGTGAAGTGACTTAGCACATGCATATGCCCCCCACCCCCACCCCACCACACACACATATTGCCTGAATACAAACCAAAAACATGAAGGTACGTGGGCCCTAAACACATTAGAGATAAAAAACTTTTCACAGAAATTAATGGTAGGAAAAGGGAACATCATCAGAGCCATCAACAATCAGCATGATTCCCATTAGCTTTATCTGAGCAGCACTGACTATTTCACTGAACAGGCACAACTCTTAGGGCGCAGTGACCACTGTTGCTCCCATTCCCCAGAGGAAGAAACTGAAGCTTAGAGTCAGTCATTTCTAGAACCGGTGTTCTCACCCCTCTGTAATGATTTCACTCTTCGGAAAGCCTCTAGAAACTACTGCCGGCACAAAACTGCCACCAGAATCATAGCTTAAACCTGAGTCAATTGTGCATTGATACAGCATTCTGAACCCAGCTGTTTGTTTGTGCACTGATTTTTCTACAAAATTAGGTGAGCACTCATTATGCATTGGGTGGTTTGCTAAAGGCAAGGGCTATGAAGATGGACACAGACAGTCTCTGAATCCAGGTGGCTCAGGCAAACCAAGACAGCCACCAAGCAGAAGGATGAGGGGGGGTTTGGGTGGGACACCATCCTCGTCCCATCCATGCTCACCACTGTGGGTGTTTATTTGGTCTATGCCCTCTGAACTACGGGACCACTCCTGAGGGGAGGGGCACTTCATATCCAGCCCCAATCCGCATCACAACAGTACTCGGTCCACAGGTCAGCCTCTCTTCATAGGCTCCTGTCTTAGCTCTGACAGTCTTGTTAGGATGTTTAGGATGATAACTGACAGCTTGAACTGGTCTAGAGTTAGGCAGTAGTAGAGGCTTAAAGTTAAAAAAAAAAAAAGAGTGAAAGATAAGTGCAATTTGGTAGCAGAACAACAAGGAAAAAACACTAACATCCCAGAATGTCATGTAAACTGCAGTTATTTATTATCAGATGGTACTGTATAGGATTATTGATTAAATAAAATATATCACTACCGAACCCACAAGACACCATATTTAGGGGCATTCACCAGGATGTAGATTTTCCATATAAGAAGCACATTTTTAAAAATTAATTAATTTTAATTGGAAGCTAATTACTTTACAATATTGTGGTGGGTTTTGCCATACATTGACATGAATCAACCATGGGTGTACATGTGTTCCCCATCCTGAACCTCCTTCCCACCTCTCTTCCCATCCCACGCCTTAGGGTCATCCCAATGCACCTGTCCTGAGAACCCTGTCTCATACATCGAACCTGGACTGGTGATATATTTCACATATGGTAATAAACATGTTTCAATGCTATTCTCTCAAATTATCCCACCCTCGCCTTCTCCCACAGAGTCCAAAAGTCTGTTCTTTATTTCTGTGTCTTTTTTGCTGTCTCGTATATAAGGTCATCATCACCATCTTTCTAAATTCCATATATATGTGCTAACATAATAGCAAGGAGAGATAAGAAAGACTTCCTCAGTGATCAATGCAAAGAAATAGAGGAAAACAACAGAATAGGAAAAACAAGAGACCTCTTCAAGAAAATTAGAGATTCCAAGGGAATATTTCATGCAAAGATGGGCTCGATAAAGGACAGAAATTGTATGGACCTAACAGAAGCAGAAGATACTAAGAAGAGGTGGCAGGAATACACAGAAGAACTGTACAAAAAAGATCTTCACGACCAAGATAGTCACGATAATGTGATCACTGACCTAGAGCCAGACATCTTGGAATGTGAAGTCAAGTGGGCCTTAGAAAGCATCACTACTAACAAAGCTAGTGGAGGTGATGGAATTCCAGTTGAGCTATTTCAAGTCTTAAAAGATGATGCTGTGAAAGTGCTGCACTCAATATGCCAGCAGATTTGGAAAACTCAGCAGTGGCCACAGGACTGGAAGAGGTCAGTCTTCATTCCAATCCCAAAGAAAGGCAATGCCAAAGAATGCTCAAACTACCGCACAATTGCACTCATCTCACATGCTAGTAAAGTCATGTTCAAAATTCTCCAAGCCAGGCTTCAGCAGTATGTAAACCGTGAACTCCCAGATGTTCAAGCAGGTTTTAGAAAAGGCAGAGGCACCAGAGATCAAATTGCCAACATCCGCTGGATATGGAGAAAGCAAGAGAGTTTCAGAAAAACATCTATTTCTGCTTCATTGACTATGCCAAAGCCTTTGACTGTGTCAATCACAATAAACTGTGGAACATTCTGAAAGAGATGGGAATCCCAGAACACCTGACCTGCCTCTTGAGAAACCTGTATGCAGGTCAGGAAGCAACAGTTAGAACTGGACATGGAACAACAGACTGGTTCCAAACAGGAAAAGGTGTACGTCAAGGTTGTATATTGTCACCTTGCTTATTTAACTTATATGCAGAGTACATCATGAGGAACGCTGGGCTGGAAGAAGCACAAGCTGGAATCAAGATTGCTGGGAGAAATATCAATAACCTCAGATATGCAGATGACACTACCCTTATGGCAGAAAGTGAAGAGGAACTCAAAAGCCTCTTGATGAAAGTGAAAGAGGAGAGTGAAAAGGTTGGCTTGAAGCTCAACATTCAGAAAACAAAGATCATGGCATCTGGTCCCATCACTTCATGGGAAATAGATGGAAAAACAGTGGAAACAGTGTCCGACTTTATTTTTTTGGGCTCCAAAATCACTGCAGATGCTGACTGCAGCCATGAAATTAAAAGACACTTGCTCCTTGGAAGGAAAGTTATGACCAACCTTGATAGTATATTAAAAAGCAGAGACATTACTTTGCCAACCAAGGTCCGTCTAGTCAAGGCAATGGTTTTTCCCGTGGTCATGTATGGATGTGAGAGTTGGACTGTGAAGAAAGCTGATCACCGAAGAATCGATGCTTTTGAACTGTGGTGTTGGAGAAGACTCTTGAGAGTCCCTTATACTGCAAGGAGATCCAACCAGTCCATTCTAAAGGAGATCAATCCTGGGTGTTCATTGGAGGGACTGATGCTAAAGCTGAAACTGCAATACTTTGGCCACCTCATGCGACGAGTTGACTCACTGGAAAATACTCTGATGCTGGGAAAGGTTGGGGGCGGGAGCAGAAGGGGACGATGGAGAATGAGATGGCTGGATGACATCACCGACTCTGTGGACATGAGTTTGAGTGTACTCCGGGAGTTGGTGTTGGACAGGGAGGCCTGGCGTGCTGTAATTCGTGGGGTCGCAGAGAGTCGGACACGACTGAGCTACTGAACTGAACTGAACTGAACTGATACTGTTTGGTGTTTTCCTTTCTGACTTACTTCACTCTGTATAATAGACTTCAGTTTCAACCACCTCATTAGAACTGATTCAAATTCATTCTTTTTAATACCTGAGTAATATTTCATCGTGTATATGTACCAGAGCTTTCTTATCCATTCATCTGCCAAAGGACATCTAGGTTGCTTCCATGCCCTGGCTATTATAAACAGTGCTGCAATGAACATTGGGATACACATGTCTCTTTCAATTCTGGTTTCCTAGGTTTATATGACCAGGAGTGGGATTGCTGGGCCATATGGCAGTCCTATTTCCATTTTTTTAACGAATCTCCACACTGTTCTCCATAGTGGCTGTACTAGTTTGCATTCCCATCAACAGTATAAGAGGGTTCCTTTTTCTCTGCACCCTGTCCAGCATTTATTGTTTGTAGACTTTTTGATAGCAGCCATTCTGACTGGCATGAGATGGTACCTCATTATAGTCTTGATTTGCATTTCTCTGATAATGAGTGATGTTGAGCATCTTTTCATGTGTTTGTTAGCCATCTGTATGTCTTCTTTGGAGAAATGTCTGTTTAGTTCTTTGGCCCACTTTTTGACTGGGTCGTTTATTTTTCTGGTATTGAGTTGCATGAGCTGCTTGTATATTTTTTGAGATTAATTCTTTGTCAGTTGAAGAAGCACTACATTTAAGTGGTATTCCTTGCGATGAATTGTACCTGTGTTTCTGACCCTGCCTGCTCCCTGCATGGTCACATGAAAAGTCATAGCCATTCCCTTTCATCCCTGCAAGGTGATGCTCTGGGGCAGAGGAAGGACGGTGAGCAGTGGAGTGGCCTGCGGGGGTGGCAGGTGCGCCCCTTCTGAACGTGCATGATCACATGCTGAGAACACATCTTTCTTGTTTTACCAAACTCACAAATACCCACCAATCTGTTCCCTTCAACAGCTTCAATGTGTTTCTTGTTAAAGTACATTTCTTTGTGAAAGCCTTTGACAAAATACCCAAACACAAAGGAGTGAGTGGGACATGGCACAGCCGAGTTTCCCCAAAGTGGTGAGTCAGCAGGGGGCGGAAAAATGTTATCACTGCCACTCCTTGTGGGAAAATTAAGGGCCCTTCCTTTACATCAAAATTTCCCTTTGCTCTTAATGAGATGACTGTCTGGAACACTCAGCCCACCGCTGAGAGAGTGGCTTCTTGCTGGGCTTGGATTATTCGAGAGCTCGGCATCCGTTCTCAGAAGGCCATCAGGGGTTTCAAGGAGAGCCAGGCAGAAAGAGCCCACAGTGGACATGGGGGTCGCCATGCAAGGAAATGATGACTTGTTGATATGCATAGCCACCTGCTCCATCTTATTCTAGCCAAAGACCAGACACAAATCAGCACCTCTCCCTGCGGCAGCCATGTGACCCAGAAGGATGGGGAGTTAAAAGGAGGAGGTGACCTAAGAGCAAACTGGAAAGACTGACCAGCCCCTGGGCTCTGAGAGGATGTGGACAGTGACATCGGTGTGCAGGCTTGAGCATCAGAGCAGGTGGGGGGGGTTATCTAGGGGAATGAGGATCAGCCCCCCGACCAAGCCCCACATCATGTCCCTTAGCATCTGCTCCCCCCACCTCCCGTGTCTCACTAAGCTGCCCCTGAAAGGTCAGGGTTGGCATCGTGGGAGGACCTTATGTTTTTTCTGTTGCAGAAAGGGGGTGCAAGAGACAATGTTTTTGCAGAAACATTTTTTTTTAATTGGTCAGTAGAAAGTCTTCTTAGCCTTCATATAGTCCCTCAAGGGAGTCACTAAGCCAGGAGTTGAAGATATGGTACAGGGAGAATCAGCCCTGTTGCCTAAAAAAACACCACTTTCCTACCTGGAGGCCCTCTCCACCCTGGGAATGCTCAGTCATTTGAGGAGGAAACAGTCCCACTGCAAGCTGATTTCTCAGCCTAAAGGGATGCTTTCACTGCAGGGAAATCTCAGGAGTGAGAGAAATTGCAGGGCCAGGGGTGAGAGCTGCAGTCGTGCAGTTCTAGTAATTGCCACTTTGGAAGCCATGCGGCATGTCCTTCTAGAGCATGTGCTACTGCTGCAGCATAGCATTACCTGTTATGCAGCACATACACAAATGTGCACACAAGCACGTTTACTTATACACATCACACACATAAGCCCTCTTGGAGGAGGTCACCATTAACCCCACCAAGAGACACCAGAACTTCCACAGGACTGGGGAAACAGACTCCTGGAGAGCACAAACAAAACTCTGTGTGCACCAGGACCCAGGAAAAGGAGCAGTGACCCCACAAGAGACTGACCCAGACTTGCTCATGAGTGTCCAGGACTCTCTGGCAGAGGCACGGGTCGATGGTGGCCTGTGGCATGGTCAGGGGCATTTAGTGTGGCAGTGTGTTCATGGGACCCTTTGAAGGAGGTCTCCAGTATCTTCATTACCTCCACCATAGTTTGACCTCTGGTCAAACAAGAGGGAGGGAACACAGCCCTGCCCATCAACAGAAAATTGGATTAAAGATTTACTGAGCATAAATAGCTAAGAGCTGAGAAAAGAGGAGAAAGGCAAAGGAGAAAAGGGAAGACACACCCATTTGAATGCAGACTTCCAAACAATAGCAAGGAGAGACAAGAAAGCCTTCCTCAGTGATCAGTGCAAAGAAATAGAGGAAAACAATAGAATGGGAAAGACTAGAGATCTCTTCAAGAAAATTAGAGGTAACAAGGGAGCGTTTCATGCAAAGATGGGCACAATAAAGGACAGACATGGTTGGACCTAACAGAAGCAGAAGACATTAAAAAGAGGTGGCAACAAAACACAGAAGATCTATACAAAAAAGATCTTCATGACCCAGATAACCACAATGGTGTGATCACTCACCTAGAGCCAGACATCCTGGAATGTGAAGTCAAGCAGCCTTAGGAAGCATCACGACAAACAAAGCTAGTGGAGGTGATGGAATTCCAGTTGAGCTATTTCAAATCCTAGAAGATGATGCTGTGAAAGTGCTGCACTCAAGAAGCCAGCAAATTTGGAAAACTTAGCAGTGGTCACAGGACTGGAAAAGATCAGTTTTCATTCCAATCCCTAAGAAAGGCAGAAGAAGGCAATGGCAAGCCACTCCAGTACTCTTGCCTAGAAAATCCCATGGACGGAGGAGCCTGGTGGGCTGCAGTCCATGGGGTCGCTATGGGTCAGACATGACTGAGCGACTTCACTTTCCCTTTTCACTTTCACACATTGGAGAAGGAAATGGCAACCCACTCCAGTGTTCTTGCCTGGAGAATCCCAGGGACGGGGGAGCCTGATGGGCTGTCATCTATGGGGTCACACAGAGTCGGACACGACCGAAGTGACTTAGCAGACCTTAGAAAGGCAATGCCAAAGAATGTTCAAACTATTGCACAATTGCACCCATCTCACGCACTAGAAAAGTAATGCTCAAAATTCTCCAAGCCAGGCTTCAACAGTGTGTGAACTGTGAATTTCCAGATGTTCAAGCTGGATTTAGAAAAGGCAGAGGAACCAGAGATCAAATTGCTAATATCCACTGGATCATTGAAAAAGCAGGAGAGTTTCAGTAAAACATCTATTTCTGCTTTATTGACTATGCCAAAGCCTTTGACTGTGTGGATCACAACAAACTGTGGAAAATTCTTCAAGAGATGGGAATACCAGACCAGCTGACCTGCCTCCTGAGAACCCTGTATGCAGGTCAAGAAGCAACAGTTAGATCTGGACATGGAAAAACAGACTGGTTCCAAATCGGGAAAGGCTATATATTGTCACCCTGCTTATTTAACTTATATGCAAAGTACATCATGAGAAATGCTGGGCTGGATGAAGCACAAGCTGGAATCAATATTGCTGGGAGAAATATCAATAATCTCAGATATGCAGAGGAGAAGGCAATGGCAACTCACTCCAGTGTTCTTTCCTGGAGAGTCCCAAGGACAGGGGAGCCTGGTGGGTTGCTGTCTATGGGGTCACACAGAGTCGGACATGACTTAAGTGACTTAGCAGCAGAAGCAGCAGATATGCAGATGACACCACTCTTATGGCAGAAAGGGAAGAAGAACTAAAGAGCCTTTTGAAAGTGAAAGAGGAGAGTGAAAAAGCTGGCTTAAAACTCAACATTCCAGAAACTAAGATCACGGCATCTGGTCCCATCACTTCATGTCAAATAGATGGGGAAACAATGGAAACAGTGAGAAACTATATATTTTGGGGCTCCAATATCACTGCAGATGGTGACTGCAGCCATGAAATTAAAAGACGTTTGCTCCTTGGAAGAATAGCTATGACCAACCTAGACAGTATATTAAAAAGCAGAGACATTACTTTGCCAACAAATGTCTGTCTAGTCAAACCTATGGTTTTTCCAGTAGTCATGTATGGATGTGAGAGTTGGACTATAAAGAAAGCTGAGCACCAAAGAATTGATGTTTGTCAACTGTGGTCTTGGAGAAGACTCTTAAGAGTCCCTTGGACGGCAAGGAGATCCAACCAGTCCATCCTAAAGGAAATCAATCCTGAATATTCATTGGAAGGGCTCATGATGGAGATGAAAGTCCAAAACTTTGGCCACCTGATGAGAAGAACTAACTCACTGGAAAAGACCCTGATGCTGAGAAAGATTGAAGGTGGGAGGAGAAGGGGATGGCAGAGGATGAGATGGTTGGATGGCATCACTGAATCAATGGACATGAGTTTGAGTAAGCTTTGGGAGTTGGTGATGGACAGGGAAGCCTAGTGTGCTGCAGTCCATGGGGTAGCAAAGAGCTGGACACGAGTGAGCGACTGAACTGAAACTGAAATCACCCACATCCACATACAGTGCTGCCTGCCAACGAAACAGCCCACTTCTCTGCTCACTGTCTGTCATGCCCACAGCCAAGTCCTACTGGTGGCTGTTCTGAGAATCGTTAATTCCCACATGTTCATTCCTGAACACCTTCTCTGGGTTGAATTGTGTTATGCAAAGTGGTGTTGAAGTCCCCACCCCCAGGACCTCAGAAGGGAACCTGCTTTGGCTACAAGATCGTGGCATACAGAGGTGGTTAAGGTGAGGTCCTATAGGAGATCCTTCATCCACACACCTGGTGCCTTTGAAGAAGAGAGGTGATGCTGGCAGTCAGGAAAGAGGAAGACACTGGGCCATGCAGGTGGGGGTGGAGTGGGTCACCTATGAGCTGAAGGACACCAGTGATTCCCCATGAAGCGCCGGGCACTAGGAAGAGGCACAGAAGGAACCCCTTCTGTGGGCTCTGAAAGCAGATGGCCCTGCCAACATTCTGATCCTGGATTTCTAGCCTCCAGAACCATGAGACAACACAACTGTGGCATTTTTTTAGAGCAGGCCAAGGAAATGAACCTGGCACTGAAATGCCAGATTGGGAAGTAAAAGCGTGAAAGTGTTAGTTGTTCAGTTGTGTCAGAGTCTTTGCAACCCCATGGACTGTAGCCCACAGACTACATCTATGGAATTCTCCAGGCAAGAGTACTTGAGTGGGTAGCCATTCCCTTCTCCAGGGGAACTTCCCGACCCAGGGATTGAACCCAGGTCTCCCACATTGCAGGTGGGTTCTTTACCGTCTGAGCCACCAGGGAAGCCCAGATTGGGGAGAGGGTGTGATTCACGTGATTACACCCCCCACCCTGTTTTCAGAAGCTCAGAGTTCAGCCAACAGCGGCCTCTACCTTGCCACCCCACGTGGAGTCACCAAGCTTTTTTAAAGATAAATTTGTCCAATTTAACCCCAAGGTTCCCTTTTCCCTTGGAATTTCCACTTCAAACACTACAAAAAAAGAGAGATAAAGGGAAAACATAATTGGGATGGAAAGGGAGCGACTTTCTCTTTCCCAGAAGCCCTGCTTGTCATTTATTTTAATTTGTCCTGGGACATTTAGCTTAGATTGTGTCTCTCAAACTTATGCCTCCCTCCCTCAGGGTCAGAAAGGCAGCCATGATTTCAGATGCCTCAAGGACATTTCTGGGCTGGTTCACAATCAGTAATTAGGTTGATTTACTAATCAACAAATCTACTAGGACAAAGATCCTTCAGGTCCTAGTGAGCCTGCCTGGCAGGATCCACACCATCTAGGCAAAGTTGGGCAGTGGCAGGGGCCACTGGATAAACACTGGGTAAATTGGATCAATTGTCAAGAGCCACCCTGGATTTTGCCAACTGAGAATTTTCTTTGCCAACTGAGAATATGTATTTTTCACGAGGAAAAGAAAAACATATTTGTTGCATAACTTAGATAATTTTGGACAAAAATCCCCAGACCTGTGGCTCTCGTAGACTAGTAAAAATTTTTTAAGAATTTTTTTAAATCAAAAATTAGGTGAAAACTCTTTCACTTTGCCAAATAAAAATGCCTATTATCACTTATCATTCAGTTTTTTTAATAAGGAGAGGGCATTTTTATTCCATGCAGACAGGGGGTTTAGTTTTCCTTCCTCCATGGGCTGGGGGCTTTGTCACAGACCACGTCAGCTCAGGAGTCAGCACTTAGAGACCACTGGCTTCAGGAAGGTCATCACTCCCACCTTGTTCTTCATCACAACCCAGATATGGGCCCTAGTCCAGCTCGCAGCCAGAGAAGGACCATCTGAGACAATGTTTTCCTCCTTCTGATGGACACAGAGAATGATGGGAGGTGAACATCTGTCCATCCCCACAAGCGCAGCCCAGCATGGGGGTGTTTAGTAATGCTTGCTGATGAAAGCAGCAGCAACCACAGTAACCAGCTCTACAGTCATTCTCCCCTGACATTCGGGTCATTAAAACACCCAAACGGTTGCCTTTGTCATCCCTAGGGCATATTTTTTAATTCCTGAGATAGCCCCACAGAATGATGACCAGATAGAAAATAGAAACGGTGAGGGTGGTCAGAGAAGGAGTAGTGGAAACATCACAAAGATAAGCTTAATCCCAGGGTTCAGGACAAGGAATGACTCCCTAGGTGTCAGAAGCAGTTTGTGGAAAAATACAAAGCGTGGAATCAAGTCTACAGCTCTGTCACAGCAAGTGTGTTATGAATGGCAATGATGACTTCAGAAAACTCACCTAGAAATGCCCACATGGTTAGGAGCCTGTTTTAGTAAGATAAAACCGTGCCTTCCACATTTCAAAGTGCAGCCCTGAGAACCAAACACCCCGGCCAGTCCAGCCCACTGCATGTGTCAAGTGCAGGGAACCGTGAAGGCAGCTAAGCAGTGGTGAAGTCCCTGCATTTCCACCATCAACTGAGTCCTTGATATTAATTTAGGCATTTGTAACTTCTAGATAAAGTTACGTAATATCATGCAAAAAGAACGTGCATCATAAATGTGGTCTAGCCATACAAATTTGGAAACAACCTGTGCTATGATGCTCTCAAACCCCCTCCTTCATGTTGCGTGGGGTCAGCTGGGGAGGCGGGGGGAGGGGGCAGAGTGAGGAACAGATCGGATGGTTAATTGTGACATGTTTTTCCTTCCAGATCCAGCATCTATACATCTGAAAACCTAGTGTTGTCATGTCCTCCAATGTAATCGCCTTATTGGAAAGTGTTGAGAACTCTACAGAATAGAATTTACTGTCTCTATTTTATCCACAGAGAAAATGAAATTGAGAGAGAGGAAGTGACTAATGGGCTAAGCTCACTTAGTCGAGTCATGGTACAGCTGGGAGTCAGGTCCCATCCCGAATCCAGGTGTAAGGCTCTTTTCAGGTATCAGTTCAGTTCAGTTCAGTCGCTCAGTCGTGTCCGACTCTTTGCGACCCCATGAATCACAGCACACCAGGCCTCCCTCTCCATCACTAACTCCCGGAGTTCACTCAAACTCATGTCCATCAAATCAGTGACGCCATCCAGCCATCTCATTCTCTGTCGTCCCCTTCTCCTCCCGCCCTCAATCCCTCCCAGCATTAGAGTCTTTTCCAGTGAGTCAACTCTTCGCATGAGGTGGCCAAAGTATTGGATTTTCAGCTTTAGCATCAGTCCTTCCAATGAACACCCAGGATTGATCTCCTTTAGAATGGACTGGTTTGACCTCCTTGCAGTCCACAGGACTCCCAAGAGTCTTCTCCAGCACCATAGTTCAAAAGTATCAATTCTTCGGCGTTCAGCTTTCTTCACAGTCCAACTCTCACATCCATACATGGCCACGGGAAAAACCATAGACTTGACTAGACGGACTTTGGTTGGCAAAGTAATGTCTCTGCTTTTTAATATACTGTCAAGGTTGGTCATAACTTTCCTTCCAAGGAGTAAGCGTCTTAAACTCTGTTAAATCCTGTGGTTTTCTAAGGGTGAGTCTGTGGGCCCTGGACTCTGAGGGTAAGCCCACCACACCCTGGCCTTCACACCCATTGCCCCATAGTAGTCACGCCCAGCCTCTAACATGACCAGTCTAAAAGCCTGCTTAAATCTCAGGCTGGGATCTCTCATGCAGAACACACCCAATGCCATGAATACAGAGATGGAAACCATGGATATCAATTTTTCCCTTCAGATCCTTATGAAAACCCACACAAAGACAGCAGGAATTGAGGGAGGCATGTAGGGACTAGGTTTTGCTGCTATTGCTTGGTTTCACATTTTCTTAAAAAAAGTGTTTGATGAATCCATTGCTTTAGAGACACAGAAAGGTGAAAAGAAATCCGTAAAATTAAACCACAAACATTGGGGGTTGGTAGGTACTGACTCACCTTTGTTATTGTGGACCCGTATCCCCTCTTGTACTGTTCCCATGAAGGAATCCCTGTCTCCTGAAGGAGAGACCCTGGAGGGTGTGTGTGTGTGTCTGTGTGTCTGTGTACAGCAGAGGGATGTGTGTGCATGTGTGTGTACAACAGAAGGGAGGGAATGTATAGGTGTGTGTACAGCAGAGGGTGTGTGTGTGTCTGTGTTTGTCTATGTGTGGGGGGGTACAGAGAGGGGAGGGTATGTGTGTGTGTGTGTGTGTGTGTGTGTACAGCAGAGGGGAGGGTGTGTGTATCTGTGTGGGTGCATAGAGCAGAGGGGAGGCTGGAGAGAGAAGGCTGTGATTCCAGCCACATCGGTTTCTTTCTAAAGATATAAGGAAGCCCATTTGTAGCTGTAGACCCAAGCTATGTTCTCTAAGGTAACACTAACAGCAAGAAAACTAATCTTTTTGTTTGTCCAATTCTTTAAAAATCTATCTTCTACTTGGCTGGCTCCAAATTCAGTGTGGAGGAATCAAACGTTATGTTCACCATAAAGTCCCACACTCAACTCCAAGCAATCCCCTGCAGTCTACATTATCTTCATGTTACAGAGGAGAAAACGGAGGTTTAAGCCCTTAAGTAACTTATTCACTTCCATGCACCCAGTGGCAGATCAGGAATTAAACCCCGGTCTGTTGAAGCCCGAAGTCTGTGCGTCCACCCACTGAATCCCCAGGCTGGCACACTGAATCCCCTGGGTGACTTCACAGACTCAGGGGCTGTTCTCCTGACTTTGTACATGGGGTCCCCAGGAGGAGCTGAAGCAGAAACCTCAGCAGTTCAAATCCTGCTTCAGTCACGGAACGATAAATTAAAAACAGCCTACCCCACTCCCTAAATCCATGCACACAGAGAGTCAAGCAAGTCACAAATCTCTCCTCGATGGAAGTGGGCATCACATGGCGACCGAACTACCCCAAGGCTCTGACACGCTCAGGACAGGCCACCTCTCTCCCAGGTCTGAACTCTTGCTCCAAAAAGCCCTGTGCAGCCTCTGCAAGCCCAGAGGCATGGTCTTCCCCAAACAGCCCTGGGCTGAGCACCAAGGTCCCACTGTCCATCCTTCATCCTCTGCCTTCTCTACTGAGGGCTCCTAAGAAGCAACTGTCAGGCCAAAGAGCCAGAAGAGAAGCAGAGTCTGGCCCCAGCAAGTCACTGCTTTGTTCCCCTGCCCAGCCTTTCCACCCAGCTGCTGTTGCCTGGAGCTCAGGGCCACTTCCAGGGTGGTGTTCACTCAGAAGTCCCCTGCTTCCCACCTTACCTGCCCCTGCTCCAGAGTCAGCTGCTTCTACCTTGCCCTTGCCAGCCTGACCACATGCCACCTCAGAGAACCTCAGTCACTACTGGAAAACCTTTCCCTACATCAGAGGACAAAGGTCCATCTAGTCAGAGCTATGGTTTTTCCAGTGGTCATGTATGGATGTGAGAGGTGGACCATAAAGAAGGCTGAGCACCAAAGAATCGATGTTTTTGAACTGTGGTGCTGGAGAAGACTCTTGAGAGTCCCTTGGACTGCAAGGAGATCCAACCAGTCCATTCTAAAGGAGATCAGTCCTGGGTGTTCATTGGAAGAACTGATGCTGAAGCTGAAGCTCCAGTACTATAGCCACCTGATTCGAAGAACTGACTCATCAGAAAAGATCCTGATGCTGGGAAAGATTGAAGGCAGGAGAAGAAGGGGATGACAGAGGATGAGATGGTTGGATGGCATCACTGATTCGATAGAGATGAGTTTGAGCAAGCTCCAGGAGTTGGTGATGGACAGGGAGGCCTGGTGTGCTACAGTCCATGGGGTCGCAAAGAGTCGGACATGACTGAGCGACTGAACTAAAATGAACATCAGACAGGAAGGAAAGTGTTTCCCTATTTCAATTATTTCCCTTTCTCAAGCAAAGAAGTGAAAATAACTCTGCTCATAAAAAATTTTTTTAAAGTCCAGATTTTTATTTTGAATGTAGCACAGAAGCTGAACTTATTTGTGTATACGTGGTACACAATGAGTTAATTGCTTATTCTGGAGAAAACAGGAGTCTATCTGTCTCTGTCATCCAGCCACCCTCCCATCCCTCAACCCAGATGAAAAGAGCAGGCATAACAGGGAGAGACCAGAATAAGAGGTGGGTTCCAATAGTACAGAGATATTTATTGAACCCGAACAGCTGAGTTGTGTGCAGACACTGGAGGGCAGGGTAAAGATAGACAGGGTCTCAGTTCTAAATGAGATTATGCTCGTCAGACAAGAGTTGCACCCTCCTATGTCTGCATGTGAAGGCACCCTGTCAGTTTCATCATATCCTTTTGTTTGCTTAAGTCTTGCAAAAGCCTGTCCTTTTCCCTCCCAAGAAAGAGCATCTTCAGGACTGTGCATCATGTTAGAAGCATCCACAGCACTGATTTAAGAATATAAACACCATCTGACGCTCCAGTAGAAAAGTTCTTTGAGCAGAAACTGATCTGAACATCCTTCACCCAGGGAAAGGGTAAAGGTAGCCCGAGTGAACGAGGGGGTCTTGTCACCTGAGCTAAAACATCAGTTAGCAGATGGCTTTGCGGGAGCAGCACTTCACCAAGGCAGCTGCCACCACTTCCCCTGCTACATTCCAGACAAAGTTAGGCCCCTGGCATCCCCCACTCACCTTTACATCCTCACCTCACAGATGCTCTGTTGGCCAACAGCTCCCAGAGGGCGGGTCCATGCGGAGTAACTGCCTTCTCCGTCTCTTGCTCTCTGTTAAGTGACTGGTACATGGATCAGGAAGGAGGGAGGGGTACAAAGGATGCTGGTGCATGTGGGAGGCATGTCTGTTGACATCAGTTGTTACCCGAAAACAAGGAGGTGCTTTAGATCTGTCATGATCCTCTGTACCCACCAGCGATGTGGTTCAGAGAGTAAATATTTCAAGACTCAGGACTCCTTGTGACTTGGAAGCAGCCAGTAATCTGAGCTCTCAGCGTGGGCAAGTAGGCAGGTACTGCTCCTTGGAAACTCCACTTCCTAAGCATCTTGAGTGTTGCAGTGACCCGTGAGGGAAGTTTGTCCCAGCCTGGCAACTGATGAGTTACTGGAGACACCTGACCAGTTGTCTGAGCAAGACTACGCCCAGTCCGTGGAATGACTGTCCTGCGGACCCTGCCCAGCTTTTGGTCACTCCTGACTCTGCAGATCTCAGCAGAAAGCTTGGGATGAGGGACCCCTTCCTGGAGAGAAAGGCCACCCTGGGTGCATTTCGTGTGGTCATCACAACATCTATATTCCAACTGTTCTTGGAACTGGATGGCTTTGCCCTTGAGCCCAGGTCTAAGGAGAGCACTGAGTCTCACACTCAAGATAACTCTGCCTGTAAATTCTGAAATAGAAGTTGGAGGAATAAACCCGACCACCATGGATGAGGTTCATTTTTCTAGAGCAGCAGTTTGGCCCAGCGCTGTGGGTGCTGCTTTATGCCTCAGGAAGTCCAATTCCTGATCTGAGCTCAGCTCTGAATACTCGTGTGGCTTGGGAAAACTCTCCAGCTTTAAGAAGCACCTTTTCCTTGGCCCTGAACTGAGGAGTTGGGCCTGACCCTCGGAGGGAGCCTTCCATCTTTCACATCCAAAGCTAAGTCCAAAAGAACCTCCCCATTCCCTGACCTCGTGCCATCAGTGACCAGCAAAGCGCTTTTACCAAAATGGAATTGCTGAAAATACAAACAGGAGAGGTCAATATATTGAGCTGCGTGGCCTTTTCCTGTTCTGAGAGTATTTCACATCTTTATGTTCTTACACTCAGAAAACTCTGGTCTCTGCCAATCTATATTAAATGGCGAGGGAGCAGGGGGGAGAAGGGACCCACGTAAAACCTGCGATCCAGGTCTTTCAAATGGCAAACTCATTACCTCCCTGTGTCCTGACGGGCTCGGTGATGGCATGACTGGTCGAGGCCCTTCTGGCGACTCAAGCCCACACACAGGACTGCATGTCACACGAATCACAGCAGGGCTTGGCAGAAGACACTGAAAATGTCAGGAATCAAGAAGGGTGTTTGGGAGTTGTCACTGAGGACCGGCCCGGGGAGTGGCTGTGTGGTTTGCAGTAAAAACAAACAATGACCAACTCAAAAACAGCCTGTGCAATTAGCAAGATGGCAAGGATGTCAGGGAAGAAGAAAGGACCAGGAGACAGAGTAGAGGCGTTTATGAAGGGAATGGACATGAAGCACGCTAAACCTGTGAAAGAAAGGGGCCATTTGATTTTAAAAGAGCTGCATAAAAGCACGCTGGATGACTCAGGTAAGTAACAATTGTATGAATGAGTGCGCCATAATTATTTGTTGAGCACTTCACCTATTGTTGGCAATGGGAGTGGAGGGGGTCACATAAAGTGACTTCACTTCCCTGAGAACCACAGCATGAGGGGGTGGCTTATTCCTCTGTTGTCTCCATTCACCGTCAGAAGGAGGAGACGGGATGGGGATGGAGGGAAGACAAGATTCAAACAGAAACAACGTGAAGAAAAATACCCCACCCTTGGTGTTACACTATAGACCAGAGCGGCCCAACAGAAATACAACATGAGCCACAAATGTTATTTTTTGCCACAAATGTAATTTTCAATATTCTAGAAGCCACATTGTTTAAAAAAAAAAAAGTTTAAACGCTACAGTGAAGTTATTTCAACATATTTCCTTCAACTCAGTATATTGAAATAACTGTCATCTCATCACGTGGGCCAGCCACATTTCAAATGTGGAGCCACTCAGGGCTAGTGGTCACAGTGACGGACACAGCATAGATACTGGCTGGCTTCTTCTGTCAAAATGTTGAGTTGAAAGTACCAAGAAAGGGGTTTTCCTGGTGGCTCAGTGGTTAAGAATCAGCCTGCCCATGCAGGAGGCATGGGTTCGATCCCAGATGCCGGAAAATCCCACATGCCTTGGAGCAAGTAAGCCCGTGTGCCACAACTACTGAGCCCGTGTTCTAGAGCCCAAGAGCCACAACTACTGAGCTCACCCAACACGACTACTGAAGCCCGCACGCCTAGAGCCCACGCTTCACAAGAGGGGCCGCTGCAATGAGAAGCCCATACACCGCAACTAGAGAGTACCCCCTACTCGACACAACTAGAGAAAAGCCTGGGTGCAGCAACAGAGACCCAGCACAGTCAAAATAAGAAGGAATAAAATTATTACTTTTCAAAAGCAAACAAATTAAGGGGCCAAGTAGTGGTGGCATCTTCTAGGAGAGAGGGGAGTGGGGCTGCCATGGCAACCGGGGGCAGTTTCTGCTCCACCTGAAGGAGAAGCCTCAGTGCCTCTGGTCCCAGGAAACTACGGGGAAGGAAGAGGGAGCAGTAACCCTGAAGAGGGCTACCCACGTGAGTTCAGGGAATAACCACAGAGACCAGCCTAGAAGAGAAGGGACTCCCTGATGCCAGCGGGCCTCCCTGAATTTGGAGAGCATTCTGCAAGAGGCAAAGAGATTGGGAACAGAGATCTAAGGGGCTTTGTCCTCCACCACCAGGCTGCTGCCTCCCTAAGGATGGACTTTGGACTTGTCTTTCTGCCCACTGACCTCTCTTTCCAGTCCTGTGCCCTCTTCCAGGTAAATTCTAAGCACCTTCTGGACAGCAGTGATGAGAATATATCTCCCTATGTAAGTGGGGAGCAGGGGTTAAAGAAGCAGACATCAGTGAGGGAGCCTGCTCTTCTTAAACTTGCTCTTCCAGGGCTAAGTTGGCAGAGGAAGAAGAGCTACGAGAAGGAGCTAGTCAGGCACCTAGCCCAGCACTTCAAGCTCGCCCAGCATCTGTATCCTACTTCCCCAAGACCAGAGACTCTGCACCAACGTGGAGGTATTCCTGCTGGAAACTGTGCCTCCACCTCCATGAGACAGCTTGGGGCCCTGTGGCCTGAGCCGCTCATGAGCAACAGGCAAATCCTAAAGGCCACCAGGCTGACTGTGCTCAGCATCCAGCTGCCAAAGGGGTCACTGCCCCTCAAGTCAAGTGCTTAAAAGCGAGATAGAAAGACAAGAGGGATCAGACACAGGGGCCAGACTAGAGAAATGGGAAATAAAGACCGCTAGGATCTAAATGAGAGAAGGCAGTGACACCCCACTCCAGTACTCTTGCCTGAAAAATCCCATGGACAGAGAAGCCTGGTAGGCTGCCGTCCATGGGGTCTCTAAGAGTCGGACATGACTTGAGTGACTTAGCAGCAGCAGCAGGAGGAGGATCTAAACGAGGCCAAAACCCAAGCAAAAGACCCCCTGACTACGTGGTGCTCAACCCACCTGGAAATTAAATCCTGGGGGAACACCTAAAATATCCACATCAGATGCTCAGACTCTACTACAGGCCAACTAAATCAGTCTCAGGGGAAGTGGCCCTGAGAGCCATTGTTTTTCTTTGTTTCTGATTTTTCAAATGCCTCCCGTGATCCTTGTGAACAGCCAGAGTTGAGACTTCTGCTCTAGACCATCCGGCCAGCTACCAGGAGACTGACTGCAGCAGGGTGCAGGCCAAAGACTCATGGAATGAAGAGTGTGGGGACTTCCTTGGCGGCTCAGTCGTTGAGACTCTGAGCTTCCACTGCAGGAAGCACAAGTTCGATCCCTGTTCCAGGAGCTAAGAGCCGGCATACCACGAGATGCAGCCAGAAATAAATAAAGACATGCATCATGTATACTAAGATTATTTATTTGAAAAAGAGTGTGCATTTGCCTGACTGACTCTGCCCTCCCCTCCAGGCTACTTCTCTTAGGAATGTTAAGGGGGCGGAAGGGCAGTGACAGCCTTGGGGTGCTCTGAACTTGGAAGACTTGGCTAACACCATCCCACACATGGGCAAACACAGGCTGAGCCTATCATGGCTCACCCAGTTTTTACTGAAATCTTCAAAGGATACCATCAGAGACATGTGGGAAGAGTACCCATAGCTAGGAGACTAGGGCAGTCATCTGGGTAAGAAATAACAAGGGCAGGATTATCCTGGATGGTGGTGGTGGCTTTTGCTGAAATGGTGGGGTTTAGTTACTAAGTGTCATGTCTGACTCTTGTAATCCCATGGACTGTAACCCACGGGGCTTCTCTGTACATGGGATTCTCCAGGCAAGAATACTGAAGTGGGTTGCCGTTTTCTTCTCCAGGGGATCTTCCTGACCAAGGAATTGAACCTAGGTCTCCTGATTGCAAGCAGATTCTTTACTGAATGAGCACCAGGGATAAGGGTTATATAACAAATAGAGGATCGGGTTGATGCTGTTTGCTTGTTTCCAATAAACAACACTGATTTAAGAAACTTTCACGAATGATTAGACAGATATCTATGGTTGCGGCACCCTCTCCTTTTTATTTCGATGGCAAAATTGACTTGAAATGATATCTATTTACACATTTTTACCACTAATTCTATCGAACCTGGGTCTCCTGCATTGCAGGCAGATTCTTTACCATCTAGAGACACTAGGGAAGCCCTTGGCTGGTCCCAAATTCTGGGGCCCACAAAGGCCTGCTGGTCACTGGGCATGCTGGGTCTCCACAGGCTTGGTCAGGGAGGGGGTACCACTCACTCTGTGCTGTTCTGACCAGGTTGCCTGGCAGCTGTGCAGGTGCAGAGGGCACCTGGGAAGAGTGGCCACAAGCAGATCCCAGGGACTCCCTTTTCTGGTACTCCAGCTCCCTCCTGACCCAGCGAGGTGACTGCTCTCCTCTCCTGTGAAAGTGACAGGAGCCTTGGGGGATTCTGCCTGCCGCAGCATCTCGTCATGCACAGGTGTGTGTGGGTACCTCGGGAGACCTGCGGGGGCAGCACCCGACAGATGGAAGGTGAGCACTCCCACAGCCGAGTTCAGAGGGAGTGAGTGGTGAATGCTGGGTTAGAGAGTTTGGAGCCTTACCTGACTGCCATAAATCAACAGGCAAAAACTACACGAGCTAGTTCACTCTGCCCTGTGCAGACCACCAAGGGGAAGAGACCAGCCTCTCAGCAAACTGCGGGGGTGATTGGATGCTGAGTGAAGGGCAATGAGGGTAGGAGCCAAGCAGGAAGCAAGCCCCACCCTGGGGCAGCAGCAGGGCCAGCCTCCACATTGCTCCCCGGCTTCCCTGGGGCAGCTGCAGACACAGCACAGACACTGGTCAGGCCCCTGCAGCTGGTCTGGGGCTGGAGGTCAAGGCACATGACCAGGGAAACAGAGGAGCAGAATGGTTAACTGACAACTGCAAGAGGTCACAGAGGCTACCCCAGGGGGGCACATGTGACACGCCTGGGTTCCCAGAACTCCCTGGAGGGGCTCCCACTCTCACCAGGTGTGGGGGTGAGGCTGGAGAAAGACAGGTCTCAACTGCTGCTGTGACTGAGAAACAGAGTTCTCAAAATAAACAGCCCCTTCTGTTGTTCCCTCTTGGGGACACCTGAATTTTCATAAGTTTCAAAACCTCAGATTAGAGGTGTTTTCAGCCGTCATCTGAAATGCTCAGGTGTTTGGAGCTTGGGGATCCGGGGCAAGAGTGTTGCACACCCAGTTTTAAAAATCACGTCTCATCAGCAATTGCCTCCTGAGCTGGAATACCAGACCATGTCACATGTACCACGCAGAGCCCCACACACAGGGCTGCGTGGTCAGACAGAGGCAGGGCTCGGCACTGTAGCAGCTATACCTTCGCAAAGCAAGTTTTTGGGTTTTACTGTTAATTTTTCTCTCTTGTATTTTTGTGTGTTCTGAAGATCTCTCTGATGCTACTTCCTTACCCACAAAAGGTGACAATATGTCAGCTTTAAAGAAGGGATAATAGATGCTGCATGGAGAGCTGCTGGCATGGGTGTGGGCCCAGCACAGATGCTCCCAAGGTCAGGGGTGAGGTATGATCCTCCCAGCCACAGAGCCAACCTCCCCACCCCCAGGCCTGTGCTCATCAATTGTCTTGGTGTCCTCACCCCGTCCATCGCCAGCCATCAGGATGCTTCCGCAGGGTTTTGCTAACCTTTCCCAGAACGCCAGCATCCTCTGCCCTCCTCACCCCAGGCCCCCTGCCCATGAGGCTCCCTGCTCTCCATCACCGCCCACCACCTCTGCCCAGCAGCTGTCATTCACCACCATCCCACCTCTCCCAGCTCCCTCTTGATCACAGTGACTTCCACCACCCTGGGAGGGTTTGTCCCCACTCTCCTGAGCCCCGGCCCTCCCAGTGGCCACAACATCTGAGCGCAGACTGAACAACGTCAATGAAATGCCCCGTCTCGGCATTTCACTCCCGCCGCGCTTCTAATGTTCACAGGAAAGTTCTGGAGGCTCTTTTGAAGGCCCACGAGCTCACAGAGCCCCAGACCTCCTCCCCATGGCCTGTGGCTGCTGTGGATGTGCGGTTCAGGCGGGGTAGGCTCAGTGGTGCATCCGCCGAGAGAATGGCCTGGCGGTTCTAGAAGCTATTTATCAGGCCTGTCCTGGAGAGCCACATCAATATGGCCGTCGGTGAAGCAAAGCAGAGGCTATAAAAATACCATCTTTCCCAAACAAGGCTCCTAATCAAACAAAGCCCCGTGCTGGCTGGGACAGGCTTGTGTTCTGACACATAAGGGCCCTTTCCGTCTTTAAAACAGACCATTAAAACATGGAGCACTTGGCTCACAGAAGTCTAAATCAAAAGGGAGGGGAAAGATGAGAGCGGTCTTTTTTCCGGGAGTAATAATGCCGCTCCCAGCTCCTAGAAAAGCTCATTGCGATAGAGATGCAGTAATACTTTTTTTTTTTTTTCCCATTGTGGTTTCCCCATTCCTTTCCAACTCCCTGAAAAATCTCCTAGACATTCACACTTGCCCCTTCCTTCCTCCAGGAATCCCTGCGTTTTCTCTCCGTGCATAACACAGAGACTATGCTGTGATCCTTTCAATATTATTTTGATGTTTTGCCAGTAAATAAAGATACAGTTTGATACACATGCCAGAAGGGAAACCAGTGTCATCATTACCTCCTGAGCTGGAATGACAGTGCCCGCCGCCCTCGCCAGTTCCCCAGGGCGGGACCTGGCACAGCACCGCCACAGTCACTGCGATGCTCGCTCCCACCGGGGCCCCTCCGACCTGCTCCAAAGTGAGGCTTCATAAAGCACGTTCCGGACGCCCTGGGTGATTTCCACCTTGCAGCGCCTGCAGGGCGGAGGGAACATGTGGACGCGAGGAAAAGGGCCGCTCCGTGAATGAGCCACAGAGGGTTACAGTGGACGCTCCATCTCACTCCCCATCAGCTGGCAGGCTGCAAGGGGCCCGCACCACGGCTGTAGAAACCCACATGCGGCTGAGACTGCACACAGGGCTGCTCTTCTCTGGACTGCAGGCCAGAGAGGAGGGTATCAGGCAATTCCAAGAGGGCAGAGGGACAGGAAGGCAGGCCACGGGGCCAAGAGCACAGGAGAGGGGCTGTGGGGATGATGTCCATGTCCATGTTGCCACAACTGAGGCTGCAGGTAGGATGGCTTCACACACAGCAGCCACCCTGGCGAGGCTGCATCTCAATCCAGAAGTCTGCTCTAAAGCTCAGCTGCTTTAGGTCTGGACAGAGTGTGATGTCAGGGAAGGAAGGACACAGCATGACTGACTTGGCCCAGCAGGCACGAACGACAATCACAGAACATACTCTGCGCTTCTCTCCTCTGCTCCCCATTTTCAATCCACTCTTCCCTATCACCCTGGAGACTCACACCCTCTAAGCCCCAGGTGGGTACATGGTAGAGAGGGAAAAGGCAATATCTGTGACTCTATTTTATTTGTTTATTTACAAAATGTACTTGTTGTTTATGGGCTTTCTGGTGGCTCAATGGTAAAGAACTCGCCTGCCAATACAGGAGACCCGGGTTTGATCCATGGGTCAAAAAGATCTCCTGGAGAAAGGAATGGCTACCCACTCCAGTATTCTTGCCTGGAGAACTCCACAGACAGAGGAGCTTGGTGGGCTAGAGTCCACAGGGTCGCAAAGAGTCAGACACAACTGAGAGAACTAAACAACACCAACTCGATATTTATAATTGAAAGCCAGAAAGCTGATTATCTCAAAACTCCATGAGCCCTTAGGAAAGTGAACAGATTTCAGCTGACGAGGCCTCATCCTGAGGATGTCTGATCGGTAATTCTTCGGGATCCAGGGCCTATCATGCAACTACAGTAAAAGCCACTACTGAATAACTAACGTTCTTATTCTATCTTTCATGTCCCATGTGCTATGGAGAATCAACAGAGTAAACAGACCTGAGGCCAAGTGCACCAATGACTGTCTTGATCATCCTAGTCAAGTATTAATAAACTAAACCTCGCGGTTCCAATTGACCAGAAGAAGTAAAGCCCAAGGCTGAAGTCTATGTCTCGGCAGATCTCGAGCCTTCCATAAGAAGCCTTCCACCCATCCTGTGGCACACAGGTGCCCATCGGGGTGGATGCTGGTGGGCCGTCTCACCTGAGGAGTCTGCTCTATTTAGAACTTCCTCATTACACCCTCAGAAAACAAACCCCAGAAAGAAGAAAAGAATCCAGATGGTTTGTAAGCAAGGAAAATATTGGAACAGACCTTTTCCTTTCAAAGTTCTCTCAGGAGCACAGCTGGAGCCTGTGTGTGAGAGGAGTTGGGGAACTCTCGGTGAGTGCTGCCAACAGCGAAAATGATGCGATTTTCTGGGAAGTGGTGGGGAGAGGCACCGCCTCTCCTGAAAAAGCCATCACCGTGGGTCCACATGGGGCCACAGCCATGGACCGCCGAGCGGGGTTCTCATCAGCAACAGCAGCATGAGGCAGAGTCCCCAGGGGCAAAGAGGCTCACAGGAAAAAATGTTCATGTGTCTGAGGGAGGCGATCCTACCCACAGATGGGAGAGGACCACCCAACTCCCCTGGTGCCCGTGACTGGGGCTGAAGCCAGCGTGCCCCACGGAGCAGGCATCCCGCCCACCCGACCTGGCCTGGCTGACGCCTGCCCTCTGCTCCCCGTCAGGTCAGACCAAGCACTCCTCCCCTCTGGTCCCTGCTCACTTTGGGAGGGGCCCCCCAGTTGGTAAAAGACACACCCTGAAGAGCCCACACTTGGAGAAAGCATCACCAAGCTAAGATGTGTGGTGACCACATCATACTCCATTGACATAAACCCTGCTTGAGAGTCACGGGGTGGGACCTGCTTAGGAAATGAGTTATCATGGACAAAAGCTGTCTCAAAGGCAAAGGGACAGCAGATGGGGAGTTCCAAATCTGACCCCTCCCACTGGAGGGGACCCTGAGAACATCCCTTAGTAAACAATCGAAGGATAAACAACATACAGCTAATGCACAGCTTCAAAGATCTCATTCATAGGACAAACGCTGCTTTAGAATTGGTACTTTCTTCAGAGAAATACTAAAAGCTTCTTTTAGAGCAACGGTAAAACCAGGCATTACAGGGAAGTCACAGAAGATGAAGGCAGCATGCTTCCAAAATCAAAGGCATCTGAAGCCTCAGCATTGACAACAGATCTGAACTTTAATAAAAAGCAACACGGAGAGTTAGGATCTGAAAACAGGGTAGATGATGACGACTTCCTATTTTAAAATCCAATGTCTTGAGTATGTAAGGAAATGACAAATAAGCAGAAAAGATCACCGGGTGTCTCTAATGGAAAACAGTGCATTGTCTCCAGCACACCCCACTGGGCCATCTCATCTCAGCCTTTCATTGCCTGTGAGCTATTTTACAACTCTGTAAATTGTAGATAATTGATAGCAAAGCAAAATAATCCCATCTATATACATGGAAATAAATTGCTGCAGTTTCAGTCAACTTCCCCCTCCCAACTCAGAAAAAGCCAGTTCCCGGTCCATTTGGAAACTGATTTCAACATTCCTTTATCCCATATACATTTGTATGTCTTTGACATCTTTCAAGACATATATACCATCTGCCTGGTTTCCTTATGAATAATGAGTTAAATAAAATATTGTTCACTTTTATGTATATGTGAACCATCATTTTACCTTTTCTGAAAATTGTCTTTTAACAAGTAGACAGGGGTGCGCCATATAAAGATAAAAACAGATTATCACAGAATGTAAAAAAAAAAAAATGTCAGCAAATGTTCGAGGATTAGGGTGACGAAGACAGAGTATGTCTTCTTGAATAAGCATGAGAAATCTTCTTTAGCTACATCTAATGTTTCCATCTGTTTAGCAGACCAGGGAGATTTCTAGTAGAAATACTCAGAATACATGATGATTACATCTGTACTTTATGTAGGTTGTGGTCAGTAGGTTAGCATTTGCAATACCATCACAGTTCCTCCTGGTCCAGAGCGAGACGCTGCCATCAGCCCATATTCGTCCTTCACAACCTGAACAGAAGACCTTTCCAGGCGTTCTGGGCCGAGGTGCACAAGTCCCATGCCCTCTCGACAGCTGCACTAAAGATTCTGACCCTCTAGTTGACAGGACAGCTCCACGGTACGTTTTATGAGACCATGACTCGATGCACCAAGTTACAGACACAAGGAATATGTATCATTTTGGTCCTCGGAATTGCATCTAACATTGCCCCCTGTACTTTTTTTTCCCTAGAATTTTATAAGATATTTCAAGTGCGTGTGTTAAGCGTGCCAAGTGTCGTCATCTGGGAATGAGGAATGGACCGACTTTTCTCAGACCCAGTCATGTACTCAACTGGCATATTGACAAAATATATTTCAACCCTGTGTTCTTCTTTTAGGAAAAGGCAAAAATTATTTGTGAAGGCCTTAGTAGAAACGGAATTGTTATAATTCACTTATTTTATGAAGTCCATTTTTAGTAAATAGATTAACATAGAATTCACGAGCACCCATAAAATGAGATGACTTGCTGAGGTGAAACGACCATCTTTTGGCATTTGGTCCCCAGTAATTTCTTTTAATTGCATCGTTGACACTGATCCAACACTCACATTTTCTTCACCACGAGCAGAAGCAAACCCAGCAACAGGGAACAGCCATACCTCTATGTGCCCCACACACTGCAGGAGCCACTGAGCAGGATGGCCAGACACTGGCCAAAGACTTCCTTCCAAGGGACTGAGAACTGGGTCAGCCTTGAGCTCTCTCTCTCTCTTGAAAATGCTCAAAACAATAATCAAATAGCACTTACCTAGGGAGAGAGAAAAGGGAGAAGGCAGAGAGAAAGGAGAGTTAGTGTTGACAACAACCACTCTGTGTTCCGTCAAGTTGATCTATTTTAAGCAAAGAGATGTTTCACGCAACTCAAACTCCCCACAAGCTCTGAGTCAGACTTGGGTTTCAAATGCACACAGGTAAAGGTCAGGAAGTGGGGAAATAGGGCATATTTTAGCAAAGGCCACACAGCTGGCTATTTGTTCGCTTTTAGAATCCGGCGTCCTTATCCAGGTGCATTTAGCGGCCAGAACCTGGGACTCCTAACAAGAGACTGGCTGGGGAGTCCCTCATGTGCCAGAAAGCGGGGAAAACGCATGCAACCCAGCTGCCTTAATGATTATGGAGGTTCTGGAGCTATGTGGTTCAGATGCTGAGAAGATTGAACTAATGAAAAAGAAATGAGAGAACTGTCATCGCAGATTACATGGTATTTATTCCAAAATCTGTTCATTATAGAAATTTGCAAGACAAATGGCTTTTTAGCAAGGAATGGCAGCATTTTCTTCCTGGTTAGTGCAGAACAAGAAACCCAATTTGTCTAGAGTGTGGCCTCTGTGTTTCCTTCGAACGTGCCTGGCTCTAAGTCCTAGTAAAATTCCTGAAAATATTAATCAAGAGGCTAGCGAAAACATGTGACATTTGTAGAATTTTACACCATCCGCAGAGGCTTCCATAGATCCGGTCTCTTGAGAGTCTCAGGGTGACACAAGTATGGGTGGGACAAGTATGACCATCTCTGCTCCTTCCCTCTCCTGCCCCCTGCTCCAGATACCCCTTCGCCCTCTCTTTCTTCCTTGCATTTTATAGAAAAGCAACCTGGGGCCCAATTAATTTACTCAGCTTGACCAAATCGCACTCAAGGAGAATGACCATGAAGAAGCTCCAGGACTGGACTTCGGTTCCCCAGTTTCCTATTGTTTGCTCTTGATCGAATCTCAGACGCTACAGAGAGCTAAGAAGAAATGCAGAGGAAAGAAAAAAGAGGAGGCGGAAGGGGGGAATGAGCAAACCGAGGAAGACAGAGTAAAAGAATAAGGAAGTAAGGCAGACTATAATCTGCAGCAAGTTCCTTGTTAAACACATTTGCACAAGAGCACATACTCTCAAGAAACTCCATAAAAGGAGTCGCTATTATTCAACTATCATTCATTCCTTTACATCTATTGATCCGGGGGAGACTTGATTAGAATGGAAGACATAACTCCTATGACGGCTACTGTTGATCCATCTGCCTTAATAACTAAATAATATCGGTCAAGGGAATAACTGTGTCCAAGAAATGTCATTTTACAGAAAAAAAAAAAAAACCTCTAAAAGGAATGTGATCTGGTGACGTGTAATATTTTAATCCCCTGGCATTGAAGAATGGTTAATTCCTGGCTGACTCACCAACAAGGAAGTGCCCAGCATTCTGCTGCACCTCCAAACCTCTAAAGACACTCTACCTCTCTCCCCAGATAATTTCTAGGGTCTGAAGCTTCCCCAACATCTGCATCTCACGGCTGACTCCTCGTGTGATAAAAAATGCAGCTGTGATAAATGGCACGAAACGAGCTTTGCAGTGGAGGTTCAGAAAGATCATGACATCTTAGAAAGCAGCAGCTGTCCACTTCCACGCAGGCCTGCACATATCTCAGGCCTTGGCTGGCATCTGACCAGGAGAGGAAGTGCTCTGACCCACGGCTGCAGGCAAAAAAAAAAAAAAAGCAGAAGGAGACTTCGGGGTCGTATCCTGGGACCATCGTGTTTATAGCTCTTTATTGGAAGATAATTACAGCCTTATTCAATTTATGACCCAGAATGCACCTAATCCCCTCACAAATGCTTCTTTTCCACCACCCAGCACTTTCCGACGCTGCTGGCCAAATAAATGGTGGCTGTTTTTACCTGGGTGATGGCAAGGCTGTTAATTGTAACACTCCATGAAACTTAATTATGCAAAGCAGAGCGGCAACTCTACAGCTATTAATCAGAGGTTTGATTCAGAGGTAATTTGTTGTTGGGACCCAAGGAGCTTTCTCTCTGGTTCCTTCCGCTGAGCTGCACCAGTGGTTAATCCCTTTCTTAATGGAAAACTGCTGGGGTTGGATCGGGGTGCTTGATGGAGACAACGCAGCTTATGAGCATCACCTTGTTTATTAATGGTCAGGCACCTCGTTTCTTCTCCTAAGTCACCTTTAATTATAGCAACCAGAAACCAATATCACTTGTAGGCCATCGAGAACAAGTAGCCGATAACTTATTTCCCAACTGCCCAAAGGCAGAATGAGAGAAAATGTGTAGATTATGAAAGTGGGTTAATATGCAGGAAGAAGTGAGAAAAATACACTTGAAATTGATAGAAAATCATCAACATCACCTCTGGATATCTTTAGGGAGGTCCACCAGTCCATCCTAAAGGAGATCAGTCCTGGGTGTTCATTGGAAGGACTGATGCTAAAGCTGAAGCTCCAATACTTTGGCCACCTCATGGGAAGAGTTGACTCATTGGAAAAGACCCTGATGCTGGGAGGGATTGGGGGCAGGAGGAGAAGGGGACGACAGAGGATGAGATGGCTGGATGGCATCACCGACTCGATGGACATGAGTTTGAGTGAACTCCGGGAGTTGGTGATGGACAGGGAGGCCTGGTGTGCTGTGATTCACGGGGTCGCAGAGAGTCGGACATGACTGAGTGACTGAACTGAACTGAACTTAGTGTCTATAGCTTTTACTAACGATGATTTCAGTATTTGCTGTGAAGTAGATTGAGGAGTGGGCTTCCCTGGTGGTTCAGATGGTAAAGAATTTGCCCATAATGCCAAAGGCCTGGGTTTATCTTTGGGGCGGGAAGATTCCCTGGAGAAGGGAATTGCTACCCACATCAGTATTCTTGCCTGGGAAATCCCACGAACAGAGAAGCCTGGCGCGCTGCCATCCATGGGATCGAAAAGATTCGGACACAACTAAGATATTAACACTTTCACTTTTCAGACTGAGGGGTAAAGTTATTAGGACTGCCTGATGAGGCCTAAGGAGTTCCAAACTCATCTTTGATAGATGACAAAGGATCACTAGCTGACAAAAACCAAATACCACCACTGCCATGACAATCACCAACACCTTTGATGGCATCTGATCCCCTTAGTCTAAATCCATAAGTCTGTTCACTCAGAATGCACATCCTATAGGTCACTCCCTGTGCTCATGAGCTGCTAGAGACACAGATGCACATCAGGGCCCCTTCTTCCAAGAGCTCATGGTAGAACACAGAAGACCCACAGAGCAAATCTAGTAAGAACGGTCATGCAGAGATGCAGGCATCGTCCCAGCAGGGCTGGATGAGCTGGACCCAGAAAGGATGCAGAAGGAAAGTTGCAAAGATCATCAAAGGGAAGTGAAATGATAAGATTTAAAAGAGGGTGAAACGAGAGGATAAAGAAAAAGGATTCATCTCTATTATGGATGAATAGAGAGGGGAGTATGGAGAGCTGGGCACAAGGAGGGACCCCCTGCATCCTGACGTCAGCCTAACTCCAAACAGGGCCCCACTGCTCCTGATACACACCTGTTTCTCCTTCATCTCCTTCGTGTCTCCCAGACATCTCAGCTCATCCCCTCCCCGGAACCTTTGCTCAGGCTGTGTCTGTTGGGAATGCTTCCTCCCACTGCTTTCCAAATTCCATTCCTTCTCTAGCAGCAAGGTCGCCCCAGGCTTTGATGTTGTCTGTCTCCTCCACACAGCACTGGCCACACACGCCATGGCACCGAGCCGTGAGCACGTCCTGGTGTGGTTCTACTTCCTTCAGTGCGTGGTTCTACTCTTCGTGATCTCACGGGTGTGGTAAGGGCACAGATGGTGAGTAGACAGAATAATGGCCTCCAAAGATATCAGGTCCTAATGTCTGGAATTTGTCAATGTCCTTTTATATAAGCACAAAGGGTTTCTGCAGGTGTGATTATGGTAAAAATTTTGAGATGGAGCTATTATCTTAGATTTTCCTGGGGACCCTAAATGCCCTCACAAGTTTCCTTTGTAAGAGAAAGGCAGAGGGAGATTTCATAAAGAGAAAAAGGAGGAAGCCCGTGACCACAGATGCAGGGACCAGAGTGATGAAGCCCCAAACCCAAGGATGCTGGAGGTCACTGGAAGCTGAATGAGGCAAGAGACAGCCCCTCCCCTCCTGTCTCCGGAGAGCATAGTCCTACATCACTGACCTTCGTGCCTTTGGAGTTGTAGAAGACGTTTCTGAAGCTTCAAGCCATCAGGTTGATGGTACTTTGTTGCAGCAGTGGGAAGAAGCTAACACAAACGTATAGGGTGACCATACACCCAGTCTATACCTAGCATCCTGGAATAATTACAACAGGTCCCCTTTCACTCTCAAAGCTTCTATTTTGGCAATAAGCTATGCAGTCATCCTTGAGTGGACGGTATTTAATCTCTGGCTTCATCCTTAGCACAGTTAATGCAATGCCACACCGATAGCGGGCAAGCAGTATAGAGTACATAAAGTGGAGAAGAAAAATTCTCTGTCCTTTTGGAGATAATTTGCTTGCAATCTTTCGTCTAAATTTGGGGGAAAAGTAAGGGCTTTCGTTGGCTGGGGCAGAGAACTTGTGCAGACACATGTGTTGTTTGAAGATGAGGTTTTCAATCTGGCCTCGCCCAAAAGACACGGATTCGGGGTTTGTCTTCAAATCAACAAAGACCTCCTTTACCAGTCCAGATTTCTAAAATGTGTAACACTGAGAATTTCTGGTCAGTCTGAGCAGTGTGTCTCAAAAGCGCAGGTAAATGTGGTCTGACATCTTTCTTTTATTTCAGGGGAAAAGTCTACATGAACTTATTTGATGAGATCAGAAGAAGGAAGGTAGAGGCCCATTTGAAATAATCTCTTGATACACAGCTTACTGTCTATGGGCTCCTTTAGAGAAAATAGCTGCTTGTTTGTACACATCTATGGGGGAGAAGCAATTCAGTCTAGGTGCTGAGTATAAATAGAATAGCCTGAAGATGTATTTTTTTTAAAAAATGAGTTATTTATTCCAGCCAATAACGTCCTTAGGATCCACAGCCAGCGGTTATAGGACTCAAAGAGCGAATGTGGATGAGTACAAAAAGTACTACAAGGCAGGTGGAACGTCATGCAGTAGGAGATCTCTTCCTCAGGTGGAATGTCACTGGGAACACAGAGGACTTGGAAAGCTACAGAAGACTTCAGCCCATCAAGGCTTGGTTGAAACAAAGCAAGGCTTTACTGTGATTAATTATATGATGTTGATTCTAAGTACCAGAACCATTAAGAGAAGGGACAGTGCCCTGTGAGCTATGATCATTGTTAACAGCCTCATAAAGAGATATGATCTGAACTGGAGTTGAACCCAGTAAAGGGGTCACATGGGTACCAAAAGGGGCAGGGTGGGAGAATGCACAGGGTTAACCCAGGTGAGCTGGATAAGACAGGAGCACTCTCGTGTCAGGTAGAAGGACTGCCATGTCTCACTTCTGTCTTACTCCACATTAATTGCTAAATTTGGTGTAAAATATGTGTTAGAGTATTTCTGAAATCCCATGGAACTTAGAACTCCTCTCTCTATTCCTTGGGCTAATATGAAAACATCCAGCTCTCCTCTGAATCTAAGTTCTTGTGAGTTAAGCAGACTAGATGAGATTCTCACAAGTTAAAGGGATGTGAGTTTACACACTGGAATAGAGCAGTGGAAAGTCATTTAAATAAATTTAATTAGGAAAGATCACCCAAAGCCCTTTCTTTCCCTTTTATTATTGAGCTGTGAGCAGTATAGGAATGACGAAACAGTCTATGAGCATACGGGAATTCACAGCTCCTCCACTGAGAAACACTCCTCTTCAAGAAAGGAGTATGAGTAGATGCTGATAACTGTTCAAGATGCTCAAACATTGGATGAGCCATCCTGATCTTGGTTATGATGTATTCGTAAATAACTGAACATTTGGAAGTAAGCAAAAAGCAAAAATAAAGAAAATGCAACCACAAAGTAAATACACTGATGTCTGGTTTTGGATAATGAAGTTGGAGCAAAGAGGGGGAAATGAAACCCTCCTGGCACAGGAAAGGCAATTAAGAAGCAGAAATGGAGACTGGTGTAAGGAGAAGTGTCTCTTGGAAAGTATTTAGGCAAGTACAACCGATGGCCTTACCAGCAAGCACACACGCACAAGAAATCAACAGAAACACGCCTTGTGTGTGGGCTGTGTCTCCATGACCTACTGCACATGCCCAGTCGCAGAGTGAGCTGAATGGTTTCTTGACTGCCGATCACCAGTGTCATCACAGGTGGCCTGTTGGTTCTTCAGTTTCACTAACTCAAAGAGCCAGACTGTCTAACAAGAAAACAAAAAACATCTGGGTCCTATTAATAACCACCTCACTATCGTATCATTTTACTAACAACTTCTCAACAATCAAAACTTTTCTCAGGCTTCCCTGGTGACTCAGCTGGTAAAGAATCTGCCTGCAATGCCAGAGACCTGGGTTTGACTCCTGGGTGGGGAAGATCCCCTGGAGAAGAGAATGGCTACCCACTCCAGTATTCTGGCCTGGAGAAAACCATGGACTGTACGCTTGCTCCTTGGAAGAAAAGCTATGACCAACCTAGACAGCATATTAAAAAGCAGAGACATTACTTTGCTGACAAAGGTCCTTCTAGTCAGAGCTATGGTTTTTCTAGTAGTCATGTATGGATGTGAGAGTTGGACTATAAATAAAGCTGAATGCCGAAGAATTGATGCTTTTGAACTGTGGTGTTGGAGAAGACTCTTGAGAGTACCTTGGACCACAAGGAAAACAAACCAGTCCATCCTAAAGGAAATCAGTCCTGAATGTTCATTGGAAGGACTGATGCTGAAGCTGAAATTCCAATACTTTGGCCATCTGATGCGAAGAACTGACTTACTGGAAAAGACCCTGATGCTGGGGAAGATTGAAGGCAGGAGGAAAAGGGGATGACAGAGGATAAGAAGGTTGGATGGCATCATTGACTCAATGGGCATGAGTTTGGGCAAGCTCTGGGAGTTGGTGATGGACAGGGAGTCATGGCGTGCAGCAGTCCATAGGGTTGAGAAAGGTTGGACATGACTGAGCAACTGAAGTGAGGGACTTTCTTTCACCAGAAACACTTTGACCTACATTCTTTTAATAAAGATTTCAAGTGTGAATGGAAGCGTAAGGCATTTTTCTGTTTTGAACCCTTGAAAAATTATTAAGAATAAATAACATAGAGGAGATATTTTTATGATAGAAATTTTCCCAACAAAGAAAAAAATCACTGACAAGGAAGTTCAGTTTTCTTTAATCTCCATGAATCATTAAGATGAAAATGCCATTAGTGCTAAATCCAAGGAATACATATTGCCCTGTAGTTTCTTCTATGGACTCTGTTTATAGCTTTGGGCTCACATATGTTCATACTTGCTTTGTCTAAAATGGCAAACAATTATTAGCAAATAAAGCCTTTCTTATATTAAAAAACTAATTTCATCACCATAGATGTATGAATCCTGCAGAATTCTGAATGAGGTTTCTAGAAAACATGCTACCATTTGTTGGACTATAAAGAAGGCTGAAGAATTAATTGATGCTTTCAAATTGTGGGGCTGGAAAAGACTCTTGAGAGTCCCTTGGACTGTAAGATCAAACCAATTAATCACAAAGAAAATCAACCCTGAATATTCATTGGAAGGACTGATGCTGAAGCTCCAATACTTTGGCTACCTGATGCAAAGAGCTGACTCACTGGAAAAGACCCTGATGCTGGGAAAGACTGAAGGCAGGAGGAGAAGGGGGCATCACAGGATGAGATGGTTAAATAACATCACTAACTCAGTGAACCGGAGAAGGCAATGGCACTCCACTCCAGTACTCTTGCCTGGAAAATCCCATGGATGGAGGAGCCTGGTGGGCTGCAGTCCATGGGGTTGCTAAGAGTCAGACACTACTGAGCGACTTCACTTTCACTTTTCACTTTCACACATTGGAGAAGGAAATGGCAACCCACTCCAGTATTCTTGCCCGGAGAATCCCAGGGACAGGGGAGCCTGGTTGACTGCCGTCTATGGGGTCACACAGAGTCGGACACGACTGAAGTGACGCAGCAGCAGCAGCAACTCAATGAACAGGAATTTGAGCAAACTCCGGGAGATAGTGAAGGACAGAGGAGCCTGGCCCAATGCAGCCCATGAGGTTGCAAGGGGTCAGACATGACTTAGTGACTGAACAACAACAAGCTACCCTTTGTGTTCTGAGATTGACCTTCACCTGACATTGATGAGCTGTATCAGTCATTTACAGTTCAGCATTAATTATTGATCAGAGAGCAGCTTGGAACTGGGGGAAGAGGAGAACTCTAGAATATATACGGAAACAAAAAAGTAAAGGCACTGTCGCGCGGAAGAAAAGTTGCAAAACCAGGTCTCCAAAGAAAATAACGCCTGTGGCAAGTTTCCCTTTGTCAAGCCTGGAGTCAAAGTGAACAATGGGAGCCAGGAAATGTTATTATTATCATCCTCATAACCACTGGGACAATGAACACGTAGATGAGTCTTTCTCAGTCAGGTTTACATGTAAAATTTTAACTAATAGAGGTGACAGATGTGAGGACTCTCATTTCCAGCTTATAAAGCTCTTTGAAAATTAGAGACATTCACACAAGGAAGCACAATGTGTGGACGGCTGAATCCACACATGAGATTTGGCCATGCAGCCCACTGAGATGACTCATTTTATTCAGAAAATGCAGCAGACGCTACTGGGAGAGGAAGCTCATCTTTGCTATAATCTAACCCCTTCATCATTAAGATCAGAAACGGGCAGCAAACTATCTGAACATGAACGTGCTAGAATTTATGGAACTCAGTTTCCTGGCCCCTTTCCCTGTAGAATGCCAAAGACCTGACAAGGCACAAAATCCACAGAATAAACTCAGCACACAGCTGACACCACGCAGGGCACTTCACAGTGGGCTGGGAACTGGCAACGGGGAAGATTTCCATCTTCCAGAAGCAGAAGCAGCGCCTAGAGAGAGGGTGTAACCAAGTCCACAACTTGCACTTGGATCCCAGAACCGTCTGCTTAGCCATTAAATGCCAGGCTTCCTGGAAAGAAAAGCAGCCTCAAATCCCTGAACCCACTGCTACAGCAGAATCAATTACAGGCACAAACGTGGCCATGAAAGTGAACAACGGATGCCCCGGAAGCACCTTCCTGAACCCCCATGCAACTCCAGCCCCAGCAAAATACTCACGAGGAGTCTTTCCTAATAAAAATGAATCTCAAATTGTGTGATGGGAACTGACAGAAGAATAGGATTCACTTCTCGCAGTTTGCTTTATAAACAAATTTCCTGATCTCTGTCTTATGCAGAAGGAGATCCCCTGCACTGGGACCTGGCTAGAACTGTCAGCGAGTCACGGCCTGCAGGCCCTGGAGCTCCAATGGACTCACCCTCTCCATCTGAAGCTCTCCCTGCAGAGGGTCATAACTCTGATCCTCTGACATAGGTACCAGAGCTATCTACTCAGCTCTCCCTCCTCACCGCTCTGTCTTTCTTCTGTTCCCATCAAGACAGAACAATTTCCCTCTTCAGAATTCAGTAAAGTAACAGACATGAAGCAAGAGGCACAGCGACTGTCTTAGAGGGACTCAGGGACAATGTCTACCGTCTCATTCTCCAGACCTGCGGGCCCCCCACCCCCCCAACAGAGGACCACATGGCCCGAGGATGCCCACTGTGGTAAGGATGACAAGCTCAGGAACCATTTTCTTATGTGTGAAACGGGCAAAGCCCTCCAGGAGATGAAGAATCTCCCCTTCCCTTCCCTTCAGCAGAGAAAGCAGAGAACACAAAGGGAAACACCATGCAGTATGGGGCTGACTGCGAGAAGCATCTAAGTGCCTGGCACATGGACATGCAGTTAGTTTTAATTAAATCAGTTGTTTAAGTGATCACCTGTTACACAGCACTCGTGTTCCCTCATCTCTCCTCTAAGACCTAATTTCACCACTCCCTGCACTCGGATTTTCTGATGTGTAGACTGACCTCACGGTCTCCCCCATCTCCCCCATATGTGCACTGGTGTCTGATTCTCCTATCTCCTGATAATGAATACCCCCTCATTCCCAGGGCATCCGGAGGACTCCTACAGGCCTGCTCCTCAGAGCCGCAGTCTTTTTCTGTTGATCATAAACAGCTCCTCTTAGAATTACAAGAGCAAGAGCCAAGATCAATGGCAACCTGATTTACAGCAGCTCTTACCAACAGCTTGTGGAAATTAGAAATAAATACGGGGTCAAACAGCTCACCAGTAATTTGACATTGGTAAATCTGGCTTATTTAGAAGCCTTAAATAATAAGAACCTTCACATTTTGGTTTCAGTGACAAGAACATCAGCACATTGCCTAAAGAGCCTTTTAGAGCTGAAAAGGTGCTTTAAAGTTTATCACTCTTACAGTATTTTTCTGCTCTCTCATATATTGCAACATAACTGAATAGCAGCACAATAGTGTAACACTCGCCACCTTAACTGGCAGACCCACTAGAAAGAGCTATCAGGGAACTGCTCTTGGCCCTGAAATCACGTCTGCAGGTTGTATTACAAGTCAATAGAATAGCACCTGTCTATCTGAGCAGACTAGAAATGATAGTGAATTCCTTATGAATGCTACAGGGAAATGATTCGCAAGCCTCTTGGATCTAAATGAAATAGAAGCCATGCAAAACGTCAAAAATAAAGACAACTCCTAAATACAACTATTTTTTTTTTAATGTCAATGGTGTCTAAGTTTAGTGATGATTTGATTCAGCCAGCCCAAAGCTGACTTTAATGTCAATTTATAATGAAAATTTTCTTATGGAATGGCGATTGCTTCCCTTGTGGCTCAGATGGTAAAGAATCTGCCTGCAATGCAGGAGACCCAAGTTCGAGCCCTGGGTCAGGAAGATTCCCTGGAGAAGGGAATAGCAACCCACTTCAGTATTCCTGCCTGGAGAGTCCCAGGGACAGAGGAGCCTGGTGGGCTATAGTCCATGGGGTCACAAAGAGTCAAACACAACTAAGTGACTCACACTTTCACTTTCATAAGCTCTGGACATACAGAACAGCTTAGAAGAGGCAGTAGTAAATATATACACACTACAATCCACATTTCTCTGAGAACTTAGGAACACAAAATGGCAAAAATGTGAACATTACATACTTGTTGAAAAATCTGATCTAATAAAATGTGATAACAGGCCTGGGGTGGGAGGTGACACAGTCCATCTTGCCTCCTAGCAATTCAGTTAGTTACATGATGAAAGGGAAAAAGAGGAGGACATTCCCTAATTTGAGGCTGTTTCATGATGTGCCCGACATCAGAGTTTCTCCCCAAGACCAGCAGAGAGTTTTCATGCCACAATTTCATTCTAGTCCTTCTGGTTTTATCCTTAATAGAGACTCATACAGGTGGCCACACAATAGGCTGTCCTAATTGAAAGTCGTCTGGTCAACCTCAGGGCAGTACTTGTGTGGTCAGTAGACTGGGGTCAACTGGGATTCCTTTCAAACCACTCAGAGGTTTAAGGAAGATACACGCTTGAAGCTGGGGCAGGTGATCATGGTCACCAGTGGCCACCAGTGAGATAGACTTCCTCTATCTCACTCCACTGTCCTTCACCCCCTCCAACTCCAAGTTGGTTCAGCATCCCATAGCATTTAAGTTGAATTTGAAACTAAAAATAAGCATCAGAGGCAGTGGTACAGGATGAGCAGAAGTTGGTGAGGCTGGAGGATGTGTATAATGGTTTTCCAAGCAAAGAGAAGGAAGTGGGATGAGATCATCAAACTCCGCTGCTAGGTTCTGGGGTGGGAAGAATCAGAGTCAAGGTGACGAAATGGCATGACCAAGATTACACATCCGGTCAGGGATACAGCCAAGATCAGAACAAAATTTACAATTCTGATTTCTATTTCCTTTCTGCTACGTTATGTGCAGTCTCTTTCACAGTGTACAGGTACATGACACATATGTGCAAAATAGCCAGGAGAAAGACTGAAATACAGAGTTCACTTCATAGGTCATCCCCTGCCCTTTTCTGAACATTTCTTTCAGCTGTTGACACGTCCACAGTGGAGGCTTCATTATCGTTCTTGACTCAGGTCAAATGCCACCTTCTCTGACCCACCATTTCTACCCCTTCCAAGGGAGGTAGTGTAGGACCAACTTTGGTTTCAGGTGTAGTTAGCAAGTGGCCAACTGGGATTGAAGTCAGGTCTGTTTGAATTCCAGTATCTGCATCGTGAACTGTGCTGCCTACAGAGTGATCAGGAAGACGGAGGAGATGGCCTTCAGGAAGTGCTGGGACCACAGCAGACAATCAGCCTCATTTTTCTTTCCTCTCATTTCCAAGTTCCGTTTTCTGTTTCATCTCCCAGGAAAAGGATCAAGGACTTGATGCTCTCAGAGCATTTTATAAATCAGTAGTCTACACTTCTACTTTCAGTCAATGAACACACAGGGAATTTGGAGTCAGGTCCAGTGCTAGAGAACAAATAGCCAGATGATAAGATAAGAGCCATATTGGGAAGGATTTATATGCAATACCAAAACCTTCAGCCTTATCTTATGGGCTAAAGGGAGATAATGAAGAATTTTAAACAGCAGAGAACTATGATTTTTATTTTCGGTGAATCTGTCTGACTATCTTGTGACGAATGGATCAGAGGTGGAAAATAATCACTAGGAATTCCAGTTTCAGTGGTCTAGCCAGAGAAATGAGGAAGCCTTAATTTAGGTAGTAGACTATTGTAAGAAGAAAATCAAAGGAACTATATCCTGATACTATAGTCTAGTTGGTACTATTTTCCTCATAGGGGAATAAATTAATAATTCTGAAATAATTTTATTTGCATAAAAGTAAACATATTGTAAGTAATGAGAGGCAGGTTTCTCACTACTGGCAGAAGAGGTTTAAAATAAATAAAAAAGAGATAGGTGCTGTTGTGGTGTTAGCTAGAATCAGTGGTATCGATGTAGACTTATGGAATCTTAAAACATTTATATAGACATAAAGAGAGATGGATGGAAGACAGGTAGATGTGCCCATGCAAGAGTTAGCACATGCCCACATTCCCTAGCCCCTCCCACTGAACATGACCAGATGCAGTCACCCCACAGCAGCAATGAGCACTCTGAGCCCTGGGATTTGGTTTCTAAACACCATTTCCAATAAGAATAATCTGGGTTCCTTAGAGAATGGGAAGGTTCTGGAGACCAGGAAGGGCAAAGATGAGTCAAGCATTTTCTGGCACCAGAAACTAAGAAAGTACTTAAAAAGAGAGAGAGGAATGTGTCTGTATTAAAAACTTAGAAGGGCCAATTTGACTCCCATCAATAACCAATGACTAAAGTTGGAAAGCTTGAGAAACAAAATAAGAATACAGATTAAAAGAAAGAGCTATGAGTTCATACTGATATAAATAACTGACTACATCCACAAATGGAGGAGGAGACCTCTCTACCTCTGAGAGTAATCCTAATCAACAAAAGTAGGAAAAAATGAGTCAAGTAGAAAAATCACTGTCAGAACTCTACAGTAATAATTCCTTCAACAAAAATTGCTAATTGTAGCCAGCCAGGCTTCTCTGTCCATGGAATTCTCCAAGAAAGAACACTGGAGTGGATTGCCATTCCCTTCTCCAGGGGATCTTCCCGATCCTGGGATGGAACTCGGGTCTCCCACATCGTAGGCAGATTCTTCACCATCTGAGCCACCAGGGAAGCCCAACAGATGCTAAAATTAACAGGCAAAACTTCAAGCAGAAATGGAATATGCTTCTCCTTTCAAAAACTTAGAGAGGGAAAATAGTAATTTTACAATGGGGATTTCTGGCAGATACTCCCTGAGTCACCATTGATCATATCATCGGCTACTGACACCTGTCAATAGCATGGACCTGCTGATATTAAGAACAGTGAGAAGCACATAACTTCTATGGCATCTGCCCCAGGATATTCTCATAAGTCATGAGAAAACATCAGTAAAACCTAAACTGTGGGATATTTACAATAATGAGAAATGCTTTATGAAAAGGTCAAGGTTACAAAAGCAAGGAAAGATAGAAGAACTGTGACAGATCAGAGGGGACTAAGAAGACACTAACAGCAGCAGAGGATCCTGGACTGGACCCTGGAGCAGAAACACCAGACTAATAGAGAAATCAGTGAAATCTGAGTATGTTCTGAACATCAGCAGGATTGCACCAAGCTGAATTTCCAAGTTCGCATCATGACCTAACAATGATACAGGGTGCTGGTGTGAGGGGAAACTGAGTAAGGGGTATTTGGAATCCTTCGTACTTCTTTGGTAACCTTTCTAAATTCATTTCTAAAAGAAATGGTAACCAAGGCTGTAGACAGTGGCGTGGAGAAGGCAGGAGGAAAGGGAGCAGGGTCTACAAGGCCAGCATAAATGAGAGACAGGGCATCAGGGAGAGGCTAGATTCGGCGGGCATCCACCCCTCAGATGGGGCCATGAGTTGAGCACACAGGCTTGGAGGGCAGCAAGGACTTCACCCAGGACACACCGAGTGTGAGGAGCTTCTGGGACATCCAGATGGACACACAGTGTGGGCAGCTTGATGAATGTGTCTAGAGTCTGAGAGAGAGAGAGAAGAGCTGCTGCTGCTGCTAAGTCACTCCAGTCGTGTCCGACTCTGTGTGACCCCATAGAAGGAAGCCCACCAGGCTCCCCTGTCCCTGGGATTCTCCAGGCAAGAACACTGGAGTGGGTGCCATTTCCTTCTCCAATGTGTGAAAGTGAAAAGTGAAAGTGAAGTCGCTCAGTCGTGTCTGGCCCTTAGCGACCCCATGGACTGCAGCCTACCAGGCTCCTCCATCCATGGGATTTTCTAGGCAAGAGTACTGGAGTGGCTTGCCATTGCCTTCTCCGTAGGAGTATAAACTGCAAAGCAGGCGGTATCCAGAGGAGGACTGGGTCAGAGAAAGGACATGGAAGAAGAGAAAAGGGTCGGGAGGATGGAGATCTAATCCACTCGTGATCGCAACAGCCTGATTTCTACACGCTTTTGTGGTCAGGGGATATGCTTGTTTCTGTGTTCTCACCACTTAAGAGTCACGCTGGGTAAATAACACCAGCCCACAAATGGGTATGAAACCATGTTCACCTAACGCATGGAGGAGAAAATGAGTCGTCTTCTTTAACACCAGGAGTCCACAGAGGTTTATGTCTCTTGTTACCCGTATTTCACTTGCCATCCCTGCCCTGCATCTCACATTTTACTGAAAACGTATTTCCTGTAGCTTAAAAATCTACGTAACTGATAGAAGTGATGCCTCAAATACAGTATGTACATGCGTGCATGCATGCTCCGTTGTTTCAGTCACGTCCAACTCTCTGACCCCATGGAATATAGCCTGACAGGTTCCTCTGTCCATGGGATTTTCCAGGCAAAAATACTGGAGTGGGTTGCCATGCCTTCCTCCAGGGAATGTTCCTGACCCAGGGATCGAACCCATGTTTCCTGCACTTCCTGCACTACAGGCAGATTCTTTACTGCAGAACCCCCAGGGAAGCCAAAATATGGTATAGCACAGGTTATATCTGGCCTATTTATTCCCCTCACCACTTCTGAGAGAATAACAAAACAGTCAACAAATAGTCTCAGAGTTTAAAAAATCAGTAGGAGATGCACTGCTTAGGGGACCTCATCCAGAACAAAAAGAAGCTTGCTTCTTTCCTATTGCTCTTGCCGAATGTGTGGCATTCTTCCCTGAGAGGACTGTTTAAATCCAGGGTCTAGGTGGAAGGACTCAACCCAGGTCACACGAGAATCCCCAGCCTGACCTCCAGGCTCCAACGGAAAGCAGAACCTCCCTCCCGCACGCACATCCTCTGCCTGCAGGTTTCCCGCCTCCCGCTACCCAGCACCTGCAGTGGAACACCCCGTGTGTTATGCAAACCTCCTGCAAACACAGTTTGTTCTGAAAAGCAGTAGAATACAATGATATTTAAAAAGAGAAGTGGCTGCTGAAATCCCCATAACCTCCCACTATTTGGGCAAATAGAATTTACCTGAATATTTTAGGCTTTACAATTGCCAACCAGATGGCAGGCAGCAATATTACAGGCAGGAAAGGTATTACAGAGCTTCAGTTCCTCCTGTGTGTGGCTGAGGACGATATTGTGCTCAGAACCCTGCTCTGTCACTGGTGGGTTTCTCCTTCCCCCTTTCAGTTTTATTTTCTCATGCTAACACATCAAGGGAGAAAAATCATTTCAAAGTGTTGCTGTGGATGATTCACTGATAATCTTCGCACCCACTGACATTTTTTTTGAAGCCCTTGCATGGGTGGACATTGGGAAGGAAGGGTTAGCTGGAAGGAGAAAGACACAAACCAGAGGATAGGATATTTGCTTCTTCTTGTTATATGATGTGCTACCTTCCCTTCGGTCTGTTGAAAGTGCTGAGAACTTGGCCCTGACCTTCTAGAGGTTATAAATAAGAACTCTGCATCATTAGATGTGGAGTCTGGATTCTAACAGCAAAGAGTTCAGCTGGTGTTCAGAGGAAATTCAAGGATAGCAAGATGGGGTGTTTGGGTCAAACCCAGAAACAGGAGGCGAGATGTACTCTAACGAGGAAGAGAGGTCACAGTGTCCATCACCAGGTGATGAGTCCAGAGAGAGCTAAGGGCCTAGGATGGGATGCGAGTGCAGCCTGGCAGCAGGTGAGTGGAGGGGTCCACACCATGTGACTGGAGTCCAGTGTCTGGAGGCACGTGGGGCACTAAAGCAGGCATCCAGGTCGAGACACCAGGCAGGGCAGAGGGGTCAGTACTACAGCTGGACACTTGTGACAAACATCCCAGGGCTTCTCCACCAAGTCTGGTGAGGACAGAAGTTAAAGGGCTGACACAGGAGCAGAACTGAGACAGCCACACGTTATTCACTCTGGGTTCATCAGCTCCCTGCTGCAGAGTCCACCCCGGTGCTCAGGATGTGGGCTGGCAGAGTGACCTCCAAGATACAGACACCAGATTCCAGGATCAGGGAGCTCAGAAGAGGAGGTCAACTGGACACTCGCCTGCTAAGCATCTTTAGTTTTCCTTGTAGAGATGGAGAATGCATTTATATCTAAATTCTCTCCAAAGGAGGCTACGGCAAGTGTGTTCCAGCAATAAGCGTGCATACTTAATGAGGCACATGTAATTAACCCAGAGAAGGACCCCCACCACCACAATCATACCTGTCCCACCACCAATAATACCAACAGCCAAAAAACACCTTGTGGAAAGACTCTGGTTTTGCAAGGATTCTCTGGTCTCTCCCATCGCTCGTTTCACCCAAGCTGTGTGTGCTCAGCAGCTGTATCTAAGCAGAGAATGAAATAATAAAGGATGAGCAGCCCCTGAATAGGCTGTTTAAATTAGTTCCAAGGCTCGGGTAATTGTCTAGATCTTCCCTTTGCTCGGCCTGTGTAAACACAGATTTAAATGATTGATCAAAGATAGAATAGAAACATAATGATCACAAGAAAATGAGGGGAAGTGCAAAAATATCACATTATCTCAGGTTTCGAGGAAAAGTGAGTGTTTCACACCCCAGCCCAGGCTCTCCTCTCCCATCTACAATCTACAACAGGGGTGGGGGGTGGTGGTGGGGGCGCATTGACTGCTCAGGCAGAAAATTAAGAGAATTAAACAAACAAACTTCAAGACTGATGACATCCTAGGACTCTGAGTCCACTTTATCACTCAGCGACGTGATAAGTCACTTTAGCTTCTTTGATTCTATATTTTCTCATCAACAAGCCAGAAAACACAACCCCTCAGGCTTACATTGACAATGAAAGGGTCAGATGTGTACTCAAACTCCTTTTATAATGCTTTATACACATTTAGTGTTCCACTGACAACTCTGACATTGACAGAAGTGGATGAATGATTGACTACATGGCTATGGCCACTGAGTAACTCCTATACATATATAGCAGTAGTCTTTGCAGGGCCGTATATCTTTATAGTGGACTTCCCCAGAGACTCAGCAGTAAAAGAATCCACCTGCAATGCAGGAGACTTGGGCTTGATTCCTGGGTCTTGAAGATCCCCTGAAGAGGGAAATGGCAACCTACTCCAGTATTCTTGCTTGGAGAATTCCATGGACAGAGGAGCCTGGTGGGCTACAGTCCATGGGGTCGCAAAGAGTCAGACATGACTGAGCGACTGAACAGCAACAGAGCAACTATCTTTATGGTGTTTGTCACTATCTGCCATGACATATTTCTTTATGTACATACTATCTGCTTCCTCTATCAAAATATAAATGTCTCTTGGGCAGCAAATTGGCCTTACTCACTGCTGTTTCCCCAGTGACCAAACTTAGCACTTATCAGTGAACAGGTGTTACGTGAATAACATGAATTTATTCATTTACATGAATAAATGAACGAAGGAATGGATGAATGAGGCAGTCAGGTATTGAACCGAGAACTTCCCGAGTCCAAAGTCTGTGCCATTAACAAAAAATCTCAACCAACTGCTCATGAAGGAATCAGTGAGTCCAAAAATGATGGAGGCACATTTCACTCAGCACCATGCTGGTCCTTTCTAACCTGACTTTGGTAGGCAGAATAATGTCCCCAAGCATGTCCACGTCCTCATCACCAGAATCTGTGATTATGTTTCTTTATGTCACACAAAAAAAGGTTATTGTATATGTGATTAAATTTAGGACAGAAATGTGGAGAGGTTATCCTGGATTACTCAGTGGCCCCAATTCATGCACACGGGTCCTCAAAAGCAGAGAATCTTTGAGACAGTGATCAGAAAAAGAGACATGAGATTGAGGCGGGTCAGGGAGATGCCACGATTCTGGCTCTGAAAATGGAGGGAGGGGACTACAGGTACATCTAAAAGTTGGGAAAAGCACAGAAATGGGTTTTCTCCTAAAATTCCAGAAAGGAACTCACCCTGCCAACACCCGGATTTCCGCCAGAGACCCAAGCCAGACTTCTGACCTATAGAACCACAGAAAAGCAAATCTGTGTGGTTCTAAGTCACTGAATCTGTGGTAAGTGCTTCAGCAGCAACAGAAAGCAACTGCCAGTCTAAAGAAATCCATTGTTCACTTGCTACTAGAACTGACTGTAGACATCCAAAGAATCTTTCATTCAAATTAAGAAACAATTAATTGGATTCACTAAACTATCTTCTAAAAAGCTCCTCCCCCCACCAACTTAGGGCCAAGATTAGACAATTTAAAACTTGGGGCCAACTGTAAAAGTTTCTTCTCTCGATATAGGCTTGTAAGAAAAAGCTTGAAACCTCAATTGATTTTCTTTGTTCCAGAAGTGTGGGCTGGCTTCCACGTATTATTCATTAAGCAGTGGGGAGTGCTATTCTTCTGGAGCCAAAAACCTTCCTCAGCTACTGCTTCCTATGCTGTCTTTCATAATAAGCAGAGAGGGGGAACAAAGGTCGTATTGCCGCCGTTCCACGTGATTCTCGCCTCCCTGAACCTCTGATTGTCACAGCCTTCCTAGCCAAGGGCCCTGGAAGCATGCAGTCCTTCCAGCAACCCCTGAGTCTCCTGTCCCCACTGCAGAGCCATCCACAGGGTAGCTCCACTGCTGGAGTCCTGGAGCCCTCAGATCCAGAATAACTGGCATCGCTGCCAAAAATCAGCATGCATCAGTTCATCCCCACAGACCGCAGGGTGGGCTGTAACTGTAGCTCCTATCCTTCAAAGAATGTTTGCTGTCATGCTGTCATCTTGGCAATCCATGGAACAGATGAACATATCTGAAATATTTGTTAAACACAATAGGACCTTGAAAACCACACCTCAGTGTGCAGGCGTGTGTGTGTGTGTGTGTGTGTGTGTGTGTAGCAATCCTGTTGGTCTATGGAAATAAAAACTGAGTCAAGTAGAAACTAGCTGAATAAGGTAAAATGGGGAATCTCACGGGTTCATTAAAAATAAATTAGGTACCTGTCTCCTAAACCTCTTGTTAGCAGTATTTCACTTACTATTTATTTAACCTTAAAAAATGAAGGCTTCAAATGAATTCAGAAAAGCCATACATCTGCCTTTCCTGGTTTAAAATATGAGACTTACTGCATGTGCAGTTCCTAAAGCGAAATCTAAGGGCAATAAGAGTTGATGGGCTCAGCGAGCACTGGACCCATTACTCTTGTGTTATTATATTAACCTGAGTGCTGCTGAATTCATTTGCTTATGAAATAGCCCTGACCGCTGAAAGGATTCATTTTCAGAGTGCACCCACTGACTCAGAGGCCGGACTGACACTCGGGCAAACCCCTACCTACAGCAAGCCAAGAAACCTTCCTTTTTGCCAAAGTCACCCCAAGGTGATGCTCACATCTGAGGCCACTAGAGCGGAGACTTCAAAACCATTTCCTCTCTTTCCTCAGCTTCCTCTGGACTTAAAGCAGCCACAGAACCAATGTCTAGAATCAGTCAACCATCTAATTCAACAAATATGGATTGAGCTTCTACTGTGTGGCAGGTACTGCCATAGGTTTGGGGAAAAGACTAAGAACAAAATTTTCAACATTTCTTGCTTTCATTTGAGCTCTCATCTAACCAGTGATGCTGATGATGTTCCTGATGGCAGTAAATGCTACATGGAAAAAATAAAGTGGATAGTTGGGGTGGGAGTGGGGATAAGGGTGATGGAAAATGTGGGGAGAGAATGAAAACTGGATTGAGGAGGGCGTTCCAGGCAGAGGGAACAAGTGCAGGGTTGGTGAGGCTGGGCTCGTTCTGTGGACACGAACGGGAGGTTAGGTATGGTGGGGGAGGAGGCGGGGTGGGGGGGACACCATCAGCTGCAAGAGCAAACCTCAGTGTGCAGGGCCAAGCCCTTCATCATGGACAGCACACATGTCAGTGAGAGATTCTGGCATCAGATCTTTTTATTTTGATCGGGGGTAATAGAATAGGAATTAGCAAGAATGTTACAATTTTACCATTGACCTTAAACACCTAACTTTTTGTTTTCATTTACATTAATATGTGTGGGTACATTCATGGGTCTATCCCACATATATACCCATGTGGGTATAGTACAAGTGCAGGCACGTATATCTCGGATATGAGGATTCAGTACTAATAAAACAAGAGAAATTAGAGACTCAGGGACTCACCACCAAGCCCCAAAAGAACATTTGTTTCAATGTTCAATAGATATTTTCTCTTAAATTCAGGTCAATGACTATATTTAATTGAATCAACATGCCATTGTTTATTAACATACTACAATTTACAATCCTCTAAGAAATAACAAAAACTTCCAATTAACCTACAACATTCTATCAAAGACATATAATTTCAGAGATGTGTTCAACTTGAAAACTTGTATATTGTAGAATGAATAAGATATAGTACATTCACCCCTCTCCTGACATACAAAACCCATGAATTTTGACTCATTTTGACAGACCATTTTTTACAAAGCTTGACTGTTAACTGACTGACTGACTGACTGTTAACTTTGACTTGAAGCAAGAAATTCCATTTGTATTTCCTTTTCTTTGGACCGACCAGCTGAGAGACAAAAGGCTTTTAATCTCAGACACTGTTCAGCCTCACGTGTCTTTATTATTATTAGCAAGAGTCATAATTAACTGTAGTAGTGGCAGTGGAGCTAGAGATGAGTAGCACGTTATAGTGATGGAGTCTGTCAAATATTTATGGAGTATTTATGAGTCTCTGCCTGACCACACTCCACTTGCACATTTAAAAGTGGGTGAAGAAGGTCAGTGACAGTGGCAAGCAATTGCACCTGCAGTGTCTGCTTCATTTCATATCCACATTAGTAGTTTCTAGCAGAATACCCAGATTCTGTGTCTTAAGCTTCTCTTGGCTGTGCAATGCATCACAGTGTCAACGCGACAGTGTTTCTCTAAAATTGTAAGCTTGTGGTGAGAGCAGTTCCATGTAACTTTCTGTTATAAAAATAATTGCTATGTCAGTTTACATTCCCACCAACAGTGCAGGAGGGTTCCCTTCTCTTCACACCCTCTCCAGCATTTATTGTTTGTAAACTTTTCACGATGGCCATTATGACTGGTGTGAGGTGATACCTCATTGTAGTGTTCTGTTTAATTTTTTAATTTATTGATTTATGTTTAATTGGAGTATAACTGCTTTACAATTTTGTGTTGTTTTCTGCCATACCTGTAGTAATTTTGATTTGCATTTCTCTAAATGCAAATACAGAGAAGGCAATGACACCCCACTCCAGTACTCTTGCCTGGAAAATCCCATGGACGGAGGAGCCTGGTAGGCTGCAGTCCATGGGGTCACTAAGAGTCGGACATGACAGAGCGACTTCACTTTTACTTTTCACTTTGCTGCATTGGAGAAGGAAATGGCAACCCACTCCAGTGTTCTTGCCTGGAGAATCCCAGGGACAGGGGAGCCTGGTGGGCTGCCGTCTATGGGGTCTCACAGAGTCGGACAAGACTGAAGCGACTTAGCAGCACCACAGCAGCAGTGGGTAAACACAGGACGCTTTGAGTGTCTGACCAGAGATCCCTCCCTTTCATCAAGAAGCAGTCCAAACACTCCAGTCAAAAGTGCTTTTTAACAGACACAAAGACACAGAGAACAAAAAGTATGGACACCAAGGTGGGAAGCAGGGAATGGATTGGGAGACTGGGATTCACATATATACACTACTGATCAAGTGTATAAAATATCTAACTAGTGAGAACCTACTGTATAGCCCAGGGAACTCTGCCCAGGGCTCTTTACTGACCTAAATGGGAAGGAAATCCAAAACAAGAAGAGACGTATGTATACATACATACATATAAGCGACTTAGAAGCAGCAGCAGCAAAAGCAAATAAATAGTGATGTTGGGCATCTTTTCATGTGCCTCTTGGCCACGTGTATGTCTTCTCTGGAGAAATGTCTATGTAGGTCTCCTGCCTATTTTTTGATTGGGTTGTTTGTTTTTTATATTGATCCGCATATAGCTGATTCACTTTGCTGTACAATAGAAAACAACACAACATTGTAAAACAACTATATTCCAATAATAATATTAATAATTTCTGATGTTATAGGCCTGTTTCTAAGCACTTCAAGCGCATTTAAACTTCAGGACTCACCTGTGAGTTAGAGTCTATGGTTATTATTCCCATTTACAGATGAGAAAACCGAAGCACAGACAGGTTGGGTTATTTATCACTGGACAAAAAAAACATGGAAGCAGCCTGTCTGTCCCAGGGGTCCACAGCGCCACATTTTCTATCAGATGCTCCATTATAGCTGTTCTGTGAGATTCCATTGTTGTACCAGCATACACACACACGCTTTCTGCTGGGCCAGTGTGCCTCATGCAGCACACACTTGGTCCCCCAGCCCCTCCCACGAGCCTGCAGGTTCGCAGACTAGACTGCTGAGTTGACTCTGCTTCAGGTTTGCAAACCTGCTTTGTTCATCGCCTCAGTGATCCCTCTGGTCTAAACTACTGAGACTTCTTTATCTCAGATCTGATCACTTTAACCTAGAACAGTAATCAGAGTCTGTCCTCTGAGGAGCCTTCTCTTTAAAATTCAGAGCACATCGTGTTGACAAGCCAAGACGTTCAGGCAGCCGGTCTGGTCGTGCATCAGGTGAGAGGCGTGTGAATGAAACTCGGGGCACCCTTCTCACCAGCCCCGCCTCACAACTGACCCACGGTCTGGTTCATGGCCGCCCAGCTTCTCCTCACCCACCCTGACAACAGTAAGAAGTTTCTTTTGAGCTCCTGACGGGGTGAAAATTTTTTGCTTAAACCCACTTGGAATCTGTTGCACTTAGTGGCAACCCTGCTGTGATCTCCCAAAAGGGAAGATTACCCATGAATTGCAGCATCGCTGACAACCAGCATCATTCCAACACTTATTTTCTGGATCTTCTAATCACCGAAGCAAAAAAAAGGAGGAGAAAGAAAGAAAACAAGTCATTTTGCTTTCACTCAGGACTCATCTCCACCAAACAGTTTCCACTGTTGTAAGTCTGAGCCTGCCCAAGTGTCAAATACCACCATCCAGGGAGTTGAAAATAAAGGTACCCAGCAAGAAGCACACAGATGCCAGCATCACAAGCAACCCTGGCCAGAGGGTTCAGTCCTAGAGGAGGGGCCAGGACGAAAGGACCTTCTGACCCTTCTGTGCCAGCAAAATATGTATTTAATAGAGCAGTTCAGAGAAAACTGCATTTTCTGAAATCCTAAGACATTTGCATTATGTGGTGCAAACACACTCTTACAGTCAAAGCTTTCCAGGAAACGCTTCACAGGGACTGGTTTTGAACCTGCTTTGTCCTTGGGCTAAAAGAATGATTCCAGGTCGGGGGGCACCCTGCACACTGAACACATGTGCCCTTCACTTCCCGTGTTCCCACTGCGTCTGGTCGTTTTAGATGCGTGTCTAACAATATTCAAACCTGACTCTCCCCTGATAGATGCCCAAACTTGCTGAATGACACAATTTTTATAACTTCACCAAATAGGCAGTTAATTTAATCGATAGAGACAACCTACTTGAAAAGAGAATTTGCATGCAGCAAGGAAGCTGAGCCCATGGTCAACGGATATGAATGCTAGTTCTCAAAGACATCTTCCTCCTCTGTAAGTTAAACAGTTTTGTACTTTCACCAGTTCCAGAAAGCTAGCATCTTATCAATATCTGTCTGTTTAGGAAGCATCGATTTAATAGCTTTGAATACAAACCATTAAAATTGTGCTCTTCTCTGGAAAACAATCCACGAACTGTGCCAGTGTGTAAAGCAGCAGCATGGGTCAGCCCACCGTTTAGAACTGGATGCTGTCTCTGGCCTGCGTTATCTTTCTCCCAGTGCTTTCTGCAAAGGGAACTGTTCTATGGGGGCCATCAGTCTGCCCAGGTGCAAAGAGCACAGGGCGGCCACTCGGGCTGGCTCAGGACTGGGGAGGAGGAAATACGGTGTGAAAGACAAAAGCCACAATCTGTTCACTTTCGGCCCCTCCCCTCGCTCCTCTGTGGCTCCCGGAAGGAAGGTGCCATGTTCCCGGGAATGTGAAACAGTCCACGGGCTCCCGGGGCCATCAAAAGCTCAGTAAGTGCCGCATCTATGGAAGGGAGGCAGCTTCAAAGGTTTCACTTCCACTTAGACTTTAAGCAGCTCTACAAAAGAGCATCAATTTTGGTTAAATTGATTTTATCCCTAGTCGGTTTGGATGGTGATTGTATCAGGCTGTCAGCACACAGAGGCTGGAGAGCAGATCCCTGTGTGTGTGTCTGTGTGTGTTCCTAAACATTTTCTTTATTTATAGTTTGGTGAAACTTGGCCTTCAAGGTGACTGAAAAGGCATTTTCACAGCATGGACCACTCAGGACGGCAGTAGTATACTGCAATTTTGGTTACATCAAAAACATAAAACCAGGCTTCTCCACACTGCTTCTGATTTCCTGTAGGAATATCTGTATGTCTCATTACCTTATATTCATTCAGGTTAGCTACTGATGCTAATTTAGATGAAATATATAATAATAGACATATGGACTAAGTGCCTGCTGCCTATTAGGGACTCCAGTGTGATTCCACGGATCAGGGTGGTGATGACTGTGGAACATGCCTGCCTGCGTGTTTCAAACACATGAGTCGGGTGAGTGTTCATGATTGCAGCATGTGAGTGCAAACAGAGCAGGATGCCTCTCAGAAACCTCGTAATCTCAAAAACTATAGCACCAAACAGAAGTCTTCTGAAAAATACTCAGATTATAGTCTGCTTTTATATTAACAGATATCAACTTGCAGTTATTTACTTGAATGAAAAGCACCTGCTAATTTAGAAAATAAGAGAGAAAGAGAAAATACATCCAAAATATTTCAAGACAGTTGAAGGCTAGTGGGTACAGCCTGTGCTGTCTCTCACTCAGCATATCCCTCACTTACTTATGTCTGCTCAGACCAATATTGAAATCAGCGTTCATTCTCTAAGCAGCCTCTGATGGATGGTAACTGGGCAGAGATTAATTAAAGGCAGGTATTTGCAGAACTCAGAGTGGGATTTAAAACATACCATGGTTGAAATTATACAGACACACAAGCATGTCCCATACACAAGCACATAACACCTACATCTGTTGATGGGGATGTTTTTCAAGAGTATTTTTTTAACCAGTGATATGTAAAAAGTCATCTAGGGGTCTTTTTCAAACACAGATGCTTAGTTCTCACCATCCAAATAATCTGATACAGTAAGACAGGGGTGGGTCCCATGCAATTGCCTTTTAAAATGTAAGTTTTAACCTTATCAGTTAATTCTTATAGGCACTAGCTACTGCATTAAAGATCAAATGTTTTTTAAATGTCAGCTGTTTAGGAACTTGAGAAGAGTCCTGTCTTTCCCAAGACCTGCTGTGTCTGTCAGTGGGGACCACGACAGCCTTGAGTGCTAATGCCAACAAGACAGGAATCATCCTGGAGTCCCTACTTTCTGCATCTGCCCAGCACCCAGTGCCCTGTCTCTATCTCCAGACATTTATCAGATGCCTCCCTGTTTTCTCTACTTTCCCTGCCACCAACTCAGTCCATTCTGTCACCTCCCCAGCCACCCGCTACTTTATCCCCTGAGACCAGCACAGTGCCAGGCATAGAATGCCTGCTCTATAAATACTTGTTGAAGGAATACAACTGAGCAATTTTAAATGGTATATTTTTCAACAATTGCTTGTACAAGACCTGGAGTACACAAAACTGAATTAATATTAACAGACATTGAATTAAAAAGAAGGCTGTTAAACATGAGAAAGATACTTAACCTCCCTAATTATCAGAAAAATGCAAATCAAGACTACAATAAGGTACCACCTCACACTGATCAGAATGGCCATGATCTAAAAGTCTACAAATAATAAAAGCTGGAGAGGGTGTGGAGAAAAGGGAACCCTCCTACACTGTGGGTGGGAACTTAAGTTGATGAAGCCACCATGGAAAACAGCACAAAGTTTCCTTTGAAAGCTAAAAAGAGAGTTAATAAAAATACTTTTAACTGTAAAGAAAAAAAAATTATAAAAAATAAATAAATAAATAAATTTTGAGAAAGTCACAAAAAAAATAAATAAAATAAATAAAAAAAAAACAGAAAACAAGAGAAGTTTCTGATGTTCACAATAGTTTTTCACACAGATTTTTTTTTTTGCCTTGTTGCATGGCACACAGGGATCTTGGTTTCCTAATCAGGTGCCCCATCTAGCGCAAGTGCAGAATCTTAACCGCTGGACCACCGGAGAAGTCCCTCCCATTGATTTTAATACTTTGCACAGTTTCACCCTGCATGGCCATTTTCACAGTAAAAAAAAAAAAGAGAGTTACCATACAATCCAGGAATCCCACACTTGGGCATACATCCTAAGAAAACTATAATTTGAAAACATACAGGCACCCGAATATTCATAGCTGCACTATTTATGATAGATAGCCAAGACATGGAAGCAACCTAAATGTCCATTGGTAGATGAATGGATAAAGAAGATTTGGTACATACATACAGTGAACTATTAGCCATAAAAAAGAATGAAATAATGTCATTTGCAGCAATATGGATGGATCCAGAGATTATTGTACAAAGTACAATCAGACAAAGGCAAATATATGATATCACGAATATGTGGAATCTAAAAAATGATACAAATGAACTTGTTTACAAAACAGAAGCAGACTAACAGACATAGAAAACAAGCTTTGGTTACCAAAGAGGAAAGGGGGAGGACTAAATAAGGAGTTTGAGACCAGCAGATACGTGCTACTATATACAGAATAGATATAAAGGTCCTTTTGTATAGCACAGGGAGCTATATCTGATATACAGAAATATGAAAAATAATATGTCTGTATGAAACTGAATCACTTTTCTATACATTAGAAACTAACACAACATTGTACATAAATTACACTTCCATTTTTAAAAAGCTGATGATATGTCTAACGATAAGAAATACAGCATGGGTTGCACTAAAAAGCAGGGATGAGATCTAGTCCAGGGGCACCTTGGCCATCCGAGCACCCAGAGACATGGCTTCCTGTGGTCCACACCCACCAGCCTCCTGTTTCTCTTAGCCGGGCAAGTACACAGGGGGATACTGTACCGGCTTGCCCGTCCACACAGGGCTATCTGGTGGTGAAACATCAATTCTCACCTCCTTATCTAAGAAGCAGAAGATTGAACTTCCACAGGGTCACCATGGTCCCTTGTGTTCTGCTCAACTCGAGAGCTTATGGAAAAATACCCTTGTCTCTCGCAAAGGACAAAGGTGATGAAATCACTGCTTGAAGTGAAATAAATCTGAAGGTAAGTGGAAAGACAGTATGGTCTGAACTGAAAGGCAGGCACTGCACGAAAAGACGTCTCAAGTTCACGGGCACCCAAAAAGAAGCCAAGAACAGCAACTGCTGTGACCACTAAGAGGAAAAAAACCCTGCAGGACTGAGGACATCCTTCTGGGTGATGCGACTTGTGACCTTCAGCAGCACCACAGGTCAGGAGATGATCTGAACAGGATCAGCCTCCTCTCCAAGTGGGCGGGACACCCACCAAGCCGCCAGGCACAGACTTGGAGGTTACGTTCCAGACATCCAGACATCCACGTATTTTAGATGGATGCTTCCCACACCCAAGGTCACGCTTGTTGGTCTGAAATCCCTGAAGAGAGGATGAGAGCAACTAAAGAGGGAGACAGCAGCAAGGATGGGGGAGGTCCTGGTCCAGCTTTCGGCTCCCCACTAACTGATCCCCCACCCCACAGGGTCACACTCTTGAGACCAAACGGGCTTGGACCTCTCCACTTCAGTTAACAGGAGTACTGTTTGTTGTCCAGGATTCTAAATCACTCAGAAGGGAGCACCTGTATTCTCTCAGACTCTCCATCCCCCTGTTGGGGGAAGCGCTTTGAACCCATAAGCCCCTTGGCAGTAATTAAACACCAAAGGCCTCCCTGTGCCGACCTCGTGCTGGTGTTTGGCGGGCTACTCCAACAGAGCAGAAGGGGGAAGATTTTATTTTAATCGCACAGATTGCATATTTTATTTTGCTCACTAACATTCCTGATAAGGGTTTACTTCAGCATTTTGCGGTTCTCCCTGAACAGTTGAAAAGGCTCCTTGTTTTCCCCCTTTTTACTGAAAATGCTGTCTGACCCCTGCCTTATCCACAATCTGAAGAGACTGCCTCCACATCGCTCAGATCCAAGCTGGGAGACATTTCTAGGAGAATTAAAAAAAAAATAAAGTAAAAGGAGTTTAGGGATGGCATGCCACCACTCTTGTAATTACCACCAGGCTTCCCCTGCTCACCCAAAGGGAAAAAATCAATTATCTAAGAACGCAGGGCTGGAATCAAGATGAAGAAAAACCTTGTTGCCTGAAGTTCTGCAGAACTTCTAAGAAAATGAGGAATTGTGGGTCTGCACAAAACACAATTTTTCCAGAAGAGAAGGAAGTCACTTTCAGAAGGAACTACTCGAGACCCTCACAGTCCGTCCATACCCCAGCTGGCCAGCCCCCGGGCCTGCCCCAGGTTCCAGGCACAGCTCCACTGCTGCAGCCTCACATCTGCATCTGCAGGTCAAATGCTCACCAGCCAATCCCCAAACAGAGCAAATCACGTTCTGCTTTATGCTTCAACAGGGCGCTCAACGCTAACCCTTTCTTGTTCACACAGTATCAAATTTTAGCTTAGATATATACTTTTACACATTTTAAAAATATACACTGATACAGAAGTACATATGATCAATATATATGCAAAATTTTATCTATGTATTATAGATACATACAGGACAGTATATGTTGTGGCTGCATAGTTGCTCAGTCATGTCCAACTCACCCCAGTGGACTGTAGCACGCCAAACTTCCCTGTCCTTCACTATCTCCCGGAGTCTGTTCAAATTCATGTCCATCGAGTCGGTGATGTCATCCAACCATCTCATCCTCTGTTGCCCCCTTCTCCTCCTGCCCTCAATCTTTCCCAGCATCAGGGTCTTTTGCAATGTATTATAGATGTTAATACATGTGTATATTCTACATATAGTATTACGTATACTTTCCGTTTATACCTCTATGGATCCTAGAATTTCTAGTATTAAAAGCACCAGCTTCAGATGCACTGTGTTCTGATGGGGGATACTAGACGTTCTGATTTGGCATAAATATATGTCAAGGCATCTCTTTTCTTGCCCTCTATATTAGCCTATCCAAATATCAGATTGTTAGACTGTATTATCTGTGGGTGGGGGTCATTCCCAGCCCCACCTATCTTTCAACAGACCAAGTCTGCTCACACAAACATAATTACAGTCATCCCTCACTATCTGCAGAGGGCCGGTTGCAGGACCCTACACGGATACCAAAACCCACAGGCGCTCAAGCCCCACAGTCAGGCCCCCATACTTCTAGCTTCCAAACCCACAGATCAACCAGCCACAGACCTTAAACAGAACACAGATCCACTGCTGCTTGAATCTGTGGAGGTGGAATCTGAGAACACTAGGGGCAAACTGTACTCCATCTGTTAGTTTATTAACTTGAACTAAGTGGAGACAATTTACCTTTGTGTTTTTACTCCAATCAAGCTCCATTCCCACTGAATTAATCTTAACACCTATCAAAATGCAGAAAGAACCAGAAATAGTGAGATTATATATATATGCACATATATATATTTATAGATATATATGTATATACATATATTTCCAATTTTTGGCATATTAGACTATATATATGTATTTATATATTTTTAAAATTATGTTCATAGGTAATAAATGGTAATGAAGCTTTTAAAATGTCCCAGAAACCCATAATCAGGAAATCTGATTAAGTTAGAGATGAGGAGAAAGATGGGAGACCCTGCCAAGATCCACAGCATCTTTCTCACATTCAAAGTACTCATATGGAAGGAAAATCTGAATTACTGAGAGAGAAAGGCATGTCCTTAGCCAACCTCCCCCAGGCTCGTCTGGGAAGAAGGCGGGTCCCCTCCCGCCTGCACCACAGACTTCTGCTCTGTGCTCTGCATCCAGCTTGCTGTCTTTTAGGCTTCTGAGTGCTGAGGCTGCTTCCTAAGGGATCAAGGCGTGTTTGTCACAATGGAATGCAAGGCCCTCTCCTCGGAAGCTTGTGCACCCCCACTTCCTGCCATCTCTCCACTCAGCAGCAAATTTCCCTTCATTAAAATTAAGCTTCATTTCTCTCATCTTTTCCTGTTTTCCTCAGCAGAACTGAGTGCAATCCTGAGCCTGTCTTTCTCACAGCTTTAGTTTCTTGTCATTTCACAACTAAATTTTCTTTCCCTCAAAAAAAAAAAAAAAAACTAAGATTGTTTATTACACCGATTTTGCCCCTCCTTTCTGGAGGAAACAGAAGAGAAGATGGTGTGTGTGTGTGTGTGTGTGTGTGCGCGCGCGCGCGCATGAGCATGTGCGCATTGCCAAGAGGGAGGCTGACACACACTGTCTTACTTTACTAAGTCCCAATCTGTACTAGAAGGTCCATTTGGTACAGCTGGCATGCGGATCTTGCCAAGACACTCAGATTTGTGCTTATGTTCCAATTCATGCCAATTGCAGGGATAAAATGCCCTTATACTTCCATCTGAGTGCTGGAGCTCAGTGCAGCTCTCTGGGGTCAGATCCCCAGGCCTAGGGCAGGAGAGAAGTCCTGCGTGGTCAGCACTGGAGTCCTTAAGGCAGGAGCTCCCAGCTCTGATAAATCTGCCCCCACACCGTTATCCACATCTCCTCATGCACCTGACTCACCCAAGCAGTTCAACCCTTTAGCCTCTCTACTGGGGGTGAGTGGACGTGGGATTCTATGGACCTAAGAGTCATCGGTCCAGGCTCCCCAGGCGGCACGAATCCTCCGTTTCCCTTGCAGAGACAGGGACTGACCACTCAGTACTGGTCATGGGGGTCAGAGGATAAGGTGGAGTGGACAGTCCAAAATCCCTGGAGACAGCTCCCACCCTGAGGCCTGAGACTCAGGTAATGTGTGTCTGAGCCCTGGTCAACCAGCTCGGGGCTCACACTGAGATGCTGCCCCTCGGGGGCTTAAATCACGAGTGTTGAGAAGACACTTTGGGGCTGGGTAGCGGGCTCCAGAGAACTCTGGACACTAAGGGTGTGCTGGCTCTTCTAGCTGTCATTCAGTGCCTGCTTGCTGCTGCTGCTGCTGCTAAGTCACTTCAGTCGTGTCCGACTCTGTGAGACCCCATAGACGGAAGCCCACCAGGCTCCCCTGTCCCTGGGATTCTCCAGGCAAGAACACTGGAGTGGGTTGCCATTTCCTTCTCCAATGTGTGAAAGTGAAAAGTGAAAGTGAAGTCGCTCAGTCGTGTCCGACCCTTAGCGACCCCATGGACTGCAGCCTACCAGGCTCCTCCACCCATGGGATTTTCTAGGCAAGAGTACTGGAGTGGCTTGCCATTGCCTTCTCCGTCAGTGCCTGCTTATCCCACCTTAAATCCATGCTCACTGAAAATCTGAACACTTGTTAAGTTATGGTTAAAAATCAAAACTAGGTGGGTGGGCTTGGGCAAATTATTTAACTTCTAAGCCCTATGTGCAGAATAGGATACTAACATTACAAACCTGTGTGTTAGAAAGATTAATTGATTTAATCAGAGTAAAGTGCCCAGCACAGTTCCTGGCATAGAGCAATCCATTGCTTTAAAAAATTAGCTTTTAGGATGAGAAAAAGATGGTGGAGGAGTAGGTGGACGTGGAATACATCTCTCTCCACGGATACATCAGGAATACACCTTCAGACACAGAAGTGCATGCAGGACACCAGCTGGTAGCAGACAGGAGTACCTGACCAGCAGAAAAGAATATATGGAGTCATGCAAAACTTGGTACGATGAAGGAACAGAGGGGGGAATCAGGAGTGTTGGTAGGATTGGACCTGCTCTCGGCAGGTGGAGGAACTGAAGCACGGGTCCGATCCCCACATTGGGGAAATTGTCTGAGTCAGAGGAGAAACATTCAAGGCTAAGAGTGAAACAGCTGACCTGTGGCAGGATTCATGGTATGAGAATCAGACAGTCCTTGCTGCAGCCATACATACCCTGGCCAGGAAAGCTGGTCCCCCGGAAGGTGCAGTGGCTCAGAGCTGGAGGTTAGGGATTGTGGAGCAATCTCAGGGCAAGGGCTGCTGTTGACTGCGGAGACGGATCAAGGGGATGGGAGGGAGAAGACTGTGGATGGAAATGCCTGTGGAGGAAAGCCATGGAAGCAAGGCAATACTGCTGTGTCATGCGTCGGGGGTGGAGCCATCACCATAGCCTCTCTCTCCCCACATGCTGGTATCAGCAGCTGAACAATAGGGAGGCTGGCCCATCAAAAGCCTGACCCACTGAACGACAGAGCAGGACCCCACCCAGGGTGCCCCTTTAAGTGCCTGATGCACCGATTACAGAGTAGGACCCCAGCCAGGGGAGCCCCTCTATGTTCCTGACGTGCGGAATAACAGAGGACCCCAGGTAAGGGAGCCTTCTAAGCACCTGAACAGGCGGAGCTATGGAGAAAGACTGGCCAAAGAGACCTTCTGATCGCCAGCTACAAGAGGCTCGATAAAAGACTCTGATATGGCTATAATTCCTGCAGCGGAGGCAGTCCGTGTCCCTGCACACTTTGCACCGCCAGGGTCCCCACAAGCCAAGCAGCTGCACCACCATCATTCTCAACTCTCACTGAGGCAGAGCTGCCACAGGCAGAAAAAGTCTTGCATCTATACACGCAGGGTCGCTTCGGTAGTGTCTGACTCTTTGTGACCCTGTAGACTGTGGCCTGCCAGGCTTCTCTGTCAGGGAGGAAGGTTCTCCAGATAAGAATACTAGAGCATATTGGCCAATACTGGTTGTCACACCCTTCTAGAGCATTATATTTCCTGCTGCCCTAGCCGCCAACTCCCCTGAGTACCTGGTGCTGCCAGAACCACTGCAACTCAAGCAGCTGCACCACCTCCACACTTGGCCATCATAGGGGCAAACCCACGTCCTTCAGGGCAGTCTCAGGAACAAGTCCCAGTGGATGACCCATGTGCAGAGGTGGAAATAAAATCACAATTGAAACCCAGGGACAGTGTGGCTAAGGAAGATCCAAAACCTTCCCACCAGCTGTACAAGCTGCAGATTAAATCCACACAATCAACGAAGCAGAATCTATGTCTATGGAATATATAAAAGGTCATTGAGAGCTCCCACAAAAGAAAATGCACTAGTTCTGATAGCTGTGGACATTGGAGGCAAAAACAGAGGAGTAGGACCAGATTAGAATCAGAGCCGCCCCCACAGCAGGTCCAGAGATCAGCACAGTGTTGGAGGGCATCCTAGGGAGGTGAAGTGGACCGTGACTCCCAGCGAAGGAAAGGACTCTGACAGCAGTGACTCAAGAGAAATATTTATTATTCTTGTGTTTTGACTTATTATGTAGATTCTTTGGATTTTTTTTCTTTTTTTCCTCCTCTGTTGGAGTTGTCATTTTATTGGCACTATAAAAATCTAATTAAGATTTTGAGCTGGTTTTTTTTTTAGTCATAGTTTTTATTGCTGTTATAAACCTCTGCCTCTACATTGGGCTTTTACAGTTCTATGGAGTTTTCTTTTTTTTCTCTCTCTCTCTCCTTGATTTAATTTTAATTTTTTAAACCTATTGTTATGTTTTCTACATTTATTCCTTTGTTTTGCTTTTCCTACTGTTTTTTCCCCTTGCTGTTAATATTTAATGTATACAAACCTTCTTTATCTACCTCTGTTTAACTTTGCATATCTATTCTTTCTTTTCTTTCTTTCATTTCCCCTCAACATATTTGTTAGTCTTATTTTCATTTCTTTATTCCTGAATTGGCACCTTGCTTTAGCTTTGTTTTCCAGTTTGTGCTTTAATTAGATTTGTTCTGGTAGATATAATTTTGGGTTTCCTTTGTTCACCAGGTCAATCTATTGTACTTTATTTTTGTTGGGCTGTTTTGATTTTGCTTATGGGTATATATGTATATGTGTATATACTTTTCATGTACTGGGCATATTGAGGATCCAAAGGCATATCAAAAACAGATCACCATCCTCAGTAGTTCCCAACCTAGAAAAACAGTTCCTCTGCACAATTAGGAGAGCGAAAGTTTGTTGTTGTTATTGTTTAGTCACTAAGTCATGTCTGACTCTTTCGATGCCGTGGACTGGAGCCTGCTAGGCCCCTCTGACCATGAGATTCTCCAGTCAAGAATACTGGAGTGGATTGCCATTTCCTTCTTCAGGGGATCTTCCCAACCCAGGGACAAAACTCTTATCTCCTGCATTGGCAGGTGGATTATTTACCACTGAGCTACCAGCAAAGTTTATCCTCTTCTTTTTTTCAAATGAGACAACTGGAGTTTGAAGAATTTGATAGGTTTGTTTACAAGTTGGTGGTGGTTTAGTCACTAGGTCGTATCCGACTCTTGAGACCCCATGGACTGTAGCCTTCCAGGCTCCTCTGTTCATGGAATTTTGCAGGCAAGATTACTGGAGTGGGTTGCCATTTCCTTCTCCAGAGGATCTTCCCAACCAGGAATCGAACCTGGGTCTCCAGAATCGCAGGCAGATTCTTTAGCAACTGAGCTACAAGGGAAGTTTGTTTACAAGTTACAAAGCTAGGATTTGAAGAAAGCTAGGATTTGACCCTAATTCCAAGTCATAACTGAGCATTCTGCTATCTGCTTTCCATGGTGATTAGCAAAGATAAAGTGAGGATCCAGGAATGAAAATCAAAGAGAGAGAGGATCTGGTCCCTGGCAAGCCTTTCTGTTACGTATTCTTACAGGAGGTTACAGATAAGCAGAACCGGGCACATGGGGTCAGACTCCTGAAGTCCTGTTACCTTGCTGTCCCTTGGCCAGCCAGTAAGCTTCACAGGGAAGAGATGGTGGTGGGGTCTGGCTTCACCCAGATGCCCAGGTTATTACCCCACATTTCTGACCCTCACCAGCCAACCCTGATAAGGATAAATAACGAGGAGCATGGCCTGCATGTGTGCAGGCAGGAGACTGACCCCGGACCCCTGCAGTCTCACCCACGAGGGATGCTGGCCTTATCTCCATGGGAGAGTCAGGACCACCCAGGACTTAGGTACAGCGTTTGCTTCATATCTGCTTCCCAGTGGAGTTGCTTTTTTTTCTTCTCATTCTAATTATCAAGTACTAGTATTGGAGAAGGAAATGGCAACCCACTCCAGTGTTCTTGCCTGGAGAATCCCAGGGACGGGGGAGCCTGGTGGGCTTCCGTCTATGGGGTCACACAGAGTCGGACACGACTGAAGTGACTTAGCAGTAGCAGCAGCAGCCTATTTCCTTAAAAGCAAACAAAGAAATCAAACCAAAAACCTCTTCATTTTGAAAAGTACTACAATAGTGTCTATAATTTCTTAAAATTTTATTTTAGTTATTTCCTCTTTTTCATCCTATATCTTTGTTTTTTTAATAATATTGTAAATTTTTTATTTCATTTTAACCACATACACCCCTCACATAAACATACTTGTAAAAACATGTTTCTACTTCACAAGAAAGCAGTATGAAGTCTAGTATACTCTGATTTGATGTACAAAATTGCAAAGAGAAGCAAAAAATCAGTTAGCCATCCTATATCTTTGTTTTTTACTTTTTATGTTAAGAGTTTAGCTTTTTGTCTTAACCTTTTACTCTTGTGCTATATTGGCTTGTAAAGCCTCTTTATCTTTAAATCTTCTCTACATTGTGTCACCTTATATTTCTATTGTGACTGGAACTCTGTTATTTTAAAATTTTGCTTCAGTTCCAGTTGAAGTTTTAGCAACTATAAAGAATCTCCTTACATCTTTCTATATTTTTATTATTACTATTATACCTTTAAAATTATATCTGTATCTACACATGCACATATTGTCTTCCTTTGCTTACTCACTTAGACTTTCCTGTATTTGAACTGTGTATTTACAATACAAAGAGAAGGATGGTCACAGTGATTATTTTTTTCACTTAAAAAATTTCATCTGTCTCTTTCCAGACGTTGGGGTCCACAGTAAACAGAGGGAGCCTCGCCAGGAGGAAAGAACAGGGGGTGAACCGGAGCTCACGGTTGCCCTAACTGCTCTCAGACCCCACCCACAGGCTCCCCACACCGGGAAGAGCAGCCTGTACACACCTTCTGCCACACACGGAGGCCTCAGCTTCATCCTTCCCAAAGCCTCACGACTCTGCAGAGGCTGTTTCTAATTCAGCGGAGCAGGTGACTTCAGACCACTCGCTCATTAAATGAACTGATTAGAACAAAGTGATGTAATCTATAGAGGACACACAGGAAGTTAGTCATGGTAATCACCGACCACCAAGATGGACTCGAGCCGACAAATGACAAGCGTCAGGGTCTCTTCTTCCATCTCATCTGCTCTGACTTTCCTCTGATAACCAGCGGGGGCCAGGACGAGGTGCTCTGCACACCCTGGGGGCCTCCTCAAGTCTACTGAGGAAGGAGACCAGACGATGGTGCAGAAAAGCTGCAAAACTGCAACAGGCCCCCTCTGCCCTTCCCCTCGTGTCCATTGGAATAAACAACCCTACCTGGGTCTTCAGGAAGGTGAGGCCAGGGGTATCGCACAAAACAACCCATTTCCAATCCTGGTTACTTGTTAGAACTACCTGGCGGGCTTCAGTAAAACAATAACAGCCCAGGCTTGGCTCGGCCTCCAGGGAAGCCAGGTGAATAGGCATGGGCTGGGGCATCCACATAGCAAGGCAGATTTTCAGGACTCTGTTATGCGTAAGGGTTGAGTCACTGGAAATAGGGTCTCTGTCTGAGCAGACAGAAAGATGTCAGCTCATAGCATGGTGATAAAAATAACCATATTAGCGTTCTAGTAATAATATTCAAACCAACGACCACATCAACAGCTACTGCCACCACTCAGCTCTGCTTGTGTCCGGGACCCTGCTGGACACTTATTTTCTTTTGCTTATTTATTTATATTTTTGGCTGTGCTGGGTCTTTGTTGCTGTGTGTGGGCTTTTCTCTAGTTGCAGCAAATGGGGGCTACTCTTCATTGAACTATGCAGGCTTCTCATTGCAGTGGCCTCTCTTCTTGTGGAGCACAGGCTCTGGAGCACAGGCTCAGCAGTTGTGGTGCACGGGCTTAACTGCTCTGTGCTGTGTGGGGTCTTCCCGGACCAAGGATCGAACCCAGTCCCCTGCACTGGCAGGCAGATTCTTACCCGCTGTGCCACTTTCTAAGTCCCTGAACACTTACTTTCTGGTTTACAGTTGGGAATCTGAGGCTCAGCACCAGATAACTTGACGGTGATCATTCAGTTGGTAAAAGGCAGAGCCAGGGCTCAGGTTCATCTCCAGGGGCCTTGAAATCTAACCCCAGTCTCCCAGCTAAAGCAGCCTCCCCCAGCCCAGGCGGTATGCAGGACAGAGGCCAGGGTTGGCCTGCAGCACACCTTCTGACTAGTCACACGTGCCCACCATTCAGAGACTTGGGGCTTCAGTCAGGACCACCCACGCCTGCCAGCCTCCGAGGCAGAGGGTCTGTGAGACTGCCCTCCACCCTTTGGGGTGACCTTGGGGTGGAGGGAGTGGGGGAAACATCTCTGGGTTAGTTGCCTCTGAACTTGCCTGCTGGGCCCGTCAGAGCAGGGTGCAGCCTGTCAGTACTGGAACACATTAAATGAATTCACTTCTCAGTGTGAACTCCTGATGTGGAGGGTTGGAGGCTCCTCTGCTGTGGATCAAGTCTCCCTGAGCCTGCGTTAGGCGGCAGCCCTGACTCCTGAGCTCTAGATGCCGGCAGACAACGCCAGGTCTGGTTGGTGAGGACCAAGCAGGACTCCAGACGCTGTGACACATCCCTGCAGCAAATCACCCCCGCCGAGAAGCAACAGTGTTTAATCCTTGCAGCCGTCTTTCCTGAAGGGTAAGACTGCCATTAGCCTCTTCCTTTTATAAAAAAGGCAGCTCAGGCCAGGCAACTGTGATCCGTGCAAAGTCACATTGACCTTAGAGTGGCCCAGGTACCCACTTTCCTGACCCCCAACCCACACCCGTGTCTGTGCTTTGTGTCTGCACTGCATGCTGACAGGTGGCCAGGATGTGGCCTTCAGATCAACAAAAGGATTTTCTTGGCAACACTAGCTCTGGGCTCCTCAGCTGCCATTATCCAGAGACACCTGAGCCTCTGCTGGGAGGCTGCACTGGGTGACAGGTGCAGTGCATAGGCCCAGGGGTGACAAGGGCGGGAGGAGGTCAGGGTCCACAGCCTCCTGCAGCATCCTCTCTGCAATGAGGGCATCTGGACTGGAGGATGGGCTGAGTTTTAATAGAAAAGCACTGAATTGAATGACTGAAAAGCACCCCCCAAGTCTTCAACACCTCTTCTCTCTCGTTCTGTACCTCCTTAAGAGGGAGTATCTTGGACCACTGCCTGAGCCAGGCCATAAACGGACCCTGGGCCCTGGTGCAGATAAACCGCGGGGGTCCAGCCGGAGCTAAGTGCCACTCCCAAGAATTGACCCAGTGGACCCGCTGATGCCCAAGCAGGAAGCTGACAGCAGGCGTTGCCCAATGAAGGGGCAGGACATGCTGTCCAGTGAAGAGCAAAGTGATGGGGAGCCCGAGAGAAAGCACTCTCAGCCAAGAATCTGTCTGAAAGTAGCAGGACCCAGCGGGGATAGATGCCAGGTCCTAGGGGAACCAGTGAAGACCTGACTCCTGGATGAAGCCAGGGACCAGCACAGAAAATGGAATCAACATTGTTATAGAATGGATGTCGGAACAGAGGTGTGGTGGTGGTGAGGTGTGGTGATGGTGGAGTCGCTAAGTTGTGTGGAGCTCTTGCAACCCCATGGATTGTAGTCTGCCAGGATCCTCTGTCCATGGAATTCTCCAGGTGAATACTGGAGCGGGTTGCCATTCCCTTCCCCAGGGTGTCTTCCTGACCCAAGGATAGAATCCATGTCTCCTGATTTGCTTGCGGATTCTTTACCGCTGAGCCTCCAGGGAAGCCCTAATGAAAAAATGAAAGAGCAAAAGAAAGACACTCTCACAGTAGGAGCTAGTGACTCAGAGCATAGGAGATGGGATCAGACAGGTCTAGGTTCAAATACTAAGTAGTCCTGTGACCCCAGAGAGGTGTTGAGTGTGACTAAGACGTGCTGTCCTCGCATTTAAGATGGGAGGTGACGAAGCATCTCTTTCATTGCGTCAGGAAGTTTAAACGAGACGGTAGAACCAGGAGGGCCCAGCACCTAAAACAGTAAGTTCAGTGAAGAGCCGCCTAATAGGGAGCAGTTGGCGTGCGAGCCTCACCTCTGCATCCAGGAAGCTCGCAGGGGAGGAGGGTGGGGCTGTCCTCACTGTGAGAGGTTCTAATCTTAGTTAATGTCCGTGCTCCTCGCTCCCCTCCTTCCTCACGCCTCCACAGACTATTAAAAGACCTTCTCCCCACTTCGGGTGACACCAAGGATCTCCTGCACCCAGAGAGAGCTCCCATTCTCCAGATGCTCAAGGCTGGGCTCCAACTCAACACGGCTTCACCTCGATTTGAATCTCGAGACAAACTGCTGCTTCATTACGGAACCAGTGAGAAGCATCCAATTTTTAAGGTTGTTAAACTTGCAAGGGCAACAGAGAACCAAATGAATGTATAATGAAGAATTACCTCACATGAGGCGAAGCATCTTAGAGGGGGGAAGGAAAAAACCACACGCCTTGTGCCCTGGAAGTACAGTTTATGACAGTAGAGACAGTGGGGTAAGGCTACTCTTCTAGGACAGACCTGACAGGGTGTGTCAGGAAGCCCTGACTTTTTCTAAGGCAAAGGGTGCCTAAGTGTCGGGCACCATTAATGGATTTTCCTGTCCACCTTTCACCGGCGCTCACCTGTCTGCAGGACTTGGAGGTGCAAAGACTTGCTCGGTCTCTGGACCCCCTACTGGCCTGCCCCCACAACGCTGCAGCTGGTAAACATCCCCTCCAAAGGTCTGGTCTCACAAGGCACCAGAAAGCACAGCCCAGTTGCTGGGGAACTGTGGATCCACACAAGAGCCTAGAGGATTCCTGCAGGGCCGAACCAACAGGGGTGAAGATGCCCACTCATGACACCTGCTGTGGATTTCTGGGATGGAGGGGAATGAGCAGCCCTCAGTGCCTTTGTCCACTGCGGGCAGAGGCCTTATGTTCCATTACAGGCTTATTTCTCAGTGAGGGAATCCAGTTACCATTTCTGCCAACTGCCACTCACTCACCAGGCCACCTTTCCCAGCCGTTCTTCATCAAAAACTCCATGTCAAAGTGGCCTCCACATAGCTCTCAAAGGAATGCCACCCAGGCTAGGTGCCAACCCAGGGCAGAATCCAGCACACAGAAACCCGCAACCTCACTTTAGAATCTTGCAAACACCAAGTCTAAACAAAAGGCGGTGATGGCGGGGAGGGGTGTTAAATCAATATAAGATGATAGAAACAGCAAGGCTTTCTTCTGAAACCGCAGAGTCCACACATGAGTCCCCAACAGCCACTTCTAGACTCGCCAATGACTGAAGAATTAGTTCTGTCTCCCACTTGCCAGCGATTCAAGCTGCTTTGCTCCATCCTGCCACCTGCTGAGGCGACACAGCTCTGGGCTCAAGGAGTGACCAGGATCCAGCGTGTGGTTCTCAGTTATGGGGTGAGGGCCTCTCTGCTGTTTCTCTTTCCATCCGCTCATCTGCTGCCTCTGCAGAATCCTAGAAAGGCGGCCGGCCAGCAGGGAGCTTGCTCTCTCCCCCGACCTGGATGCGGCTGTTGCCATGACAGCCCATGAGTGCCGCAGGTGAGCCAGTCCTCAGATGCTTCATTCATCTCAGAGGCAACATGGAGAATAGCCCAGCAACACTTACCTACCACCGCTCTCTGGCTACAAATCCCCTGCTCCTGCCACCATGAGCCCCAGGGACAAGCCCAGTGGACAGTGCTGTGACCACGGGGTTGGGGCCACCATGGCTGCCACCATGATGCAGACTGGAGGGACTCGAGGTGACGGGTGCTGCCCGGTGCTGTGCCTGCCTGTCCTTCCTGAACTCTGGTCCCAGGTTCCCTGTCCAGAGTCCGGCAAGGACCCTCTTTCCCACGGTCACTGTCCCCCAAGGGATGGTCAGCATTGCAGGATGTCTTCCAGCAAGACTTCAGGCCAAAAGTCAACAGGGGTGTTTACTCCTTTGGTTGGAGGAAGCGGGTAAGATGAGTCAGACCCATGGACATGAACTCAAAAAGGCACTTCATCCCGGCCCGCAGGAGGGAAACCTAGGGTCTCCTCGGGCTCAGCTGCCCCCGGCCGCAAGGTTAATGGTAGTGGCTCTGGGGAGAGGCAGTCCTGCCTCAGGAGTCAGCCTGGCCCACAGTGGAGAGCACGTGCAAGCTCAGCCATGTCGCCGGCTGTCACTTCGACTCCTCCAGTGAGTCTCAAAGCTGGGATGATGGACATGGAGACTTTCTCAGGAGAGGAGCTGCGGTTCCTCCCTCAGACACCCGGGGATTCTGGCCTCCGCCCTGGCTTCAGGCCTGGCCCCACCACCCACACCACTTCCCCCTGCCTCCCTGGAAGACAGCCCCTCCCGGAACATAGCCCTCTGCTCCTGCTCCATCAGCTTACAACCCTCTCCATTCATCCGAGGTGCCTTCTGTCTTCACTATAAGCAAGATACGATCTTACGATGAATATAGATGACTCTCTGTCGAGAACCCACTATAGCTGGAGATGCTCTTATAACTTTATACATAATTTTTATATAATTTAATTCCCATGACAACCTTCTAAATGAGCTGTTACTACTCTTTTCATTTGAAAAATTATAAAAAAAAAAAAAAGAAGGAATCCCTGATTCTCAGGTTATAAAATTGGGCAAGGTCACGCAGTAAATACTGGAACCAGGATTTTAAACCAGTTGGATGAGCCTGACCACTGGATGCTCCACATGGCATGGAAGCCTGCCCATTGGTCCTCCCCACCACCCAGTCTTTCTACCCACAGCTCCCTCTGTGCCAAGGAACCCAGTTCCCTGCAGGCCCCCTCTCCACCATCTTATACAAGGAGCCATGCTCAGAGTCCCACCTTCTCCTCTCTGACCTGCTCTGTCCTCCCCGGACTTGAATCTTCCCCATCCCTCAGACGTGGCTCAAGTCCAGCCTGACCTGCAGCATTCTGTAGAGGGCCAGGGCTCTGGTCTCCTGTGGTGTTTCAGGCCCTGTGTGCGGCCCCTGACCAGGCCCCACCTCGGTAGGACAGACCCTGAGTCGCTTAAGAGAAAGGAAGCTGTCTCATATTGTTTTGTCCCCTTGTAGAATCTTGTTAATATGAGGAACACAACAAAAGCCCAGTTGAATTAGATCAGCTTAGAATGGAGTTCTGATAACATTCTGGCCCTCATGCCTTACAAAATCTCTGTAAGAGAAAATGAATGGGTTGGTCACAATCTCCTGTGCCTTTAACACACGCAGCTGAGTCAAACCACATGCACCTCTGCTGTCTAGAATCTCCGGCCCTCTGCCTGCATATGGAAAGAAATGGTTTTCTTTTCTAACTCTGCAGAATTCACAGGTGTGCCAGTCAATGCTGCCTGTGTTTACATGGCAGTGAGACCCCTGTGAGTTGCAGGACACCACCCTCCTGGTCGGCCAGCTCTGATCTCTAGGTATATGAGAAACGGGAACTGGGAACCAACACCCAGACCCCAGAGGGCATCCTTTTACCCTTTATATCATCCAGATGCACACAGCGGGATGCTGCCAACTCCATCTATTACACATCACGTCTCAGCTCCCATAACCAGCCTTCCCGCCCCCGAGTGGACCAAGGACAGAAGGCTGAGTGACATGTCCACCTTGGGCTCGGTGACAGTCTGCAAAACCTCCACAGTTCCACCCCCTCTTTTATAGCTGATCCGTTTTAAACACTCTAGCCAGCTGATTAAATGTGTGTGTGTGTGTATAAGACAGAGAAACTTAAATATATGCATAAGAAAATACATAAATTCTAAAAACCTCTCTCTGTGATGAAGGGTAAAAAAAAAATCATGAATTTGGGACTTTTGCAGTTGCAGTCTCTCTGTCTCCAGGAGCCACACAGCTGCCCCCTCGTGTCCTGTCCAGCCTTGCTGAGCCCTGTGTGAGCTGGTTTCCAGGCATGTCCTCCTTAATAGCCCGCCCCCGCTTTCTGTCTCCCCTAACTACCTAGCAGAAGACACTGCTGACTCTATGCAGGTATTCACACGCTGGCTTCCTGCTTTTAGCAGATCTGAGAGCATAAACTCCACAAGAGCAGAGATCCTGTCAATTTAATTCAAGTTTGGATCCCCAGGGCCTAGAACACTGCCTGCCTGGCGCATCGTGAATGCTCAGCAGTCCCTCCAAAATTGTTAAGCAAACACAAGAGTGAATTCTAACAAACAGAGGTCCTGAGTCTAACCCTAATTTAGTAATAACAAAGCCTGGGACCTCAGAAGGGCTTCACTAACAGCTCAGTTGCCAAAGAATCCACCTGCAATGCAGGAGACCCCAGTTCAACTCCTGGGTCGGGAAGATCCACTGGAGAAGGGATAGGCTGCTGCTGCTGCTGCTAAGTCGCTTCAGTCGTGTCTGACTCTGTGCGACCCCATAGACGGCAGCCCACCAGGTTCCCTTGTCCCTGGGATTCTCCAGGCAAGAACACTGGAGTGGGTTGCCATTTCCTTCTCCAATGCGTGAAAGTGAAAATTGAAAGTGAGGTCGCTCAGTCGTGTCCGACTGAGTGACCCCATGGACTGCAGCCTACCAGGCTTCTCCATCCATGGGATTTTCTAGGCAAGAGTACTGGAGTGGCTTGCCATTGCCTTCTCTGAGGGATAGGCTACCCACTCCAGTATTCTTGGCCTTTCCTGGTGGCTCAGCTGGTAGAGAATCCTCAATGTGGGAGAACTGGGTTCAATCCCTGGGTTGGGAAGATACCCTGGAGAAGGGAAAGGCTACCCACTCCAGTATTCTGGCCTGGAAAATTCCATGGGTTCACAAAGAGTTGGACACGACTGAAAAATGACCTCAGAAAATTACTTCCTCTCAGTGGAATCTGTAGACAAGATCAGCACTATAAGCTGTTTTCCTCATCCACCTGAATCCATTTCATATCTACAGGTGATGCAGGGAGCTTACTTTCCCAGTGACTTCTGAGTGACCTTGGGCAATGCTGTTTCCTGTGCCCAGGGATCAGGGTGGAAACGCAGCAAAGAAAAGCTTGTCTGGACTCCTGCTGACAGACAACTCCAGACTCTGTCCTTTGGTTTTGCAGGAGGAAGAATTGGCTTTCCCAAGAGAATGAGCAACCAGTACCCCTGAGCCAAAAATCGAGGCTCTCTTGGGTCCCACAGAACTTGTGAGGAGCTGTCTGAACTGTTTTTACAGTGATGGAGTCTGGTTTCCAGGGAAGGCTTTGAGGAGCCTGTGATTTCTCCAGACTGAGCGCTGGCTTCCAGAGGCGTCAGAACTAATCACCTGGCTTTGCTGTTCCCCTTTTAACCGTCTCTGGAGGCCTCTACCTCTCAGAGGCCCCAATGAAGAGAATGTGTGTGCTCAAAAAGGGCAATGCTTTGGCCACAGAGCACCGGGCTGGCAGGACTGACGGTTCACCCCCTCCCACGTGGGCCCGACGGAGCTGCCCTGCTCAGGAGCTACCACCTGACAGAGCATCCTGTCACAGCCCTGGAAACTGAGGCCAGCTACACTACCTGTACCTGTGGAGGGAAAATCACCTTCACCCCATGGAGAGTTTTCCACAGTACAAAGACTGATGAAACCGATGATGAACAAATCTCCCTGTCCCTTCCTGGTGCCACAGGGGGGCTGCACCCCATCCCCCTGGGGCAGCTGGTGCTGAGGCTGGGGAAGGTGTGTGGGGCTCAGAAGGGACCACAAGTGGCGGTTGGGACAGCTCAGGGCCCCCACCCTGCGTTCTCAGGACAGAGGGCCCTCAGCTGGGCACCTCCCCCCTAATCTGGCTGAGAATGATGTTGGTTCAAGAGAAGGCGGTTAGTGATGTGAATGCTGAGGACCCGAAGGTCAGTTTGAGGGAGCTGGGAGGGGTGCTGGTGGCACCTTAGGTGTTCCTGGAACTTTTGTTGAGCCATTAGTTTGGGGCCCTCAAGAGGAGGAAGGGGTGGGTCTCTGAAATACAACATTAAAGCAAATAACGAACCCCAAGTCCTCTCCAGTGAGGCTGGGAAATGTTCTCAGAGGAGGAAGACTGCCCTGGTCACCAGTGTCCGCACCTGTCCCTGGGGACTTCAGCTCAGGGGTCCTCTTTGCTGTCCCCTCCCATCTCCACCCCCTGCAGGGCCTGGATCATCCTGTTCCCTCCCAACCCCCCATGACCACAGGGTCAGCACTTGCCATCTTGCTAGCTACCTGGGTCACACCCAACCTCCCTCATCAGATAAAAAATTAGATTTTGTTAATTAAAGTAATGGAAATCAATTATCCTTGTCAGGCCACATGGCCCATTGAGACAGGGCCAAGCCTGGCACTGCAGTTTCCTTCTGGGCTTGCAGAGAGTTTGTCTCCCGGGAACTGGGGCAGGTTCTTAACTGTTGGCAGCCAGGATGTAGACTTCAAAAGGATGAGCAGTGGGGTTACACTTCACTCACATTTAAGACGCGGGTCACTTATTTCCAGCTCTCTGTCTAGCATCCTAATGGATTTAACAAAAATGATGCATGTTTAAAATAAAACTCAATGACTTCATGAGTAGACTGGAAAAGCTACTGTAGGGTGTCCGGTGGGGTTGTTCCCTTCTCTCCCTTGTACCACATCCCCTCGGAACAGCTTAAAAAGTCATCACGTTTATAAATATCACTGTACAATTTACACACAGTCATTATTTCACTTATTTAAAAAAAGTGCTCTGAATGCAAAGGATAAAGTCCCCTTAGCGATGTCCCTGTGGTTTTCTCAGTTTATTCTAAACTAATTGCCAAAGCAGCATGTGATGAAATCCCTAATAGCTTTCACGACGAGAGATTAAACCCCACAAGGAAACATGCTTAAAAGGTGAGCCTCAGGCTTGGAAATCCCACCTGCTTCCCTCTCTATCAGTCAGGATCATCGGGGATGTGTGGGGTCATCAGTTTGCTCTTCCCCAAACCCAGGGTGGGGGTCACACGGACACAATAGCAGCTGTCTGTGGGGCTGGGTCCACGAATGGTATCTGAAGACCTGGGCACAGTTCTCCTGCCAAGTCACCATGGGGAAAATGAGTCCCCTGACTGCTCTGAGCTTGGCTTCTGGAACCATTGCCTCTGACTTGAAGAAAGGGCATGTCACCTGGTGGGGTGACCCTGGCTCTGCACTCTTCCTTAACCTCTGCTTGTCCATCTGACATCCAGAATCACCTTTATCCAACGCACCCCTTCCTCACCCAGTGGGACAAGTCCTTGTTCTCTGGGATGGTCAAGACCTGCTTCCCTCCCATCTCCAGGTGTCACCACTCACCTGCCCACCATGCTGCTCAGACTGAGCAAACCACCCGCTGTGTGCAGGCCATCACCTGAGCCTCGCGAATCCTGACCTCAACTCTTTCTTTTTGAAAGCCCTCTTCTACAACCAGTATCGAAAGGCAGAACTCTGCACATCAGAAAGTGAAAGTGTTAGTCACTTAGTCATGTTCGACTCTTAGTGACACCATGAACTATAACTGCCATGCTCTTCTGTCCATGGAATTCTCCAGGCAAGAATACTGGAATGAGTAGCCATTTCTTTCTCCAGAGGATCTTCCTGACCAGGTCCCCTGTGTTACAAGCAGATTCTTTACCATCTGAGCCACAGAGGAAAGCCCTTGTGCATTAGAATCCACTACCAAATTGGGAGTTTTCCCATCCTTTGCTTTAGTGACGTTATGGAAGATCTTGCAAAAAGGAAAACCACAAACGAAGCTACCTGAGCTCAGGAGGGGTCTCACAGAAGTCTCAAGTCACAGCCTCAGCATCAGAGCCGTGTGCAGTGGTCGGCTCTCAGAGACACAGTGATGTCCTCAACAGCATTCTGCAGAATCACCTCTTAAAACCTGTGCTCCTCCTTGCCATCAGGGTCTGATCAACACTGATCTAGAAAAGCACATTTACCTCAAATACCATAAACCAGCTGACCCTCCACCCTGCACGGGGCCCTGGAGTAACATCGCAACACCTAGGAGTGCTGGCATCACACCCGAGTCGTGTCCGTGCCAAAGCACTTGGGATTTCTTGACAAAAAACCTCCAGGGAGGAAGACAACTTACAGAAAAGTACTCAAAGTAATCAAAGGATAAAAACAGGAATCGCTTAAGATAATAGGCAGTCACAATAACCTAAATGCATTTGTCAGATTAAGCTCATTTAGACAAACCCATTGAATGTTTTTACCCTAATATTAATCACATATCTCCAGGAATAACCACTGTATGATTGCTCCCAAGTGTATTTGTCTGGCCATCCACTCCCTGGAGTAGAGATGCTCCAGGATGTAGGTTCAGCTAGGATCCCTCAGCCCCAACCCTCCATTAAATGCTTGTTCCTCCTGCAGCATCATTGCTGAGGTCATAACTCATTTCCCCTGGCTCATCCCACTGCCAGAGAATATACTGCCCATGTAATTTCCCCACCACAACATGCTTCGTTGGGTGGAACCAAACTGTGCTTCTTTATAACTTCCTTCTTGTACTCTCAGATTTGTGGTCCAGGGCCCCTAGAGCAAACCTAATCACTCTTCAAATACTCGAAGAAAGTTCTCGGGGTTCTGCTCATTATAACCCCCAAGCTAAAATTCAGCCAAGCCTCCCGTGATGACTCTGATGGCATTTCGCATTCTGGCGCCAGCCTGGCCCCTTCTGTTCAATTCTCTTCAATTACGAACATCCCTCATAAAGCTCTGTGGCTTCGTGAACACAGACGCTCCACATCTGGACAAACCAATATAAGCAAAAGCAGGAGACTGCTTCTTCTCTTTGGACCCTGAGAAACCAATAAGAAGCCAGGAGAGTTTACTAGAATAAGCTGGAATCTAACCTACTTTAAGGTAGTTCTTGACCCAAAGTTGAGGTTATTTGACTCATCTAGATAGATAAAATTTGGCTCCTTTCATGAGAATGATGACCTAAGTGTTGAAACCTTGGGTACACTGGAACAGACCTGGAGAGAACTGGACCATGACTTGGCTGCAGGCTATGAGGGGCTTCAGTTGTCAGCATCACCAGTGTCCTAGGCAAGGAGTCACAGGCCTAACAGAAGCTGACGGGCCTGGTGCCTCCTCCATTCTCAGCAGGAACAGTGCCCCAAATGCCAAGTGGGACGCTCCAGAGTCAGCCAGACTCCCGCTGAAAAATAAGCCTCAGCATGTGAGAGGCAAGTCCCACTATTTTCCTGGGTAATTCTTGCTTCCAGAAGCAGGAGAAAGAACTGAGGCCAATATTTAGAGATCTGAATACTACTAGAGGAACACGGGAGAATGGAAATGCAAATGCTATTTCTGAAATGCACCCTACTGAAGAACTCACTGAAAACATGAAGGCGTATAAGAGAAATACAGCTGCTGGGGTTTCTGGTCTCTGCGTAACACCATCACCTACAGAATGGCCATCATAGATTAGATGGGCACTTCACCATATCTGTTTTCTAGTTGGCATAAAAGAAAATTCAAAGCAAAATGGTGACAGTGTAAAGAACATGCAAATGGGCATTCAGACACCTGATTTCAGGCTGCGTTTACCACTCACTGGCTATGTGAGCTCTAGTAATGCACTTAACCTCTGTAAAAACTCATCTTCTATATCCAAGTCTGAACTGGATGCTTGCTGTGGTCCTTCTGGTACAGGCGCTCTATAATTCATCGTGATGCATCCTGCTGAAGACGATCCTTCCTGACTCTGGTTACCCTGCAGAAGGAAAGGCTTTACATTGCTTTAAAAGAACACTGGGGTCCATTATATTTGGGGTGAGGGAGAGGATACATGTAATTAAACCCTGCATTAGGCTGATCACGAAGTCCTTTTGTTGTTTAATTATGCTGGTTTGTGGCTGTCAGCAGAGAACTCACTGCTTGTGCCATTCTGTCTGCTTGTTCTTCAGAACCCAGTTGTTCATGGTACCTGAGTTCGGTTTTAAGCCACTTGGGAAACACCTGTGGCTAGAGGGGTGTGCAGGTGGCTGCTGTCACTTTCCATGGCCGAGGTCACTGTTCACTCCCCCTCCAGGGTGGCCCTTCACAACGGTGGTTCTCCCAGGAGCTGCATCTACACTGCTCTGACATACAAGAATTACAAAGAGAGCTTTCTGGAGGCAGCAAAAACAGGTGGCATTTCCCATTGCCACAGAGGGTCAGAACATAGCCTCTGAAGATCACAGGACCCACAGGACTCCAAACTGAGATGACAGTCTTTGCAAACGAAAAGAAGGCTTAAGAAGTTAAAAGCAGAGAAACAACGGGAAGACACTCAGATGCTCCTGGGAGATTTTCTCTCCTCATTCCATACATGGCTCACTCTACGCTGAGGCTGACCTCTGAAATTAAGATGGAAGATGGAAACCCGGGGCTTCTAGTGGATGAAGACCCCATCTGCAGGTGGACACAGCAACAAGCTATTAGTTTCATTTCCAAATTAGCAGAGAGATTATCTTGACACAGAAAGGAACACTCCTGCAGGCTGAATTTCTCTACTCCTGATGGGGCTGGAAGTTGCATATCATTTATTTCAACATTAAATGTACTTGGGGGAGAAATCCAGAAGACAAGAAAGAATGGTACTCAGATCACTTGAGCTACTATAATCCCAGGATGTGGGGGTGTTCATAAAATACCACGAGAAGCTGAAAGGCTGAAAGAGGAGAACCCTAAAAATACCATGAAGGATGGGGTTACCTACGCATGTGTGCATGCTAAGTTGCTTCAGGTCCCACGCGTACACCTCAGTGACTCAGACACCTGGGCAAGAGGCCTGGCTTCTCCCAGCTCCACTTTCTAATATGTAAGACAGCCAAAACAGCATTAGCTGTATCCACTTCATATTCACTGAATACCAAGACTTTAAGCAGCACATGTACACAGAAACCACTCAATGAATCGAAACTCTTATTTTTATGAGAGGAGAAGAAGACGACAGAAGGGCAGGACAGAGAGCACTGCCTTTACTAAAACCGGTTGCCCATCTGACAGTTCCTTCCTGAGTACAGACTGGAAATTAACACCTGTGTGTCTATAAACTGCATGGTCCATTTATGATTGTTAACTGTTCACTCAGCTCTCTGCAATTTCGAGGAAATCTTGCACTCACCGTGCCCGTTCCTTGTGTAACTGTCTTCATTCTCAACTCTTCCCGCGGTTCTGGAGAAAGAACTCCTTCAGGTGACACAGTGGAAGAACCCAAGCCAGAGGGTTCAATTTCAAAACCTCTGAGTGGCGTAAAGAGTGCAGACAAGCAGGACCCTTCCAGGATGGACTCTAAGCCTGGTCCACCCTGTGTGAGAACACCCCACTTACAGGTGGAGAGTGGTGCCAGCCAGAAGTGCACTGGTCATCTCCTCTTAGCCAGGATCTTTGGAGCATCTACTTAAGATGCCTACGCTCAGTCCCTCGGTCATGTCCTACTCTTTGGGACCCCATGGACTGTAGATCTCCAGGCTCCTCTGTCCGTGGGATTCTCCAGGCAAGAACAGTGGAGTGGGGTGCCATTTCCTCCTCCAGGGACTGAGCCTGCATCATCCCCTGCACCTACTACACTGGCAGGTTAAGATGCCTGGGCCACCTCAAACATTCTTCCCTACAGATTCTGCATCATCTGTGGCTGCATTCCCCTTGGACTTTTCTTTCTGAAGGTGAGACATGAGACAGGAAGAACACAGCTGTGCTTTCTGATCCCGAATGGAAATTTTGGAAGATGCTAAGTAGTCAGAAAAAAATATTTTGACTTGTGCACAGAGCACACTTCTCTAGAAGTTAGCAGAGAGAAAGAATACTTTTTTTTTTCTCTCCCTGCAGGGAAATCCATGTCTTCCCTAGACCCTGGCCATCTTGTAAGATCCAACCTTTCTTTCAAATACTGGTGGTGCCCTGATAGTGGGCCATACTACGTGGGCCACCTGGTCTGCCCAGGAAGGGGGCAGCAGTGACACAGTTAGGTCTACAGCAGGAGGGCAGTGGAGCCCATGGAAACTCCTTGTCCTTTTAATTCCATGAAGATCTGGGTAGAAAAGCCAGTCCTGTTTTGATGGCTGAATTCTCCTACATCACTGCAGCAGAGTCACTTTTAAAGGGGCCACCCCCCTCCTCTATGGAACCACCAGCCTCGGAATTCTACAAAATGGCACTAAGTGTCTTCAAAATCAAAGGGAGAATGTAATTTAAGTGCCACTTGGATCTTCCCACAGTCTGTCTGTACCCACACGCTAGAACACTGCCTGGTGACAGGTCTATAGTTTAGGGTAACACACAGTGGGGAAAAGATGATGGTTTTTCAACCATGCATTTCAGGAAACTGACAATTTTAATAGCATACTTCTAATGGTGAACCATCCAGATCTCGCCCCCTACCCCCAGTGCTTTTTAGGTTGAAAACATCAGTAGGATGTGAGCAAGCAAGGTATTTGTAAAGAAATCAGCAACTCTCTTCTTTCCAGAAATGGAGAGTGATGATGTGAGCACAGAACAAAGGACAGCACGAGGCGCCGCCCTCATCAGCGGACTAAGAGCAGGCTGAGAAATTGGGGCTGGGAACCAGAGAACACCCCAGCCTCCTCCCCAAACTGCTGTTTGTATATGAAGCATTGCAGTCTCCACAGACAGAGGCCTGGGACACCATTATTCGACCTTGAGAATCGAGCAAACGAGTGTACATTAAAATAACCAAAAATCAGTTATTTAATAAAAACCCAGGATCTACCGTGTACCAGGTATATCCCTTACCCTCCTCTCTAGAGGTACATATGAGTGTTTGTGTCCAGTGTAGAAGGGAATGCACACAGCTCTGTCTGGAACCTACAGGGGTCCCGGGGGCCTGTCCTTGTGGAGAGCTGGGGCAGGGGTGGGGACCAGAGGGAAAGGTGAAGGCTGTGGAAGCACTGGGTGAGCAGTGGTATATGAATGCCTTTAGGATGTATCTCTCCCCATCCCATCAAGACAGATAAAAACCTATCGGGTCAATAGATGGATAACTCGCTGATAGCGAAAGTTGTTTAAAAATGGGCTGAGTTACAAAGAGGGACCACAAAATTGGCTTCCCCCACTCACCATGGTTGTTTTCAGAACAGCACATGGCCTTTCAAAGGCTTGTCGATATCCAGCTTTTGTGGTTCAAGGGCTGAGTGTAATTAGGACCAGATTCAGGATGGTGGTGTCTGTATCCCCACTGCCCGCCTTTCTCACCTCCCAGCCACTCCTCAGCCCGCCACAATGGCCTCTCAAATCCGTTCGTTCCAACAAAGCCGCTGTAATCAAGGTCATCAATGACTCTGTCTCACCAAGTCACCGGCGACTCCCTCTCTCCCCTCTGAACCTCTCTCTTAGCGCAGCACTGAGCACGAATGTGTTCTCTTCTCCAAGTCTCTGCGACATGACACTCTCCTGTTCCCTTGTTGTCTACTTGTTATCTACTCGGTAGTTCCAGCAACTACTAGCTCAATCCTTGTTATCTGCTGGACAGCTGCCCCTTCTGGGTCACCTCCTGACCTCTGGAAGGAGGACCCAGGCTACATCCTCAGCCCCCCGCCCCTCGTCTTCAGACTGTTTCCTGGGATGCCTCCTGCAAATCAACGACATCCAAATGCTGCTGAATCCCAAACCTACATGTTCAGTCCAGCCCATGTTCCAGAGCGCAAAACTGGTACAGCTAAGTGTCCACAGCAGGCTTCCCAGACATAACACACACACACACACACTTCTTCCCTTGAGATGCTTCCATCGTAGCTAATGGCGCTACTGCTTATCCACATGTTGAGCCAAGAGTCAACCTTACTCTCTCTCTTCCCCTCTTACCCCTACATTCAGACTGTTGGGCCTGCCTTCAACAGATATCTCAGCTCCTCACTTCCTTCTGTTTATTATGACTACCACCCAAGTTTATGCATCTGTCTCTCACCTGGATGACTGAAATAACCTTCTAACCCCCCTTCCTCTTTCTCTCCTGAAATCCATGCTCCATCTATCAGTCAGGGTAACTTTAACATTCCAATCAGGTCACTTTATTTCAATAACTGAATCCTCCAATGCCTTTCTGCTGAACTTACAATAAACTTCAAGTTTCCTACCATGCCTATAAAGTCTTAGATGACCTGGTTCATGTCA